>NC_057386.1:110967790-112200968 GCF_019320065.1 Cervus canadensis
CTCTGAGCAGCAGACAAAGCGTCCTCGACATGCAGAAACCCTTAGAGGCAGCTGGAGAAGCAGGTGTCAGAGCCGCGGGGCCACACGGACCGACGGGGTGGCCGGCAACTCCCTGAAGATGGACGGCGAGACACAGCACAGCACAGCACAACACGAGGAGCTGACCTGGCCCTGGACGGCACGCGCTCAAAGGTGATGGCTGTCACCGCCGGTGCCGGAGGGGACCCCGTGGCTGCTGCTGGGGTTTGAGGGGCGGGGGCCGGCATCCTGCGGTGAGCGGGTTCGGGCGAGGCCCTCACCTGTCAATGACCAGCTCCAGCAGCACAGCGTGGGCCAGCTGCGTGAACTCGGGGTCGCCCGGCACGTGGTCGTAGTGCTCCAGCAGGGCCACCATGTCCAGGTCACAGGCCACGCGGTCGGGGAACTTCCAGGAGGGGAAGCGCACAGGCCCGGCGCGGGAGAACACGTCGACGATGGCGCCCTGCAGGTCGGTGAGGTCCTTGCGCAGGCTGTCCATGCAGGCCGGGCTGCCCAGCAGGTGCGCCATCCTTGTGGCTCCTGGGGTGGGCAGAGAGGGCCCCCCATGAGCCAGAGCTGCATGGCTGCTCCTGGAAGAAGCTTCCGGAAGCCCCAGAAAACCTGCTGAAATCCAACCTTGACAGCAGGAAGTCTGTGGCCTGGCCCCTTCGGGACATGCTTGTGGGTGACCTCACCGGCCTCCCTCTCGTCCACCCCACCCCACGCCCACACTGCCGAGGCCGTCGGTCCACAGCTCCTCTGAGGACCTGTGTGCCAGGGCCCCTGCTGAATGCTGGGTGCCTAACAGCTGTGTTCCCAGGCAAGAATACCGGAATGGGTTGCCATTTCCTCTTCCAGGGGATCTCCCCAACCCAGAGATCGAGCCCGAGTCTCTTGTGTCTCCTGCATGTCAGGCAGATTCTTTACCTCTGAGCCACGGACGAAGCCCATTTATTTTTATTTATTTACACAACTGTGCAGGAGGATGTACCCGCCGGCCTCCCCTCCCTGCGCAAAACCCTGGACAGGCCGCTGACAACTAAGAGAGAGTTGTAGCTACAGCAGGACAGGGAGCGCTGGGCCACTGTCATCTCCTGCTTGGGCCGCTGCTGCAGCCGCCAGCTGGGCCACGGGCCTACCCACTGGAATCCGATCCACTTCTGCTATGGAGATCTGGGCCAAGCCTATCTGACCACATTACACTGGCCAGCAGCCGCTTGGGACTCTCTCTGGCCCCGGGGAAAAGGCCGCCCCTGGGTACACTCCTCCCCTTGTTCTCTCTCCTCTCCCGTCCCCTCCACTTTGCACACCGTCGGCTACAAGCGGCAGCTCCCGTGCGGGCACTCATTTCTGAACCCGTGCCCATCTGCTCCTTCTGAGTCACACCTCCCCACTGCAGTGTGACCTGGCCACCTGGGCGGGGACCCTAGGGCCTGCCTGTACCCACAGGGGCAGGGAGACCCAGAGGGCCCCAGGGTAGTTCCTGAGAGCCAGCCAGCCTCCCAGAGGACCAGCCCTGTCCTTACCTCTCTACGAGTGTCTGTCCGTGGAGCTGGACATCTGAGTGTGCCTGGCTCTCGGACTTGCCTGCAGGCTCTGGGGCTCAAGGTCAGATGCTCAGCCAGCTGCCTGGCTTCCCGTGTCCAGCCCTTCGGTCCCTGGGAGTAGATTAAGGGAGAATTAGGGAGTGTACACTCTGGGAGGGCTTCCTGGGAGGAGGTTGCTGTGGAAGAAACGGGCTGCCCCAGGCGGGAGGAACAGCGAGGAAAAGAGCAGGTGGGGCTGTTGGCCTTGAGCTTGGGGCGCTGCTGGCTCTGACCACGGGACCTGCTGGGTCCTTTAAACAAATGAGGGAACTGAGGCTCTGGGAAGTTAGGGGGCTAGGCCAAGGTCACTCAGGGAGCTGGCATTCTGGCGTCCAACGTCTCTGCTCTGACTTCAGGCAGTGCTACTTCTAGAGCAGCACTGTCCAAAAGAAATACCATGCGAGCCACACATGGGAATGAAAATTCTATACTCACCACATTAAAAAAAAAGAGTAAAAAGAAAGAGGTCAATTAATTTTAATAACTATATTATTTAACTTTATATACCGAAAATATTTCTTCAATGTAAAATCAGTATAAAGATATTGTCTCAAAAATCCCATGTCTATGTGACATGCACAGCACATCCCAATGTGGACCAGCCACCATTTTCAAATACAGCACCACGTGGGCTGGTGGCTACTGCACTGGGCAGAGCAGGGGGAGGGGGTCAGATCGTGTTCAGTAAGCAAAAAAAAAAATGGTGACTGAGTACCTGCTATGTGCTGGGCACTGTCTTTAAAGAATAGGGGCAGAGCAGGGCACGCAGCCCAGACCACCAGGAAGCTCCATCTGAGTCTGAGGGTCTCTGCGGGGAGGAAGTCATGGGTGTGTCAGTACTGCAGTTCCACCCACAGGTGGGGTGATGTGGGTGGAAATACACACAGGTCACAAATACACACAGGTCAACGTCCCACCTACGTATGTTGCCCCAGTGACGACGTCTCATGAGATATCACCTATGAGATGTTATGTTCCCAAAGGATGGGGCAGAAACAAATGGAAAAACCGACTGAAACATTCCGGGTTTCCTTCCTGGAACTGCAACAAGGAAATAAATAAAGCAAGCAAGAAACCCCACCGTGGGAGGAGGGGTTCTCAGGAGGTAAAGCACCTGGAACTCAGGAGCTTGCTTGTGTAGACACAAAGACACAATAACCTGTTTGCCCTCAAATAACTACAGTGGCCCTCTGGGGCCAGATGTTAGATTATGGTTCTTTTAAAAAAAAATTTATTTATTTTGGACTCTCTGGTTGTGGCATATGGGCTCAGGAGCTGTGGCGTGTGGGCCTAGTTAGTGAAGACAAAGCAAGTAACTGCACTAGTAGAAGAGTAAGAAAGGCCTGGGTTTGGATTCCCACTCCACCATATAAATCTGTAAATGAGTTGCTCTAGGAAATAAATGATGGGAATGCATGTAGTGTTTGGCACATGGTCTGGCTCATGGTACATGTTCAATAAATCGTAACTATCGTTATAATTCAACGTTAATAGTAACACTAACGTCAATCAGCTATGGTGTGAGAAAGAGACACGGGAGGAGACTTGGGAGGGCATCTTTTCCTATCACTCCCCCCACCACACCCCCATTTCATAGGTGAAGAAACTGAAGTCCAGGCAAGGCTTCAGAGCCAGACACATTCTGGAGTTGGGAGGGAGGGGAGAGGGGAAAGGGAGAAGTCCCCAGGAGAAGCGAAAAGAGGAGGATTGGGGTGTGCTAGGGGACGGGGAAGTGGTCCGCGGGGACCAACCTGCGGACGTGAGGGGTGGAGCCTAAAGAAGAACCCTAGATCTGAGTCGGTACACCCGGCTCGAGTGCGGGACTATGGAAGGTGGGGGTGGAACTGGAAAAGGCAGGACCGCGGGAAAAGGGACCAGTGGGAATTAGGGATTGAGACTTGGGAAGGGGTCTGGAGGACGTGGAGCTGAAGTAAAGAGGGGCCTGAGAGAACAGGCAGGCGGAGATTTGGCCGAAGTGGTAGGCCAATGGGAGAGAACCCGGGACTTAGAAGGCGGGGGTCGTTGGGAGAAGGGAAATGGCCTGGAAGAGTAAAGGAGAGGGGGATCCAGGCGTCGGGGCGGGAGATGGAAAAAGTCTCACCAGTCTCCGGCGTCGCAGCCTGAGCCCCTGTGTCTGGCGGATTCATGGAACTGCCCCCAGACGCTCCTGCAGCTCCGGGGATCCAGTGCAAAACCTAACCCGGCTCCCCGACCGCTGCCACGGCAACGGCGTCTCGCTAGCTGGAAGGGCGGGAAGTGACGTCACGGATAAGGGGCGGGTCCGGACATGCGTCAGCCTGGCCCCCTCAGCGACAACTCGGTCGGCCGCCGCCATCTTGAGAGCTTGTTGTACTGTTGGTGCGGGGAAGGCGCTTTGACGCCGCACCGCTCACCTACACCGAGGCGGACTGGCAGCCCTGAGCGTCGCAGTCATGCCGGCCGGACCCGTGCAGGCGGTGCCCCCGCCGCCGCCCGCGGCCACCGAGCCCAAACAGGTACGGCGAGGTCTGCACCTCCACCGGCCGCTCGAGCAGGCCTGGGCCCTCCCCTCCGACGCGGGCGCTCCTGACTCGTGCAGGAAGGAGCTGCCGGTTAGGAGGACTTGGGGGCACTCCAAGTCCCAGGAGGCAGCGCGCTTCCCGCCTGCCTTCGGGTAGCGGATGAAGCCTTATTACAACCGTGGTTCTCAAACTGAGGTCCGCGGACCAGCGGCACCTGGGAGTTGATTAGAAATGCTGATTTCCCACCCCAGATCTTCTAAAATCAGAATCTGCGTTTTTAATAAGACCCCACGGTGATTTATTAACGTTTGAGAAGCGCTGTGCTAGCTCATTCTCTGGTCTTGTGTGGTTAATTGGGCCCACCGGCCCCAAGCCTTTGCCCCGGAGTCCCTAATTACCCAGCCTGCACGGTCCATCTTTGAGTGTTAACTCTCAGCATTTGTTCTGTGCTTACTCTAAGCCCGACCCCGTGCCAGGCTCCGGTGTTAGCCAAATAAGTGAAGTACAGTTCGTGCCTTATTTAGGGAGCTCACGGACTAGTGGGGAGACAGATATGAGAGAATACGTAGTAAATATATTTACCGTCTCAGTCACCATAAAAGATACAGTTTCAGACAGCCCTTAAAAAGATTTCAGTCAGCTGAGGAGGAAAGACGGGCGTCAGTAATTGACGAGTGATAAACTATGGGTATTAGGAATGAGGCAGGAATTTTTTTTTTTTTAACTTGAAACTTTTTATTTTGTATCGGAGTATAGCTGATTATCAGTGTTGTGGTAATTTCAGGTGAAAAGCAAAGGACTCAGCCATGCATATACACGTATCTGTTCTCCCTCAAACCCCACTCCCATTCAGGCTACCGCATAACTTTGAGTAGAGTTCCTTGTGATATACAATAAATCCTTATTGGTTATCCATTTGGAATATAGCAGTGTACATATGACCTTCCCAAACTCCCTAACTGTTTCTCCCCCCGGCAACCATAAATTTGTTTTCGAAGTCTGTTAGTCTCTTTTTGTTTTGTAAGTTCATTTGTATCATTTCATTTTAGATTCCACACATAAGGGATGCCAGCGGTATTTCTCCTTGTCTGACTTATTTCACTCAGTATGACTCTCTGAGTCCATGCATGTTGCTGTAAATGGCATCATTTCATTCTTTTTAGTGGCTGAGTACTATCCCATCATGTTTACATACCACATCTTCATCCGTTTGTCTGTCGCTGGATGTTTAGCTTGCTTCCATGTCTGGTGCTGTGCTTAGTTGGTCTGACTCTTTGCAACCCCATGCACTGTGGTCTGCCAGGCTTCTTTGTCCTTGGGGATTCTCCAGGCAGTACTGAAGTGGGTTGCCATGCCCTCCTCCAGGGGTCTTCCCAACCAATGGACCGAACACAGGTCTTTTGCATCGCAGGTGGATTCTTTACTGTCTGAGCCGCCAGGGAAGCCCAGGAATACTGGAGTGGGCAGCCTATCCCTTCTCCAGGGGATCTTTCCAACCCAGGAATCAAACTGGGGTCTCCTGCATTGCAGGCAGATTCCTTACCAGCGGAGCTCCCAGGGAAGCCCTTCCACATCTTGGCTATTTTAAACAGTGGAGGCAGCAATTCTAATCAACATTGTTTTGTTGGGCTAGAGGAGAGGTTAAGGTAGGCAAAGCCCATGGGAGTTTAAGCTAAGTTGTGTTTAGAAGGATGAATCAGTAGTTCACCAGGTAGGTGATGCAGCGGGCAAATACCATTCTTTATTCATTCAGCAAATTTATTGAGCACATCCTGTCTGTTAACCACTACAAGTACCTCTGTATCTCTGGCATTTTCCCAGTATTTGGGGAAAAATAAGCCAGGTAAAGCCACCTAAGTGCAGAGATACCAAGGTCGGATTCAGACGGTGCCTCTGGTCAAGGGTAAAGAAGGTTAAAGCATGGAGTTGGGAAAGTGGTACTTAAGCGCTGTATTGCTGGGGGTTTGAAATTTTCCTAGCAGTCTTTTGGGAGAAGAAGAACGGATGTAAGCTGGAGGCTGACGTGTTTGTGTTTCAGAAATGGAGGTAGACAGTGATGTGGAGAATTGCTTGGAGGAAAGATTGGTCGTGTTATTTAAAAGACGTTGAGGACCTGGCCTACACTGGCTGGGGCATGGGACAGAGGGGACCGGTAAGCTAACATCACGAAAGGGCTGATGTGTACAGGCTCTGCCTCTAAACTGATGTGTTGGAATCGGTTCTGCCACGTGGGCCTCCTCACGGAGAGGTCTCCATTTCTCAGTTCGTTATTTGTAGAACGACAGTAGTAAGGATACCTGACGTCACAGGGCTCTGTAAGGTTTATAGATGTAATATGCTTAAAGTGCTCAGAGAAGTATGTGGAACCTACTCTGTGCTTGAGAAATGTTCCTTATCACTGAATGTGGAGGTTGTGGAAAGGAGAAGAGACCCACGTTTCTGCCCTGGATGACTGGAGGCACGGTTGGCCGTCCACCAGGAATATGGTTAGAGACGAAAGTGCCCGGGATCGTAGGTTCTCACAGCTCTGTGCCTTGTGAGAGTGACAGGGGGCATTGGTGTGGGCAGGACGGTGCGGCCTAGAGGTGCTGGGAAAGTGGAGGACGTGCTGTCAGTGCCTGCTGAGGACAGTGTGAGGGGGGACACCTCACGTTATAGGGCAGGGGGTGAAACGGGAGCCCAGAGGGAGACTTGGGTGGAACGGTGGGCAGGAGAGACAGGGCTCAGGAGGTGAGGATCTTGTGACGGAGTGGTCACTGGTCACACGGCCAGATAACCACAGTAACTGGCTGTAGGCTGTCTTTCTTTGGCAAGAGCCCTTGACGTGAATGACGATCAGATGGGAGGTGAGGAAGTGGAGACGACAAGACTGGGGGAACACGGGCTGTTGAGTTACCAGAGGAAGGCGGGGAGAAGATGGTAGCAGTTAGGAACGTGAGGAAGGCGGAGGAACTTTTTCTAAAATGAGAGGCTTGACCCTTTGTTAGAGGAAGAAGCTGGTGAGCAGAGTATTGGAACTTATAGGGCAGTTAATGCTGAGTATTCCAATGGTTTCACAAACCTCTTGAACATTGAATGGTGGTTTAGATCGTGGGACTGATGTAGAGGGAAAGGGCATTCGAGGCAGGAGTGGCCAGCAAGGAGTTTCCCATTTCTTTATTCAGCAGACAGTGGTGAAATATCCTGTATTAGGCACATCCAAGGGTGTGCCTTCTGGATTCTGAATCATGGTTTTTCAGAATGTGGGCAGATCCATGTCCCATTGTTCCCCCTGCCTACGTATCTCAATCACCTGGATGCTTGGTGAAAATGCAGATTCCCAGTGTCACAGAGTTGTTCCAGCTGGGGGGAGCCAGAGAGACTGCTCTTTTCATTGGTTCCTGGGAGAGTCCCGCACAAGCCCAGAGCAGTTGAGAGAAATGGTTCTTCTGGAGCAGAGGTTCCTAACTCCAGGAAGTTGTGATGGATTGAATGGGAGAGAGTCTGTGTTCTCAGTAATATCCCAGAGGAGTTTAATGGTGGGCATCCGACACCAAGCCTGAAACTTCAAGGCCTTCTTTTTCCTGTTTTCACAGCCCACAGAAGAAGAAGCATCTTCAAAGGAGGATTCTACCCCTTCCAAGCCAGTGGTGGGTATTATTTACCCTCCTCCGGAGGTCAGAAACATCGTTGACAAGACTGCCAGCTTCGTGGCCAGGTAACGTAGCTGCTCATGCTCATGTTGGTCGCAGGTGGGTTTTGGCACAAGAACTGGGTTCTCACGAGGGTAACACCTGGGTCTTTAGAGTGGCATTGTCGGCTTGGGCCTGTCAGCTCATCAGAGACCACAGTGTGGTGTGAGGTCGGCTGTGGGCAGGACTGGCATCTCTCACACAGTCTGGCGGTAGCAGAGGACAGGCCCACCCAGCTCTAGCGTTCACCGAGAACCTCTGCTTCCTAACCACGCCTGAGGAAATGCCTGGAGGCTGTTTTGTCAGAGATGTGTGTCTGTGTCTGAGCTGCTGGCCTGAGGAAGACAGAACAGGGAGTGGATCAATGTCATGAAGCAAGGACTGCGTTCCCGACCCAACTGCAGAATGGAATAACGTGCCCCCCGCAGAGTTACTATGAGGCCAGAGGGAGGGGACTGGGTGCAATTCAGGTGCATCGTGTAGCTGTCGGCCCAGATGGCATGGAAGTCAGCTGGATTTCCTCTTGTCCCTACCCATTATACTTGAGCACACCCACGCTTCCTCAGATGGAGTCTCCTTGATGGCCACTTGACTCCAAAGGTCAACCATCCCTGGTTTAGGGCATTTCGAGTATCCCTTTGGCAGCCAGCAGGCCACATTCAGCTTTCAGATCTTTTGTTTGTTATCAACAATTTCCCTAACTTTTGAATTGGTTGTCACTGTTTAGAAATGAGATTGCACCGTAAGTCTGGATTTTTGGCTTCTCTTGATGAGTTGGACAGTTCCTTGCATGGAAACGGTAGCTGGCCTCGAGCAGACAGCTGCCCTCAGTCAGGGCCGGCGCTCTCCAGCGAGCCACACCTTGACCCCAAGACAGCGTCCCCACCTAGGAGTGGGCTAGCTTTGGTTCAAGGCAGAAGCATCATTGAGTAGATGGGTTCTTCCTTTCTCAGTCTCCTTATGAAATGAAACATAGAAAGAGGTTCCTCTGCTTGATGTCTTTCACTGTGTCAGGCTCCATGTAGATTAACTGTCCACGTTTCCAAGGCTTTGATGAACCTGGGTACTGGGTTAAAACAGCTCTGTGCCTGATTAAACATTAGCGGGCCATGTCTGATTGAGGGCAGCAGGTATTGCGTTCATAACTGTAATATCTCATAGCAACACTCATTCTTCCCCTTTTCCCCAGATATTCTGAAGACAATAAACAGGAAAAAGGTGTTAGAGGACGAATCACCAGTCTCACAACCAGAATAGTTTCTACCAGCTGTTTTCACTTTTTTCCTGTTTCCTCCTGGGCCTTGGCTTTCTTTTTTAGATTCTTGTAGTACTAGCAGAGATACTTTCACATCCTGCTTTTTCCCATTTGCCCTGTGCTGTGAACTTTTTCCTGGGTTGCCCCCTGGTCTCCTGATGCTGCACGGTCCTCTCTGGAGAAGACGCACCGTGTTGAGGCGTTGCGCCTTCCTTGACCTGGCCAACTCCTCTGTGTCTTCCTTGGAGGTTGTTCCAGCATTTCAGTTTGGCACATAAAGCTGGAAGGAAGTCTCTGAGCATTTTCTTTCCCTTTTTCAATGTTTTCCTAGAAGAAAACTCTGTGTGGCACATTGCTGGCCGAAAGAGCATTTTTAAAGATTTCTTAAACATTTTGCCAAACAGCTTTCCAATAATTTTGTGCCAGCCACAGAAATAAGAATTCTTTCCAAGTTCCCTTAATAATAAATCTGTACGCCCGCATCTCTAGATCTTGACTTTGACTGTGATGCTTGCCCTGTGAGTGCTCAGTTGCTTAGTCATGTCTGACTCTTTGCGACCCCCTGGGCTGTAGCCCACCAGGCTGCTCTGTCCATGGGATGCTCCAGGCAAGACTACTGGAGCAGGTTGCCATGCCCTACCCCAGGGGACTTTCCCGAACCAGAGATTGAACCCATGGCTCCTGCCGGGTCACCTACGTTGCAGGTGGATTCTTTACTACCGTGCCACGTGGGAAGCCCCGACGCCTTGTAGGCATTTCTGAAATCTGTGGACTTGGCTTTTGTTAGTGTTGCAATGAAAGCACAGATCAGCTTCTCAGGCTGGGTTACAGCAAACATGCAGGGCCCTCTGCGTTACTTGTGTGGAGTTCACATGTATTGAGTGAGTAAAATTCACCAGCCGTGTGGTTTTTCAAAAGGAGTTTTTTCTCTCTAGGTTTGGTCTTCCCTTCCCTGCATTTTCCTTTCAAGAAACTGAAGTGGAAATTACCCTTAAAAAGTCCCACCAGCTAGGTTGAGTCAGACTCATGTTTTTTTTCCTGCTGAAATCTATTCCTTGTGTTAGAGAATATAATTCTAAACTTAACATTAAGCCAATTTAAAGCAACAGAGTCGCTTGGAATAAGCATGCCTGCCTTCTCATCATTTTATATTTTCATTGTTACCAGATGTGAGGTTGTGGCTTAGGAGGTGGTGGTAGAGGGGCAACCAGAGCCCCTTCTTTAGCGGCCCTTTGAGTGGTGGCCTGGTTTAGCCGTGTTTAAGTGGACGTTTGACCTCATGTGGTTCACATTGTTTTAAGGTGGGGGGGACCCTTCGCCCTCGAGCGTGGGTTTCGGCTGGACTAACACACTTGTCACACCCAGACCTCACGGTGTTAGTCACACCGCTGAGTGTGACCAGAACTTGCGGAGGAGCTAGCTGGGGTGCTGATGACCTCGGCCACCGAGGTGGCTAAAGTGGGGCACAGCGTCACCTGCACCCTGCCTCCTCTTCAGCTGACTGGGCCAGGCGTGGAAGTCTGAAGATGGGGTGGCCTGGCTGCCCCCAGCCTCTGGAGCCGTCCCTTGGTGTGTCTGGGGCACTTCTGAGAGCAGGGCTCTGGCCGCAGGAGTGAGGGAGGCCCCGCAGACGTCTCCTGGCTCCCAAATCACCTCTCCTGTTTATAGGGCAGCCTCTTCCAACCTTCAGAGCAGTAACAGCCCCTGGCGTGTTCAGGCCTGTGTGGTTCAATAGACTTTGGCTTCTCATTCACTAATTTAGTTTTCTCAATACTTCAGAGGAGAGATGGAAGGTGGTATTTAGCCATATTGTACACATGGGAAATTTGAGTCAGAGACGTTCAGTAACTTGGTAAGTCAGTAGTGAACCCAGGACTTGAACATGTCCATATCTTGTGTCTTTAAGGTGAGTGCACTTTCTGACTGATACAGGTATTGTGAATGTGTGATACTTTGAAATATTACTGTTGGGACTCTTTATTAAAAAATCAGGGTTCCCTATACATCATGAGAGGGACGTTTTTCATTCTGAGGGTTTAAAGGCATACACACTGGGGACACAGGGTGTGTGTGGGGGAAACTCCTCCAGATACAGAGAGACAGGGGCCTCTCTGACGTCACTGCTCCCTGTCACGTGAGCGTGCTTTATGCAGCTGCTCGGACCCCGGGCCTTGGAGAGCAGTGTTTCCTGTATGAGTCTCACCCAGTAGTAAAGGAGCCGATTATAGCCAGTACTTGGACAAGGTGTTAAATCCTGTTTACATTTTCTTTTTTTCCCTATCCTTGCTAGCTAGAGGACAGCATCTCAGTTCAGTGTTAACATATCCTTGTACCTCCCAAGCAGTCAGTCGTCATGCTTTTCAACTAAGAGAACTGGTGTCAGTCTCAGCAGACTTTGAACTGAACTTGAACCATGCTGCTTTGATTGACTCCTATTGACTTGTATGACTGCCTTTTGTTAGCAAAGCCATATGACTTTTATTTGAAGTAGTAACATATGCCTTCCTCCCCCTGATGCCCCCTTCCCCCCGCAGCACCCTGGCTGCCCCCCGTCCCTGGCCCCGCCTGGAGCCCTCTGCAGTGCAGTGAGGACATGTGGAGTCCTAACTCCTAGACGCCAGGGGATTCCAATGCCTTCCTTTTAAAGTACCTTTTCTTTGAAGTGAATACATTTTATTAAAAGAGCAGTAGTGAGATGGTTTTGGAGATGATGAGACTGGTGGAGGTGCTGCAGGAATGATGGAGGTCTGAGGCCCTGGGATCGCTGAGGCCTGTGCAGGCAGCAGGAGCCGGGGGCGCCGGCAGCTGATGCCAGGAGTCTTGGGGAGGTGCTCTGCTGTGCCAAGGGAGGGGCCCGTTTGAGTGGGGTGGTGGCAAGAATGGGACTTGAGTGAGCCGTATTCTGGTCTAAGCACTTGAAAGGGCTGCAGTACCGATGCTTCTCTTTTTTCCCTTTTTCTAGAAATGGACCTGAATTTGAAGCGAGGATACGACAGAACGAGATCAACAACCCCAAGTTCAACTTCCTGAACCCCAACGACCCTTATCATGCCTACTACCGCCACAAGGTCAGCGAGTTCAAGGAGGGCAAGGCCCAGGAGCCCTCGGCCGCCATCCCCAAGGTCATGCAGCAGCAGCAGCAGGCCGCCCAGCAGCAGCTGCCCCAGAAGGTGGGCTCCAGCCCCGCGCCTCGCTGCCCCGGGGCTGAGGGAGGGAGACGATGAACTGCTGTCCACACTTCACAGCCACTGGTGCCTCACAGGGGCTGCGTGAGGAGGCCAGTAAAATGACCCTTTTTCAGATGAGGACTCTGAGGCTTAGGGAAGCACAGTTCGCCCAGGGCCACAGAGTCAGGACCCTGAAGTCCAGGCTCCCAGTCCCTGCTCCTTGTCTTGACTGTGGTGTCAGGACAGTGCCACAGCGTGGCTTGTGGACCCCTTCTGGTGTGTCCCCCTCTCCTGTCTTGCCTTCCCAGCACCCCTCTGTGTGGCCTGCCCTCACCCCCATAGCACTGGGAACGACGCGGGCTGTCCGTGAGGACACATTTTGCCTCTTGTGTAAACCTGGACTGGTCCTTTCTCCTTGCTCCCTTCTGAGCCTTGGTGGCAAAGGCTGCCTCTTGTGTTACGGTGGGAAGTAAAGGTTGGAGAAGGTTCTGAGGCCTTGCAGTGCAATTGACTACTCCCGGTGCCTCACGCAACCTAGTTTCCTCATCTGTAGAAAAAATTCACAGTACTTGTGTCCACCTCATGATTCGTGTGGAGGTCAGATGACGGGTCCTCTGCATACATGTAGGGCTTCCTACATCCTCTGTCCCCCTTGGGTGGGATTTAATAAACTATCTCTGTTGGATCTTCTGCCACCCAGTTTTGGTCCTCAGTTTCAGGGCAGCAGTGGAGATGCAGAGAGAGACAGTTCTCACTCAGAAAGCCATTCAGAGAGTTGAGGCCACACTGGGCCGAGACATTGATGCTGTTTGAGTTAGGCTTCTCTCCCACCGTGTGCTGGGGCATGCGTGTGATTAACAGAGGAGTAGAGAGCCGTGCCATCCTCTGGTGGTGTGTTCCTGCCCCGTTTCTGGAGCCAGTCTGCCCCTTGCCTCTCGCCTCACATTCCCTTTGCATCTTAGGTTCAAGCCCAGGTGATACAAGAGACCATTGTGCCCAAAGAGCCCCCTCCCGAGTTTGAGTTCATCGCAGACCCCCCTTCCATCTCAGCCTTCGACCTGGACGTGGTGAAGCTGACGGCTCAGTTTGTGGCCAGGAATGGGCGCCAGTTTCTGACCCAGCTGATGCAGAAAGAGCAGCGCAACTACCAGTTTGACTTCCTCCGCCCGCAGCACAGCCTCTTCAACTACTTCACAAAGCTGGTGGAGCAGTACACCAAGGTGCCTGGACGGGGCCCCGGGGCGGAGAGCGCGCTCCCACCAGTGCTCGATCCACTCTGCACGGAGCCCACTCCCGTGTGGGGTCTTGAACAGTCATTCAAGTCACCAGACCCAAGGCTTACTATAGTTAACAGTGTCAGTTTTAAGTGAGCCCTCGGTTAATTTCCCCTAGTGGGCTGCTGCCAGGGCTAACTGCTTCCTGTTCCTTCTCCCTCCGAACGTGGGTATGGACGTCTAGCACTCTAACCTGAGGGCGCTGGTGTGTCTCTGGACCTGGAAACTCCAGGAACAGATGTGTTCCTGGGGAAGGGGGACAGGGAGGGTGGAAAGGGGCTGAGCTGCTCTGCCAGCGAGGGGGATATGGTTGGGCCAGTTGGAAAGAGTGGCTCTTTTACACAAAGCTACCATTTGTTCTCTCAGCAAATAAGCTTTGAGTATCAGGCGCTACGTCAAGCTCTGGATATGTAGTAGTGAACTGAAGACAAAAATCTCTTGTCTTTATGGAGACTGGTCTAGCAAGGGGGCAACAAGCAAGTGCACCGTTAGTGTGTGTCAGATGGTGATAAACACCGTGGATTAAATGCAGAGAAAGCAGGGCATGGGAGGCCAGGGAGGGGGAACCTGTGGGCTGCAGTCTTCAGCCTGCAGGGACCCTGGGGGGGCGTGTGCAGAAGCCTAAAGGCAGATCCGCCCAGGGGCAGTCACTGCATGCTGATGGTGTGCATGCTGGTCTGATGGTGCTTTTGCTTACTTCCTGCTAATCCTCGCAGCCTTTTAAGCTGACAGTGCCACCTTTAAGTGGCGGTGTTGTTTTGTAGAAGCAAACCAAGTTACAGAGATTAAGTAACTTGCCCAGCGTTGCCCAGTCAAGTGAAGCTGAAGCTGGTCCCGTAATCCCGTGCTCTCCTCTCTCCTCCACAGGCCACACTGTCCCCTGTTGTGCTGCACTGACAGTTGCCTTAACTCTTCTGTGTTTCAGATCTTGATTCCACCCAAAGGTTTATTTACCAAGCTTAAGAAAGAGGCAGAGAACCCCCGGGAAGTGTTGGACCAGGTAAACGGGATTTCTTCTTTCTGTCTTTCTGATAGTCTTGTTTATTTGTGGCTGTGCTTTGTGCAGGCTTCCTCTGGTTGTGGCGAGTCGGGGCTGCTCTTCAGTGCGGTGCATGGGCTTCTCATGTCGCGGAGCACAGACTGGACATGTGGGCTTCAGTGGGCACAGCACGTGGGCCCTCGAGCGCTTGGGCTTAGCTGCTCCGAGGCATGTGGAATCTTCCCAGATCAGGGTTCCAACCTGTGTCCCCTGCATTGGCAGGCGTGCCACCAGGGAAGTCCAAAACTGAATTTCTTAGAACCGGTTTCTGACAGCACAAGTTACAGTGTGTGGATTCTGTTGTGTGTTTGGAAATGGTCTCTGAATCGGCACCTTGTTATGCTCCAGGCACAGTCGTGGTGGGAAGAAGGGCCTTGAGGCTGCAAAGACCAAAGAAACCTGGGTTCTCTGGTCCCCACCCTGCCGCTTTTCTCTCCACGTCTCTCGGTCTCCAGTTTTCTTCTCTTGCTAGAAGCCAGCTTTTGAATGGGTTCTTGGGTGACAACTGCCTTTTGAAGTCCGGCTTTCAGAGTCAGGAGACCAGGCATGTTGATGTTGGCGGTTCTGGGAGGCTGCTTGAAGCCTTCTGTTTTGCAGGCTGTCAGGCTGCCGCAGCTCTTGTGAGCACATGGTTATCACATGGACTTCCTGGGAGGGAGGAGTTTGCTCACCACCTGCCAACTCAAGCAAAAAACTTTGAGGTTCTAACAGAGAGCTAGCTGCCCTTGGGGCCCAGACGGAGGTCTTTGGCATTCACATTTTCAATTCTGTCCAGACTCTGGGCCTGGCTGAAACCAGATGCAGATTCCGTAGTCTGCTCCAGGAAGTCCCCCTGGTGGGCAGAGTAGCCTCCTGTTCTGAAGGAGACACTGGCTCTGGTGAAGGCCCTGGAGGTGACAGCCTCCTCGAGAGCCGACCCTGATTCAGCTCGGCACTGCGCTGTTCCCCTCCCTTCAGGTGTGTTACCGCGTAGAATGGGCCAAGTTCCAGGAGCGTGAGAGGAAGAAGGAAGAGGAGGAGAAGGAGAAGGAGCGGGTCGCCTACGCTCAGATCGACTGGCATGACTTCGTGGTGGTGGAAACAGTGGACTTCCAACCCAACGAGCAAGGTCGGTCTGTGACTCCTGTTAGCAGAGCCAGGAGCTTGGCGCCATCATCCTGGGGGAGTGTGCCAAGTTGTCCCCGGGTAGCGGGAGGATCCTGTGGAGGCTTCTGTCTCCTCCCTGTTTCCAGAAGACTTCGGTTCTCCCGCTGCCCCAGTTACACCCAGTTCAACAGATACCATTGTGCCCGGCCCTGGGTGGGCCTCTGGAGGTGGGAGAGAGACCAGGCGGCCCCAGCCCTGAGAGCTGACGGTGTGGGGAGGGCTGCTCGACCGGCCTCTGACAGGAGTGTCTGCGGAGCCCTCCCATGACTCCTGCTCGCCCTCTGCCAGGGAACTTCCCCCCACCTACCACCCCGGAGGAGCTGGGGGCCCGGATCCTCATTCAGGAGCGCTACGAGAAGTTTGGGGAGAGCGAGGAGGTCGAGATGGAGGTTGAGTCCGATGAGGAGGATGAGAAACAGGAGAAGGCAGAGGAGCCTCCGTCCCAGCTGGACCAGGACACCCAAGTGCAAGACATGGACGAGGTGCGCTCCTGGGGGGCCTGGGCTGGCTCTTCCCTGGAGCCAAGGGCAAGGGGGTGCACTCCTCCATCAGAGTGAGTGCTCCAGCCCCCTCGTGAGCCCTGGGAGGAGGCCTGGGTCCTGAATAAGGCATCCCTCTTTCCAGCTCGGGCAACAAAGATTCCTTCATAGGCAAGGCTCCGCGAGCTGCGCCGGCCTGTTCGGTGACCTTCCTCTGCCCAGAGGCTCTGCTCGCTACCGCCCCCAGGCTGGCTCTCCTTAGGGAACCCTCTCTGCCGCATACTTGGATGTTGTTGAGCCTAGGCCCGCGCGATCAGCAGTTTCCAGAGCTTTTCTGAGCGTAGCTTGTGCTTTCTCTGGGCGCCTCTGCCCCTTCGAGCCAGGCCTCCCCACAGGCTTAGAGTCTCCAGAGCCAAGCCGCTTTCCTCCCCTCGGAAAGAATTTGTGTGCAGCCTGAGAAGAAAGGCCCACGTGTCTGTGGGAATTGACTTTTTCTCTCCCTCCCAGCATTGCTCCTTGCGCGGCTCCCATTGAGTGCTGACTCGCCCCCCGCGGCCCTCCCCAGCACGTTAAGTGCCCTTGGCCTCCTGGGACTGCCTGGTGCCAGTTGCTGGAAATGCCTGGGCAGAGTGTCAGCACCACGGCCCCCAGCGCTCCCATTCATGCTGTGAGGAAGCTGCTTGGCCTGCTGCCGGCTGGCCCTGGCTGCCCGGGGAGCTCAGCGCAGGGATGCTGGCCGGCAGGGGCCTCGGCTGCTTGCCACCCTGCAAGCTGCCGGGCTCAGCTGCAGGAAGGTGGCTTCTCACTCCTGCTCTGAGTCACACCACTGCCTTGCTTTTCAGGGTTCGGATGATGAAGAAGAAGGGCAGAAAGTGCCCCCACCTCCGGAGACACCCATGCCACCTCCTCTGCCCCCAACTCCAGACCAGGTCATTGTCCGGAAGGACTATGACCCAAAGGGTGGGTTCTGTTTTCCCGCCTCATGCTTCTCAGACCTGTTTGTTTCCAGGATGGCTGGAGGGGGCTTGTCATGAGGCATTGATAGCCCCTGTGTCGTGGGCCTCTCGACAGGGCATGGGGCTTAGTCGTCCCTGGTGCCCTGGCACAGTGCACAGGGCCTGGGACAGCACGGCAGTGAGGGGACGGTGCAGGAATGAAGCAGCACCCTCTTAACCCAGGCTGCCACCCAGGGTTCTCACTCGGCCATCTCTGTTGCCTTTCAGCTTCCAAGCCCCTGCCTCCAGCCCCCGCTCCTGATGAGTATCTTGTGTCCCCCATCACTGGGGAGAAGATCCCTGCCAGCAAGATGCAGGAGCACATGCGCATTGGGCTTCTCGACCCCCGTTGGCTGGAGCAGCGGGATCGCTCCATCCGTGAGAAGCAGAGCGATGACGAGGTGTACGCGCCAGGTGAGGTGGGGTGTTCCCCACTGTGACCACGCCCCTTCTTTGACCCAGCCCTAACTTACTTCAGCCCATTGGAGTCTCTAAATTAATAGTCAACTTTAATCAAATGTAGAAAGCTTTGAGGTCAGCAGGAGCTTTTGAGGATAGGTGCGGGCTAGGAAGCTACAAAAGAACCCCTCATTTTCTAGAAGCTTCTGCAGAGGATTCCTGCAAAGGCGGGCCCGAGATGGGTGGCGAGTGCCTGTCGGTATCCTGGAGCAGGATCTGACTGCAGCCGGGAGGGGTACTCACTCCCAGGCCGTCTTAGAGTAGAGGCTGTGGTGGCTGGAGGGCGCTGTGCATCTTGAACTGAGACATGTTGGTCCCTTGACTGTGAGAAGCAGCCCTTTAGGGAAGGAAGAGACTGTTCTGGAGGATGGAGACCCCACTTTTGGAGTCTGGGCTCTTCTCCTTGCCATGCTGCTCATGTGGCCCTGTCCTCTCAGATGCCTTTCGTTAAGTCAGTGTTTGACACGCCTCGGTTTCCAAGCCTAGTGCTCATCAGGCGGTCTTCCCCAGGCTGAGAGGGCCGGTGCAAGGTTCTGGGACCCACAGATAGCTGTGTCCTGTAAGAACAGCCTCTGCCTGCATCAGTAGAGCCACCGCCTTGTCAGAAGGGCAGTGGGTTTAGTTTCCCTCTCTGTCGCCCACTTCTGTTCTCTGACTGTCCAGGTCTGGATATCGAGAGCAGCTTGAAGCAGCTGGCTGAGCGGCGTACTGACATCTTTGGTGTGGAGGAAACGGCCATCGGTAAGAAGATTGGCGAGGAGGAGATCCAGAAACCGGAAGAGAAGGTGCAGCTGTGACTCTGAGTGCCTTTCCTGCTGTTGGCTCCCCACTTCGGGCTCAGTTCCGGCAGCCCTGACCGGCTCTGGCTTCGCTTCCCACGCAGGTGACCTGGGACGGCCACTCTGGCAGCATGGCCCGGACCCAGCAGGCCGCCCAGGCCAACATCACCCTCCAGGAGCAGATTGAGGCCATCCACAAGGCGAAGGGCCTGGTGCCGGAGGATGACACCAAAGAGAAGATCGGCCCGAGCAAGCCCAACGAGATCCCCCAGCAGCCGCCGCCACCGTCCTCAGCCACCAACATCCCCAGCTCGGCCCCGCCCATTACATCCGTGCCCCGGCCGCCCGCGGTTAGCCCGCAGCCACCCCGGACGGGTCCCTCGGAGCTGGGTTCCCTGGGTTGGACAGTGCTGGCTCAGGGCAGCAGTCTCACAGGAGCCTGAGGGCAGAACGAGTCAAGTCAAGAGAAAGGAACCCTTTAGTTAGAAGTGGGAACCTCCAGCCTGACCTTCCATTTGTGTGGGAGGGCTGGACACGGGAGGGAGGCGGGTGGCAAATGTGAGAAGCGGGCTTGGATCAGGGAGGCCTGGAGGACTTAAGGGGCCTTGAAGGACTGCTGGCCTGACTCCAGGGGACTGAGTCAAGGGCAGTGTCTTCAGTTGCTCTCACTTGGGTGGAGTCCCAAGTGGCAAGAGTGTCGCCCTGGGGGTCTCAGTGTAGTTCCTGTCAGAGCCTGTGTGAGGCTGCGCTCTGAGCCCCAGGGCGCTGAGTCGAAGCTATCCAGCGCCGTCCCCAGCGACTGCCGGCGGGTGTGCCTTAGGGTGCAGCTGTGGATTCCTGTGACCCGTGGGTCCCTTCCACCCACAGATGCCGCCTCCCGTCCGTACCACGGTCGTGTCCGCAGTACCCGTCATGCCCCGGCCCCCAATGGCGTCCGTGGTCCGGCTGCCCCCAGGCTCGGTGATTGCCCCTATGCCGCCAATCATCCACGCGCCCAGGATCAACGTGGTCCCCATGCCTCCCTCAGCCCCTCCCATCATGGCGCCTCGCCCACCACCCATGATTGTGCCGACAGGTCAGTGTCTCGTGTCGCTTTCCAGGCCACTGGGTCGGTCCTAACAGGCCAAGCCCTGAGCAGAGCAGTGGCTGAGGGGAGGGCCTTGACTTTGCTCTGTGAGAGATCCCTGAGCTGGAGGGGGTTAGGCTCCTGGCTCCTGGGGGAGACAGGCTGACAAGGCAGTGCTGGGCTATGTGCACCCAGTGGGGTCAGGCCTGGATGGGCACTGATCCTGTTGGCTGCCCCTGCTCCATCCATTGGTCCTGCCCCTCCTCCAGTTTCCTGCTACCCAGCCTGGGAAGGCTCCCAGGTCCCCTGCCAGGGAGCTTACTGGCTGCCAGACTCAGCCAGGAGAGGTCTTTCACACCTCTGACTGGGAGAAGTGGGAAACCTGTGCAGTCTCCCCTCACTGTCGCCAGCCGGGGTCCTGGGCTCCTTCCTCCCTCTCATGTGGCTGCTCGCTCCTGTCCTGCAGCTTTTGTGCCCGCCCCACCCGTGGCACCCGTCCCCGCTCCAGCCCCCATGCCGCCTGTCCACCCCCCGCCTCCCATGGAAGACGAGCCTACCTCTAAGAAACTGAAGACCGAGGACAGCCTCATGCCCGAGGAGGAGTTTCTGCGCAGAAATAAGGCACGTGACCCCAGAGTGCTGCCCACACATGCAGTGTCTAGACTAGTAGGGGGACCAGTCCCGCCCCCATTACACTCCTTGACCCACCTATGCTGCTCCCATGGTTTTGGCTTCTGGGACCTAGGTCAGCTGCTGGAGGCCCGTGAGGCTTCTGAGCACATGCTCGATGTGGGGTCAGCTGTTAGCGGTCCCCCTGGTGTGAATGGTCATAGAGGCCAGCAGGGAGACCCAGCTGCACAGGCAGCAGGACTCCGGTATGAAAGGGCCTCTGGACACAGGAGGAAATCCTGGAGGCAGTTCTTCATTTCTTTGTGACCTTTGTCTCCAGTTGCAACCTTCAAGAGTCTTGTATCGTAGGGATCCTGTTGGGGTACTGGGAACAAAGACTGGGAACCTCGGCACTTCCGGGGCCTGGGGAAGCTGGCAGGCTCCAGTGAGGAGGCAGAAACAGTCCCAGCCCCACTGCCCCAGGGCATTTGAGCAGATCTTTTTTTTTTCCATTCTGACAGTAGTTTCCATTTCTTGAGTACCTACTCAAGTGCTGGGAGAGAGCCACGCCTTTTACGGAAGGCTCACAGCGTCACCATCCAGCAGTTGTGATCAGCTGCTTCCCTGAGTTGGGAACCCAGGTCTTCTGACCTCACAGTTCATGGTCTTTCCCTTGTGGTGCTTCTTGAGGCTTGCAGAGCACTTTGACGTCCCTTCTCAGCTCCAGCCTCACCAGTAGGCAGGGTAGGGATCATTCTAAAGAAGAGAGATCAATTCTTGAAAAGCGGAGTGATGTGTTCCACACCACAGGTGGTGTCAGTAGTGAATCAGGCCAGAGTCCAGGAGTCCCGATGGACAGGTGACATTGTCTTGGTGACATTGTCTTGAGGGCCCGCAACTAGGAAAGCATAGATCTGGTTGACCCAGGACTTCCCGGGCATAACTGCCATTCCTGATTTGCAGGGTCCAGTGTCCATCAAAGTCCAGGTGCCCAACATGCAGGATAAGACGGAATGGAAACTGAATGGCCAGGTGCTGGTCTTCACCCTCCCCCTCACAGACCAGGTAAGAGTTGCTGCCCCCAACTGGCCTCAGGCACAGGGGCACCAAGGCATCAGGGGGACGCTTCCTCCAACTGACCTTAGCGAGGGGTGACTGACCGTTCCTTCGTTCCACAGGTCTCTGTCATCAAGGTGAAGATTCACGAAGCCACAGGCATGCCAGCAGGGAAACAGAAGTTGCAGTACGAGGTGAGTTGGGTGTCAGCTGTCCTCATCCTGTCTGTTGTCCCAGAAGCTAAGCCATTTGTGGGATCAGGAGTGGGGAGACTCCTGGTTGTGGCCATGTGAGTCCATCCTAGAAGCCATGATGCTGGCGGGGAGTGCTGCGGCAGGTTAGTTTGACAGGGTGAGTGAGGCTCTGGGAAGGTCACAGCAGTCTTATGCGGGGTCTGGATGTCTCAGTGACATTTGGGGACAAGACTTGGGGGTGCTTTGGTAGGTTTCTGTCCGGGGGGTGGAGCCAGTCTGGTGAGTGTGGTCTCAGGTAGCCTGGGTTTGTGCTTGGACACAGGTGATGGTCCAGCACACCCTGGTGCCTGCCAGATCATGGGGGACTGCTGTGTTCGCCCTCTTTGGACTTGGATCCCTACTCCAGGCCTGTTTCCTCATCTGTAAAATGAGGCTTTTGGACTAGTTGACCTCTAAAGATCTTATGATTTGAGAGTTAAAATTCCATAGGTTGATCAGGGCCAGATTCTTGGGAGTGTTTCACTCCCGCCCTGCGCCACTCCTGTTCCTGCCCCCGCTGCCTTCAAGCCCTGGTGTTTGCTGAGAGTGTTGGGAGCTGTGAAGCAGCCACACTGCCTGAGGCACTGGGCTGAGGCACTCCTTCTATTTTCTAGGGCATTTTCATCAAGGATTCCAACTCGCTGGCTTACTACAACATGGCCAATGGTGCCGTCATCCACCTGGCACTCAAGGAGAGAGGCGGAAGGAAGAAGTAGAAGAGAAAAGCCTGCTGTCAGGTTCTGGCCACTGCCATTTTGCCTCTCCTGCCCCCACTCCCTGTCCCTGAGCCAGGAGACCCTGACTTGCACAATTGTGTCCCTCTTACTAAGTGTAGAAATTCAGACTGGCCTGCAGAGTTCCCCACCCCCACCCAAAACGGTGACGCAGAGGGCTTTCTCAGGCTCTCTTCTCCCCAGGTCCCTGGAATCCCTTTGTGTTCGGGTCTTGGTTTGAGGGCATTCATTTGTTCAGGCAGCCTGTTAGGAAACGTGAAACCAGGGATGTCCTGTAGGATGTTACCATAGTGCCAAGTGGCTCATAGAGTATGGTTGTCATCATCGTTAATCATTTTGTATTTTGCCATGGGCTAATAAACCTCTTCAACCCTTCTTGTGAAATCACTGTCATGAGACTTGTCTCCTGGCCACCCGTGCCCTGTCTGGACCTAGGAGTATGGCACAGTGCCTGTGGCTCCTCTTCTGCCCTGAGGAATGCTGGGCTTCTCACTGAATTCTTGATTGCATCGTCTTCTATGGCTCTTTCTTACATATGTTTTTATTGCCCTTTTGAAACACATGGATCTTCAAAAAGCATAGCCCTGTACGTTTAACAAACTAACACGGAACACCTTCAACATGCCAGCACCGCAGAAGAACACAGACTGCTGGGCTGCAGTTCTGCGGTCAGTGGGCAGCACGCAGATGAGACCAGAGGCTGGCGGTTTCCCACAGGCCAGGGGTCACTCATCACCTGATAAGTGATCTTGAGCAGGTGGCTTATGCAGAGTGAGCACAAATATATGATGAGGTTGTTTTTCCCAAAACTGTATTTATTTTAAAAATACTTCATTGTTCCAAGGCCGTGAACTGTTTTTGTTAAACTTTATAGAATTATCCAACTACTCCTTACTGTTTCAAGCACTTGGTCAATTTTAATCAGGTGAGTGCTGTGTGGCTTGCAGGACCCTGGCTCCTGGACAGGGATTGGACCAGGGCCAAGGCCGTGAGAGCCCAGAACCCTAACCACTAGGCCAGCAGGGAACTCCCCGAGTCATGTGATTCTGGTGTGGGTGTTCTTTTTCACACGTGAGTGAACTGGGCACAGAGGCTGAATCACATGCCCACAGTCACACAGTAAGAAGATAAAAAGAGAATGTGTGCAAAACACTTGTCGCAGTCCTCGCCCGCTCGCGGGGCCAGGCTCACGGTTATTCTCGGAGTCGTGCTGTTACAGGGAGGAGGGTGCTGCTGTGTGTGGGTGTTCACAGGGAGGAAGGTGAGAGCCTGTTGATAACCATTTCCTGGTTTTAAACCTAATGTCGATTTCATTCTGAAGATATCGGGTGTTTGTCCCCTGAGAGTCCCCCAGTGCCTTTTCCTTGCAGTCCTTCCTTTTCATCCTGAGAAGTCATTTCCCAGGTCCAGAGGGGGAGGCCATCCCCGAAGTCACAGTCTTCTAGTCACCATTCCTTCTACCGCCTCGCCAAGCTCAGTTTCCAACTCTAGACCTTGGGCTCAGGTGGCCCTTCGACAGTGCCAGTTATGTGGCTCCATTACAAACTGCTCACATTTGTAACTTGGTCAGTGGGATGTTACTCCTCACTCTGACATTTGCTTCCCGCCTGGTAGCTAGAAATTTCCCCCGGGGGCCAGGACTGAAATTTGGCTTCCAGAAGCTTCAAGGTTTGGGTGCCAGAAGTGAGCCAGCTGCTTCTCCATGACCAGCACCAGAAATCCCCCTGGACAGCCCCTCGGTCTTGTTCCAGGAGGGAAGGGGGTTAGTAGAACTGGGGGAGTCCCACACTCTAAGCCCTCCTCTCTTCCTGGTATGGCTCTGGGACCAGCCTCTCCTTCACAGATGGGCAGATCTCACAGGACTTCCATGACTGAGGCTGCGCCTGGATGTTGGGAATGCTGCTGGCGGAATGTCAGTGAATGGGTCCTTTGAGCCGCCCTCCAGGGCCCAACTCAGCTTCCCGGAGCTCCTGAATGAACATCTGTTCTGGCTCGCTCAGTCGCAGAAGGCCCATTGACCAGGCGGCCCTGTGGTCGCCAGTGGCCGCAGGCCCGGCGTGCAGCCCAGCTCTCTGCACTTCTTGTTTAGAGCCTGCAGCATGTAGGCTGCCCCTTGCTTGCACAGCTTTTCTGACCTCAGTTGCATTCCTCCGGGGATTATCTGGCCCATTTTCTAGATAAGATGGATATCCCGAGGCCAGCAAGGGCTCTGGAAGGCTAAAGCTGCTCTTGTATTCCTGGTGACCACAGGATCCTCACACCCGGCCAGACTGTGAAATGGGGAGAAATGCGCCTGTTGTGAGATTTCTGGGAAAACGGCCTGGCTCGGTGCTTGCACGAAGAGGGTTCTGTGAGTAGTAGACACTGAGGAATTTCAGTTCCACCAGCTGCTTGAAATGAAAACCATGTGGCCCATTGGAGGCCACTAATGATTAAACCCATTTCACATTCTACAATTATGCATTAAAAGAATGTGTACAAAAATTATATTAGAATACTTGAAATATGCGATACACTGTAATTACAGCCATCCTTATAGGTATTATTTCATTTATTCCTATAATGCAGAAATCAAAAAGGCAAAAAAATACAATATAGCTTTCTTTTTTTTTTTTTCCCTTTTTTCTCGGGCCCGCCGCCCGCTCGTGTGCACGGTGCGTGTGTCTGGGTGGCCGTCCGCGGGTGAGTGTAATATAGCTTATTTAAAAGTCCACGAATTAGTATGTAAGATTTTAGAAGTTTGCTTCTTTAAAAGTGAAATGTAAGTTCTTAAGATTATTAACTTGTCTGATTTGGGGATTTGATCTTAACTGTGTATGTTGCTTTATTTTTAAAATACATGTAAGTGAACAATTCTGGTACCCGAGTCATACAATCCATGATGCAGGACAGGATACACTCTTATTCCTTATCATAGTACAGAGAAGGTACTCAGTTCAGTTCAGTTCAGTCACTCAGTTGTGTCTGACTCTGCAACCCCATGGACTGCAGCATTGGAAAAGAGAAGGTACTACTGTTGTCTTAAGCTGGAGTCAACTAAACAAGTTGGTGTTCCCTACCTCTGAGCTGTGGTGATGATTAAATCAGATATAGACCTGTGTCCTAGTACAGAGTGAAGGAATACAGCCTTCTCAACACTGAGCAGTCAGTTCAGTTGCTCAGTTGTGTCCGACTCTGCAACCCCCTGGACTGCAGTATGCCAGGCTTCCCTATCCATCACCAGCTCCTGGAGCTTGCTCAAACTCATCCACTGAGTCGGTGATGCCATCCAACCATCTCATCCTCTGTCGTCCCCTTCTCCTGCCTTCAATCTTTCCCAGCATCAGGGTCTTTTCTAAGGAGTCAGTTCCTTCACATCAGGTGGCCAAGGGCTTCTGCTTCAGCATCAGTCCTTCCAATGAATATTCAGGACTGATTTCCTTTAGGGTTGACTGGTTTGATCTTGCAGTCCAAGGGACTCAAGAGTCTTCTCCAACACCACAGCGCAAAAGCATCAGTTCTTCATTGCTCAGCCTTCTTTATGGTCCAACCCTCACATCCATACATGACTACTGGAAAAACCATGTCTTTGACTAGACGGACCTTTATTGGCAAAATAATATATCTGCTTTTTAATATGCTGTCTGGGTTGGTCACAGTTTTTCTTCCAGGGAACAAGGGTCTTAATTTCATGGCTGCAGTCACCATCTACAGTGATTTTGGAGTCCAAGAAAATAAAGTCTCACTATTTCCATTGTTTCCCCATCTATTTGCCCTGAAGTGTTGGGACCGGATGCCATGATCTTAGTTTTTTGAATGTTGAGTTTTAAGCTAGCTTTTTCATTCTCCTCTTTCACTTTCATTAAGAGGCTCTTTAGTTCCTCTTTGCTTTCTGCCATAAGGGTGGTGTCATCTGTATATCTGAGGTTATTGATATTTCTCCCGGCAACCTTGATTCCAGCTTGTGCTTCATCCAACCTGGCATTTCTCATGATGTTCTCTGCATATAAGTTAAATAAGCAGAGTGACAATATATAGCCTTGTCGTACTCCTTTCCCACCATTGAACAGAAGCTACCAGAAGAGTCATCCACTGGATGGATGGATGGAGGAAGCATGTGAGCCTGGAGCTGCTACCATGAGGAGTTCTAGCTTGAGGATGAAGTGACCACAGGAAGGAGGACAAAGAGAAAAGGGGGCAACAAGGCTGTCATTCTTGGTGACAACCTCTGTATCAAACTGCTCCTGCAGCTTACATACAAAAAAGTGAATGTTTTTAAGCTGTGGGACCTACTAACTGCAGTTTTGGGCTAACCCCATTTGTGTTGTCTGCCAAAACAGTCTTAACTATTATCCTCAGTGTAGGGATAAAGAGCCTCTTGATGAAAGTGAAAGAGGAGAGTGAAAAAGTTGGCTTAAAACTCAACATTCAGAAAACTAAGACCATGGCATCCAGTCCCATCACTTCATGGCAAATAGATGAGGAAACAATGGAAATGGTGAGAGACTTTATTAACTAAAAAGCTATGGTTTTTCCAGTAGTCATGTATGGATGTGAAAGTTGGACTATAAAGAAAGCTGAGTGCTGAAGAATTGATGTTTTGAACTGTGGTGTTGGAGAAGACTCTTGAGAGTCCCTTGGACAGCAAGGAGATCCAACCAGTCCATACAACCAGGAAATCAGTCCTGAATATTCATTGGAAGGACTGATGCTGAAGCTGAAACTCCCAATAGTTTGACCACCTGATGCAAAGAACTGACTCATTGGAAAAGACCCTGATGCTGGGAAAGATCAAAGGCAGGAGGAGAAGGGGACAACAGAGGATGAAATCATTGGATGGCATCACCAACTCTATGGACGTGAGTTTGAGTAAGCTCCCAGAGTTAGTGATGGACAGAGAAACCTGGTGTGCTGCAGTCCATGGGTTGCAAAGAGTCGGCACGACTGAGCAACTGAACTGAACCGAAGGGATAAAGAAGCTTTATAGTTTGTTTACTCTTCACAGGCTCCTGGGCACCAGCTATCTACTTTATGAACGTCAGCTCTGCTCTCATAAAGACTATGATATCTGGACATCTGTTTGCTCCTGGCGAACACTGACATTTCCTGAGCATTTTCCAGGATCCAGGATGGTGCTGACCAGAGGCCTGTGTCAGGGCCTCATACACTCCTACTTATGATGCCAGGAAGATGAGACACACAGGTTTTCAACACATTCCTGTAGGTCTGGCCATGCATCTCTCATCCTTTAAAGAATACAGCAGCTGGTCTACCAGGGTGTTTCACAGTGTTGCCAAAGGCCTCTTATTTTGTGCTCCAGTGAACCACGTGATTGTGCAGGGCATTCCTTTGGACCATCCATTCATTCATTTCTGCTTTCTTACTCCACTCAACTACACCATCTTCTGAACCTGCTTCCTCTTCAGGGCCTTTGTGCTTGCTGCCCTGCTTGCTGTATACTGTTCTCCCAGAGCACTGCAGAGAGCCTTCCTCATTTCCTTCCGCCTCCACTTCTGTCCACCCCTCCCCCAGAGTTACTAGAGTAACATGAGATAAGTTAAAGAGCTCTGGAGCCGGAAGTGAAGAACTGTAACATTTATTTAGTACCTACTGTATGCTGAAGGCTTCGGAGATAGTCCACCAACTCTTCACCAAGTAATTACTGACATTCCTATTTTTTAGAAGAGGAAACAGGATCTGAGAAGCTAAGCAATTTTTTTTTTTTAATTCTGGCCACAACACAGGGCATGTGGGATCTTAGTTCCCTGAACAGGGATCGAACCCACCCACCCCCTGCAGTGGAATTTCAGTCTTAGCCATTGGACCACCAGCCAAGTCCCAAGCTAAGCAATTTTGCAAGAGAATATCCAGTTACTGAGGGGCACAGCCATGAAGTGAAGTCTCCCAAGCCAAAAATTAGGAAAACTCCCCTGCTACAGCCACAGACTATGGTGGGAGACACTCAAGACAATAATGAATTTGCAAGTGTTTGGCAAACTACAGATGCCGCCACTCCTGGCTCCCATTGACTGGGTATTTCCATGTGCCAGATGCTTACCACATACTATCATACTAAAAATCTCAAGGCAACAACTCCAAGGAGACATTTTTTCATTTATTTACATTTTACAGGTAAGGACATGGGCTCAGAGAGAAGTGATTTGCTCAATGTCACACAGTGACAGCAGAGATTCAAACCAAGGGTTGTCTTTTTTTTTTTTCCATCCCATGTGGCTTGTGGGATCCCAGTTCCCTGTGCCCTCGGCAATGAAAGTGCCATCATAACCACTGGGACACCAGGGAACTCCCCCTGGATGGTCTTATGTAAGAAAATTAGAAGCTGGAGCCTCAAGGCCTTAACTCAAGATAAACATCTATCCAGTCTCCTAAGGAGGGACACTGGATGCTTCTAACCTGCCCACCCCCACCCCCACCCCAAAAACCCCTGGAGTGAACATCACTGTACAGGTGCCTCATAGAGGTGAACGTGTTTGGGATATGTGTGTTGAACCAGAATTGCAGTCAAAGGGCTGTGGATACTTTGCCAGACCTGGGCTTCACATCTGATCCAGGCATGTGACTCTCTCTTCCTTCCTTGGGATAGGCCCTCATCCTCTGGCCAGGTGTACTCTGCCCTTCCTGGGAGCTGGGACTAAGAGCCCACCACTCTGGATCTGCTAGAGAGGTGGAACACATCCTCCCAGACTGAGAATTTAAGACCAAATAGCACATGCTCACCCCTGTGTCTGTTATTGCCCTGTTTATGGAAAATCAGAAGCCTATGGAATGTCAAGACTGCACAGTGAAGTCTTCAAGAGTGTCTGAGCCACATGGCATTAAGGAAACGGCTGGTGAAGTCACTCACGGCTTAAGACCGCCCTTCTTGGGGCTGCTTTGGGCCCCTTAGCAGCCTGTCCCAGGCTCTGCAGCTCAGGCTTGGGTCTTCTGGTCTCTTCTCCTCTCTAAGCCTGTCTCCCAATAGGTCTGCAGGGGAGTGTCAAATGACAATATGGTTGTGACTTATGAGCCATGAAGTACTGGACTGAGGTGAGGAGTTACCATTACAATTCTACGAGTTGATAATCCCTGGGTCAGAAGTTGGCTGCCAGGAGCTAAGTCTATATAAATACTATTAGCCTGTGCTTCCTAATAGAAGCTGTTGGTAAGTAGTAGTGCTAGTAGTGTTAGTCACTCAGTCATGTCCGACTCTTTGCGATCCCATGGACTCTGGCCTGCCAGGCTCCTCTGTCCATGGGATTCTCCAGGCAAGAATACCTGTTGCCAAGAATGCTGTTGGTAAGAACTAGATTCAAATCTTGGCTCTGCCACAAGTTAGTTCTGAGACTTCAGGAAGCTGACATCACTTCCCTGCACCTCAGTTTCTTTAATTGTAAAATGGGACTAAATAAAAAATAAATAAAATAAAATGGGACTAAATAGTCTCTGTTGTTTAGTCACTAAGTCATGTTGGACTCTTTTGTGACATCATGGACTGTAGCCCGTCCATGGACTTTCCCAGGCAGGAATACTGGAGCAGGTTGCCATTTACTTCTCCAGGGAATTTTCGAGACCCAGGGATTGAACTCGAGTCTCCTGCATTTGCAGGTAAATTCTTTACCACTGAGCCACCAGCGAAACCCAAAAATAGTATCTACCTCCTTGCTAAAAGATTGCAAGAGATGGTGTGACCAATTTGGAAAACAGCTTGCCAGTTCCTCAAATGGTTAAAGACCCAGCAATTCCCACTCCTAGCTATCTACCCAAGAGAAATGAAAATGGATGAACCTTGAAAACATCTGAGGTGAAAGAAACCAGACACAAGGCCACATGTATGATTCCATTTATATGAAAGGTCCAGAAAAAGCAAAACTATGGAGACAGATTAGTGGTTGCCAGGGACTGGGGGAGGAAAGATGGGGAGTGACTGGTAAGGATAGGAATGAATTTCTTTTTGGAGTGATGAAAACGTTCTAAAATTAGGTTACAGTGATGGCTGCACAACAATACAAATATTCTTAAAACACAATTATATACTTTAAATGGGCGATTTTTATGGTATCTCAATAAGGCTCTTGGAAAAATAACTAGGTAGAATTCGTTCAGGGCAGTGAGTGGCTCAATAGTCGTTGGTCATTATTCTTATTAATTAGGTCTCCCTAATAGGCCCCAGAAGCAGTGAGCAGGGGAAGGAAAAGGCTGCTGAATTTCCATCTCAGCCTACCTCTTCAAGCTGCCATGTCCCTGGATGAGTCCCCGAACCCATCCCGAGTCTCCTCAGAGCTACTCATAAATGAATGGGAGAACAATCCTCACCCACGTCTTTAAGGTCTCGCGAGGAGAGGGCGAGTGTTCCCAGAGGGCGCCCTCGGTCTCTGCCTGCGCGGTGCTGCAGGTATACGCCAGGCAGAGGCTAATCCGGAAAAGCCCTAAAGCTCTTTCAGGTGAGCTCTCTGTGATTGGCAGCTCGGGGGGAGGGATTCGGGTGACGGCTGCCCCGCCCCCTCACGTCGGGCCTGTTGGCGCCAGCCTGGGGGAGGTGGGCGGGCCCTGGGGTCCGCGGCACCCATTGGGCATTGCGGGGAGGAAGCGCCGGGGAAGTCCTAGGGCCCCGCCCCCGGCCTTGCGGCGACCAATGGGCGCGGCGCGTGGGCGGGGCGTCGGCGGCGTCGGCGGAGGTCGGGTGGCTGAGGCGGCTGAGGTGGCCGCTGAAGCTGAGGCGGCGGGCGCGGCCAGGATGGCGAAGAGCCTAGAAGAGAACGGGCCGCGCGCCCCCGCAGCTGAGGGGAGCCTGTCGGGGACCCGGGAGAGCTTGGCCCCGGGCCCCGACGCCGCAGCCACCGACGAGCTTAGCTCTCTGGGCTCCGACTCAGAGACCAACGGCTTCGCCGAGCGCCGCATCGACAAGTTCGGCTTCATCGTGGGCTCGCAGGGCGCAGAGGGCGCGTGAGTATCGCCGGGGCTCGGAGCCAGGGGATCAGGGGCCGGGGCAGGACCCGCGGCGGTGCCTCAACGCTGACAGCCGCTCTCAGGAAGGACAGACAGGTCTCCCTTCCAACCAGGAACAACAATCTCTTATCTCCTTTGCCCCACCCGCACCTCCCCCCCACCCCCGGCGGACTGACCCGCCCCTAGGAAGGGCCTCGAGTGCTCTCCTCACCTGAGCTCACAGGTCGACTGATACCTTTCCCAACCCCAGCGCTGCCACCCTCGCCTTAGGGCTGGTTGGCTCGGCCAGCTCCCAGGCTCACAGGTGGTCTCCCCTCCCCCAACAGCGCGGTATTCTCCATATCCCGCCCCCTGCAAGACCCCCTGACGTCCTTGTCTCAGCACCCACCACCGCCACATCGGGGGACACCTTAGGCTTCAGAGGGACGGGCTGCCCTGCCCCCACCGCGCTCGGGCACAGACTGACCCTCATCTCAAGGCACAGGGACCTCTAGATAGACTGACATTGGTCACCTCCCTCCTACCTTGGGATAGACAGTCACTTCCCCTCATGGAAGGGACAGAGAGTGCCCCCCTCCCCCTCAGGCAGGTTTCTCCCTGTCATCAGCAACAGGTGGGCAGGCACTGCCCCTTCCCAGTACCCACAGGGGGATGGTACCTCACCTCTAGGACAGACTGTCGGTGCTTCCTCTCCAAATGCAGACTAGGGGGCAGGCAAGGAGACAGCAGGGTCCCCACTTGTAGGACACCTAGATCCCCCCACCCCGGGGCCCCCAGCTGGCAGGCAGAGCAATGTGAGGCGGTGGAGCAGCACCTTCCCTCCAAGCCGGGTGAGCTGAGCAGCCACATTCTGCCCCCAGTCCTCACAGGGATCATATGTATGGATTGGTGATCCCTCTAGGAAAGATGGACTCCATAGCCCACTCACATCCCAGCTGTCCTGTCACTTGAGACCAGTGTTCTGCACGGAACTTACAAGCCTCCCTTGAGATGTACCTCCCCTTCAATAGAGAGCGCCACACAATCACCTGGGAAAGCCTACAGGACTCAGCCATGACCCTATTCTAGAGAGTCCTTCCTCCCCTTCTCTGACCAGCTGTGATCGTCTAAGGCTTCTTCAGCCTCTCTTATGACTTATGGAAGAGCCTTGACCGTCTGTAAGATCCCCACCCCACACAAGCAACCCCATAAAGTTCACTTCTGGGATTTTCCACAATCCCAAAGCCTCATATTCACCAGGCCTCCTTCTTTGGAAAGTTGGAGAGAAATGCAGGCCCCTCCCCTAAGGAGAGTTCTCTTTTACCCACTGGATCTGTCTCCTCCAGCCTCTTCCCACTTGCTTAGAGCAAGCCAAGCCTAGTCTAGTCCAGAACTCAGAGAACACCCCTTATTTTGATCCTTCACTCTGACTTGAAGCTTTGTCACAGTTCCCCAGGGAATAGCTTGTGAGAACCCAAAGAGGACTTAGGGTATATTTTTGAATTGAAGAGCAAATACCAGATTACGGTCCTGGGAGGGATGAGGTCTAGAAAAGTGGGAAAGGAGTTACCAGTTGCATTTGTGGGTGCTTGGAAGGAAGAGTTCAGATTTGCTGGTGAATTCTGGGAGATAAAAACTCCTACTTAAAAAAAGAATCCTACTACATGCTTATCAGGAAGTTAACTAGATCTCAGGGTACAAAGCAGTGTGAAATAGTGGGAAAAGGCCAGATTTAGGAAGAAATCACACTTCCTGGCTGTGTGACCTTGGGCAAGAGCTTAAATCTCTGAGCCTGTTTACTCACTGTAAAGGGCAACAGTAACACCTATTCCCAAGATTACTATAGAGATTAAGTATTCAAAGGTGCCTAGCACAGTGCCTGGTGCAAGTAGTGGCCTAGGAAAATGTTAGTTTCCTTTCTTTGCCTTCTAAGGGTCTGAAAATTGAGGAGAAAATGAGGGCATACCTCTGGTATTTGTGAACAGAGAGAGGCCCCAGTGGGAGCACCTCCCTTTGGCTGTAGTCCCCAACCAAGCAGCCAGACATCTGTCTTTCCCACCCTCCAACCGCAAACCCGAACTTTGCAAGACTCCCTCTGCATCATTGGTGTCTATAGGGCTGGGGCTGAGGTGGGATTCCAGGTCTCTTCCTCTCTCTCTGCTTCACTTTCTTAACCCTGTTGGCCACCCTAAAATCTCTGGTGTCTGAAAACTTGGATGTTCCCTGTAGAGTCAATATTGTGGTTCAAAAAAAATAGCCAAAAGTAAGTCCCTGCCCAAGGCCATAAGAGAGGAAGTTATGGGAAGTTTCAGAGTGACCGCCCTGAACCCAGTCTCGTGGTTGAAGGCTAAGAGTCCATGTGCTAGCCCAGAGAAGTGAAACATTAGCCCTGATGGCTGCAGTGGAGATGGCTAGGACTCTGGCTCTGGATTAAAGGTCTGTCTCAGCCATCCTGGGCCAAAGGTTGTCTTAAGACAGTTTTGGCAATTGCCAGGGGCTGGTGGGGTAGGGGAAGAAAGTAGATCAGAAGCTACCTCCTCAGGTGACTGCTTGGTGCCTGTTGTGAGTAGATCATAAAATCATAGACTTATATCCCTCCCATAGAAGGGATCTTAAGAATTTGACCAGTGTAACCCTAACTTCTTATACGATGAGGAAACTGAGGTCACAGAGAAGAGAAGAACTTGCTTAAGCTTACACAGTACACTAGTGGCAGAACCAGGTCTTGAAACCACAGTTTCTGACTCCCAAGTCAGGACAGTTTCCATTGCCTTTACCACCCATTAATATGGCCTGGTGGCCCCAGCAGTAAACTGAGTCCTGGACAGAACTCAAGATCCCTAACAGGAACCTGTGTGCCCTTACCTTCCCTGGCTTAGCTCAGTACTTTTGACTCCCTCAGCAGTGTGGGAGGTCCACAGGGATGGTCCAGCAAGGATAAGACTGTGTTGTCATTACCACTTTGTTACACTTCATTAGACTGATGAGCTTCAGAACTAGGACCAGGCCTTTTTTATTTGGCTGCAGTTTTTTATTTGGCTGTGGGATCTTGAGTGGGGATTGACCAGGGATTGAACACAGACCCTTGGCAGTTTGGCAGTGAAAGCCCAGAGTCCTAACCACTGGACCACCAGGGAATTCCCTGGGACCAGGCTTATTCACTTTGTTCTCAGGCCTGCAGAGAAGTAAGTGATCGGTTAACATTTTCTGACACACATTTCAAGTCAGGAAGGTGAGAGCCACCTTATAGATGGCCATCTTCCTATGGATAGGTAAACTGAGGCCTGAAGGAAATGATTAACCTCACCTGTTCAGTCACTTGGGAGCAAAGCCAGGAAGTAAACCCAGAACTCCTGATTCCCAGCCCTAGGCTCTCTTTACTTCACCTTGTCTATCTTTTGAGTCTGCTCTGCAGGGAACCTTTGTGGGGTCTGAGATGGTCCCTGCCTGCTATGGAGCAGTAGCCAGTGATGGGGAGAGGCAAGAAAGCAGCCAGCCAGTGAAGGGCCCTGTGGTGGTGTGAGTGCAGACCAAGTGCTGAGAGCATTGGCTCCTTCAGCTTGGCTCGCAGCTGAGCTAGCTGTTGGAGCCCAAAATGGACCGGAGAAGAAAGAAGGGTCTTCCTCAGGGACGGGTGGCCAGAGGACTTTGGGAACAGGAGGAGCAGAACTGTTTGTGGGGAGGGTGTCCCTTTGGAGTTGGTCAAGAAAGGACAGAAGGATACCAGTGGATACCAGGTCTCTGGCCTGAGGAAGATGGCCTGAGGGGGGCGGGCCCCTGCCCTCCCCCTCCTTTTCCTATGTGATTGCCAAGACTGGTCTTGAAACTGGAGTTTCCCACCCAGCTTCAGTGCTCAGTGCTGCAGGCCAGATGAGGTGAGGAGCTGTGCTGTCTGGGATCCCGTGGGTGTTGGCTTCCTGTTCGGGGAGAAATGGATCTGAACTGGGCCCAGGGAGAAACATCTGGAACAGCAGTTTGTCTTTTGCTGATTCGGTTCCCCTGTCCCCTGGGCCCTCCACTATTCCTAGTCAACTGTGACTTTGGAAATCATGTAACTGGCTCCGTTGACATGCCTATAGTTTGGTCTCTGCCACTTACTGTTGGGCCAGGGCCCTCCTGACAGACTAGGTCCTGCCTCCCTGCTTTTCCACCACCTTCTCTAGTTTGTAAGTTCAGGACATCCTCTTTTCTTGAGCTGTTACAGTTCCCAGGAGAGCCTAGAGCTGGATGTGGAGTGGTCCCTGGGTGGCCCATCTGGAAAGAGACTACTGCACATGTGGGGCCCCGGTCTATGACTCGGGGCACATGGCCTTCATTTTCTCTCCTCCTCCTCTTCCTCCAGCTTCAAAGGAAAATCCGGTTTGGTAGCCCTGTGGGTGTTCTAGGACCTCAGATAAGACTTGACTTGGTGAAGGAGGGGGCCAGATCACCAGCTGCTGCCCTGGGAAGGTGACTGTGTGCTGCCTGCTAGGAAACTCTAAGCTGTGGGAAAGAGATAAAGCAGTGGGACCTGCCTGATGTTTTGTATTCCCAGCATCTAGGTTTGAAACAGGACCTTCGGGGGGCCAGTCAGGCCTGGCTCCGGTCCAGCCTCCCAGTCTGTTTACACTGAGGGAGGGGAAAGAAGGTGCTCTGTTCGCCCTCACACCTAAGGCTTTGAGCCCAGATGTTTGTGTGACCTTGGACATACTGCTTCACTCTTCTGAGCCTCAGTTTTTCACTGTGAAAGAGTTATGATAACACTGACTTTGCAGGATTGTTGTGGGGGTTAAAAGAACTGATGCTTGCAAAGAGCCTGACAACACTGTAGGTGCTCAGTGAATGTTCTGCCTCCTCATAGAGATTGGAGTACCTGGTGCGTCCTGTCTTTTCATTTTCTACTTTCCATCTCTGGCTGTGATGATGAGCATCAGTGAGATCCATCCCCTGTGAGCAGGAGTGAACACCAACCCATGATGAACCCTCACTTTCCCCTGAGAAGCGTGGTTATCCCATTTTGCAGATGAGTACACTGACGTTCTGAGAAGAAGGCACTCAAGGTTTGCCAGCTGGTAAATGGCAGAACTGGGACTGGAACCTGTTTCTTGACACCGAATCCAGTGACTAAGCCTTGCTAAGGTGTAGCAGGTAGGGTGCCAGGTGCTCACCATCCCTGAGGCCCCCACACCCAGGGCAGGAAGCCTGTGGGTAATATGGGGATATATAGGAAGAAGCAGCCAGCTCCACCCATTGGAGCTCAGAAAGAAGAAGTGGCATTTGATTCAGGCTTCAGAAGGAGCAAGGAAGGGCAATCCGCGATATGAGAGGGGAAGTGTGTGAAGAAAAGCCAGCTGTTTGAGAAATGTGTGCCAAGAGGCGACAGGAAGAGCGGGAGGTGGGAGGATGAGGTGAAGCATAGGGAGGGAGGGAAGTGGGTTGGGCAGAGGTCACTGGCCGTGAGTGTCAGACTGAGGCCTCCTGTGTTTCATTAAGGTCAGTCTGGTGCAGGCATGGAAGATGGTATGAAGAGGAGCTGGACCACAGGCAGTGAGAGCAGTTGGGAAAGTTTGGGACAGCCCAGAAGGGCTGCAGAGAGGTCTGGAAGGTTCTGGAGCCGAGAGGATGAAGAGTCAGCAAGTAGGGCATGGTACCTGATCAGCTGTGTGGACCTATAGGGACTTACAAAGGCTTTGGCTAAGCTGAAGTGGCCCTCACCATCCCAGGGCCTCTGACTACAGGGAAGGAAGGCCATCTGCAACCTTCCTTTGAAGCAGACAGTGGGCTGCTGCTGACTGCTTTGTCACAGCCCTGGGATCCCCAAGGTGCCTGGCATGGCTGGCACGCTCAGGGCCCATCAAGGGGTTCTTTGTATCTCTCCAGTAAGAGAGCGGATTAGCTGGCCTGGTTGGGAAGGGGTGGGTGAGTGGAACTGAGCTTTGTGGTCTCTCCTGGTAGACCTATTGGATGGCAAGGAAGGCTGTCAGAAGAGCTAGCCACCTCTCTATGCAGAGAGGAGGAAGCCCTGAGGGCATGGAAAACCTCCCTTAGGGCAGCGTGTAGCTTGGCCGGGGGTGGGGGGGGCATGTTTATAAGGCTCTTAGGCACAGCATAAGCTCATCGGGGGTTTCGAGGGTTTCTTACCTGGTTCAGTGGTAAAGAATCCGCCTGCCAGTGCAGGAGATGCTAGTTCGATCCCTGTGTCAGAAACATCCCCTGGAGAGGGAAATGACAATCCACTCCAGTATTCTTGCCTGGGAAATCCCATGGACAGAGGAACCTTGTACGCTGTAGTCTATAGGGTCACAAAGAGTCCGACACAGCTTGGCAACTAAACAACAATAAAAGCTGATCAAGAGGAGGCAGCCTGGCAGCAGAGGGCTGACTTCCTCCCACCTCCAGTCTTTATTTTGTTCTTGGAGCTGGTGCCTCAGCTGGGAAATGGAAGCAAGTCCAGTGCCTGTGAGAACATGAACCCCTCAGCCCTTACGGGCACCACCATGCTCTTCTCAGAGATGATTCTGGCTGGACATGGGGATTTATGCTAGTATGGGAAAGGGTTCTGAACACAGGGACCAAGGTGCCAGGGCTGGCTCCACCACCTGGTGGTCTGTGAGTTAAGCATGTCCTCTCACCTGACCATAGGACTAATGCTCCTTGCTTTTCATCTAGCACATGCTACGTGTTCAGCCATGTGCTAGGCTCTGGGGATGCAGAGCTGGAGCATAGCAGGCCAGGAGATAAAGGTGTGGTCTGATGATGAGGATCAAATGAGGTGACTGGATTAGGAGCATGTATAAACAAACAGTGCTGACCAGGGATCAGGAAACCCAAGTCCTAGGCTTCACTGGGCCCCTAACTAACCCTGTGGCCTTGAGAAATTTGCTTAATTTTTCTAAGCCTCAGTTTCCCTTACGTATAAACTAAGGTAGCTTTATTGAATGAAGTTGAAGAGTTCTTCTGCTTCTAACATACTGAGGCTGCCCTTGGAGTATACGAAAAGGGCTTTGAGAAGTTTTTTCCCCCTGGGTTGGGAAGATCCCCTGGAGAAGGAAATGGCAACCCACTCCAGTACTCTTGCCTGGAAAATCCCATGGACGGGAGGAGCCTACTAGGCTATAGTACATGGGGTCGCAAAGAATCGGACACGACTGAGCGACTTCACTTTCGTCTTCACTTTTGTCAGGTACCTCATAAGTGCAGGGGTGGTCAGGGCACAGCCCACAGAGGCCAGAGCTTGCAGCATGCTGTGTTTCTCTTAGGAGAGGACCTCTCTTTGTTTGTCAGACCAGTGGCCCTCATGTCTTTGGGAGTGCAGTCAAATCAAAGAATGCTTTGATCTGTCTAGCTCTTTGCTCTGCACAGTGCTTTCTTTCTCATTGCCTTGCAGTGATCCTAACAGGAGCAGTGGGAACTCAGGAGGGTGAGTTTTATTTTGCCCTGTTTACAGACAGGGAAACGTAAGCTGAACAAGCAAGGAAACTGTGCCTGGAAGCCAGGGTTCTGCCTTTCCAATTTTCCACCTTACCAAAGCTGGTTGCCTCTGTGTGGCCACTCCTCCCTCTTCCTGTCCCAGCCTTAGGACTTTCAGCCCAGCTCCAAATGTCTATACTTCTCCTAGTGGGTTTCTCAAGTTGTTTTTCTTGGCTTTTTTCTTTCTTTCTTTAAAAAAAAAATTTTATTTGACTGTGCTGAGTCTTAATTGTGTCATGTGGGATCTAGTTCCCTGAGTAGGGATCAGACCTGGGCGCCCTGCATTGGGAGCAGGGGTTGGGAGTTCCAGCCACTGGACCACCACTGAAGTCCTGTTTTTGTTGTTGAGTTGTTATAATGGATGGCACACTTCCTATCCCAGGTCCTCCACACATAGCACCTCACGCAAGATGAGGCGGGAGCAGCTGAATGCTAAGGGAGCCCAGGAACATAGTATGGAGAACTCTTGTTCTTCCTCCCTGCCTTCTGGGCCCTGGATTCTGTGTGTCCAGAAGTGGTCCTTCCTAGCCAGCCACATTTGGAGGATGCTTCCCTTTCTGTCTTGATTTCAAAACAGGAGAAACTAAGTTTGGGAGATCCTGGGTTCAGGACACCAGCAGACTGGCTTCAAGCCCTGGCTTTGTCACTTTCTATCCATGTGACCTCTCTGAGTCTGCAGATGGGCCAGGTGGTGGCGTTGGGAGTGGGAACTGACCTCATGTGAGTTATAGTTATGAGTACTAAGGAGATGATGTTGGTAAAGTGCCCAGCAGTGTCTACCACCAAGTAAGGGTTCTGTGGTACATGGTGGCTCTTATAATTCAAGTGTGAATTATCCTCTAAGGTTTACTTCAGGCCTTTGGCCTAATGGTGAGAGAACAAGGCAGCCTGGAAGATCCATACTCCTCCTTGTGCTCTGCCTACATACCCTTGGACCCTGGGGGCAAGATGGGAGCCAGTCCCACTCAGCTTGTGGTCTGGAGCTTTCTGACCTGCCAGGGCAGGTTGGGAATCCCCCAGTCAGTTCCTCATTGAGTCATCTGGAACAGGGCTGCAGGTGACCCTGACTCTGAGGGCCTGATGCGAGGGCCTTGTCTTCTCTTTGGCGTGAAGATAAAGCGGAAGTGAGAACAGAGGTGGGTCTCCTGAAAGATTCCATTCGAAGCAGGCAGTCGTAGGGCTGCCTGGGGCCTCTGCCCTCTTGGATAGAGATAGTCACTTGGGGAAGAAATCAGAGTTTGCTTCACAATTACCCCCACCCTCCTGTGTTCCTCGTGAACTTTCACCCTGGGCTCCCTGTCCTGCCTCTGAGTGACCCCCTCCGTCCTCCTAGCACAGTCACTTGGTCATGCCACTTTGCAGAAGCGCCTGCATGGTGGACCAGGCTTTCACCAAGACCACCGTGTTTAACTCCGTGAGATATGGTTATTATCATCATAATCTCCATTTTACAGAGGTAGATCCCAGATCCCAGAGTGGTAAAGTGACTTGCCAAGCATCACACAGCATGTGGCTCTGTGTTCAGGGAGTTCCAAGCTCCCTGGGAAGAGGGCTTGCACCCACCCAGCCGAGTGGATAGCAGCCAGTGCCAGAGCTGAGTGACAAAGCAGAAGAAGGGCCTGAGTACACCTCCCAGAGCTGTCCTCTGCTCCCCTTGGATGGTGCCTAGTTACTGGCTTGCTGAAAAACCTGAATTTCTACATCTGCCCAAGGGTGGGGTGGAGGTGATAATTAGAGGACCTATTTCATATGCTTGTTGTCAGGATTAAATGAAATAATCTAAGTGCTGAGCACCATGTCTGGTCCATAGCAAGTGCCTGGTAAGGGTTATAACAGACATTCAATTATGTTAATTGAATATAGAATTATAACGTTGTAAAAGGCCATCATCAAACACATCTGGGCTCAGCCCTGTGCTGGGCTTCAGGGAGGATCTGTAGCTGGACTCAGGCCAGGGAGGGAGCGCCCTTCATCAAGCAGTTTCTGTGCTCATGCTTTTCCCATCTGATTTCACGGAAGAGGATAGTATTCCCATCTCACTGGGGAGAAAGCTGAAACTTAGAGTGCCCGAGGTCACAGAGCGACCGAATCTGTCATCAGACATTTATTGAGCACCAGCTAGGCAGCAGGCCTGGAGAAGGGCATGGCAACCCACTCCAGTCTTCTTGCTTGGAGAATCCTACGGACAGAGGAGCCTGGTGGGCTACAGTCCTTGGGGTCGCAAAGAGCCGGACACGACTGAGCGACTAACAGAGGCCCCAGGCTCTGTTCTAGTGTCAGGACACACTGGGGAGAGTGGTTGGCAGAGTCCCTGCCCCCCAGGAGCACACCTTCTCTTGGAATGCCGCCTCAGTGAGCAGACGGGACAGTCAGGTGGAGAAGCCAGACTCGCTCCACTGGACTGCTCACATTCCCCGAACACACCAGGCTCTTTTCCATTAACGTGTGCTTTCTCATCCTGGGTCTTCTGCCTGATGTGCTGTTTCCCCTTTCTCACCCTGGCCACTTCCTGTCACCCTTCAAGGATCATCCCAACAGTCAGCTCCCCTTTAAGGTTTTCCCTGAACACGTGCACCCCCTACCCTGGGGGCTTCTTGCAGTCTCCTAGCACCTTCCACCCTCCTCCTCACTTCTGTGATAGCACCTCTGTGTGGGCTAGTTATTTACTCCCCCATCTGTCTCCTCTGCCAGATTGACCTCCTCAAGGGCAGGACCTACATTTTATTCAACTTTGTAGATTCAGGGCCTGGAACACATCTGGAGAGATGTGTGTGGAATGTAATGAGGTGCTGTTTGTGTTCTGTCCCTTCAATGGCTAGGAGGGACTTTGTAGAGATGAGAGGCTGGTCTGAATGAGGCCTTGGGAAACAAGTGGGACTGAATTAGAGTCGGGGTAGGGGTGAGGGTGGGCAGCTTAGAGAGAGGGCCATCTAGAAATAGGGCTGGGGGATGTGCAGAGGGACTAGGAAGGCCTGGGAGCCAGGGCCTGAAGTTCTGTTGAACAAGGAGGGCAGTAGGGAGCCTTGCAGGAGTCTTGGCAGAGATAAACAGTGAGTCAAGACTAAATTGATAAGATCTATCAATCAAATCTAGCAGTTTTGTAAGGATGGGTGAGGGGAGCTGTGTGAGTCATGGTGCCCACAGTGATATTGTGAGCTGAGGACCCAGTTGCCAGTGGGGAGTTTCAGGTAATACTCTGCCCGGTAGGGGTGGGGACTTGGAGAAGAGATGTCCCCAGTTGAGAATAGTCTCCATTTTCATTGTTGTTGTTTAGTTGCTCAGTTGTGTCTGACTCTTTGCGACCCCATGGACTGTAGCCTGCCAGGCTCCTCTGTGCATGGGACTTCCCAGGCAGGAATACTGGGGTGGGTTGCCATTTCCTTCTCCAGGGGATCTTCCCAACCCGGGGATGAAACCCGCATCTCCTGCACTGGCAGGTGGATTCTTTACCGCCGAGCCACCAGGGAAGACCGAATAGTCTCCATACCTTTCTGCATTGGTCAGAGAGAGCTGCCCTGGGGGTTTTTGCTCTGATCTTTGCCTTTCCCTAGCTGAGTGGGAGTCAGGGGAGGGGGATTCCTTGCTTTTTGGAGCCAGCAAGGCTGGTGCTTAAAGGAACTATTTCTTGCCTCTGACATCAAGGGGGGTGGGGCTGTGCCGAGTGGAGAGTTGGGCAGAGGCCCAGGGCACGGAGGCCAGAGATGGGTGGAGAGAACCTGTTTACTATTGTGCGCTGACCCAGGGCTGGAAGGAGCAAAGCCAGGGAATTCCTTGTGGGAAAGGGAGGCAGGCCCAGACCTAGCTTGCACGGGGTGTTGGGGAAGACTGAAGCAAGCGGGACTCTTTCACCTAGACCGGGAGCCTGCGTACTGCCCTGCCTCCATGCAGGGGCTGCCAGGCCGCAGGAGGGTGCACCGGGCTGCTGCAGACCATCCTCCTTCCCCACACTGACTCACAGCGCGACCTCGGGCAGATCACTTACCCTTCGGTCCCTAGGCCTCCCTCGCTGTCTGGGGACTCACTCCAGAACCTTACAGGCCTCCCAGCCCTGACCGTCGGCCATTTGTAGATCACCAGCCCACCCTCTCTTGCCTTCTCGTTTCCTATCATGGATGATTATGGGGCTGGCATAAAGGCTGTTTATACTTTTAGTCATCACCACCGCTTAGATTAATGAACTCCAGAGTTTGTTACTCAGTGTGCAAAGTAGGTCAGCCTTTTTGTTTAGCCTCACTCCTTTTTCCAGCTCTGGGTGGGAGAGAGGAGTTCCCCCACCCTTGTTGTCCCTGGATCTGTGATTGCGCATCCAGTTCCCGATTTCCCACACTTGCATCTTGCTCACTCTTGCCGTCTCGGCACAGAGAGCAGTGGTTGTCTCCTGGGTGGTAAAGGAAGAGGGGGGGACCGTACCGGGTACTGAGGCCCTGCTACACGTGGGCCACCAAGTGCTTACTGGATGGCTCAGTGCCCAGTGGCATCTCTACTTCCAGGCTGTGTGACCTTGGATGGATTACTCAGCTCTGCTAAACTTGAGTTTTCATGTGCTTCCTTGGGGAATTGTGTGCCTGCGTAGTGCTGGGCAGAATGGTGCAGAATGGGTGCTGGAAGTGTGTCCATTCTTCCTGTTTCATGTGGTCTTTACTGCTGCCCTCCAAAGGGGTGGCCTTGCCCCCGTGTTACAGGTGGCGAGCTGGAAGCTCACAGAGTGGCAGAACTGGGTCAGAAGCCAAGAGTTACAGTCTGTGTATCACTGAGTAAACGACTTAATCTCTTGGGGTCTCAGTTGCTTCCTGGGTAAAATGGGGATAGTCCTGCCCTGCTCTGTGTGTGTGTAAACCAGTCAGATGAGAAGAGGGATGTGAAGGTGCTAGGCAAGCTGCAAATACTGGTCACCTCAGTGCTACCATTAGCTGGCCACCCACCAGGCTGGGTCCTTATACACATGTATTCTTCATTTAGACCTTATGTGTGTGGTCCCACTTGAAGATGAAGTTGAGACTTCAAGGTCTGTCTCCCAGGTGGAAGAGCTGGAATGGAAACCTCGGTTGGTTGGCTTCAAGGTCCCCACTCTTTTTACTGTCTCCCACACTCCACATGGCCTTCCTGACGGTTGAGATGAGGAGAATCCATCCCGAGGTCTCGACCTTGGACCTTATGCTTGGGCTGTGTTTCTCTTTGTTTGGGCTGGTTTGGAGAGGGAGGCTTAGCGGAGGGGGGTTACATTGGTTCCTTGGGACCAGGTTTATCTGACACCTTTGCATAAAGGGGTCATGGGCACAGGCACCACACCTGGCTGAGTCTGCCAACCAGGGGGGCTGAGGCGTGCTTGGGCGGAAAGTGCATGACTGGAAGGACTAGGCAGAGAGAGCTCGGTAGCCAGGTAGCTTTGGGAGCTGGTCTTGTCCATCTCGTCTCTTGGAAGTCTTCGGCTTCTGGGTTTGGGGAGAAGGTTGGGGAGCCTGGCATCAGTGGGCTGTCATTGCTGCCTTGGGCCGTGGCATGGCACAGCACAGCTAAGCTTAGTTTAGCTGAGAGCCCAGCAGAATCTGGGCTCAGTCACTCTCTGGCTGCACATTTCTGTCCCCTCTGTGCCTCCCTCCCCAGGAGGTGGTGGTCAAGGTGTACTTGTGAGCTTTGCCCATCCAGCATATTGGCCTCACTGAGCTCTCCTAGGTTTGGGCAGGCTGCTCACTGGGACAGTCAGAGCACTGGAGGAAGGCTTAGACTGTCTCCAGGGGGTTGAGGGCCAGAGATGGAGCCCCACAGTGGCCTCTGGAGAACGGGCTGATTTCCTCCCAGTCTTCCCGGGGCGGGAGAAGCAGCACAGGAGTCACTGTGGCAAAGGAAAGCTCTGGTTTTGCCACTTAATAGCTTTGTGACTTTGCCCAAGTCATACAATCTATCTGATTGGGTCAGGTTTCTCATGGGTCCAGTGGAAATAGTAATTAATCTGTGAGGCTCTCACTGGGCTACTAGGGGCACAAATACAATTGCTGTAGGCAGCAGTGGCTTGTAGCCCTGAAGGCAATAGATGAAAGTAATGATGTCATGGAGAAAACCAGGCAGGCATCTGTTGGTATCCGTAAGGTACACAGTGGGAGTTACATAGTTCAAGACCCAGTCCAGTTAGGGAGTGACAGGGCTGAGCAACATGACCAAGTTGTAATGAACTGCTCATTTCACATCACATCTTGATTCATTGGTGATTTAGTGCTGAAATCAATTGGTGATTGATGTGTGATTTAGTGCTGAAATTGATTTTAGGGGATTGTGACCAGTATTAAAAGAAAAAGAAGTAGGAAGTAGGATGGAATAATACAAAAATTGAACTGAAAATATCAGGTGCTTTAGTACATGTAGGAGTAAATTGTTTCATAAAATGTATTTTGGTTACCTGTGTATGTGTATAGTCTCAGTACAAAATGTATTTCTTACTGTGAGTTTCAGTTTAAAAACTTGGAGAGATGGTGTTGTAAGTAGTCGAGATAAACGTCTTCAGGTTGGAAGACAGCTAACAACATCTGGGCAGGCACAGCCGCCGTGTGGAGGCTCAGGGAGTGACCTTGGGGTTCAGAGCATGCACTGTGGACTGAGGCAAGCCTAGGTTTGAATGCAGCTGCATGGCCTTGGGGGCTTCCCTGGTGGCTCAGCGGTAAAGAACCTGCCTGCCAAGCAGAAGGTTCAATCCCTGGGTCAGGAAGATCCCCTGAAGAAGGAAATGGCAACCCACTCAGTATCCTTGCCTGGGAAACCCCATGGACAGAGGAGCTCGGTGGGCTGCAGTCATGGGGTCACGAAAGAGTCAGACATGACTGAGACTAACCAGCAGCATGGCCTCGAGAAGGCCCTTACCTTTCCTAAGTCTAGGGCTCTGCTTCTGGAAAGTGGAGATAACGTTGCAGTGGGTTATTATGAAAGGTATATGAAATTATATATATATATGTATTTTATGTAATATATATGTATTTTGAAAGATGTTGGTAAGGTAGTAAATGATTTTAAAATGGTAACTACGGTTGCTGCTGTTATTGTTGAAGTTGTCATTTTTATTATGTTGGGCCCCTAAAGTGTTGCTGTGACTTGGAGAGGGGAGAAGAGGCATTCCAGGTAGGGCTGGGTGGGTGACGAGGGATAATTACGTTTGCCTAGTATGAGGCTGATCTGGCTGAGACTTGTGCAGCCTTGGAAGCGGGTGTTGCAATAGACAGAAGGTACCAGAAAACTTAACAGTATGGCTTCAGCTTCACCTGGAGATGACGAAGGCCCAGCCCTGAGGAGTTCCACTAGACACCGTCCTCATTAGACTCTTTTGGTTGCGGAGACTCCTTCAGGCCACCTTAAGGACAGAGGAGTTTTCTGCAAGAGTGAGTGAAACTCTCAGACCGGAAGCATCCCCATGGGCCGTTTGGCCTCTTAAGTTGGTCATTTGGTCAGCCTCCCTGTCACTGGCAACTGGCACACACTCTCCCCCCACTGTTAGGAGGAAGCCACCTCAGGGCCTCCACACCGTCATGTCATTTGCAGAGATGCCCAGACCCAAGTCCACGTCACGGCTCCTTTCTGGGCATCTTTGGAGGGTCAGTTCACAAGGCAGGCCATCCAGTTGTATAGCAGACAGGCTCAGAGAGGGCAAGGGGCTATTGCAGAAGGAGTTTCTGTATCAGACAGCAGTCTGGTCAGATGCCCTCTGAGATCCTGACCCACCAGACTGGAGAGTTTGTGAACCTTCTGATTTTTAAAGAAAATGGATAGTGTCCAGCCATTCAGGAACACATTCTGTATGTGACAAGAAGTTCACCTATAGTTGGAATGTCAAGTGCTGAGTGCCAGGTACAGCAGGTGGTTAAACTCCTTTGCTATTGGAGGAGAGGCCACTCAAATGACCATCTTTCCTCCAAAATTTCCCAATTTAAGGTTTTGAAAATAAAAATAGATCTTTCAATGGACATATACATTTAAAGTAGTAGTGGATTTTTTGTTTGTTTCTGAGACGACCTTACCAAATCAATGGTGTAGTTTAAAATCAGTAGTGCCTTAGAATCCAGGAAATATGGTCGTTTGTTTTGTACCTGTTTGAAATTCCGGTTTGAGGTTTGATGCTGGGTCTTTGAAACTGCAAAAGCTGTTATCTGGCATCATTTAAAAGAACACTGAGCTTGAACGTGTTCCCCTGTGTATTTGTAGTTGGGAGACTGGGTATCTCTGAGGCCCTGCTGTCAGATCTTATCAGCAGAGATAGACTAGAGGGTCAGGGTGTCACATGGATATGTATTTAATCAGCTGGGAATTCTCTGGAAACTGGTAATCTCAGGCAAAAGCCTTGCCCTCTTATGAGCCTCCATTTTCTCTTCTGCTCAATGGGACGATTGGATTAGATGTTATCCACATCCATAGCTGCCAGAACTTCCTTTAGTGTTCTGTGGAACACCTCCTTTAGTTTTAGATAACTAGAAGGCTCATCCCCTGACTTCTGTGACTGAGTGCTTTGTAGTGATGGGAGGTGACCTGACCTGTGATGCTGGGCCTTTGGTTTGGGCTCCCTGGGTGTTTGGGGGCTGCCTGGAGATATGCATACATTTGTTTGTAAATTACCTGATCTAAAGGTGTGGTCTCTGCTTTTCTCCTGAGGGGAGGGATAGGAAGGAGCCAGTCCTTGTGCCTTGGTTCTGCTTCCAGGTGGTGAGAGGGTGGGTCGGTGGCCTGTGTGGAGGGGCCGTCATCTCTCCTCGGCTAATCAGCTCTAGGGCTGCTCTCAGGCCCCTGCAGTTCTCCAGATAAAAAAGAAGAGGACCTGCCTGTTTGTGTCTGGGAGCTCTGCTCTGCCAGGGCCCCTCCCACTGCTCGTCCAACCAGTAAAAGTTCTAGCAGTGCATTTCCTTCCTGTAGAAAGAGAATCAGAGGCTCAAGGCCTGGGCCAAACCCTGGCCCCACTGTGTCCTGTTCCTGAGAGCCTCCACCCCGCGCTGCGTTCCGGGAAGTCAGGCAGTGCTGAGTGCAGGCCCTTGGCTATGACTGACTTGGATTCGAGTCTGGGTTTCTCCACTGACTTGCTGCTTGACTCTGAGCAGAATGCCCTTCCTGGATGTCTCACCTCTGGTGAGGCCAGTGCTTTTCTCACGGGGAAAGGGGTGGGGGGAGGCACAAGGAAGAAACGCAAGAGATCCATAATCTACTACTTTAAAAGTAATTCTGAGAGTGTGTACGTGTGTAGAGAAGGACACATACACGGTATTTTCATTGTTTTCTTACCAGTATTGCTCTGTAGGCTGAACACAAGGAAGGACATGTAGAGTACGCAGTCTTCAAATGCTAGTCATCTTCTCTTTGCCGCATGGTTATGTGAACTCAGGAACTTCCAGGGACTCCCTCCTTGGAAGGAGCCCACTCACTCGAAGCACCCTCTAAGCCAGGGGTGTCGCCCAGCCTGCCGCAGCTGCTTCAGGGCTGCCCAGGGTGGGTCTCCAAGCTGAGATGTTTCCCCACCAGCTCTCATGGGCGTTCAGAGCCTGTGGAATGTCAGTGCCATGAGGGCTGGGACTTGTTCTAGTCACAGGACTGTTCCCCACAGTCTACCCAGACGCCCTAGCCCTAGAGCTCTCTCTGCATAGCTGTGACAGCTGCTCCGTGAGTAAATGTGCAAATCTGAGTGGTGTCTGATGGGGCTTTGAAGTATATTTTGAATTTGGATAGGCAGAGACAACTTGGAGTGTTCCTGCAAAGGGACTGGCATGAGCAAAGGCTGAGAGGGGAACAGGGCCAGGGTGTAATTGGGGAAACCATGAGTAACTAGTTTTGTTAGAGTGCAGAGGTGAGCATGTTATCCCTGTACTTGTTTGACTAGTTTTTCGTCCAGCTCCGTACCGTGTATGCCGGTTCTCTGGAGAGGCTTGTTTATCGGCACAGATCCAGGGTGCGAATGCTGTGCTTTGGGGCACAGGTGCAGGCACTGGGGCCCCTGGCCCCTTGACACACAGGGGAGTGAGTGCTTGAACCTAGTGTCTGTCCAGCCTGTGCCTTCTGGGGAGGGCGTTGTGTTCCCTTGGCTCTGTGTTAGAAGGTTCGCGAGTTAGCCCCGAAGGGAACAGCGGGATGAGGGGCACGGGGAGGGACGGGGACTGGCCAGGCTGGTACCTGTGGCCTCAGCCAGGGCCTTTGCTCTCTTGGCACCTCTGACGGGCCCTGCCCTCTGCTCCACAGGCTGGAGGAAGTCCCCCTGGAGGTTCTGAGGCAGAGGGAGTCCAAGTGGCTGGACATGCTCAACAACTGGGACAAGTGGATGGCCAAGAAGCACAAAAAGGTGAGGGGCCTGGCCTTAGGCCTGGGGCTGGGAGTTGCAGTGGGGGAGGCATGGGGCTGAAGAGGCAGGGGCTGCATCAGCACGGAGGAGCAGGAGGGTCTCCGGCCGCCCGCTGTCCCCCCACCGGCTTGGAAAGGGGGACAGAAGCTGGTCTTCCCGGATAACACCAGACTCATGCGGAGTTCTTTCCTCCAGTCACACTTCAAAGCTGCTCTCAGCTGAAGGCCCTTCAGGCAGCTTTCCTCCAGTGCTCGCGGGCAAGTCTTTACTACTGCCTACCAGCCAGGGGAGGACTTGATGTACTAATAGTGGCTAATGTGTGTTGACGCAGCGTGCTGGGCACTTAGCCGGGTCATCCTTACAGCACCCCAGTGAGGCTGGTGGCGGTGGTATCAGGTATGACTGATGGCAGAGTCAAAGTTTGAACCCAGGAGTCTCACTTCAGCGCCTGCACACTTCGCACCATAATAAGGGGCCTTCTTTACCCTCTAGATTAATTTGATGAGTTCCCTTTTGTCCCCTAGCCAAAGCAAAAAGAAGGAAAAGTGACTTCACAGTTTAATGGTCTCATAAAAATGAAAATACCAGTGGTTCTTTTCTGGTGGGCTGTATTTAGGCGCCAGCTCTGCCACACTGTAGGCGCATCCTTGTCCACCACACATGTGTTGATCCTGTTGTTCACCTTAGCAGGGTCTGCTTACTCCCTGGCTGAGAGGAGGCCTGTCCACAGTCCCACAGCCGGGGGACCCCCCTGGCCTGCATCGTCAGCTGACATGCTGGTCTGGGCCAAGCTGGCACAGCCGCTGCAGGGCCTAGCAGAAACCGAGGGCTAAAGGTCACACTTGGGCTTGGGTTCAGCCACACAGCCCCCACTCTCCATGCCCATGGCTATCGGAGTGACTTTGGGCGATCACCTCACTCCCCCAGCCTCAGTTTCCCTGCTCAAGTGGGAATGAGTGTCTTGTTGCAAGGCTCCTCCTGTAAAGCCCTGTGCCCGTGGGAGGAGAGGTGCACCCAGACTGGGGCTCTTTCTTACTGTTCTGTGTGGACTTTGGGGCTATCATTTTTTGCTTATTAGAAAAAATTTCACTTAAAAAAACACTTTTTTAAGGCAGTTGTTACCCAGCTGCTTCCTGCCTGACTCTGGGGTCTGTTTTCCTGCTTCCTCAGCCCTCAGGCCTTTATCCTGAGCTTCAGCTCCTCTCACCGCCTGCGGAGGTGACTCGTGGCTGGCAGGGAGATGGCTGTGGCATTCTTACCCCGCCTCCTTGCAGATGGGGATTCCAGAGGGGAGCCGTGGGGAGCTCCTCTCCGCAGAGCAGCCAGCATCACTTCCTCTTCCTCTTTGCTTCCCTGGCACTGCGGTTAGAGACCAGGGCTACCCGCCCAGCCGGGGCCACCAGAGGAGGCTGCACTCCACCCTCCCCAGGGACCCTAGTGTACCGCTTGTCTCCTGCCGCTCTGGCCCCGGAGCTCTCACTGCCTTGCCGCGCCAGCTGGGTCGGGAGGTGGTGGCACCAGAAGGACGACACCTGCACCAGAAATGGATCCAGACCCGCCACACTGATGCTGAGTCCCCGGGACCCGGTCAGGCCCTGCAGAGAGACAGGGCGCTGGTTGGAATGCTGTCTTCCCCTGTCGGGCTCTGCTTGAAGTTTGCCCTGCCCTCCTTGAGCTCAGCAGCTGGGTGTGGCTTCTCTCAGTTGTCATCAGAACTCTCCTTTCCCAAGGCCTTACCTCAGATAATGGCAATTCCTGTGCTTTCTGTTTGCTGAGCACTCTCTGGCTTTACCCTTGCTCTTCCCCACCTCTGCCTTTCCCTAAGAGGTTATCATCTCCAGCACCCTGAGCTGAGGAGGCTGCCAGAGATCAGAGGAGGAAGGTTAGTCACTCAGTCACTTCTGACTCTTTGCGACCCCATGGACTGTATCCCTCCAGGCTCCTCTCTCCATGGGATTTCCCAGGCAAGAATACTGGAGTGGTTGCCATTTCCTCCTCCAGGAGATCTTCCTGACCTAGGGATAGAATCCGAATCTCCTGTATTACAGGCAGATTCTTTACCACTGAGCCACCAAGGAAGCTGGTTGTATTCCCAGCTCTCCATCCCCACCTCCCCCACCTCGGGCCTGGGTGAGGCCGGGCCGCTCTGAGAGCTTAGTGGACTGAAGGTATTCCTGGACTCTCCTCGGTCCTGAGCAGGCTGAGGGTGGTGGGGCTGCAATGATATGTGGGGGCCGGCTCAGCTGAGCTTGTCCCTGGGGAGCCTGAAGGGCCTATAGTTCTAGGTCATGTGCACCCCTTCGCCAAAGCCCATCCAGACCACGCGGCTTCCTTCAGGAGACCCCAGTCCCACAGCAGCGGGAAACTGTCCGTGGAGTCAGGCGGGTCCCTTCTGCTCCCTTCCTCTCCCCGCTTTGCAGGCAGTTCCAGAAGTGCAACTTGGCTCCTCTGACCAGCCATTCTGCTCTTCCCGCACTGCCCTCAGCCTGCCTGCCTGTCTCCTTCCTGGTTCTTGACTCCCTCTGACCCTTGGAAAGTTTTCTCTTGTTTGCGCTGGTCATCAGGAAGCCCGGGCCTCCTGTGCTCCCTTCTCAGCCTCCAAGGGGACTCTCTGAGGGGGTTTCCAGATGAGGGGACTTAGGAGTGAGCCCGGGGTCCAGGGCCTCTGAGTCAGGTGTCCTCCTGGGATTGGAGGGGCAGAGAGGAAGCCATCATTTGTTAACACCGACCCTTTGCACCACTTCTGATAGAATCCTAGTTGTTACCAGTTTGATCTTACAGTTGATGAGAGGTGATGGGCTGAGGTCAGTGCTGGATTCAAACCCATCACCCAAGCACCGCCCACTTCCCACTGCCCTGAGCCCCATCTCCACCCCAGGCCAGGCTGCTCGGTACAGGGGCCCAGGGCAGTGTCACTGGACAGTCCCCCACCCTCTTTCCAGGGGAATGGTGCCTCTGCCTTTGCCCTCAATCTCCTTGACCCTTGGCCTGAGGTCAAGGAGGATGATCAGGGCACCTGCCTTCGAGCCTCACTCTGCCCTGAAGCCTAGAAGAAGCTCATCTCCCCATGGGACTTGGAGAGGCCTGAGGAGCACCCAGGGCTCGGTCCTCCAGCCTGTGCAGTGTGGCTGGGAGTTGGCATGGTCCCTGATGGAATGACCTTAATATTATCCCCACTCTGTGCCTCAGTTTCTCCATCTGTGAAACACATGATGCTTTCTCAAGCCGGGTTTTGGCAGTGGAAGACTTTTTTCTGTTGAAGAGTACAAGCGTATGCATTGAGCACTAGCTCTGGGTCGTGAGCTCCCCAGGCACTTCCTCCCCTCTCCCAGCCCGTGATGGGGAAGGCCGGCGCCGGTTTAGCCTGGGATCAGGACTCATACCCAGACCAGCTGTCTCCACCCCGGTCTGGAAATTGTGAGAGCTCGGGGTCAAGGAGAGCAGAAGAGGGGGATTCTTGACCAAACAAAGGGGAAGCCATTCTGATTGGCTCCCGTCTTCTTCCTGAATTCTGCTGAGATCTTTCCTCTCTAGGCTGGATGTATCCTGCCACACGGCTGCTTAAACACTCCCATGAAAGCACCCAGGACACGTCTCTGGGCACATTCTGAGTCATCTTGTGAGCTGCGTTCCCTGCGGCTGAGCCATGTTCCACATCGTGCAGATCCCTTCCTGGTGACATCCCAGGGGCTTCTCTAACTTGTCTGGTTCCATTTGGATTCAGAAAATGGAGATGGGGATTCATAGTCCCTTGTGGATGTCAAGAATCCCTGCGTCGTCACTGGACCAGGGAACATGGGGCCGCTGCCATCACCTGGTGGCAGCCGACCCAGTGCAGCGTTGGAGCAACAGGGGTGAAGTCCTCTTTTCCCCCTGTTCCGCTCTTGCCCCCGTGCTCACTGAAGGACTGATGAGCACCAGCCTCTTGGGGGCTGGGGCGGGGGCAGCGGGCAGCCTGGCTGGATGCACAGGCACGGCCTCCCTTTGACTTCCAGATCCGACTGCGGTGCCAGAAGGGCATCCCACCTTCTCTGCGGGGCCGTGCTTGGCAGTACCTGTCAGGAGGCAAGGTGAAGCTGCAGCAGAACCCTGGAAAGTTCGACGTGAGTTGCCCTTCCCTCCCCTGCCCTCCCTTCCTCGTCTCTGGACATCTTCTGGGGGCGGTGATCCTCTGTGCCTAGGGGACCTCTCTCCTCCAGAGCCAACTGTCAGGCCTGGTCAGTCTGTGACTCCGGGGGCTCCGCTCATCTGAGGCACCAGCTCTGAGCGGGCCTCAGTGGGGTGGACAAATTGGCAGCCCCCAGTTCCAGCTGTTTCTCTTGACAGCCGCCCAGGTTTGCTCTCTTGGACTTGGTGGGCTACCTCTCAGCTCTTGGTTATTTGGAGGGACACTCAGAGCACTTCCCTGACCACCTGGGGCCTGAGCTCTGGGCCTTTGGGGGCTTCCCAGCAGGGTCACAGGACCCTAACACCTTTTGACTTCCCATTCTCTACTCTTTCTCCTGCCTCATCCAAGCCAGCTAGACACGGTTCACCCATGTTGCTTATGGGCTTGTCTGTTCCGGGGGTGGCAGAGCCAAACCAGTGTCCTTAGAGTTTAGAAGCCAGTCAGGGGTCAGACGGGGTACCCTCTGACAGCCATGCCTTCCCCTCCCGCTGCTCCTCACCCCAGATTGCCAAGGTGAAGAACACCCCTCCATTCATGAGGCTTCTTGGGGCACCCCTGGCCCGGGCTGCTCATCCAGCCTGCTCCTCTAGGGAACTCGGGGAGTCAGTTGGCTTTCCCAGGGTTGCCCCAGCTCACCGGCCAGACTTGGCCCCAGGCCTCCGGGTACCTCCCAGGCTCTTGGGACTGATGACAGGCAGTGAGAGGGCTGTCAGTCAGCAGCTCCCTGTTGACAAAAGTCATGCTTCAGTGAACAGCCCTCTCCCGCCAAACCTGTTCCTGGAGTTGCTGCTGCAGACCGGGAGGCGGGGAGAGTGGCCCAGGGACGGGGGTTGGTGGAGTGTCTGGCTGAGGGCAGGCCTGAATCAGGGATCCGGCTGTCCCACAGAGCACCAACATCATGCCCACTCAGGCAGCCTCTTGGCTCCGGTCTTCCTCCCTGTGGCTACATCACTTCCATGTCAGGGGGCTGCCTTCTGGCAGAGTGGGAGGCTCAGGGGTGGGATGGGAGAGTCTCCAAGGCCCTAGGTTACCTTTGGCTGCCAGAGCACAGACTCAGAGCCGAGGGAGCGCGGGGGCTGGTCAGCCTCCTGGTTCCACACTTAGCAGACATGAACACATCTGAGGAGCCGCGGAGTGCAGAGCTGTCTATGCTGTGTGTGTCTGGGGAGTGGTACGTCCCAAGAGGGTCGGCCACCTCTGTGGGGTCTGAAGGTTGCTTATGGGAGGAGGTAGACTGGCCCAGAAAGCCCTTCATGATGTTTTGAAGCTTAGTGGCAGGGCCCCGGTGCAGTCCTGGGGGCCAGAACAGTGGTTTGTGAGCACAGCAGGAGGGATTCTGCGTGTCTGTGGGGTGGAAGAAGTGGACGGGGAGAGAAGCTGCCTCTGGCTGCCGGGGCACAAGAGCCCAGAGGCAGGGGTGCCGTGGGGGGCTGTGGGGCAGCGATCCTGCCCCCGGAGGCCCGCGTGGACCCCAGCCTCTGCTGTCAGCACAGGCTCCACACCCCGGCAGCGTCTCCTCCTCTGCGCTGGCCACTTCTTCCTCCTTCCTCAGGCAGGACAGGACCTTCTAGTCTTTTTCTTCCCTGGTTTTCTTCTCCGGCAGGCTCCATGGGGGGCTGCGGTAGTTGCATTGCCCCCAGCGGCCCCTACCTGCCTTGGACTCTCGGCACCCTTTCTCCCTGCAGGCCCTTCAGCTGCACCTTTCCCTTTCTGAAGGGTGGTGACCCTCTGTGGCTGAGTGCCGTGAGCTGCTGAGGAACCCAGTGAGCATGTTCTAGGAGCCTTGGGTTCCCAGGTCTGCACCTCAGTGGAACCTTCAGGAGAACTTGTGGGACCCTCCTTTCCTTCCTGACAAAAGCAGACCTGCACTGTACTCAAGACCGTGTCTAGGATCAGGACAGCATCCTGACCTGCAGGGTGCCTAGGATACTAGCGGCCCCCATCGAGGGGGGTTGCACACACACAGGTTGCGTGTGTGTGTCTTTAGATGGGCACCTGCTCCAGGGCCCGCTGTCCAGACCCCGGGCCCCTCCCTCACCCTCCAGCCTCCAACACTCCATCAGTTTTTTGTCTCAGTGTTCACCCTCTTGTGTCAAGTTAGCCGACACCCTAGGGTCCTCATTTCAATCCTGGGACACCCCCACTGAGGGGGCACAGAGGGAAAGGGACTTGTATGAAGTCACCTGCCGGGCAGGGGCCTGCGCCTACACCCACTGATGTGTTTGCTGAGGACCCAGCCTTCCTCCTGGGGCCCTCCTTGCACTGCCCAACACGTAGACAGCAAGGGCTCTGTCTGCTTCCCCACTCAGCCCTCCAGGCATCCTTTCCACTGAGTTGTTTCTTTCTTTTTTGAAAGCTGAGGTATGAACTTACATAAAGTAAAGTGCACAGATCTTAAGCACACAGTTCAGAGAGTCTGGACAAACAATACATACCCGTGTAACCAACAAGCAAGTAAGATAGAGGACATTTCAAGTGACGAGAAAGGATCTTTCTTTGTGTAGTAGCTTTGTTTACATAAATGGAACTCATGCAGAAGTGTTCACGGAAGTTCAAAGAAAAGAGTAAAAATCTGCTGAAACTCCAGCACCCAGAGATGGCTCTGAGGCTGCCGGTTTGACAGACGTCGTGGCATTGCTCAGTGCAGCACACACACGCACACACACACGCCCACGCCCACGCCCACTTCCTGACTAGGTGGCACTGCTTGTACATGGAGGTGGGTAGCACAGGAGTCGGGCTGACGGCTCTGAGTCAGCCTGGCTTCCAGACCCAGCTGCACCATTTTTCTAGCCACAAGGCATCAGGCAAGTGGCTTGTCTTTGACCCTCAGTTCTTCACCTGTGAACAGTGTAATGATAGGACCTGTCTTTGGGGGGCTGAGGCGAACAGTCGGCGAGGCCCACATGTGCCATCTCAAGTGGTGCTCAGGGTGGTGCTCCCAGGTAGGAGTCATTGCTTCCAAGTTGCCTTCCATCTTCAGGGGGTAACAAGGTGTTTGAGTCCTGAATGAAGTGCCTGGAGATTATCTCAAGCCACAGCTATGTCAGGCACTCTTACCCACGTGGGTCTTCCTCCTGAAGCCTAGGTAGCCCCTCAGGGTTTCCAGGACTCTGCTCCGCTCATCTCTGCCCCGCCCAAGCTTCCTGACTTGTCCTCGGGGAGGCCCAGTCAGGATGGGATTGGGTGGACATTGTCCCTGTTGATGGGCCTCCTCCACAACCTGGGACAGTGATATCCTCCCAGCCATCCCTAACTCCTAAGAGATGCTCTTGACCTTGCTTCCAGGAGCTGGACATGTCCCCTGGGGACCCCAAGTGGCTGGATGTGATTGAGCGTGACCTGCACCGACAGTTCCCTTTCCACGAGATGTTTGTGTCCCGGGGGGGCCACGGGTGAGCAGGCTGGGCCTTGTGGGCTGTCCCTTTCCCTCAGAGAGAGGAGGTAAAATAAATTTGGGGGCATGTTGGGGGTCCCCGAAGCTGGAGGGTCCTGACTACTCTGTTAGTTCCCTCTTTGGTTTGAGTCTGATGGGTCCTCTTAGTTCTGGGGCAGCTTCATCCTGTACTTCCCAGAGTGCTAGGCTTGCCTGGCCTGGCCTTCCTCTCGAAACAGGAAGATGCACAGATTGAGTGGGCAGAAAGAGGCTGGAGAGAGCTGGGTGGGCACAAGGCGTGCAGGAGAGGAGAGGCGTGGCGGCCGGGCCGGGACCGAGGCAGTCCTGGGACGGGGCTGGCCTGTCTGGGGGCCACAGCTGCCAAGCCGGGGGCCACGCGCCCTGCCCCGGCCCTGCTCCCCACTTTCTCTTTGAGCCTCCGCCCTCACCTGTCAAAGGAGGGTGCAGGGGCTACAGTGGGAGACTGACCCTGCGTGACCACATTCTGCAGGGAAATGCAGCCTCTGAGTCAGGTCTGGCCCAGTGGGGCGCAGGTAAGGCCTGTGGGTGGCGAGTCCCATCCGTCAGCCCTTCCCCACTCGCCTCTCTGCAGCCAGCAGGACCTGTTCCGGGTGCTGAAGGCCTACACGCTGTACCGACCCGAGGAGGGCTACTGCCAGGCCCAGGCGCCCATCGCTGCCGTGCTGCTCATGCACATGCCTGCCGAGGTACCCCCAGGCCGCGGGCGGGCAGGTGGGTGGGCGGGCGGGCGAGGAACACCCAGCAGCCAGGCATCACGTCTCTCTTGCCCACAGCAAGCCTTCTGGTGCCTGGTGCAGATCTGTGAGAAGTACCTGCCTGGCTACTACAGTGAGAAGCTGGTGAGTGCTTGCAGCGTGGCCCTGGCCTGAGACCCGCCCCCAGACCTGACACCTTTGTGGCCTCTCCAGGCCTCAACTCAGCCATCCCATTGCCTGTGGAAGTCCTTCTCGGCCTCCTGTTGCCTGAGGCTGGAGTCCGCAAGCTGCCAGGGTCAGGGCTCCTGGGCTCCGGCCTCCCACTTCCACCCTCTCTCCACCTCTGCCTCCCTGTTCCTCCAGGGCACCACAGTCCTCCTGCCTTGGCCTTCGAATAGGCTTAATCCTCCGCCCCTTCTTTCCTCTGATAACCTTTCTTTCCCCTCAGCTTTCAGCCCATCGGAGCGATCCCTGACCTGACGGGGGCCTCCGGCACACGCCCCCCAGGGTCTTGTTCCTGCCCTGCCCTGGGCACCTTAGCCCCCTCCCTCCCTCCACTCCCTCGGCTCCCGATGCTCCTGTGGTTCGTGTCTGTCTGTCTCTCTGCACAACACGCTTGGCGGGGGGACCAGCTGTGTCTGGTCTGCTTGTCATCACCCCCAGCACCCAGCAGGAGCTTGGCACCCTGCAGCCTGAGCCGCCTGAGGAGCCAGGGGTGGCTGCCGCGGGCCCTCGGTCACGGCCCAGTGGTTCCCTGTCCCCCCAGGAGGCCATCCAGCTGGACGGGGAGATTCTTTTCTCGCTGCTGCAGAAGGTGTCTCCTGTGGCCCACAAGCACCTCAGCCAGCAGAAGATCGACCCGCTGCTCTACATGACCGAGTGGTTCATGTGCGCCTTCTCGCGTACCTTGCCCTGGAGCTCCGTGCTGCGCGTCTGGGACATGTTCTTCTGCGAAGGTACCGGGTGGGCCCGGGACAGCAGCCCTGCCGCCAGCCCAGCTCATGGGGGCCTCTGTTTGCAAAGAGGCTCCCCAGAGCAGCCCCCACCGCCGGCACTCACCGCCCGCTCCCTGACAGGAGTCAAGATCATCTTCCGGGTGGGCCTGGTGCTGCTGAAGCACGCGCTGGGCTCCCCCGAGAAGGTCAAAGGCTGCCAAGGCCAGTACGAGACCATTGAGCGACTGCGGAGCCTCAGCCCCAAGGTCATGCAGGAGGCCTTCCTGGTGCAGGAGGTATGGCCACCCCTGCCCCTCACCCCGGAGATGGGGGGACTGATGGTCACCCTTGCCCCTCACCCCCAGAGGGAAGGGGGACTGACAGCCACCCCTGCCCCTCCTCCTGCGGAGCCTCAGCCCCAAGGTCACACAGGAGGCCTTCCTGGTGCAGGAGGTATGGCCACCCCTACCCCCTCACCCCCGGAGGGAGGGCGAGCCTGAGGGCCCTGGTGGGGGCCTGCGGCCTTGTGCTTAGCAGCCCAGGACAGTGTGGACAGACCTCGTCCTTCTGTCTGAATGAGGAGAGGGGGCACAGAGAGGCCCAGATCCACCTAGAGGGAATGAGAGTAGGTGCGGCCCACCCCCCATCACAGCCTTGGCTTTATTTTCCTGTTTTTCTCTTTTGTGGATCTTTGTCTCTGGGGGTCTGTAGTGAGGTGATACACAGGTAGGCGGGAGGACTCATGGCTTTCTCCTCTGAGACAGGGGGCCTCAAGGGCCTCCTCACCTGGCACTCACTCTGGGGCTTGTGACCACCATCCTGTGGTCAGCCCGCCTGACCTGGGCCGGGAGGCGGAAGGGGATGGCTCTTCCTGACGGCCCCCGCCTGTCGCCGCCCCACAGGTGGTGGAGCTGCCCGTGACGGAGCGCCAGATCGAGCGCGAGCACCTAATCCAGCTGCGGCGCTGGCAGGAGACGCGGGGGGAGCTGCAGTGCCCGTCCCCGCCCAGGCTGCACGGCGCCAAGGCCATCCTGGAGGCAGAGCCGGGCCCGCGGCCCAGCCTGCAGCCCTCACCGTCCATCCGCCTGCCCCCAGACGCCTCCCTCTCTGGTTCCAAAGGCAAGTCCAAGACATCCAAGCAGGTGCAGAAGGAGCCACGGAAGCCGGGGAAGGAGAGTGGGCAGCAGGACCGGCCCCCTGCCCCAAGTCAAGCCAAAGCAGCGGCCGCCGCGGGAGATGCATCTCCTCCACAGGATGTGCCCCCGAAGGACCTGGCCCCCCAGGACCCCCAGGGCTCGGCTCCCCAGGACTCAGCCCACCACCGCTCCCAGGAGAGCCTGACATCCCAGGAGAGTGAGGACACCTACTTGTAACCCTGGCAGCTCAGGCCCCTGAGCTGGGGTCTCCACACACCACACGGTTCACCGACTGACTTACACTCCAGGGCCCGCCCGCCCCCCGAGGGCCTGCTGCCTGGCCCCGGGTGGCAGGGAGTCTGGCTGGCCCAGCAGAGATTCTGCTTGAGTCTCCTTATTTATTTTCTCCAGAGCGGAGCTCAGCCGGCCCAGCTGGGGCAGGCAGAAGTGCGGGCCAACGGGTGGGGCCTCACTCAGCCCCTCCTGGGGAGCATCCCCCCAGGGCTAGGGCATGGATGTGAGGTGGGGCGGGGGGGGGGAGGTTCTTTGTGTAAAATAGAAACATGGTTTTGTACAGAAATAAACAGGCTTGTGTAGAGAGCTGGTGTGCAGCTTGGGACTGGGAAGGGGGTGCCACCCCTAGGGCTCAGCATCTCCTCCACACCCTACAGAGGCCCCCATCCCAGCCCCCGTTTCCCCTACTTCATCCCCCTTGCCCCACGGCCACCGCCTGCCATGGGTGAGGGTCACCAGGGCCCAGGCAGAGCAGGGCCTGCTCCCCAAGCCTTGACCCTGCACGTCACAGGGGGAGGGGCTCCGCAAGTCCTTCCACAGTCCTCCAGGGGCTGGCCTGGGTGCCACTTCGGACCCCAGTAAGGTACTCGTTCTGGGCCGGGTGCTGGTGCCAAGGGTGGGTGATTATGAAGAACTGCCCTCCCATGCTCAGCCCAGGCCTCCATCCAAGTTAGAGGGGCACAGGGCAGAGTCTGACTCTGTGATATGAGGCGCCCACTGGCCGCTTACCGAGCTGAGCATGTGCCAGGCTGGGCTGGCTGTCTGACGACTGGGTGGGCTTCATCCCTATCCCCATTTTACAGAGGAGGAAGCAGAGGAGCTGAGTGGGAGAGGTGAAGCCGATCCAGATTGGGGCCCAGAGCCCCTCGCTGCCTCTCCCAACTAGGGTGACCTGACTCCGCATTGAGGACCCAGGCAGGCAGTGTGGTGACCAGCAAGGGTGAAAACAGGGTGTCCCGGGAGAGGCCCCCCTTCTGCTGAGGAAGCAGCTTTTCCAGTCAAACAATAGTGGCTGTTCCTGGCAGGCCACCAGGCTGGGCCAGGCCGGGGTGGGGGCGCGGGGGGAGAGGGAGGGAGGAGCAGAGCCTCCCTGGAAGCGTTTAGGCATCGAAGGGCTGCAGCCTTGGCCTGGGACGTCCTGTTCTGGTAGAACGCAGAACCGGGGATACTGAGGCTGAGGAGGTCAAGGGTCACATGAACTTTTCAGGGCAAACCACCTACTTCTCACCTCCCGCCACTCCCCCCGTGGCTTCCTATGCCACCTGCCCCTGAGACGAGGGCTAGGCCTCAGAGGACACTGCCCTCCCCCAGCCCTCCAAGGGCCTGGCCAGGATGCGGTGGCTGCAGTGTTCCGTGGGGACCCACCGAGCCGGAGGGTCTAGGGAGGGCAGGTGCCGCCCCACTTCCATCTGCCTACCATAAAGACTGCTGAGCGGGCGGGAGGCCTGCTCAGACCTGCTGGGTCCATCAGACCCGAGTCCTGCTCTAACCTGTTTGGTTCAGAGCCTTGGAGGTGGGGCCTGAGGACCAGGCAAGGGCCCCTGGAGCACGTTCTGTCCTGCTGTGGAGCCAGCCTCCCTGGCCCATGCCTGTGCGTGCCGGGGTCTTTGCAGGCCTGAGGATGCCTGAGCGGAGCCCAGCCCTGCTGTGGAAACGAGCCCACGTTGGCACTCACCAGCCTCAGATCTGGGGCGTCTGCCAGCGCTGGGGGCCTCCTCAGGCATGAAGCATGAAGTTTAGATGTGCTCAGGCCACGTCGGTCCTGCTCATGACTGCAGCCTTATGTCTCGGTGGAGAACTGAGGACCCAGTGAGCCCCAGGTGCATGGCCCTGTTCCCCCAAAGGCTGAGCTTTGGGCATTTCTGGCCCAAACAACTTCAGCCTGGTGGCCTTCAGCTCCCTCCCCACCACATGCTGCTCACAGAATGGCTGGGGCCCTCCCTTCTGCTCTGGAAGCTGCGTGAGAAACATGGGGCCACTGAGTCCAGGTCAAGCTTCACCTTGTCAGTCCACTCACAGGGCTCACGAAGCAGGGAGGGTGTGTGTCAATACTAGTCCCGGGCAGCCCTCGCTGGGGGACTTTTGTCCCCACCACCCTGCCGGCTCTGGTGGCCCTGCCCCACGCTAAGCCACGAGAGGAAGGAGGGGCAAGGCACCAGGACGCTCTCAGGGCCGAGAACCGCACGGCTGCCTGGGCTGCGGCAGCGGACCCCGCCCCTCGCACGCTCCAGGAGTTTGGGGGCTGCGTTCTGTCCCAGGCGCGCCTCCAAGGCTTAGCGAAATTAATTCTAAGGCCCAAGGACAGATACGACTCCCAGTCTCCGCCGGCTCGGGACCCCAGCGCAGCGAGCGTCCTACGGAAAGCGCGGAGCCCCGAGAGGCGGAGAGGCGCGGCCGGGCCCCCCCCAGGAGGACTCGACGGGGGTGGGGTCAGCGGGCGATTCCCGAGCCCAAACCGGTGGGGCGGAGCCAGCAGGGGCGGGCAGGGCAGGCCGGACCGAGCAGAGTGAGGCTCCGGCGCTAGAAGGAGGCGTGGCCACCCCGGATTGGCCGCCCGGCCCGCACGGCGTGGCCTTCGGGGAGTTGGCGTAGCTGGCGGCGTGCACTCGGCCGCGCAGCGGCCCCTTTAAGCCCCCCGGCACCGCCCCCAGCGACCCGCCCCCAGCACTGCCTGGGTCCTGCGGGCAGCGGGGTCGGGTCCGCGCGGGCCGCGATGGAGCTGCACATCCTAGAGCACCGGGTGAGGGTGCTGAGCCTCGCCCGCCCAGGTCTCTGGCTCTACACCCACCCGCTCATCAAGCTGCTCTTCCTGCCCCGCCGAAGCCGGTGCGCGCCCGGGTCCGCGGCACAGATGGGGGTGGGCTGCACTGTCGCTCTGGGACGGGGTCGGGAGATTAGGGCCGTCGTGGGGCCAGCGGGAGCCGGCGGGGAGAGCCCTCCCTGCCTTCCTCCCTCCCCCGCCCCCGGCCGCCATCCGGCCTGGGCCTAACCTCCTCGGGACCGCCGCCTATCCGGCCCCGTGAGGCCCCCTCCCAGGGCCGGTTAAGGCGCAAACAGCCCGGGATGGTCAATGCTTAACCCTAGTGGTGTCAGGTGGGGGCATTCTTTCGTGGCGGCTCCGTGGAACTTTTTCCAGTTGCCTCCCGTCGGGTCAGAGGGGCTGGTCTAGAGGGCTCAAGGTTCGACGGCCCGGGTTTGTAGCCGCGGGTGAGCCTCTCCTCGTGTCCCGGCGTGGAGGTCGGGGAGGCGGAAAGCAGTTCGGAGTTCTGGAAGTGGGGCACACACCCCACCGTCCTGGGACGAAAACAGGCTTGAGGGGGCAGGGAGGCGCCCGGCCGGGTCTACCCGCCCCCTCCGCCCCACCCAGGCTGAAGATGCCCCCCGCCCCCAACCAGGTGCAAGTTCTTCAGCCTGACGGAGACCCCCGAGGATTACACGCTCATGGTGGACGAGGAGGGCTTCAAAGGTGGGGGCTGGGCTGGGGAGGGGGCGTAAGGGAGGAGACCGCGCTCGTCTCTTTGCGGGATTCTCACCGAATGCTAGGATCCATGGTCGCAAGAGCTGGGGGCCTGGAAGGCGGATGGATCTGGGTTCGAATCCATTCCCACTTTTCACTGGCTGTGTGCCCTTAAGCAAGTCACTTCCCCTCTCTGAGCTGTTTGTTTCCTCTTATGTAAAATGGAATAGTTATGGCTCTGATCTAATAGGGTCCCTCGAGGGCTTTATAAACGGGGCTGTGTGTGAAGGGCGGTTAGCAGCCCCTGGCCGGCCAGCAGGGCCTCAATTACAGTTCTGGGGCAAGAATCGGTTTACTGTGACTGTTTCCCCACCCCACCCCACCCCTGCCGTTATCCCCGCCGACTGACTTCCCTCATCTCTGGTGTGTGTCACCCCCTCCCCAACTGGTCTGGCGGCTCCAGGAGTCTGAGAGTGTTGGGGAAGGAATGCAGGAGGAGCAGGCAGCCAGCCAGGGCAGGGTCCTGGCGGGCCTCCTAGCTGTGCTTGGGCAATTAGCAGCCACCCTGGCCGTGGCCCTGCTCCAGACTGGACTCCAGCCTGGTCCGTCCCTGATCCCTGAAGCGGACATCTACCTCCCTACTCCTGCCAGCCTGGCCCAGGCTGACAGGCTTGGAGTCTCAGGCCAGACCACTGGGGCTTCACTGGCAGGCATAGCTCTGCTTCAGGCCTTAGTTTCCCTATTTGTGCAGCAGGAAAGTTTGGTTCTGCTCAGGAAAGGGCATCCCCTAGCCAACTTGGTCTGCTGGCTCCCCCTGGTGGTGCCACACGGTATGAGGCCTCTGTTTGCCCAAGGAACACTCGTCTTGAGGTCCATACCGTCACCCCATTTTACAGAAGAGGAAACTGAGGCTCAGAGAAGTCAAATCATTTGCCCCAGGTCAACAGAAAGTAGATGGTGAGGCTGGGATTGGAACCCAGCTCTGTCTGAATTCGGAGCTCCGATCCTAACTGGGAAGTTTCAATCCCTGACAGGCCAACACCTGAAGCACCTCTCAGTCCTTGCAGACATGCAGGTCTCAGGAGCAGAACTTGGGGGAGGAAGACAGCTCCAGTCTCCAGACCTGACCTGACCTTGGTAGAGCTCCCCATAAGGCTCAGACAGGGAAACAGGGCAGGGGCCAGCCCTGTAGGCCCTGACCAGGCCTGTGCCCCCTGCCCCACAGAGCTGCCCCCATCCGAGTTCCTGCAAGTGGCCGAGGCCACCTGGCTGGTGCTGAACGTGCCATCCCCCAGTGGCGCGGCCGTGCAGGCTGCCGGGGTCACCAAGATCGCCCGGTCCGTAATCGCACCGCTGGCCGAGCACCACGTGTCGGTGCTGATGCTGTCCACCTACCAGACAGACTTCATCCTGGTGAGTTTCCCGCTGGTGCTGGCTGGGGGGTTGGGGGGAGGAGGCGTGCGGGCAGGGTGGGCCCCATGGGTGCTTGGGGACCCATGCGTTGTGCCTCTCCTGGCCCAGGTGCGGGAGCAGGACCTGTCCGTGGTGATCCACACGCTGGCCCGGGAGTTCGACATTTACCGAGAGGTGGGCGGGGAGCCAGTGCCGGTTGCCAGGGACGATTCCAGTAACGGCTTTCCCCGTGCTCAGCATGGTGAGACCCGCCCTCTGACACCCGGGCCTCGGCGGGGGCTCCCCTTCCCACCGGGGGCCCTTCCCTTGTGCAGGTTGGGCTGTGGGTTTGGGGAGACCAGCTGACATGCACCCCCCTCCTCACAAGAGGGGGCCGGGAGAACCCAGGTAGCTTCCTGCAGGTGCTGCGTGACCTCCTCCCAGCCCAGGCTGTCTCTCTCTGGCTGGCCACCAGGGGGCGCGCTCGCCCACAGTCGCCCCTTGACCTCCGCCACCAACCCTCCCCAGCAGGGCCCAGCCCCACCGTGCACCCCATCCAGAGCCCACAGAACCGATTCTGCGTCCTCACGCTGGACCCTGAGACTCTGCCAGCCATCGCCACCACCCTCATCGACGTCCTCTTCTATACGCATAGGTGGGCCCTCGTTGGCATTGGTCCTCACAACCTTGTTCCCAAGCTCCTTCCCACCACCTTCCGCCCACCCCTGGGTTCTGCAGTTCTGTGCCCTGTTCGGTGGCTGGGGTTCCCGGCCGCCTGCGACACCCCTGTGCCCAGCACTGAGGTCCAGGCAAGGTCCCGAAGCCACAGCTGGAGCCCCCTCCCCACCCTGGCGTGGGCAGGGCCCCCTGAGCTGTGCCCTGGTCAAGCCCTCTGGACCTGGGGTAAAATCCTCTTTGTCACACTCAGGGTTCGTCATCCTCTCCCATCCCCAGCCATACCAGCAGGTCAGGGCCCTCAGACGAGGGGTGAGGGCAGGGGGCCAGGAGGGTCTGCCCAGGGCCGCCTGTGCCAGCCCCTTCGCGGGCATGGAGCCTGGCTGGGAGGTGGAGCTGGCTGAGCACCTGAGGCTCCCCTCCTCCGCAGCCCCCCTAGGGAGGCAGCCTCTGGCGGTCCCGGATCCAGTTCCATCACCTTCTTTGCCTTCTCCCTCATCGAAGGCTACATCTCCATCGTCATGGATGCTGAGACGCAGAAAAAGTAAGTGACCCCTGACCCCAGGTGGCACACAGGCCCCCGGCCAGCCCCAGGGAGGGGGCAGCTAGAGCGTCCAACGCTGAGGTCAGCCGGCTGACCTCCTCCTGGGGCTCACAGCAGAGGCAAGGAGGGACCCGCATGCCCCCGCCCACCGCCCTCCTACCGCCCCAGGTTCCCCAGTGACCTGCTGCTGACCAGCTCCTCGGGCGAGCTGTGGAGGATGGTGCGCATTGGCGGACAGCCCCTGGGCTTCGGTGAGGGGCCGCGCCTTGTGTCGGGGGTGGCGGAAGGGCTGGCGCCTGGGGGGGTTGCGAGGGGGGGACCGGGGTGACCACACAGCCCTTCCTCGACCCTCAGATGAGTGTGGGATCGTGGCCCAGATCGCCGGCCCCCTGGCTGCGGCCGACATCTCCGCCTACTACATCAGCACCTTCAACTTTGACCATGCCTTGGTGAGCCGGCTGGCTGGGGCGGGGCCCTGGGGAAAGGGGCGGGGCCCTGGGGAAGGGGGCGGGGCCCTGGGGGAAGGGAGGGGGGGCGGGGGGGCGGGGGCGGGGCGGCCCTGAAGCCTCCCTGTGCCCGCCGGCCCGCAGGTGCCCGAGGACGGCATCAGCAGCGTCATCGAGGTCCTCCAGCGCCGGCAGGACGGCCTGGGCTCCTGAGGCTCCAGGGGCGGGGGGCAACAGCAGCCTCCGGGGTCTTCCCTTGCCCTCTGGCTTCCAGAGACTTCTCAAAGCTGTGTGCTCCAGCTCTGGGACGTTCCCAGAGGCCCCCTCCTTCCGCTCTGTGTATGTAAGCTGCGAGCAGACTCCGGCTCTCAACGTGGCTGCCGCGTGTCTGCCCAACGCAGGGGACGTGGTGCTCGGGGCTTCCTCCAGGAAGCCCTCAACTCATCACTGCCTGCGGGGCCTCGGGGTTTGCACATTCCCTGCCTGAGGCCTGAGCCTCCACCCTCTCCGCGCCACCCCCAGCTGGGTTGCCTGACCCAGCAAAGGAGTTCTGACTGTGCCTTCCCTTCCTGGGGCCTCCAAGAAAAGTATTTTTACACCTTTCTCTCTCTCTCTCTTTCCTTTTTAAGTCAACTTGTTAATAAAGAGCTTATAGTGAGCAGACCGGGCTGTGGTCCTTGGGGTTGTCCGAGCCTCAGCCACGGGGCTGCCCCCTGAGGTCCTGGACTCTACCCCCTTCTCTCACCCCATCCCGTGAAGCCGGCTCTGGGCCGGGCTTGCTTGAACCTCGCTCAGTGCTCACCTGAGAGCCGTTGCCCCCGTTCTCAAGACAAAGTGACTGGAGCTCTGGCAGGGGGAGTGACCCAAGCCAGGACCACGTGGTTCCCGCCCGGGCTGCCTGGCTCTGAGGCTCAGGCTCTCGCTTCATTCCTTTCTGGGTCCGAACAGCCCAGAAGGTTCAGAGCAGAGGCTCCCAGACCCTGCTGTCTGGGGTGGGGGGGTCCCACAACTCCCCCTGACCCCCCTGCCACCTTGGCTGTGGCTGGCCTACTGGTGGCTTTCTCTTAGACCACGCCTGAGTTCTGGCCATCCCTCTGTGGGAGTGATCACTCAGTTCTTGCCCCCAGGGCTTTCCCGGAGCAGTGCTGGGCTGGGCAGCCAGAGTGGGCCACTGAGAGTCCGCGCTGGGCTTGGGCTTGGCCCAACCATGCAGACGGAACAGGGGCCGGAGGCCCCCCGGAGCCTCCGCAGCCAGAGGCTCCACAAACCTGGGCCCCGGTTTCCTGTCGCCGTGGGGCCACCTTCCCGTTCCGCGGGCTGGGATTCCGCTGTGACCCGGTGGGGCCCTGCAGATGTGCTGGGGAGGTTATCGGGTGCCCTCAGCCCAGACCCGCCCGCGCACGGGAAGGGAAGAAGGGTGTGACTTCGGGGTACTCTGAGGTCGTGGTGGCTCCCCAGAAAAGCCAGAGCAGGGCCAGGCCTCTGGCAGCACGCCCGCCCTGCCCCTGGGAACCTGGGGGCTGCAGATCAGAGGAGCAGGGAGCACGGCCCAGCCCGGTGAGTGGTGGTCGGGGGCCCAGGCCAGCCTCTTCCTTCCTCCCCCTGGCCTCAGTTTCCCCAGTACCTGGAGACCCGGGAGGCAGCCCCCTCAGGATCTGATACACGCTGGGCCCTGGGGAGGGGGCATTTGTTTGTGGATTGTCTTTGGGGTGAGGGGAGTCTTGCTTCTCTCCCTGGAGGGCCCACTCTGGGCCTTGGCTGGAGGGATGTCCCGGGCTGAGATGGGGGCTTTAGAACCAGAATTCCTGGGGCTGCCTGACCTGCAGCTAGAGAGCTCCTGGCCGCCTGTCCAGCTCTGCGGGGGCGGGGGGTCTTTCTGGGGGGGGTCTGTCTATCTCTCTGTCCGTTTGTGAGTCACTGCCTTATTTGGGTGTTCCTGTCACCCCAGCTTTCCAAGTGGGTCCGGCCTCTCCCAGTCCTCCAAACTGGATTTTAACACAGCATCGGTTAGTTCTGGGGCCTGCCCTCGGGACTGGCCTGGGCAGGAGCCACAGGTGCCCTGCTGGGTCGGCCTGACTCAGGCCCAGGCCTCGAGGCCAGCACACCAGCCTGCATCTCCTCCCCACGCGTGTGTGTGAGTGGAGGGGGGTCGTTAGCTCTCGGGGCGTTAGGGCCCTTGGGGGTCACCGGGCTGGCTCTCGGCAGGTTACAGATGGGGAGACTGAGACCCACAGGGCTTGGGCAGCGCCTGCAGCACACAGTTGCCTGGAGACAGGGATGTGACTGTGGCCCTCTCACAGAGCTGATTCAGTGGGTGCCGTCAGACGGACGGGTCCAGGCCCGAGTCCCAGGCCAGTGGGGTGGGGCAGCGGTGGCTCATGGACCGACCTTCTTAGCCTCCCAGGCCCCAGAGAGTTCCAGGGAGAAGGAAGTCAGTTTGGTCATCCCAGGCTTGGGCTTGAGGTCATTCATAACTGAGGTTGGGGGCCCTCAGTGGCACACCCGGAGCCTCGGGGCGGCCGCTCCTGAGTGCGAGGTTGAGGCCCCAGACTGCAGGGCCTGACGCTTGTCCTTGTCCTCAAAGATCAGCCTGTGACCCGGGAGGGGGGCGGGCCCCGCGGGTAGCCCCTCAGCCCCATGTCCTTCATCTGCTGGGGGGTATGAGCCTGGGCGGGGGGCTCTGGGTGGTGGGGAAAGGAGGTGGGCACACCTCAGGGGGAAGAACCCAGGGCTCATTTCCACGCTTTCTGGTTTCCACGGTCATACAGAGGTGACCTCGTCAGCCTTCCTCCAAGCGTTTGAGCAGAAATTCAAGGTTTAATGTCCTCACCCGCCTCGGCCAGGCCGGGCCATGTGGTCCTGTGCTTGCAAAATTGCCGCAAAGAGGGTTTCTTTTCCTGCATAGAGGGGAGGATAAACCTACTCCCCCAGCATGGTCTACTGGTCCCACTGGGTGGGACGGGTCCAGGCTGGAGGCAGGAGGAACAGCCCAGTCTGCAGCAGGCCAGTCAGCCACCCAGGGAGGCCGTGGTCCCCCCTGCAGGTGGGGGAGGGGTGTGGCATGCTGCATTAATTCACATATTCACCACGCCCTCCCATCGGCCCCCTTTGCCAGGAGAAATGAAACGCAGAGCTGTGAAGGCCACACAGCTGGGCACGGCAGAAGCAGAATTTAAAAAGAAGGCCAATAGTGCCCATGGGGCCTGGGGAGGTCCCCGGGGCGTGGTGGGGGGGCGGGTGGGCAGGGACAGTGTAGCTGACCCCTGAGGGACCCAGGTGATTTTGCAAGCTCCCTCGCAATCCCGGCTGTCTGCGTCGCTGGCTGGGCGTCTGCCGCCGGTGCGTGGGCAGGCACGCGCGGCCTGGCCCTGGCTCCTCCCTGACCCCGGGCTGGGTGTTGGGCAACAGCTGCGGTTTGTGTCTCCCTTTCCCAGGCGGGCCCTGGTGCTGGGGTTCCTGAATCCAGGGGTGTCTCAAAGGGGGGTGCCCAGAGCTCCCTTCCCCGAGGGGGGGGGGCCGGTCACGGTGCTGCATGGAGGGGAGGTGTGCACTTGTGGTGTGCAGGCCTTGTTTGTGCAAAACAAACGAGTCTGTTTTGGCCACAGTATGTATGTGTGTCTGCCTGCCTGCACATGCTTCTGAGTGTCCATGTGTCTGTGTACTTGTGCTCCCGTGTCGGAGGTCTGGGTGTCCACGGCTGTACGTGCACCCAGCTACTCATAACCCTCAGCCGTGTGCCTGGCTCTGTCCCAGCACGTGTCCCGTGTATGCGTGGCTGGCGTGTGCATCTGCTCCGTTGTGTGCGTGTGAGCGTTTGCGGCACGTGTTTCTGCGTGTGTTTTCACCTGTGGCTGGGCCCGTTTTCCTGTGTCCGTGTGTGCACGCACACGTCTGCATGCTTTGTCTTCACGTCCACCCTGCCCCTCGTGTACCCTCATGTGCACCTTCCTTCCTGGACTCACACCACCCGGGGCCCCTCTGCCTCTCCCCGAGGCCGGAAGGCCCAGCCCCCTGCAGTCCCCAGGGGAGCGGTGCGCTGTGCTGCCCTCCCCACCCCTGCCCTCTGCCTGGCCCCCGCCCGCCTCCGCCCTCAGCCTCTCCGACCCCCTCCTCCCCCTCTGCCCACATTTCCGTCCCTCCTCGTCTGCCTGCAGCCCCAAGGGAGCCTGGCTCTGCTTTCTGGGCCCTCGTGTGTGCGCCCCTCAGCCTGAGCTCTCTACAGGGACCCAGCCCCGCTGCCCTGAGTCAGCCCAGGGTTGTCCTCGCTAGCATGGCTGCCCCAGGCCTCCCGCTGCTCTCCCCGCCTGGGTCCCATCCTGGCCTTGTACATTTAGGTGTGCCTTTTCTTTTTTTTTGCGTGGCATGTGAAATCTTAGTTCCCCAGTCGTGGATTGAACCGGCGCCCCCTGCACTGGAAGCATGGAGTGTTAGCCACTGGACCACCAGGCGCACCTTTTCTAAGTTGACAAAGGCGAGCCCAGGGTGCAGGCGCTGCTCCGGCACTCACCCAGGAGGGGCTGCGGAGACCCCGTGACTCCCTCCTGCCTCTTTGGAGCCCACTTCCTGCCTCCGAAACTCTTTGTGTTCCTGGAGTGGTGTTTTTTTAACTCTGCCTTAATTTTTTTTTTCCCCTAATTGAGGCGCAATTCACACAATGTCAAGTTGACCATTTAAAAGTGAAGAGCTACCTCCGAGGCATTTAGCGCATGTGTTGAGCAACCATCACCTCATCTAATTCCAGAATACTTTCATCACCCCAAGAGGAAACCCTGTACCGCTCAGCTGTCACTTCCCATTCCCCTCCCGCAGCCCCTGGCAGTCACCAGTGTGTCTTCATGGATTTCTCTATTCTGGACATTTCCTACAAACACAGTCATCTCATATGTGACTTTTGACGTCTAGGCTTTTCACTCAGCGTGATGCTTTTGAGGCACATACAGGTGAATGCACATGTTAGTACTCCATTCTTTTTAATGGCTGAATAATATTCCAGTGCATGACAGAATCATGTTTTTTGGACATAACCACATTTAAAAATTTTTATCAGAGTATAGTTTCTTTATAGTGTCGTTAGTTCCTGCTTTATGGCAAAGTGAATCAGCTGTATGTACACCTATATCCCCTCTTTTTTTCGACTTCCTTCCCATTAAGGCTGGGCTTTCCTGGTGGCTCAAATGGTAAAGAATCTGCCTGCGATGCAGGAGAACCCAGGTTCAATCTCTGGGTCAGGAAGATCCCCTGGAGAAGGAAATGCAACTCCCACTCCAGTATCCTTGACTGGAGAATCCCACGGACAGAGGAGCCTGGCGGGCTACAGTCCGTGGAGTCATAAAGACTCAGACACGGCTGAGTGACTAACACTTTTTCCCATTTAGGTCGCCCCAGAGCACGGAGTAGAGCCCCTTGAACTAGACAGGAATTCTCACAGTAGATGCTCACCAGTTACCTGTTTTATACACAGCAGTGTGTATGACATAACCACTTTTTTTTTAATCCATTATTCGCTGATGGACATTCGGGTTGTTCCCACCTTTGGCCTGTTTAAGCTCTGCTTCCTTGACCATGGGGCTGCACAGCAGTTGTGTTCAATGCCCTACTGTCCTCCTCCTCACGTGCTTGTTCTGTGGATGGCCCCAAACGGACACACTGTCACCCAACTGAATGGCCACCAACCAGTCGGCCCTTGGACAGAGCAAGTCTTTTCTCCCCTCGGACCTGGAGGATGTTTCTGTCTCCATATCAGAATGAATGCTTGGAGTTTCCTTAGCATGTCCCCAAGAACAGGAGGAGGAAGAAAGCAAGTCTTCCCAGTGCCCATCCCAGGTCGTTTCCTCCAGAGCCCGTAATCGGCATCTCTGCAAAGCGAATCCTGCCTCAAGCGTTTACCACTTTGTAGACAGCCACGTGGGGCGCCCAGCCTGTTCCCCCATCTCCTTCCAGTTGCCAAGCAAAGCTGGTGAGCTTGGGCTGCAGCTGGCACCCAGAGCAGGCTCAGCCATCCCACTTCCTCCCTCCACGCCCTCCACCCCGAGGACTGAGGACTCCCCGGAGGTACTGGGAAGCCAGCTCAGCTAGCAGAACTGGCCTCTTGGCACGTCCTGTATAGCTGCAACCTGACTTTGTGCAGGGACCAGGGGCTCAGGAAAATCCCTCGGCCTCTCTGGCTGCACCAGCCACATTCTCGCCTGCGTGGCAGGACCCCACTCTCACCTGTGACATCCCGGTTCAGAAACTCCAGCCATGCCAGGGAGGCGTGTCTCCTCGGTCTCACCATCAGTCCCGGGAAGGACTCTGATGGGGGGAGGGCAGACAGGATGCAGGTGCATTGCTAGGTCCCGGGGTACCACGACGATCAGGTTGGGTCAGCGTTCACTCCTGCAGCAAGAAACGGGCAGCCTGGCAAATGAGTCTTCCAGGTCCCTCCGGGCTTCACAGTAATTTCACTCACCTGTGAGTAAGCCTTGTCTTGGGGATTTATCACTTGCACCTGGCCTGGTGCCCCACACATGCAGCAGGTTCTTTATTACCTAGAGGTTGAATGAGGGACGGTAGGCTTGTCCCCTCCAATGGAGGCTGGCGCCTTTCTATGAGGCTTACGTAGAATTTGTCCTGAAATGCATTCTTGAAAGGAAGTGGGAGAAATGCTTTGGCTTTTTCCTTTTCAGTTTGTTTTTGCAGGGAAGTGTTGAAATCTGCAGAGGATGAAAGAATAGATGTTGAATTCACTTTTGAAAAATCATCATAAAAGAAAAAGTCAGCATCTTTAACCATCAAGGCTTCCTGAAAAGGAGGGATCACATGCCTTGGTGTACCGTGAGTGATGCGATTCTGACGTTCCTCGGAAAGAGGGCACTGGAAAGGCTCCAAGAGGCCTGGTCCCACCCAGCATTGAAGCAGGCCTACGCTTGTAGAGGCCCGGCTGCAGGGGTCTCTACATGGCGGCTGGGGACGTGCCTGGGCCCCGTAGCCGCATCTGCACGGTCGTGCATCCATCCATTCATTAAGGATTTATTGAGCACCTACTGCATTCCAGGGCTTCCCTGGTGGCTCAGATGGTAAAGAATCCACCCGCCAATGCAGGAGACCTGGGATCGATCCCGGGGTTGGGAAGCTCCCCTGGAGAAGGAAATGGCAACCCACTCCAATACTCTTGCCTGGAGAATCCGCATGGGCAGAGGAGCCTGGCAGGCCGCAGTCCATGGGGTCACAAAGAGTTGGACAGGACAGAGGGAGTAACACTTTCACTTTCACTACTACATTCCGAGGCCTCGGCTATGCTCTGGAGACAGGCGATGGGGAACCACCACCAACAGTGCACACCCTCTTGGAATTTACATTCTGGCTGGGGACACAATCCCACAGTTGTAGAAGTTTACGGTTCTGAAGAATGCTACAGAGAGGGGTATGTGGTACTCTGACGTGGGGGCGGGGGTGCGGAAACTAGGCTGGAGTAGAGGAAGGTCACTTGAAGAACTGAAAGTTGGTGTCCGATGGCAGTTCAGTAGGAGGAGTGTTCAGGCAGTGGGTACAGCATGTGCCAAGGCCCTGCGGTAAGAGCTCGGCTCCTCTGGGGGCTGAGGAAGGTCAGAGGGAGTGGCGGGCAGGCCGGAGAGGTGTTGGGTGAAGCTGGGGAGGGGGGCAGGGACTGGGGGCTGTGGCTATGACTTTGGCCTTATCCAAGAGGCAACAGGAAGCCAGGGAGTGTGTTGAGCAAGAGGATCAGACCAGGTTGTGTTGTACAAGCCCCTCTGGAGGGTGGCTTGGTGTTTATTTGGCTGTGTTGGGTCTTGGTTGCAGCACACAAGATCTTCATTGCAGGCTTAATTGCCTGCTACAGGTGGGACCTTAGTTACTGAATGACCAGGGATCGAACCTGCGTACCCTGCATTGCAGGCATCACTGCAAGAGGGATTCTTAATCTCTGGATCTCCAGGGTAGTTCCCTGCCCCTCTGCAACCTCCCCATTCAACTTCGAGCCACACCCTTCATCCTGTAAACTGTTCCATGAGGTCCTGCTTGCCCTTACAATTCTCTCGACCTGGAATTTGTAGTATTTCTTTTCTGCCTTTCTGCCAACGAAACCTGGAATTTCACAGGTTTCACTGTGGAATTCACAATTTCAGCGATGTCTGTGCAGAGCCTTGGAAATACCCACCTCCGCCCCCAGCGTCCCCAGGCAGCCAACCCCGTGACAGCGGACCTCCCAGCTCCCTGCTCTGGGAGCCGCTGGCGTTTGTTTCTGTGGCGTCTTTGCCTGCTCCTAGCTGTGCACCTTTCCGCAAGCTCCCACCTCTCAGGCCTCAGTTTCCCCACCTGCAGGGCAAGGACCATGGGCTCTGCCTCATTAGAGGGTTTCAAGGATGCAGGGAGCTGACCCAGGAGAGAGGCCTGGTCCTGGCCCCCAGAAGAGCTGCAGAAATGAGCCCGATTGTCACCACTGGGCACACAGCACGTGCCTGGAGCACCAAAACATTTTTGGCAAGAATGTGATGTTTCAAAATAGGCCTCGTGGGTTGTCATCGTGAGAAAAGCCAGGACTCCATTCGCTGGACTCCTTGATCCTCTTGGATGTTTGCCAGGTCACTCAGTCGTGTCCGACTCTTTGCGACCCGGGACTGTGGCCCGCCAGGCTCCTCTGTCCGTGGGATTTCCCAGGCAGAAATACTGGAGTGGGTTGCCGTGCCCTCCTCCAGGGGATCTTCCTGACCCAGGGACTGAACACAAGTCCCTTCTGTCTCCTGCATTGACTGGAGGCTGGATGTTTAGGTTTGCTTTTATTTACGGTGACATCTCAGCGTTTGGAGCTGCCACGGGACCCTATGGCGCTTTGTAGGGTTGCGGACCCTCTGTGATCATCTCTCCTGTCCCAGGACCTCACAGAGGAGACCCTGGGCTCAAAGAGGGTGGCCCAGGGGTGGGGTCATCTGTAGGCTCGGCTCCTGTCCATCACACCTCAGAGTAGATGAAGCAGCCCCCAGTAGCCTTCGCCTTGGCCTTGGGGGGGGGGTTCCCTGTGGCCGGGCCCGGTCTGGGGGCTGACAGCTGACGGCTAAGGTGAGGTTGCTGCGGAGAAGCAAGTCCCTCTTCTCTCTCTGCACTTCCCTGGATAGGTGTTCAGGCTCCTGGAAGCGGGGGCCAGTCGCCTGATTTGGGGGAACCACTGGGTGCAGGGGAGGGCATGCAGTCCCATCCCCACAGACACACCAGGTCCCAGGAGCACCCTGGCAGGTCTTGAGTCAGATGACCCCCAGGCCAAGGGTGACCTTGCTGACCTCACAGGGGCCCTGGAAGAGCCTTGCTCACCCGGCGTTTATGTAACGTGAGTTTCCCAACCGCCCTCAGAGTCACCCTGTGACATGCAGATCTGCGCCGCCGTCTGCCCCAGTGGCTGGTGGGTGAGGGCTCGCGCACACTCGCTACAGGCCAGGCATCGGCGTGCCCCGTCCACAGGATTTTGGTACCGCCCATGTACCTCTAGGCATGAAGGCTCTGGTGCTTGTGGCACACAGGCTTAGTTGCTCCTAGGGATGTGGGATCTCCCCTAGCCAGGGATCGAACCCGCGTTCCCCTCATTGGAAGGCAGATTCCTATCCACTGCACCGCCGGGGAAGTGCCCATCAAGTGCATTTAAAGTGTATATAATTCAAGGACTTATATCCAACTGCTGGAGCCTGCGTGCCTTAGAGCCCGTGCTCTGCAACAAGACAGGCCACCACAGCAAGAAACCTGTTCTCTGCAAATCAAGAGTAGCCCCTGCTGGCCACAACCAGAGGAGAGCCTCCATGCAGCAGTGAAGCTCTAGCCCAGCCAAAAATAATAAATAAACAAATAAAAAGTAAATAAATTATAAAAGCCATAATTCAGTGGTTTAAGTACATTTATAAGACAGTGAAATCATCTGTTTGATAGTTAAAAAAATATTTTCATCCCCACCCCCCAAAGAAACCCTATCCATAAGCTATCACTTCTTGCCTGTCCCCAGACCCCCCAACCCCTGGCAACCACTAATCCACTCTCTGTCTCTATGGATTCACCTATTCTGGACATTTCATATAAAGGAATCATACGTGGCCTTTTCTGACTGACTTTCATGGGGTATAATGATTTTGAGGTTCATCCATGTTGCATCCATCAATACCTCATCTCTCTTTCTGGCTGAATAATATTCCAACGTATGGACAGACCACGTTTTAAAATCCATTTCCTGTTGATGGACAATTGGGTTGCTTCTCCATTCGGGCTATTGTGCATGAATGCTTCTGTGAACTTCTGTGTGCAAGCTTTTGTGTGATCACTTGATTTCAGTTCTCTGGCGTGCATACCCAGGAGTGGAACTGCTGGTTGTCTGAGATTTCTATGTTCACCATTGGAGGAAGAGACATTCTTTTTCCTAAAGTGGCTGAATGCACCCTCTTTAATTCCCACCAGCAGTGCACAAGGGCTCCGACTTCTCCCCGTCCAATAAGTCAAACGTATTGTCTGTGTTTGACTGCAGATGCCCTAGTGGAGGTGGAGTGGCATCTCGGTGTAGTTTGGATGTGCATCTTCCTGATGGCTAATGACACTGACATCTTTTCACCTACTTATTGGCCATTTATATCCGGTTTGGAGAAAAGTCTTTTTAATTCCCTTGCCCATTTAAAAATTGGGTTGTAGGCACTTCCCTGATGGTCCAGTGGTTAAGACTTAGCCTTCCTTGCATAGGCTTGGCTGATTCCCTTCCCCATTCCCCTGAGACTATCACAACATTGTTAATCGGCTATACGCCAATACAAAACAAAAACTTTGAGAGGAAAAAAAAAAGACTTCACCTTCCAACACAGAGGGTGTGGGTTCAACCCCTGGTCAGGGAGCTGAGATCCCACATGCCTCGCAGCCAAAAACCAAAACAGAAGAGAAGCCGTATCGTAACAAATTCAATAGAGACTTAAAAACGGCCCACGTCAAAAAAAAATTTTGTTTAATTAAAAAATGGGGTTGTTTGTCTTCTCCGTTGTTTAACTGTGGCACTGTGGTGGCAAGAGGGGAAACTGAGGTTCAGAAGAGGGGGGTGTGACTGGGCCAAGAATTCCAGGCCCACAAGCAGATGGAGACTGGAGCCTGGGTTGGTCTCCACCCATAGTCTGCAGGCCTCTGCACCCAAGGGCCTCCTGCGTCCACTGTTGACCTGTCCCAGGTCACATCAAATCCCTTCCTTGTGTTTAAAGTGGGGGTGGATCCCCAGCTGGAGGGTGGATCAGAAAGGCAAGGAAACAGCAGTTCTGAGGAACCAAGTGGGCCCTCTCTTCCCCTCCGGATCACGCGGACCTGGCTGACGTGGCCTGGGAAGCGGGGACAGCCTGGGCCCTGTGGTCGCGGAGCCTATTTATACCGACGGGGGCCGTGTCGCAAGCCTTTCCTGCTGGCAGGAGGGACGTCACCAGGCGCTGACCTCACCAGAAATGCTGACGCATCTTCCCCTTACGCTTCATTCGGATGGGGCTGTGGGGCTACCTCACCTCAGCCTCCTCCCACCCAGCTCCGGGCTTCTCCCCAGTGTCCCCACTCCCTGCAGCCCCCCAACCACACCCTCTACCTGAAGCCGTTGATTTGCATCCCTCAAGTGCGTGCACTGAGGTCACAACCCCCAGCACCTCAAAATATGAGTGTGCACAGAGCCAGGGCCTGGAAAGGGGCAATCGGGGTAAAGTGGGGCCATTGGGTGGGCCCCATTGCAACGTAACAGGTGTCCTTAGAAGAGGAGGTCGGGGCTTCCCTGGTGTGGTTCAGTGGTAAAGAAGCCACCGGCCAGCGCAGGGGATGTGAGTTCGATCCCTGGTCCGGGAGGCTCCCACGTGCCGTGAAGCAGCAAAGCCTGTGCACCACAGCTACGGAAGCCCACGAGCCCTAGGTCCTCTGCAACAAGAGAAGCCACCGCAATGAGGAGCCCGTGGGCCACAACTAGAGAAAAGCCCATGCAGCAATGAAGACCCAACACGGCCCCAAATATTGTTTTTAAAAAGGAGAAGAGATCTGGGCACAGACAGACACGGCAGGGCAGCCGTGGGAGGAGATGACGAGAAGCCGGCCATCTGCGAGCTGAGGAGGGCGGCCTCAGGATGAATCCAGCACCTTGAGCTCGGACTTTCAGCTCCAGGACTGTGAGAAAACACTGTTGTACACTTCTGTCTGTGGTACCTGGTTATGGCAGCTCCAGCAAACTCACATGTAAGTTTAAAGCTCCGTGCTCAGAGCCAGCTCTTTCAGATGTGCAAGCACCCTCCTCTTAAATATTTTTATAAAAGGTACACCACAAAAAAAAAAAAAAAGGTACACCACAGGTGGGTTGATCTCAATGTCTCTGGGACTTGGAGGCCTCTTTAAACCCAGGAGAAAAAATAAATAAATAAAGAAACACAGGAGACCCTACTGCCTGGACCGAGGGGTGAAAACCCTGGGCTGTCCCCTGGGCATGGAGGCCGCTCAGCAAGGGCATGAGGCTCTCTGGCCAGACCTGGCTCTCCTACATGGAGCCCAGCCCTGAGCTTTTCCAAGGTTCTGTTTTTCTCTCATTACCAGGAGCCAGGGAACTTCCCTGGTGGTCCAGTGGTTAAGAATCCACCTTCCAATGCAGGAGATGCAGGTTTGATCCCTGGTTGGGGAACTAAGATGCCACAAGCCACAGGGCAGCCAAGCCCAGGCACCACACTTGAAACCCACTCACCACAACAAAAGATCCTGCGTTCTGCAGCTAAGACCCAACATAGCCAAATAAGTACATTTTTTTTTTTTTTTTTTAAAAGCAAACGACTATTAAGGGAGCTGAGGCACGCATGCCAGGCCACTGTCCCTCCCAGGGCTGCAGCGAGATGAGATCAGAGAGTGAAATGAACAAGGATCTGGACCCGGCCTGGGCCCAGGAAGCCGCCTGGTGGGAGTGGGCGCCGGGACGGGGAGTCGAGCGGAAGTGACATTCTCAGGAGGAGAATCCAGAACTGGGCCTTGACGGTGGCGAGGGTGTGATGAGGCCCAGGGAGTAGGCTGGGGGGGGGGGGGGGGGTGAAGAGAAGCCTCCGGGGTTTGGGATGAGGGGGTGCCCCTGGTGTTGCCCATTGCTAGTTCCTTAGCACTTGGAAAAGAGCAGGCCAAATAAATGTTTGTTGACTGCTTAAATGAGCCTGCAGAGGGGCGGGCTGCTGGGAATGGCCTTGGGGGTATTGATGGGTGCTGGGGTGGGTGCCCGGCCTCCCTCCTTCCAGCCACCTTGGCATTCCTGATCCGGGCTCCGCAGGGCCCAAGCGGCTCAGGCCTCCCTGGTCCCACGCCCCTCCAAGGGCCCCACCCCGCTTCTCAGCCTTTGACACCCTCCTGCCCACGGCACTCCTCAGGGTGCAGGCCAAGGACCCCCAGCCGGTCTGCTGGAGGCGCTGAGGTGGCCAGGCATGGTGTGCGGGCCAGCCCTCGGCCGCTTCGTCCGCGCGCTCACGGGGCCTCCGTTCATCCTGTGGGGAAGCAGCAGGTTGACTCAGGAGGCTGTGTCCGGAGCCCCTCCTCTCGTTTCTTTGAGAAGCAGAGGACCTACTCGAGATCACTATCTTTCAGAGAAAGTGAAACCTGGTCCCCAACCGTCACCACAGCGGCTCCCCCCTCCAGCTTCCCCTCTGAGCTCACAGCTTCCCCATCCCCTCGCCCCCCTACCCCGCCTCCCCGACAGCCAGTACTTGGAATCAGACTGCTTCATCGCTCCTTTTCCCTTCAAAGGGCCTTTGCCTTTTATGTCCATGATGGCAGCAGCCCGGTGAGGTAGCTGGGAGATACTTTTCAAATCCTCATTTTGCAGGTGGAAGGGGCCTCCGAGGCCCAGGGAGGCGAAGTGAATTGCCTTGGGCCACACAGCATGTCAGAGGGCTTGAGTCCTGATCTCCCTTTCCTCTTGCCCCAAGCGCCTGGTTCGATGGGCCTGGGATGGGGAACACTGGTTATATGCGCGGTGCCTCATGGGGGAGAGGAGATGGCGGGGAGCCCCACTGAGGGATGCAGGTCTTGGGGCCAGAACCACAATCTCAGGGCTGCCAGCCTGGGTCTGGCTCTGTGCCCAGAGCCCCGTGGTTTCCGCTCACAGATGTCCCAACAGCCCCGCGGGAGGGCGGGAAGGGCACCCGAGAAGGAAGATGTCTCGCTCCCCTCACCCCCCAACCACAGTGGCCTGCAAGGCCGACGGCTCCCGGGCAGGGACCAGGCTATGGGCCCTCCAAGGACCCGGCTGGCAAACCCTCCCATCCATCCCGGACACGGCACCCCTGCAGCGGGCATGGACCCCCTTGCTTCCCTGCTCACCCCAGGAAGGCTGAGGCTGTGGTTTGCATCATCCTTGGGCGTGGGGGGCTGACCTCGAAGAACGAATTCGAAGAAAACAGGAGGAGGAGCAGGCATGCCACCGCACTGGGCGCCCATTGGCCGCCTGTAGAAACTTTGGTTTTTTTTAGGGTCATGTTCCCAGAAGGCCTCCCCTCCCCCCACCCCACCCCCTCCCCACCCACCTCACGAGGTGTTGGCCAATCACCCCGACGGGCATAAAGGGGCTGCCAGCCCTCAGGGCTCCAGGCAGGGAGGTGTCACCCCCAGCGGGCACAGGCCGGAGCTCGGTCACCCAGCATGCGGGCACAGAGTATGCAGAGGACACTCCTCAGTGAGTACTTCCTTCCTTCCCGCCGGCACCTGCCTGCCGGGCTCACGGGCACCCGCGGGGAGCAGGGCCACCCTTTGCCCTCTGGGAACCGTGCAGAAGGATGCTGACAAGGGGAGAGAGCCAGGGGGTCAGAAAGGGACCCACAGAGAACACAGCATCTTCACAGGAGAAGGGCATCCTCGGAGGGCTTCCAGGTGGAGGTGATGCAGAGTCGTGGACTCTGGGAGCAAAGGAGTGAGGGAAGGAGATCACCACTGCGGGAGAAGCCAGGGAAGCAGGAGGGAGGCGGGAGATGTGCTGGGGGCAGAGGAGGAGGCCGGGGAAGCTGAGCAGGATTGCGGTGTGATGTCTGGAAGGCCGGTGGGGTGCCTCCTTTTTTTGCCCGGATTCGCAGGCCCTGGGATGGATGGGTACTGTCAGCCGGGTCTGGGGGCCCGGGAGCCCACACAATCACACAGCACCCACAGCCACACCCACAGGGTGACAGGCACACAGAGCCGCGTGACGTCATCGGGGCCCTCGGTGGCAGCATCTGGGAAGCCCCGCAAGCAGCCCGGGGCCCCTGCGGCCGGCGGGGCACAACGGCTGGCGGTGTGTGGCGGGCGGTTCCCTCGGGCCTTGCGCAGACCCAGACACACGCCCACACAGGCACCCTGGTCCCACGTGCTCGGGGCTCACCCCAGCGCCCCCCGCCCCAGCCCTGCAGCAGGTACCTGAGGGGCGGCAGGGGGTGCCTGTGGTCGCGTTTCCTGGGCGCCCAGCCCCCTGGGCCCCGGCTGCAGCGTCTTCCCCAAGGGGCCACGGTTCCTAGGAAGGGAAGGTGGTGTCACTGCCTTCCGGGCCATTGCACCACAGGCCCTTCCGACCACGTGGTTGGCGGTGCCCGGTGGGTGGGTGGGTGGAGGCGGGGGAGGGGCGGGGGGACGCTGTGACGGTGCCCGCCCACTGGGGGGCGCTCTGGCTCACCGCATCTCTTGGGGGGCGCCTGAAAGAAGTGGCCGTTTCCAGAGAGAGGAGGGAGGCCCGAGAGATGGGGGCAGAGGGTGGCCTTCGGTGACCCGAGCAAGCCCTTCTCCTTTGGCGCCTTGGTTCTCCTGTGGGTCAGACGGGGGCGTAGACCAGTTGTTCTCACGCATCCTCTCCAGGTAGAGAGGCAGACCCTCCTGGTACTCCAGACAGAGCTCCGGGCTGGGGCTGCAAACCCCTCTGGAGGCCCCCTGCAGGGGTGGGGGGGACTGGGGCCTGTCCCGGGGAGGGGGGCCTGCAGCAATGGCGGATCCTTAGCCCAGAGGTCTCATGAGCCCCATCTGGGTCTCTGCAGGTCAGCTCCCGAGGTTGGCAGGCTGGACCCCGGCTGGGCCCCACCTCCGCTTCTCAAAGGCTTGCTTGGTACGTCGCAGCCACTGTTTCAGATGCAGGGCAGCGGCTCTCTGGACGGTGGTGCTGGGTTTCGCAGGGGTCCCTGGGCACGCCCAGTGCCCAGCCCCGGCCTCCACGCGGATGAGGGATGGGCCGTGCCCCCTGAGGCCCGTGTGAGCGCCCTCCCCTCTTCAGGGCGCCCCCCGGCAGAGACTGAAGCCGGCCCCTCGTCTTCCCTCTGCCCCAGGTCTGGTCCTCAGACTCCTGCTCCTGTGCATGGTGGCCACGAGCAAGTGCTCAGGCAAGTACCACGAGCTTCTCCTGCAGCTCCAGCGCCAGGCGGACCTCATGCAGAACCCCAGCACGCTCCTGGACCCCTATGTGAGTGCCCGGCCCCCCTGGGGGGCACCTGAGTCTCAGAGAACTGTGGGTGGAGCTGGGGCTGGAGTGATCCCCAGAGAGGACCCGCTCAGTCTGGGGCTGGCAGGGAAACCGAGGCTCCACGTTATTCCTGGGCCACAGTGACCATACCGGGTCTAACCCTGAGACGTCAAGGAAACAGTGGGTGGGCCTGGAGGGTGAACCCCGACTCCATCATCTCCTTCATCTGTTTGCCTGCACACCTACCACGGGCCTTGTTCTAGGCACTGGAACGTCGCAGTGAACAGTCCCGCCCTCCTAAGCTCAGGTCACCTCCCATCACTTCCACAATGACACACCTCAGGCCACCGTCACCACCTGTGTGGTCACCCCTGCCAGTCCTGCCTGCAGTGACCCGGGAGTCCCCTCCCTTCTCGGGCCTCAGTTTCTTGATCTGTACAATGGGAGGGTTGGATGGGGGAGGGGCGCATGTGGTCCAGCGGCTCAAGGCTGAGCAGGTATGCGTGCGTGTGTGGTCGGGGCTCCAGGGCTCACCTCTGGACTATCCTTTTCGCCCTCCCCAGATCCACCTCCAAGGCCTGCACAGTCCTGTACTGAAGGGATCCTGCATGGAGCGCCCGGGGGACTTCCCCAGCGAGGACGCCCTGTGGAGGCTCAGCAGGCAGGACTTCCTGCGGACCCTCAACACCACGCTGGGCCTCTTCCTTCGCATGCTGAGCGCCCTTCAGCAGGACCTCCCGAAAGCAGCCCATCAACAGGCGGAGATGAACATCCGCGGGCTCGGGAACAACATCCACTGCATGGCCCAGCTGCTGCGCGGCTCCTCGGACCCAGAGGCTGCTGAGCCCACTCAGCCGGGCCCGGGGCCCACGCCGCCACCGCCGCCGCTGCCCACGCTGCCGTTGGACACCTTCAAGCGCAAGCTCAGGATCTGCGAGTTCCTGCAAGGCTACCACCACTTCATGCGCAGGGCCGGGCAGGTCCTCCGGGGCTGGGGGGAGAGACGGGGCCGCAACCGCAGACACAGCCCCCTCCGGGGCCTGCAGAGGGCTGCCCGCAGGACGTGGCCCTTCCCGGGGCTCAGGAGACTTGCGCCCCAGGGCCAGCTGCCCCGGTAGCCTTCGGGGCACCCTGCCAGGTGAAAGGTCAGCAGGTGGCGTGCAGGACGGCAGGCTGCCGCCACCCATCTCCTCTCCGCTCCCCACCTCTCTGAAGCGCACTTTAAGGGGTGTAAGCCAGGCAGCCCCCTCTACCTCCCCCAAGGCCGGGCTGCAGGGAAGATGGTCAGGCTGTGGAGCGCCCCCAGCCCTGGGTTCCTTGGCCCTCGGGGGGTGGCCGGGTCAGGTCCATACGGGGCCAACTTTCCATTGATTCAGGGGTCGGATGACACAGGCTGACTCACGGCCAGACTGGCCCCCCCACCCCCCGCTCCCCGGAGACCGGCCGGACTGTCCCTCTCATGACTTGCATGGCTCTTGCCCCCGTACTTCCTCCTTTCCCTAGTGGCCCAGCTCCAAGGCGGTGGGGGTCAGGGCCTGAGTTGGCCGACTATGCCTCATCGCGTCTCGGGCCAGATCCCTGGATGCCTGGGAGGCCTCACTTTAGGCAGCTGTGATGGGGCAGAGGGCGCAGGAAGGAGCACTGATTGGGGTGGGGGGTGTCGGTCCGAGGTTGGCCTCTAATTCGCTGTGTGACCTCATCAAGGCCACCTTGCTTCTCAGGACCGCAGTTTACTCTGTGATTTGAAGGGCTTGGGGACCACGTGCAGCCCTCTCTGCTTGTCAGTTGCTGGGACTCTGTGACACAGGGTGGATATCAGATTCTCTCCATACAGAAGGACACACGGGGCAGACGGCCCCTGGGCACAGGCTCCGCTCTCTGGAGGAGACCTAGTCTGGAGGAGAGCCTGGTCTTGGGTCCCGGCTGCTGGCTGCGCTCCCTGGTGGTGCATCATGGTATTTTTTCGTGCTGAAATCATCGCCCTCCTGGAGGGGGGGTCCCAGAAGCTTCTGGGCCAATTCCTTGGAGGGACAGGACTAATTTATAGACTTTTTTTAAAATCAGTTTTTTAAATCTGTTTTCTATTTATAAGGCTTATTTATGATGTGTATTTAATGTTAATATTGTGCATATATTTAAAATTTGCGTGGTTTCTAAAGCCCTTGTGTGTCTCTGCTGCATTGTAGGGGGGTTTGGGGAAGCCTCTTGGAGATGGGGGGGTCCCTAGGTGGCAAGGCCACAAGCGTCCACCACTGGAGGGCTGGGCTGGGGGTCCTTGCTCTATCCAGGAAGGGAAGCCGCACACCCTCGTCAGCTGTGGGCTCTGACTGTGGGGGCATCTCAGAGAAGGTGCCCATTTTCTCTGAGTGGGTCTCCCTTGAGAATCTGGGGACCAGACGTTGGGGAACCAGAGAGAATAGGGGAAAGATGGAGAATGTGGGTTGTTCTCAGTCCTCGTGGGTGAGCAGCTGGGGGTATGTGTGCCGTGGGTGTCGTGTGAAACAGTGAAGTGAAGTGAAAGTCACTCAGTTGTGTCCGACTCTTTGCGACCCCATGGACTATACCGTCCATGGAATTCTCCAGGCCAGAATAATGGAGTGGGTAGCCTGTCCCTTCTCCAGGGGATCTTCCCAACCCAGGGTTTAAACCCAGGTCTCCCACATTGCAGGCAGATTCTTTACCAACTGAGCCACAAGGGAAGCCCAGTACTGGAGTGGGTAGCCTATCCCTTCTCCAGCGGATCTTCCTGACCCAGGAATCAACCTGGGGTCTCCTGCATTGCAGGCAGATTCTTTACCAACTGAGCCACAAGGGAAGCCCAATACTGGAGTGGGTAGCCTATCCCTTCTCCAGCGGATCTTCCTGACCCAGGAATCAACCTGGGGTCTCCTGCATTGCAGGCAGATTCTTTACCAACTGAGCTCTCAGGGAAGTCACTAAGTCATGTCCAACTCTTGCGACCCCATGGACTGTAACTCTCCAGGCTCCTCTGTCCGTCGGATTTCCCAAGCGGGAATGCTGGAGTGGGTAGCCATTTCCTTCTCCAGAGGATCTTCCTGATCCAGGGATAGAACCCAGGTCTCCTGCACTGCAGGCAGAATCTTTATCACCTGAGCCTCCAGGGAAGCCCCTGGTGAGTTGTGTGAAACAGACAAGATAATAATAGATCTTGTCTCAGCTGTGGCCTATGACCTGGTAGCTGCTTGAAACTGCTTCCTGAAGGGCCCCAGGCTGGGTAGGGATTCCACCTGGCTGCCCCCTGATGCTCAGGGCCTCGCCCCCGGAAAGTCATCTATAGACCAGTGACATGCGAAGTGGCAGCTACAAAGGAAGGGCTCACAGAATCAGATGAACTTGACCTAGATCAGTCCCTGGCCACCCCCACTTCTGGTGGGAACAAGATTTAACATGGGGTGGAAGAGAACTCTGTGTGGGACACCCTGGAGTAGATACGACCCAGTTTGCTGATGAGAAGACTGAGGCTCCGAGAGTTTGAGTGACCTGCCCAGGTCCTTAGAGCCAACGTCCTGGGGGTGGGCACATTTTGAATTCAGGTCCATTGGATGTCAGGGTGGGAGCACCCTCCCATCACCTTTCAACCTCTGTAACTCTGCTGGCAAGTTCAGGAGTCCCCCCGGGGCACAGAGCTCCCAGAAGAGGGGGCAGACAGATGACAGACACGCAAAAGAACCGACAGGAGCACCTGAGTTTGCAGTGCGAGCGTGAGCTCGGCAAAAGCAAAGCGGTGAGGAAACAGAGAGTGAGGGTCTGGAGACGGGGGTGGTCAGCGGGGCGCCCGGAAGAGGCGCTGTCCAGTCTGCAGCCCGAATGATGCACCGCAGGAGGGGTGGAGCCTCTAGGTGGCGGGAAGGGCCGGGGCAAAACTCGCTCTGAGCAGTCAAGGATCAGAGTGCAGTGAGTGAGGGTACTGCTGATTTATCAAAAGGGCCCAGAGCGGGACAGCACCTTGCGCAAGGTCACAGAGCAAGTTAGTGCAGGGCTGGGGCTAGAACTCCAGGTCTCCGACTCCCAGCCAGAGTGTGCCCTCTGTACTGCAGGCTGTTTACAAAGTACTCAGTAAAGACTCTCCATTGCCTGCCTCCCACCCCCCGCCCACCGCCCCACTGGGGCTCCATCTTGCTCTTGAGCTTCCTGCCACACCAGCCACTTTGGGGTCCCGGGGGACCTCCCCGCACCAGGCCCCTGACAGTGCTCTCTGTCTGTGGTGCTGCGCTCCTTTTGGTCAGCGCATCCTTGATGAGCTTGAACCACGTTGGTCCAGCAACGTGGTTACTTTTCTTAAAAGTGTCCAATGGGGCAGCGGGGGCCTCAGTTCGTGTGGCATTTGCACTGCCTGTCCACCTCCCCTGCTAGCCTGGAGCCTCCAAGGACAGAGACCACCTCTGTCTTCTCTGCCCGGTCCCAGCATGCAGCAGGAGCCCAGTGAGGAGTCGGGCAGGGAGACCAGCCTAGACTGGTGCTCCCCAGTTGCCCTCGATGGCAGACGGCCGGCCTCGGTCTTTGCGGCCCTGCTGCAGCGCGGTGGTGCTGGTCTTTCCTCGGACCGGGCTGCTGGGAAGCTGTGGGTGGGAGGTGGGCAGACCCTGAGAGCCAGGCACCGCAGGCTCCCTGAGCGGAAGGGGATCCGGCTCTGCAGCAGCCCGCGGAGAGGCCGAGGCGGTTCTGGGCGAGGAAGAGCGGGCAAGCCCGGGGTGGCGGCTCTCCGCCCCTGCCTGGACCCCTGCCGGCCCCCTCCCCTCTGTGGTTAGGCCCCTGGAGAGGCCTCTGGGGGTTGCCTTTGAAGCGGAGCTGCACCAGCAGGCAGGAAGCAGATCAGGGAGCCCCCAGACGCGGGGGTGGAGGCCTGGGGGTCCGTCAATGAGGAGGTGTCACCTCCATGGCGCTGTCTCCCGGGGAGGCCACAAGCGGCAGGCGCTGCATCTCCAGCTCGGCCCCAGAGCCGCAGACCCGGCTGCCACAACCTCGGCCGGCGCCCCGTGGATGTCTCAAGGCCGTGCTCAGCCCCAAGCCCGCACCTATCCGCTCCCCACGTGCCCTCACAGACGCTCAGCACCCCAGCGCACCTCCCGCAGCCTGCAGCCTCCGTCTGAGGGTCATTTCTATCGTCTGCGCCAGGAGTCAGGAGAAGCCCTCTCAGCTCCCCTCCCCGTTCCCTGCGGCCCCAGCTGTGTGAGGTTGGGGTCGGGGGCGGAGGCTCTAGGAAAGCTTTTGCACCTTAGGGTGCGTGGACTCCCCGCGCCCCGCGGGCCCGCAAACAGCATAAGCTCCCCGCGGAGGCGGCTTGTGTGACGGGGCGCCGTCCACAGGCCAGCTGGTCCAGGGGCAGGGAGAGAGACGAGGCCTCTGGCAGCCCTGCCGCTGGAACCGACCGGGAGCTGGGTCTGCGTTGCTGTCTCAAGCTTTTCAGGGTGACGGCCACAGCCGCTCAGTCAACCCTGCACGGCACACACACGGATGGAAAGTTCCCTGGAACGGGGGGAGCCTGGAGGGCGGGGAAACGGCAGGGATGCGGGCCGGCACTTAGTCTGCCTCCAGAAGAGACTCCCGGCGGGCTCGGGCCTCCACGCCTTCGCCGCCCGCCATCTTTGCGTCTCTCTCCAGAGACGGGAGAGGACGGCAGAGGACGCGGAGGTTCAGCGAAATGACTTCACGGCCGCCCCGGGGTCCGCGTCCTCCCCGCTGAGCCTCGGTAGACGCGGTTTCCAGGCCGCCTCCCAGGCCGGGCCGAGGTCTTCCCCAAGACAGTGGAGCACGGGGCCTGCGGGGCTATCATGGAGCCACGTCTCCTCTCTTTTCTCTCCCTCATTTTCCCCTTTCCTCGCTGGTTTTCTTTCTTTGCAGCTCTCCTCCTCTCTGTCCCTGTGGCCCCCCGCTCCCCGCCCGCCTCTCCCCACTGCCCACGCCAGGCCTGGGACCCGGAGTGCCCACAGAACACCTTTTCCACGCCGAGGAAAGGGTCACAGTCTACGGTCAGAGTGGGGAGACCCCGGCTCGACCAGCCGCTGGCTTCCTGGGGCGTCCCTGAGGGCTGGGCTCCGCAGCTCGGGGAGAGGTGAAGGTCTCCCTGGGGGTGGAGTGGGGTTGGGCAGGTGGGGGCCCTTGCCCGTGGAGGAAGGCGGGCCAGGCGGGCCGGAGGGCTCCGGGGCTCCGAGGTGGGTACCAGGGCAGGGAGAGACAGCTCGAGGGGCACCGTGTCCGGGGGTGGGGGCTGGCTGCAGCCCTGTGACTCCTCCAGGGACCGGGACGAGGGGACACGGCCCAGTGCACACGGCCCATGGCAGGTCTGAGTCAAAACACCTAAAGCCGACCCCGGCCGGTCATGCGGAGGGCTGCCCAGTCATCGCCTTATGCCGGCCTGGATCACCCTGGCGGGCTGGGCGCGGCCCAGTCAGCCGTGAGTCAGGCCCCGGCGGCCTAGCCACGCAGCACAGGGCAGGGGCCGCCCAGCTACAGGGACGCCCCCTCCCCAGCCCTGGCCACGCGCCTCTCCTCGGCCTGCCCGAAGAGCCTGGCCCACCTGTGTCAGGGGCAGTCTGGCCAGGAACCTGGGCCGCCCGGCCCCCCTGGCCCCCAGCCCTTCAGCTGGTGGGGGGGAGTGGGGGGGTGGAAGTGGGGGGAGCCTCCGGGCCACCCGGCCCTGGGCGGGAAGTCAAGTTGGGGGCGGAGTGAGGAGACGTCTCCAGAGAAGGTTCGGCAGGCAAGGGAAGCAGCAGAGGGCCCGGCCCCACGTCGATGGTGCCCCACTGAGGACCCAGCCAGCACCCCGCCAGACAGCCAAGGGTCCGGCGTGCCCCAAACCACGGTAGGCTTCCCCCAATTCATCCTCAGCGCAGGTAGGCGTCATCCCTCCCCTTGTGTGTCGGGGGTAGCTGGTGGCCCACCTGGCTCTCCAGGCCTCAGTCTCCCCATCTGCATAATGGGCGTGGTACGACGTGCCTGCACAGCTCTCTCAGCCCAGGGAGGTAGAGTTTGGACCAGATGTGAAAGTGTCATTCATGCGGACACCTGGGGGGTTAAAGATCACAGCGGGGTTAAAGGGCAGAGGAGAGAGCACTGGATGGGGAGGCCGGGAGCCCAGCTTTGTGTCATTCTGAAGGGGTCACCCCTCTGGAGTGGGGGTGTGGATTCCTGGATTCCCAAAGGGCCCTCAAGTTCCCTTTTCCCCAGAACAGTGAAGGGGTCTGAGCTCATGATGGCCTAGCTTCCCTTGGGATGGAGACCCGGCAGGCAGAGGGTCCCTGTCCCCCCCAGAAGGGGCTGTGGTGGGTCACGGGGTGGCCCCCGCCTGCCTCTGCTTTAGGGAGAAGAGAGGGAATCTTTGCTAAAGTGAAGTCTCTGATGGGAGGCTTTGGGGTGTGTGGTCGGTCAAGGTCACGGCCCCTGTGCTTTTAACCTTGACCCAGAGAGGACGCGACCTCTCTGCTTTGCTCACTCTGTAAGATGGGCTGAACTGTGGTGTGGGGGCCCCAGATCCTGGGGCCATGGAGGGGGGAAGGAGGAAAGTAGTCTGCACAGAGCCTGGCACCAGGTGGGGGGGGCCCTTGGCATAAATAACTGGACAAGGGGCTGAACCCCAGTTTCGTCATCAGCGGTTCCCCAGGACTGGGAAGAGGCTTGCGGGGTGGCGGACACTTGGGGGGTGGGGGACACTGTCCCCGGGGCCCGTCCTGGGTGGGGACGAGGTGAGTGGTCCTCGGCCTGAGGTGGGTGGGAAGGGGCAGCAGTATCCCACCTCCCCTCCCCGCCACCCTCACCCTCAGAGCTCCAGCTGCAGGGAGGCACAGAAGCCCCCTCCCCAAGCTGCATGTGGTCTTTGGCGCCCCCTTGTGGTCTGTGCTCAGGGCACTCTGCACCCCCGACCCCAGGTGCTCAGCAGGGCGCGCGCCCCTCCAGGAGCCCTCCGCCTGCCTGCTCCCGCGCCGGGGCTGACGGCCTCGGCCTACTCTCCGTTCCCAGCCCCCCGCATCTCTGCCCACTTCCTCAATCCCCAAATCCCGCCCTGCCCAGCCCTCGGGGAGGTACTGACCCAGTCAGGCGGACCCGGGACTGATGGTGCCTCAGCCACGGTGCCTGCGGCCCGCTGGTCAGTGGGGGGCGCTGCAGCCCGCAGCTTGGAGCTTGAGCTCAGCAGCTGAGTGCTGGAGACCTCGGGGCTGTGAGCTGGGGACCTGGCCCTCACCCGCGCTGGGCCCAGCTTTGCAGGACTCCTGGGAGGCTTTCTCTACCCTCCACCACCCCACCTCGTAGTCCACACCTCAGAGAGTCTTTCCAGCTCCTTCGAGACCGATGGCTTTCTTCTTAGGCCAGTTTTAAAGATGGGGAAACCGAGACTCCTAAAACCTGTCTGGAACCCTCACAGTTAATTAGCACAAAAACCCAGGCTTCTGGACTCCTTGTCCGGGAAGCAAGCGGCTCACCTGGTTGTTCGGGATGTGTCACTAATTTGCTGTGTGGCCTTGAAAAAGTCACTTCCCCTCTCTGGGTCCCACCTGTGACGTCTTAACAACTCGTGCATGCTAAGTCGTTTTAGTTGTGTTCAACTCTTCATGACCCCATGGACTGTAGCCCGCCAGACTCCTCTGTCTGTGGGATTCTCCAGGCAAGAATACTGGAGTGGGTTGCCAGGCCCTCCTGCAGGGGATCTTCCCAACCCTGGGATGGAACCCTTATGTCTCCTGAATTGGCAGGTGGGTTCTTTACCACTAGCGCCACCTGGGAAGCACCTTTAACAGCTCAGATAATAATAGTGTCAGTCACTCAGGCCTGTCTTCAGTGCCTGCCCTGGTTTTTCAGAGGGCAGTTGCTAACCTTACAGGTTGACAATTGTCCCGATTTATGCTTGGAAAATCCCATGGACGGGGGAGCCTGGTAGGCTACAGTCCCTGGGGTCGCAAAGAGTCAGACACGACTGAGCGACTTCACTTTGTCCTACTTTGTCCTTATGCTCTTGGAACTGGGGTCAGAGCAATGAGGTCACCTGTCTGAGGTAGTGAGTGGCCGAGCTAGGACTGTACTTTCAGCCTGGCTGATTGCAGAGACCACCAACCCCACACCCCTGCAGCCTCATCATTCCAGCCTTTTCCCATTACAAGTCGGGGCCCAGAGGCAGCGGAAGCCAGGATGTTCTTTAAGCTCCCCAGGCTAATGGATCTTTAGGAGGTAGGTGGGCTCTTAGAAGGGACCCTAAGGGTGGGGATCTACAGGCCACCGTCTCCTCTCTGTGAGGGTCCCCTGCTCTCACCCTGCTGGCCAGAGTGGGCTCCGGGGAGACCACAGCCACCAAGGGAGGGGCTTGCAGGATTCTGGCTCTGTAGACAGTTCACTGTGATCCCGGGGCAGACTCAGTCCCACCCAGAAAGGGAGGAAGCGGAAACAGGGTCTGGGGCGGGGCGGGGCGGGGCGGGGGTGGAGGAGGCCCGGTTGGGCAGGAGATCAGAGCAGGATTGTGTCATGGAGTCCTGCAGCTGATAAGCAGCTGAGCGGCCGGTTCAGACAGAAGGAGGGGCTCCCTGGGTTGGGGTGGGGGGCTGAGACTCATCCTGGGGACCCCCTGGCTCCTTGCTGCCCGTGAGCCCTGGACCACACTTGGCCTCCTGCTCCAGTTTGAGGGAGGTTGTGGGGGTCTTGGGGTGGAGAGCTGGCTCCATCACGCCCTGGGTGACCTCAGGCAAATCGTTCGCCTCTCTGAGTCTCAGTTTCCATGTGTGTAAAACCAGGATTCAAAGGTCTCCCGTGGGAATAGGGGTCCGGGCTGGAGATAATTGGAGAGTCTGGTGGGCGCTTTGCTTGCTCGGGGGATCCAGTGGGACAGATGCTCATGGGGTCTGTGCTGGGCCAGCCACGTGCCCCAGAGAGCAGAGGAAGCAGAGCTGGAGTGGCCCAAGGGCGGGGGGCGGGGCGGGGGATGGCGCCGTCAGGTGGTTGCTGGAAGGATGCAGGAGGTGGCATGGCCCTCCGGTACCTGGTCCTATCCCCCCTCCCCTGACTTCAGGGAGCGCATCTTCTCTCTCCAGGAGGAGGGCAGTCCAGCCCCAGCTGGGCCTCGTCCCCTCCGTATTCCCCGCCTGCTGGGACTGGGCTTCTCTGCTCTTTCCATCTTATCACCCGGCCCGAGCCTCACATCACCTCCCACCCACCATCCTCTGGACGCTTCCTCAGTCCCCACAGGCGCCCGGGGACGGTTCGAGGAGAAGGCCCGGCCGCTTCCCTGACATCATCTCTGGGGTCGGGTCAGGGTGGCCCAGCAAGCTGGAGCTCGGCTGGGGGAGGGAGGCCAGGCTCCACCTCAGGGCGGCCTGTTTCAGGCCGAGTGGGTCTGCGGGACTGCTTCCTGTCCTGTTTATTGCCTCCGAGTGCAGGAAATCATTGAGTGAAACATCCTCAGCCCCCACCCTCGGCCCCACCCCACCCCCAACCTCGGACCCGCGATTATTTAATAGGAGCCGAGCTGTGGTCTCTCTCTCTCTCTTTTGGAAAATCCAGTGGGAGAAGGAAGCTGTCAGCTCAGCTCTGACCTCAGCTTTGTCCCTGAGCCAAGAGTCAGGGTGGCCAGGGCAGGGGGGCGGCGCTGGGGCGGGGTGGGGAGGAAACAGCTGCTGGTGGCCCCGTGACGTGACGCGAGGCCGCACGGTTCCCAGGGGCGGGGGCTGGCGGGTGCGGAGCCGGGCCGCTGGAGACGCACTCGGGGGCGCGCGCACGCACGCACGCACGCGGCGCCAGGCCGCTCCGCTCGTGTCCGGAGACCCCTGCCACGCGCAGACCCGCTCAGAATCATACAGGTTCCAGGCACACGGTGACGCACACGCCCGCGGAATCACACAGGGGCTCAGCCAGGGGTGCGTGCACACACACACACACACGCAGCCCGACACACACGTGCAGACGCACAAAGGGCCTCACCGAACACACAGACACACACGTGCCTGCGAATACCCACCCAGGTTGGGAGGCACAGACCCGCGGGGAGCCCGGCGGGTGCTCCCAGACACAGGCTGGGCCTCTGGGGCTGGGGGCCACCCTGTCCGACTCTTTGTGACCCCATCGACCGTAGGCTGCCAGGCTCCTCTGCCCATGGGATTCTGCAGGCAAGAGTACTGGAGTGGGTCGCCATGTCCTTCTCCAGGGGATCCCCCCGACCCAGGGTTCAAACCCTAGTCTCCTGCATGGCAGGCAGATTCTTTACTGTCTGAGGGCTGACAGTAGCCCCTGAGGGCTGCCCTCGGTTTGGGACCCCGGCCGCGTGCCCCTGCCGCTGCCCGCAGCGAGAATGAAGGGCTCTGCGGCTGACGAGGAGGGGCCTGTGACTGTTCCGGGGCCCCACCTGGGCGGGGCGGGGCGGGGCGGGGAGCCCGGGGGTCTGAGGCTGCGGAAGGGAGTGGGCGGTGGAGGAGAGGGCCTTTGTCCTGGCACTGACGTCGGTGATGCCAGGTCTCCGCCTCCCTCACCTTGAGCACCCGCCCAGCCCCACCCTGCCTGCTGCCCCTCCTGCCACTCCTGGTCCGCAAGGGATGGCTGCGGAGGAGTAAGTCCGGGTCCCCAGGCTGCCAGCTGCCTAGTGACCAGGGCGTCACTCCTCAGCCCCTCAGGGCCTGGGTTTCATCATCGATACCAGCGGCTTGCAAACGTTTTTGACTGCGACCCACAGTTAGAAACACATTGCGCCTTGCAACCAGAGGTGATGCACACGATGACACATACAGGCGACGGAAAAAAAAAAAAAAAGTTTCACAGAGCAGCGCTTGCCCTTGCTTTGGGCGATGCCCAGGGATTTCGCTATTCCATTTTCTTTTGAAAGTGCTGGCGGCAACTCGGTAGATTGAATCCGTCATCTACTAAGAGGCAGAGATCTACAGTGGGAAAATACTGCTCTCTATCTCTGCCTGTGCCGGTCTCAAGCTAGTTTGAAATTCGGGAGAACCCTGGAGGAGGTCAAAGTGCTTGCAGAGGCTAACACACCACATCCATGAAGGGCTGATGCGCGAACAATCTGGGAGGAGAGACTACCTGTTCTATAGATGGAGACAAGGAGGACAGAGCCCCAAGTGCATCAGGCCCCGTGCAACTTGGCATGGACCCCGGAGGCAAGGCTCTGACCCCACTGATGATTAGAGTTCTGTGGGCTGCTGCTTCCCTGCCATTTCTATCAGAATTGAAGAAAAAAAAAATGCAGTCACTCTGATTCACCTCCAGGGGGTGATTCCTGACGCAGAACCGGTCGGGAAATGTCAGGATGATGCTGGGGGCAGTTGGCAGGAGACCAGGGTGGTTTCTAGCTCCTGCTCGGCTCCCGAGGGTATGTGGCTGGTCCCTGACCGAGATTTGATGGGGTGAGGGTGAGAAGAGCAGACTAGAGGCCCCGGTGCTGGACCTCAAGTGCCCCAAAGACAGCTGGAAGGGAAGTACTGCTTATTCCCAAGGCGGGAAGTATTCCTGTCCTCCCCCTCTCCCGGAGGCTCTGGGAGGTTGCCTGTTCCCCCAAGGATCCACGCCACGCTCTGTGTACTGAGAGGACCCACGAGTCCTCCTTGGCTTAACTCTCAGACCACAGGTGGTACACTGATCCCCAGACCCAGGCACAATCCAAGCCCCTGACTCAGGCTGGGGTTTGAGCCCCTCCTGAGTCCACTGCAGAGCTCTGGTGAGAAAAGCTGCCACGTGGCAGGCACTGTGTGTTTCCCACTTAACATCCCCATGACCAACCCATGAGTCCAGTATTACAGCATTCCCACTCCCAGAGGGGGAACTGAGACTCAGAGAAAGCCAGACGTCCCAGGTCACACAGTGACCTGCAGCGTGGGCAGGATTCAAATACAAGCTTGCCTGGCTCTAAGCCACACCCTTACCATGGGTACCAGAACCACCCCAGGCCCCGGAGGGCCCAAGGTGACTTGCAAAACTGACCCAGAAGCCACAGGAAAGTACACGAGAGCTTACGTGAGAGCGTGTGGACGGTGGAGGCGGGCGGCCCCGCAGGTGTAGTTACTAATACATCCTCCTTTCTCAAGTGCCAAATAACAAGGTGCTTTTGCCTTTGGGGACAGGAAACCCAACTGCCAGGGCTGTGCCAGGAATCCCTGGGCTTCTCCTGTCTCCTCTGGCTGCCCCTTGCCAGCCACGGTCCCGGGTCACTCCCTCTGACCCCCAGCTTCCTCCCCTGGGCCCACCTGGCTCCCCTGTGCTCATTTCCCAGATGGGAGCATCAGGGCCAGGAGAGGGGTGTGAGCTGATGGTGACAGCAGCTGCCGGGTTTCAGAGAACAGATCTCAGCTGGGGACAGGGAAGAGATATGGGAAGGGAGGAGGGGGGCTGGCCCGGGCGGTGGGGGTTGCCCGGAGGACTCAGTTTCTGGGTCACTAATGTTGGGGAATTCCCCGATGCCCAGTGAGCTGCTTACCTGGTGAGTAACTGCTGCTGGCTGCCCACACAGGATGCCCGGCTGCAAGGGTACCTCCCTGCCACCCCCTGCCAATGGCCACTGCCACGTTGCCCTCTCCCCTGAATGCCCCGGGGCCCAGGAAAGAGACAGACAGGCAGGGGGCTGTCCCCCGCCCCCGCAACTCCCCCCCCCCAGGGCTCTGCAGGGGGCGGCTGGTGATTCAAGCCCCTCTGAGCTGAGCTACCCAGGGGGGTGGGGGTGAATCAGCTCCTGGGGGTGGTGAGACCGGGTCAGCCGCTGTTTCTTCAGCTCAGGCCTGGGATGGGGGTGGTCAGGGGCCAGGATGGGCCATAGGGAGAGAGCCCACCGCCATGCCACCCCCCGCCCAACAACCCATCTGATCTTCTTGGGGCACCCTGGAAGCTGGAGGCTCAAGGCTGTTTTGCTTCTGTTATCCATCAGGAGAGAATGAACAGGCTCCTCTCCTGCCCGGCATTCCCGCTTTAGCCCTGGAGCATGCCTGAGTTTCCTCATCTGTAAAATGGGGACAAGAACAGGGGAGCAGTAAAGAAGAATGATGCTGACAAGTAAAGGGGCTTGCTGGGTGGCCAGAGCTGCGATGAGCCTGAGCCTGCAGAGCAAACCCACAACATAGATGCCATTGTACCCATTTTACAGATGAGTAAACTGAGGCCAGGAGGTAGTCACTTCTTCAAAGTCTCTAAGCTCAACACTGGCAGAACCAAACCTCTAACTTGAATGTGACTGAGGCTGAAGTCCATGCTTCCGACCCACAGACTTCATGTCTTTTCGGCACAAGAGACCTGGCACAGACAGCTTTTGGAAACTAAAATGCTTTTAAAAAATACTTAGTATCTGCTCTGATATAACCCCGAGCCAGGTGCTTTCAAGAGTCCAAATGGAGGATCAGACCCTTCGCAAGCATTCAAACAGCAAGGAATGAGTCTTGTTCCCACTTGAAAGGAGAATGGGCAGGATGAGGCAGATTCAGCCCCTCTGGGCTGTGAGAAGCCAGGGGAGGCTTCCTGGAAGAAGCGGCCCGAGCACAGCCCACCACTCCTCACTCCCCTCTCAGCGTGAGGGGCTGCCGGCATCGATGTGGCCCTCTTTCGGGCCAGAGGCTGGGGGCCCAGGCCCCATTCTATTGTTAACTCTCTGTACTGCTCTGGGCAAGTGCCTTCACCTCTCTGAGCCTCAGTTTCCCCGTCAGAAAATAAGACATCTGACATTCTAAGGCTTGTGGCTGGTGAGTGAGGATCAACAGAAAAGCAGGGGCTGGTGGCCACGTGTGCTAAAGTGAGTGGCAGAGAAATCGCTCTGAGGGGCCCAGGGAGGCCTCAGGCCGGCCCTGGACTTGCTTCCTGGAGAAAGGAGATGAGCAGGTGGCTAGCGCGGCCGCCCAGAGGAGCAGCCCCCGGCCCCAGCCGCGTGGGCCCGAGTGTCCCCCTCACCCGAGGCGGGTCCGATCCCCAGCAGGCCCAGTGGTGCAGCAGCAGGACAGGCTGGGGATGAAGTCACAGCTGGAAGGGGCCGGGCTGGGGCTGCCACTCCAGGGTGGGGCCTGGGGTCACGACCCTGGGAGCAGGCGGCCAAGAAGGGAGGCTGCCTTCCGTGAGGAAGCTGGGGCGGGGGGAACACACACACACACAGCAGCGTAGAGAGGGAGGGAAGAAAACAAACTCCAGGAGACCAAAGCCGGCCTGGAGCACGGCCTGGGCCGCCGATTCCCAGGGACCGCGGCCACGTTGCAGGCGGCTCTGAGACCCTGCTTGGCCTTCGTCCCCGAGAGGCCCGGCGCAGGTGGTGGCCGGACATGGACAGGAGAGGGAGGCTGGGCCTGGGGTGTCGAGGGGCCCAGAACACTTGGGGAGCACGGACCCAGTCAGGTACCGTGAGAGGGGAAACTGAGGCAGCGGGAGGGGGCCTGTCAGGGCTTGGGGGGGTGGTGGTGAAGTGTCTTGTAGGCTCAGCCCCACTTCCTGTTTCCTGTGGGGTGGGGCTGAGATGACATGGCGTTCGGGGGGGTGTTTTATAGGGCTGAGGGGGGTCTGGGCAGCCAGAGGGCAGTGTAGGACCTGGCGAGTCCGCTGGGAAGGAGGTTGGAGGGTCTGGCCCTGGAAGGCAGGGGGGCAGGAGGGAGACCCAGGGCACCTAGTGAGATGCTTGGGGAACCAGAGGATCCAGAGATGGGGGCCTCAAATGCATTTGGGGGTCCCCATCCAAAGAGTCAGGTGGAATCAAACGACAAGGGTCTGGGAGATGTCAGGGGTGCGTGTGATCCCTGAGTGGTCAGGCCCCTGGGCAGGGGAGACTCGGGGTGGGGGGGGGTGATGAGAGGGAGGTGACCTGGGATGTCCTGGGGTGTACACACAGCGGGGCTAAGTGCCAGGTGGGGAGACACAAGGTGCGGAGCAGACAGGAAGGGGAAGGAAAGCCAGTGTGGACACTGCCAGCCTCCTCCTCCCCGCTGGGAAGTGCCCGCTGGGATGGGCAGTTTTATCAGCCCCACGTCCAGGCCCTGCTGGGAGAGTGAGCGGGAGGAAGCAGCCTGGAGCGGGCAGGGCGTGTGTGGGGGGAGGGGGCACGGCAGCCGCAGGAGGGCTCGTCCTGGCACGAAGCGGGAGGAAGGAACGCGTGGCTGGGCAGGTCCGGGATGTGGCAAGAGGTGGGAGCTGGGGGCACGGGGTGGGGGTTGGGGGGGGATGGTTGAGGAAACTGGGAGCCAAGGAAAGGCTGCTGGGCTCCCCGGCCTTGGAGAACCAACTCTCCCGCCAGGCTCACTGCTCAGGGTCAGGTGGGAGGGCCGTGGTGGATCCCAGGGGCAGGAGAATCTCCTGCAAAGAAGACGGGGGCGCCCCTGGCAGTGGGGTCCCAGATATGTGCCTGACCAGCACTCCCCCACCTCTGTTTTTTGTTTTTTGAATGCTTTTTAACGGGGAGGGGTTGCCATGCTCATTCTCCCTAGCCCTCACCATTCCTTCCTGCCCCTCATTCATTTCTGAACCTACCTGCCACCAAAGACGCCAGAATCCGTGACTCTGCCTAAGAGGCCCCGGAAGCGCCTTTAGGGGGCCATCATCCTGCTCTGATGCTGAGCCCCAAGGGCCCTCCAAGCCGCTCTGTTCTCCCCAACCATCTCTCCGCATCCCGAGGAGCAAGCCCGGGTTCAGTTGGCTAAGTCTCTGCTTCAAATGTCCTTTCAACGTGGAAATGCAGGACCACCCTCCCCAGAAGGGTGCCGAGAGGTTAGGCAAACGCCAGACACACCACACTTTCCCCGAAGCTCCTCCCCAGGGTCTCCCCAGAGAAGGCAGTCACAGCAGCCCCTCAGCTTTCATCTTGCCAGCCCCCTCCTGGGCGCCCCCCCACCCGGTACCCCGTGGTCAGCAGCGCCGGCTTGCTGACGGCACTCAGGAGGCCTGACCGTGTGGGACCCTGGGCAACCTGTCCCCGTGGGAGCCCCGCTTTGCCCGGTGGCAGCGGGCAGGATGGAGGAGGCCATCCCCGCAGTGGCTTCCAGGGCCCACGTTCAGTTTCGCTTTATTGCCGTCTAAAGTCCACGCCAGGGCCCCAGCCCCTCTTCCTGGAACCTCCTCCTCAGCCAAGCCCCAGCCTGCCTCCTCCCCACTGTCCCCCTCCAAACTCCTTGACCAGGGGGCTGCAGGTGTCAGCTTCCATCTCCTTGCCTAGTTTCAAGCCACCTCCCCAAGCCCAGGTGAGTCAGGGTTGTCTGGGGCGCCCACTTCCCGGGGGGAGGGGGGACCCTGACGACTCGGGGACCCTCCCTCCCCTCCCCATCTTCAAACAACTCCTAGGGCAAGCCACTCAGGAAAACCGCAGGGTGTTTTGTTTAAGAGTTCATTATAATTTTATCAATCAAATTCTTAGAAGAGGGAAAAAGTCTGCTCTCCCCACCCTCCCCCCTCACTGCCCCCCCTTCACTCTCACTTTCTTCCATTCATAATTTCCTATGATGCACCTCAAACAACTTCCTGGACCGGGGATCCCTGCTAAATATAGCTGTTTCTCTCTCTGTCTTACAACACAGGCTCCAGTATATAAATCAGGCAAATTCCCCATTTGAGCATGAACCTCTGAAAACTGCCGGCATCTAAGGTCTCCTTCAAGGCCCTCTGGAGTGCAGCCCATAATGAAGGTCTTGGCGGCAGGTAAATCCACCCGCCCCTCGCCCCGGGGCTGGCTTCCGCCGGGAGCCCCGGCCGCGGGCGCCGCGGCAAACTTGGGGCCCCTGGCGATCGCGAGCGGGACACCCACCCGCCGCAGACACACGGACACTTGGGGCGCCGGCGCAGCCGGGAGCCCGGGGCCGCCGGAGGCGCCGGGTGGCGGCGGCCGCCGGGAGCGAGCGCAGGCACATGGTCCCGGCACCGCGCGCCCAGCCTGCCCCGGCCACGCAGGTTGGCGGGCCAGGCAGGGGGCGCCGCTGCCTTCCTCCTCCTCCTCCTCCTCGCTCCTGCCACTCTTGCCGCTGCTCTTCCCGCTCAGCTTTCTCCGGGATTCACCCTCCCTCTTTTCTTTCTCTTTCTTTCTTTCCGCTTTCTTTTCCAACCGCGTCCCCGGCTGCTCCCTGGGAGGGGCGCCGGCCGCCCGAGCAGCTCGCAAACTCCGGCCCGGGACGGGAGCAGGTGCCGCCTCCATCTGCTAGAGCCCGGAAAGCTGTGGTCTGTGCTAGGTGAGCCTGGGGTGTGGGGCACCCCCCGCACCCCCCGCCAGCCATCCTGGGACCTGAGCCCTGCCTGGAGATGCTGGGAGGCGCAGGGCACCCAGAAGAGAAGTCGAGGCTGCACTGTCCCAGCCGAGGAACGGACTCCAGAGCGCCTCCCCTTCCTCCAATCTCCTCGCTTCTCCAGCTCCCACAGGTCCCCTGACCTCAGCCTTTGCTGAAGGGTCACCTGGAACGCAGAGGTGGGTGGGTGGCAAGTAGGGGCCCCCTCCCCTCCCCGGCGGGGAGGGGCGCTCCTGGACAGGCCTGGACAGCTCTCCCCTCTCCCTCTCACCTTTCACTTCCCTCCCTCCCCTGCCCACCTGGCTGCCTGTGACCTTTTTTCCCTTTGTTTCTTTCCTGGTTGCACCATTCCCTCTCCCTCTCGAAGGCTCTGGGGGCGTCTGTGGAACCCCAGGATTCTCCTTGTCCTAACCTGCAACCTGGGAGGGGAACCAGTGAACAAGAGTGTGTGTGTGGGGGGGTGGGGGGTGGAGCGTGGAGGCCAGGAGCAGCCAGGAGCCAGAAAGGGAGGTTCTGAAGGATGCCCTGGCCCTGGAGAAGGGGGCAGAGTTGCAGCCCTGGGGTGGAGTCCAGGGTCCCAGATAGGGGACTGGCCACATTTGGAAGAGGAGGACCACAGAGAAGCTGGGGAAGGTGACAGGATCAGGGAACAAAGGGACCAGTCAGCCCACATCATGAGACAAGTTTGGGAGATGAGGGTCAGTAGAAACTCCCGCTCCCCGTGGACCTCGTGGGAGCCCCCTCTGGGAGACAGGAGCATGAAGTAACACTTAGGAATCTGGACCTTCCTGGGGAGTTAAGGACTGATCTTTTCCTTGAGACCTGGGGCGTCGTCCCCTCCAGCCAGAGGCCTGGAGGGTTGGTATCACTCTGAACCCAGTTCCCAACTGATAGGAACAGCTCACGTCCTGTCCCCCTTGGTCCCCTCAGGAGAGAGCAGGGAGTGATAAACAGGGAAAGTTAGCGATCTGGAGAGGCAGATGCAGGGACATCGTGAAAATAAGAAACCGCCAGGTCTGGAGAAGAGAGAGCTGGAGCCTGAGAGGGGAACGTCCCCGCAGGACCAGAGTCGCAACCTCTCCCCTCAGCCGGCTTGCCCGCCGCGCCCGCCCCCCACTCCCTGCTCATGGCTCCCCCCCCCCGGCTTGTTCACAGGAGTCGTGCCCCTGCTGCTGGTTCTGCACTGGAAACAGGGGGCCGGGAGCCCCCTCCCCATCACCCCGGTCAACGCCACCTGCACCACCCGCCATCCGTGTCCCAGCAACCTCATGAACCAGATCAGAAACCAGCTGGGACAGCTCAACAGCAGCGCCAACAGCCTCTTTATCCTCTATGTAAGTCTCCCCCTCGGGGCCGAGGACGAGGCACGGAGGGGCTGGGGTCTGCAAGCAGGGACCTGGGCTGGCGTGGCTGGTCAGAGAAGGGAAGGGTGTGGGGTTTTGTCCCACCGCACCCAGACCCCCCCACCAGCGTCCTCCCCGTCCCCCCAGCGAGGCCCAGCCTCTTTCCCAGGGTGCCTAGGTCGATGGAGGGGGGCAGAGACGCCCGGAGAAGGGGCAGCAGGCAGGGCTGGCACTTCTAGCGTCGGGATTTGTCCACCTGATGGAGGGAGAGGCGGAGGAGAGACAGAGGGAGGCGGTGGAAGGGACTGGGGAGGTGCTGTGGGTGACGGGGTGCGGAGCCGCCCAGGAAGAGGGTGAATGCGGTGGGTGAAAGGGCAAGTGTGTGTGGTGCACACGCGCTGGAGGTGAGACCTGGTGTTTTCCCTTCTCTCCCTTGTGGTCCTGATTCGGGTGATGAGGAGGGTACCTCCTTGCGTGGGATAGAGGCTGGAGGCTTTACCAAGCGCATTCACGCCCACCGCTACTTCTGGCTCTCGGGACAGTCCCGAGATGCCTGCAGGGCAAGTGATTGGGTTCTCAAGCCGGTGTGTGTGTGTGTGTGTGTGTGTGTGTATGGGGGGGTGCGGCACTGACGCCCAAAGTCTGAGCACAGGCTGGCGGCAGGGCCGGAGCAGCCATCCCTGCCTCCCACATCACCGCCCCTCTGCCCCTCTGCTCCGCAGTACACGGCCCAGGGGGAGCCCTTCCCCAACAACCTGGACAAGCTGTGCGGCCCCAACGTGACCGACTTCCCGCCCTTCCACGCCAACGGCACGGAGAAGGCCCGCCTGGTGGAGCTGTACCGCATCATCGCGTACCTGGGCGCCTCCCTGGGCAACATCACGCGGGACCAGAAGGTCCTCAACCCCTACGCCCACGGCCTGCACGGCAGGCTGAACGCCACGGCCGACGTCCTGCGGGGCCTGCTCAGCAACGTGCTCTGCCGCCTCTGCAGCAAGTACCACGTGAGCCACGTGGACGTGACCTACGGCCCCGACACCTCGGGCAAGGACGTCTTCCAGAAGAAGAAGCTGGGCTGTCAGCTCCTGGGGAAGTACAAGCAGGTCATCGCCGTGCTGGCCCAGGCCTTCTAGACAGGAGGTCTTAGATAGTAGGGGACTCTCCAGCTGCGGCCGTGGCCCAGAGCACTGCCAGACATGAGTGGGGGCCGCTGGCAGACCCCCGAGGGGGGCTCCTGGCCGGCCCACTCCCCTCCAGGGTGGGCCGCCATGAAGCCGAGCAGAGCCAGAACTCCCAGAAGCAGAACCTGTGTGTGGTGCCAACTGGAAAGGAAGGCACCCCTTCTTCGGGGAGACTGCAGCCGGGCGCTCGGTGTCGGGCTGGATTTCGGCCCCCGACTCGTCCCCTCGGCCAGGGTCTTCGTGAGCAAACCGCACAAGTTGTCTCTGGCGACCCTGGCCAAGGGCGAGACAGCAGGGGTCGGGGGCACTAACCCCCCAGCAGAATGACCACCATCAGTGCCTCGGCTGACCTTGAAAGGTCTGGTTGGAGCTCAGGCAGCCCAGAGGGGCTGGGATCTAGAAGGATTCTTGGCCCCTAAAGGTATGGCGAGTTGGAAGTCTAGAATGGGAGCTCTGGTTTGAGATGCTGTCTTGCTTGGGTGTGGCTGGGGAGTTCAGGCCTACAGCTGTCAGGTGGAAGGTTCCAGAAGGAGGCCCACTTGGCCCTCCAGGCTCTCGGGGAGGCAGAGAGAGGCCACATGCAGGCCGGGGAAGGAAGAGAGGCCCTTGAAAGGCTTTACGGGCTCCCCTTCCTTGAGCCCAAAGTCTGTCCTGCCATCCTCGCTGGCCACGGAGTCTAGGGGCTTGACCTGGAGGTGGGATGCATGGGGGCAGGCAGGTTGCAAAGTCAGGTGAGGAGGTTCTGAGGGGATCCAGAGTCTTGTGGGCAAGAATGTGCGGATGGAGTAGGTCAGAGTGGCAGCTCCCCTCTGAGGCCCACCGAGGCCCCGTGAGGTCTCGCCAGGGGCACCAGAGGCCATCCGTCGCTGGTTCCTGGAGCAGGGGGATGGCGGGAGTTGAGGTCAGGGTCTCAGGAAGCCTGAGAGCCGAGAGTGCCGTGTGCCTGACTCAGCATGATTGTCTATTTATTTTGATGCCCTATTTATATTAACTTATTGGTGCTTCAAATGGCAAAAGTTCACCCCGCTTTCCCTGCTCCCCTCTCTCCAACGGAAATAATATGATGGTTCCTCCTATGGGAGCTGGGGGCCAAGCCTTTGCAAGGACCTGGTCTGGAAGTCAAAGATGTTACAAGGTAGGGTGAGCCTTACGGGTGAAACTCAGAGAAGGGTTAGGAGCTGAGAGAACTGGTCAGTCTGGGTGAGGGGCAGGGGACCCGATGCCAACCCCCACTGCAACTGTGACCGGCCCTGAGGGCCGTCATGTTTCTTGGCTCCAAGGGGCTCATTCAACACTGCGTTCTGGGTGCCCCCAGGACTGTGCTGCTGGAGGCAACCTTCACGGCGGAGACGAAGCCTTGGGCAAGGCAAGCTCCCGCTGTTTCTTTTGCCCTGGCCACCTCTAGACCAGCAGTCGAGGGGCCCCGGAACCGTCCTGACCCGCACCCAGTGGGAGGCGCCTTCTCCGGTGGCCCGAACACCCGCAGAGGGCGAGGGGGCCTGGCTGCCTCGAGGGAAGCCGGGGCGGCCCCGGGGAGGAGGCCCCTGCTCCGGGCAGGAGGACGAGGAGGCCCTGGGACGCAGACCAGGAAGCTGTGGTCCCTCCTGCCCCACCTCCCCCCACACCCCCACCCATGTCTGGGTTCCCAGGCAGGGAACCCAATCCTGTTCCTTTGTGCCGGGGCCAGGCGAGCCAAGCAACGCCCTCCGGTCTGGGAGCTGGGGCAGCTGCTCAGATCAGGGTTCTGGCTTCTTCTCAAACCCTGAGCGGAGCGGCGAGCCTTGCCGTTCAGCCAGCGTGGTGATGGTACTTTTGCACTCACTTTGCACCTCTCTGTCTCCTCTAAGCACTTTACCTGTGCCAAGTGCCCATCGGGATGGCAAGATGGGCAGGCGGCAGGCAGGCCCCAAGACCCGGGGTTGGGGCTGGAGGTTGGAGCTGCCCGTCCCATTGGCAAGACTTTTGCGGCGGGTGGCAGAGCAGACCACCATGGGTTACGTGCTTTCCGACACCTTCTTAACGAGGGGCACCCCCAGCCTTGTCCATGTTCTCAGCCTGCTGTCCCCCTCATCACTCTTCTCCTCCCGTGAATGCAGCTCAGAAGGCTTGGGGCTGCCTGGCCTCCCGTCATCTCATCACCCCTGGACATAGACTCCCGGGGCCAGGCCCACCTGGGCAGCCTCCGAGGCGTGGGGGACCAGCGATTCACCCCACTTCCACCCCTCCCCAGGCCCGGCCCCGGCTCTGCCTCTCACCCCTGCCCACCGCCCCCGCCCCGCCTCAGTGCTCTTTGCAGACCCCGTCTGGCAGATGGGCACCCACTTTGCACAGCATCTCTGAATTTTGGAGCCTTTGTGTGGGAAAAGCTTGGCAGGGCAGGAAGCTGTCCACTTCCTCCTTTATTTCATCTGCTGGTTTTGACCTGCACCTGCATCCTGGGTCATGACCCCCTGGCCCGTGGAGGAGAGGGCAGCAGGGTGGGACTGTCGTTTTGTTTTGTTTCTTTTTTTGCAGTTGATTGAAAGAGCGGTATTGGGGACCTTATTTATTTAAAAAGAAATTTAAAATGAGAAAGCACCACTATTTATTTGTCTCTCCTCCTCGTCCTTGTCCCCCTCTTCTTGTCCCCTCCCTGGGGACGTGCCCCCAGACAGAAGTCCAGCTCTGCCTTGGGCTCTCCACGACAGACATCGCGCGTGGGGCTGGAGGCCAGAACCAAGCGAGAAATTAGCTTCCCTTCAGATGGTACAGATGCCTTTCACTTCTGGATCCCCCCCACTTCCCCCCTTCCGCTCCCCCCCACCCACCCCATACCTGGGCATCGCTCCCATCCACATGGCGAGCTCTGTGCGTTCTTCCCTGTTTCCCTCCCTTCTTTCTACTGGAGAGGACTTGGCCTTGGGGGACAAATTCCTCTTTGATGAATGTACCCTGTGGGAATGTTTCATACTGACAGATTATTTTTATTTATTCAATGTCCATATTTAAGATATTTATTTTTTATACTGAAGGAATACTTTTTTTTTTTTAAAGAAAAAAAATTAATAAAGAATCTGCTCTTGGCAAGCTTTCTGGATTGTATTCTTGTGGGGAGATGGGGCCGGAGTGGCCGGTGGGAAGAGGGGGTGCTTCCACTGGGCCAGGGTGTCCGCGTGGCTGGGGGCAGGGTGGGTAGAACGTGGGCGCGTTCAGACAAGGTGGGTGTCGCCGGGAGACCCTGCCTGCTCTCCCACTGGCGCCCGTGTTCCTGCCTCACACCTGGGGACCTCCTTTCCCTGTAACCTTCCCAGCTGCCTGGGACCCCTTCCTTGGGGAACAGGAGAGTCTGGAACCGGATGGCCACAGATTTAGGGGTTCCGGAGCAGTCCCCAGTGTCTCTTGGTCCTCTGCTCTGGGGTTTGGGTCCGGGGCTCCCCCAGCTGAGATTCCTTTAGGGATGTGTGGGCAGTTTTCTGAGAGCCACCTACGTGCTCTTTCAGGAATGTTTGTCAATGACAGGTCGCGTGTAGGTTTCCAAAGGTGCATAGGATAGAGTTCGTGTCTCTGGAAGCTCCCAGCCCAGTGGAACAGTGACTGAGTGTGCATGTGTGTGTATGTGTGTGTGTGTGTGTGCTCACTGATGGAAACGGCACAGAGGAGGTCCTGCGCCAAGGTGGAGAGACGCCCCCGCTGCCCAGCGGGCCGAAACCCTCTGCTCGCTGCTGCTGTCTGTGCAGTGAAGGGCCTGGACTCGCAGCAACACTGGCAGGGATCACGGAGGCCTCGTCTCCGCGCCTTGTTAAAGCTGCTGCTGCTAAGTCGCTTCAGTCGTGTCCGACTCTGTGGCCCCATAGACATCAGCCCACCAGGCTCCGCCGTCCAGGGATTCTCCAGGCAAGAGCGCTGGAGCGGGCTGCCATTGCCCTCTCCACCTTGTTAAAGGGCAGGTTTCAATTCGGCACATCTGGGTGGGGAGGGCACGGAATCTTGCCGGATTGAAATCTGCCCTTGAGAAAGAGCCCATGAGATATGAGTGTGCCTTAGAGTCCGAGAAGGGCCGCCTGCCCCTCCTCCACCTCTCCGTCCTCCTGAGCCCGCCAGGACACAAGACGCCAGGTCTCCGAGGGAGGGGGCTGCCCGGGAGGGAGAGGCTGGGGGCCCCCTGGGAGCCCATGCTGTTTGCAGGCTTCCCTCCTGAAAGTCCTGGTAGGGGCGAGGGGATTGGTTGAAACCCTTCCCCAGGCCACAGCCCTCAGGATCCCCCAGCTCTCCTTCTCTCATGGGAGACGAGGTTGACGCTTTGGGAAAGAAAACTTTACTAGAGAGAAACGCAGTGAACGCCAGAGCCCAGACAGGAGGGAGGTGCAGGGGCGTCAGGGCCTTGGTGCCGTTTTGGGGGCTGGCTGGGCCCGGCCCTGGGGTCTGTCCTCACCTCCGAGGGGAGTTCTCACCCCGGGAGAGGGAAGCTTTTCTGTTCTCTGCCCTGCCATGCCCCATCCTGGCCAGAGGAACCAAAGAGGGTTAATTGGTCATGGGTGACCCTCCCGTAAAAGATGAAACAGCTGGTGGAGGGGAGAAAGAAAGCACCCCCTCCCCGCCCCCCGCTCTGCTGGGAAGGCCGTGCCCTCGAGGCCCGGGTCCTCCTGCTGCGGTGCTGCGCATGCAGTCCTGTGACCTCCCGGGTGAGCTCAGCTCTCTTATCGGTGAAACTGCAAGAGGGGCAGCGACGGATGTCGTCTCTCTATCGACTTTGCAGGCCGCCAAAAGGCACCCGAGGCAGGCAGCTAGAGGCACTGTGATGAATCTGATGAATCTGTGGGAGGAGATGGCGAAAAGAGAACCCAGCTCAGATCCTGGGGCCATCTCTGCAGGGGAGAGGGGGTCCTCACCCCAGGGAGGGCAGGAGTGAGTGATAACGCTGAGTCCCAGGCTGGGGGCCAGGTTGAGGAAGCGGTGGGGGAGCAGGGCAGACAAACTTTCATGGGATCATTCCTCTGATGCTATCCTGAGCCGCAGGCCTGGAGGAGGGCAGCCCAGAGAGGAGCCAGGGCAGCCTGGGTACCCAGCTGAGCTTCTCCCACCCTGGCTCTCAGGAGGTCAACAGGAGAGACCCTCCCCTCTCATCCCAAGAGGCTGCTGGGGCCGCAGTCCCACAGGCCCTGTGATGGCCCTGCACTTCACAGCTTACATTGCATTTTCTTACTCGTCAAGAGATACCCCCAACAAGTCCATTTTGCAGATGGGGAAACTGAGGCCCCAGGAGGCAAAGGGACAGAGAAGACAGCTTGTTGAGAGAGGCTCTTTATATTCACTCATCCTTATGATCATCATCTGTCCACTCACCTGGTCAAGACTCTACATGCCAGGCTATATACCCAAGGAGCTCGAGGGTTACGGGTGGAAGAAAGACTTTCCCAGGTCAGATGGATGATGGTGACGGTTGCCCAACAATGTGAATGGACTCGGGGCCACTGAAATGTACAGTTAAATATGGTTAATATAGTATGTTCTATATTCTGTGACTTTTACCACAATAAAAAATAAAAAAGGCTTTCCTCGGTCACCTCTGCCCTAAATTCAGACTAGGCAGTAAGAGGAATCGTGTTCTCATGCTAAGCAACCACATTTTTCAGCCATAAAATTAACATCATAATGGAAACAGTTAATATTTATTTCCTTATTTATAGTCCTCTTTGTCCTAAAGAGCACAGAGAGCATCCTCCACCAGAAGGCACGTCATAAAAACACTGATAAAGAGGATCAGTGTTGGAGAAGACAGAAGCAGAGAGAAAACTAAGTCCACAGAGACAAAGAAAATGCATGTTTCCCGTCACAGGGGCTTCATGATGGCCATGGCTGCGTGTCAGAGCTGGCTCTGAGATTCCTGGCAGCTGAAGGAAAAAGGGAAATGTGATCTATTATGCAATTCTCATCGTTAGAAAGGAGGAGGTTTTCTTGAGCCTCATGGAAATCAGCCTGCCCTGGGACTGGGTTCTGATGGGGCTTCCTCCCTGGGGACCCACAGGGGTAGAGGGTGATGTGATGGCTCCCACCTGCAGCGAGTGAATGCCTGGGGGCCGTTTCTGCATCGGTCTTTGCAAAAGCAAAGGCTCCGTATCTACCACAAATCCAGTGACGGGGCTCAGTGAGAGCCCCGGGAGACACAGTTACAGACCAAGGCCCTGGCCTGACCCCAGGAGTGAACTTCTGAGTCCTGAGAGTGCTGAGTGTGCCTCAGAAGTTCCCCCATCCCCAGAATTTCCAAAAACACTTTTATTGATGTATAACATGCCTACATCATCTAACGGACATCAGATGAATTCCTTCCTCCTGGAAGATTCTGTGAGGCCAGAGTGATGCCAGGTGTGCATGAGGAGACGGGGTGGGACAGAGGTGCTGTGATGAAGACGGGGGTTAGGGGGTCCGTGGACCTCCAGCCTCTCTCCCCACTTCTTTCTGAGGCTACTCGGGTCCCCTGGGGCCCCCGGCTTCTGCGTCCAGGACACTTCCCGTGCGCCCTCCAGCCCGAGCAGAGCCCAGCTTGAATCTGTCGCTTTGACTTGGGGGAAGCACCGCCCTGCCCTGGCCGGGCTTCAGGGGCCAAATATTTCAATTATGAGGACGCGGTCAGACCCTGCCCACTCCAGCCTCAGTGACGGCGGTGAGGAGAGGATGTCCCCGGTGGGAGTGGTGGGCGGCGTGCGGGGGGAGCCGCAGACGGGAGAGGGGATGAGAGGCTGAGCAGACAGGCCCTCTCCGCTGGCTGAGAACAAAACCGCTGGCTGGGAGGAAAATATGTGTGAGGCATTCTTGCAATTCCAAGAGGCTCCGTCCAGCTCCTGCCCAGACGGTCAATGAATCAAAGCCGGGGAGGGCCCTACCTGTCAGCAGGTTTTCTCCTGGCCCCACCGCTCACCGGGGCCCCACCTCTCCAGCCCCACCAGGCCAGCTGGAATACTCCCAGCTCCCCAGGAAGACGGCTCTTCAAAGAGGAGTGATTCACCCGCCAAGAGCAGACGCGGGCAGCCCTCCATCTCCACCTGCTCTGCTCCCCCTCTACCGCCTTGGAGAGGGGGCATCGCCCACTGCAGGGGTGTAACGGTGCCCCCCACCCACCCCTGGGAACACACACGTCCATGTCGGAATCCCTGGAACCTGGACAGTCATGTCCGTATTTGGGAAAAGAATCTTTGCAGATGTCACTGAGTTAGGGATATCTCGAGGTGAGCTCATCTCGGGAGTTTTCGAGAGAGCCCGCAGTGCAAGGACAAGTGTCCTTGTAAGAGACACACAGGGGACAGGAGAGGAGATGGGCCAGGCGAAGGCAGATGCAGCCACACGCCAAGGAATGCCTGGGGCCACCAGAAGCTGGAGGAGGTGGGGCGGATCCTCCGCTGGAGCCTTGAGAGTGAGCACAGGCTTGCCAACCCCTTGATTTAGGACTTCCAGCCTCCAGAACTGTGAGAGAGGAAACTGTTCAAGCCACCCAGTTTGTGGGAATGTTATAGCCGCCCCAGCACACTCACACACCCGTCTACCCCTCGAAGGAGCCCTGCGTTTTCATTTTGCAAATCACGCTGCCGGCCCTGCCCAACTTCACCTTCTCTGCTGACCTCCCTGACGCGGCTGCCTCCCTTCCTCTGGCCATGTGGCGTGGTGGTCTGTTAAAGGTCCCATCTGATCACTGCGTGACACCTTTGCTCGGGCTCTTGCCTTTGTCGAGAACACCTTTCCTCCTTTGCTACGTGGGAAATTCTGGTCCTTCAAGGCCCAGCTCAAATGTCACCTCTTCCATGAAGTCTTCCTTGACTCCCTTCAGTTTGACAGTCCTAAGTCCATTTTAGCTCCAATCGTATATTCACACAGGGCTCTAGAATTCACCAAGCTCTTCCTTTATATGATCATGTTTCACAAGGATAATGATACCTACTGTTGGTTGTGTACCTACTATGCACAGAGCATGCAGTAGGCACTTTATATGGATAATAAAAACAACAGGCCCGTGCTGGGCACTTAACCACATTACACAATGAAAAATGAGACCAGCCCCGTCCACAGCTCTTGGGAGCAAAGAAATACAGAATCTTGGAACTTCCCTGGTGGCCCAGTGGTTGAGACTCTGCGCTCCCAATGCAGGCGGCCCAGGATCAATCCCTGGTCAGGGAACCAGATGCCACACGTCACAACTAAAGATGTCTCATGCCGCAACTAAGACCCAGCGCGGCCAAACGAACAACCACCACACAGAGTCTTGGCCCCGCCTCGGACAAGCCCGCTGGAAGCTGCATTTCAGTGTGGGTCTCCGAGGATCCTGTCCACTGGAGTCTTTCAGGGCTGGCCTGCAGCGCCCAGCAGGGGGCCAGGGCTCTGACGCCCTGGGTTTGAATCCTGGCTCAGCCCTTCCCAGCTGGGGGAGCTCAGGCACGTTTCTGCCATCCTCGGGGCCTCACTTTCCTCCTCTGTCTCGTGACTCTCCGATGGCCTTTGCGAGTAGAGGCCATAATGCCCGACACACAGGGTGGGCCAGTCAGGTAGCATCTGATTATCCTAGTCCTGGCTGCCTCCTCCTACCCTGAGCACAAGGACCATCTGTTCCAGATTGATTTCCAGACCTTCCGAAAGCCCCCCGCCACGGCGACCCTCCTGAGGGAAACCTCAGCTCTCCTGGAGGCTGCAGAGGTGGCACTGGGGTGCAAGGGGGGCCTTTTCATCTTTCCCCTCCTACCCCTGGCCAGGGCTGGGGACCCCAGGACCCCCAACTCAGCTCAGCCTGCTGCATCCTCTAGTCACTGCCCCTCCCGCTAGGGACCCCCCCTCCCCCGGGGAGGTCCCGCTTGCTAGCAGCAGTGAACCCCCAGGGAAGCCTGGAGGAAGGGGGTGGGGGCTGGGCATGAGGTCAGCCCCCACGTCAGCCCCTCTCACTTTCCCTGGAAGAGGCCGCTGAGTGGGTGCCAGCCCTGGCGGAGGTCTGTCCCCACTCCAGGGCCAGACCACAGGCAGCCACGCTGGGCCACTGCCAGGCCTGGGGGAGGCGTTCTCAGCCCCCCAGCTCCTCTCCGTCTCGCCCTGAGGACCCCTCCCCGACCCCAGATCCAAGCAACCACCGAGGCCTCTTCCAAGCAGGTGAGGTCATTCTCTCCACCAGACCAGCCCGAGGCAGAGAAGAAGCACCACCCACGTGGCAGGATTCCCACACCCCCGTCCCACATCCAGGCCTCCTCCCCCGGCAGCAGCCCTGGGCCCCCGACTCCCTCCACTCCCCGCCCTCCGAGGGGCCCACAGGAGCGGCCCCCGAACACCTGTTGGAGGCATGGACCTGGGTGGGCCGAGTGGAAACACATGGGACAGACAGACCCCCTTCCAGACCACCTTTCAGCGTCTGAGTGGGTCCATGAGGACAGACCCAGAGTGGGCCTCTGAACAAGCTTAGGGTGCTCGGGGCACAGACAGGGCCCAGAGCCTCCAGCTCCAGGCATCATTTGCTGCCTCCAGAACCCGGCCTGCATTGGCTGGGCTGATTCTGTGCCCACAGTTTGGCCAAGATAAAGTCTTTCTCCCACCTTTTAACCTTTCCCCATCACACTGGTCAGGATAACCAGAATGTTTCTGCCAAAGACCTGGGGAGGTTTGTGGGCCTCTGAAGGATGGGTGAGCACAGGTAACCTCAGGAGATTTTCAAGGAGGTTCAAATCTCAGAGTTGGAGCTTCCCAGGTGGCGCTAGTGGTAAAGAATCTGCCTGATGATGCAAGAGATGCAAGAGACGTGGGTTCGATCCCTGGGTCAGAAAGATCCTCTTGGGGAGGAACTGGCAACGTACTCCAGTATTCTTGCCTAGAGAATCCCACGGACAGAGGAGCCTGGCGGACTACAGTCCATAGGGTCACAGAGTCTGACATAACCGCTGAAGTGACTTAGCACGCACACACATATCTCAGAGTTAGTCAAGATCAGTAATTCTCAGCTGGGATGATTTCATCCCAACCCTCCCCTCCCCACGGCCCCAGGACGTTCGGCAACACCTGGAGACATTGCCGGTTGTCACACGGAGCTGGTGGGTGTGCCCCTTACTGACATCGAGAGTAGAGGCCAGGCTTGCGGCTAAACATCCTATAAACCACAGGACGACCCCCCTAGCGAGGACTCATGGGCCCCGGTGTCAATCGCGCTGAGGCTCCGCCCAGTTCAAAATGACTCCATGAAACAAACCCCTCGTCTCTCAGCATCTAATCTGCTCCCGGACAAGATGCAGCTCCCCAAAACTGATCATGGCTTCAGGCCTCGTGTTGTGTGAGCACGGGCAGGTATGCGCGCACGTAGGAAGTGATCTGAGAGGTCAACAACAAGGTGAGTTCACACACAGAAGTGGTGGGCAGCTCCGAGGATGGGGGGCCAGGAGGCCTTCGTCCTGGTTCTGTGTGCCCCAGACCCGCCCCCTTTCCTCTCTGAGCCTTGGCTTTTGCATCAGAGAGATTGGTTTAGGGGAGCGCAGGCTTTCAGCCAGACTGCCCTGAGATCGGATCCTAGCTCTCTTCCTCACCAGCTATGGGAACCTGGGCTCCTTACTTTTCTTCTGAGTCCCATTTCCTCGTATGTAAACTGGGGACCCCACATCCTGCCTCAGAGGGTAGCTGGGAGGATAAAGGAGATCGTACACAGGAGGCGCCTCCCGGCCCAGTGCTGCCACGTGGCAGCCACTCCTTGATGGCACCCTTCCCTGTCAATTCTGAGGTTCACACCTACCCAGAATCTCTGCCGGGGCCAGCACACTGCAACCCACCAGCTTGGGGTTGCAGATAAAATACAGCTCACTGAAATTCAAACTTAACTGGATGTCCTGTATTCTTATTTGCTAACTCTGGCCCACTGCCTGCTTTTGCAAATAAAGCTTTATTGGGACACAGCCTTGCCTGTTTGTTGACACATTGTCTCGGGCTGCTTTTTGTGCTATAACAAGAGTCAGACACCTGACTGTTCTGCAAAGCCTAAAATAGTATCTGATCCTTTAATGAAAAAGCATGCTGAACCCTGGCCTAAGTTGGGAAATGATTGCTTCAGGGTGGTGGGAGTGTGTCTAGAGCCCATGAAAGAACTGCTCCCCTTTCTGGGCAGTGTGGGAAAGTACGTGCAAAGGAAGGTGGGCCCTTGCATTTATCCTGTGGCCACAACCTGCAAGAAATCAGAAAGAGCCTTGGCCTCAGAGAATGGAGGCCAGGGTTCTGTACCTGGCCCTCTGCTGACTTTCTTTTTTTTTTATTTTTAAAATTTTTTTTCTCTGCTGACTTTCAAGTGACCTTGGAAAAGGCCCTTCCCTGCTCTGGACCCAGGCCCAAGCCTCACGGCTTGCGGGATCTTGGTTTCCCAACCAGTGGGCAAACCACCGCCCCCTTGCCTTGGATGCTCGGAGTCCTAACCACTGGACCGCCAGGGTAGCCCACTGGGCCCAGTTCTTACTTCCTTCATTTGCTCCGAGGATGGTCACTAAACATGAACTGCCTACATGTATAGATGCTGCGTTCCTGCTGTCCCCGGGGGTAAGAGAGGATGATAAAAACCACGTGTCCGCAGGCTGGTGTCAGCAGAAGAGGCAAGTACCAGGAGGCTGTGGCGGACCTGGGGATGGGAAGAGACGCGTGAGCAAGACCGTGATGGGGAAGGACCTCTGATTCCCCCACCTGCTGCCTCCTGGGGCCGCTGAGGGCAGGAAGGGATCGACTCTGGCCAAGAGGCAACGTTTTCTCAAGCCCCTTTGCGTCAGAACCCTAAGAGGGGGGCCTGTCATATTCTCCTCTGGTCTAGAGAGAAGCTGCTGGCCAGCAGGGCTGCCACCTCAGGGGAGTGGGGTGAGGCGGGGAGCTGGGGGAATGGAGGAAGGCCCGAATTCTGACCATGGCCAGCAGCTACCCCTTTCCTGTTTTCCTGCGCCCATTCCCAGGAGTGTCCTGTCCCAAACCCGTAGCTGGCCAAGCTGGGCTCAGCCGTGTGGCCAGGCCAGGGGACCAGCAGGGCTTCGCTAGGGGGGCTTCCTGCAGAGCGTAGCTCAGACCCCCTGGGCCGACCCGCAGCCCCGGGCAGAGTGGGCCAGAGGCTCCTCCCAGTCTTGGCTTGTCCCCCTCCAAGGGCCTGGCCTGGACACCCTAGGAGGTAAGGAACCCGGCCCAGCCCTGTCTGGAGGGGAGCGGTGCTTGATGGGGGCTGTGTGACGGCCGTCAGGCCTGCCGTGTAGCCCCGCTCATGCTCCCTGTGCCCCAGAACCCCTGGCAACATGGTTTTATTCCCTCTTCCACTGAGGAGCCTCTCAGCTCTTAATTCTTTCACCTGGATTGGTTTTCTGCTGGATCGATCTGATGTACAAATTACTAATGATGATGGCACAATGCTGTGCCCAGGGGTGCTGGCAGCCCAGTGGAGACACCGCTAAGTCACACATTTACATTTTAATTGGGGTCTCCGGCGCCCTAAGGCAAATGAGTGACTAATGGTGGAATTTTAGACGCATGGCAAGTCCGTGGGGGGTAAGACCCTTAGATTACAGTGTATATGAAAAACTAGTTCCTTACAGGTGAGCAGGGTTATAAAGTTTACTAATGTAAAACTCATCTCATAGGCATTCATTTGCTTAATTTCCTAATAACCCGATTGAAGAGTCAGGTCTTATTTGAGAAACTCTCATTCATGTACTTGTTCAGTGCCTGGCTCTGTGCCGGGGACTAGAACCCCTGGGGGTGGGCTGGGGTGGTGAAAACACAGGACCCCTTTTAGGGACTCCCCTGGGGGTCCAGGGGCTGTGACTCCGAGCTCCCAATGCAGGGGACCCGGGTTTGAGCCCCAGTTGGGGAGCTGGAGCCTACATGCCGCAACTCAGACCAACTGCAGCCAAACAAACAAACACTGCTAAGTCACTTCAGTCATGTCCAACTCTGTGCAACCCCATAGACGGCACTAAAAACAAACAAATAAAAACAAGATCCCTTTTAAAAGGAGGCCATGTAGTACAGAAGACATACCACACGCCGTAATAGAGAAGCGTGCATGTGTGCTAAATCACTTTAGTCGTGCCTGACTCTGTGCGATCCCATGGACTGTAGCCCGCCAGGCTCCTCTGTCCACGGGATTCTCCAGGCAAGAATACTGGAGTGAGTTGCCATGCCCTCCTCCAGGGCATCTTCCCAACTCAGGGATGGAACCCGCGTCTCTCACATTGGCAGATGGGTTCTTTACCACTAGTGCCACCTGGGAAACCCATAATACAGATGATAACTGCTTAAAAGGAGACAGTGAGGAAGAAACGGAGGCACAGAGATATGGCGGGTGTCCCTGCAAGGGACCAGTGTGGCCCCGGGGAGGAGGAGGACGGTCGAAACCTACTGCTCTTCACCCTCAGGGGAAGTTCACTGGTGTTCAGAGAATGAAAGGACGTCACATCAAAAACTTTGGGAAACACTGTATTAAACAAAATCGAAAAGATGTCTTCGTTGGGGGACTTCTCAGAGCCTTTAGGTCAGGTGGGAGGGGTGCGTGCAGCATTCCATAGATCTTCTAGAACTGTATTCTGTGGAGACGGTGGGGAGCACTGAGCCGCCTGCTTCCTTGAGTGTCCTGTAAGGCATCTTTCCCGGAGGCCTCTGTCTGCCTACCCCACTTGAGTTCTGTATGCAGACTCTCTTCTTCCACTTCCCCAGACTTCCCACGACCTGGGCTTCCCGAACGGAAGGGGCGACAGAGCGGAGCCAACCAGGCGGAGGTCCTAATGCCCCAAAGTGCAGTTTGGTCTCCCACCTGCTAAGCCAGGGGCCGGAGCTGACCTCCAGGCCAGGCACATGGCGCCCTTGGAACGGTCCCTGTAGAGATGCCCCCAGACACACTAGGCCTGGCCCCGGGGCCCTGATTCAAGGCTGGGGCCCCAGTAATCTTTCTGAAACACAAATCGGCCCACGCGGCTTCTGCTTAAAGCCCTCGGTGGCTCCCCGGTAGCCTCAGGATCAAGTCCACGGCCTCAGCTTGTGCTCCGCCCACCCCAAGGCTCGTTGCCCATCACCTCCTGCTTTACGCTCCAGCAAAACCAAACTGCCTGTGCTTCCAGGACCCGACGCGCTTATCCCCTCTCCCCTGCTTCTGTGCATCCAGCATTCCGTGCTCCACGCCTAGAGCATCCTTCGCGTTCTTATCTCTATATATGACGTCATTCCCCGTGACCTGGACTCCTACGCGGGCCTCTTCTCCTGTGAGCATTTCCCCTGTACCTCCAAGCTGGCGTCTCCCCAACATTCTATTTTCAAATTTTATTTATTATTTATTTTGGGCTGTGCTGAGTCTTCGGGGCTGTGTCTGGGCTTTTCTCAGCTGTGGACGGGGGCGATGCTCTAATTCCGGAGCACGGGCTCTAGGGCGCATGCGCGTCAGTAGGTGCGGCGCAGGGCTTCACCACGCTGCTGCACGTGGGATCTTCCCGGATCAGGGATCAAACCCATGTCTCCTGCATTGGGAGGGAGATTCTTTCCCACTGAGCCGCTAGGGAAGCCCTCCTCAACACTCTTATGTGTGTCTCTGAGGCGCCGTTCTATCTTGGCGCTATCAGAGGTGCACATAGGCCTATTCCATGACCGGCACTCACAAATGTGTACCGACTCGCGTGTATCAGGAGACACATGGCGTCCCCAGCAAGGGAGTGTAGGACCACAGAATGGCTGTGTGGCTTTGGGCAAGTTCCCCGACCTCTGTGCTTCTCCCCTCTTCTACAGATGTACAACATATAACAGTATCTGGCCTGTGCTAAGTAAGAGTTGCATTAAGGGACCTCCGTGGCGGTCCAGTGGGGGCGTACTGTCCCGACCGTCTCCATCTGCCGCTTGACTGTTCAGTCTCTTGATGAGCTCAACACCCCTTTCTTCATGAAACCTTCTCCAAACGCTCACTGCCCTCCCCACGCCCCCCCAGCCGCCTGGCACAGTAAAGCCTTAGCCCCTCTTCCTTCTGATGAAGCAGGGGCCACGTCTTTATCCATTTCTCTGTCATTAGCGCCTCACTCAATCCCCACCCCTGAGCAACCACTTGTGCTCATGGGAAGGCAAACACCTTCCCATCAAACACCCGCAGCATCCAGGTTAGGAGACCGAGTCTGGGTTTGCTCAGGGGCACTTGGAGGAGGCCCTCGACGTGCCAGAGAAGCCACTTGCAAGTGATGCTACTTCCCTGAACCTTGGTTTCTTAATCAGTTAAAAAAAAATGGGGGTGGGGTGGGGAGAATGTACAGCAAACCTCAAAGGGATGAGAAAGTGCTTGTGCAGCATCTCAGAGTTGCAGCCTCCTGGGCTCCTGACAGCTGTTGTCTGGGGACCGTGGCCGCTGCCCGGGCTGGGACCAGTCCTGGGTGTCTGTCATCCAGAGACAGCGGGGCCTGCCTGGGTGTGCTCACGTCCTCGGCCTGTCACCCTCTCTGGGGTAATGAGTTCCATACGTTTATCTTTGCTGGGTACTGTGCATTCCTGTTTATCCCGAGACCCACAGAAGTAAACACCGTACTCAGATGACCGGAATTTTCCATCTCAGCAAGTTGGAGGATAACGCCGGTCCCAGGCCATCCCCTGGGCCCTGAGACACCCCGAGGGGCCATCACATGCACGTTCCCCCCCACCCTGTCCCTGGCACGTTTGATTGTATTTCACCATTTGGTGGGGCCGGTTATAGAACCGCAGACCATGGGAGCTAGAAAGACCTCAGAGAAACCCTAGTGGGTTTCAAACTGGGCCCCGAGGAGCCCTGGGCGGGGGGGCGGGGAAGTGACCCAGGGCTATTTCGGCGGTGGGGGGGGGGGTGGAACTGGGAGCACTGAGAAGGCAGAGCTCTATTGGGCCATTATGTGAGATTTTTCCTTAGGGACGGGGGCTTCTTTTGCTAAAAACAAAATGAAAACATCCGTAAAAGGTCAGAAACCACCAACATAGTTCAAATCTTCCTCACTTGACAAAGGACACCTCTGGGGCCCTAAGCACCTTGGCAGAGGCCACCTGGCCAACTGCACTCTGATCACTGGACCCCCAGGCCCAGCCTGAGCCCATGAAGGGCAGTGGGCTTCCCACCACCCTGCACCTTGATTTCCACCTAATCGGAATACCCTCTGCCCTGCCCTGCCCACCCCTTGGATGGGACTTAGCTTGGCTTCCCCGGGTATCCCAGACAGACCTCCCTCCAGCTTTGAAGAAAAGGGCCTGGTAGTTTCCTGAGCAGGAGTTCGGGGCTCCTGAGAGCAGCACGGGGTGGTCACAGAAGCCCCACTGACCACTGATGGGATTGGCTTAGTGATGCAGTGAGTTGAACACTCAGCCTCTCTCCTTAGGGGTGTATGTGTGTGTGTGTGTGTGTGTGTAGTTCATACCATGTGGGGTCTCAGAGGTGAGCAAGACTCAGTGACCCTCCAGGAGCCCCCTGTCCAGTGGGGAGACAGAGGTGGAGGTGCTCAGATGCTCTGTTATTTAGGAGAGCAGTGGGGAGCTGGACTGAAACACTAAACAGGGACATAAACGAGATGAGGGGGCAGGGAGGGACTCCAGGGGGAGTGACGTTGGATCTGGGAGGAAGAGGAGTCAGCCAGGCAGAGGAGTGGGGGAGAATGGTGTAAGAAGACGGAATGACCAAGGCTGATTACGACATGATGATGCGTGTAAGATGCTCATAATAATGCAGCCACGGGGGGGGCCTGAAAATGAGTGACTCTTGCGGCTCCTTGTCCAGAATGACGGAATCATGGGCTCTCGGGAGATCTTAAAGGTCATCTAAGCCAGTGCTTCTCAGAGAACATGCCTGGTGGTCCAGTGGTTAAGATTCTGCCCTTCTACTGCAGGGGGGTGAGTTCAGTCCTTGGCAGGGGAAATAAGATCCCACATGCTGCGTGATGTGGCCAGAAAAAAGTAAAAATAATTAAGCCAATGCATCTCAACCAGGAAAGGAGGAAATGGGGGGCATGATTTTGTCCCAGGGGACATATGGCAACGTCTGGAGACATTTTGGATTGTCACAAAAATCGGGGAGGGCGGTGCTGCTGGCATCAGGGATGAAGGGCAGAGATGTCGCTGAACATCGTACGGGTACTAAGGCACTTAGCACCCACCATACGGTCCTCGCCTCAAAGAACGTCAGCCGCGCCAAGGTTGAGAAGACCAGCTGCAAGCTCACCTCCCTCAGAATTCCCTGCTCTCTGAACCAGCTCCACCAACTGACTGTCAGGTCTTCCCTTGAGCACCCCAGGGGCGGGGAGCTCCCGGCCAGGTAGCTGCCCCCGCCCGTAAGATCAGTGTATTTGCAGTGTTCCTTCTCACCATGATTTGAAACCCTTTCTCACGTTCCCATGACCTGCAAGCATTTGCTCTAGTTCCGGGCTGGGAACTAGCCTAAAGCAAGCGTCGGCTTGCTGCTGCTGTCGCTGTTCAGTCCCTCAGTCGTGTCTGATTCTTTTGTGACCCCGTGGACTGTAGCCCGCCAGGCTCCTCTGTCCATGGGGTTTCCCAGGCAAGAAGACTAGAGTCTTCTTCCCCTTCTCCAGGGGGTCTTCTCGAGGGATTGAGCCCAGGTGTCCTGCTTGGCAGGTGGGTGGATTCTTCATCACTGAGCCACCTGGGAAGCCAGCATCAGCTTGAGACGCCTTCAAATGTTTGTGAATCCTCCCAGTTTCAGGCCCCTCCACGTGATCACGAAGCTTGACCTGGGGTGTGGGGTGGTCTCCTGTCTCTGTAAAAAGCAGAAGGATCTCAGCACCCCAGCTCGGGAGCCAGAGGGGCTGGCAGACAGCAGGCGGTGAGGTCAGACCCGAGGAGCCCTGTGTTCCCGTGTCCCTGGGTTCTCCTGCTGCCACGTGATGCTCCTGGTCACGTGGCTTCTCTGAGCCTCAGTTTTGTCTCCCGTCCAGTGGGTAGGAAGACAGCCTGGCCTTTTTTTTGCTTAGTGCCATGATGCGCAAAGGCGACAGTAGGTGGGAAGGTTTAGAAAGGAGAAGACGCTGTGAAGAACAGGATAAGAGGTTACTACTGTGGGCCGGGTATTTTCACGTATGTGACTGTCTTCCTATTCCCTGATAGCAGAGGGAGAGCAGCCGTCATCATCCCATTTCACAGAGGAGTAATCTGAGGGGGCAGAGGCCGCAGTTAAGACCTGGCAGGAACCTAAGGATCCATCAACAGATGAATGGATAAAGATGTAGTAGGGCCGTACAGTGGAATACTGTTCAATAATTAGCCCTAAAAAAAATGAGAACTTGCCATTTGCAAAAACATGGATGCGCTTGGAGGGTGTTACACTAAGTGAAATAAGTCAGATGAGGATAAATACTCTATGATATCACTTCTATGTGGACCCTAAAAAATAAACTAGTGAATATAGAGAAACGAAACTGGCTCGCAGAGAATAAATTAGTGGTTACCAGTGGAGAGACAAAAGGGAGGAAGGGCAAGATAGGTCTAGGAGATAAAGAAGTACAAACAGTTATATATAAAATAAGCTACAATAGGGACTTCCCTGGAGGCTCAGTGGCTAAGACTCTGAGGTTCCAATGCAGAGAGCCTGGGTTCGACGCCTGATTGTGGAGCTAGATCCCACATGCTTCAACTCTCCTCCTGAAGGCCGTGACTAAGACCTGGCACAACCAGAGAAATAAATATTTTGAAAAATAAATTAAGCTACGAGGCTATATTGTTCCACATGAAGAGTATAGCCCATAGTTTATAATGATTACAAATGAAGCATAACCTTTAAAAATTGTGAATCGCTGTGCTGCATACTGGAAACGTGTATAATCTTGCACATCAGCTATATCTCCATTAAAAAACGCATTAGTGCTGCAGCTGAACCCAGAGCCTCGGGCCCGAGTTCAGCACCACGAGGGGCAGAGCCAGCGGCTGAGGGCGGCAGAGGCGCCCATTGGGGTGAGAAGTCGCCAGGCTGCGGGCACCGCCTCTGGGAAGCACCTCCCTCACACGGCTTCTGGTTCCCCTTTGAAGCTTCCCGGAGCCGGGGTCACCCGCACGCCGGGGTGGAGGGCACCCATACCCAGGGCACCTGCCCGCCTTTCACACACCCCCCTCTTCCGCTTCCTCTCCAGGCCTGCTTCCTTCCCCACTTCAAAGCTCACAGGGTCTCTCCCTTACCAGCCCCTTTTCTCTTCTTTCTTGGAATCTGCCCAGGGAGAGACACCTGCGTTTCTGTTTCGATTTCCCCTCAGGCCCCATGTTTCTCAGGCTTTCCGGGGCGGTCAGGGCGGGGGTGGGGGCCGTGGCCCGCGGGCAGCCACCCATCAGGCTGGGAAGCGCGGTCCCCCAGTTTCCAGGCCCCGATATCCGGCCACCTCCTCGCCCTCTGACTCCCTATCTGTCACCAGTCTGCCCTCTTCAATCTCCAGCTCTGAGACCCACTCACAGCCTCAGAGATAGGAGCGTGTCTGTTGGAGTCCAGGCCCAGAGACAGACAAGGGCTTGTCTGAGGGAACACTGGACAGGGAGGGGGCAGGTGGGAGACCCTGCCTTTCTCACTGTGCCAGGCCCAAACCCTCTCTCCGCTCGTCCCCCACTGCTGCCCCGCAGGACATTTTCTGGGTATGCTTCTGCCCCCTTCACCTGGGACTTCGTTTCCCACCCCCTCACTTTCTTGTCCGACTCATTCTTCAAAATGCAGTCCAGTGTCACCTACTCCAGGAAGTTTCCCTGGATTGCCTCCCCGTTTGCTCCAGCTCCCTGGGCTGAGAGACATTCCTCCTCTCTTCCCAGGGCACTATGTCCTCAGCGTCTCGGGTGGAATGACCTGTGCTTTTTAGGGTCATGAATGGAATTGTTGGCGCTTCTCATTGCTGTCCTCTCTCACCTGTGAGCTCCTTATCAGCGTCACCTTAAATCCTTTCTTTCTTAAACATTTTTACTGAGATGGAATTTACACACCATGCAATTCACCCATTGAAATGATTTTTAGTGTATTCACAGAGCTGGGCAACCACCATCACAGTCCATTTTAGGCTATTTTGATCAACAACCACCCACCCACCCCGCCCCACCAAAAAAAAAGAACCTTTGGTTGTCATCACCCACCCCACATGGTCCCCCTAACCCCCAGTCCCTCCCACTGAGCAAACGCTAACCTCCTCTGTGTCTCTGTGGATTTCCCTAGTGTAGACGCTTCATATGAATGGAATCATACAATATGTGGTCTTATGACTGGATCCTTTCACCCAGCATCATGTTTTCAAGGTTCATCCATGTTGTAACGCGTTTCAGCACTTCGCTCCTTTGTATGGCTGAATAATATTCCATTGTACGGATAGACCACAGTGTGTTTATCCCTTTGGCTTGTTTCCACATTTTGGCTTTTATGAATAACGCTGCTATGAGTATTCCCATATGAGTCTTTGTGTGGACATATGTTTTGGTTTCTCCTAGGTAGATACCCAGGAGTGGCACTGCTGGGTCATATGGTAACTCTATGTTTAGTTGTTTGAGGAACCGCCAGACTGTGTTCCAAAGCGGCTGAACCATTTTCCATTCCCACCAGCAGCGTACAATGATGGATTTCTCCACATCTTGGCCGTCACTTGTTATTATCTGACTTTCTGATTCTTGCCAACTTAGTAGTTGTGAAGTGGCGAGTCTTACATCTTTTATGTGCCGAGCAGCAAGGCCTGGCAGGGGACTGCTGGAGGCAGACCCAGGGCTGGAAGCCTGTCTCTTCACTTCTGCTGGGGAGCTTCACCTGGCTGAGACCAACATCTTTCTAGCCTGTAGAATGGAAGACTAGCAGGTGGCCCAGAGACTGTGACTGCAGAGGGCTTGGCACAAATGCTGGCAGACATGTGCAGACTACAGTTAACAGCTACGGTGACCACTCCAATGCCTGGCAGTTTCCGGCACAAGCGGGGAGTGACCCCTGTGGACGTGGGTAGAGTGACCAGCGACAAGCTTGCCCTGGGGAGATCCCAGCTGCGGGTCTCGGCTGGACACGCGGAGGCCCAGGGAGGCACTCAGTCTCGCTCCAGGGATCCCTTGGCCATGCCCAGCCCACCCCACCCCGTCCCATCCAGGCCAGCTCTTGTCTGGCAAGGGGGAGCCGTGTTCCTTCTCGGGGGTTTTGAGACTCAGCACAAGTGAACCTCCTCCTGATGGTTTGAATTAGAAAGCAGCTGATGCTTTCTGGAAACCCAGGGAAAAACATTATTGTTGGAGGCCAATCTCCTTGTTGGCAGAGCTCACTGCCCTGGCCTGGCATTTCAGAGCACAAAAGCCTGCGCTGGCTAAATCCGAGCCTTCTCATCGGGGGCTCCCCTCCCCGCCTCCCTCTTTCTCACCCAGGCCCCAGCCGGGCCTGCCAAACGCTGCCTGGCTGCCGGAGGGGAGTCGGGACAAGAATCCCCTGGCTGTCTGGGCCCGTCCACCCCAGCAGCACGTTGGTGGACCGAGGTCTGAGTCAGCTCCCCGCCTGGCAAAGGCTGGGTGTCTGGTGCGGTGCAAAGGTGGCACCCTGGCGGGAGGGGGTGAGGAGGCAGCAGGGCCCGGAGCGAGGCGGCCACAGCTGGCCAGCCACGCAGCGTGAGCCGCGGGAAAGGAGAAATGGCGCTGCTGCTGTCACCGGAAGAGGGGGAAACTGAGGCTCAGAGGTGAGGTCCGGGGTCACAGGCCAGCAAAGGGGGGAGACCTGAGGCCTGGATCACCCCCGCCTGGCGCCCGGCCCCGCCTTTCTGTTTTGTGCTGACAATGGGATGTAGAAGCACTTTGTGAACCAAAAGGCACACTCGGCAGGGGTTTAGAGGATCCTTCTCACTGCGGTTTTCCTCCTTGGGTTCTGCCCTAGTCCCCGGGGGCCGGGAGGGTCGCCTGGGTGGGCGGTCAGAAGACCATGGAGGGGCTTCCCTTCCAGCCGGCAGTTCTGCAGTAGCTTCAACGGTTAGAGCCCCGTGATCAGGGCTGCCTTATCTCCTCCAGGGTCACAGGCCCTGCTCGGGAAGCCGGACTGAAGATGCACTGGGTGATAGTCAGGGCCTGCAGCGCCCTGATAAAGCCGCCGCGGCACGGGACCAGACAACCCAAGGCAGCCTCCCCTGCCTTCACTGGCCTTGACTGGCCCGGGTGCTTCAGCTCCCTCGCCTTCCCCACGAGGACGGCCAGCACCCCAGGGTCCCAGGGTGGAGCTCAGGGGGATCGCGTCACACAGCACAATGCCCTCACCCCAACTTCCTGGCTCCTTGGGCTCGAGACCAAGCCAGCCCTGGGTTAGGACCACGGCCACGTCTCTATTTGCTCGCCCTAAAAATGGGGTTTCCCTTGTCTCCTTCCCACAGGGTGTGGGAAGATCCAGTGAGGTCACACGTGATACTCGTGAGAGCAGAGGCTGGCACATGCGAAGGTGCCGTTAATTCACGCGCCTCACCCATCCCCTCAGCCCTGGGCTTCAGCAGTGCCGTCCCCTTGCCTGGAAGCCCTCTCGTCTTTCCAGACCCTGTCCCTCCTGCAGGGCCCGTCTGAACCTCACCCACTTCTCAAAGCCGTCCGGGCGTCTGTCCCCAGGCCCGTTACCTCCCCAGGCTTCCCCCTCCCAGCACTGGGCGTACAAACATCAGCCTCGGAGCATGTGCTCTGATGGGCTGACCAGGGCTATCCGGGTGGCTGGGGGTGGGGGTGTGTGTGCTACAAGTGATTTGGACACTCCCCGTGGTGTGTGTTTGCGTCCGCTCTTTCCCACATTGTACATCATTTGTGTGTATAACTAGAACAGAATTCCAAACAAATGCTATCGTCAGAAGGATCTGCTCCGCTGGGCTCATTGAAGGATGCGGCGTGTGTCTGTCGTGGCTATGTTGACCGTGACCGTCCAGGCAGTGGTCCTTAGACCCGATCCCCCTGCACACCTGCGCGCCATCCCTTCACTAACGCGCCAGCCTCAGCTCCGTCAGCCCCAGCCCCCAGGGGACACCCACCGCTAACCATCTGAGGTGTTCCCCAAGTCCTCAACCTGCTCCCCCTTCCCGAGGGCCAAGCTTTGGTCCAAGTGCAGCTCAGATTCCATCCTCCCTGGGTATGCCCTGCCTCACTCACTCAGAGGCAGGGCCCTTCTTCCTGCGCAGATTTCCTCTGCTGTGGGGGGTGGTGTGGGGGGCTGACCCCTGCTCACCTTTGCTCCCTCCACATGGTCACGAGGGTCAAACAGGACCAAGAGCGTGGTGTCTGGTGCAAACAGCTGTAGGGACCCACGGTGGGGAGTGGAGTCAATGCTTATGGGAGGACCCATCCAGCCCCACCAACGGGGGAGGAAAGGTAGTTTTCTTTTTTGGTGAGATCTTAGTTCCCTGACCAGGGATCGAACCTGCGCCCCCTGCAGTAGACGTGCAGAGTCTTAACCACTGGACGGCCAGGGAAGACCTAAGGAATGGGAATTTTTAATGTTCCCTTTCACCCTTGCTCTCGAAGGATAATGGTGCCAGTGAGCTGATTACAGGGGCCCTAGTTGCTAGGGGAGCACTCAGGTGCCAGCCCCCACACCCCCTACTCCCTTCCATCCCCTCACCAGCTCCAGCCACGCCAGCATTGTTTGAGTCAGAGCCACACCACTGCCCTCTCTGCTAGGAAAGCTCTCCCAGCTTGCTCACCTGACCCTGGCCCACCCTTCAAATGTCAGCAGAGATGTCAGCTCCCCGAGGGCAGCTGTTCCCAGCCCCCAGGCCAGGCCTGTGCCCTAAGAGGTTGGCGGAACCCAAACCCTTCGAGTGGTACTCATCTTTGCTCTAATGAGACAATTAGCCATGTAATTATGACATCGGCCTCTCCCACCAGGCCAAAGGCTCTGCCGGGGCGGGCGAGCCTCCTTCCTGGGGACAGACACTTGGTCGAGCACACGGGTGTGGCTCAGCTGACCAATAGAATGAATGAGGGCGGGATTCGGCCCTATCTCTCACCAAAGTTCAGCCTGGCTGTGCCATGGGTCCAGCCGACGATGCTAATTGGTCCTCAAGTGTTTAGTGGTGTGTGGCCTCTGGGCTCTGGAGCCGGATGGATCCTGAATCCCAGCTCTGCCGCCTCTGAGCTGCGTGTGATGTTGAGGCACTTACAATTGAACTTCCAGGCCTAACTGAAGCCCTGAGATAACATTAGTGCCTCATTAGTGCTATTGCTACAGGTTTACATGAGTTAAAGATTGCAATGAGTATGACTGCAATTATTATTATTATTATCGCTGGTTATGACTCAAAGCATTCCTGCTCCCAATTAATTATCCTTGTTCTGTAATGTCAGGGGCCCAGGCCTCGACAGCAGAATTGGAAAGGCCTGGGAAGTGAGCCATAAGCCCAGGGCTCCACCTCAGTGGCCCAGCCCGGCCGTGTGACCATCTCGCCCGCTAGCTGGATGACTAAGACCGGCAGCCATCAGATTTCCTAATTATCTACTTCACAGGACCGTGGGGGATGATCAGACAGAGACATGAATGAGAACTATTCTCTCTGCAAATATTTGTTGAACACCTACTGTGTTCCAGGGCTTGAGGAGGACCAGTCAGTGAGCAAGACCACAGGAGCCCTACCCCAGGGAAGCCAGAAATTAAAGGATTACTATGAAGTGAGCAAATGTTCTGTAAATCCGGCGGCCCCAGCCTTTTTGGCACCAGGGACCGGTTTCGTGGAAGACAATTTGTACTCGGGGTGGGGGGAAGGAAGGTTTCGGGATGATTCAGGTACATTACATTTACCGCGCACTTTATTTCTGTTGTCATGACATCAGCCCCACCCCAGTTCATCCTGGAGGCTGGGGACCCCTGCTATAAACGATCACTCTGCTCGTAGCCCTTCTCTGTCTGCAGTAAAATCTAATGGCTCACGGGGGAAGTACCTCCTGCTTTGCCTCCATCTAGTGATGCGATCTGGGCACATCCCTCAACTGTGAAAGCCTCTGAGTCTTCATTTATGAACTGGGTTTTGAGGAGGGCATGAACGACCCCTTCCTCACCACCCTGGTGGAAGAATGAAGTGAGTTCATGCGTGTGAGGGTTTAAGCACCACGGGAGACACAGCTGAGCTCTCGCCGGAGGGAGGTTATCGACCTTGCCACCTGGCCCTGGGCCGGCACCTGGGGTTAGTGAGATGCGTGTATCCTTCAAAGGGAGAGAGACCAGGAGTGTGGTGGGCGCCCTTCCCATCACAGACTGACTTTTGTTAAACTGACATCCATGATTGTACAGGAACAGAAGTAGGTCTGAAATATTCCAGAGGCTGGGGTGAGGACGTTTGCCTTTTACTTTAAAAACATTTTTAAAAAATTTTAATTCATTTACTTATTTGGCTGAGCCAGGTCTTAGTTTCAGCACTCAGGATCTTCAGTCTTTGTTGTAGCAGGCAGACTTCTAGTTGCAGCATGTGGGATCTAGTTCCCTGACGAGGGATCGAACCCAGGCCTCCTGCACTGGGAGCTCGGAGTCTTAGCCAACAGGGAAGTCTCTACTTTTTTTACTTTTCTGTATCGTTTGAATAATAGATTATTTTTGCTTTTGTGACAAAATATACAAAATATAAACTTTTATGGTTTTAGTCATTTTTAAGTGTGTGTTCACTTAAAAATGAACATACACAGTATCAGTACATCAGATTTGTTTTGCAACCATCAATACCATCCATCTCCAGAACACTTTCCACCTTACCTAACTCAAACTCTGCACCTTTAAAGCACAAAGTCTGGTGCCTTCTCTTCTTGATCCCATCAACCTTTACTCTAACTTCTGTCCTGAAGATTTTGACTATTCTAGGAACCTCACATACATGGACTCATAGAATTTGTCCTTTCGCAGCCGGCTTATTCATTTAGCATAGTGCCCTAAAGGTTCATCCCTGCTGTAGCATAGGTCAGTATTTCATTCCCTTTTAAGGCTGAATAACAGTCAATAGATTACTTTTGCAATTGGAAAAATAAAGATCGACCCAAAACAACAATAAGAAAAAGAATGACTGTATGAAAGACTGAAGAAGGGATGGTAGGTGAATATGCTGGGGGCCTCAGACTAGGGGGGCAGCAGGGTGATAAGCTGGTGAGTCAGCCCTGGGTGTCCCTTCTCCTAAGAGGAGGGAGTTGGACCCCGCTGTCCCCTGGCCGAGAGGACAATGAAGGTACTCAGCCCGCCAGCCGAGGGCTGTGACTCATAGGCTGTGAGGCAGGGCCCCCACGCGCGTGGCCCCCCGATGCTGGGGCCATTCAACCGGGGCAGTGAGCAGCTCGGAGTTCCCGGTCCCCTTCTGATACCGGCCCTGCTCCCGGTCTCTGGGGACAGCCCAATTGGCCTGGTGAGTAAGGAGGCTCTGGACAATTCCTCCTTTCATAAACCTCCACCGCTGACTAATGCCTCCCAGTCACGCTGGGCCCTGCCACCCCAAAGCCAGTCCCTGCCCCAGAGCCGGCCCTGTGGGGTTTGGAGGGAGCCTCCCTCATCCCCACCGGTGCTCCCTCATGCCCTGTCCTGCCAGCCTCTGGGCGCCCCCAGTCAGCCTTTTCTCCCCCAGGCCACTTCCCCTGCCCCTCCAAGCCCTTGCCCCTGGGGCCCAGGTTGGTCCTACCATGATCAAACCTTTGTATATCCTCTCTCTGCCCATCCCTGGCCTTTCCTGCTAAAAAGGCTGGGGTCAGCAGCGGATGACTCCAGTGGGGGGGTTTCAGGCAAGCCAGAGGGAACTACTTCTGAGCACGGGAAGAGCGTCTTGAGATGCCTCCAGCTCCTTTGGGGCACATGGAGGGGTGCTACAGAAAGAGATGGGCTTGAGTGTCAGACCAGAGTTCAAATTCTGACTCTGCTCCTCACTAGCTGAGTGACCATGGGCAGGTAACTTAACCTCTCTGAGCCTGGATTTCCACATCTATTAAAAAAAAAATGGGGAGGGGGAGTTCCCTGGTGGTCCAGTGGTCAGTGCTTTCACTGCCAAGGGCCCGGGTTTGACCCCTGGTAGGGGAACTAAGGGGCTTCCCAGGTGGCACTTGTAAAGAATCCACCTGCCAATGCAGGAGACGCAAGGAATGGGAGTTCCATCCCGAGTGGGAAGAGTCCCTGGAGGAGGGCATAGCAACTCACTCCAGTATTCCTGCCTGGAGAATCCCATGGACAGAGGAGCCCAGCAGGCAATGGTCCGTAGGGTCGCAGAGTTGACTGACTGAAGCAACTCCGCCTGCAAGCAGGGGACGAAGATCCCATAAACCATGTAGCGCCAGTCAGTTCAGTCGCTCAGTCGTGTCCGACTCTTTGCGACCCCACCGACTGCAGCACGCCAGGCCTCCCTGTCCATCACCAACTCCTGGAGCCTACTCAAACTCACGTCCATCGAGCTGGTGATGCCATCCAACCATCTCATCCTCTGTTGTCCCCTTCTCCTCCCGCCTTCAATTTTTCCCAGCATCAGGGTCTTTCCCAAGGAGTCAGTTATTCACATCAGGTGGCCAAAGTATTGGAGTTTCAGCTTTAGCATCAGTCCTTCCAATGAATATTCAGGACCGATTTCCTCTAGGACTGACTGGTTGGATCTCCTTGCAGTCCAAGGGACTCTCAAGAGCCTTCTCCAACACCACAGTTCAAAAGTATCAATTCTTCGGCGCTCAACTTTCTTTATAGTCCAACTCTCATATCCGTACATGACTACTGGAAGTGTGGCCGGAAATAAAAAAAGGACTGGAGGTAGGAATAATCCTCCCTTCCAGAATGGATCTGGCTCACCTTCCAGAGAGACTCTCGGCTTGGGTGGAGGTGAGTGGCCAGGAAATGGGGTTGGGACTCCTTGGGGAGCACCTGCCTTCCAAGGAGAGGCCTTGGCCAAGGAGCACACAGCTTGTAAGAGCCGAGCACAGTCTCTCTGATGTCTTGGCCCTCAAGGTGGCTTGATTCCCAGCTGAGAAACGGCCTCCTATGCTCAAGGTTGGCAGGAGGGTGAATTCTTTTATGACACCATGTGAGGTCAAGGAGCTGCAGCCCTGGAGTGCAGCCTGGCACGGGCACTCCCAGACATCAGATGACAAGCAAAACCATCCTGGCTCTGTTCTGGAAGAGCATCTCCTTCCTTTTTCGAGAGGTGGTGGGAGGGGAATGAGAAAGGACCACAGCCAGCTTTTCTTACTAATGAGGCCTAAACCAGGCCAGCGTGGGAACGACTTGGCGGGATCCGAGAGGCAGCTTGGAGAACCGGGAAAAGCTCTGGCCTGGGAAGGGAGAGCTGCGCTCCCAGCTGCCCAGCCCCCACCCCCACCCCGCACGCCGTGTGGCCTTGAGTGAGTCACGGCCTCTCAAGTGACACGGCTCTTATCTGCGAAAGAAGGAGGTGAGATGTGAGGTCTCTCAGACCCTTTCCAGCTTGAGATTCTCTAGCCTTGCAGCCATCTCTTTAAAGACGAGAAGCAGAGATGTTGAGCTGAAACAGATGTGGAGGATAAAGCCAAGATAATCAGCCTAGCGGTTTCTCTCTCTCCAGTACCCTGCGTCAGCAAGGGCCTGGGTGAATTCTGGCATTTGTTCCTTGCGATAGGTAATCGAGGCAACATCCGTGGGCCCGAACTTCCGGAGGAGAGGCTGATCAGTCAGATTTTTTGCCCTCAACCCTTCCTCTCTCCTAACCAGCCTGTGTGTGTGATGTGGCCTTTCTGAGTCCAGTGGGGCTCCCGGGCTGACTTCCGGCATGGAGGGTTTCCTGAACATGGTTTCTTTGCTCACAGCCCCTCTTCCTCCTGTCCTTCCTACAGTCAGCTGGAGCGTGGGGGTGCCCATCCTCTAAAGAATTATTCTTTATGTGTCTCCCCAGTGCCTGGCTTCGAAATCAAAGGGATCTGGGCCTCGTGTGTTAGACGGAATTCCCATGAGTCTCGAGTGTGCGATACAACCAGGCTTCCTGGCCCCCGAGGGGCTCACCAGGCAGGCAGAGAGTTCAGCAGGTGACCCAGGATCCACCGGCAAAGTGACAGGCAGGTCACAAGGGCTCTGGGTGGCTGACATGAGTTAAGGCCTCAGACACACGTGACAAATGTAGGCAGCCCGCAGCCCTGGAGGGTTAGATTTCATTTTAAAGGAGCCGCCTGCCCATTTGCACCCTGCACCTGGTTTGTCTCCTTCTTCACCTGATCCCATTCTGTAATTACACGCTCACACGTTTCTTCTCCCAACCTTCCTCTAGAAAGCAAGCTGGAGAGGGAAGGGCTGCGGCCGCCTTCTCCCCCACCTTAACGCGCGCCGAGAAGGTGCTGAAAAGCCCGCGTCAAGGCCTGTGAGCAGGTAGGCGACAAACTCCAAGTCGTATATTTGGGGACGGTGGCGTTGAAGGGCCGAGTCAGACTTGGGCAGAGCTCGAACATTCAGTCTTTCGAGAAGCCGGGATGTGTTGGGTTTTTTTTTTTTACTTTTTGCTTCCTAATCAGTGGCTTCTTGCCCTTCGCCGGAGCCCGGGGCGCGGAGCATCCGGGCCTGGAACGCGGACGTGCGTGGGAGGGACGTGAAACTGTGGTTGCAGCCCCGCGGGACAGAATCGGTCTTTGTCCTCCTGTTCGCGTGCACCTGTTGTCCCAAGCCCTTGACAAACACTGTGTCATTCACCTTCCCAACCTGGGGGCGGGGCGGGGCGGGGCGGGGGCACGCGGGAGCCCAGGGAGCCGCATTCCGCGCATTCCAGCCCCCTGACAGCTCCTGGTACCGCGGCTGTGAGCCCGGGGTGTCCAAAAATTCCAGCTGACTCATCCGTGGGTGAGCGAGGCCAACACGAGGGGACGGGGGGAATCTCCTGGGGTCTGCCTCTGACCAGCTCCGCTCCCCCAATTCAGAAGGGAAAGTGGGCCGGGGGTGGGGATGGGGAGAGGTGATGGCCCGGATTCAGGCGTTTTTTTTTTTTTTTTTGGCTTAAGGGATGCTCAGGTGTCCCTCCAGGCGCCAGGAAATAGTGAAACAGGTGCAGCGCGACGTCGTGGCCGGGAACGTGGGCCGGGACCTCGGCTACCTCAGGATTTGAGTTCTGGCTCCATCGTTATCACTTTGGGAGACCTCATCAAACCTCTCTGGGTCTCAGCGTCCTGGAGTGGGAATGGGATGGGGGTGGGAGGGCAGTGCTGGTTCCACCTCCACCGCCTGGTGGTGAGGATGAAGCAAGAATGTGGGTAAGACGCTGATCACAGTCGCGGCACGGAATTGCTTAACAATGGTGACTTGTGCTAGGATCACCCCCCTCCCCCACCTTCGAGGCAATGACGTGAGATTGTTTCCAGGCGAGCAGGCAAGTGTGTAAGGCGGCCCGGCTTGGTCCTCCAGGACAAAGGCTGCGAGACAGGTGGGGAGAGTGTCCCTGCCTGGTCTGGGATCATGGGTAGGGCCACCACTCTCTGACTCTCCCCGGCCCCTGCAGAGCCTCTGGGAGCAGAGGGGTGTGCAGACACTCAGGAATGAGCCCACACCGGCCCCGCAGAGGCTTTTCTGGTACTCACGTCGGCCTCCAGATGGCTTCTAACCAGATCCTGCCAAATTCCTCTTACCTCCACCCCCCAGGACTTGTCTGACGCCAGAGCATTTCTCAAAAGGGGGAAGCAGTCCCATCCTCACCACCTCATCACCACACCATTACAGCCCTGGCGCCCCTGCCTTCCAGCTGTCTTCCCCAGGGATGTCTCTGAAGGTTTTTCCCCAGCTCCTTCTGGGGGCTGCTGGGGAGAGTGAAGTCCGGGAATGAGGATGGGATGCGCAGGACGAGACCTTGGGCCAGTCCCTGGCCCTTTCCACTTTCCCCATCGTCTGTGAAACAAGGAGGCTGGCTGAGGTCATCCACTTCCGGTGGCTCAGTCCCAGGGTTTCCTGGCTCCTGTGGGCGGGGGAGAGCTGGCCAGATGAACACTTGTTCCTCTTTGGCAGGAGAACATGGAGGTTAGGTGACAAGTGGCTCACCCTGTCCCCCGCCAGCTCTGTGATCTTTGGCAAGGTGGACACCCTCTCTGAGCAGTTAGCCTACCTGTAAAAATGGGCATACTAACAACCACCAGATGACGCGTGTGTATAACACAGCGAGGTGCCTGGCGCTCACGACATTACAGTTTTTTCCCCAGAAGTAAGGGCTTGGTTGCCGTCCCTGAGCTTCTCGCCTTAGAGACTGAGACCCTGAGGCCAGGTGGTGTTGGTTGGTGGGAAGAGAATTCAGAGCACGTTTCGGTGTTTCAGCCTCTGCACCCAGGCCAGCTTCAGAGAGGAGCTCCAGTTCCCGGGGCGGCTCTTGGCGCCCCTGCCAGGAGGTGGCTTGGCGCTGGGCTGTCTTCCTCATGCCCGTTCCCGTATTTCCAGATGCTTCAGGCAGCAGCCGTGGAGCTCTTTCAGGTTCCGTTCCTTTGGACCCTCTTTCCTGCAGCTTCTCTTTCCTCCAACTGGCCAGACTTCACAAAGGGAGGGCCCCCGGTGGTATAGCCAGATTCCTCATAAAATGCCCCCTTTTACCAGCAACAACATGACCTGCTTTCAGTACCAGGATTTCATTGGTTCTCCCCTGGATGTGCTGGAGGCCCGGGGAAGCAGCAGCAAAGGATGGGTGTGTGCACATGAGGGTGAGTGTGCGTCCAGGTGTGAAGGTGTGTTTTCTTTGTTTTTGTTAACTTGTTTCATGCTTTATTAGTTTCTTCTTCCTTTTTCTTTTTAAACTTTTTATTCTGTATTGGAGAATAGCGGATTAACAGGCTTCCCAGGTTGCTCAGTGGTAAAGAATCCACCTGCCAATGCAGGAGACATGGATATGATCCTTGGATAGGAAAGATCCCCTGGAGAAGGGCATGGCAACCCACTCCAGTATTCTTGCCTGGGAAGTCCCATGGACAGAGGAGCCTGGTGGGCTACAGTCCATAGGGTCACAAAGTGGCACAGGGGTGAGTGACTGAGCATGCGTGCATAATTAACCGCATTGTGATCGTTTCAGGTGCACCACAGAGGGACTCAGCCATACATACCCATGTGTCCATTCCTCCCCAAACTCCCCTCCCATCCAGCTGCCTCGTGACGTTGAGCAGAGTTCTCTGTGCTGTACATTAGAGGATGTGTGTTTATATTGGGGGGGGATGCGCATATGGGTGCGCACCTTTGCTGCGTGTGAGGACACGTTGTGGTATGAAAATGTGTACCCCCATGTGTGATTCTGTGTAAAGGTGCACTTATGTGGGAGTGTGTGTGCACATACAAGCATGCATACATGCATGAGGGTGGAGGGCCTGTGTATGTGTGTGCACACTGGATGTTTGTGGATGCAGGTATGTGTGAGAATACACCGCATGGTGAGGCCACGTGGGCCTTGTGTTCAAAGGTGTGCGTGCACACGTTTATATATGACGGTGCACATGTGTGTCCTGTGTGAGGGTGGGTGTGTGTACACGGGTGTGGGTGTATATGCATCTCTGTGTGAAGGCATGCGTCTGTATGTGTGAGGAGGTGTGTGGGGAATGTGTGTGGCAGGTGAAACAGGGTGAATGCTGGCGCGGTGGTGTGTGCGCCCCTGTGTACGCATGCATACACGTGAGGACGTCTGCGCGTGCGTGGAAAGCTGGGCGCGGATGGACAGTGTGGGGCGGAGCGCTGTAATGGCGACCAGATGGTTTCCTTGTTTTGCGTGACCTCCTTGGTGTTTTGTACCAGGCGCTTCCTAGCACCGAGGACAGATCTTTTTTTTTTTTCTTCTCCTTTTTTAAAAAAATGTATTTATCTTCTCACGTGGTCAAAAGGCAGCATTCAGGCAAAGAGGGGGTTTCTCTTCCTGGAGGGCTGGGCCCGCCCACCCTGGGCATCGCAGAGGAAGGTTTACCTTGGCCAGCGGCTGGACTCTGTGGGCCCAGCTTCCTGGGCCCGCCATGCCCGGGCCGGGGCTCCCGCTCCACCCCGGGCGTGGCTCTCCTATCTCAGCGCAGATTAACTTCCCTGGCACCGGCTTTGTTTAGGCTTATTATGGAGGAGCAGCCGTAGAGAGTGCAGGCCTCTCCCTTCCACCCCGGGGCCCTGGTTTTGCTGAAAAACACTTGATTTAGAGCTTCTCGCTCTACTCCTCGGGTCTGGGAGTCCCGGCAGGAGGGGAAGCAGCCAGGGCCCGGGCTGTTTTGTCTGCTGAGAGTGGGGAGACGGTTCCGTTTCCCCGCCGCGGAGCTCTGGCAGCCCTGGTGGCTTTGAGCTGTTTGTTGAGTGTCTGTCTGCTCTTTAGGGTCGGTGGGGAGAGGAGCCTCCGGCTTGTCAGATAAAAGCCCTCCTCTGCCTGATGGTGTGAGGGAACCTGCTTCTCTGCACGTGTTCCACCAGGGAAAACCACTCTGGGCTCATTGAAACCCTTTAAAATGTTTCCTTCAATCATTCTGCCCCTGCGCTCCAGGCTCCAAACCTCCAATTTCCTCTCTATTTCGCCTCTCAGGGATCATAAAGACTGCAGTGCCTTAGCTCTGAGGGGATGCGGTGGTCCACACCCTCTCTACAGAGAACGTCCTGGGTAACACCCTCAGCATCTGCCCACCCAGGTGGCCTGGACCGTTTTGGAGTTGCTGGTCGGTAAGCCTACTGAGAGCAAGACCTGTCGCTGCCCCTGACGTCTGGCCAGGAGCCTGCTGCCTGGCTGCATACTGGGCCTTGGTACACGTTTATCGGGTGAGTGAAGGATATGGTAACCCACGGCTGGGTAGACAGCCCTTGGTAGATGGCCTTCATCCAGAGATCATTGGGATATTTGAGTAAAATTCTATTAAGCCAAAATGTGTTTCCCTCTGAATCAGTACAGATTAGGTGTACCACAAAAGCCATAGCTAAGTGAAGACAAACATACTGTTGTTGAGTTGCTGAGTCCGGCTCTTTGTGACCCCATGGACTGCAGCACACCAGGCTCCTCTGTCCTCCACTGTCTCCTGGAGCTTGCTCAAACTCAAGTCCACTGAGTCGGTGATGCCAGCCGACCATCTCATCCTCTGTGGCCCTCTTTTCCTTTTGCGTTCAATCTTCCCCAGCATCAGGGTCTTTCCAGTGAGTCGGCTCTTTGCATCAGGTGGCCAGAGTATTGGAGTTTCAGCTTCGATCCTTCCAGTGAATATTCAGGGTTGATTTCTTTTAGGATTGATTGGTTTGATCACAAACATTTACTCTTTTATTTTTTATTTTTTTAAATTTTTGTTGGAGTGCAGTTGATTTATAATGTTAGTTTCAAGTGTTCAGCAAAGTGAATCAGTTATACGTGTACATATATACACTCTTTTTAACATTCTTTTCCCATATAGTCATTAGAGAGTGTTGGGTAGAGTTCCCTGTGTTATATAGTAGGTTCTTACAACTTACCTACTATATCGGTAGTAGTAATCCCAATTTCCCAATTTATTCCCCCCCCCCACCTGTTACCCTTTGGCAACCATAAATTTTCTACATCTGTAATTCTATCTGTTCTTTAGATAAGTTCATTTCTACTGTTTTAAAAAATCACACATATAAGCAATATCATATGATATTTGTCTTTGACTTAGTGTGATAATTTCTAGGTCCATCCATGTTGCTGCTAATGGCATTAATCATTCTTTTCATGACTGTGTAATATTCCATTATATACCACATATTCTGTATCCATTCCTCTGTCAATGGACATTTAGGTTACTTTCATGTCCTGGCTATTGTAAATAATGCTGCAATGAACATTGGGGTGCCTATATCTTTTCAAATTATGGTTTTCTAGACATGTACTCTTCTTAATGCTTCCTGGATCTAAACTGAATATAGATCCCATGACTGCTCCTCATATCACACAAATGTAAGCAGTTTTTACACTGGACATCTTAAAATATGGCTCATGAGCTGGACCCAGATCTAGGTGTAGCCTGATCAGAGACCAGCACGCTGGATGTTGTGGGAGGTTAAAGTCCTAACCCCTGGCACTAAGTGTGACCTTGTAGGGGTTTTGCAGATGTCATCCAGTCAAGATGGCCATGTTGGAGTAGTGTTAGTCACTCAGTTGGGTCCAACTCTTTGTGACCCCATGGACTGTAGCCCACCACGCTCCTCTGTCCATGGGATTCTCCAGGCAAGAATACTGGGGTGGGTTGCCATGCCCTTCTCCAGGGGATCTTCCCAACCCAGGGATTGAACCCGGGTCTCCTGCATTGCAAGTGAATTCTTTACTGTCTGAGCCACCAGGGAAGCCCATATTGGGGTAGGGTGGGCCCCAGATTCAGTGACTGGCAGACTTACAAAGAGATTTGGAGATGTGCAGGTGCACTCATGGGGAAGAAGGCCTTGTGAAGACAGGAGAGGCTCTTCCTCCCCCCGCCCCCCGCCCCCCCGAAAGAGCTGGAAAGGGGGAGAGGCAGGGAGGGTGAAATCTATGCATATCTGCTGATCATTGCTGCATTTCCTTGGCTAGTTCTATCCCTCACTGTGTTCTCAGAGATGGGGTTTTGTAATCACCAGGACATCTTTTTCTCAACCCAGTTGTTTGAATTTCCAGACCTAAATTAGGTTGGGGAAGCACCCAGAATCTGCAGACTCAGTCGTCTCTGTTTCATCAGAAGTTTGCTGAGCCTCTTTGATGTGCCAGGCCCTGAGCATGGAAGGTTGGCAGCAGATCATGATGTATGCCTTACATGGGATGGAGTCTCACTGCCCACTGAGGAAGCTGGGGCGTGGACTCGCCAAGGAAGGATGCAGCCAGGCAGCCAAGTGCCACCGAACATAGCTTGGCGTTTCCCACCTCATCATGTAAGAATGACCAGATGTGTTACAAACACAGTCGTTTTTATTGAGTGTGAAGGAGTAACTTCGAATGTGAAATTATGCTCGCGGGCATTTCCAGAAGAACTTTTTTTTTTTTTTTTGCCATGGTTGATGGTCACAGGGGATGCCAGATCCCCGATGGGGTGAAGCCAGGGTGAGGACCACAGAAGCGCCAGTGCCTGAGTAAGAGGGAAGTTGTGCAAGGCGTGTGGCTGACTGTGGGCCCGTGCAGGGAGGCCGCGCGGGGGCTGGTCGCGGTCAGTGGATGGTCAACCTGGATGCACCTTACAGTGACCTGGGGAGCTGTAAAAAAAAAAATCTGCCTCCAGATCCCAGCACTGCCTGATTAAATCAGAGTCTCCAGGGGAGACGCTCAGGCTCTGCAGGCGACACCAAGGTGAAAGCCAGTGAGGGAACAGAGCTGGGCCAGGAGGGAGGTGGCTCCTTCTTGCTTAATTGCACTTGACGTGGTACAGTGAAAACACACCCACATACATGTATATAGACATGTGAAAATCCTGTCATTTTGAACAAACAAAATCTAGGAAATATGTTGTCAGGTAGCATTGTGACTCTTGGGAACATGCTGATGAAGTTGGGGGGCAGAAGACAATTACAATGGAATGGCAACCTTAGGCTATTCCCTAGGGCGTATGCCCATAGCCTGTGAGTTTTTTCTTTTTCTCTCTCCCTTCTTTCCTCCCTCCCTCCTTCCCATGAACAATTTCTTTTTGGATGTATAGGGGAAAAAAAGATTCTGGAAATACAGAACCAAGTAAATTAGGGCTTTGGGTCAGCGTTCCTGCCAATCACCCATCATGATCCTGATCTGGTTTCCTTTGAAAGTAGTGAACCCTTTCTTTCTTTGAGGGTCTCTCTTGGCCGGTCTCTTGGTCAGGGGGCATCAGCAGAAGGTTAAGAGGGTTCCTTTAATGCTCTTTGGAGAATTTGCCTAGAGAGTGTGCAGAGATGGGGAACCCCCAAAGGCTTTTTCTAGAAGTTTCTATCTTAGGGATTTGCTCCAGTGGAAGATGGGATCATGGTTCTGAATGAGGCATCTTCTTGTGAATGCCAGAGTCCTAGCCCCATGACCCCAGTGTGAGCTGGTCACCAGGTGGTGTAGCTTAAGACAAAAAAACAAACCTAAAAAGGTTTGGGGATGCGGCTTCCCTCTCTCTGTGTAGAAGAAGCCAACCGAGGTTGAGATCAGGATTAAAGAAACTGAAAAGAAAAAAAAAAAAAAAGAAACTGAAAAGAGAAAAATCCAGCCCTTTTCAGAAGACCCCACCCTTCTGCGTTCTCGGTGGGCCCTTGGCCCATCTCCCAGTGTCCCCTTCACGGAGAAGCCTGCCTCAAACTGGTCCTCCGGTCCTAAGAAAACCCGACTCTGAGAAGGAACTTGGGTGCAGCTGCTCCCATGGAAGGAGCGAGGGATGACAAGACAGGCCTCTGTGAAAATCTTCCAAGGAGGTAAGGAGAAAAAAAAAGATTCTTCATTTGCATCAAGAGTAAACTTCCTGTCCCATTAAACAATGAGGCATTCAAACTCCGCCTGAGTAAAAGTCCCCTGATGCAATGCGAGGGTGAGCAATTTCATGTCAGGCTGTTGTTATGGGATTTATACATGTCCTAGCTAGGGCTTGAGGTGAACATCGGAGCCAAAAACAATAGCCCTAAACCCCACATGCACAGAAACCTCATTCCAGCGGAGTTTCCTTAAGAGAGGCGCACAGCAGACTTTTCACAAACAAAGTGACTTCAAAGGCAGGCTTGCATCACCAGCCTCCCTCCCTCTCCTGACACTTCCCTTTAGGCCAGACCTGGCCCTTCTGTTCTTGGCTTACTTTATGAGGCTCTCTCTCTCACACACACACACACATCGCAAAGCAATTATCCGAGCTCACAGGCCAACAGGAAAGTAATTGTAACTGAGTATTTCCTTTGCCACTGCAGTGGGGATGGGACCCAGTGACTGGGCAGCAGCTGCTCCCGAGGCTCCCAGACTGGACTCCCCCCCACCTCCCCCGGGGAGGAGGATGCCAGGGGGATGGGGGAATGGGGGGGAATTTTCTTACATCACTTGACGCGCTTGCTTTCACTACCCAAACCCTGAGTCACGACTGAAGCCGGATTGCCTCGGGTCTCTCTGGCTGAAACCAGAGGTTCTAGATTTGGAAACCTGACTCCCATCAGCTGACTCTTGTTCAGTTCATCAGAGGAAACGTGTCTTGTCTTACTTGCCCCCTCTTCGAGCTGAAGTGCCTTCTCATAAGGGGATTACATGAGGAAAAGGCGCTGTGTAGTGGCTTAGTAAGCCAATGCTGGGCGAGTGAACAATATTTGACGTTGGGTGAGTTTACAAAGAGGGCAGTCTCTCTGTTTGTTTAAACCGAGATTAAGCGAAAGGAAAAGTTTTTCTTTCCCATCCCGGGACAAATGGGAAACATATGTTTTGCCTTTGGACTTTGTAGTACAAGGCACAAATGGTGCTCCCCGCCCCCCTCCGCTGTGAGTCTTCGAGCATTGCAGAATGTTTCCTCTCTTTGGTGGCCAAAGCCAATATGAGCCTTTAGATTCCCAGACAGCGGAGCTAATGGTGATGACCCAGTTGATTCCAGGTAATTGTGTAGGGGGGTGTAACCAGGCCATTTATGAGTAGGCAGGATGTGATCCTGGGCGCTGAGTTTAAGTCCTAGCTCTGCCTTGGTCCAGGTGACCTCACGTAAGCCTCAGTTTCCTCACCTGCAAAATGAGATTGATTGAACTTGAAATGTCTCAGGTCGTTTCCAACTCTGGAAAAACTGTTGGTTTAGGTTGGTTCCTCCTGTCTGTGGGAGACTTTCCTAGCTGAGGGTCCCCTCTGCGTGGGCTCGGGGCAGTGTGGGAGACCTCGGGTGATGAGCCTGCCCTACCACCGTGCCCGTGACTCACCATGGCCTTGGACAACTCACTGGCCCTCTTTGTGAGTCCTTCTCCTTATCTGAGAGAGGGGGTTTGATGGTCTTGCCCCTGACACAGCAGCTCAGATATGTGACAAGCCTGAATGAGACAAGTGTGTAAAGTACTTTGAGTTCCTTGGGCTTAATGGATCATTCATCTCTGAAGATAAGTTAAAAAAAAAAATGCTAGTCCCAAATATTTTTTGGATTATCTCAAGAATAAAGTCATGAAAATCTGAATTCTTCACCCTTGGCTTTCCTTAAATGGTTACTGGTTCAGCGAGTGCAAGCATCAAGTGACCAGTGTGGGTTGTGAAATTCAGTGATGCCAGAATCAGTCCTGTAAACACCTCCTCACAGGTGGGCAGCCGGTCCCTGCTGGGACACAGTGGCAGGAGAAACCTCGGATCCTGAAGCCATCTGGCCTTTCCCGAATCATCCCTGATCATTAGGAACGTCTCCCCTCCGTTGATTCAGAATCTGCCTCGTCGAGTAAATCCAAACCGCCCATCGCCCCTGTAGGAGTTACACCATTTCAGCTTCATTCCTCTTTCACAGTGCTTGAAGACGTGCCACCCCTGAGAAACCTCTTTTCCAAACTAAACAACTGTGGCATCTTAAAAAGGTTTTCGTTGACTTGCCTTTTGGACTCCTAAATGTTGTTGTGCTTTACGTGCTTCAGATGGTCAGTGTCTCTTAAGGGAAAAAAGTGAGACTTTGAACCAAATGCAGTGTTCTAAATGTGTACCTCCTATGTTTCTGTAATAGGTCAGGTCAGAGACGTGACAGTAACTCAGTGACTTAAAGAATATAGGATGTTTTTTCTCTGTCTGGGTGAGGTGAGTGATCCAGGTTATCGGCAAGTGGCCCGGTTCTCTGCAGTCATTCAGGGACCCAGGCCCCTTCCAGCTGGGGCGCCGCTGTTCCATGGGGTCCAGGCTGCCTGGCTACCAGGTCCCAGATGCAACCAGGAAGAAACGCAGAGAGTGAGGAGGTGTGTCCACCTCATAAGGGCCCCGGCTCCCAACATAGACCACCTCTTAGCATCTCACTGCTGAGAACTCAGCCCAAGGTCCTCAGCTGCAAGGGAGGCTGGGAAAGGTGGTACCATCACCATGGAGGAACGGGAGAATGGACGTTGGCAGACACGCATACGGACAAGCCTCACCGGGCTTTCAGTCTGGGAAGACAGCAGGCTCCTTCCGTGGTCACGGCCAGTGCACTCCTTGTCCTGCCCGGAATGTTCCGTCTCCCTGTCTGCTCTTCCCCTCCATATGGTCTTGGCCTCACTGCCACCTTCCCAGAGAGGCCTGGCCTGGCCACCCCAGGAAAAGTACATCCCTCATCACACTCTTTCCAACCCTCGTTTGTGTCCTCCTAGGCCCCGTCACAAGTTTCAGCAAATCTGTGTGTGTGTGTTTGCTTCTTTGCCCGAGAAGACTGCAGGCCATTCGAGGGTAGGCACTCCACCTTTCTGGTTATCTGGCGTATTCACTGCCCAACTCAGCGCCTGAGACACAGACTGCGTGGCTACGTGAGGATTTGCTGAGTCAGAGAATATAGACACTGCGCGCTTAGTCGTTCAGTGGTGTCCGACTCTTGGCAACCCTTTGGACTGTAGCCCACCAGGCTCCTCTGTCCTTGGGAGTTTTCAGGCAAGAATATTGAATGCCTTGCCCATTTCCTCCTCCAGGGGGTCTGCCCCATGCAGGGATCGAACCCGCATCTCATGTGTGTCCTGCATTGCAGACAGATTCTTTACCAGCCGCGCCATCAGGGTAGCCCCATGTAGACACTGGATGCTTCCTGAATATAGTCTTTTCTTCCAAGCACATCACACTGGTTTCACTTGCCGTGAACTAAAAGCCCCATGTCTCTTTTTGCAGCAACTCTTCCTAAGACATTTCTCCATCTGCTTCTTAAGAAGTTGACTTTTTGGCCACAGATCCAGCATTTTATGCTGAATACCTATTGTATTTCTGCTGCTTGTTTTAGACATTGCTCTAGTCCCCAAAGACCTTTCTTTGATATATCAGTGAATACATTTATTTTTCCTGATAGATCAGCCTGTGTATTTCTTTATTGCCATTGGCAGACATTGATGGAGATGGGGGTAAAGGGTCAAGTGTGAAGCTGCTGTTCACACTGCAGCCTGGCCTCCATCCAGCCATCAGTCCGGCACCAGCTGCCTTTGGGAATGAATGTTTTCTCATGCAAACCCCACTCTTGATAAGCATCTCACTCAGCCCGGCTGTCAGGTGCCCTGCTGAAATGAGATACACATTAGAACTCTGGGCCTCCTGTTCCACTCCTGCCCGGGACGATAGAAACTTCCAGCCAATGGCAAGAATTCCCTTGACAACACCCTCTAGTTTACCAGTCTGGTAATCCTATAAAAAACAGGAAATGACTCGTTCTTAGTGAATCCATGCTTAGTGATTCCTAACAATTACTGTTCTCTCATAAGTGTTTGCAAACCTTTACTTCTTAATTTCTTCTGTAACGTTTCCAGGATCTAACCTTCCTGGAAACCCTGCCACATGGATCCATTATCTGTCCTCGCGTGTAACACCTCTATCCTCACACCTCTGTAGGAAAGGTTTTTCTTGTCCGGCTCCGAGTGTCTAAACCCTGACCTCCTTTCCAGATCTAACTGGAAAGGGGCCCCCTCTGCATTCCAGGTCTCTCTATGCTCTGGGTCCTCATGGAATTCGTTAACCACATCCCTCCTTGGGGCTTGTTGCTGCCACCTGGGCAGACTTTCGGATCTTCCTCTCATGACGCTCAGCCTGGCCTCACACCAAGCCCTCTCACAACAAGGCGTATGGGTTGAGTTGACCACTGAAAACCAGCTTCCACTTATGCCCACCAGTTAGCCCTTTATTGGAACTTCAGCCTAAGCTGTGTTCTAGAGCCAGGTGGTGTGGTCTTCCAGTGCATTTGAAAAAAAAATTTTTTTAGAATAAAAATGTAGTATCTTGTAAAATCCCAAGGAAGCTATAGATTTACTGGATCATCAACTAAGGGAAACCAACATGGTTGATGTAACAGTCTGGGAAATCAAGATTAGGTCGTGACAGATGGTCCAAATACAACACTTACAACATTCTGAATGTTGCACAGGCAAAGGAGATGAATCAAAAATCAGAGCCACATGCGAAATATTTTCCGCCTTTCAGAAACAGATTTACAAAAAGATTTCCAGTAGGGTTTCTTGAACTACCTTTGTAGATCTAAAACAATTTAATTTCCATATAACTTTGGAAGAAAAAGCCGGTGTTATAAAATGAAATCCTCCTGTTTAACCTGCACCCCGCCCCCAGCCCCCTGCAGCAGCAGCATCAGAGTCTGGTAGAGGGGAACCTCCCGGGTGGTCCAGTGGCTAAGAGTCTGTGTTCCCAACACAGGGGCCCAGGTTTGATCTGTGGTTGGGGAACTAGATCCCACATGCCTCAACCAAGAGTTTGCATCGTGCAGCTAAGACGCCACACAGCCAAATAGATAGAAATAAATAATAAAGAATCTGGTGAAGCTGCTAATGCCACATCACACCATATTTGGGGACTAGGTTGGGATGAGGGGGAGTTAGATGTTTTAGATCTTTGAGTCCACTCCCTCTCAACTGCAGTGGAACACCTTGTACCCTTCAGGGGAGGGGGCTTAGAAGAGAGCAATCCTGCCCCTCAAGTCACAAAAGGAGCCCTCCCTTGTCCCAGCCCCTTGAGACAGCCAACTCCCTCAGACCAGAGAAAAATTTTCCTTTCTATCGAAATGAGGACTCTGATTATCAAACCCTTTCTGCTGCTTGCTTTCTGACCTTAATAAATCTGGGATTAGTATGAAAACCACCCAGGCACTGACTCCACATTTCCCAACCGGCTGTCTGGAGGTGGCTTCTCCTTCATGAGTAACTTCCCCAAATATTTGGGACATTGCCTGAGGCTTACGACCACCATGTGAACTCCGGGCAGAGAGAGAAAACTCACCCCAGGGTCAGCCCCGACCTCTCCCCTCTTTCCCCCTCCTACCTCGCTCTCTTTTCTTGCTCAAGGCAATTTACATCCCTTTTTTCCACTAAGAATGGAATTTGGGTTCCCAGCTATCAACAAGGACTTATGTGGATATCCAGCTTTGCCCACCCACCCTCCCTTAAAAGAATTTTATTTATTTATTTTAGCTGTGTTGGGTCTTCATTGCTGCATGGGCTTTTCTGTAGTTGTGCACAGGCTTTTCCTCGCGGTGACTTCTCTTGTTGCAGAGCGTGGGCTCTGGGGTGCGTGGGCTCAGGAGTTGGGGCTCCCGGGCCCCAGGCGTACAGGCTCATGAGCTGTGACTCATGGGCTTAGTTGCTCCACAGCACGTGGGATCTTCCCCAGCCAGGGATCGAACCCGTGTCTCCTGCAGAGCTGGGCAGATTCTTTTACCGCTGAGCCATCAAGGAAGCCCTGGCCTTTCTTACAACTTCTCTGTGATTGGATGTTCTGAGATCAGGAGGAAGCCCATGTTCAGGGATCTTCACTCCTGGCTTCACTGTCTTCATCCATATTCCTAGGACACTGCAATGCCACAGCAGTTCTCAGCGAAAGGACCCACTTAGTTTCCCATCTTGACGCTTTTCCCTGGCTTATCGCTTCATGTGAGTTCAAGACCACTGTCACCATTTCTGGAGTTTCTTTCCAGCCTCCACTTTCCCCTCCCTTGTTTCACAAGATCCTGTGAGCCTCCAGGACCCCAGGGCCGTTACTGCCCCCTGAGCAGGTGTTAGGCTGAGGCGAGAGCTGGTGCCAACGCAGAGCTTCATGGCAGCATCCAGAGTCGGCAGCGTGAGAGGGGACCGCTCTGGGGGTAGCTGAAGGCACAGTTAAAGCAGTTGGGTGACCTTCAATCCAGAACCTATATCCAGGAGCCAGCTGATTTTTTTTTTGCCCTTAATCAAAACTTTATTGAAAACCTGACACCAAAATAGGAGAACGTTGTTGCATGCCATATAGAATGAAAGATAATTACATTGTCTTGGTAGATTAACTGGAATTACTGAACTGATAAGGCTTTCTGTGATAGAACGTACATTCAGGAAGCTGTGTGGATCGTCAGTGTTGCTTCTTTCTAACGAACAGCCTTCTATGAGTCTGGCCTTTCCTCCTGTTGGCCCAGAAGCCAGCTGACTTGTCAATGTGTGTCTCCCCATCCACAAAATGTAACGTCTTACAGAAAAATGAGAATGAACTTTTGGGCTCACCCAAAAGTGAAATCTGCTTGCAGGACAGAGAAAATTTTGATTCCTTTTTTTTTTTTTTAAATTGTGGTAAAATTGTACAGAACCTAAAATTTTACTCTCTTGACCATTTTTGAGAATACGGTTCTGTGGCAGTAAGTACATTCACAACTGTCACGTGGCCAACACCAGCTCCCATCTCCAGAACTTTTCTTCCCCAACTGAAACCATACCCAGTAAAGCAATGACTTCCATCCTCTCTCCCGCAGCCCCTGAAAATTACCATCTGCCTCTAATTACTTTCTGCCTCTATGGTTTTTACAGCCCTGAGTACCTCGTGTGAATGGAATCATACAGTGTACATCCTTTTGTGATTGACTTATTTCACTTAGCATAGTGTTCTTAAGGTTTGTCCCTGCTGTAGCGCATGTCAGAATTTCTTTCCTTCTTAAGGCTGAATGATACTCCGCTGTATGTATAGACCACATTTTGTTTAGCCCTTCATTGTCATTGATTCTGTTTTTTTTAAAGTAGTGAGGTTTGTTATTTTTAACAAATGAAGAGTTGAAGTGGCATGTGGTGGGGAAAGCCGTGACCTGGACGTCAGGGAACCTGGGTCTCTGTTCCGGCCCTGCAGCTAGTGACCCGGGCCCAGTGGCTCCTGCGAAAGGGTGTTGGAGGAGCTCCTGTGTCAGAACTGGCTGGGCTTCCTGGGAAGATCTCAGACTCCTTGCATCTGGTCTCTGGGAGTGGAGCCTGAGAATTCCTTCCCAAGCTCTGTCTGTAAGCCTGGGGTTCCACCCCTGCACAAATAAAACAAACTCTCCTCCTTTTTTCCCTTCTTCTTTCTTTTTTTTTCTTATTTGCTTAAGCAAACTGAGGATGGTTTCTGCCACTTACAGTTGCAGAATGATAACTAAAATATCCTGTAACAGATGAATCCAATCCACAGGAGTTTTTAAAGAATAAACTGAGATATTTGTGTGAATACGCCATAGAAGTGCGTACTCAGTCACTCAGTTGTATCTGACTCTTTGCGACCCCATGGACTGTAGCCTGCCAGGCTTTTCTGTCCATGGGATTTTCTAGGCAAGAACACTGGCGTGGGCTGCCATCTCCTACTTCAGGGGATCTTCCTGACCCAAGGATTGAACCTGCGTCTCCTGCGTCGGCAGGCAGATTCTTTACCACTGCACCACTTCTATGAAGCTCACGCATAGAAGTATTAATCCTAATTTACCTTACGATATTGTTATTATATGAGGCCCCCCCCTCCCTTTAGAATAAAAGTACTATATTCACTGACTAGACTTAATATTCCAAAGCTACTCTTTTATGTGGCATAAGGCATTGAAGGCTGAGGGCGTTCAAAGGAAAGGGTGGGCATTTTGAAATGCAAATATTTTCAAGAAAGAGTAGAATACTTTTAAAAGAAATCGCATGCTTCAGGAAAGTTTCCAGGATGAATATCCTTCACTGCTCTCTTGTTTGTTCTGGGTCAGGAGAAGGGCTGGGGGCCCCCCAGACACCTATGAGCAAGCAAGGGGTGAGCAGCCAGGCGGTGACAGTGTGTTCCAGATGCCGGGATGGGGAGACAGACAGGACGAGAGGGGAGGTATCAGAGTCCACTCAGGGAGACTTCCTCGAGGAAATGATGCTTAAACTAAAAAAGGATTAGGAATGAGAGAGGCCACGGGGAGAGTGTCGTAGGCCAACAGCCTGCTCAGAGCCCTGGAGGCAGAGGAGCGCATGGTACCTGCTGGGCGCTGAGCACGGGATGCTGGTGAGGGGAACACGGGCCAAGGCTGCAGGCGCGTGGGCCGAGCTGGGAGCCCGGACTTGACTCTCGGGCCCTGGGGTGCCGCTGGGGGTTTTCGGAAGGGTAAATCTGTTCATACTTATTCTCTGGCAGGATTGCCTCAGCCAGGGTGGAGAATGCGTGGTGGGGCCTTGTCTGGAAGCGGAGAGACGGGTCAGAGGACGCCTACAGTGATCTGGGTGAGAGAGGGCGGTGCTCTGAGATTCGCTTTAGGAGGGAAAGATGGGTTGAGGGTAAGAGAAGGAATTCCATTGACTCGTGATTTCACTCGATCCTCAGTTGTAAAGAACTAGTATCTCCATTTTGCAGGTGACATCCGGGGGGAAGGGGGTGCCCGTTGAGTTGCTGGTCTGAGCACACACAGCCAGCAGGGGTTTGGGGCATCAGAATGTTTCTTTTTAGTTGGGATACAGTTGCCTTGCAATGCTCGATTAGTCTCTGCTATACAACAAAGTGAATCAGCCGTATGTGTACATGTGTCCCCTCCCTCTTGGACCACGCCAGCCCTCTAGGTCATCACAGAGTACCGAGCTGAGCTCCCCACGCTATAGAGACGCTTCTCGCTAGCTACCTGTTTTACACATGTAGTGTATATTTGTCAGTCCCAACCTCCCAGTGGGGTGTTAAGACGTTATAGTCTCTTAGCACAGGTTGCCCCCTTCATGGGACTTGGAGAGATGAGACTCAGAGTGAGTGGGTTTAATCATGGGAGAAAGCTGATGGCCCAAGTGGTTGTCCATGATGGGGGTCCATCTGACCAAGCAGACAGAGGGTGGGGGGAGCAAGGCCAGTGCAGGCCCCGCAGCCCCCAGACCCAGGTCCTGGGTGAATGCTGTGATCCAGGCCAGCCAACACAACCTCTCCAGGCTGCAGGCGATGTCATTCCCCACCCCGAGATAGTTCACGGAACTTCGAAGAACCAGTGTATGTTAGAGGTACTCTGTAAATCCTATGAGAAGGCACGTTCTGTGTGGTCCTGAGCTGTGGTTTGGTTATTTTATCTGCCCAGGTCCTCTCCAGGGACAGGTTGTTAGTCTGGTCCTCACCTCTCACTTCTCCCAGATCAACCCCTTCCTGAAGGAGGCTCTATGGAATCCGGGAGAAGTGGGAACCCTCCATCCTTCCCAGGCTGATGGTTAGAAGAGTTGGTTAGTTTCCTGTCCCAGTGCCTTGTCATTCCCCTGGGATGGGAAGACTCAGACCGAGAGAAGTAGAACTAGTTTTCAAAACACTTGCAACGGAGAGGAAGAGGAAACCTGAATTTTAAGGTCAAAGAAAAATTTCATTTTCTCCCTTTGGCTGCTTGGTATTGCACCTTACATTTCAGACAGCTCCTGCCTTTTTAGCTCCAGGCGGACCTAGGACCAATGACTATGGGTAAAATGTCTTTTAAAAGAAAGACAGGGCAGTGGATTTAGGGGCCCAAGTTCGTGAGATCTAGTTTCCAGAAAAAGTCAAGTTTAACCTAGCCGTCGAGATGCTTACCTGATTTTCTGGTTGCACAACTCAAGTTAGAACATTGGACAGGAAGCTCCGAAGTGTTTAACTCCTTTGTGTGCAAACTCCAGAAGGTGCTTATTGGGGAAATTTATGTGCATGCGAGAGTAATTCCCAGCGAGGGCCCTCTGAAAATCCTGGCCCCGGCCCCCCGCCCCTCCCCCGCTCTCAGCGGCCTCATCTGTAGGTGGGTAAATCAGCTCAGGCAAAGAGCGAGGGTGGGTGCCGCTGCGTTCCTAACGACTCCGTGACTCGGCTTTTTCAGAAACAGGGGTCATTCTTTGACTTCCCCTTTAGAATATTGTTTTCTGTTTCTGCCGTTGTAATTAGAGCTAGAAATTCAATTAACGAGGGGGAAAAAGAGAAACGGTCTTTTCAAGCCAGTTTCCGTGTGCTCCCGAGAGGTTTTGAGGTTAGGTCAGCCCCGTCGCTGTGCTGTTTACTTCTCTGGCTGTTGACGGGCTGGCACGTGACTTGGCCAAACGCTGGCACCGTGTCCTAGGAGTGACCACGACCGCCTTGGCTTCCGAGGCTGCCCTTCAGTGTCTTGGTATATGATGCCAGTTTTTAATAACAGCTCTGTTTACCAGGCAAATGGTTCTTTCGAGCATTTATTATTATTTTTGCAACACCTGTCAAAGAAAAGAGAAAGCTGCCAGGCCGGGCTGTGATCAGAGGCCGCTGTGCTGTACTGGGGACTTCGGGTTTCCTGTTGACTAGCCTACATTTTTCTGTGCACCCAGGCTCTCTCCCCCTGCCCCGCCCCTGAGGAAACTGAACAATGTGAAGTGGACACAACACGAAACGCTTTGAAGGGGAAAGTCACGCTATGTTTCCAGACACAACACCTTTTTTTTTTTTTTTTTTCAGGTCACTTAAAACGAACCACGCTGAGTCCATTTTCAGAGAAGTTCTTTTGGTTTGGGGAAACAAGGCCTCTTCTAAACCAGCTGCCCCCGACCTCCCCCTCCCCTAGTCATATGTGTGGGTGCGCTCCGTTGCTCAGTCTTGTCCGTCTCTTTGCGACTCCCTGGACTGTAGCCCGCCAGGCTCCTCTGTCCATAGAATTTTGCAGGCAAGGATACTGGAGTGCCATCGCCTTCTCCAGGCGATCTTCCTGACCCAGGGATCAAACCCTCTTCTCTTGCATCTCCTGCCTTGGCAGGTGGATTCTTCACCACTAGTGCCAGTGGGTAGCTCCCCGCCCCCCACCCACCTCCAAACATAAGTGCTTCCAAAGTTGACTGGGTGGGTATTTACAAAGTAGACTCAGGAAATTGAATGTTCAATCAAATTAATATCTTTCCATGGGAGAAAATATTCATAAGATACAGAAAATTGTAAGAGGAGAGTTGATGAGAAATTCCACTAAGTTAAATGCTTTTGTACACACACACACACACACAGGAAATACTCTAAAATGGGTGGTGAGACTAGGAGTAATTGTTCTCTTCTTCATGTTTTTCTGATCTTTCTAAACTCTTTACAGTAAGCAGGGATTTATACCCATAGCAGAGCATGGTGAGTGAAAGCACAGACTTTGGAGCCAGACTGTCTGGTTTGAGTCCTGGCCCTCCCACTTCCTGTGGTGATGGTCAGTGAATTACTTGATTTCTCTGTGCCTCATTTTCCTCATCTGTAAAGTGGGGGTAAGGATTGTACCTATTATATAAGGTGGTTATAGGAATTAAAGAGTTTATGTGTGTAAAGTGCTTAGAACATGTCTAGCATGTTCGATGAAGAAAATAACTTTTACTTTCTTTTAAATTTTAATTGGCGTATGACTGCTTTACAATGTTGCGTTAGCTTCTGCCGTACAACAGCGTGAATCCGCCGTAATACATGCATGGATCCACTCCCTCCCGAGCCTCCCTCCCTCCCCACCCTCCCCTCCTAGGTCATCGCAGAGCATCGGGCTGAGCTCCCCGCGGTGCAGAGCGGCTTCGCGCTGGCCATCTGTTCCACACGTGGTACTGTGTTTATACCCTCCCGACGCGGCCCACCGTCTCCACCCCCCGTCTGTTCTCTATGTCTGCGTCTCCATCGCTGCCCTCAAATAGGTGCATCAGTGTTTTCATCAGTACCGTTTTTCTAATTTATCGAATGGTGGCTGATGTTCTCTGGAATGCTCTCGGCCATGGGGTTCATGCTTTATGACGCGCACTGCTGGAGAGAGGGTGCATGGACCCCTAGGCCCGTGTCTGCCCTCAACTAACACAGTCAGGGCGGGCACGTGGCGTTGGCTGGGTGGCTAAAACTCTCAAAGCTCTCTGCCAGGTCGTGACAAAGAGCAGGGATTTCCCAAGGGTATACTGTGACCTCCGCCCGCTCCCCACCACGGCCGCCCCTTTGGTCAGAGCCGAGTGACGGCAAGCCTAATTGTCCCCCAAACCGCAGGTTATACTATCACAGTTCGGCTGGTGACGTCCGCAGAGCTGGAAGGATCCTTGACCTTTGGTAAACGGCGCCCCCTCGCCCAGATTGAAATGCCCTGGGCCAACCTGTGTGTGCAGCGGTACGTGCTTCACTTCCTCACGTAGGCCTGGGAGGAGCAGAGGGAAATGGGAGCCGGCTTTGTGGCAGATAGTCAAGTAATTGTGAAACTGTTCATGAACTGATAGGAGAAGGTGAAGGAGCTAATGACGAGGCAGAATGAGCTCGGGAGATCTTTTCCCAGCACTCAGAAGAGGATCCACCCAAAAGTACATCTGTGACCATTCACTTGTTTTGCAGACCACGGACTTGAGTGGTGGAGCTCATTTTTCATTTCTTCATAATAATAATAATAATATATGTGTGTGTATGTTTGTGAACTGTAGCCTAAGAATTGACAGAAAGAAAGGAAAAAAAAAAAAAAGGAAATCCATGAAACAGGGGAATCCTCCTGCTCGGAGGATGGGGACAGGATGGCACTAAAAACCACACTGAAGCTGTTTCCTTTCAGCCAAGGGGAAAATATTCTAGAAAAAGGAAACTCCAAAATGCTTGTTTACCCAGCTGTCTGTACAAAGTGAATTATTCATGATTAAATGTGAATAATAAACCTATGCAAATATTTGTTATATTCTCAGTTTTGAGGAGGTTGGGGGAGCAGCAGGAAATGAAGTCACTTTAAGGTGATTTTGTTAACTATTTTCTTTAGAAATATATAAAGAATATAGATTTTGATTTTTATTTATATACAGTCTTCTAAAAAAAAAAACAAACCCATCAGGTTGTGTTTTCTGTAGGAGGTTGTGTCCTATTGGAAATGACAATTGAAAACTTTTCCTCTTAGTTATTATGACTTTTATATAATTTCCTTAGAAACTAATTGTGAAAGTTTTTTTTTTTTCCCTCTGACATTAGAGGGTTAAAAAGCTTACAGCAGAATCTCTTCTCTAATGGGAAATCTTAACTGACAAGTTTCCAAGTACCTGCTGCTTACTGTAAATTCTTACCTATAAATTTCAGTTATAGGTTTTTGATAAAGGGAATATTACAATAATACTGATACCTGGCAGTTTGAAGCTGTTTGTCTTTTTTTGCAGAACTGGTTTAACAGTTTCCATCAGAACTGTTAGACTTTTAGCTGGAACTTGGTTAGGTTTTATGTAGCTTGCCCATTCTAAGAAACACTTAAAATCCAAGCAATTGCCAGACAGTGTTTAATCATCTTGTAACTTTTCAAAGTCACTTAACACAGTGTGTAACCATGATCTGCTAAAGAGTTTAAAGCATGCAAATGACCATTCTCTGTGTTGTAACTGTAAATGAGTTTCATTCATAATAATAATTAAAAAAAAAACACCCTTTCCCCTGGGCTCCATCGTTATGGCTGAGTTCATTCCAAGTAAAGCCTATGTTGCAGCTGACCATAGACTGGGTTCAGATAAATCTCACTTTGCTCAACAGTAACCTCAGTCTGTTACTAGGAGGGGCCAGAGGACTGGTGTGGTCCCTTCTGACTCGTGAGGATCAGGCTTTCTCTAGTTGTTGTTCAGTCGCCAAGTCGTGTCCAACTCTGCGACCCCATGGACGGCAGCACACCAGGCTTCTCTGTCCTTCACTATCTCCTGGAGTTTGCTCAGACTTATGTCCATTGAGTAGATGATGCCATCCAACCATCTCGTCCTCTGCCTCCCTCTTCTCCTGATGCCCGCAATCCTTCGGGCTGGGCTCCCGAGAGAGCTCGCCTCCCTTCCCCGCAAACTACCCCAGAGCCCGACTGAGGACTTCCATCCAGGCCCCAGGCTGCATTGAGAGTGGACTGTTGCCACCCCTTGCTCCTGCCTCTTGGTGGCTCAAATCCCCGGGTGGTCGCTGTCTGCTTTTTGCTGCGAATGGAACATAAAAAGAGAGGAAATAAAGGCCTTGTCCAGAAATAAAGGGAGAACCAAGGTTACGACTAAAACCGACTTTGACAGGATCTCTAGTCAATTCTGCACATCATGCTTCCCTGCCCCTGCCCCCCCCCCCCAGTTTACCTAGAAACCAACCAGTTTGTGGCTCATCAGTACCTATAGTTAACCTGCCGTTATCTCTTTCTTCTGCTGTTGTCATTTCTGGAGATTTGGACTGTGTGACACAGGCCACACAGAGGAATCAGAGACCAGAAAGTCATCTAATCTACTCCCCAGGCTTTAGGCTGCATTGAAACCAATCTAGACTTCCAGAGAGGGTAATTCTACCACTTTCTCTTGAGTTTGAATGAAACATAATCCATCCTAAGTCCCTTATTTTTCTTTTTTTAAATTAAACTTTTTATTTTGCATTGGAGCATAGCTGAATATCAATGTTGTGATAGTTTCAGGTGGACAGCCAAGGGACTCAGCCGTACATACACATGCATCCATTCTCCCAATCCTAGGTCCACTATCACTTATTCTATGTTAAGTGGAGAAAACTGAGTTTTTAAAAAATATTTATTTTTAGTTATTCGGCTGTGCCGGGTCTTAGTCACAGCATGTGGGATCTAGTTCCCTGACCAGGGATTGAACCTGTGTCCCCTGAATTGGGAGTGGGGAACCCTAGCCGCTAAACCACCCGAGGAGTCCCAAGAACTATTTTCCTATTAAAAAGAAAACACATTAAAATTGCATTGTAAGGTTAATTGGCAATATTCATAAGTGGCAAACACAGGTCTCAAATAAGAGGAGGTAATAAAGAACTAGAAATTTTTAGAAAAATATGATCTATATTTAATGAAACCCCATCAGTGAGTGAAGGCTTCCCAGGTGACACTAGCGGTAAAGAACTTGCCTGCCAGTGCAGGAGACGTGAGACTCCGGTTCGATCCCTGGTTTGGGAAGATCTCCTAGAGGAGGGAATGGTTACCCACTCTAGTATTCTTGCCTGGAGAATCCCAAGGACAGAGGAAACTGGCAGGCTATAGTCCATATGGTCACAAAGAATTGGACACAGTTGAAGCAGCTTAGCACACTTACATCAGTGAGTGAACATTGGTTTCATTGTTAACATTTTCATTGTCCTGTTTCTCCCAGAATCTGCAGTTATCTGAGCAAATTTGCCTCTCTCTTTATAGGAACTGGTCTCAGGATTGAGATCGGTGGTTTCTTTCTCAGACTGTTTCAGCTGGGGAGCCATTTCATTATGTGCCAGGAAGTTTCTGAACCTGCGGTGTAATTAATTCCTTTAATAGGCTCCTCTCTAGGGAAGGCCCATTAGCAGACATCATTATGAATTAATGTCTTAGTCCAGGAGAAAAGCCCTTGGAGGCAACAGTGAAACAGATCAATCTTTGTTGAGAGATGTGACCGGGGGGACTTAACCACATTCCTTGTGGTTTCAGAATGACATGCATGTTCTTGGACCTGTAGATAGTCAGAGATAGTTGTCTTCTCAGTAATACCCTGACCACACCAGCTCTTTAACATTAAGAGAGAGTTCTTAATGTTGTAATTTCTTAGAAGAGAGCGGCGTGGTGAACGTGCACACTGCCTGCAGACTGACTGATGCCTGTGAAGAAAGCCACGAGCCACTTTAAGTACACTTGAGGCTGCTGGACAAATCCATTCTAGAGTAACATAAAATTCAGGCGTCCCCCCAGTCCAACCCGCCTTGATCTTGTTAAATAGTAGTGAAATCTTTCTTGGGACTTCCCTGGTGGTCCGCTGGCTAAGACTCCATGCTCCCAACACAGCAGGCCCCAGGTTTGATCTCCTGGTCAGGGAACTGGATCCCACATGCTGCAACTATGACCTGGAGCAGCCAAATACATAAATATTAAAAAAAAATAGTAATGAAGTCTTTCTGCTGGAGTCTGAGTGTTTTCTTGATTATTTTCACATTGCTTTGGGTTCAGAAAAGACCCTGATGCTGGAAAAGATTGAGGGCAGGAGGTGAAGGGGGCAACCGAGGCTAAGATGGTTGGATAGCATCATCGACTCAACGGACATGAGTTTGAGCAAACTCTAGGAGATCGTGAAGGACAGGGAAGCCTGGCGTCTGTAGTCCATGTGGGTGCAGAGTGGGACGCGAGACTGAACAACAAGGTCACTGTGTGACCTTGGGCAAGTGGTTTCGCTTCTGTGTCTTAGACATCTCGTCTGAAATCGAGATGACAGCAGGACCTGCCTCCTTTGGTTGTGGGGGGGATTAAATGAATGAGCACGAGTGGGTGGGTGCTCAGCAGAACGCCCAGCCCAGAGCAAGCCCCACCGATACTGACTAATACCGCGATTAGCTCTGCCGAGTGGAGGGCGCTCTGCTGCACGCGGGCCTGAGACAGAAGCCGAAAAACTCTGACAGAGCAGAGGATGGGTGTGTGGGTCCAGGGTGGGGCCCAGCCACAAAGGGACATGAAGGAACTTCTGGGGGTGACAGAAATGCTCTGTATCTTGATTGTGGCAGCGGTTACCCTGGTGTAAACTTAAAAAATAACTCACTCAGACCATTCTTTCCCTGATCACCCCCTTCCATATATCAGCCCAGGCCGTGTAACCACTCGATGTCGGGTTAATGCAGCATTTGCCTAGTTGATTTTGTGTCTCTGAGCCATTTCTCCTCTAGTGCCCCTTTGTGTGCGCATGTTCACCCTCACTTCCGTGACCATGTCAATAAATACACCTGGAACGGCGTATGTGGCCGTTTGTTTAAAAAGGAGGGAAAGAAACAGACGTGCATATGCTAGTAGGTTTACCTGTTTAGGCCCTAAAATAGCTCTAGAAAGACATATGAGAAAGTGGTTATCTTAGTACCGGTGGGGAGGGGACCTCGGGACGGGGCAGGAGGGATATGTCTCATTCTATAGCCTTTTGTTCCTTTTGAATGTTCAATCCCGTGAATGAATTACCTAATCAAAAAAATAAATAAATAAAACGTAGGCAATGACAAGAACCCTGCCGAGTTCGTCAGTTCGTTCAACAAATATTTACCGGGCACCCACCACTTGCCAGGCAGGCAGCAGGGTTAAGGTGTCCAGGGCTGTGTCTCTGCCGCGCGATCCTTCACAAATGGTGCGTCAGGGGCCCTGCGTGCTCGTTCAGCCTGAAAGCTTGCTTACAGGAGATGCAAAGGGCCTGGGTTAATTACAGTGGCCGGGGCTGGCATGTGATTTAGGGAAAACACAAGGTCAGGGGCAATTATGGTATAAGGGACTTCCTTCCACATACTGAAAAGACGCAGAAAGCTGCACCGGGGCAAGGGTGTCGGATAATACCTCATCCCGAATGTGTCTGAAGCGTGAACTCTCTTTGTGCCAGGCATTCTTCTAAGTGCTTTACTTGAATCAGTTCACTCAGTTTTCACGGTAACTCCGAAGGGAGACCCTATCATGGCCCCCACTTTTACACATGGGGAAATTGAAGCGCAGAGAGAGCAGCCAGCTTGCCCAGAGTCACACGGCTCGGAAATAGGACGACCAGGGTTTGAACCCAGGCAGTGTCTAAACTCCAGAACCCTCAACTTTTTTTTTAAATTAATTAATTTATTTTAATTGGAGGCTAATTACTTTGCAATATTGTTGTGGTTTTTGCCGTCCATTGACGTGAATCAGCCACGGGTGTACATGTGTCCCCCGTCCCGAACCCCCCTCCCACCTCCCTCCCACCCCATCCCTCTGGGTCGTCCCAGCACACCAGCTTGAGTGCCCTGTGTCCTGCATCAAACTTGGACTGGTCATCTAGTTCACCTGTGGGAATATACATGTTTCAGTGCTGTTCTCTCAAATCATCCCACCCTCGCCTTCTCCCACAGAGTCCAAATGTCTGTTCTTTACATCTGTGTCTCCTTTGCTTTCTCACACATAGGGTCATTGTTACCATCTTTCTAAATTCCATATATATGTGTTAATATACTGTATTGGTGTTTTTCTTTCTGACTTACTTCACTCTGCATAATAGGCTCCAGTTTCATCCACCACATTAGAACAGACACAAATGCATTCTTTTTAATGGCTGAGTAATATTCCATTGTGTATATGTACCACAACTTTCTTACCCATTCATCTGCCGATGGACATCTAGGTTGCTTCCACATCCTGGCTATTGTAAACAGTGCTGCAGTGAACATTGGGATACACATGTCTCTTTTAATTCTGGCTTCCTTGGTGTGTATGCCCAGCAATGGGATTGCTGGGTCATATAGCAGCAGAACCCTCAGCTTTAACCACTTCAATATACTGTCTTTTGGGAAAAGGACTTAGAAAATGTTCCTTGCTCCATCTCTGTTGAAATTCTACCTTTAATAACAATGTCATAGAACTTTACAGCTAGGAGAGCCCTCAATATTCTATTTACTTGATTCTTCTTTTTTAAAAAAATTATTTTTATTTATTTGGTTGCACCAGGCCATAGTTGTGGCATGTGGGATCTTCAGTCTTCATTGTGTGGGAGCTTTAGTTGCAGCATGTGGGATCTAGTTTCCTGACCAGGGGCCCCTGCATTGGGAGCACAGAGTCTTAGCCATTGGACCACTAGGGAAGTCCCCTCATTTGACTTGATTCTTATCCAAAGAGCAACTTCCTGGTCAACTCAACTTGAACACTTCTAGTGATGGGGAACTCGTTACAGCCAGAAAGAGTCATGGGCTGACAGTTTTAATAATGGAAACATTACATCCTTGTGCCAGGCACCGTTCTAGGGCATGAAGGAGAAAGTCCTCCAGCTGTGGAGCCCAAACCTGCCTCCCTGCAGCCTCTTCCTACTGGATCTGTGTTCTGTCTTTGGAACAACCCAGACTGGGTCTGTGCTTCCCTCATCTGACTTGGCCTCGCAGTTTGCAGGCAGCTGTGAAGTTCTCCTTAGACATTCTTCTCCCCTGTTTACTCAGTCTCCCCTCATTTCGCATTCCCAATGTGAGATTCGCTTTTCTTACAAACACGCTTCCATTTTAAAATGCAGATGTGGGGAGGGCAGCCCACTGAGCTTCATCTGAAGCGTCGCTCCCATCAGACTGTCTTGAGGGAAAGTGAGTCTGGATTTGGGAAAGGAGAGGGGAGAAATAGCCGGGAGCGTGGCTTGGGTGTCGATGCAGGATCTCGGGGGCAGGCAAAGAGCAGCGCTGGGACCCTGAACTCCTGACATGAAGGAACGGGACAGGCCAAGAGCGAAATATAGGACAAGCGACGAACACCTGTTGAGCACCAGCTGTATACATGCTGGGCACTTAGCTTGAGCTGCCTGGCTTAATCCTCACAAGGGTGTCAGTAGGTAGGCGCCTGAAGTACTGTTATCCTGAGTAACCCGAGCTGGAGCCGGGAAATAGCCTGTCTAAGAAATGCCAGCCAGGTTCGGCAGCCATACCCTAGCCTTTACCTTAACAACCTTGCTCAAAGAAAGATGAAAACCTAAATTTGCCTGCTTACCCTGGAGCTGATCAATAATTATTCAGACGGAACCCAGATGCCCCAGACTTCTCCAGCCTTCAGCAGTCCTGCGGTACCCAGTGAGGAACCTCGGTCTTAGACCAGCTTTCTGCCCCACCAGTCTGTCCTGGCTGTTTCTGGCTCTCTGGATCTGCCTGCCTCACCACTCCTGTCTCAGGGAAACCTTTTACAGCTGAACCTCATGGCACAGTTAGGACCGGATGAAAGTGTTTAGGGAGGCTTGTCCCCCGGGCGGTCCTATTGAGCAGATCTCATGTCCAACTTCCGGCTGGGTTGTAGGGGTCAGTAGACCCTCTGCCTCCCCTACAGTCGGCTACTGGTAGCCGTGAGTCTGCCACCTCCAAGAGTCAGTCTCGACGACTTTGACACTCCCTGTTTGTAGAGATGTAGTCACCCAGGGGAAGTGATGTGAGTCGATTAGCACCTCAGGTCTTTCCATTTCTGGGTAGGATTTTGGCTTTACCATTGCCTAACCAAAGAGCCCACTAATTAAGGCCCTCGTCCTAGCGGAAACTGCAAACTAACATAGCAAGTCTCAGCCAGGGCCTCATTACACAAACACACAACCACATTGAAAATATTCTTTTAAAAATACATATATATATATGTGCTAATAATTTCTGAAGAGGATACATTTGGAACAAACAGAGGCATCTCGTTTGTACAGCATCTCAGACTCATGCCATGGGAGAGCTGCTCGGTGCCTTGTACAGTGCGGGTCTCATTTTATCATCTGGGTCTTCCTTCTGATTGAGAATGATTGCCACTAAGAATTATTTTTACTATAAATCCGGAAACTTACTGGGAATCTCTAAAGACCCAGTACTACTGGGTTTGAAACCATGAACTGACAATGTTAAGACACCCTGAGAACTGGCTCTAATAGTGTTTTGTTTTTTTTTTAATGTATATTAACACATATATGTGGAATCTAGAAAAACAGTACTGATAAACCTATTTGCAGGGCAGGAATAGAGATTCAGACATAGAGAACAGACTTACGGACACAGCAGGGACAGAAGAAGGTGCGATGAATTGAGAGAGTAGCATTGAAATATATCTACATTACCATGTGGAAAACAGCTAGCTAGTGGGAAGTTGCTATTTATCACAGGGAGCTCAGCCTGGTGCTCTGCAGCAAGCTAGAGGGGTGGGATGGGGTGGAAAGGAGGTTCAAGAGGGAGGGGACGTATGTGTACCTGTGGCTGATTCATGTTGATGTGAATTATCCTCCCGTTAAAAATAAATAAAAAGAACAAAACGTGCACCACTTTGAACTTGTGTGAGTGTCACTTTGACGCTGGTGAATCTTTCCAGTCTCTTCCTGGTAGAGGTGAGCTGGAGAATGAAAGGACCCTGACACCAGAGGGACCTTCGAGAAGGGAAATGAAGGTGTGGTTTCGGTGCCTGGCTTCAAAGGCTGGTGGCAGTCGTGAGCTACACCAGCCCTCTTTCCAGCTAGACCAATTTTCTGTAAAGACAGAAAAACCGCAGGCAGCCCAAGTCAAATTTCCCCTGCATAGATTTCAGTTTAACGACATCCCAGTTTCCAGGCGACCTGCAGCAGATCTTTGCGAGCACCGGCGCTGCTGGGGTGAGGGAATGGCTAGAGCACTGCGGTTTAGGCTCCCCAGCTGGGGTCTGAGTTGTCCTTCTTTTCACTGAAATTCTAGCTTCTTGATGAACTTGTGGTTATTCATTCCGTTATTATTAAGGGCAGAAATGAATAGGCTAGAAAAAGGATTTTTTTTTTTTCTCTCCCCATCCCAATAAATCATGCAGTAAATAGAATTGAACACCCTCCCATCTTGATAGCTGGCTGAACTTCTGAGCTCTGCTGTGTCAAATCAGCGAGTTCATGTCTTCATGGTTCTCGGATCCTCTTGACAACGCGTCTCCTTCTTGATGTGCCCAGGCAGGGCACGGGTCCAGCACCTTCTCTCTGCTGCTGAGACACACACACACAGAAACACACACACTCTCTCTGTCTCTCTCCATCAGACACACACATCCTGCCTGTTGGCATCCATTGCGGGAGGAGAGGGGTGTTAACAGAGACAATAAAAGCACTAAAAGACCATCTAGACAGATTCAGACTCTAGACTTTTACTTAAAGGATCTCCCACCTTAGGCTAAATTTATCAAAATTATAGACTGAGAGCTAAATTCCTCTTTTAAACAAAACGGTTCTCTCTGAAATCCAGATTGACTAATTACTGCCTATAACCCGTCTGCTCCGAGAGTCAGAGCCTCCTGGGGTATTGATGAAGCTGCTTGGTGTTCAGACACCTGAGGCTCCGAGGCAGGCTCACTGCCTCACAGGGTTCGCCCTGTCAGATTTCTGACACCCTGTGGAGTAAGTTCCTCCTGACACGGAGCGTGAGTGACCTCCTATAGCTTTCGCCAGTCTGCTCTGAGCTCTGTGCTCTGAGAGACACAAAACAAGCCTAATCCCTCCACTAGACAGCTAATCTCTTCATAGGATTCTCTCAAAAGAAGTTCTGGTGACTCAGGCTCCGGTTCTCCCAAGGATATAATAAGCCCGTACCTTCCCCCTCCTGCTCCTCTTGGCGGCGGGGCGAGCTCATGGGAGGACACGCCACGTGCTGGGGAAAGGGAACTCGCTCCTCCCTGGCAGGCCTCGGGGCTACAGCCCAACTCAGGACCCCAGCTGGGGGGCTGCCTGTGGGCAATCGGAAGTTGGAGAGCCTCCTGAAGGGGAGTGTGACGACCACAGGCTGCCGCTGGCTTGAGTGCACGTCTGGCCCCTGAGAGTCTCCTCTCAGCCCGGATCAGAGGTCTGCCCTGGGTTCTGAGTCTTTCCTGTGCATCAGAACCCAGGGAGTTCTCCAGAGGGCCCACCACCTGGGGTTCTGATGAATAGAAATGAGGCGGGCCTAGCAGTCTGCGGTTTAACAAGCACTCCAGATCCTGATGTCCTCACTACACTGATCTGAATGAAGAAAACTAGACGAGCCAAAAAATACCTTGTGTTTTGATTTTATTTAACCAGAAAACACACACACTTACAACATTTAACTTGTTGGTCCTATCCATTTAAATTAAGTTATTAAATTTCATGGTATATAAATAATTCACACAACACTGACATTTATTATTCATCTGATGTTAATCATTAAGTCTATTAGAATTCTTCCAGAAGGACAGGAGGACTGGGGGCCTCATCTGCAGGTTACAGACTGATGAGCTGAAGCTTGGGGTGGGGAAGTGTGCCACAGGGCCTCTCGGAAGGGAACCAGGCTCCTGCGTTGCAGCCGGTTCCTGTCTCGGGCTGGCCAGCAGAAGGCGGCGCAGGGCCGGCTTTGGGGAACTCTACAGGGAGACTACACTTTGGTCCAACACTTAGCTGATTAACCTCGTGATTGAAGTTAACACAGGAATCACACAGGATCAGCACCGCCACACACACGCTATGCGATTCTGTGGGAATTCTAATGAACTGCAGAGGGATTCCAGCACACAGGTTACAACAAGTTAAAACCTTTTGCGGTCGTCTGAGCACCTGGGGAGTTGAATTATGCAAAGAAAACCCTCTTTCCTTTGAGAAGGACAGCTTGTTTCTCTTCCAAAGAGCTGCTGTGGTTCTTTTCCAGCTATAAAGGGTGTCTCATCTCTAACTCTGCCTCAAAGCAATGCTGGCCCCAAGCAGTCCTGGTGACCTCGTTTCCTTGTGGCCAAGTGAACCCATGTCCTACCTGGTCATTCAGCACTTAGTGAATTAACACAGAAAGTTGAGCAATACATTTAGTAAAGGGTTTTGGTGATAGAAACTTACTTTCCTACTAAGACACTTCATGCACACTTGTTGCAAAATGGACTTATTTTAGAATAAAAGTAGCAAAGGCAGCCAAGTTTCACTTTCTGTCAGGGATGAAGACTTTCACTGGTTCGCTGACCTTCCTCTTCTTTCTGGATCTCTCAGAACTTTGCTGACTGCACATGAAATTCATTCTTTGAATCTGTGAGAATCACCAGAGAGAGGCAGCGTTCAGCAGAGATTCTGGTATCTGCACAAGGCACACAGGACAGACCAAGCCTTAACCCCCCGAGTGGCGAGCGGATCCAAACCTGCCTTCCTGCGGGCCGGGCTAGCTCTGCTCCGAGGCCCTGCGGCCAGAGCGGAGCCTGGCATTCCGGCTTTCAGGAGCTGAGGCCCCTGGAGGCAGCCAGGTTCAGGGACAGTTTCTTGGCTCTCTTTAGCGAATTCAGCACATCCAGCTCTTGAAAAAAAGAGCTGTCAAGAGGTGGGGCCAACTAGGAGCCATTAAGGGTCAGGAGAGATCTAGGGCACTGATAGCTTTAGAGGCAAATATAATTCAAGTCACCTTTTCAGTGAGCAGAATCATGCAGTCTTACCTTTTTTAAACTATAGGTTCAGATTAACAAGGTGGGACCATGACCTTCTTTCTGCTTGATGAGAATTATGTTACCGACTAAAGAGAATTCGGTTAGTGAATCATCATGGGCATATATTTCTCCATTGGGCTCAGCTTCGGTAAAGATTTTAGAATTTTATTTAACCGAGCGAACAACTCGATGTCAGACAATCCCTAATGCCTGGAATTCCAAGACAGGCATGGAGGACATTTTTATAGTTTCCAGCCACTAGATGGGAGAAAAGGTTTTTCCATGTTCTCTGTTCTTTCTTTGGAGGAAAATGGAATAAGATACATATTTTTAAGCAAGACTTGTCAGAATATCTAGTAGAAGTTCCAACATTATTCTTTTCTTTTGTTATAGGTACAGGTTGTTATTGTTGACATGCTTTTACTACAAAATAATGGAAGTATCAGTAAAGCAGCTAAGTACCATTTGGAGCCAAAGATTGGTTCTATAAACACCTAATTTCATCACCAGTTTTGCATTTTAGAAAGTAGTTGAATTTCTGATCTCAGAAACCACAAATTCCCTTTGGCTTAAACCAAGACATTGGCTATATGGAACACTAAAACTCTGAGAAAATAATTAGAGCTGCTCATTAAGTAACTGGTTTGCTTAGATATACAAAAGTTTGAAAGGTCTGCTGTAAAGTAAGGAAATAGCAACATAAAAACCCAAAGCACAAAAGCCAACTTCTTTATCTGGGAGGTGAATTTGTTTCAGTGTAGCTGTAAGAAAAAGTACTGGGTAAAATTCTAGCTTTTCTAAAAATGTGCTTGGGTATGCTTTCCATTCAAATGAAATTATCCCCACTTCTATCAAGTCAGGTTACACTGGGAAGAAGAGAAGATGGGTGTACAGGTTGGTCTGATGGTTTGATAGTTTTGTTCTCTTTTTCTTCTTTGCTAGAGTCAACCAGAGTTTTGTTACAAGCTTCAGAGCTTTAATTTTATTGCAGTGAGTTCACTGAAACATCTTCATAATGTATACAAGGCAACTAGTGAGGTCTGGGAAGTTCACTGGTTTATAGAAAACTAGTGGGTTTGAAAGCAAGTATGTGATCAGTTGGGGTGCTTCCTAACATAGATAAATAGTCTGTGTTCTGAACTGTATAAGCCCACAAATTTATCCATACAAAGCAACATTTGAGAAACATTTTTCAGGTGTGCTCCAACTCGCTGAGTTTGCATCGTTGATGCCAAAGCCACCCAGGCAAGCATTCCACTGGAGGTGTCCAAGTTAAAAACCTGGGATTCATCCATGGCTACTCCATCATCCTCACCCTAACGTCTAACTACTCACTAATTCCGGTTGAGCCTACCTCCTTAATATCTTTGAGATCCATCCATTTTTCTCTCTTCTCCTGCCTCTGGTTTACCGTAGGCCAGTATCATCTCTCCCAACTCCTGGACTCAAACTGCCACGCTTCCTACCTCTCCAATCCACTCTCCCACTCCGGAGCCCAAGTAGTCTCTGTTAAATCTGACTACATGGCTCTCCTGATTCATCACCCATGTTAGTGACTTCCCCTTGTTCTCAGGACAAAGCCCACACTCTCCATGGCCCTGGCCCATCTCCGCAGCTCCATCTTGCCCAGACTTCCTTGGCCGATTGCAGCTCTCACATGGCCCCTGCTCGCCCCACTCTGGACCTGGCCTCTGGTGTCCACTCCCACGCTCTGCTCCTGCCCTGTCACTGGGTGCAGGGAATTATTGGCCGAATGAATGAATGTGTCCTGTGCTGGCACTAATACCGTGTCTCTGGTAATGTGAAAGTGCATAAGACACAGTTGTTTTCAAGGATTGAATCTTGTAAGGGAGAGACATGAAGCACATGATTGCAAAATAAGGCAGCACAACATAATAGAAATCCATTCACTCAGCAATTATTAATGGAGGGCCAGTGCTGCGCGTGGTATTGTTCTGGGTGCTTGGCGCACATCAGTGAACAAACGAGATAAAAATCCTTGCCCTGTAGATTTTACAGTCCGGCCATGTTACTTTTTGGCTTAATGATTTCCTATGGCATCTCACCACTTTTAGGCAAAGTCCAAAGTGCCTCCCTTGGCTTTTCGTACACCATCGGTGGTTCTGGGAAAGGGAGGGGCCTTTGTGGGGGCCGCTACCGTCTGAACACCCCCCAGTTCGAGTCGCCGCCTGCCAGGGCCTGGCTGTGCCCAGCAGTGTCCGCCGCCTCTCCCCCATTCTATCTCTCACTCTGCCCGCTGTTTTCTCAGCCCCCACGAATGGCAAATGGCCCATCATGGTGGATGCGTGTGTGTGTGTGTGTGTGTGTGTACAGGAGCATCTTCCTAAGGAATGAGCGCAGAGCTGCCATCACGGTCTTAGAGCCCCTCTGTGCGCTGTTAATGGGGTCCCAGGAGGTTAGGCACTTGCCTGTCTTGGTCACAACTTGCATATAGTACGGCCTGAATTCATTTTCTTCCTATGAATGAATGAATGAATGAATCTGTCCTCAAACAACACTCTGCCTGCTGTATAGAAAGGTGTGTGGAGGCAGCAAGTGGATGCAGGCTGGTGAGTCATGCTACTGGAGTGGTCAGGTGATAACCTTGGGTGCCCGTGCAGGAGAGACGGCAACAGTGATAGAAGTATCGAGAAGGTAGAGGCAGTAGGATGACCAACTGGACACGGTGGTCAAGGAGAGGTGGGTAGGCCAACAATGACTCCCAGTTTCTGGCTCAGCCAACCTCAGGGATGGAGGACTGTTCCCTCAGGCAGAGAACAATGAGCGTTTTGAACCTACTGTGTTGGGAGTACTTGAGAAACCCCGGGTAGAGACAGGGGATCGGCAGCAATGTACGGAAGTCTGGAGCTCGGGGTGGCAGCCTGGGTTGGACAGGTGATTGTGAGAGTCGTCAGCATATGGAGGCTAGTTAGTGCCGCAGGTGTGGAAGAGTCTGCTTACTGAGAGAAGAGAGCGTGAGAAGGGAAAGGAGGCCAGGACACAGCCACAAGGAACTCCAGCACTTAGAGATCAGGCGAAAGAGCCGACGAAGGAGGGTGCGAGAGACAGAGAAGTCTAGATTGTCCTACAAAGAAAGCCAAGGCAGAGAGGTTTAAGAAGAGGGAATAGAGAAAATAAAAGCGATGAAGGCTTTTTTTCCCCTGTAGTGTCAGGGGTTGCTGAGAAGTCAAGGATGATAAGGACTGAAATATGTCTACTTGATTTAGACAGGGAAGTTACTAGCTGCATTGGAGTTTGCGGGGCAGATGTCACCCTGAAGTCAGTTGAAGAATGCATAAAAAACTAAAGACATTGAGACAGCAAGTATGCAAAGTTTTATAAAAAGTCAAGAGGGAGTAACCAGCTCAACCTGGGGAATTTAGAGAAGGCCCCTAAGCCTAAGAGAAACATTGAGATGGGTCTTAAAGTATGGGTTCACTGCATTGGAGATGGGGAAAGTGGGTAAGAGAGGTCATTCTAGGTGGAAGGTTCATTCAGCATGCCTGAAGCACTAAGGTATGAAAAGACATGGAAGGTACATGCAACAGAGAGAAATGTCCCTTTATTAGATTGGCCCTTAGGGTGAGGCGTTACATATCAACACTCTCCTGTTAAAAATGTAAATTCCCCTGTAATTATTACTCAGTATGATATTAGTGTAAATTAACTTAGCAAATGGTCTTCTCACAGGCTTTGGGAAGCAGACAGATAAGTATCAGCACAGAAGAGCAGTCAGGGCACCGTGCTTTGCATTAGGAGGTTGATCTGTCTGGGGAACAGAGCGGGTGGGCAGCCCCAGACAACCAGGAAATACCGTGAGAACTTTTTGTGCCTGGGGTGACAGTGCAGAGAATTTTATTACTTCAAAACTGTCTGCCAGGTCAGATCTGGCAAAATGTTTTCTGTTTAGAAAGCCAGTCCTTGCCAGCATAGATGTATATATAATCAAGTGTTAAGTATGGAATCTCTGGACTTAGAAGTTGCCAGATCAAGGACATTTATGGTTCAGAGAGGGTTTGTGCGCTTATAACTAAGTTATAGCCCTGATGTTAGTTTCAAATCCTCTCCCTTAAAATGTATCTTTTCTGCACAATGAAAGGTAGATCAACAGTGATTATCCAATAAATGCTATTAGCATGAATGGAGCTAGTTGTTAACATTGTGATGAATGAGTGGTTAAGAAACCAAACGCTTAAAGGGAATGCTGACCTCCAGCTCCAGTGGAGCTGTGAGCTCTCTGGTGTGCTGGGAAGTGTCTCTCACATTTTCCTGGGATTTATGAAGAGTTTGCCCACTGACTTAGGGTTCTGGACCATGTTTATCTCTATTTGGGAGGTAAATATGTAGTCTCCTTAGAAATCACATATTTCCATTAATCTCTAAAGTTTATTCTATCAGTTCTTCCTTCCTGCACATTTTCTAATGCATCATGTGGCTTTAAAAGTTCCATAATTAATTCATTTACTCAGCCAATGTTTGGGGCATCTTCTCTGTGTCAGATATTGTGCTGAGCACGAAAGACATGAAGCTGATCAAGACATACTTCATGTCCTCCAAGAGATTATGGTGGGGAAACAAACCGGCTACAGATGAAATGGGAGTCATGTGTAGGGTACGGTGAAGCTTCCAAAAAGATCTTATCAGCTCTTCCTGGGGAGGCCTGGCAAGGCTTCAAAGAGGATGTGAAACCTGAACTAAGAACGGCGAGATGAGCAGACATTCACCAGGCAGATGGCATTAGAGAGAACATTCTAGACAAAAGAAGCACAGGGATGGGACAGAAAGCAGAATACCCCTGGAGGACTGGGACTCGTTCAGCGGGACTAACAGGAAGGGCACAGGGTGGTAGGCTGGGTCAGACAAGGTCGTTCTCCCAAGTTTGGATTTTCTGTGCTGTCATGGAGTGCCTCCACAGAGTTCCCAGAGCAGGTGTGCTGTGGAAAGGTCCTGACGGCAGCAGTTAAGGGGTGAACCGCGGACAGTGAGACAAGGAGAGTAAGGTTATTTCAGGAGGACTGATCCAAGGGAGAACAAGGGCCGCAGTGAGGGCAGACCAGGGCGGGCGATGGGGGAGAGGGCGGGGGCGGGGGGGGTCTGAACCTGGACCCTGATACATCCTTGCCATTCACTGCGATGGGCACAGAGATGGCAGAGGAAAGAAAGGAGTGAAACCAAATGACAAGATGGTCAATGGTGCCACTGATCAAGACGGGAAGCAGAGGAAGCTGAGGGGGTGGGAGGTAGAAACAAGGTGGGGAGGGTGGACGGAGCAGCAACTGACTCTGGTTTCGAGATTCTGCGTTGGAGGTGGGCTCTCCAAATGCAGATGTCCCCCAGGGCCCGGGCTGGGTGATCTGGAGGCCAGGAGGAGGGAGGGCACTGTGCTAGGAGCACAGAGAGAGGGTGTATTCACTTCACATCAAAGACGGGCCGTTACCCGAGCTCTGGCAGGAAGGTGGTTGACGTGGCTGTAGATACAGGTACCTCTTTAAACAGGGGGGCAGGAAGTTGAATGATTCGTTCCTGATGGGCTTAGTTATTCCTATAAAGTAGAGTTCAGGTCATCTGTTTAGAAAGGGGAGTCAATTGTCATGGGTGGCATTGAAGACACTTACATGGTGTAAGCATGCAGAGTGGAAAGGAGCCACTGATGGACTTTCAAAACTAATAGTTATTGCTTAGGGTCCAGGTAACTTTAAGACACAGTACCTTCAAATGAAAAAATGTAACTCTTGACATATTAAACATTTTGCTCTTCCTTTTACAACCATTTGAATGCTTACAATAGACTTGCTAAGAACATCACAAATGTTATCTCATTTATTCCTTGAGACAACTATGTGAGGACAAGAGAGGGGCTTTTTATTCCTCTCACAGATGTAAAAACTGAAGCTCAGAGAAATGAAATGACTTGTCTACTTCACATATTTAGTAAGTGGAAGTCTTGAACACAGGTCTCCTGACTTCAAATTCAGTGCTTTTTATAATCTGCTTTCAACCCAAAGGAGAAACAAAGATAGGAGAACCCAGCCATCAGAACTCTGGGTAGGGTTCCTGCCCTGGGCTTCTGTCTGAGGCTGACCACTGTTGGGCACAGCCTGCTGGGACCGCAAATGATAAGCCAAAGCTGAGTTCATTAATCTTCCTTTGTGACCAATTTTTCCTCCTGACTTTTCAATTTCTGTTAATCACCATTTCCCAGTCATCAAAGGTGGAAAACACAGTCACCCTAGATTCCTCTCTCATTTCCTAATGCCTACACAGCGCTCTTGTAATGAGTACGTGAAACAGCACAGATGGAGCACCTGGTCCATCTCCCACGTGCAAGTCATTCAGCGCCTGGGGGCTCCTGTCATTCCTACTCCTGAGAAGGGAGTAGGAATGACAGGCCTGAGAAGGGCCACCGAAAGATGTCCATGTCCTAGTCCCTGGAGCCTGTGAATATTACCTTATATGGCAAAAAAGACATGGCGGGGGGCGGTCTCTGCAGGGTGCCTGAGTGTCTTGAGATGAAGAGGTTATCCTGGACTATCCAGGTGACCCTACCCATGAGCATGTGTATCCTTACAAGAGGGAAGAAGAGGGGGACCAGAACACTGACAGATGAGGAAGAGACCGTGTGACCCCTGAGGCAGAAACTGGAGTGATGTGGCCATAAGCCAAGGAATGCCAGGGCTACCAGAGGCTGGAGAAAGCAGAGGACCAATTCTCCCCTATGTCATTTAGAGACGTATGGCTTGCTTTCGGCCCAGTGACTGAGTTTTGGATTTCTGGCCTCTAGTGAGAGAATACATTTCTGATGTTTTAAGCCATGAGATTTGTGGTCATTTGTTACAGCAGCCCTAGGAATCTAACACAGTTATTCCCCCAAAACACCTCATTCTTTCCCCTCTTCTCTATTTCTTCCACGTTTCAGAAGACAGAAATCTACTATTATTAATACTTACTGTCTTAGGTTTTGAATAATTCTTTCAAGGTCAATCTCTAAAAGTATTTCATCCACAAAGTCTTTCCTATTTCCTTAATCTGATATGAATATTCTTTCTTGAGCGAATACCCACAGCACATTTTTTGTAATTATGTTTTCCTGACAGCATTAATATTTGTAAACAATTTGTCCATTACCAAAACAGGGTTTTAAGTTCTTTGGGAATTAATTTGTATTAATGTGATTTTTAGACTCCCTGCAATGCTTTACATGGTGTCTTTTACACACATCAGTAATTCTTTGCTGTCTATCTGAACTACCTACACAAGTATTCACTTACACAGTTATTCACACATCCTAAACCTGCACTGTCAATATGGCAGCCATCAGCCATGCGTGACCACTTAAATTTAGTCAGAATTAATTAAAATTTAGCATTCAGTTCCTCAGTTGCCTTAGTCACATTTCAAGTGTTCAGAAGCCACCTGTGGGTGCTCAATTCAAGTGCAGAATAACCACATATCAGACATCAGAGATATAGAACACTGTCATCGTCACTGAAGTTCTCCCGCACGGAACTGCTTCACGGAGGCAATCTGTGACTAATCCAAGCAGACGTTTCCTAGGGACCGTGGTGACAGTAGAGAAATTAGAAATAAATTTTCCTCAAAAACGCAAAGACCCATTACTGTAAAAAATTCACAATTTTCCAAGATTACTTTATCAAATCAATGCAATCCCAATCAATATCCCATTAATATGTCTTTTGGAACTGAAGATGATTCTAAGAGTTGTCTAGAAGTGAAAATATACAGAAAAATCTTTAAAATACTGAAAAAGAAGAACTATGAAGGGGGAAAAGAGTTGTTTTTCCAGACTGCAAACACAGAGTAATTAAAACACAATAGCAATAAGAATAGACATATGAATCAATACAGTAAAATACAATAGCAGGTCTAAAAACAAACTATCTAGGATTTTTAATTTATGATAGAAATAGCATTCAGATTAGCAGGGAAAGGGTAGCAATTCAACACCAACACAATGGGAGGACTCTCTCACACCAGGAAAACAAAATCCAGCTAGCTTAGGGAGCCAAAAGTAAAAACTAAAATTAGTTTATTAGAAGAAAATGTATCAATAGGAAAACTTCTTAGAAGAAAATATGGAAAAACATGTTTATAGCTTTAGCATTGCAGAGACCTTTTTTTTTTTTTAAATGTTTATTTATTTGGCCGTGCCAGGTCTTAGCTGCAGCACGTGGGATCTAGTTCCCTGATGGGGGATTGAACCTGGGCCCCTTAAGGGGCGCAGAGTCTCAGCCACTGGACCACCAGGGAAGTTCATGCAAAGACCTTTTTAAGCAAGATAGAAAATGGAAAACCATGGAAAGTTATCCCATGTTCCTAAATTGGAAGACCTAATGTTGTTAAGCTGTCAATACTACCCAAAGAAATCTACGGATTCAATATAATCCCTGTCAAAGTCCTAGTGACTTTTTTTTTTTTTCAGAAATAGAAAACTTCATTCTAGAATTCATATGAAATCTCAAGGGACCCTGAATTGCCAAAACAACCTTGAAAAAGAAGAACAAAGGTATAGGCCTCACACTTTTGATTTCAAAACAACTACAAAGCTACAGTGATCAAAATATTGTATTGGCCTAAAGACAGACATACAGACCAAGAAATATAAGACAGTCCAGAAATGAACCCTCACATATATAGTCAAATGATTTTTGACAAGGATATCCAGAAGGGATGCCCAATGGAGAGTGATTTTTGACAGAGGAGATGCCCAGTGGGGAAAGGAAAGTCTTTTCAGGAAATGATATTGGTAGACCTGGATATCCATGTGCAAAGCATACATACAAATATTAACTCAAAATGAACTGAAGACCTAAACATAAGAGCTAAAACCATAAATCTCATAGAAGAAAATGAAGGGGGAAGCCTCACGACATTGGATTGGGCAAGATTTTCTTGGACATGACACCAAAAACACAAGCAACAAAAGAAAAAACAGATAAATTTAACTTCATCACAATTAAAAACTTTAGTGCGCCACAGGACACTACCAAGAGATGGACTACATAACCCATGGAATAAGAGGAAATATTTGCAAGTCATATCTTGTAAGATATTAGCGTCCATAATATATAAAAAACTACAATTGCAACAAAACAATCTGATTAAAAAGTGGGCAAAAAAGAAAATATACAAGTGGCACAAAAGCAAATGAAAAAGATTCTCAGCATCACTAATCATTCAGTTCAGTTCAGTTCAGTCACTCAGTCGTGTCCGACTCTTTGCGACCCCGTGAAACGCAGCACGCCAGGCCTCCCTATCCATCACCAACTCCCGGAGTTTACTCAAACTCATGCCCATCGAGTCGGTGATGCCATCCAGCCATCTCATCCTCTGTCATCCCCTTCTCCTCCTGCCCCCAATCCCTCCCAGCATCAGGGTCTTTTCCAATGAGTCAACTCTTCACATGAGGTGGCCAAAGTATTGGAGTTTCAGCTTCAGCATCAGTCCTTCCAATGAACACCCAGGACTGATCTCCTTTAGGATGGACTGGTTGGATCTCCTTGCACTAATCATTAGGGAAATGCAAATCAAAACCACAGTGAAATATCACTTCATACTCATTAGGATGGCTATTAGTAAAAAAATAAGAAAATAACAAGTATTGGGGACAATGTGGAGAAATTGGAACCCTTGTGCATTGCTACTGGGAATGTAAAATAGTGCAGCTGCTATGGAAAACAGTGTGGCAATTCCTCATGTAATCAAAAATGTAATCACCATACGATTCCAACAATTTCACTTCTAGGTATATGCCCGAAAGAACTCAAAGTGTGAACTTGAATAGATATTTCTACACTCGTGTTAACAGCAGCATAATTTACAATAGCCAAAAAGCGGAAGCAATCTCAATGTCCAGAGATGGATGAATGGGTAAACAAAATGCAGTGTATACATACAATGGAATATTGTTTAGTCTTAAAAAGGATGGAAATTCTGACACATGCTACAACATGGATGAACCTTGAAGACATTATGCAAGTGAAATAAGCCAGTCACAAAAGGACAACTAGTGTATGATTCCACTTATATGGGTTTTCTAAATATACTAACAAGGAAAAATCTCTAAGACATGTGTTAAGTGAAGAAAGCAAGTTTCAGGAAAAGATGCCATTATCCCATTTATGCTTTTAAAACATCCACAAATATATGCATATATGTTTGTATATATGTGTATGTATATATACCATATATGCATACATTCCAATACATGTATATAGTGCTATCCAGTAGAAACAGATGCAAAACACCATTACAAGCCACATATAAAATTTAAAATTTTCTAGTAGGCACACTGTAAAAAGTAAAAGGAAACAGATGAAATTAAATTTTAACAATTATTTGATCCAGTATATAAAAATATTATTTCAATATATACTCAATATAAAATTGAGATATTTTGCATTTTTATACTATGTCTTTACAATCTGGTATGTATTTTCCATTTACAGAACATTTCAACTCAAGTTAGCCACATTTCAAGTGGTTTACAGCCACATGTGACTACTGGCTACCATGCTGGACAGCACATCTTGTGTGTATGTTTCAAATTCAAAGTCAATGATATGGACTATCCTTATTGGTGGTTTTTGAATTATCTGTGAGAATGTATTCATGTGTAAATTGTATTGGGTTGACCAAAAGAGTTCATTTGAGTTTTTTGAAACATCTTACAGAAAAGCCCAAACAAACTTTTTGGCCAACCCAATATAATTAGTTACATTAAAAATTTGAAGTTCCATATTTGTTTATTCTGTTAAAACTGTATCTTTTATTAATTGCTATGTTTATAATCAACAATCTTTATCTTTGTTTTCCTTTATTTCAATGTTATGAAAGTTTTATTACATTATTTTAATTCGTAAACTGGGAAAGTCATAAAAGAACATTAAAAGCCTTAAAATTTGTGTGGTTTACCTTTTACAATTACAAAATATTCTAAACTATTATTACATACTTTTCAATAGAAAAATGTCAGCTACTTTCCTACTTCCACATGCCTGAGTAATTAACTATTAATTCTGTGGTAACTAAAGTAGAAATATAAAACACATATAAACACATTCAAGCACATACTTGAAGTAATTATAAAAATGAAAAAGTTGTTTTCAGTTTGTGGCATGTAGGAGGAAACGTACAGGCAATGACATGATGATGTTATTAGATGTACTAAACTTGACATAGGTTTGCTGATTCTTCAAAAAAGAGATGAACAGATAATAGATACAGAATTGGAAATGATACCCAGCTTCTCATAGACTTGCTATGTAGGTCATTTGCTTGAGTCTGAGTCTCTGAAAAGCGCTTCAGCAGGTGTGGAAAGAAACACAGTATAACTGTAAGTACAGAAATGACTCTATAGAGATAGGCCCCGTAAAACAGACAGAAAAGGACCACTCTGGTATGAGGACTGTCTGAGGGGGAAGATCTCTTATCGGTGTGATGTCCAGACCTTGGGTCATGACGGCCTGCTCCTGCTGGCAGGAAAGACAGGGCGAAGCTAACAACACTTAGGAGCTTTGGCACCCCCGAAACAGTGCTTGCATACAAGGTGGAGGCAGAATGGCAAAGATCCATTCACTGAAAAGTCAGATTTTCACTTTAAACTGGCCCTAAGTTCACTTGAAGAAACAAAGGAAAAAAAAAACTAAAAAGAAGTAGTTGAGTGTTTAGAGTGTGGATAGGTTTTATATGAGGGACAGACACCTAACTTTAAGTTGTATTTTGCTTTTTCAGCAAACAGTGAAACATTTTCCAAGTTTTAAACAGAAAATGAAAATAATCATACCTCTCTTTCTGATCTACTTTTATTTGCTAATATATTTGAATCCTTTCCTATAATTAACAGAACTTTCCATGGCATCAGTTCAGTTCACATCTAGTTATTTAACTGCCTGATTCCTTTTTCTGGATTTTATTTATCTATTGCAATAACTAGTACAGCCACATGGTATGAAATTCAAAATGTAAAATAAAGGTGTACAGTGAGATTCTCCCTGCCACTCCATGCCCTGTCTAGAAGGCAGCCTCTTGTACCTCCTCCCAGAAACTGTTCTGTTTCCATTTTGAAATTAACTGTACAGGTGGCGCTAGTGGTAAAGAACCTGCCTGCCAATGCAGGAACCACAGGAGATGCGGGTTCCATCCCTGGGCTGGGAAGATCCCCTGGAGGAGGGCATGGCACCCTACTCCAGTATTGTTGCCTGGAAAATCCCATGGACAGAGGAGCCTGATGGGCTACAGTCCATGGGGTCGCTAAGAGCTGGACATGACTGAAGCAACTTAGCATGCATGTACTGCTAAAAAAACTTAAACTGCTAGAAAAAAGTTCACAGTATCATCCTCTTTGAGTTGTTTCACTAGAGCTGGATCAGGCCTGGACCGATGAGGAGGTGAAGGGTTGTGACCAAGTCACCAACCTGGTTGCAGGGTCACGCCCGGTCTCATAGCACACGAAGGTAGGGTTTCTTCCCGCTGCCTGCAGTTATCAGTTATCTTCCCCATCTGGAGACCCCATGTTTTCCTCCTGACTAAAGGAAGTGAGAGAGAACCAGACTGTAGGAGGGTAAAAATGAGGGTCGGGCAAGATTCAGGTACCAGGCTGAGTACCAGATTCAGGTGCCAGGTATTCAGGTGGTGATGGGGCAGCAGGATGACGTGGCAGGCATGGGTGGCAGAGCGTTTCAAGGTAGTGAGGAACACAGATGTGGGACAATGAGCTCTAACCAGTATCTCCCACAGGCAGGATGAAGTGAGGGCTAAATCAAGATGCAAGCAGGATGCTGTAGGTACACAGAGGGAGAAAGAGGATGGGGGGAGGGGCGTCATCAATCAGTCCAGGGCTGCTTGAGCATGTCTGATGAGCTTCTCAAAACAGCACACGTTTTCCCTGACTCATGAAAACCGAGAGCTGGGAGAATGCCAGACCCGTGTGCTGAAGCTCAGTCAGTAGGGAAGCCTTTAAAAACCAATATGAGGAGGAAGCACTCAGAACTTGCACACGCACAAAAATGTAGAGATTAATAATAAGTCCCCCAGCAGCTTATGACTGGTCTGTGTTGTGAATCTCAGAAACAAAACAAAACACATTTTCAAAAGCTTTACTAATTAATGAAAATCGAGGCTGCCAGGCGTTGCTCGCCTCCAGGGGGCGCCATTCACATTGCTGCCCGTGACTTTGGTGGCCCCTGGAATTGTGCAATATCCTCGACATAATCCTTCATGGCAACCCTATGTGGGCAATCACCACTTTTTGGGCGACCACTTCCTAAGTTTCCCCATCACTAAATTTTTACTTGGGATACAAGATTTTCCTTTGGGCTAATATTTTCTATGATAAAAAGAAATCAGATATTTAGAAATATGAATATGCTTTCTTAAAACTGCAAGTTTGTTGAGTATAAACTGCAGTGTAGCTACGCTACAGAATGTGGCTAGATTATACACCTAAAATATGACATAGTGTGCATATTTTCCAACGTATAAAGATTTTCCATGATGGGGTAGGGCTGCTTGGTCTCAAATATTATTTATTCAGAAATGTAAGGCTATTTCAAATCAAGTCGGCCAGAGAGCAGGGTGGAACAGTATTATTGTTGCAGGGCATCTGGCACATACATTGTCACTCTGAGGCTTTCAGATTTTATGATTCAAAGTTGAAAGTTTCAGAAGAAGAGTTTTCCTGATTCCCGCCCCCCCCGCCCCCCCCCCCCCCCCCGCATGTCTGTTTTCATTGCCATTGTCAAATTCAGCAGGTTAAAGACATCTATCCATTTGGAAAACAATATGATGGTGGGTCACATGAGAGAATAAAACAACAACGTGAACGAAGTCTGTGCATGTTTACAGTTAGGTCAGCATGCTTCATAATTCCTGGTTCGAATCTTCCTGGTTAGGAAGCATCTAGCCAAGTGAAATCAAGAAATATTTGTCATCGTTAGATACAGTTGTGTTCTGTTCTTTGTGTTTTGCATTAATTGGTGAATATGCAGGCACTGATCTTTTTTAAGTTGTTGGGGCTGGGTTTTTTTTGTTTTTGTTTTTGGTGGGTAGGTATTGAGCTAGTTCCTAATGGTTTTTAGAGTTTACCCACATTTTCCCTTTTTGTGGAAATATTTACGCTGGGGATTTCCACTAAGGGAATTTGAGTTAATAGAGCTCTTTGGGGGGTGTGTGTGTGTTGGGGGGATGATGGAAGGGATATAGCAGCTGAGGCCATATTTCTATTAGTGCCTTTTTATTCTTGCCCCACTCAGAGTGTTTCCATACACATAAGACTTAATCTAACAGGTTCTCATGGAATATTATATATGTAAAATAAGATCATGGATTTGAAATTGTTTGGCACAGTATCTGGTACATGTTAATCACTCAATACAAATTGATTGTGTCTAGTTGCCTGATTTTGCCTGATTTTGGTGAATTTGTGGTTGCTGTAGATGAAATGTGCCCTAAACTGGCATACGAATTTTTAAAAAATCTACCTTCTCTTGGGGTATGAGAAGTATACAGGATCTCTGAGTGATAACTGAAATTATATATTTAATAATAGTCCTCCACTTCAAATTTCAGCTGCAAACCTGTAGTGTTCCTATAAGGGCAACAGTGGCACTGAAAACTGAAAAGCATACAAACGGGGACATCCTCTCAAATCCCACCCAAGAAGCCATGAATAAGCTTCAGAAATTATTCATCTGGTTATTTTCACAGTATAGTGCAAAGGCTGAGAACTAGGGGGCTGGGTTCCATCACTGACTTGCAAGTTTCCATCACAGTAAAAAAAAAAAGAAAAAAGGGAGGGGGTCATATTTGCCATGGACCAAACAGCAGTGCTTTGAGGATTAATGACATAATGTCTGTAAAGAGGCTGGAGCTCCTTGGAAAAAAGACACTACATAAATATAAAGTAGTATTAATATTTAGGCTTAGTCCACAATGTGAGACCTGCTTTCTCTGGCTCATGAGGTCACCAGCAGTTTGGTAACGTGTGCTCAGACACCCACAGAGAAGCCTTGTTAACGTCCTCGTAAGTGGACCATAGAGCTAATCTGGACCCACCTGGTGGGAGCACCCATGGAGGCCGCGCCCCCTCCTCATGGCCTCTGAGCGGGTACAGACGGAGCGAGCTGACTGCCTGGAGGAATGAGACACGGCCGAAGGAGCACTTCAGCAGCATGCAGGGCTTCCCAAGAATGCAGTGGGAGTTTGGGAATGTTTTGGCTTAGAATTAAACAAAAGTCCAGTCATATTGTATCTTGATTTAGAAGAAGGGCTAAATTTGCCTTTCTCAGACAAAGAAAATTGGGATTAAGAGTAGGAATGAGAAAGCTGCTTCTTGGAATGGTTAGTTTATGTCTTTAAAGGATTTGGAGGCAGACTTGGGTATTTCTGTCCTGGGAAAGCTGTGGTCTCCAGGGACCGTCTGCAGCCTCTTTGATGACTACTTGCTGTCTCCTCTCAGTGCTTCATCTCTGTGAACTGGTTATCAAGGGGTGATCTTGCAGAGGTCTAACTGAATGACATAAGGTGACGAAACACATTCATTTCTCAGTTTTAAAAGATAAAGTTAATTTTGCACCTCAGGCATCAGAAACCACCATCTTCAAAATGTAAGGTTCATGAATTTACCAAAAGCACTAGGCACTTGATAGCTATTCTCAGGCTGTGGCCATAACATCGAAATATTTCAACAAGAGGTGGAGGATATGAAGAAATATTTCTTTTTTCAAAAGCTGGATGTTTTGTTTCTACATTGATGTAGGTTGCATATTCTTTTAGAAATGATCTGGCTTCTTGTCCACTGCTTTCTGTGGTACTTCAGACTGACTGATATTGACAATAGGTGCTTTTTTAGGAGGAAGGAAACAGAAATATTATTGCCTTCTAAACTGGGCAGTAAAATCTACACGAATTGGAAAGCTTTTTCTAAATAAAATATTGACCCTAGTGGTTCTTTCTCGATGAGCAGTTCAGTCCTCATGCCAGACAGGCATGCACATGGGCGGTGTCAGGGCGTGGGCAGGGTGTGGAGGGTGTCCCCATGGAGGACAGGCCTGGCGCGAGGAGTCAGAGGCTGAGTGAAGCGGGGAGGGCTCACAGGTATGGGAGACTCTTGGGGCGTCAGAGGCCGAGCAGGGTGACATGGATACCTATACGGGTGTGAGGAAGATGGCGAGGATGGGAGCTTAGTTACATTCGAGGGGATGGATACCATAAGAAATATGTTAAGTATAATGGGGGCCAGGTTTCTCACTGATGGAGAAAGAAGTTACAAATACGGAAAGAGATAAAACCAGAATTTCTATGGGATTAGATGGGAACTGGTCGTAGAGGTGTGCATTCACGGATTCATGATAGGAAAATAATTGTGTCTTGGACAGTGGAGGAGGAGTGGGGATGAAGGCCTGATTACCATGGCATGCAAAGAGAAGAGAAAGGGAAGTGGGCACAGCAAGCGCAGGCAACTCTCTTGCAAGGTGGATATGATTTAGGTCACTAGAAAGAAGAAAGGCATTCCAGGCCAGAGAAGATTATTTGTTAACTTATGGAGGCAGAAACGAACTTGGCTTGTTCTCGTGACAGTGAGAAAACTGCCTCAAGGGAGGGGGAACGGGTTGGGTAACAGTGGGAAATAAGACAGGTAACGTGGAGGCAGATCGGGAGCAGCCTGAAAGCCAGGTAGAGGTGTTTAGACTTGATGTAGTAGGAAATGGGAATCATGAGATATTTTGATTAAGGAAGTGATATGATGAGAGTTGCATTTAAAGAAGACGTGGGACGGAGCAGGAGGTGGTGGGAGAGCTTGGAGGCTATGGCAGCAATTCAGGTGCAAGGGGATGAAGGCCTGGACTCGAGTTCTGGCAGTAAGAACAGACTGGAAAAGGAAAACTTGGGGGAATTTTGATACCCGACTAAATAAATGATCTCAAGATTCTGTACCTAAGAGGATGAAGGTGATGCTGAGAGGCAGGGAAATTGGATAAAGAAAGCTGTTTTGGGTGTGGGAAGGAGAGGGCAGTGAGGAATAAAAAGACGAGCATCCTGGATTTGACACGATAGTGGAACATCAAGGTGGAAATGCCCAACGAAGATTAAAGATACAGAACTGAAGCTCTGTTCAGTTCTCATGGTCAGGGCACAAGATGAGACATTGGGAGCCAACAGCACACATGTGATGATCAAAGCCCAGAGGATGGATGAATCCTCTGAAGTAAAGTACGTAGACATCGAAGAGTATAGAGTCAGGACCTTGGAGAGGTTGGGCTTTGCCCAGAATTAGAGGCAGGCTGCTGCTGCTGCTAAGTCACTTCAGTCGTATCTGACTCTGAGCGACCCATAGACAGCAGCCCACCAGGCTCCTCTGTCCACAGGATTCTCTAGGCAAGAACACTGGAGTGGGTTGGCATTTCCTTCTCCCTTAGAGGCGGGAGAAGGAACAAAAGTAACAGAGAGAAACGGATGACAGCTCAGGAGGGTGGAAGAGAGTGAGAACAGTGTAACGTCATAGGAATAAGAAGGAACATTTAAAAGAGAATATACAGTCAACATCATAAAACAGATCAAGAAGAATGAAAACTAAAAGAGTAAAGACTGTGAGATCTCTTATTGGAAAAGTCATTATTAGAAAAAGTGAAGGAAGGTGAAGATGAGGGAGAAAGCCCACTTTCTGATTCAAAGAGCAGGTGAGAAGGGGTGAGTAAATGGACAGGATCTTGTGAAAAATTGCGTATGGAAAGAGCACAGTTAACTAGAAGGATAATCAGGATCACGTGAAGCCTTCTTCTACCTAGTCTGAACAACTTCATCCAAATTTTCCTCCTCACCTTCTACTGTGAGAATGTCAAAGTCTGGCTTTTGAACAGAGTCAGGATTGTGACACAATGCTCCCAAAACCAAGTGGAAGAATTTATCTCTGCGTATTCTTCTAAGTTAATAGGAAAGTATCTTGCTGGACTTTCAAACTATCTTTTAATAATATTTTTTTCCCCTAAATTGAGACTATGGATGTTCTGGCAAGAAGCTCCAAAAAGACAGAGTATGCATGACAAATTTAAAACATGCAAATATTTTCAGATAATATCATTATTATATTCAGTGGCCTTCTACACATCTGAAATATTTATTTCCAAGTGGGAGACTATGAGCTAATATTCTCTTCTTAAGACCATTCAGACTTAAATACTTTAAATGTGATTTTATAGTATCTTTATAGTATTATGAAATATTTTTAATGTTAAAATTGTTAAGCAATATTTCACCAATTCTGAGAAGTCCTGTCTAAAGCAAGTTCGACCAAACCTTTATTCTTCAAACCAAAATGCTTAGAGAAAAAAAATGCATTGCTGGTCCTAAAAATTAATTCTTGAAATATTTATTTTTTGAAGAGTACATTTACTGATTTCTGGGTGAAATGGTACATTGACATGCCATCAATATTTATTTAGTTTCCTCCCCAAACCTCACTAGAGTGACAGTAAAGAGATTTAAGAGTAGAAACCCCAAAGGACTGGAGGAATAAGAGAGGAAACAACGGCAATGAGAGTTTGGAATCTGGAAAGCAGACAGACAAGAGGGAACCAATGTCGCTGGCAACGTAAACCAGCAGTGGGGCAGACCGAGAGCCAGCCTCATGTCCAGGGATCTAGAGAATTTCCAGCATCAGGTACTATTGGAATAAGGAATGAGAAGGGTGGGTAGTGAAAGTGAAAGTGTTAGTTGCTCAGTGGTGTCTGACTTTTTGAGACCCCATGGACTGTAGCCTGCCAGGCTCCCGTGTCCATGGGGATTCTCCAGGCAAAAATACTGGAATGAGTTGCCATGCCCTCCTCCAGGGGATCTTCCCGACCCAGGGATCAAACCCGCATCCCTTTTGTCTCCCGCATTGGCAGGCGGGTTCTTTACCACTAGTGCCGTCTGGAGCTAACTAAAGAAAGTGAAAGTTGCTCAGTCGTGTCCGACTCTTTGCGACCCCATGGACTAGTCCATGGAATTCTCCAGGCCAGAATACTGGAGTGAGTAGTCTTTCCCTTCTCCAGGGGATCTTCCCAACTCAGGGATCAAACCCAGGTCTCCCACATTGCAGGCGGATTCTTTACCAACTGAGCTATGAAGGAAGCCTGGAGCTAACTAAAAACCTAGTAAAAGACATTTATGAAGCAGTTGGAATCCTCAGACCCCTTCTTCAAATTTGCAAAACCAAACAGTTGCCCACCCAGGGGTAAAACTGGAACTTCCCTGGAGAAGGTGGTAGAAGGTGGTGAGATCTACATCACAGCTGAGGCAGGGTTGTGGTGCCGGAAACGGGGGGATTACGTGAAAGTATGCACACTGAATGTAGAGCCTCAGCCCTCTATCTCTGTTTGGCTCCCAAAACACTGGTGACCAACAGAGATTGGGCAAAGTGACCAAGAGGAAGCATTTAAAAATACAGATGTTGAGCATTCCCCCAGAGGCCTGATCATGTCACTCTACAATGAAGGCCCACGAGCTCAGAGCTTTCTAGTCCTTGCACTTTTATGTATGAGCAGCCAACCAAGGACCGCCAGCCATCTTTGACCTCTGAGGAGAGAGAGGTCGGGAAGGTGAATGAGGGTGGAGGAGGAAACAGCAAAAAAATAGAAGAAACAAAGACATACAGAGGGAAGAAATGTATCTATAGAGTATCAATATCCTCTGAGATAAGAGACCATTCTGTGAGCATGAACAAGAGCTGGATGCTGTAACTAAAAAGGAACACCCAGAGAACAACAACAAAAGGCTCTTGGAAACAGAAACACAATAGCACAAATAAAGACTCAACAGAAGAATAGGATCATGTTAACATGTTAAGAGTTATCCCTGAGAGCACAAAATGAAAGCACAAGGATACGGAAAATGGTAGAGAAAAGATTTTTTAAAGTACGTTAACTGTATACAGGAGGTCTGCTATCTAAATACCATACTAGGAGATCCAGAAAGAAAGAGTAGAGAGTTTTGAGCAGACATAATTTTCATCAAGGAAATAATTCAAGAGAATTTCCCAGAACCGAAGGAGCACCCAAGTTACCAGACTCAAACTGACCAGAGTGACAAACATAAATAATTAATTAAAATAATTAATAAAATTTCAGAAATCTGAGGAAGCAGCTTTCAGACAGGAAAAAAAAAATAGACAAAAGCTCAAAATCAGAATGACTTGGAAATTCTTAACAGAAACACCAGAAACTATAATATTTTGAGGAACAATGCCTCAGAATTCTCATGAAAAATAATTGTCCTCCTAGATCTTTATTTCTGGACAAACAAATATAACAGTAAAATAATATTTTTAGAGCTTGAAGGATCTCAAAACCTTATCACCCATCACCCCTCTCTAAGGAAGTTATTAAAGGACAGGCTCCACAGAAACGAGGGAGAAAACCAAATCAGGAAGCAAAAGGTCTAACACAGGAGAGGCAGAGAATTCCCCAGAAGCTGTGGAAGGGAGATTTCAGTAGGAGAGGCGGGCACCAGGCAGAGGAGGCATGCAGATTTGGTCAAAGGTGAAAAGCTCCAGGAAAAATTTCTCAGTGAGGACGAAGTTATTGCATCTGAGTATCTGAGAGGGGTCTTAGAGCAGCACTGTCCGTAGATCTTTCTGTGACGATGGAAATGTTCTGGATTTGTACTGTCCAACACAGTAGTCACTAGCCAGAGCACTGGAAGTGTGTGACTGAGTAGCTAAACTTATTTAATTAAAATTTCAATAGCCACATGTGGTGAGCGGCTACCATTTTGGACAGTGCAGGTCTAGATAATCTGCAGAAAGTTTGGAATTGAATTAGGAATAAGTAGAGAAAAAGCTAAGCAAATGAACAATTATTAATTGCAGGAAAAGCAAAAATTTATACAAGAAAGGAAAAGCAATCATGACTTACTGCATAACTCAGCTCTTTATAGAATTATATAGATGAAAGAATCTACTGAAAATTATTGACATAACCCAAATTATGTTGGGAAAGTATTAGGTAACTTGTTTTATCTGACCTTCACTTATGAAAAAAAGGTACAAATACTTTTTCCAGATCAATAATTTTACTTCTCTGCATTTGTGCTAAGTCGCTTCAGTTGTTGTCTGACTTTTTGTGACCCTATGGATCATAACCTGCCAAGCTGCTCAGTCAGTGGGATTCTCTAGGCAAGAATACTAGAGTGGGTTGCCATGCCCTCCTCCAGGAGATTTTCCTGACCGAGGGATCGAACCTGCATCTCTTATGTCTCCTGCATTGTCAGGTGGGTTCTTTACCACTAGCACTAGCTGGGAAGCCCTTTACTTCTCTACTATGTTCTTAATGGCTATATAGCACCTCATTTAATTGGTCTACCAAAACTTATTGAACCAATCTTTCATTGAGGGACACAGGTTGTTTCCAATTTGTAACAGTAACCAATAGGGCTTTAATGTTAATAATTAATACCATGGATCACTGCTTTTTAAAATTTAACTGTAATGAGGCAAACTTTATATACTATTATATATACTGTTGATCCCCTGGAGAAGGAAATAGCAACCCACTCCAGTATTTTTGCCTGGAGAATCCCATGGGCAGAGAAACCTGGAGAGATATAGTCCATAGGGTCACAAGGAGTTGGACATGACTGAAATGACTTAGCACAGATATACTGTTGCATCTATTTTAAGTATATTATACATTTCTAGGAGCCTTGTAAATGTATATATCCTTGTAACCACACTACAATCAAAGTAGAGAACATTTCATCACCTTGAAGTTTCTTTATGCTGCTTTGCACTAAATCCCCATCCAACCCCCACACCTAGGGAAACATCAGTTTGTTTCCTCTCATTTTAGATTAGTTTTGCATCTAGAATTACATGCAAATGAAATCATATAGTATGTACTCTTATCTGACTTAAAAATTCATTCATGGTTTTGCACAGTTGTTTATTCTTTATTCTTATTATTGCTACTACTAATCCTTTGTGCTGAGACACTACAGTTTGCTGACCCCTTGGCCGGCTGTTGGGTGTCTGGGTGGTTTCCAGTTAGGAGCTATTATGAACAAAGCTGCTGTGAACACTTGTGTTCCAGTATTCCTGTGAGTCCCTGGTGGCTTCCCTGGAGGCTCAGACGGTAAAGCGTCTGTCTGCAGTGCTGGAGACCCGGGTTCGATCCCTGGGTCGGGAAGATCCCCTGGAGAAGGAAATGGCAACCCACTCCAGTACTCTTGCCTGGAGAATCTCATGAACAGAGGAGCCTGGTAGGCTACAGTCCATGGGGCCACAGAGTCGGACACGACTGAGCAACTTTACTTTATTCTTGTGATTATATGTTTTCATTTCTCTTGGATAACTAGGAGTGAGATTGCTGTACCACATAGTAAGCATATATTTAACTTCATAGGAAACTGACAAAATGTTCTCCAAAGTGGTTGTACCATTTAACATACCCACGAGCAAGATATGAAAATTCCAAAAGATCTACATCCTTGACAACACTTGGTGTTCTCATTTTTAATTTTAGTCCTTCTAGTGAATGTAGACTAGTATCACATTTTGGTTTTAAAATTGCATTTCCCAGATGACTAATGGCATAAAGTATCTTTTTATGTCTTATTTGGCTATTGGTACATATTTTTTGGTAAAGTGTCTGTTCATATTCTTGGGCATTTTTTTAAAATGGGGTTGGTCTTCTTGAGTTGAAAATAATCTGTATAAATAAATCTGTACATATAAAAATCATATATTCTGAATACAAGTTCTTTGACAGATTTATGTAGTAAGGCTATTTTCACTCAGTTTTTAGCTTACCTTTTCATTTTCTCAGCAATATCTTTCTGGAAGAGAAGTTTTAAATTTTGATAAAGTTCAATATATCAGTATTTTTCCTTTTATTGTTAGTGTTTTTAGGGAACTGCTTAAAAACCTTTTGTTGGACATTTTGTTTCCTCCTGTAAGTTTTATAGTTTTAGCTCTGACCACAGTGGTATAAAATTAGAAATAAAGAACAGAATAAAATTGGGAAACTCACAAATATGTGAAAATTAAACAACATACTCCTAAATAACCAATAGGTCAAAGAAGAAATCAAAAGAGAAGTCAGAAGATTATTTGAGATGAATAAAAAAGAAGATACACCTGTTTTTTGATTGGGTTGTTTGTTTTTTTGATACTGAGCTTCATGAGCTGTTTGTATACTTTGGAGATGAATCCCTTGTCATTTGCTTCGTTTGCAAATATTTTCTCCCATTCTGGAGACTGTCTTTTCGTCTTGTTTATGGTTTTCTCTGCTGTGCAAAAGCTTTTAAGTTTAATTAGGTCCTATTTGTATACTTTCATTTTTATTTTCATTACTCTAGGATTTGGGTCAAAAAAGATTGTGCTGTAGAAATCAGAAAGAGAAAAACAAGTATCATATATTAATGAATATGTGGAATCTAGAAAAATGGTACAGATAAACCTATGTGCAGGGCAGGAACAGAGATGCAGATGTGGAGAACAGATGTGTGGCCCTGGGCTGCAGGGGAAGAGGCGGGATGAACTGGGAGACTGGGATTGACGTGTGTGCACTGCCGTGTGTAAGCAGACAGCTAGTCTGTAGAGCTCGGGAGCTCAGTTCTGCCCTCTGTGGGGACCAAGATGGGTGGAGTGTGGGTAGGATGGGAGGAAGGAAAAAAGAGAGGGGATATATATATACATATAGCTAATTCACTTTGTTCCACAACATTGTAGAGCAACCATGTGCTGCACTGTGCTTAGTCGCTGAAGATACAACAGAACAAAAATACTGCTAAAGCAGTGCTTAGAGGGAAATTTATAGGTATAAATGCCTCAAAGAAACTAAATTTCCAACTTAGGACACTGGAAAAGTGCAAACTAAACCTGAAAACAAGCAGAAGAAAGGAGATAAAGACTATATTGGAAATTTGTGAAATGGAGAATACAAAAACAAATATAGAGAAAACTGATGAATCCATAAACTGCTTCTGTGAAAGATCAACAATATCAACAAACCTATAGCCAAGAAAACGAGAGAAGACTCAAATTATGGGATTCTCCAGGCGGGAATGCTGAAGTGGGGAGCCACCTCTCTCTCCAGGGGATCTTCCTGACCCAGGGATCGAACCTAGGTCTCCTGCATTGCAGGCAGATTCTTTATCATCTGACCCACCAGGGAAGCCATCAAATTAGAACAGCAAAAATTACTACTGACTTCACAAAAATATAAGAAAGCATTATAAAGAGGTACTGTATAAATCCCTTGTCATTTGCTGTGTATGTCCATTGAGATAACATAAATGAAATAATAAATTCCTAGAAAGACACAAACTACCAAAACTGGCTCAAGAAGTAATAGAAAATCTAAATAGAGCTATACCAACTGAAGAAACTGAATTAATAAGTTTAAAATTACCCACAAAGAAAAGCCTAGACCCAGATGGCTTACTTTAATTCAAAGAAAAATTAATGTCAACTCTTCATAAACTTTCCCAAACAGTAGAAGATTGCTCCTAACCTAATATTACACTGGTTTTAGTATAATGATAACGTTGTATTCCTTCAGGTTATTACAGGCACTTTTTTTAAACCAAACAACACTCTCAGTCTTACTCCTTTAAAAACAACAACAGCAAAAAAACTTGCTTCTTTTAGGCTAGGGTTTAATAATAGTAAAATCCAAAGTGTTACTACCTAAGATTACTCACTATGCTTTTCTTTCTGCTATTGTGTATACACACACACGCACACACACACATACACACACACCTATATATATATATGGACTTCCTAGGTGGCTCAGTGGTAAAGAATCCGCCTGCCAATGCAGGAGCTGGTTCAATCCCTGGGTTGGGAAGATTCCCTAGAGAAAAAAATGGCAACCCACTCTACTATTATTGTCTAGGAAATCCCATGGACAAAACAGCCTGGCATGCAACAGTCCATAGGGTCTCAAAAGAGTCAGACATGACTTAGAGACTAAACAACAGCATTATATTGTTTTTTTCTTTATGTAAAAGTGATACATACACATCCTACTCACAATAGGAAGAAAATAATTCTCTGATATGTTAAAGAGTGATTCATATATGAAAAAAAGATGAGCTATATGACTGATGGGAAAGTCAACCAACTTTCATTCCTTTTCATGGTAAACAGTGGATAACAATTATATTCTGTAATGCAGACCAGAAAAATTAGTTGAAAAAAAATGTCCTATTAGACAAAAAGAAACTTTGTGAAAAGGACTATAGCCCTGTGATAAAGAGAATGATGTGTGGTTTTGAAGTCTGAATATTTTCTGTAGATAGTGAGCCTCCTCCAACGTTTTCAATAATCAACTCCATTTCCAAGAATCTAAGATATTCTTGCCAACACTACATTGTATTAGACAAGGCATATATGCTTCATGAGATGTAATGATATGAAAATCACCAGCCTATACCTCAAAAATTCAAAACTTCAGAGTTTAGTGGGAGAAAATAGGGTTTTGAGTGAAAAGACTCTCGTTTTAATCCACTGACTAGAATACATAGCAATTCTAAGGAATTTCAGAAAATATCTTTCTAGTCCACACTTAAATGGTACCATTTACTTCGGCACTAATATACTTTACACTCTAATTTCTCAAAAACAAATCATTTATACTTAAATCCAATGTTAGCACAAAAGGTAAGAAATGGCCTTCACACAGGGAAAAAAATGCATTCAGGTAAGCCATATATTGCTATGTGTATTCTTTTGTGGAATTCATCAAGAAGAAAAAGCAACCCTTTCTAAGGGTACAAAGACTCATACAGAGCTCACAAAATTAGAAAATTACCGCCTGTGGATCCCCACTTAAAAGCTGATAAAAATACAAATTCCCAAAAAGCTTTCTTTTTTAAATTATTTATTTTTGGCTGTGCTGGGGCTTCATTGCTGCTGGGGCTTTTCTCAAGTTGAGGCGAGCGGGGGCTTCCCTCTAGTCGCGGTGCACAGACTTCTCATTGCGGTGACTTCTCTTGCTGCAGAGCACAGGTTCCAGAGTGGGCTTCAGCAGTTGCGGCGTGCAGGCTCAGTAGTTGTATCTCCTGGGCTCTAGGGCACAGGTTCAGTAGTTGCGGCATGCAAGCTTAGTTGCTCCACAGCATGTGGAATCTTCCCAGACCAGGAATGGAGCCTGTGTATCCTGCATGGCAGGTGGATTCTTTACCACTGAGCCACCAGTGTTAGTCACTCAGTCACGTCTGACTCTTTTCGACCCCATGGACTGTAGACCGCCAGGCTCCTTTGTCCATGGGATTCTCCACGCAAGAATACTGGAGTGAGTTGCCATTCCCTTCCTAGGAATTGAACCAGGTCTCCTGCATTGCAGGCAGATTCTTTACCATCTGAGTCACCAGGGAAGCCCCCCCAAAGCTTTAATGGCTTAATAAACTAAGAACATCAGTCTCTACGACATGGTACATTAGCTGGCCATCTTTTTATAGCTGTCTGGGTGTGTTAATAATTACTAGAGTCATTTAAGAAGCCTGGGTTAACAACCTGTATTAGAAAGAAGTAATTTTCCCTCAGGATTTAAACTTAGCATAACATTTTTTAAAAATTCTATATCCATAGGTTATCGTCACCATATATATTTCTTTAAAGAAGAAGCTTGTCCAAGAGTCTCTCTAGGCTACATGACGGTTGCTATCCACCCAGCTGACCACAACAGAGAAAACAGGCCCCACCTCACAGAGTACTGTGAGCTGTCACTGTGGCGTGCTCCTTACTACCTAAGCCCTAAAGCTGAAAACACCCTATAGGGAAGGAAGCCCTGTCCCGAAGATGTGGCCAAAGCAGATGAAATGATAAAGACACATTTAGGATAGGATTTTTCAGACAGTGCTACATAAACCTGTTTTGTCCTGGAATTCCTTGGTCTCTTGAGTTCTGTGTCCTGTTTTTCAAGTGGAGTTTGGTTTTAAGAGTTCTTATCATTTAAGAATGTTTAAATTTCAAGTTTGTCTCTTTTCATCATTTCTGATCCATGACCAAATTGTGGTCTGAAGTATTTCAGATACAAAACAGAAATGGTAACCAAAAGGATGTGAGAAGTGAGAAGAAAATAGGAGCTGAACACATTCCTGATCAGGCTGTTTGGTAAAGATTTAATGCAATACAAAGATAAGGAACCTGGAAGGAGGAAGAGCATGTTTGGTTAGAAGTTGAAATTCCATTTAATGCTGAATTTGAGGTACTTGTGTACGTATTGATGGAGAGGTCAGTTTGGAATAGGGAGACAAAACCAAACCAGAGAAATAGAAGAAGACAAAGATGAAAGCAAAACATGAGCAAAATAGAAAAACAAAGCCATAGAGGAGATCAGCACCACCAAAAGACGACTTTGAAGAGAGAAGTAAAAAATTACTGACTTGGGCCAGTATAACCCAAGGAAAACAAATGGGGCACAAATAAATACCAGATATAAAAATAGGGAAATAACTACAAAAGCAGAGTGATTTTTAAAATTATTAGACCTCCATGAATAATATCATACCAAAATACAAATACTTGAAGACAGAGGAGAGAAAGATCAGTTATTTATATTTTTGGTGTGATGTTATTCATGGAGGTATCTTGTAATTTTAAAATTCACCTCTGTTTCTGTAGCTATTTCTCCTCATTAGAGGGAAAATATAGAGTACATCTCTGTAAATTTTAGAGTGGAAAAAATTTTTTAAATAAAAACTGCCAAAGATAGCTGAAAGGACTGATAAGTTGAACTAAGCTAAAATTAATATACTATTCATCACAACACACCATTAACAGAGTAAAAAGGCAACTCATAAAGTTGAAGAGATATTCACAATACATGTATCTGACAAAGGACTTATGTAGAATATATATTCAGAACTCCTACAAATTCATAAGAATGAAAGACAAACCCAACAGAACCCAATAGAAAAATGACAAAAGACTTAAAGAAATTTTCACAAAAGAGGACATCCAACATGGCCAAGAAACATATGAAAAGGTGCTCATCTTCCTTAGTCATCAGGAAACTGCAAATTAAAACCACAGTGACATACCACTACACCCACCAGAATGGCTAAAATTAAAAAGATGGAAAATGCCAATGGCTGGTGAGGATGTGGAGCAACCAAAACCTGCTGATGGAAGTGTGAGTTGACACAAGCACTTTGGAAGCTGTTTTGTAGTATCTATTAAAGCTAAATGTACTCATATCCTGTGACCCAGCAATTCTACTCCTAGCAAATCTCCTACCAGAAATGTGCATATTTTACTAAAAACATGTTCAGAATACTTGAAGAAGTGAAAAAATGTTTCACACTCCTTGATTCCACATCTATAAGATAAAAACACAAGAGAAACTAATCTATTGTAATAGAAGCCAGGATAGAGAACTGCTGTGGAACAGAAAAGTGACTGTAAAGCCGGACTGAGTTTTCTCAGAGCACTGGCACTATTGTGCTTCTTGACCTGGGTGCTGATTTCACATGTGTATTCAGCAGGGCTGAATAGGGTGAGGCAAGCAAGATACCTAGGGAGCAGTCCTGAGGGAGGCACTCTCTCTTCCCTCCCATCCCAGTCCTTGGGTTCAGTTTGTGAACATTTTTTGAGCTGTATCATTATGATGTATGGGCTTCCCTGGTGGCACTAGTGGCAAAGAATGTGTCTGCCAATGCAGGAGACATAAAGAAATGCAGCTTCAATCCCTGGGTCGGGAAGATCCCCTGGAGGAGGGCATGGCAACCCACTCCAGTATTTTTGCCTGGAGAATCCCATGGACAGAGGAGCCTGGTGGGCTACAGCCCATGGGGTTGCAAAGAGTCAGACATGATTGAGCATGTGTGCAAGATACATATTATGATGTATGTTGTTTTCTGTATGTGTATTATACTTGGATTTTAAAATGTAAAAGGAGTCTGGTCTACCTTACCCCACAAATAAAAATTAACTCCAAGTGGAATAAAAATTTAACTGTAAAAAGAAAAACCTTAAACTTTTATAACAAAAGAAAGGAAAGTATCATAAATGACCTCAGATAAGGAAGGATTTCTTAAGAATATCCAAAAGCACATGTTAGAGGAAAAGTTTGACTACATTAAAATTAAGAACTTCTCTTTAGCAAAAAGCATCTTAAAAAAAGTGAAGAGACAAGCCACAAACCTAAAAAAAAAAATACTGTAACATAAATAATGGAAACAAGTTATTATTTAGGATATATTTTTTAAATCAATGAGGAAAAGATAAATAACCCAATAGAAAAATGCATAAAAGACTTGAATAGTTACTTTATATACATAAAAAACCAGAACAGCCAATACACATGAAAAGATGCTTAAGCTCACTAATAATCAGGGAAATGCAAATCAAAATCAAATCATGAGGCATTACCATTTACATCCAGTGGTTAGGCAGAAACCATAAACATGGGTAATACTAAGTGTTGTCAAGGATGGTGAGCACCCCCTCCACTGGTGCTGGAGCACAAGCTGGTACAACCATTTTGGAAAGCAGTTTTTCACTACCTAATTAAGTTGAAAATGTGCAAGCCCTAGGACTCTTGGGAATAGTCCTCAGAGACACTCTTGCATATGTGTACAAGAAGGTGTATACATGAATGTTTATAACAATTACAAAGAGAAAGAATGTCTATCAAGAGTAGAATATTCTACAGCAGTGAAAAATGAATGCACTCTAACAGGGTTATCCATAACACTTCTACCCTGGTCATCAAGAACTTAATTATACTTCCAGTGAGTATGAATAAACAGAATATTTTAAAATGTTTAATATACTCTTTTAAGTTAAAGAAAATCCCAAATTTCCTAAATTCATGGGTACCTTTTGTAAAAAGAAGTATATTATTGGGTTGGCCAGAAAGTTCGTTTGGGTTTTGCATAAGGGGCTATGGAAAAACCCAAACAAAATCTTTGGCCAACCCAACAGAAAGTCTATTGTTTCCTCCTAGACATGGACAATTTCATTTAACAACGTATATTTCCTTCTTGAAGAGAGTGGTTTTTTAGAATAAAGACTCAAGGTCAGGGGCTAGTTTTGTTTTCATTTTTATACCCAGCACACTCCACTGGATGGTTATACTGTGACGGGAGCTGAAACACGTCAGCGGGGTTTAACCGAAGCAGGAGGGGGGCACTGTGGCTTTGCCTTACGTCACTGTTGCATTCCTCCTCCTCCTCATCGCAGTCGAGGCCCTGATGGGCTATCTCGGTCGTGTCGCTCTCCTGGAAGGGATTGTTCTCCAGATCAGACGCTCTGGCGGCTTCGGTTGTGACTTTTACTTTCATGCTATGAAAGCCAGTGGAGACCATTCCCACCTGCAGGTTTACAGGCTCCCCTTCAAACAGCAGGAAGTGTGAGTTTACTCCTTCTTTAAAACCAGGGGGCTGGTAATCATTTGGGGTCACTGCAAAATGGAAAGGGCAGAAAACCAAGAAAACTCTGAGTTTCAGGAGAACAACTCAGACCAGTCTTTCATGTGTAACAACAGCCATCTCTCTCAAAGGCTTGCCAAAATCCTTCTGTTTATCCAAAACACTACTTCAGCATGATTTGACTAGAGGTCTCCACCTACCTGCATTGTAGTAGTGGAGTGTCATAGTCAGTATAACATCGTTAGGAAGGGGTCCAAGGTTCTGCATCAGTATGTACAGTTTACGGATCAGCAGGACACTGGCTTTCTTAATATCTTCACTGTTTGTCACACTTTCGAAGCTTGTGTTACTGCTATTATCACATAAGAAAACAGCACACTTTTCAATCACATATAATATTGAAAATCTATTTCAAAAAGAACAAAAATTTTTACTGTGTGAGCAGATAAATATAAACTAAATGCAGGACACTCTTGAAACTATTTTAGAATGTAAATTAAAGGAGTTATTGTACTTTTTGCAATGTATATACAAAGGGGTTCTTAAGTAGCAAGTTCCCTTAAGGCATTTTAAATGTGACCTGATTTTTTTAAATTTGATTTATAAATGACCACATAATTTAATACTGAGAACAATGGACTTGACATTTAATATTGGCTCTGTTGCTAACTAACTGAATGGCTCAGGTCAAGTCACTTAGACACACTAGGTCAGTTAGCTCCTTTGTGAGATAAGCTTACACATGTTTCTATACCTCTCCAAATTAAATCAGTCGTCATCTCTGGCCATTGTACCATCTGGGTATCTCTCAGAGGCATCCCCTTCTCACTCTTGCATGGATTATCACCATGACTGACTATTCTTCCTGTTTTCCTTCTTGTTCACACTGCAAAACGTTCTCCACACCACTCCTAATATATATTCCTAATGGGAAAATCCACTCATGTCACTCTCCTAAGTTTCTTATATTGTATCTATTACTTTTCAGTGAAATTCGAGAACAGTGTATGTACAATGGCCTTTCACCAGCCGCACCCTCACCTCCCACCTTCATGTGTAACTGATTCCTTCTTACTCCTATGCATTTGTGTATGCTGTTCACTCTGCTTATACTGAGCTTTTCCCACTTGTCTTCCTGACACTCATGTGTCATCTCCTCAGGGAAGTCTTCTCTGGTCATCCCTATGCCTCACCCCTATGTATAACTATATGTCCCCTCTAGACTGAATGGCTGTATTTTTCATCTCCACAGTACTAAGTTTGGTGCCCAACCCCAGTAAGTACTCAATAAACATTTGTTGTATTAATGAGTGAATGAACAAATTAGGCTAAATTACCTTCCACCTCTAAACATTTTTTATTTCTCTCCCAAAATTTTCCCCCGATTAGTCTCACATTTGAGTAGTTTCCAGGAAGGGCTGTGACTGCAATATATTTGTACAATGCCTTTCACGTAGTAAGTACGCAATACTGAAAAATAATCCTTAGTAACTGAACTACTAGAGGTAGTGTGAATTCATAAAACAAACATTATTAAGTAAACACATTTGCTCCTTTTTCAGTTTCGAACAACTTAAAGTTTTGTCTGCCAGGATCCAGCCAGTTTGAAATAAGTAACCAGAGGGAAGGGTATAACCATGAAGGCATGGGACCCTTTAGTAAACATCGTAGTCATGGAATCATTTTACGTAAAATCATATTCAAGACTTCCTTGTACTGTTTTTTAAAAGGAAAATCATCTTTAATATGTAAGAGGTGATAAGGTAATTTTGTATAAACAGTCACCTGAACAAAGGCCCAGCTTGGTCTAGTATGCATTACCTTCTCTTCCCCTGAGTAGCAGAACGATTTGGCCATTTCTGTTATACTGCTCACCTCTAGATATATGCGCCTTCACGACAAAAAAGATTAATCTGGTTGTCAGTGGTACTTAGATTTGAATTTTAGAGAGCAAAAGGCAGCTGTTCTATGTAAGAGAATATATATGAAAAGCTCTGAATACTCTGTGAAGTATTATACAGATGTTAGCTAATGATGTTTAGTACCTTAATTCTTATTCCTAGAACTTACTTCCTCTTCACATCCTAGTGCTGTCTGGAAATTTTACAAGGGAGAGGATTATAACGGTATGAATCTTGGAGAGAAATTGTAAAACTTGTAGTAAATGATGAGACAGAGCTCATCGTATGGAAAATTGAGAATGAGGCCACATTTCTCTTCAGAGTCATTCCTTTCAGAGAGACTCATGCCTCTGAGGTGGAGCTGTCAACCACCCAGGACTTTTCTCCATCCTCCACCCGCCCCATTTCTATTCCATCTCATTAGGAATACTCAGCTCCATCTGAATCCAAAAGCTGGGAGGGGAATAAAACATTTTCATATGTACTGAGGACCTTCTGAAGCAACTGTCCTTGTCCTTGCTATTTAACCCATTAGTATATCTAAAACTTAAAATTTTAGGCTTGATAGGAAAATGCAGTGCTTTCCAGTTTTTTTCATACAAGGATACAATATAGATGGTTATATTCGTATGACATACGGGGGTAAGCAGATGAGAATATTTGTGTCTATAGGTAAATAGAGCAGGGGCTTCACCTATCCCAGCCCCCATCTGGCTGTACTGAGGGTAGAAAGGATTGCTATTTGGCATAGCAATTCAGAAGCTTCGGGTTAGTGGTTAGATAAAGCCTCATAGAGTTCTTCAATCAACACCTTGTGCACAACCCCATCAATATAATTTCTACTGCTGTGCTACCCACCAGCCACCATAAAGATCACCACCATCACCACCATGACCACCAGGTACCATTTACTGTGTGCTGCTTACCTGCCAGGGATGGGCAAAGCTTTACCTCTGCGTTATAATTTAGCAATCACAGCAACCATATGAAGTAGATATTATTAATTCCACTGTGCGGATGAGAATGCTAACATCTGGGGAGGCTGAATATTCTGTCCAAAATTATATGACCAGAAATAGTCAGAGCTGGGGATCCATGCTAGATCTTTCTGCCTTAAGAATTAGGGCTCTCAACCACTAAACTTAACTGCCTTTAGACCTACTGATATCACCTACAAGGAGAAGAGGGAAAGAAGCAAAGGAAGCCTCTTCTCCCACCACCTTCATCCATGGATTTCAGAAATTTAAACATTACATTCCCTTTGTATAATAGCAGGTTTCTTGTAAGATTATTGGGGAAGTTACAAGGAAGTATAAGGCCTATAACTGGCCTCAAGAGGCATACATTTACCTCGATCCTATGTATTTCTTATGTTCATTAAACAATTAGATTCTACCTGTCAAAATCCATAGTGGCTCCTTCTTTTGTGTATTTGAATTTGAACTGGTATATCTCAGTCACTTTCTAGAAATATCAAAGGGAAGAAAGAAAGAAATCACTTTCAGAAAATCTCTGGATTTTCTTATCTAGTAACAGGTGTTACTTATCAGGTGTTACAGGTGTTTTCTTATCTAGTAACAGTATACACCTTCACTGTATGCCTTCTATACCTCCTACATACCTGTTTGTTTTATAGCATGACATTATTCAGGAGTGATATCTCCAGATAAAAAGATAACAGTTTTTCTCCTCCAAGCCAAGAATGAGTTAGATGACATAGTCTATTGTTACTGCTTTAAAGCTGGAGAAACTAAAGCCCAGAGTCAAGTGTCTGACCTGGCTTTGGTCAGTAACAGTGGAACCAGCTAAGAAACCTATTCATTCATGGAACGGATATTTATTGAATGTCTACTTTGGGCCAAGCATTGGAGTCACTGTGGTTAACATGACAGAAAAAGCCCCTGTTTTTCCGGAGTATACAGCCTGGTGGGAGAAATGGCCAGTAAATAAGTAAACAAATAACATAATTTCAGGTAGTAATAAGTGCTGTGGACAATATGGAGCACAGCCTGTGACAGAGGACAGAAGGGAGAGGTACTGATTGGGTTGGGAAGGGCCAGGAAGCCCTCGCTAATGAGGTGATGTTTGAGCTGAGCCTCCTTGACAAGGGTCAGTCCTGTGCAGATGTGGGGGAAGGCGGGGCACCCCAGGCAGAAGAAACAGCAAGGTTAATGCTCTAAAGGAGGAAAGGAAGCCTCCTACAGGATTACAGAGGAGGCCAAGTGGCTGATGATGAGTGAGCAAAGGGGAGAGTGTAGGAGATGAGGTTGTAGAGGAAGTTGTGGTGCCTTGTAACTAAGAGGCTTGGACTTTATTCCAAGTAAACAGGAAGTGAATGGTGAGTGGCATTAAGCATGGGAGTGATTTGCATTTTTTAAAGATCACCTTGGCTATTTTAAGAGTTCAGAGAAGTGGGAACCATGAGAGTAATTAAGATGGTAGTAACTCAGGGAAGACTACAATGGCAGCAGGTAAACTAGAAAAAGTTCGAAAAAGAACCAGAGTCTGTGGTATCAGATCTTTTTTTTTTTTACTTTCGTGATCTTGCACTAAAAACTAGACACCACTGCTATCTGCTAGCTATAAATAGAGACAAACATAAATAAATAAGCTAGAAATAGAGAGGGACAGATTTCCTCATGAGAGATGTAGTCCATTTAAAATAAAATGATCGCCTAGCAGTTGAAGCTAACATTTGACCCAGATACACATACAGTTGACTCTTGAACAACACAGGTTTGAACCATGCAGGCCCACTTAAACATGGATTTTTTTCCCCAATAGTAGATACTATAGCTGTATGTGATACGTGATTGTCGAATCCAGAGGATGCAGAACCAAGGATACGGAGGAACTGTGTACATGGAGGACCTACCATAAATTATACACGACCTTCCACTGCATGGGGTCAACACCCCAACCCCTCTGTTGTTAAAGAGTCAGCAGTAATCTATCCACAGAGCCGGAGAAGGTGCTGAAGACAGACAGGCAAAGGGTGTGAGTTTAAGTCAGAACACAAGACGTACTTTTCCTTCATCGTTTCAGTGTTTTGTTCCTTGACAGTGTGGGCATGGGAATGTTAGATTGATGAGGAAAAAATCACAACATTCTTGTTACCTGTGTTTATCTGAGATTTGGTGTCCCGTTAATCACAGTGAGCCGGTCCTGGGCATACTGGCTCATGCTGCTTACATTCTTAAAAGACTGGTTCGTAATGGAGTTAATTTTAAGAGAAAAAAAATTTTCTAGCAAAATAATCTACGTGAGAAATCAAACCAAAATCTGAAGGCTGCTTTGTGAGTCCAACAGGAGAGATGTATGAGACTGGCGGCGCCTACAGCAGCAGGCTTCCTCCAGACAGGCTAGACACACAACACCCTTCTTGGTGGATGAGGGTGTAGCTGCCCTGTCAGATAAACAATGCCTGTTCTTCCTGCCCGCCCATGTTTCCCAACCAGCTCTAGCTTTTTGATGTTCCAAGCTATCTTTTATTTTAATTGTATCAAGAGTAGATCTTGTAGTGGTTGATAAAAAATTGACACTTTCTTATTTGGTCTGTAGGGCGACTGATAAAAGAGTCGTGTTTGTAATCGTTTTACACTGTGTGTGTTGTGTCTGATTCTTTGTGACCCCAGGGACCGAAGCCCACTAGGCTCCTCTAGCTCCATGGAATTCTCCAGGCAAGAATACTGGAGTGGGTAGCCATTCCCTTCTCCAGGGGATCTTCCTGACCCAGGGATTGAACCCAGGTCTCGGGTATCGCAGGCAGACTCTTTATCATCTGAGCCACCAGGGAAGCCCATTTGTTTTACAGAAGATGCTCATCTTTAATAACTTCAATCTGTGTCTGATTGATCAAAGAAGGTATATTTACAGCAGGCACTGGTCTCTTCTTAACACCTCATAAAACATTCTCCTGCTTTTCAGATTAATGTGTTGCCTAATAAAGATGAGCCGTTAAGCTGCTCACCAATGGTCTCTATTAATCATACTGAATGTATCCACATGGACCAGAGCAACGGCAACATATATAGCCTTTCATTCTCCCTCCATGTTCCAACCCACTGGCAAGACTTTTCAGGCCTGTCTCCAAAGCGCATCCCCAGGCCATCTGGTTCTCTTCACCCCGTCCAAGCCAAGACCAGCTCTTTCCATCTGATCTGCTTGCTTCCAAACTATTCCTCCTCCTGCAAATTCATTCTCTGTTCTATGGCCAAAAAAAGTTTGGAAAATGCAAATCAGACCTTGTTGCTCCTTTGTTAATGATTTCCCACTGCCCTCAGGATAAAATCCGTTTTACCTTGGTCCCCTGGCCTGACTCATCTGTGCCCTGCCAACCTCTCTGACCTTCTCTCTTGCCTCTTCCTTCCACCCCACTCACTCAGCTCCAGGCCCAGGGCAGCCTCTCTGTCCAAGAACATACAAGATGCCTTCCTGCCTTCAGGCCTTCACATAACTGCCCTCTGGGGTATGTTGTCTCCAGTTGATGACAGTAATCATGATACTTGGGCACTTCCCTAAATGTTCCACATCTGTTCATTCTTACGTAGCCAGACTGGGAGCAGGTACTACACCATTACAGATGAAGCTAGTGAGCAGTACGCGGGGTCTGACTCTGACATCCGCAGTGTTAACTCCCATATTGTTATGCCAGTCCCATGCTGTTGCCTTTCACAGGCCTGCACAGGGCGGCGCTTCTGGCCACTCAGTCTCATTTCAAACAGTGGCCCCTCAGGGAGACCTTCCAGGCACAGTCCTCCAATTTTTCTTCCTCCATTCCCACTTGGCACTCTCCAGCATACCACCTTCTTTTATTTTCATAGCTTTATGATGTATCTGAAACTTTCCACCTTTTGTTTACTTGTTTATTGTTTATCCTCCTTCATAAGCTTAATGTAAGCTTCCAGACAGCAGGGACCTTGTCTATCCCATTAATTCCTGTGTGTCAGACACATAAGCGGAACCTAATTAATACTTGCTGAATGAATAAATATTCAGCCAGAATAGAGTTCACATTCAATTGGATTTCATTTACAGAATTTAAAAAAAGTCTCCAAAAGTATATTGTGGCTAGAAACAGGGACCATCTCTAGTTCAGCTCCTGAAATGATCTATTGAAAGTGGTGTTGACCACCTCGAATAGTCACAAAGAAAACCAGATGTTGAGACGGTAAGATTCGTGGTGTTGTGTCAGTCGTGTCCGACGCTTTGCAACTCTATGGACTGCAGCACACCATGCTTTCCTATCCTTCACTATCTCCTGGAGTTTGCTCAGATTTATGTCCATGGAGGTGGTGATGCCATCCAACCATCTCATCCTCTGTCACCCTCTTCTCCTCCTGCCCTCAATCTTTCCCAGCATCAGGGTCTGTTCCAACAAGCCGGCTCTTCACATCAGGTGGCCAGAGTATTGGAGCTTCAGCTTCAGCATCAGTCCTTCTAATGAACATTCAGGGTTGATTTCCTTTAAGATTGACTGGTTGGATCTCCGTGCAGTCCAAGGGACTCTCAAGAGCCTTCTCCAACACCACAATCTAAAGCATCAGTTCTTTGGTGCTCAATCTTCTTTATGGCCCAACTCTCACATCCATACATGACTACTGGAAAAACCACAGCTTTGACCATATGGACCTTTGTTGACAAAGTGATGTCTCTGCTTTTTATACTCTGTCTAGGTTTGTCAGAGCTTTTCTTCCAAGGAACAAGCATCTTTTATTCAAATATAGTAATTCTTTATGGGTCTATCATGTGTTAGGCTACACATCTTATTAGTACCCTCCACCCATTCTGTAGCATGCATCTGCAGAAGAGCTACACTGTCCCTCTGCACTGCTTTAGTTACTTCTGTTGGTTCATCTTTCTTGAGATGGAGCAACCAGAAGAAAACCTCAGGTGCAGAAGCACCAGAGCTCTGTGCAATGCCCCAAACTCTGCTGGTCTCTGGACAGAATAAGCACACTTGTTTAAGCCAGAGGTTCTCAACTGGTGTACCCTAACAGAGTCTTCAAAAGAGCGCTGCAAATTTTAGTCCATGTGTATGTAACATGCTTTTTTTGCTTCAGGTAAATATTAGTGTTGTTATTGTTTGTACCATTTTGCTTAGGGGAGGCTATGCTTCTACCAATATGAGTTAAGAAACATGGTACCATATTAGGTAAGACTGTTTATGTGAGAATGTTGTTTTGAGAGTATATAAAAGAGTGAGATCAAAGAGGTAAATAGTTCTCTCAGTGACTTGATGCTAAAGAGCACTCATGAAACAGTGTAACCCATGGATACTCTCAGGCTATGAGCATTGCTGTGCCATAGTTATACCATAATTATTGCTGAGATGTGTGGAGTCTTTTCAAGTCTTTTAATACTCTTAAACATGCCACCAAATTAGCTAGTAATTAAAAGTGTTCCATGAACACATAGGTTAGGGATCATTGCTACAGGAAACAATATGTAAGAGTTCAGAATATTTTTTCTGAGTCATAAATGATGGCTCAGAACTTATAATAAGCTGATTTTGCTTTCTAACTTTATTATATATATTGCCTACATCAAATTTCATTTAACAGTTTTCTTCCCACTCTGTAATATTTTTCCGTAGATAAGCCCAATTTCGTAAGCATCACACTACCTCAAAAAGTCTCAAAAAATTTCAGACTAGGAGTTTCACATGCAGAAGAAAACCATAGTAATTTATTGCATGAAGGAAATAACTGATTTATTAACAATTTACTGGAGATCTTACTTTGGGAAACTTCTCTTCAAATGTACTGGAAAAAAAAAACAAACCTGAAAACTAAACTAGAGATAGAGATAAACAGAGGTAGCTTGGGCACTGAGGAATTGTTACCCACCTGTTACCCACCTGTATGCACCAGCTTTCTTTGGCCTTGCTCAAACAGCTATTTATAATCTTGCCAAGGAGTAGATAGTAAAGGCTAAAAAAATGCCCAGCTTGGCTGTGAAGGTCACCACTTACGCTAAACTCAAAGGCTTAGGGAAAGCAAACTGAAAGCAAGGAAAGGGGAAGAGGAAAGAAAGCTGGGAGGAAAGCAGAGGTCAGAACGAGAAGCAAGCAAGAAGGGCGTCTCCCTCCATCCCTGTGCCGCGACCTCCGCAGCTGTTCAAAGCAGCACAGGTAACCGCCGTGCACCCAGTACGATGACAGTCACTCTGGGGGGTGAAAAGGAGACGAGACCCTTGTCCTCAAGAATTCACAGTCTGGCTAGGAAGATAAAGTAATCTATAGGAATCAAGAGTGTTGAATTGTGAGGTCCTGCTAGAAAAGGGAATTCAGAGAAGGAAGAACTTAGGGTGAACAAAATAATCAAAGAGGCTCTCATGGAAGTTTCAAACACAAGTTGGCGCTGAGGATGAGTAGGATTCAATAAGCAGAGGGAAGAAATTTACAGAGAGAAGGAAAAAGGTAAAGCTTGGAAATCTATGAGAAGGTCAGAAGGGGGAGAATTTAGTTAGCCATTAAAAAAAAAAAGTTTAGCATTTTTATGCCCCAAAGACAAATAGAAAGGATTTAGCATCAGTCAAAATGAAAAGGAAATGCGGTCTTCATAAATCAGATTCTCACTGTTAAGATGTTAGGAAATAGGCTTCAGTTCCACTCAATGTTTTTTTCCCAGTACTGCTAGGTAGTTCTTTTAAATCTCATAATAAAGAATTGGTGACATTTATAATAAAACACACAGAAAGAGCTCACTATGAGTTACTTTACTCATTTGGTAGTCTAGTGACATAATCTATGGCCTCAACTCAGGTAAACATATTTAAATATACATACACTGCCCATCTCTATATGTGTTCTTACCTCAGGCTCCTTAGGATTTGTGTAAAGCTATTTAAGGAAAAATAAACAGCATTTAATTTCTGAAACTAGATTACTCCTCACAGAATACATTTGCTATGTGTAGAGTTCAATTTATGCTATATTAATTGAGTACTGAAATACATATATGCATAGATTATATATACCTTGAGATATATATATTTCAAGCTAGAGGTGGGATAAGCTCTAATTTTGTGAACATAGAGAGTCTTTAGAGTATTCCATGGACACTGACTATAAGGAAACTGATAGCCAGGTATTTATAATTACTGTGAGCTACAAATAAATTCTAAATAATTAGTTATGGTTTTAAAGTTTTAAAATAATTTATATATCTAAGACTCTCAGTAGTATCACCTCATTTTCTTTCTGTTCTTAATGACATATACCATGCTATACCCAGCATACTTTTTAAACTTCAAAAAAGTCTGCAAAACTTCAAAAACAAGGAACTTTGAGTCTGTAAAGTAACTCAGAAAATAAAATCCTGATAAGCCAGTAGATGGAACAGATAGTATATTCTATATATTTCCTCAGTTATTGTAATATGCCAAAGAAATATATAGACTGTGACATTTTAGTAAAAGTTTTGATAGAGGTTTTTTTTTTTTTTTTAATTCCAAAATGTCATAGGACAGACAATGAAATTCAGGAAGGATGGGAGAGAGTATACTGTTTACACTTTCACTTGCCAAAAAACAATGAAGCAGAGACAAAGGCTTGGTCTTTAAATGTGTACTTACTGTAAGTACTGCCATGTGTAGCTTTAAGAGAAAAGAAAACTATCGTTACTACACACTTGCACCTGTGTTATTGTTTTTTTCAATAAAGTCTAGTTAAACTATGACTTCAGAGAGGTTCCAAAAATTTGGGTAGAAAAAATATTCAGAAGGTCAGAGAAATGGATACTAATTATCCATTCATCCAAGTGAGTGTCTATTATATACCCAAGATTCTGCTGGGGAGGGGAAAGATGAAAAAAAAAAAAAACAACTATACTTACTCTCTATAAGTTACATTATAGTTTGGGAGTCAGAAGATACACAAAATAATTCATTATAAGAGTTAAATATGCCATAAGCATCTCTAAAACATTTTGCCCTTTGAAAGGAATCTACTAGAGTAAAAAATCTGAAGTCTGATACGAGTTCTACAAAACCCCTGTCCTCCCTACGTATACATTACAGATAAGATTCTCTCTGTTTGAAAGAATAACAGAATACATAGATACACAGAGACAGAATCAAGTCTATCACAAACTTTTAAACACTATGATACAGAAGAGAAAATTTTCAGGACCACAACTTCGTATCAAATTATTCACCTATTTCACCCAAAGGACTAAAACTTTAGTGACGCTGTGTGGCCATTTTGGTTACTGCATACAATTGATTTTAAGACTACCCAGTGAAACTCTAACTTACATTATTTAATTAATAGCTCATTCATTCATTCAAAAGTAGTAATGGCCCCTGATCTCTGGGAACATGCAGACCAGAAGGAGAGGACAAAGAAAAACACACACAGATAGGTACATCATCATAAGTGTGTTAATTGCTATGAAGCAGTTGGGTTGTGAACATTACACAGATGGACAATCTCAGCTGGGAGAAGGGTGGCAGGGGGCGGGGGCTTGTCAAGGAAAGCCTCTCAGAGGAAGTAAATATTTAGGCTGGGACATGAAGGATAAATTGCAATTAGCCAGATAAAGAGTGTGGGGTAGGGAAGAAACTTTTGCAGGCAAAAGTAACAATATGTACAACAGTAAAAGGCACTCAGCATGTTCTAGAATCCTTGTGTGGCTTGAACTTAGTGAACAGTGGTGAAAGTGATGCTTTAGGAAGTGTGATCCCTAGGCCAGCAGTCTTCAGCATCACTTGGAACTTGTGTGAAATGAAAATTCTCACACCAGAAATTTGGGGGTGGAACCTGGCAATGTGTGTTTTACCAGGCCCTCCAGGTGACGCTGATGCAAGCTAACATTTGAAAACTGCTGCCTTGGATTATTAATTCATTTAATTCTCAAACAACCCTGAGGTAGGTTCTAATATTACTGCAAATATAAAGAAACCCTAAGTGGTAGGTTACATGCCAAGACACAGGAATTAAGTGGCAGAACTAACATTCACTTCAGACTGGCTTTTTCCAAACCTTGAGCTCTTAACTACATTGCACTGCCCCTCAATGATGGACACTCAAGAAATGTTGCTCAATGAATGGACAGGAGAATGAATGAGTGCTGTTTGGTGTACTGGTGGTGGCCTTCTACCCCTCTCAACCCGTCTAAATCCTAAGGGCCTTCAAATCTCAGGAGTCATTTTCTCAAGAGTTCCCTCATGCCTCTCACTGGCTATAATCCCACCTTTTCCATACCTCCTTTGCACATAATCAATATCTTGCCTTTGGCATTGCATCACTTTCTAATGAATGATTATTTATACTTGTGATAAAGATGATTTTTTAAATAAAAATATCAAACTGATATGAAAAAACTCAAAATTTAATAGCCCAACCTGGCACAGGTAGAGACCAATCAGAAAAGGTGCCAACTTAGCCTTAGGCTGGGTTCCTGGAAGCTCCCCCTGAGCCAGCTGTCAGCCCTTTAGTTGCTAGATTATGGAGTAGTCTGGGGAGATCCCAGCCTCCCCCGAGACTGGTGGGGTGAGAGGGAGGACATGGTGGGAGTCATGCAGGGCCTCAGAGAAGCATTTATGTAGCACTGGATATAGAGTACTTCAGTATTTTAACAACAGGTACAGCTACACCAGCGTTCACTAGCTGATCATCACTTGTGCATGTGAATGTCATGCATCTTCTGCCTTGGTCTATAAGCTCTTTGTGTGCACGATCTTATATCTGTTTTATTTTTGTATTCCTCAACCTCCTGGTCAGTGCTGAATAACTCATAAGTAATAACTGTTCAATAAAAAGGAAATGTATCAGTGCAACTAAGTAATCCAATGTAAGGCTTACTCACCTTAGGTTTTCTTAAAGGAATAGGAATTGAGAAGGGGTAAAAAGACACAGATGGGGAAAAGGAGGAAGCAGTGGCACAAAGTTCATTTATTAAATTATCTCTTCCACTAGACTTGAGCTTCTAATTTTTATACCCTTTGCAGCTGTCTTGGGCAGTGAGAAAAATCTAATGCACTTAAAATTCAGGCTGCATTTAAAAAAATTCAAGCTATAATACTAGCTATTTTGAGGGAACAGGTTATATACATGTGCCAAACATAGATAATGAAATAACTAACATAGAATAAAAATTGAGTATTCAATTCCATTTTTTCCTTTCATATCTGTACATTGCATCGCCACTATTTTGAAAAACCTCAATGTGCTAAATGCCAGATTCTTGTCTCCCCTGTCCCACATCCTGTGGATCTCTTCCAGTGACTTCAGAGGAAATTCTGTGGTCAAAAAGATATGAGTATGTGAAAGAGAAAACTGAGGGTGTCAATTCTAACTGATGTAAACGAGACATCAACAGGACAACAGAGACACAAAGTAAAAAGAAACTGGTTCATGAAGGCATACATAGGAACTGGTGTACTGTTAAAACACAACAACAAAATAAAGGCTAAAATTTTTTTTTAAAGGGATAAAGGGCGAGTCTTTGATCCTGGTATAAATTTAAAGACGTTCTTACGTATCTCTTTTCCAAGGCATCAAAACAACCTTGAATCCTGTCAAGAAATAAATGCTTGATGTCAATTTGGATCAGATGCAAAGCCAGAAAGAATCCCAAGTACAAAACTAATTTACTTTTTTTGCTTTGAAATACTTTAAGTTGATAACCATCTCACCTTTCACCCATTTAATCATTTTCTAGAAACTCTAAGTATGTTTTAATGTATTAACAGTACTTATAATAAATAATAGGTAAGCAATTTTGAGGTAGGGAACCACATCTTATTTTTCTTTTTGCATCCTGTAATGTTTAGCACACTGACATGTATTTGATAAGTAATCAAATTTTGATTGATATTTTTCTTCCTTGTATAAAGAAAGTCTGTATTCTTAAAAAAAAAAAAAAAACTAAATCAGTACCTTAAAATAATACTGGATAATTGTTACGCATTTCTAGGAAGTAGTAAAAAAAAAAAAATACATGAAAAGAAAGAAAAGAAGAAGGCAATAGTTTTAAGGAAATGATCTTACCAAATAAAGTCTTATGGGTAATTTCAGCCATAATAAAAATGTTGTTCAACTTTGGTGGAATTTCAGTTACTTACCACTTGATAATATGCAGTGACCCAGGACATTTTTTATCTTCTCGCAGGATTTTTAAACTGAGGTCTACAAAAATAGAAACATAGTCTGCTGTACTAAAATTGTCCATGCTAAATAAGGGTATTTCCTTTCATGATTTTATTTATACAACTTACTTAGTTTTATAGCTTATAAAAACATTTTGAATCTCTAAATGTCTAATTTTAAAACAAATCCTATGTTGATAATTGGCTTAGTTCCCATTTTTATTATAGATTAGCAGTCTCCTCTTCTACAACGTACACAACTGAGTTGGCTGTGAAATCAATTTGTGTCACTTCTTTGCGTCTGCTGAATTCTAAGTTATCATAAGGTAGTACTGAGACCAGCTATATCAAGCAATTTAAAATATACACCTCAATCTCAAATCACTTCTCTGGTATTTCTCTCTCAATGGAGGGGAAAAAAGGATAAGATATGTTTTCATGGGTTATTCTTAGATATTAATTTCCATCTGATATTCAACCACCTTACTATAGGAAGGAAGAATAAGAAAATCATTAAAAGTTTTGGTTTAGATTAGTCTAAAATCAATTACTGATTCATGTATGACTTTGTATAAATCACTTCACCTTTTCACAGTATTTTCCTATTCTAAAATTGATGTTACCTCTGTTGCTGTTGAGGGACATGAAAATTATTACTGGGCATTTTTATGTCATGTGCTACTTTAAGTACAAACACTGAGAGGAAGATATATAACTTCCATTAAAACTATCACAAAAAATAAAGCTGTAAACAATGGTATTGCCCTCCATGCATAGGTTAGTGACTGGCGCACAGTAAGTGCTTAATTAATTACCCCAAACGTGTCTTTCTCCAATTCTATATTCCAAACAAGAGGAGAAACGGCAACTATATGTGGCATATAAACATTTTTACTACTATAGATTTCTATCCTGACCAGAAGAACATAACGCAAATGAGGCTGTCACAGTTGCAAATGTGCTTTTGTGTTTATAGCACACATGGATTTCATTGATGCTCATGTAGAGAAGCAAATGGTGTTTAAGAAAAAATAAATTGGAATGAGTGAGGCCTAAGTTATCATTAAATACAGATGTAAGAAACAAAGTAAAAATAGATTTTGAAAAATAACATCTTACAAGGAAACTTGTAACCCTCTATATTTATTTTCCAAATGATACTTTCCTACTTTGGTGACAAATCAGCAAAATTTTCTGAATGGTTATCACAATCCAGCTTTTTTAAAAAATTAAAAGATTTTTGAAAAACTGAAGAGTGGTAGGTACATTATTCTTAATACAAGAGAAGGAAAGGAGACAGAAACTGCTTGTAATACAAGGAAATGAGATCATAAATTTAAGGACATAAGGAATAAAAGGAAGAAAACTAGAAAAGAGAAAATTGAGAAAAGAACTGATTGGAATAGTAATTGTCGACATCTCCATGTTAATCAATAGATGGGTTTGGGATGGGTATGCATTTTTTTCGAGCTTATTCCTATATGTTAACAGAAAGAATTTTTAAAAACTTCTCAATTAAAGTTCCTCATTGTGGAAGTCTGTCTCAAAGCTGAGAAACAAAATAGTGCAAATGTACAGCACCCACATAGATCTCAACCTGGCTGCTGCTTTGGTGGGTGCAGTTTAGAATTACTGGGCTTGTCCATACAGATTTCTTTTTTCTTCAGCCTGTCATTTGGTATCTAGCCAGGAACTAATAGTTCCTACAAGTAAAACCACTACACAAAGTGAAATTAAAATGGAAAATGAATTAGCAAATTGATCCTGACAAACAGGCCCATGACCTGGAATTAGCACACTCCATGAGAAATTAAAGTTTTACTCCTGCCAAATAGAGGGAAAGGGCTCCACCAGCCAAAGTAACCATTTAGTTAGACTTTACCATCCAAATGGCGTTCTCCGTAAGAGCTCTCTGGAAATAGGCCCCGTAGATACGTTATACATGAGATAGAAGTAGCAAAAAGTTTCTTCACCATTATCAGTGACTCATGCTCATTAGTGATTTGAGATGGGAAAACTGTTTTCTAGGAGGGAGGAAAAAATGTAAAAGATTAGTATTCTTTAACACATTCAGCCCATCATATCATTACCACAAGCAAAATGGAAAGACTTTTCAAGACCTCGTCTGATACCTTTTGAGATAATCAAAAGGAAACAAGGCTTTGAATATTGCTTTAAATGAGATCTTCACTGGCAAGGCAGAGAATGGTAGAGACAGGTATTCAAGTAATTCAAGACTAATATGATTTATTTTACAATGATCTGAGGATTTGGGGCAAAACTGGGAGTTTTACTGTGATGATGTGATCTCCCCTTTCACACACTCCTCAGAAGGCGCTACAATCTGCCCTTCACCCCCTCCACTCTGTGCTGTTCTCTCCAGCCACCAAGTACATCCTATCATTAGCCTCATCTCGGTCCTCATACTGTCACTCCACTGCAATGTCTGACACTTTTGCCCACACTGTCTTTCTCAGCTTCCGTAACACTATTTTCTTTTTTCCCCCCATCAATCCTCCATAGCTATTTCAGTCTCTTTTTCTTCTTCCATTTTTCTGCCTTTTCTGAGTGTTGCTCCCACCCCAGAATTCTGTCTCCAGTCTTTTCTCTTTCCATAGCTCTCTCTTCTTGAATCATTTCGTCTCATTGCTTCACCTGCAGCCAGTACAGAGAAAACGTCCTCATTTCTGTTCTGAGCTTGACTCCCATGTGTCTACTTTCCGAACATCTATGCCCAGACCACTTTGTAGACCTCTCAAACTCAGTTTCTCTCTCTCACCCTGACTGAAACCTGATCCCAAATTTCAATCTCAAACAAATGAATCCATGTCCACTTCAGTCAAATCATCCAAGCCAGACGTAGAGTCTCACCTTTAGCTTCTCGCCCCGCTCCATACTCCATACCCAATCACACAGTACTCTTCCTTCTCTCTAGAAGAGACTCGCTTTCTCCTTTCTCTTCTCGCTGACTTGGCTCAGGACATGCTCATTTCTCCCCTTTATTACTGCAGTAGCCTCTGACCTCCCTGCCATTTGTTCTTTTCATTCAATCTGTCCTTCATGTTGCCGTCATCATTAACTTTAAAGAACACAAATCTTATCATGACACTCCCAGTGTTCATACAGGATAGAGTTCAAGTGTGGCATTTGAGAACTGTCAAAACCTTATCTTTGCCCAGTTTTCTTGCCTCATCTCCCAGCCCTCCCCTCCTCCTTCATCCTCTCCCGTGCACCCTACTCTTTAGCCACATGGAACTACTCTTCATCGACTATTCTGCTACCACGAATTTTCACCTTTTGTGCTTTGCTTAAGCAAAAGTTCTACAATATAAGTGACTCTCACACATGAAGCTGAGCACAGGAAACCTGGTATAAATGAGTACTACTGTATGATTGCTCTTATATAAAGTACAAAAGCAGGTGAGATGAATCCATGTTATTAGAAGTCAGGATGGTAAAGCTCCAATAACCTTGTTCAAATTCAGAGGTCTTTAAACTATGGTATGCTGTTTCAACTGTTCAGTTTTAATAATTCTGTTACTTGGAGACAGGTACTATCCACGAATATGCCTTTAGATGAAAGAGAACTCCCCAAAAGCTTTTCTATATCTAGATCTGGTTCTAGAATGTCTTCTGGACATTCTGGACATGATTTTGCAATTTAAGCTGCTTCTTGGGTACACTATATAGTGAAAATGAATTATCAGTTCATCCTTTTGGTCAAACTACATTATATTCAGTTTTTAAAAATATATAATTATTACTCTTGCATGTATGAGAGGAATTTGGGGGGGAAAATTAATAAGAGATCTTAAAACCAGCCTAAAGCTTTTTATTCTGTAACTAGTGGAAAGGCAGCAGGTTTGATCGGGTCAGTAGAATAATTGTTTTAGGAATATAAAGCCAAAGCAGAAGTAGGAAAGATTACAGTTTAAAGGGAATTTGGTATGGAATGTACATGTGTCTGCATATAAGTGTGTAAAATTTTACAGAAAATTGCTTTTTGTATCCATAGATTCTGAGAAATTAAGGTTCTTTGGGGTTAATTGGGTAATAGCTGGAATGACATGTATATATAATAACTTACTGAAAAGATGCCAAAAGTTAGAGACAATACTTAAGTAATAACCATCTGTAAAATTAAATAATCTAAAAATATAAAGACATTTATTTTAAATATGGAATCAAAAGGGCCATTTGCAGTAATGAAGATCAATGATTGGAAAAGGCCTCTAGAATTGTTATTTTTCTACACTCCGGGAATTTTTTTCTCAGCTCAACTGGTCCAATATTTTAAGAGGTATCATGCACATTTTTATAAATGTCTAGTACATGAAAACACTGTTATAAGTTATTTTAATAAGAAAGTGTGCTAACGACGTAAGTAATGTTTGACAGCTCAACTGTCAAGCTACGTGTCTGTGAGTCGCTCAGTCGTGTCCGACTCTCTGTGACCCCATGGACTCTAGAGCTCAGCTGTCAAGCTACATGCGTGTGTGTGAGTCGCTCAGTCGTGTCTGACTCTTTGCAACCACGCAGACTGTGGCCCACCAGTCTCCTCTGTCCGTGGGATTCTCCAGGCAAGAACACTGGAGTGGGCTGCCATTTCCTTCTCCAGGGGACCTTCCCAACCCGGGGCTGAAGCCAGGTCTCCCACATCGCAGGCAGGTTCTGTACCATCTGAGCCACGAGGGGAGCCCTGTGGCAAGTTATAGCACTTCTCTGAGCTTCGGTTTTCTCCTTATTTCAAGGCTTAATTGAAATAATAATACCAATCCCTTGGCACAGTGCCCAGCACATAATTATTGTTGTTTTCAATAAAAAAAAAAATAGCAAAATCATACAGTCACTTGAAATTTTCTGGGAGAAGTAGTTCATGCAGTCCAAACTACAAAGATCTGTTTGTATCAAAAGGTCAATTTGTTAATTGACAGCGCGAAAAATAACTGCCAAACTGATTGCAATTCATCTACCCAGCTAAGCATTTCCACCCCAGGAAGGAAGCACACTTAGGAAATGCGATGAGATCAGGAGTCTGCTTGTTGAATATATTGAATACAAGCCAGAAAGATGACGGCTTTCTCTCTGCCCCAATTCTCCTTCAACTTCAAACCTTCCTACCTCTGCTACAGCTTAATATTCTTAAAACAGTAATTTATTCAACTGTCCTGGTAAAACTGCTGACTTTCCATTGATTGCAGAATAAAGCATAAGTTCTTTAGCCTGGCTTTTAAGATCCACACTAATTTGTCCCCAAAGTTCCTATTCAATTAATTTTCCTACTTCTGTCCAACATGATGAAGCTCCACTCCAGTAAGGATGGGTTCTTTGTTACTCTCTGAAACATGCCATGCTCATTACTTATTTGAGCAAGGCATATGCTAGTTTTTCCTCATGGAATTCTCCTCTCTCTCCTCCATCCTAATCCTTTTCGTTATTTAAGGCCCACCTTAAATCTTGTCTCCTTCCTAAGGAATATACAAACCATTCCAATCTATACAAAAATCTCTAAATTTCTATCATTTGTATTGCTTTACTCTTTTTTAAAAATTTTTAAATTTTTTTTCCTTTATTAGTTGGAGGCTAATTACTTTACAATATTGTAGTGGTTTTTGCCATACATTGACATGAATCAGCCATGGATTTACATGTGTTCCCCATCCTGAACCCCCCTCCCGCCTCCCTCCTCATCCCATCCCTCTGGGTCATCCCAGTGCACCAGCCCTGAGCACCCGTCTCATGCATCCAACCTGGACTGGCGATCTGTTTCACACTTGGTAACATCCATGTTTCAATCCTATTCTCTCAGATCAGCCCACCCTCGCCTTCTCCCACAGAGTCCAAGTCTGTTCTGTACATCTGTGTTGCTTTACTCTTGTCACAAATATTTAATGCATATACTGCATTGTATATTGACTTACCTCCTGTAAGTCATTTCCCCAACCAGATTATAAACTTCTGGAACATGAAGATTCTTTTTTTAATTCTCTCAAAAAAGAACATAGTGTTACATATATGTTATGTAATACTGAGCTCTCAATGAATAAATGAATGATTCATTACTGACTGTCATGGGACAAGATAAACTTGCCCAGGTGAACCCAGCAAGGTCGCCTGGCCCCGGCATGCTCCCCTAGATCCTAGTTTCTGTCAGCGCCCTCTCCTTCAGCTCTTGTAACTGCGTCACGGTGTGTATCAGAAGTGAGTGTCTAACAAGGAACCCTTCTCTTTAAATATCTTTTTTTGTTTCTGATTTCTTTTACTCTCGTTGTTGTTCAGTCACTCAGTGTCTGACTCTTTGCATCCCCATGGACTGCAGCACGCCAGGCTTCCCTGTCCTTCACCATCTCCTGGAGCTTGCTCAAACTCATGTCCACTGAGTCAGTGATGCCATCCAACCATCTTGTCCTCTGTCTTTCCTTTCTCCTCCTGCCTTCAATCTTTCCCAGAATCAGGGTCCTTTCCAATGAGTCAGATCTTCACATCAGGTGGCCAAAGCACTGGAGCTTCAGCTTAGGCATCAGTCCTTTTAATGAATATTCAGGATTGATTTCCTTTAGGATTGACTGGTTTGATCTCCTTGAAATCCAAGGGACTCTCAGGAGGCTTCTCCAACACCACAGCTCAAAAGCACCAATTCTTTGGCACTCAGCCTTCTTTATGGTCCAACTGTCACATCTATACACGACTACTGGAAAAATGGTAGCTTTGACTATACAGACCTTTGTTGGCAAAGTAATGTCTCTGCTTATTAATACTCTGTCTAGGTTTGTCACAGCTTTTCTTCCAAGGAGCAAGCGTCCTTTAATTTTGTGGCTGCAGCCACCATCTGCAGTGATTTTGGTGCCTGAGAAAATAATGTCTGTCATGGTTCCCACTGTTTCCCCATCTATTTGCCATGATGGGACCAGAGGCCATGATCTTCATTTTTTGAATGTCTCATGAGATGAACCTTCATCTGAAGATGCTTCGAGCCTGACGTCTAGAACTCTTCCCTCAACTGGTAGTTCTCTGGACTCGAAACTTCACAAAACTCTTTTACTCTAGAAAGTCTAAACATATAAACATGAAACAAGCACCCAGGAAGTTACTTCATAGGAATCTATTCTAATTTCCTGAACATCCTCAGTCCACTAGCCAGTTAAAATGTAGACATACTCTGCCAGGATATTATGTGCCAATTAACTGATAAAGCTGCTGTTTTAAAAAACACCAAAGATTAAAGCCATGATTCTGAATTAACTCACTAAATAGTCATTGATTTTCTTTTAATTCTTAATAAATACCTTAGATGTCTTGTGAATTCTGATAGAGCGAGAGAGCTGAACAGTGGCCATGATAGTAATGTATCAGGATTCTTTTAACAAATCTAACCTGTAGAAAAAAAAATTAATTAGAGACCTTGCCTAACATAATCCTTTTATTGCAAATCTTCCAAAGAACTATATAATTAGCATTTGATTGTATTCTTTGGAAAATTAGTTTAATAAACATCTCCACAACCAATTTTCTATAAATTAGAGTAAGATCTCTGGATTAGTTTTTCCAACCACCCAAGGAAAATATAAGTTGACTTCCTCATTCCCAAATACATTTGGAGGAAAATAATAAATTACAAATCCCCTAAAGGTTTGACAATGTATTTTACTCATCCTTGTTATTCCCTCAGAGTGTTAAAAGTGCTCTCTATATAACAGGGGCTTAAAAATTATTTCTTGAGTTAATTTCATGTATAATTGATTTTCAAAGTCAACTCAAAAATTAAAGTTTACATTTCATACCCATTAGGACGGCTATTCAAAAAGATGGAAAATAACAAGTGTAGGTGAAGATGTGGCAACATTGGAATCCTTGTACACTGCTGGTAGGAATGTAAAGTGGTGCAGCTGCTGGAGAAAACAGTATGGCAGTTCCTCAAAAAGTTCAATAGGTTTACCATACTATCCAGCACTTCCACTTCTAAACTCAGAAGTATCAAAAAGTGTTAGTTGCTCAGTTGTATCCAACTCTTTGTGACCCCATGAACTGCAGCCCACCAGGCTCCCGTCCATTGGATTTCCCAGGCAAGAATACTAGAGTGGGTTGCCATGTCCTTCTCCAGGGGGTCTTCCCCACCCAGGGATCAAACCCATGTCTCCTGTGTTGCAGGCAGATTCTTTACCATCTGAGCCACCAGGGAAGCCCAAAATGTATTGAAAGGAGGGATTCAAACAGATACACACCAATGTTCATAGCACTGTTATTTATAACAGCCAAAAGACAGAAACAACCCAGAGGTCCAAGAACAGTTGAATGGACTTTTAAAATACGGTAAATACAATGGAATATTATTCAGTATTAAAAAGTAATGAAATTATGATATATGTTGCAACATGAATAAATTTGAAAATATTATGCTAAAAAATTATGCTAAATGAAATAAACCAGACACAAAAGGATGCCTATCACATGATTCCACTTAAATGAATAGAGATAGCTAAAGTAGTCAGATTCATAGTGACAGAGAATAGAACAGAGGTCACTAGGGGCTGGAGGGTGGAAGGAATGGGGTGTTCAATTGGTACAGAGTTTCACTCGGGCTGATGTAAAATTTTTAGAAATGGGTAGTGGTAATGGTTGTACAACATTGAATGCACTTAGTGCCACTCAGTTACCTACTCAAAGATGGTTGGGATGATGAATTTTATGTACATTTTACCACAATAAATAAGCATTAATGTTTAAAAATACATACAGTTTTCACTATCTCACTTCACTAACAAAAAAGAAGTAAATTTCCTTTTTTCTTTTTAAAGGACTTAATTTATATTGTTTCAAGATTTTATGGAGTTCTGACCAAAATGTTAGTAAAATAATCCACTTAAAGAAATTCTGGATCACCTAGGATAGCCTGTGACTTGATTTTGTGTATAAATTAATGCAAAATTCTGGACGATTTTGCAAATAAAAGAGGGCAGAATTATTTAAGGACACTGCCACAAGGTGGTGATAGAGATTATAAACAGGTAATAATTTCTCTCAATTTACTTCTTCAGAGCAGCACTAGGGGACACTCTTTTACAAGATTTAAATGAGACTGACAACCACCTGATAGTCCTTTGGTCCTTAAAGATTCCAAGGTGTCTTTTGTTGACTTCAGATTATAACCTTCATTTTTGAGCGTAACCTTCAAAAGTGACTCAACATGATCACTGTCTCCTTTACAACTTCAAAAAATAAAATGGGAAAAATAAGTAACTATAAGAGTTTACACTCCAGTTCTGACCCAGTAAACCAAGATAAACTACCACATATGGGGTAGTTATTAGAGACAATAAATAATAGGGAATGATTTCAAGTGGGTGGTTTTTCATATTGGTGGGTTTTTAAATAATTTCTCTATGATCTCAAGGTATTCTGATGGCATTTCTAGAAAATCAAGCTCTGAAAATAGTATCAGGCTATTAGAACACAATGCATTTTACTACATCCATGTATTTGGAATATATGAATAACCTGGGTTTAATTTATATTATCGCTGAAAGCTCAACCCTCCAGGATACTTGCTTTTGAGAGGGATTCAAAGCTAGTCACTATTAAGCATTTGGTACATATCTGGGGAATTAACATTTATAAGATTAGTGAAGTTAAATTTTCCATACACACATGTATGTATACAGAGAAAATTAACTGCACTGCTAATGCAGTCTGGGAGAAAGTCTTTGTAGTTAAGGAACCTGGGTTCAAATTCTGCTCAACTACCTAGCAACTCTATGTTTTGGTCAAATTACTTAGTCTTGCTGGGCCTCAGTATCCTTTTCGTAAAATAAAGACAGTAAATCCAGCTTTTCAGGGCTCTTAAGAGTGTTTATCAGGACATGTATTTATCTGGAGAGGAAACACAGCATAGTGGTTAAGCACATGAACTTCTGCGGAGCCAAATTGCCTAGGATCGAATCCCAGTCTGCAGTCCAATTGCCATATTGTTTCATGCACATGTTTGCCTCAGTTTCCCCATCTGTAACATACAGTCAGTAATGGTATCTACATCCCAGGCTTGTTGTGAGGACTAAATAAGCCATTATTGGTAAGGCATCAAAACACTGTCTGACACACATTTCATTATATGCATGTTTAGTTTTAAAAATCTTATATTAGTATCTGAACTCCTTGTTTTCTTCAGCTTCCCAGTTGTTCCTTCTGTCATCTTCAGGCTTTTTTCCCTGCCCCTTTTTAAGTTTTTGGTGCTCTTCAGGATTCTGTCCCAGGAGTTTTTTTCTTTTTAAAATTTTAAACACACCCCCTGGGTGAAAAAATACATTTTCACTGTTTCAATTACTATTTCTATTCTAACAACTCTTCTATGTTTACCCCAACCTAGGTTTTGCTGGGGAGTTGCAGATCTGTACCTTTGACTATGAACCAGTTTCAGCTGGGTTTTCCCAATATATCCAAATGTGAATCCTTTTGCCCTAAACCTATTTCTGTACCTTAGCTGAGTGAATGACAGCATCAAATACCTAAATTGCTCAAGCCTAAAAACTATGACTCAACTCTGTTCCCTCCCTCATTCCTACATCCAGTCTCCTAATATTTCTTAAGCGTCCACTCCTCACTTTATGCACATGGTGTCATCTCTGCTTTAGATCAGATCAGCTTCATCTTTTGCCTGGATTTCTTCAACCACCAGTCTGTCATTGGCCTTACCCATCTCCAGTCTGTTCTTGGTATTGCAGCCAGCGTATTCTTCTTAGATTACCAATGGGACTCTGTAATTTCCTGGACTAAAATGCTTCAGTGGGCCCCCAGTGCCCTCAGGATGAAATTCAAACTTCTCAAGATCAGTCTCAATCTTCCTTAGCCACATCTCTAACCATTTTCCCTTATACTTTTATGCATCAGCTATTCTTATCTACTTTTTAAATTTTTAATTAATTTATTTATTTTTGGCTGCTCTGGATCTTCGCTGCTGCCTGAGCAGGCTACTCTCTAGGTGCAGTGTGTGGGCTTCTCACTGTGGTAGCTTCTCTTGTTGCAAAGCATGGGCTCGAGGTGTGCTGGCATCAGCAATTGCAGCTGACAGGCTGTAAACATGGGCTCAGTAGTTGTGGCACATGGACTTGGTTGCTCTGCGGCATGTGGCATCTTCCCGGACCAGAGATCAAACCCACGTCCCCTGCATTGGCAGGCGGATTCTTCCCAAACAGGGAAGTCCCTTGTCTACTTGAAAGTGTTAGTCACTCAGTTCAGGACTGAACCCGGGTCTTCAGCATTGCAGGCAGATTCTTTACCACTGAGCCATCAGGGAAGCCCAAAACAAGTGTTAATTGCTTGGTTGTGTCTGACTCCTTGCAACCCCATGAACTTTATCTTCTTTAATTAACCTATATTCTCTCAGCTTTCAGGTTTTTGTAATGTTCCTTCTGCCTGAAACATCCTTTCTTTCCATTTCCCACTCACCTTCTAGACATGGGGTTAGTATCAGTTTCTCAAGGAATTATTCCCTGGTTCACCATCAAGTCCACTTATGTGCACATTGTAATATATACTGTGTCATTTTGCATTTATGTATCCACCCCACCCTGCTGTGAGATAACATGAGGGCAAAGTTGTATCTGCCTAGTTCCTTCTTTATTTTTTAGTTGTTTTGTTTAAGGTATACTTCAGTAGGTTTTCACATATTCATGAAGTTTTGCAACCATCACTACTATCTAATTTCAGAAGATTTTCGTTACCCTAAAAGAAACCCCATTTCCACTAGCAATCACTCCTCATTTTTCCCTCCCCTGACTCCTTGCAACCATTAATAGACTTTTCATCAATATCAGTTTGCCCATTCTGGACATTTATTTCATATAAATGGAATCATATTATAAACTTTTGTGTCTAGTTTAGATCATTCTGGAGTCGTTAGCACCATGCAGTACTGGAATAAAGTGGGTTGTTTTTCAGTTGCTAAGTTGTGTCTGACTCTTTGCGACCCCCCCCCCCATGGACTGTAGCACACCAGGTTCCTTTGTCCTCCACTATCTCCTGGAGTTTACTCAAACTCATGTCCACTGAGTTGATTATGTTATCTAACCATTTTATCCTCTGCTGCCCCCTTCTCCTTTTGCCTCCAATCTCTCCCAGGATCAGGCTCATTTCCGAGTCAGATCTTTGCATTAGGGGGCCAAAGTATTGGAGCATCACCATCAGTCCTTCCAATGAATATTCAGGGTTGATTTCCTTTAGGATTGACTGATTTGCTCTCCTTGCAGTCCAAGGGACTCAAGAGTCTTCTCCAGCACCACAGTTTGAAAGCATCCATTCTTCGGCACTCAGCATTCTTTATGGTCCAACTGTCTCTCTGTACATGACTACTGGAAAAACCACAGCTTTGACTATGCAGATCTTTGTCGGCAAAGTGATGTCTCTGCTTTTTAATACGCTGTCTGGGTTTGTCATAGCTTTCCTTCCAACGAGCAAGCATCTTTTAATTTCATGGCTGCAGTTACCATTGGCAATGATTTGCACCATGCAGTTCTGGAATAAAGTAGGTAGGTGCTCCAAAAATATATGCTGAATCAATAGAGAAGTAATACAGGGACAAGGAAGAATTAAGGGTCTAGAAAAAAAAATTATAGAACTTCAGAGGTAGAAGGAACTTTAAATGATCTAGTCCAAACATTTATTTTTCCAGATGAAAAAAATCAAGGTCCAGAGAAGTCAACTGATTTATTCAAGGTCAACCAACCACTTAGTGGCAGAACTGAGAATAAAAATCAAGAAAATAAATAAATAAATAAAACTTTTAAAAAATCAAGAAAATTTGACTCATAATTTAGGGGTTTTCCTACAGTGACTCAGCACCATGAAATTCCCTTGCTTTCACTGCATCCAAAATAATGCACTACCAACACCTTCCTAGTTGCTGGACTTTCTTGCTGGTTTCTAAACATGGTAGTGTCTCTTTTCGGTGTTCTAAAATAAGCTGGCTTCAGGAAGGCAAAAAATATCTAAATAATTGTTTTAAATAGCCAGTTTCCTTTCAACTTCTAACTATTCTGTTGCAACTGTTGTTTTCCCTTTGAGCAGGTGTTTTGTGGAGGTCTCCTATTCAAGTACAAACTGCTTAATTTTGAAAGCTTACAAGATGACAGCCCCAGGAGGCTGTGACTCTGTAGATCATGTATTCTCAGAGAATTATTCTGATTTTTTTTATCACCTTGTTCTGACTCATTATCTAAAAACCTAAGATTTCAAAACCGTAAGTTTTAAGAACAGAACTCTAACTTTCAAATGTCTTTGACATTTGTCTTACACTTTGTGTACTGGATTCACACACATCTGAAACTTCACAGGTCCTCAATACCATTCATTCTTATGCCTGATGTGTCTACCCTGAGGAGGACTGCGATCTTGAGAAAGGCAAAATTTCTGTGTTTTCTCAGATAAAGACTAACTCTGGGCTTACCTCTTGACCTACATGTCAATTGCCCTATTTAAAATGAAAACACAATTACTACTTTACCCTTTCATGTGTGAACCCAAGATTCAGATATAGATTAACCAGCTATTGTTTAGTTTCTAAAGGCTTAAGCCTCCTTGGAAGGTTGGGGGGGGGGGGGTGGGCAGTGTGTGGAAGGGGGAGGTGTTATTCTGAGTGACACACACACAAAAAGTTTCATTACATGTGCCCAAAGACAGTAACAGTTGATTTCCTAATGCTTTCCATCCATCTTTCCCAATCTTCCAAAACCATTTTTTTTTTAAACAAGAAACTCCATTTTCTAGCAAAGGAATAATATCCAATAGCTGGATTCTAAAATGCAGCTAGATGACCTTCCTTACATGTATATGATATGAAGGATGGCTTTACTCAAAGGAAGTACATGTCAACATAAATGGGCTTGCATCATAAAGTTAGGAGGAGGAGGAAACATCCTCTGCAACTAACTGGATCCCTTCAGGTTTAAAGAAAAGGAAGTGGAGGAAGGATGGTCTTTTTAACAAATAGTGCTAGAACAACAGGACATCCATAGACCAAAAAACACCCAAACCCCTCAACCTAAATCTGACATCATATACTAATATTAATTAAAAATGGATCATTGATTTAAATGTAAATATAAAACTACAAAGACTAGGAAAGTCCAGCAAGAGGACTTTGTTTGTCAAAATTCACCCTGTTACTCAGAGGTTTCACAGAGTTTGATCCCATAAATTATTATTCTCTATTTTAACAAATCCCATTTGGCCCTGGTAATTCCCCTACTCCCTACTCACTCAGAGTAAATGGTTTCCACCGTATTAACTGGGTATTTGTTCATGCTCTTTTGGTTTTTTAATATCTTCTTCATGCTACTTCAATTATTCATTCTATTCAACATTTACTGGGCGACTACCATGTACAAGTCTTTGAGTAGGCTTACAAAGATGTAAAATACTGTTCCCATCTCAAGAGATTTATGGCCCAGTGGAGGAGAAATCAGATTATCCTAATTAGATTAAAACTCCTTTACTTTTTCTTCGATTTCATCAGCCAAGCCACACCATGTCCAGTGCTCTGCACAACTGAGCACATTTTGGTGATTGGCTAATCTTGAGTTTCAAGACACACTCTGCACTGTTTGGGGAACTAAAGTCCAGGAGATTAAATGGCAAATCCTGGATAAGGCGAAAGAGGAGCTGAGGTCAGCCCGTGGGGACTCACACCCTCCTCGCTCCCCTCTTGGTCTGCGCCAGCCATTGATTCTGGCAAAATGCCTCCACAGCTGGAGAAAACCTGATCGAGAAGATAATCCCCCAAAGCTCCCCATCCGACTGCGTGTTGCAACACGCAAATATCGGTCTGTTTTGGGGGCCGATTACCCACCACTGCCCTCCGACCAGAACTGATTCCTTCTTTTCCACCGATATCTCATTTAAAAGCTACTTTGATAGTGGAAATGTGTTTCCAGTACAGTTCTTTCCACCCCCTCACCCCCCACCCCGACCCCTCAGTAAATGTGACATTTTTCATCATCAAGTGTTTGGGGTAAAATGGAACCTGGGGGGTTCCCTCTGTCCTTCGCCTCGGCCCCGGCTTTCTCGCTACTCCTCAGAGTACTTCAGGCCTCAAAAGAAATACTTTCAACTCAAACTTAAAGCCTCAGGTAAAAAGAAACGAAAAAAAGAAAAACTAAGAGAACTAACAACATTCAAAGCGCCCGTTTTTCTCCGTATTCCTCGCGTTTGGGTAGCTCTCACCTCAGCCGGTTGACGCCTTCCAGTGACTGGGACTCAACCGCCTTTTCTGGCTGAAACTCGCCTTCGGCGCTTGTGAATAATCAACATGGCCTTCCTGGGCGGGGCGAGACATGACGCTTCGTGAATAATTCATTAATTCTCGCGCTCTTCTGAGCGACCTGCCTCGAGCGCCTGCTCTTGCGTATGCAAATGAGGGCGCGAGGTGACTGGCACGCCCCCAGCGAGCCCCGCCCCCCACGCCGGGTCCGCGTGCCCCGCGGGGCGGTGGTTCGCAGTCCACAATTCCGGCCGCCGGCGCGGCGTCGGTTCTGCGGCGTTGCTGGCTTTTCTGAGGGCTCGCTCGGGCCTGAGGGACCCGCGCCGAGCTCGAGGCGCCGCACACGGACCTCGACGGGACCCTCGGCTCGCGGCCGCTCCGCGAGGTAAACCTTACGTCGAGGAGATGCCTGCTGGCTGAAGTGAGAGAGCGGCGGCGAGCATCTCGCGGGCAGCGAGGGGCCTGGGCTGGAGCCTGAGGGACCATGGAGTTAATGTTGGCCAAGTCCGGGAGTGAGAGGTCCCGGAGAGTCCAGGGGGCCCGCGCGGGGGCGGCGCAGGGTGCCGGAGGCAAGTGCCCGAGGGAGCGGGTTGACGACGAAGAGCTGTGGAGACCCAGGCCACAGAGGTTTCGCGCCTGAAGGCATTTCCAGTTCTTCCCTGTGTGGACCCCGTTTTGCGTTATTTTTAATATGCGTTGGTAATTTTGGAAATAAAGCACTTAATATGTACTCCTCTTACACTGCCCCTAACCTCGTCCCTTGCGCAGAGGTGACTCCAGTGAGTAGTGGGGTGCGTCCCCTCAGGCCCCGTTCCCACGGGTTCAGCTGCACACGTAGAATCTTGAGTTCCTCAGCTGGTCGCAGAGCCCCTCGAACCTCTGCAGTGGGGTTTCCTGAGAGAGTGGATGAAGCGGCGGGTCACTTAAAATCTTTTTTTTTTCATTTATCTTTGGCTGTGTCTGGTCTTAGTTTGCACGTGGCATCTTCATTGTGGCATCTTTTGTTGAGGTCGGCAGGCTTAACAGCCCCGCAGCATGTGGGATTCTAGTTCACCAGAGCTCGAACCTGTGTCACTGGCATTAGAAGGCAGATTCTTAACCACTGGGCTGCCAGGGACGTCCCCTTGAAACCTATTTTTGTTCCACAGTTAAAAAAAAAAAAAGATTCAAGTTGGCAAAACCGTGGGGGTTTATAACATAACAACTAAAACCCATCTTTGGGCAGTTAATTCCTTTAGTGCAGGTTTTCTCAGTCTCAGCAGTAGTACCCGCCCGGCTCAAATCCAAATCGTTTGACAACTCAGAATGTTTTCAGACATTGTCAGATGTCTCCTGGGCGGCAAAATCACCCTTAGTTGAGAACTACCGTTGATCCTTGAACAACTAGGGTGTGTCGGGGTGCTGACAGCCCTCACAGTCAAAAATCCGAGTGTAAATTTGTAGTCGGCTGCCCTCACCTGAGATTCGCATCTGAAGCTTCAGCCAGCTGTGGATCGTAGAGTTACTACAGTGTTTATTGGCAACAGTCAGCGTGTAGATGGACCCATGCAGTTCAAACCCGTGTCGTTCAAGGTCAGCTGTACCGCTTTAATTCTACGTTTTCCAAAAGTAACTGCTCTTTGAGCCGACCATGCAGATGGTGTCTCTGCTCTAGCCCTTTCCAGTCCCAGCATTTTCCTGCTTCCCTCTAGCTGGACCGCGAGCCCCTCTGCTGGCTGTGCTCCTTCTCGCCTGCCTTCAGGTCTCAGTCAGCTGATCACCACCGTCTCAAAGAGCCCTCCCTGTGCTGATGAGGTCACCACCACAGACACACGCCGTTATCCTCTCTCATTATCACTGTTTTCTTCCTAGGACTAAGCACAATCTGGATTTCATGTATGTGTTAACCTGTTTTTCTTTCTTCATCACCGAGAATGCAAGGAAGCTTCCTTAGAGGTGTCATCTCTTCAGGTCCCCCCAGGATCGCCAGTGCCCAGCACAGTGGCTCACACACAGTAATCACTCAATAAATTTGACGGACTGAAGTGATAAGTTACCCTCTTTTCCTCCCAAGAGCTTCTGTGGAGTTTCTCCTACTCCTTTCCATTTGCTGTCCCTCCTGCGCTCCTTGGTGACCTTTGTTTAGAGCTGAAATGGATAAATGAGCACCTAGCAGCTGTGGGTGAAGCCTTCGCTTTCCTCACTGACGTAACCACTCTTTGGGGACAGAAACTGTCCTTTATTGTATTTACTGAAGGTATTCAAAAAGTATTCATATTGTTGGATGAACTGATAGATGACTTAAGGAACAACATTAGACAATTAAAAATGGATCATGCTAGGCTTCCCAGGTGGCACAGTGGTGAAGAATCTGCCTGCCAGTGCAAGAGACGAAAGAGAGACAGGTTAGATCTCTGGGTCAGGAAGATCCCCCGGAGAAGGAAGGAAATGACACCCCACTCCCATATTCTTGCCTGGAAAATTACACGGACAGAGGCACCTGGTGGGCTGTAGTCTGTGGGGTCGCAAAGAGTCGGACAGGACTGAGCAGGCGTGTATGTATGCATCCCTGGGGGTCCAGTGACTAAGACTCCCCAGTGCAGGGGGCCTGGGTCCCATCTCTGGTCAGGGAGCTAGATCCTGCATGCCACAACAAAAGGTTCGCATGCTGCGACTAAGACCTGGTGCAGCCAAATAAATAAAAAATATTTTGTTTTAATATTGAAAAAAATTGATCGTGCTGCAAGGGGCTTTAGAAATTATGAAGGAACTTTACAGATGAGATTTTGGGTAATTTGCTCAAGGTTGCCAGGGTTTTTGAGAGACCAAGTCACAGCTACAACCCATGGTATCACACCTCTCACTTCAAGGCTTTTTCTTATTTCCAGCCAGCCTAGTTTCTGATTACTTTTCTGAGAACCTGGCTTACAGCTTAAACACAAAAATCCCAAGATGTGCTTCTTGTCAGCTAAGCTTTTGAGCTTATACTCTTCATCTTTTGATTAAATCCAGCCCTTGGGATAATGGCCTAATAAACTCAAAAGTGCTATATGGTATTTCAAACAATTTTCCATCTTCTTTTATGCCTTTCAGTGCTAAGAGATTGGAAATTGTCCCTGTCAAAGCAAAGTATCTTGTTTGTTTTGGAAGGAAAAAACGTTTGTTGTACAAGAAAGTGATCATTGTTTAGAAATTTCCAAATAACCACTTGTTAAAGTTTTGCCAAATCCTGTGTCCAATAGTAAAATAACATGTGAAACAGATGAAAATGGAGGGGGGAAAATCTTTTTGGAGATGACTTTTCATTGCCTAAAGTTGACCTTTCTCTCTTTAGACACGTGTGTCTCCTTTTACTCTGTGTACCTGAAACAGTTGTCACTCATTAGTGTCTAGGTAGACTTCTGCCTTTGAGAACCAAAGACTATTCAGGGCTCCTTCTTCCTTCTTGGCAATTTTTGTAGGTAACACCTGGGAGGGTCTTGTGGAGTCCTCTCAGCTTTTAGTATTTTCCCATTTTTTTTCCTGGTGTGTGACAGCACACTGCCGTCACAGAAAGTAGAGATGCCTTTTGTCTGATTGACTGAAACTTTTCCCCACCAAATTCAGTTTAACACTGGAAATTTTTCCAAAAGACAGTTTTTACTTGAGCATTATCAAAACAGACATATTGAATATAAAATGTAATCTTTCTCCCTCTTCAGTGCACATAATCATGATGCCAAATGCAGAGAAAAGAGAGTGAGGTGGGGGAGCAACTGCTCTTAACATCATCATAACTTCTAGCCATCATAAATCTGACACCACCATATTTATTCATCAAACATTTATTTTGCTCCTACCATTTATAAAGAACTCTGCTTGGCCTTGTGGGGACCAGAGACATAATGACTTGGTCCCTGAGCTGTGGAACTTTTCAGAGAGAGGGGGTTTGGTAAGAGAGGGAGACCTGTAAACACATTACTCATATAGAAAATAGTTTGCAAACATTAATGGAGGTATAAATTATAGCCTGTAAAGAAGGGAGCTCTGCATTCTGAATGGGGAATCAAGACAGCTTCACAAAGGAGGTGGCATTTTAGGAAGAGAATGTGTATATATAATTTGCACATTTTATGGCAGTGGTTTTGTCCACTTCAAAACAATAAAAGCAGACGTTTTGCCCAGGACTTCAGAACCAGGAAAGAAGGGGGATGTAAGAGCCTGTTTTTGCACCCCTGTCAGTGACAAGCTTCTGAAAGCTCAGTGTTGCCCTCGCAGTCCCAGGTGCCTCACTCAGGGTTAAGAGGAGTACGCCGGCTATGTTATATTGAGCTCTTTCATTTCTGCATTAGGGTGTTATCCTCATTTCCATTGGGGCATTCAGTAGCCATGTGATATTTTTGGGGGGAGGGGATCAGTGGTGATTATAAAAGTGTTTGTGAATGTGTCTCTGAAATCTTAGAATTTTAAGTATCACTGAGAAAGAAAGAGAGACAAATGATTGAAGTTTTTCATCAAGCCTGTGTGTGTAAATTGGCTGTATCCTTACTTATTTATTGTATTTTTTTAGAGAGGAAGGCAAAGATAAAAAATTGCCAACTTGGCTTTAGATTTGGAACTTGATCCATTCATTGGCAGCCACAGAGAAGCCAGTCAGTATGAAAGAAACCCCGAATATAAGATCTAAACTTATGCTCTTGCTGCTTTTGCTCACACGCTACCAACTTAAAACACAATTCCATGTGTAGGCAGCAACTTATTATGGTGTTCATACCCACTCTAGAGTGGCGTATCAATTTCTGCATCCTTTGAACTGATCTTTTCTGACTGGCAGAAGAATCTCCATGTGGGTTGTGTGTCTCCGGGGAAAGCCTAGGGTGTAATGAATTGGAACAGGAAATGACGGGCTGAATGGTGACAGCTGCTGCCTGCTTGAGTGCGCTAAGAAATGACGTCAGGGGAGGTATTGAATGCTTCAACATTATAGAAATGTTCTGTTTGGCTACTTAGTTCTGTTTCCTGCTATTATGAACTTTGTTGACTGTAAAATGATTTTATTCTTCGTAATGTTTATCACTTAATAGAAAAGATTGCAAATGAATAGATTTTAAGCTGCCTTTCTGTGATTGCACCTTGGTACATCTGTACATGGATCTGAGAGCTGATTTGCCTCACTACTGACAGTCCATATTTTGAGGCCCTTTCTACACATTTTGATGCTTGGAAAATGACAGTTACCAAAATTGGTTTAGAAGTGCTATGAGAACATAGTCCAACTCAGCCCCATGAGAGGCTTTTTTCCCCTTCCTTTAGTTCATACTGTGGTGAAAAGTCACTCAGTCATGTCTGACTCTTTGCAACCCCATGGACTGTAGCCTACCAGGCTCTTCCTCCATGGGATTTTCCAGGCAAAAATACTGGGGTGGGTTGCCATTTCCTTCTCCAGGAAATCTTCCCAACCCAGGGATTGAACCTGGGTCTCCCGCATTGTAGGCTTTACCGCTTTACCGTCTAACCTAATGCAAATATGTAAGTACTAATAACCTGTGACTGAGAAGATCCCCAATTTAAGATTCAGGATACTTACAATCTTAGCATGAACTGAATACAATAATACAAGACATCTGAGGCAGGCCTTTCTAACATCTCTCCTCATTAAACAAACAAAAAGCAACTGCTTCCTGCCAAGAGAAAGGTTAAACAACTGGAAAGTGAGTAAGACATTACACAGTAAATTGCCAACAGAGTTTTAAAAATGAAAGGGAGAGAGAATTGCAAGAAGGCATCATTCAGAGGTTTGCTGCAACATACACCTAGAAAAGCTGTACCAGAAGGCCAGATTTCTCTGAAGTCATATTCTCATATTTGCCAGGGGCTATGTTAACCTCCTCTCGGCCGCCACCCCTGACTGGAAAAGGTCAGTTTTCATTCCAATCCCTAAGAAAGGCAATCCCAAAGATTGCTCAAACTACCGCACAATTGCACTCATCTCACACGCTAGTAAGGTAATGCTCAAAATTCTCCAAGCCAGGCTTCAGCAATAAGTGAACCGAGAACTTCCAGATGTTCAAGCTGGTTTTAGAAAAGGCAGAGGAACCAGAGATCAAATTGCCAATATCCGCTGGATCATCGAAAAAGCAAGAGAGTTCCAGAAAAACATCTATTTCTGCTTTATTGACTACACCAAAGCTTTCGACTGTGTGGATCACAATAAACTGTGGAAAATTCTGAAAGAGATGGGAATACCAGACCACCTGACCTGCCTCTTGAGAAACCTGTATGCAGGTCAGGAAGCAACAGTTAGAACTGGACATGGAACAACAGGCTGGTTCCAAATAGGAAAAGGAGTACGTCAAGGCTGTATATTGTCACCCTGCTTATTTAACTTATATGCAGAGTGCATCATGAGAAACGCTGGGCTGGAAGAAGCACAAGCTGGAATCAAGATTGCTGGGAGAAATATCAATAACCTCAGATATGCAGATGACACCACCCTTATGGCAGAGAGTGAAGGGGAACTAAAAAGCCTCTTGATGAAAGTGAAAGAGGAGAGTGAAAAAGTTGGCTTAAAGCTTAACATTCAGAAAACTAAGATCATAGCATCTGGTCCCATCACCTCATGGGAAATAGATGGGGAGACAGTGGAAACAGTGTCAGACTTTATTTTGGGGGGCTCCAAAATCACTGCAGTTGGTGACTGCAGCCATGAAATTAAAAGACGCTTACTCCTTGGAAGGAAAGTTATGACCAACCTAGATAGCATATTAAAAAGCAGAGACATTACTTTGCCAACAAAGGTCCATCTAGTCAAGGCTATGGTTTGTCCAGTGGTCATGTATGGATGTGAGAGTTGGACTGTGAAGAAAGCTGAGCACCGAAAAATTGATGCTTTTGAACTATGGTGTTGGAGAAGACTCTTGAGAGTCCCTTGGACTGCAAGGAGATCCAACCAGTCCATCCTGAAGGAGATCAGTCCTGGGTGTTCATTGGAAGGACTGATGCTGAAGCTGAAACTCCAATACTCTGGCCACCTCATGTGAAGAGTTGACTCACTGGAAAAGACCCTGATGCTGGGAGGGACTGGGTGCAGCAGGAGAAGGGGACGACAGAGGATGAGATGGCTGGATGGCATCACCGACTCGATGGGCATGAGTTTGAGTAAACTCCGGGAGTTTGTGATGGACAGGGAGGTCTGGCGTGCTGCGATTCATGGGGTCACAAAGAGTTGGACACGATTGAGCAACTGAACTGAACTGATGAGGACCTCGGTCACCTCGGCACAGCACAGAAAGACTATAGTTAAGAGGCATTGAGAAAATTCAAAGTGTGACTTCATCAATAAGCTGTGGATATTCCCCCCACCAATCTTTATTTGTTGAAAAGGGACTAGATACAGGATTTAACCAGTAAACACATTGAGTGAATGCACATATGTTATTGTAAGAATCCCAAATATCCAAGTGATTAACTGGGATACTTTCAAATTATGCTTGCCTTATTAGAGTGAGTTTGGAAGATTTCCTTCCTCTGCAATTTTTTGAAATAGTTTGGGAAGGATTGGTATTAACTCTTCCTGAATGTTTGGTAGAATTCACCTGTGAAGCCATCTAGTCCTGGACTTTTGTTTGTTTGGATTTTTTTTTATTACTAATTCAGTTTAATTACTGGTAAATTTTTAATGTTTTCTGTTTCTTCCTGGTTGAATCTTGGGAGACTGTACATTTCTAGGAATCTGTTCATTTCTTCTAGGTTGTCCATTTTGTTGACAAATAGTTGTTCATAGTAATCTTATCCTTTGTACTTACGTGGTGTTGATTGTGGCGTCTCTTTTTTTTACTGATTTTATTGATTTGGACCCTCTTTTTCTTGATGAGTTTAGCTAAAGGTTTATCCATTTTGTTTATCTTATCAAAGAGCCAGCTCTTAGTTTCACTGATCTTTTCTATCATCTCTATTTCATTTATTTCTGCTCTTTATGATCTCTTTCCTTCTACTAACTTTGGGTTTTGTTTGTTCTCCTTTTTTAAATTCTATTCAGTGTAAGGTTCAGTTGCTTATTTGAGATTTTATTGTTTCCTGAGGTAGGCTTGTATAAATATAAATTTCCCTCTTAGAACTGCTTCTGCTACATCTCACAGATTTTGGATTGTTGTATTCTCGTTTTCATTCATCTCCAGGTGTTTTTTAAATTTCTTCTCTGATTTCTTCAGTGGTTGTTTAGTAGCATATTGTTTGTTGTTCAGCCATCAGATTGTGTCCAACTCTTTGCAACCCTATGGAATGTAGCATGCCAGGCTTCTCTGTCCCAGAGTTTGCTCAGATCATGTCCACTGAGTTAGTGATGCTATCTGACCGTCTCATCCCTGCCGAGCCCTTCTCCCTTAGCCTTCAGTCTTTCCCAGCATCGGTCTTTTCCAGTGAGTTAGCTCTTTGCATCAGGTGGGCAGAGTGTTGGAGCTTCAGCATCAGTCCTTCCAATGAATATTCAGGACTGATTTCCTTTAGGATTGACTGGTTTGATCTCCTTGCAGTCCAAGGTACTCAAGAGTCTTCTCCAGCACCACAGTTCAAAAGCATCAGTTCTTTTGTGCTCAGCCTTCTTTATGGTCCGGCTCTCACATCCTTACATGACTGCTGGGAAAACCACAGCTTTTACTATATGGACCTTTGTTATATATTTCTCGCATATTGTTTACCCTCCACATGTTTGCTTTTTTTTGCAGTTTTTTCTTGTAGTTGATTTCTAGTCTTTTAGCATTGTGGTTGGAAAGATGCTTGATGCAGTTTCAGTTTTCTTGAATTTACTGACACTTGTTGTCTAGCATGTGGTCTCTCATGAAGAATGTTTTGTATGTACTTGAAAAGAATGTGTACTCTCCTGCTTTTGGATGGAATGTTTTATATATATATATTGCATTTGGTCTAGTACGTCATCTAAGGCAGTTTCCTTATTGATTTTCTGTCTGGATGATCTGTTCATTGATGTAAGTGGGGTCCCCTATGATTATTGTGTTACTGTCAACCTCTCCCTTTATGCCACTTATTATTTGCTGTATGTATTTAGGTGTTCCTGTCTTGGGTGCATATGTACTTGCAATTACTACATTTTCTTCTTGGATTGATCCCTTCTTTGTTTCTTATTACAATCTTTGAAAGTCTGTTTTGTCTGCTGTAAGTATTGCTACCTCAGCTTTCTTTTGATTTCCAGTTTCATGGAGTACCTTTTTCCATCCCCTCCCTTTCAGTCTGTGTGTCTTCAGATCCGAAGTGAGTCTCTTGGGGGCAACATATGTGTATATGGGTCTTGTTTTTTTATCCGTGCAACTGCTATGTCTTTTTATTAGAATTGTCTGTCCATTTACATTTAAAGTGGTTATTGATAGATGTGTACTTGCTGCCACTATGAATTGTTTTGTTGAAGTTGTAGTTCATTTTTGTTCCTTTCTTCTTTAGTTCTCTTGCCTTGTGATTTGATGACTATCGTTTATGATTTGATGTTTGAATTCCTTTATCTTTTCTGTGCATGTATCTATTATTTTTGGGTCTGTGGCTACCATGAAGTTTGTATGTAACAACATGTGTGTATACATGATCATTTTAAGTTGTTGATCTCTTAATTTAAAATGCATTTTAATGACCCCTCCTTAACATCCCCCTTCCCCCATGATTACTGGTTTTGACATATTTTACATCTTTCTGTTTTGCATACCCATTAAATACTTATTGTGGATATAGATTGGTTTTACTGCTTATCTTTTAACCTTCCTGTTAGCTTGTATGTGATTTATTTACTACCTTTTCTGTATGTTTCCTGTTATCAGTGAGCTTTTGATTTCTTAATTTTCATATTTTTAGTTGTGGCCTTTTGTTTTTTGCTTAGAGAGGTCCCTTTAACATTTCTTGTAAAGCTAGTTTGGAGGTGAACTCTTTTAGTCTTTGCTTGTCTATAAAACTTTTGTTTTCTCTATCAAATCTGAATGAAAACTTTGCTGAATAGAGTTTTCTTGGTTATAGGTTTTTCCTTTTCATCACTTTAAATATGTAGTGCCACTCCTTTCTGGACTTCAGAGTTTCCGCTGACAGTTCAGCTGGCAGACTTCATGGGATTTCCTTTGTGCATAACTTGTTGCTTTCCTTTTGATGCTCTTCAGTTCAGTTCAGTCGCTCAGTCGTTTCGGACTCTTTGCGACCCCATGAATCGCAGCACGCCAGACCTCCCTGTCCATCACAAACTCCCAGAGTTTACTCAAACTCATGCCCATCGAGTTGGTGATGCCATCCAGCCATCTCATCCTCTGTCGTCCCCTTCTCCTGCTGCACCCAGTCCCTCCCAGCATCAGGGTCTCTTCCAGTGAGTCAACTCTTCACATGAGGTGGCCAGAGTATTGGAGTTTCAGCTTCAGCATCAGTCCTTCCAATGAACACCCAGGACTGATCTCCTTCAGGATGGACTGGTTGGATCTCCTTGCAGTCCAAGGGACTCTCAAGAGTCTTCTCCAACACCATAGTTCAAAAGCATCAATTTTTTCGGTGCTCAGCTTTCTTCACAGTCCAACTTCACATCCATACATGACCACTGGACAAACCATAGCCTTGACTAGATGGACCTTTGTTGGCAAAGTAATGTCTCTGCTTTTTAATATGCTATCTAGGTTGGTCATAACTTTCCTTCCAAGGAGTAAGCGTCTTTTAATTTCATGGCTGCAATCACCATCTGCAGTGATTTTGGAGCCCCCAAAAATAAAGTCTGACACTGTTTCCACTGTTTCCCCATCTATTTCCCATGAGGTGATGGGACCAGATGCCATGATCTTTAGTTTTCTGAATGTTGAGCTTTAAGCCAACTTTTTCACTCTCCTCTTTCACTTTCATCAAGAGGCTCTTTAGTTCCTCTTCACTTTCTGCCATAAGGGTGGTGTCATCTGCATATCTGAGGTTATTGATATTTCTCCCGGCAATCTTGATTCCAGCTTGTGCTTCTTCCAGCCCAGCGTTTCTCATGATGTACTCTGCATATAAGTTAAATAAGCAGGGTGACAATATACAGCCTTGACGTACTCCTTTTCCTATTTGGAACCAGTCTGTTGTTCCATGTCCAGTTCTAACTGTTGCTTCCTGACCTGCATACAGGTTTCTCAAGAGGCAGGTCAGGTGGTCTGGTATTCCCATCTCTTTCAGAATTTTCACAGTTTATTGTGATCCACACAGTCAAAGCTTTGGTGTAGTCCAATAAAGCAGAAATAGATGTTTTTCTGGAACTCTCTTCTTTTTTTCGATGATCCAGCGGATATTTGGCAAATTTGATCTCTGGTTCCTCTGCCTTTTCTAAAACCAGCTTGAACATCTGGAAGTTCTCGGTTCACGTATTGCTGAAGCCTGGCTTGGAGAATTTTGAGCATTACCTTAACTGCGTGTGAGATGAGTGCAATTGTGCGGTAGTTTGAGCATCTTTGGGATTGCCTTTCTTAGGATTTGGAATGAAAACTGACCTTTTCCAGTCCTGTGGCCACTGCTGAGTTTTCCAAATTTGCTGGCATATTGAGTGCAGCACTTTCACAGCATTATCTTTTCAGGATTTTGAAATAGCTAATTTGGAATTCCATCACATCCACTAGCTTTGGTTCATAGTGATGCTTTCCTAAGGCCCTCTTGACTTCACATTCCAGGATGTCTGGCTCTAGGTGAGTGATCACACCATTGTGATTATCTGGGTTGTGAAGATCTTTTTTTGTACAGTTCTTTGTGTATTCTTGCCACCTCTTCTTAATATCTTCTGCTTCTGTTAGGTCCATACCATTTCTGTCCTTTATTGAGCCCATTTTTGCATGAAATGTTCCCTTGGTATCTCTAATTTTCTTGAAGAGATCTTTAGTCTTTCCCATTCTGTTGTTTTCCTCTATTTCTTTGCATTGATCACTGAGGAAGGCTTTCTTATCTCTCCTGGCTATTCTTTGGAACTCTGTATTCAAATGGGAATATCTTTCCTTTTTTCCTTTGCTTTTCACTTCTCTTCATTTCACAGCTATTTGTAAGGCCTCCTCAGACAGCCATTTTGCCTTTTTGCATTTCTTTTCCATAGGGATGGTCTTGATCCCTGTCTCCTGTACAGTGTCACGAACCTCCATCCATAGTTTATCAGGCTCTCTATCAGATCTAGTCTCTTAAATCTATTTCTCTCTCACTTCCACTGTATAGTTATAAGGGATTTGATTTAGGTCATACATGAATGGTCTAGTGGTTATCTCTACTTTCTTCAGTTTAAGTCTGAATTTGGCAATAAGGAGTTCATGATCTGAGCCACAGTCAGCTCCCAGTAATGTTTTTGCTGACTGTATAGAGCTTCTCCATCTTTGGCTGCAAAGAATATAGTCAATCTGATTTCGGTGTTGACCGTCTGGTGGTGTCCATGTGTAGAGTCTCCTCTTGTGTTGTTGGAAGAGGGTGTTTGCTATGACCAGTGCATTCCCTTGGCAGAACTCTATTAGCCTTTGCCCTGCTTCATTCTGTACTCCAAGGCCAAAGTTGCTTGTTACTCCAGGTGCTTCCTGACTTCCTACTTTTGCAGTCCAGTCCCCTATAATGATGCTCTTAATAGTATCTTTATCTTTCATCTTTGCCTTTTTAATTGCAGTGTGTTTTGGTGTGATCTCCTTTCAGTTTATCCTGTTTGGGACTCTCTGTATTTCTTGGACCTGGATGTCTGTTTCCTTTCCTGGGTTAGGGAAATTTTTAGCTCTTATATCTTCAGATATATTCTCCACCCCTTTCTTCTCCTTCTGGGATCTCTATAATGCAAATATTAGTATGCTTGACATTGTCCCAGAGGACTCTCAAACTGTCCTCATTTCTTTTTGTTCTTTTCTCTGTTCAGCTTCAGTGATCTCAACTGATCCATTCTTCAGTATCTTCCAGTCTATTGATTCCTTCTAATGTATTTTAAATTTCAATTATTGTGTTCTTCGGCTCTATTTGGTTCTTCTTTATAGCTTTTAACTCTGTTCTACTTCTCCATGTGTTCATCCATTCTTCTTCTGAGTTCTTTGACCATCTTTATGATCATTACTTTGAACTCTGAATCATGTAGATTGCCTGTGCCTCCATTTCACTTAGTTCTTCTGGGCTTTATCCTCTTCCTTTGTTTGGGACGTGTTCCTCTGTTGCCTCATTTTGCTGAATTTGCTATTTTTATTTCTGTGTCTCTAGTGAGTTGGTTCTGTTTCCCAGGTTTGGAGAGTGGCCTTCTGTGGGAGACGTCCTCTATGTCCCAGCACTGCGCCCCACTCTGGTCGCCAGGCCACATGCTCTCAGGGTGCCCCGTGGAGGCTGCATAGGTCCTTCTGTTACGGTGGGCGGCATGGTGGACGTGGCAGGTCCTCGGACCGGTCAGGTTGCCAGGCCCTGCCGGGGGAGGAGGCTGCTGGCCTCTGGTTGGCAGGGCCTGGCGGGTCTTGGGGTTAGTGCTGGCCCACTGACAGCCGGGTTCTGGGACAGTAGGTGGTGGGGCCAGGGTTTTTGGATCTAGTGTTGGCCCGCTGGTAGGTGGGGTCAGTTCCTACGTGGCTGGTTCTGGGGCTATGGTGAGCGGGCCGGATCCGGCATAGCCAATTCAGGAGACTGAGGCCCTGTGGAGGTGGTATTGGCCTGCTGGGGGTGCGGATGGATTCCAGGACTGCTGGCTGAGGGGCCCAAGGCGTCCCAGAGCTGACCTGCTGGTGGGCAGGGCTGGGTGCAGGGGGTCTGAGGTGGGGGTCCTGGAGCTGCAGCTGGTGTGTTGGCTGGGTCCTGACAAGGCAGCCGTGGGGCTGTGGTTGTCCTGGGGCTGGTGTCCACCTGCTGGTGGGCGAGGTCAGGGCCCAGGGTAGCTGTGCCGGAGCCTCCCCTCAGCGGGTGAAGTTGGGTCCTGGGCCTGGGGTCTGCACACTGGCAGGTGGCGCTAGGTCCTGTGGTCTCTGACTGCAAGGCCCAGGGGTTCCAGAACTGGTGTTGAACCGCTGGGGGGTGTAGCCAAGGGCCTGGGGTTCCTGGGGCTCTTGCTGGCTCACTGGTGGGCAGATCCAGTTCCCAGAGTTCTGGCTGCAGGGCCCTGGGGATCCTGGAGCTCGTGTGGGTCTGCTGGTAGACAGGGCCATTTCCTGACACAGCTAGCTATGGGATCTGGGGTGTCCCAAGCCTTGTGTTGGCCCACAGGCAGGGGGACCAGACCCCAGGTGGCTGGCCGATAGGCCCACAGTGTCTCAGAGCTGGTGTCGGCCCGCGGGTGGGCAGCAGGGCCAGGTGGGCCAGGGCCCATCCTGGCCTGTTGGTAGGTGGGCTAGGTCCCGCCACGGCAGGCTGCAGGGCTGCGCTGGTCCTGAGGCTGGTGTTCACCCGCTAGTGCCTCTGCCCTGGGTCCTGGAGCGTGTGAGATTTTGTGTGCACCCTGGAAGAGTGGGGTTTCTCTTTCCCACAGTCCTCTGGGACTGGAATCCCCAAACTAAGCCCTGTTGGCCTTCAGAGCCGAACGTTCTGGGGTTCATCTTCCTGGGGCAGGAGCCCAGGGTGGGGCCCAGGCCCATCGCTCCTTGGTGAGAGCTTCTGCAGCAGTGCTTATCTTCCAGTGTGTGGGCCCCCCACTCGGAGGTGCGGCTCTTGGCTGCACTGCCCGACCCCTCCTGCCCATCTCGCCACGTGGTTCCTGCTTTGTATCTGGGTCCTGGTCTTCCTCAACAGTAGTTGCTCTGTAAATAGTTGTGATTTTGGCATGCCCATGAGAGGAGGTGAGCTCAGGTCTTCCTGCTCTGCCATCTTGGCCTGAACTCCCACCATCCTCCTTTTTAAATGTAATTTTTATTTATATATACATACAACTCACCACTTTAAAGCATACAAATTGGTAGGTTTTAGCATAATCATAAAGTTGTGCAGCCATCACCACTAATTCCAAAACATGTTTGTCACCCCAGAAAGAAACTGCGTGCTTGTTAGCAGTCATTCACCATTTATCCCTCCCCCGTCCTCTGCCAGCCATTAATCTATTGCCTCCATGGGTTTGACTGTTACCATAAATGGAATCGTACAATATATAGCCTTTGGTGTCTGACAGCTTTCATTTAGTGAAACAAAGTTTGATAGTCGTCCATGTTGTACCATATGCCAGGACTTCATTCCTTTTTATGGCTAAATACAGTATTCCATTGCATGGGTATACCGCATTTTGCTATTCATCTGTCAGTGGACATTTGGGTTACCACCTTTTTGCTATTAAAAATAATCCCGATATGAGCTTTTTGATTACCTGCCAAACTCTTTTCACACCAGCTGCACCATTTTATATTCCCAACAACAGTATATGAGGGTTCTGATTTCTACACATCTTTGCCTTGTCCATTCCATCTCCCCAAGCATTTTTTGTTTCAGGCTTCCCTAGCAGATGTGAAATGATAGCTCACTGTGATTTTGATTTGCACTTCCCTATTGACTAAAGGTGAGCATCTTTTCATGTGCTTTTTGGCCATTTGTATCTCTTGGGGGAATGTCTGTCCTAACCCTAAGCCCATTTCAAAACTGGGCTGTTTTCTTATGGTAGTTGTAAGCCTTCTTTATATATTCTGGATACAAGTCCTGTAAAAGACACATGATATTCAGATGTTTTCTCCCGTTCTGTGGATTGTCTCGATGGTGCCCTTCAAATCACAAGGCTTTCATTTTGATGAAATACAACCTGTCTTTTCTCTGTTGCTTGTGTTTTTGCTCTCCTATCTAAGAAATCATTGCCAATTCAAGGTGATAACGATGTATGAGTGTGGTTTTTCACTAAAAATTTTATACTTACATGTGGATCTTCAGTCCATTTTGAGTTAACTTTGATATATTGTGTGAGGTAGGGACCCAACTTCATTCTTTTGCATGTGACTATCCACTTACCCAAGAACAAAAGTGTTGAAAAGACTGTTTCTCCCATTGAATTGTCATGTTACCTTTGTCAAAAGTCAGTTAACCAAAACTGTGAGGGTTTATTTATAGACTCACGTTTCTATTCTATATACATGTGCACACATGTATTTGTATATATATATCCTTTTGTCACTGTCACATTGCCTTGATTACTGTACCCTTTATTAAGTTCTGAGATCAGAGAAGTGTGCATCTTCCAATTTTGTTCTTTTTCAAGATTGTTTTGGCGGTTCTGGGTCCTGTGCATTCATTTTAAAAATTTATTTACTTATTTTTGACTGTACTGGGTCTTCACTGCATTGAGCAGGGTGGTGGCTTTTCTTGTTGTGGAGCTCGGGCTCTAGGGCACGCGGGCTTCCGAAGCTGTGGTGTGTGGGCTCAGTAGGTGCCGTGCCCAGGCTCTAGAGCGCAGGCTCAGTAGGTGTGGTGCTGGGCGTACTTGCCCTGCGGCATGGGGGATCTTCCCAGATCAGAGATGGGACCCTTGTCTCTTGCATTAGCAGGCAGATTTTGTACAACTGAGCCACCAGGGAAGCCCCTCCCTTGCATTAATTTTAGGATTAATTTGTCAGTTCCTGCAAAAGAGGCACCTAGGATTTTGATAGGAATTGCACTGAACATGCAGGTTGGGGAGTATTGTTGTTCAGTAACTAAGTCGTGTCCAACTCTCCGCAACCTCACACTGCAGCACGCCAGGATTCCCTGTCCTTCACTGTCTCCCGGCGTTTGCTTAGACTCATGTCCATTAAGGCGGTGATGCCATCCAACCATCTCATCCTCTGTCATTCCCTTCTCCTCCTGCCTTCGATCTTTCCCAGCACTAGGGTCTTTTCAAACGAGTCAGCTTTTTGCTTTAGGTAACCGAAGTATTGGAGCTTCAGCATCAGTCCTTCCAATGAATATTCAGGGTTGATTTCCTTTAGGATTGACTGGTTTGCTCTCTTTGCAGTCCAAGGGACTCTCAAGAGTCTTTTCCAACATCACAGTTTGAAAGCATCAATTCTTCAGCGCTCAGCCTGCCTTATGGTCCATCTCACATCCATACATGACTGCTGGAAAAACCGTAGCTTTGACTATATGGCAAAGTGATGTCTCTGTTTTTTTAATGTGTTGTTTAGGTTTGTCATAGTTTTTCTTCCAAGGAGCAAGAGTCTTTTAATTTTATGGCTGCAGTCACTGTCCACAGTGATTTTGGAGCCCACGAAAATAAAATCTGCCACTGTCTTCACTTTTTCCCCATCTATTTGCATGAAGTGATGGTACTGGATGCCATGATCTTAGTTTTTTGAATGTTGAGTTTTAAGCCAGCTTTTTCACTCTCTTCTTTCACCCTCATCAAGAGATTCTTTAGTTCCTCTTCACTTTCTGCCAGTTGAGTGGTATCATCTGCATATCTGAGGTTGTTGATATTTCTCCTGGCAGTCTTGGTTCCAGCTTGAGATTAATCCAGCCCAGCATTTTGCATGATGTACTCTGCATAGAGGTTAAATAAGCAGGGTGACAATATACAACCTTGATGTACTCCTTTCCCAATTTTGAACCAGCCAGTTGTCCCATGTCTGGTTCTAACTTGCTTCTTGACCTGCATACAGGTTTTTCAGGAGGCAAGTAAGGTGGTCTTATTCCCATCTCTAAGAATTTTCCACAGTTTGTTGTGATCCGCACAGTCTAAGGCTTTAGCATAGTCAATGAAGCAGATATTTCCTGGAATTTCCTTGATTTTTCTATGCTCTGGTTCCTCCGTGAAGCTATGAGCTGCGCAGGCCACCAAAGATGGATGGGCCATGATGGAGATCTGACAAAGCAGTCCACTGGAGAAGGGGATGGCAAACCACTCCAGTATTCTCGCCTTGAGAACCCCATGAACAGTATGAAAAGGCAACAAGATATGACACCAGAAGATGAGCCCCCCAGGTCGGTACATGTCCAATATGCTGTTGGAGAAGAGCAGAGAAATAGCTCCAGAAAGAATTAAGAGGCTGGGCCAAGGCAGAAACGACGTTCACTTGTGGATGTGTCTGGTGGTGAGAGTAAAGTCTGATGCTGTAAAGAACAATATTGCATACAGACCTGGAATGTTAGGTCCATGAATCAAGGTAGATCAGGTGTGGGGAGTATTGCCATCTTTTTAAAAAAACTATGTATTTCTTTTTGGCTGTGCTGGGTCTTCACTGCTGTGCAGGCTGTTCTCTAGCTGTGGGAAGCGGGGCTTCCTCTTGGGTGCAGTGCACAGGCTTCTGTCGCGGTGGCTTCTCTTGTTGCGGAGCACAGGCGCTAAGGCGCGTGGGCTCAACCGTTGCAGTCGGTTCCCGGGCTCCAGAGCACAGGCTGGGTAGCTGTGGTGCGCAGGCTTAGTTGCTCCATGGCATGTGGGATCCTCCCGGACCAGCGAGGGAACCCTGGTCTCCTGCGTTGTGAGCAGTCTTAGCCACTAGACCATCAGGGAAGGCCCTCCTTTTGCATTGTTGTTTTTAATGAGTTCATGGATTCTCATTTATATGTGTCTGGCTCTGGGCTTTTTCTTGTGGGAAGTGTTTTGATTACTGATTCAATTCTTTTCCTTTACAGGCCTGTTCAGGCTTTCTTTTTCTTCTTAATTCCATTTCAGTGGTTTGTGTGTTCATAGAAATATTCTCATTTCACCTAGGTTATCTGTTAGCTTACATTTGTTCATAAAATCCTCTTATTTTTTTTTATTTCTGTAAGAATGGCTATCATGTCTCTCTCTCATTCCATCTTTTAATAATTTGACTCTCTTCTCTTTTCCCTTGGCCTTTCCAACAGATGGTTTGTCAAGTTTGTTGGTCTTTCCAAAGAATCAACTTATTTCATTGATTTTTTTTCCTATTGTTTTTCTGTTCTCTATTTCATTTATTTCTGCTAGAATGTGTCTTGTTCCCTCTTGGTTGCTTTAGGTTTATTTTGCGCATCTTTTTTAGTTTCTTAAGGTATATGTGCTTAGTATATAGAAAGTGTTAGTCGCTAAGTTGTGTCCAACCCTTTGCGACCCCGTGGTCTGTAGCCCGCCAGGCTCCTCTGTCATGGAATTCTCCAGGCAAGAATACTAGAGTGAGTAGCCATTCTCTTCTCCAGGGGATCTTCCTGATTCAGGGATCAAACCCAGGTCTCCCGCATTGGAGGCAGATTCTTCACCATCTGAGCCACCAGGGAAGCCCAAGAAAACTGGAGTGGGCAGCCTGTCCCTTCTCCAGGGGCTCTTCCTGACCCAGGAGTCGAACTGGAGTCTCCTGCACTACAGGCGGATTCTTAACCAGCTGAGCTACCAAGGAAGCCTCTTAAGGTATATGGTTAATAATTAGAGGTTTTTTCTTAGGATAACATTTATAACCATAACTTTCCATCTAAGCATTAGCTGCATTGAGTAACTTGATATACTCTGTTCTTGTTTTCATTTACCTCAAAGAATTTCCCAATTTTCCTTGAATTTCCTAATTTTCTTCTTTAACCTCTTGGTTGTTTTGGTGTGTGTTGTATGATTTCCACATAAATGTGATTTTCCCACATTACCTCCTGTTATTGATTTCTTTTAAAAAAATTTATTGAAGTATAGTTAATTTATAATGTGTTAATTTCTGCTGTGCAGCAGAGTGATTCATATATATATTCTTTCTCATTGTTTTCAATTATAGCTTATTGCAGGATATTGAATACAGTTCCCTATGTTATACAGTAAGACCTTGTTTTTTTAACCATCCTATATATATATATAATAGTTCGCATCTGCTAATCCCAAACTCCCAATACCTCCCTCCCTCCTCCACCCCCTAAACAACCACAATCTGTTCTCTGTGTATGTGTCTGTTTTGCAGATATAGTCATTTGTACTGTATTTTAGATTCCACATATAAGTGATGTCACATGGTATTTGTCTTTCTGACTTATTTCACTTAGTAGGGTAATCTCTAGGCCCATCCTTGTTGCCACAAATGGCATTACCTCAATTCTTTTTAATGGCTGAGTAATATTCCATCACACACACACACACTGAGTAATATTCCATTACACACACACACACGCACACACACACTGAGTAATTTTCCATCACACACACACACACTGAGTAATATTCCACTACACACACACGCACACACACTGAGTAATTTTCCATCTCACACACACACACACACACACACACACACACTGAGTAATATTCCATTACACACACAGACACACACACACTGAGTAATATTCCGTCACACACACACACACACACACACACACAAATATTCCATTACACACACACACACACTGAGTAATATTCCATCACACACACACACACTAATATTCCATTACACACACACACACACACACACACTGAGTAATATTCCGTCACACACACACACACTAATATTCCATTACACACACACACACTGAGTAATATTCCATTACACACACACACACACACACACTGAGTAATATTCCATCTCACACACACACACGCATGCACACACACTGAGTAATATTCCATCTCTCACACACACACACACACTGAGTAATATTCCATCTCACACACACACACGCACGCACACACACTGAGTAATATTCCATCTCTCACACACACACACACACTGAGTAATATTCCATCACACACACACACTAATATTCCATTACACACACACACACACACACACAGAGTAATATTCCGTCACACACACACACACACACACACAAATATTCCATCTCTCTCTCACACACACACACACACACTGAGTAATATTCCATCACACACACACACACACACACACACACCACATCTTTCGTGCCCATTCACCTGTCAGTGCACATTCAGGCTGCTTCCGTCACTTGGCTATTGTAAATAGTGCTGCTATGAACACAGATGTGCATGTATCTTTTCAGATTATAGTTTTGTCCGGGTATACGCCCAAGAGTAGGATTGCTATATCATATGGCAACTCTTATTTTTAGTTTTTTAAGGAACCTCCATACTGTTCTCCATAGTGGCTGTCAATTTACACTCCCACCAACAGTGTGGGAGGGTTTCTTTTTCATCACACCCTCTCCAGCATTTCTTATTTGTTGAGTTTTTAACAATGTCCATTCTGGCCAGTGTGAGGTGGTAACCTCATTACAGTTATGATTTACATTTCTCTAATAATTAGTGGTCATGAGCACCTTTTTATGTGGCTGTTGGCCATCTATATGTCTTCTTTGGAGAAATGTCTATTTAGATCTTCTGACCATTTTCTGATTGGGTTGTGTTTTTGATAGTGAGCTTCTTGAGCTGTTTGTAAATTTTGGAGATTAATCCCTTGGTTGGTTGCTCTGTTTGCAAACATTTTCTTCCATTCTGTGGGTCTTCTTTTCATTTCAGTTTTGGTTTCATTTGCTATACAAAAGCTTTTAAGTTTAATTAGGTCCCATTTGTTTCCATTTTTATGTTATTTTAAATTATGAAACAGAAGAACTGATCTTCAAGTTGCAGGTGTTCGATACACGCTTTTTATTTCCATAACACTAAGCTGCATGGATCTAAGAAAACTGTATTTAATGAGCAAAACTTTCAAAGGAAAGAAAAAGCAGGTCACTCATTCCTATACAGCAATAGTCCAGTGAAGGCAAAGCTTTCAGTGTATTGTGCAAGGTGAAAAGGAAGCTCTCAGGCTTCCGAATCGCAGGATCTTCTTAAAGCCCCGGGACAAAACACCTGGCTGGCTTTTAGGGCGTCTTTCTAGACAGTCTCATTCAACATCTGCACTCCAGGCAAAGCAGGTCAGAGCCTTTCAGAGCCAGGAAAACACTTCCTGCAGTGCTTAATCATACACAGCTCAAGGCCTGTGGATAAAACTCCGTATCAAAAGGAGGCTTGGGTCCCAAACAGGTATTGAGTGGGTCACTTATCTGTCAACCAAAATGATTTCTTTAGTGCATGAACAACTCTGCTGAGATTTATTAAGTCCTTGTATAGACTTACTCCTGTGGAGGATGCAAGGATGAAAAACACGATTCTCAACTTCTAGGGGTTTTATGTTCTAGGGGATAACCGGGTAGAGGAGAATTCCAGTTAAGAGGTTGTGTGTGCTGGAGAGGGAACATTTGGAAGAGGGAAACTGAACTAGGCTTTGACAGACTGTAAGATTCTTTTTTTTTTTTTTTACAAATGTGGATAAGAGCAAGCAATTTTTCATACTGCAACCCGAGTGATCTTTCTGAAGCACAAATCTAATCATGACAGTCCTCTAGCTAAAGCCCTTCATTGATGAGAAATATCAACACTGACTTTGTTTTATGAGATAATAGTGCCCAGCACACAGTGAACCGGGAAACAGGCCCAGGAGGGGCCGTGTCACCCCCAAAGTCAGGTACTTAATGGCAGAACCAACCTGGGACTTAGTGCCCCAGGAACACTCCTCTCCTTAGGCACCTCCACAGCCATTTTAGGCTAAAGAAAATAAATGAGCATCCTCGGACACAAGTACATCCACAGGCTGTGGAGGACGATCCAGCCGCGCAAACCTGCGGGCAGGTCTGCGTGTATCCACCCAGAAGGACACTCAAGATGGCTGCTGGCCGAGTGAGGAGAGGTGCAGAGACTGTATGTAGTGGAATCCTGTTTGCACATAACTCACCATGTTGGTGAGTGGCAGCAAGAGGTCTGGAATAACACCGAAGGAGGGGCATTTGGCAGAATGCTCTTCGAGCCCAGACTTCGCTTATCTGAGCCGAGCCCGCCTCCCTATGTGCCCCCTGCACTTCAGCCCCACTGGCCTTAGAGTGCCTCCCCTCAAAGGGCCTTGCTTCCGGGCCCACTGCCCTGCTGGCCTGGCCTCAGTGTTCCCTCCTCGCAGCCTCTCCTGCCCCCTGGTTGGTGCCTGGTTACCACCTCTTTCTTTCCACAGAAATCACACTCCTCAGGGAAACCCTTCCTGATGCCCAGACCAGAGCCACGCCCTGATGGTTTACCATGCCTCCTCAGGGTTTACCATGAAGGTCTGCGGAACCCATGGACTCACCAGGTGGAAAGCTCGGGCTGGGGACCAGGCTTATTTCCCTCCCTCCATGTCCCCCAGGTGGAGCAAGGACAGGCACTCAGTAATAGAAATGTGGAAGTTGAGGGAGAGGAGACAGATGAGAAGAGTTAAGGGGAGACGGTCCAAGGGGTGAAGAACAGCTGAGTATGCCTGGGAGGCCAGCTGCCATCAGAGCAAGGAATCTGGCTTGTAGTTTGTGAACTGAAGGAGGTCAGCCACGCTCCCGGGGCGGGACCGCTGAATTACATGGATCAGCTCGACAGAGGGTAACAGGATGACCAAGTACATTCCAGAAGGCCGTCCACAGCCAGTCTGGATTGATACCGGCTGTGTCTCTGAGAAGAGGAACTTGGGGGTGGACTTTCTCTCCTGCGTGCTCATCCCGTCTCTCGTGTTACTGCTCTGGGGGAGTGACTCAGCGGTCCTGGTGCTTCATCTGTTAGCCCATCAGGACAGGCAGGCCCACCAGCGGAACCTTTCTGTACCTTTCCCGAGCAGAGTCCAACACTTTTTGAATTCATTTTTTCTTTTAAACAGGTGTTTACTAGAGTAAGCAGCGACCTGCAGCTGTCTGGAGCCTGAGTGGCAGACTCATCCAATTTATTGGGCACAAGGGTGGGTTACACCCCAAAAGCTGCTGCTGCAGGATGCCCAGGCAACACGTGGACCTCCTCCACACCTGAGAGCCGAAGGGACCTCAGGTAAGCTCAGTGCCTAGGCTTGTGAGAAACACTGTTTAACTGGAGGTGAGGCCTTGACAGCAGTGTCTGCTTGGGGAGCCAGGCTGCGATCACCAGCTGCTGGCTTACACTTAAGCAGACCTCCTTCCCTACCTGTGACTGCGGGTGCAGAGCAACCCAGATGCGCCTCCACACTAGGCTATAAAGAAACAATTAACCACGGTTAATGGCCCATAATTTGTTATTTCTGTATTCTATTCCCAAGGTTCCCTCCTAAGTTATTACCCATGAAGAAACATAAAACTGCACATAAAACTGTATTTCATAGAAACAAAGTAAGTGAGCTCTTTGTTGTTTTATTTCCTTCTGCTTTAAAACAGTGGGCCTTCCTAACTAGAAATGAGGTTCACTCCCACAGCTGGGAAAGGCTGCCTGCCACTCAGGGTCTCACATCATTACAATCCAGGGACAGGACAGCTAGTGTCAGGGCCTAATCCAAAATGAAAACATGGGCCCCTTGTTCTATACAGTAGGAATATATTTGGAACTGCAGCAGAAGCGCATTAGACCGAGGCAAGGCTCTTCTGAGCCCTGTGACTGCGGAGGCTGTGCACACAGAATGTTCTGGGTCCTGGTGGCAGGGGAGGGGTGGGGGAGGACTCCACCCTGAGGAGTTCAGCACACAAGCAGCTCCTCCCCTGGCAGACCCTCTGCAGCGGAGGGGGCGTCAGGAGAGGCCTGAACCAAGCCCGGGGGTACCGGCGGCAGATAGGGTGGCCAAGGACAGCATCCTCCTGGGGGGCCTTGCAGCTCTGCCCTGCCTGAGGTGAGGTCTTAGGAGGCTGGAGGATCAGAAGAGAACTGGGTGCCTGAGGACGCCGGGAGGAGGGGCGGGAATGGGTGTAGAGAACACTGGGATTGAGGCACGAGAGGGAGTTTCTAGGCATGGGATGATCCCGGTTTTATTTTCATTACTGAAGTAGAATATATCAAATGATGTTTTTTGCCCCTCTAACCCTCTGCCCTCCCCCTCCTTCTCCAGCAGGATGCTGTCCGTCCCGCCGATGGAGGCGGAGCCTGCAGCACGTCTGGCCCCTCTGCCTTAGCAGTGCTCGCTGGTCCTGCCGTTTCCCTGCCGGGTCCCTGCTGGGCCTGCACATCTGCTTCTCTCTGGATCCACCAAGGCGACCGCCACCTCTGGCCTTGTCTGTGACGGCAGCCGCCTCATTGCCTGGCTTTTGGATCATCAGACTGGAGTTGAAGTTCTCATTCTGCGGCAGGTTAGCTGAACGACCTTGGATAGGGCTCTTCACCTTGCTTAGCCTCAGCTGCTTCATCTGTAAAATGGGGATGATAACACCTATCTTAAACAATGGTAGTCTGGACAAAGGGGGCTTAGCACACAGTACATGCTCAACAAATTGGCTTCTTGTCTCCCTCTCCATCCCTCAGGCCCTAGTTTACACATTACTTCCCTAGGGACCCCTCTCCTGACTTGCTGCGGGTCCTCCCAGACGGCTCCGCAGCGTTCTCACGCTTGCCATCGTCTGTCACCAGTCCTCCCCGTGAAGGCAGGGTTCTGGCTTTCCCTGCCTCATCTACTGAGGCGCCTGACAGGAAGTGGGGTTTGTATTTTGCTACTTGACTGCTACCCCTGTACATAATCAAAGGTTTCCAGGTGTGGGGGGGGGGTCCCTGTAATATTCCCCCGCAAACTCCAGTTAAGTGGACAGATGACCACATTATATAAATAAACAGTGGAAACCAAGAGAACCCCACCTGATTTAAGTTAGACCTAGGGCCCTGGGGCGACTCATCATAGCAGATCCCGTTCATGAGAAGCAGGCCTGGGTCAGGTGACCCACTCAGGGCCAGGCTGCAGCAGCCAGGAAGCCAGTGCTCCAGACGGACGGACACTGCCCTGGGACTGCAGTCGGGCTGGGGCGGGGAAGTGCCAGCACTACAGGCCGGACAAGCCCACCCCCGGGGGAACGACGGCGGCCCTCTGCTCATCGACCCACAGCCAGCCGAGCGGCTGAGCCAACGCTGCTTCTCAGGCCTTGACAGCTCCCACCGAGGCTGACCGACCACGGGAGAGGTGTGCACACCAAGGGGCCAAAGCCCTGAGAAGCCCAAGGTATGGAGGGACTGGGGTGTTGTTTCACCTTTATAAAACAACGTGACTAGAAAAGTATGTTAAAAATCTGCAGAGGTTGATGCGTTATGAGATGAGCAGTCGTGAATCCCCCCTCTCTCCAGAAGGTCACTTATCCTCTCCCACCTCTCGAGCTGGCCAGGGCCCTGGCTTCTGTGCTTACCGTGTGTCTGCACCTGAGACACGAGATTCACGCGTGTTTGCACGTGTGCCTGGCCCCTTCGCTCACTGCTGTCACACTCTGCAGGTGGCGTTGCAGGCCGTCTGTCCCTTGCCCGGGCGGCGGGCACCGCGCTGTTTTTGGCGTGTGCTTTCACTGCCTTCGGGTGGGGCTGTCCTGGGGGCCTCGCAGAGGTGACGGGGGAGAAGCAGCAGCGGCCGTGGGCACAGCGGTGGGCAGCTGGGAGTGGGAGGGACTCCCAGCTCAGGCAGGGCTGGGGAGTAGAGCGGGGCGGGCGGTGCTGTGGAGGAAGGGCTGCCGGAGGCCCTGCTTGGACTACAGGAGCGCAGCTCCCCTCTGAGGGCAGGGGGTCAACTCCCCCACCTTCGGTACCTACCACCTGGGCCCACTACTCTGCTCCCCAGGGGCACCTCTGCTGGCCCTCCTTTCCAAAGATGGGCAGACATCAAGAGGTTTGTGTTCGGGAAGTTCCGGGGTCGCCACTGCCCGGAATGGAGGTGAGGCACCAGCACTAAGAATTAGCTCATAGTTGCAAATACACTTTACTAATAGATACTTGTTCCAATCAAGCCTATTTCATTATTTACTATGTGAAACTCTGGTCTCTGTCTACAGTGGGTTAACTCTAAAAGGGTTTTCCAGGTCCCAGTTCTTTCTGGATAATGAGGATCTTTTATCTGCCCAGTCTTCCCTAACAGACGGCAGTGCCAGAGACAGAAATGCCACGTTATCTCCTGGGATAGGGATGCATCTAAATCACCAAAGAAGCCTGTGCAGAACCACCGGTCTCATTAGTTATTAAAAGAGTGAGCTGGTGTATCCAGAGCTGTCAGAAGCAAAGTGTAAGCTGAGGTCTCAATTAGGGCCCCAGAGATGAAGGGCAAGCAGGTGACTGACACCCAGGCTCTTGTCCTCAGCTTTTCAGGCCTTGGCAGTGATCTCCGAAAGTCTAGAGGGCTTTGGAGGGCAGAGCTACAGAGGACATGAGAGGCAAAGGATTCGCCCCTTCGCCCTCCCGGCCTCGGGCAGCGCACAGGAGCCATGGGCACTGGCTTTAGCTGCCACGGTTCATTCCTGCCTAGTGTGGCTCAGAACTTCCTATGACGAGCTTCGTAAGGTGGCCAGGGCTTTGGGGAAGAATTCAACTACCATCTGGAAAGAGGAGGTTAACTTCCTACCTGGACGTGGGGGAGAGGAAGGCAGGGTGGCATCAGGTTCACACCTGCTCCAGGCTGACTGGGAAGGAACTGCGACATCCCAGTGCCTTAGACCCGGCACGCAGAGGACTAGCGACAAGGCCCGGGCTGCAGGCCTTCTGGCTCAGCCCTCCTTCCAGCTGACGAGACTGGGTGAGCGGAGTCCTTGGGCCCCTGAGAACTAGTCCCTCAGGTTGATGTCTCGGGCTGCTCAGGGGACTACCTGATGCCTTAACAGCTTCTCCGAGCCCCTGGGGAAGGAGGCCTTCACTGCATTTCTGGCAGAGACATGGATGGAACTGTTGTTAATAAAGTACCTTGACTTATACAAGTCTCCAGGGAAGCATGTGTGGAAGGAGAGCAGAGAACTGAACGTCAGGAACGCCAGCACCACACAGGAGCAAGGTGAGGCCAGGCTGGCACAGCCCGAAGGCCAGCTGCAGAAGCAGGAGAGCCAGCGGGGACCCCAGAGAACACACATGTCGGGCACAGAGATCTGAGGCAGCAGCTGGCTGGTCTATCAAGTCGAATGAAAGAACAGACATGTCACCCAGGGCGGGTCCCCAGGGCTGACAGGAACTTCAAAACCGGGAGCCACCCCAGTAGAGTGTCAGCAGGTACCAGCATCTAAGGGGGACTTGAAAGGCCTCCAGTTCTAGGGGATGACTGTCCAACAGGCAAAGTACAGTAGGGGAACCATTTACAATTAACTCACATCTGTTTTAATTTGGATGACGAAGCCTTAAGTATGTTCAGCCACCCGGGCTCCTCTGGCATGGGAGGTGGCGAGGAGGGTGAGCTGAAGGGAAGGTGGTCACTCTTTTCCAGCCTCAGGCTCACCTGCTCAGTAGCAGACACAGCCTGGCCCAGGTCCATGCCTCAGCCAGCCACGCTGTGCAGAGGCAAGGCCCAGCGCGCTCCCTCCCCGGCTGCTCGGCCTGCAGAGCGGCTGCTCTGTGCCTCTCTCGGCTTCTGCAGTCTTCAGTCAGGAACCTGGCAAGCTGAGGCCACCTCAACTCCAACAGGCAGTTCTCCTCTGGCCCCTCTTTCCCATTGCTTTTATAGGATTCTAAAGCAGCAGTGCACCTCCAGACCTGCATCCATTTAAAATATATCGATATTTAAAGTTCACACATGAACTTTGAAGTCTTCGAATAGTGACACAATTGCACGTTATTGTAAGTAAATTCAGGTCAGAATGTTACCTCTGTAAGGTGAAGACCCAGGGCAGGACCACTTGTCTTCAGGTGTTAAGACATGGTGGGACAGGAGCCCGGCTGGCTCGGATGGTTCCCCGCGTCCGCCAGCAGTGGACACAGCAGTCCTCGTTTCAGGGACAGAGGGGCGGGGAGTACTTATTAGGTCCTCATCATCGACCCCCACCCCGGGGCCGCTGCTCAGCGGGTGCTGCAGGGCTGGATTCCACCCCAAGCTGTGGGCTCAGAAACCCCCGATTCTTTACATCAAATAACTGGTTTTGAAACTGGCTTTTGTGGCAGCACTTCAGAGGTTCCCTGCAGTCACTCACTGCAAGTGTCATATTAAGGATGATTTTCAGTATTTAACAGGTATGCTCGGAGGTAAAACGCGCATGGCTTAGGCTGCCCGAGACCTCAGGTAAGGCCTCCAGTTTCGTGCTTGTGAGGGCTTCCTGGGTCGCTGCTGGGAGGGTGCGAGCCTGGTGCTGGGGCCACCACACCCGGCTGCTAGTGGCTGTCACCATGTGTAACGTTAGTGATTATAACCTTTGGGTGTGTCTCACCTGATGTATGGAAGGTAAGGGATGAAAGCAGGTCCTGGGTAGTCCTGTTAATCCTTTTTTTCAAGCATCTACTTCAGCTTTGTCCATAAGCAGAGACTGCCGACAAACTATTTCCACTTACATAGATGAAAATAAGGCTTATTCCTCTATAGCATTCCAAATAAAAGCAGATATGAATTGGACACTGAGTTCACAACTTGCACTGGTCAGAAATGCTTCCCCACGCGGACCCTTGCCACCACACTGATTTTAAGACATTATGACTTGAATTTAGTTCATTCTATTAACATTGTTTTTAGGTACTTGAAAGGTTAAAAGAAAACAAAAAAACCTGGATTATATATAATATTAAAACTTTTTGATTTTGGTTACCAGGGATAGGAGGACTTACAGTTTAAGCCTTTGTGTAGTGACTGCTAGGCTCTTCTCCAAGATTTCCGATTTGGCTAATTCAAAGAGAACCAGGTTAGAATAACTATCTAAGGCTGCTTTCTGGAAGCCCAGGAGCTCTGAGGGGAAGGCATCAGAAGAGAAAAGTTTCTTATTCACATTTTGCTGTTTATTCACTGGTAACCCTGGATGAATCTTTGCTGCTCCCTGAATCTCATTTTTCTCAACAAAGCATCAAACTCAAAATGGATTAAAGACCTAAGTGTTAAGACCAGATACTATAAAACTCTTAGAGGAAAACATGGGCAGAATACTCTTTGATATAAATAGCAGCAATATCTTTTTCAGTCCATCTCCCAGAGTTACGGGAATAAAAACAAAAATAAAGGGGACCCAATTAAACGTGAAAGCTTTTACACAACAAAGGAAATCGCAAACAACATGACCCACAAGGGATTAGTCACCAAACAGCTCATACAACTCAGTAACAACAACAAAAAAAACCCAACCCAATCAAAAAATGGGCAGAAAACCTAAACATTTTCCCAAAGACGACATACAGATGGCCAACAGCCACATAAAGAGATGCTCATCACCAGTAATTATTAGGGAAATGCAAATCAAAACTACGATGTTATTTACAAAACAGAAACAGAATGAATGTAAGGTCACTAGAGGGGAAGGGTGGGGTGAGGCAGGAGAGGATAGTTTGGGAGTTTGGAATTCACATGAACACACTGTTGTTTTTAAAACATTTAACCAATAAGGACCACTGTAAAAAATAAAGTTAAAACTAGGAGGGTGGATTAAATCAGTAATTTTAATTTTAATCATCAAAACCTTTCTTCAAATCAGATCTTACTTGGAAGCCCAATACTAAAATGGGCTGGAGACTCACTCCCCACAGAAGAGCATGAAAACCACAAAACTACCCACCTAAGGTCCCTTACCCACCTCTGAAACACAAATGTGGGCTCCTGCTGTCCCCTCCAAGCCTCTTGAACAGACTAAGGGGCAGAGTGGATTTACTCCAGGCACCTAAACACTGGCCACAAGACTGACCAGAGAACCGCAGTGCAAGGGGCTGAACAGCTGCGGGTGAAAACGATAGCTCCTCAGTTCAGTCACTCAGTCTACAGCAGAATCAAGGCTGTTGCAGTAGCAGGCACTGCTGTCTGAGCAACAGGGTATTTAATCAGGATCCAAGCCTCAGGGGTTAAGTTTTGCATTTACAAAAAAATCTTAAAACCAGTCTGGAAGCAGTTAAAAGTCAATTTTGAAAGCCAATGTAAAATTTCACTGAAAATACAACTGAAATGCCAGCTGCCATCAGCAGTATCACAGAAGCTAACTAACATGGATATGATAGAAAGACAGTACGTGGTAAATAAAATACAACGGCATGTAAAACCTTTGTTAATTCCTACTCCAGAGGGCACCCTTTCCCCTCACGGCTCTGACCATCTGCCTAACCTAGAAGAGCCCTGTTTGACCAGAGGCAGCTGGTACCTGCAGAGCAGGCAGCAGACTCCTGCAAACAAGGGAGAGGATGCAGGCAGCACGGCCGCGGTGGATCGGGGCCAGCGAGACCCTGTCTGAAGGAGTCAGAGGCGCGGGAGCAGCGCCGCCGCCTCCCTCACTAGATCTAGCCCTGCCCTCCAGATACCGCATCGGTAAGCTCCACTTAGAACAAGTGCTCTTAGATGACGGAACCAACTGGCAGCTGGACCCCCGCCACATTCTCCAGACTCCAAGTGGAGTCAGTCATTCTGCTGCGCAGCCCAGGCCCGCCATCACCGTCAGCCGCACCCTCGGCTAACGCGGCGTGCCGTGACACAGGAGCTGTTCAGTGGCGGGATCACCCAGCCTGTGGGCCAGGCCAGGCGTATCAAGTCACGTGGCCTGAAGACCGTATTCTAGGGTTTACTCAACTCCCATTTTGATTTTTTTTTAATAGCTGGAAGTTTAACAAATGCCCTGGGAGCATTTTGTTCATTCCCCTTTAAATGTGCCACAGTATTTAATTCTTTAGAATATTCTTTGCTAATGTAGAAGTAAACAATGACCATTTTAGCAAAATCAATTTTCTGTACACCTTTACTAGGAAGTCTTAGTGGATCACCACAGCGCTATCGTTTTTTGGACCGGGATTGAGACCAAAGTACTGAAAGAAGGGAGGTACTGGAGAGACCCAGGAAAGGCAAATCCGGAGATGAAGATGACGACCTGGCACCTCAAGGTCACCTTTAGCGCTCGGGGGCTCAGAGATCAAATACCTCTGAGTGAGGAAAACTGGCTGTGTCCTCGGGTATCCAGTTCCTCCACGTACAGCCTCCTCCATGGGGCACGTCCTGGCCTTCTGCCCACACTGTGGAGGTCTCATCCATCTTTGTAACGCCAGCAGTTCCCCATCTACGGCCCCAACGGCTTTGTTCGATTCTACCAGGATTTCTAACTCCCCAAGGCCTAAAGCATCAGCCCTCAGGAACAGGAGCTCTGTGTAGAGACACACTCAGGTTTTCACAACGTGGCCTAAACCCAGACTCCGCTTCCTGATGGACTGAAGGCCGCTGAAGTGGCACCTTCTCCCTCACACACCTGCCAGATGGCGCACAGAGATGTCAGACTGGAACAGCTGGAGTATTTTAAAGTCTGTGTGCACTTTAAGCAGCGAGTACATCCAGAGAGTGATGAGGGCCTTGGGAGGCTCTCAGGTGGCCATCACAGGCCACTTGGCAAGAGCCCCCAGCTCACCTCGGGCGTAAGGCTGGCGACCCCAGAGCTGGGCACTGCTCGGTACCTACCCTCCCTCGGGAAGGACTGCATCACATCACGTCCCTCAGAGGCCCGAGGGACGGGAAGGGTGCCCAACAGTGACACGGGAAGGAAAATCCCTCTACAGAGAGCAGGAGCGAGTCAGGAAGTGACGAGAAGCCATGGCCTTCTCGACTGGCTGCAGACCTAAGAGGCGGAGGTTCCTCCCTCTTGTGGGAGGAGAAAGGAGACCTCTAATTACACACACAGTCTACTCACATCCAGCTCAGCTTCTGCCCCAGGGAGTCTCTGCCAAGGACAGGCAGAGGCGAGGTGCTTTCTGGCCACCCCCTCAAAACCCCCCTCAGTCTCCGCTGCATGCAGGCCTCGGTGCTTACCTGCTGCTGCAGGTGCTGCCGACACGCCCTTGGTGTGTGGGGTTAAGGGGCCAGAGCACTGGCTGAAATCAAAGTAACAGCAAAAAAAAAAAAAGCCTGGAGGACAGAGGTAGTTTTAATCACTGTTGACACTCACTCCTTCAGGTAAGAAAGAATGGCCGACTGTTAAGATGCTTTCTTTTTAACTTTGGAGACAATAGCGGCAAAAACTATCAAAGACATGTGCTTCAGTGTGTGGGCATCGCGGTGCAGGCTCCTTGCCAAGGTCTAGAGTTGAGAAGAAACCTGGTTTTCCTGTGTCAGAATTCAGTTTCTTAGCAGCACCTCAAACTGCTTTGGTGTCAGAGGGAAATGGGATGAAGGGGAATACACCACGGGGGGAAAAATCAGAACGTGTTAGCAAACGCTACCATGCGGAACACTAAACTTTATTCACTTTATTTATATATTTAACAGTTCTAAAGTATTTACTTCTTGCTTTGACAAAAAATGAAAAATACAGGAGCGCTGATTGACTCCTCTTTAGGAGAAAAGGGTTGTATGTACAGCTGCGGAGTTACGGTTCCTCCTTTACATACAAAGAAAAATATTAATAAAAAAGTGCTTCATTGATCAAAAAAGGGCTAAGAGCTGCAAGCATTTATTCACACTGTACATCAGACCCAAGAAACCCGTAATCATTACCTCTTGGCACCTGTCACTAGGAACTGCACAATCTTCAATTAGACTGACTTCTCCCAACCTGCAAGGCCTGACCACACAAGAGTGTGGAGAAGCACTTACACCCTGTTTCACTAAATGCAAATTCTGAGCAGCTTGCTGCCACTGGAAAGTCAGACGTGCTCAGGTGCCCTTGGCTTTGCCTGGACTGACAGCTCCAGGGAAGGCTTCCGGGCCAAGTCTTGGCTACACCCAGGCACACACAGGAGCCACCTTCCTGAGACACAACTTGCCCTTCGCCAGGGAACTGCTCCCAAAGGGTCAGGAGAGTTCCCAGGCCGCACCCCCACTGCTCACCACAATCTGCCCTGTTACCAGTTAGCAGCTTTTCGCAGAGCCTAGATGGCCCTTCCCCCGGGAGAGAGGGCAGGCACAAAACGTGGACACCAAGATCCCAAAGCACAAACCTAAACTCCGCTCCGCCCTTCTGCATGCCCACCTCCACCACAAACCCTGATTTAAGGCTCTTTGAGGGCCACATCAAAGCTTGCTGAGGAGAGGTGCCTCGCACTTCCCACGGGCTGTGTCCCTCCTCTAAGGAACCCTGCAGTCACCACATCGCCCCTCGCGGCTGACAAGCAGCACACAGCAGAACCGGGCAACGGCGGGGCCCTGCCAGGAGCGCCAAGGGGCAGCGGAGGAAGGCTGGTTCTGTGGGACACACTCCCCCTTTCCAGACGCTTGCACTCTGAGAGGCCGATTCTACCCCTCAAGGGGGAGATCCATGATTGTTTGGGAGTGGGGCGTCTCCGGAACCCTGAGTCTGGACTTCCCTGTGCTGGCCGAGGAAGAGAGTGTTTGGGGGTGCAGGCCCTGGAGGGGGCTTTCAGGTGCCCCCCGGCTCAGCGCCTACTCCCGCCTTGACTGCAGCAGCGGGGAGCTGTGCTCTGGCCGGTCTGACGCCTGAGGGTGGGAAGTGCTGCCGGCCTGGCTGAGGGGGCTGACCACTGACAGTGACGGGGCCCAGACACCTGGGTCTGTTAACAAGACAACGAGAATCCCGTGGAGGAGGAGATGCCAGCCCTCTCAGGGCCTCCGGAGGGTGCCCCCTCCCAACCCCACTCCCACTCCTCTGCCTGTGGGGGGACTGGCCCAGCCCCTCTTGAGGGGGAGAGGGCACACGGAACTGCTCTTAGGGCAGATGCTCTTGGCGTCCTCAGAAGCAAAGGTTTTCCACTCAGCTCTGACGTGGCGGCGGTAACGAGGATCAGTCACAAACGGCAGCACCGGCTTTATTCCCCGCTGTCTAACTCAGGCCTCCACTCCTGACTCAACCAGCCTCCTCCCATCCTGAAGAACAAAGCACCGCTCAGCATCGCTCAACAGCTGGCAACCTCTGGTCTTCCATCAAAAAAAAATAATTTTTTTTTAAAAAAGACAACCAGGGTACTTTTCTCTTTTTGGGAGGCAGAGGGAGGATAGAAAATGGAGAGGAAAAAAAATGTGGGGTGGGATGGGAAGGGAGGAACCAAACCACAACCCAGTGGTGCATCCCAAAGTGCCCCCATTCTGCACAGCTGGCTCACGCCCCCGTTCCAGAGCGCACGGGCCTCCAGGTCTGCCCAGGCTGAGTGGGCCTGTCAGGGGAGCAGCAGCTTGGCCTCCGCCTGCCCCAGGTCACGGAGCTTCAGTTTGAAGTGGCAGCAATGGGCTTATCCAGTTCTAGGTCAATGCTGGAGCTTGTGGGATGCAGGCTGCTATAGCAAGACTTGCACACTCGACTAGGTTCAAAGAGCTGTTGGCTGGGAACTGGAACCTTCTGGTTACAACAACTGGAGCAGAATACGTTCCCACAGTTCCTTGAGATGAGAAAAAAACAGAAACAGCGTTAGTGTCAGCAGCAGAGACAGGCTGGGGAAACCAACTTCAGAAGGCAGAGCTGCCCTGTATGCAACTCAGATGTGCTGGAGACTGGACTCCTCTACACCAAACACTCCGGTGGGTCTGACCCAGTGAGAAGCCAGGCAGGGAAGGGACCCCTCCCGAGCACAGTCGCACACCACTCTCACTTTACGGTCCAGGACACTTGGCTGCCTTACCGCTACGGCTCAAGGTTACCAGGTGTCAGAAGATGCTGCTCAACAGAGATCCATGGAAGCAAATGGGCCCAGGGTGGAAGGCAGCTACTAGCTCGATGACTGAGTCTTGGCCCAGGAAAACCCTGTGGCCACACCCACCTGAGCAATGGCCTCTGTGTAGCTTGTGATCATAAAGAGGCCAGAGACCAATTCAATTGGTCTCCGAGCCACTCAGATGAGAGAAACCTCCAGCCCACCTGGGGAGGGAGGAGCCCGCGCCCAAAGGCTCAGAGGCAGTAACACAGAACAGGCTGCTGTCGTCTAGGACTGCTGTGCTGCCGGCATGCGAAGCCAGGAGACGAGCGACCCGTGCCACGTGCTCAGGGTAGAAGGACAATGCAGATGAACACGCGTGCACACACACCCCCAATTAGACAAGGGTCAGTCACTCGTGGGTCACTCTGCTGCCCGCATGCATCTCCAGGGAGTATCTGCGCTCTGAAGGCCTGACTGCACCCTGACCTCTCACCCTTCCTCCATTTGAAAGCCCAGCTCTGACGTGTGTGTGCAGCATAGGTCTGCACAGCCAAACAGATGCCCTACACGGCCTCCAGGAAAGGGAACTGGCAGAGGCTGAGTTTCTGCTCACCTTACAGCCCCACTCTGGGAAGGTCCTAAAATCAACCCCAATAAGCCCAACAGGAGGCTCCCAAAGAGTCTGATGCAGCCCTCCAACGACGTGGGGTCAAAAGCTAATGGGTAACTCCTCCTCAGCCAGCGTCACTCACGACCTTCTCCTTGATGCTCCTCAGAAAGGAAACCCACTGCTGGATTAAGGACCACTTAAGCACAAAAGAGAATGCTGAATACCCTTTGCAGACAAAAGAATACCACAAAAGGAAAGGGGCAATGAAAAGACAGAAGGAAAACCAACACACAAGACTTCATCCTCTGGAATGCAGTGAGTAATTCACAACTGTTTCTGAAAAGCGTGCATCAGTAAGAACCTGTGGTTACAGAGAGAAATTGCCTCAATCTATCTCTTAATGTGTACATTTATTTCACATACCTGCTGGAATTCAACTCAAAGGCCTGACATGAATTTGATGAGCTAAGCTTGTCTATCTGACCTCTCTCAGGCAATCCTGACAGATGCCATGTGGGGTCTTGCCTTGCAGTTTTCAATGCTAGCAGTTCTCTGGAAAGACCACCTCTTGTTCGGTCCTGGGCTTTTTTTTTTTTTTCCCAAAGAAAAAAAAAGAAAAGACCAGTGATGCCAGTACCATTCTGGCATCGCAGGGAATGACTGACCCAAAAGACAAAGCTCTAAAAACCCCTCTACTGGCCACTTCACAGGACCAGCCCCTGCTGAAGCAGCCCTCTTCAGGGCTCGCCAGAGCAGATGGCTCGCCTGACCTGTGCAGTCAGCAGGCGCACCCTTGGCTGCAGCCTGACCAGCTCCAGTGGTCTCCTCAGCCAGCGGCTGTGGTGCCCCCACGCCCCCAGCCCACCCGCCTGCGCTCCCGGACCCAAGCTTCATCCCAGTGAGTGCAGAGAAGGGAATGGGAGCGTTAGTGTGGAGAAGTTACTGTAGATGTGCAGACACCACAGACAGGCTGTTGCAAATGCTCACCATGTTTGATCAACACGATCAGTGTCCCTGCAAGGAGGGGAGAGAGAGCTCAGAGGAGAAGCCAACTAAAGACATTTGGGCTTGGGTGAGGGCAGGGAGATACACAGTCCTGGAAACATCATCGCTGGACAGGGGGGTGGTTCCATTTTCAATCCAGGCCCACTCACGCAGGTGAGTTCTGTCACAATTCAGATCAAATTCCTATCCCAGGAACACTATGCTCCAGTCACCACCCCAGCTGGGGCAAAGCACCCATAGCCACTCACTCTGCAGCCCAGAAAGAAGTTAAGAGCCTTGTGGACAGAAAACTGCCTGCTCAGCCAGTCCCACCAGACCCCACCCGGAAGAAGTATAGGGTCAGGGAGCAGGGCAAGGGGCAGGCAAGTGAAGCTCCCTGCCCACAACAGGAAAGCTCTTTTGCTCACAGCAGCCATGCTGCAGGGGAAGCACTTTCACTCTAGGAATAAGAAGTGGTGGTCTGGGTGGAGATGGCTGTTGTTCACCAATCAAGGAAGAAAAAACAAAAAGGGACATCATTTGTACATTTCAAAACTTACTATCACTCTAAAATGAAAGAGAGAGACCAAATGCAGTTATGTAAACACCAATTTTAGAGGCACAAAAGGTGAGCCGGGGTCCTGAAGACCCCTGGGTCTGCCAGCCAGATGCCCGCATCTCCATCTGCAGGCTCTGCCCCAGCCTCGGCCCCTACACCCCTGCCCGCCCCGCCACTCCCCCCAGGTGCACCTGCAGTGATGCTTCCGGCTGGCAAGCCAGAAGGCGCTGTCACACGCATAGCAGTGGGCGGCCAGGTGGTCAGGGAGCCAACGGGTCATCTGTAAAACAACGGGGCCAGGTCAGTGACAGGAGACGGCCATCCAGCTGGAGCCCACGGAGCCATGCCGGGGCAGCTAGCGTCACAAGGACCACACTGGCTCCAGGGGCACCAGCCCATCGGGCCTGATGTCAGCAGTACAAGAAAGGCGTCCAAACCATTCCCCTCGAGGGGACTCCAAACGCCCCTGAGATCGAGAGGCAGCCAGAGCAGCCCGGCTGCTGCGAGAGCGGGCAAGGCTCCATGCAGAGGCACTGAGGAGAGGGCTGGCTCGAGTCGCCCTGGCTCAGAAACTCCAGATCTGACGGGGAGTCATAGGTGCTGAGACTCAGAGAGGGCTAAGTGTGCGGTGAGCTCTTCCCTTGGCTGGGGCAGGGGGAACAGACGATGGGGGTGGAGAAGAACCGCAAAATAGTTGCATGGGTGGCACTCAGAACAGGGGCTGAGCCTGTACCTCCGTGTCCTGTTTATCCACCTGCTCCCAGCTGGCTTCAGAGAAAATCTCTGTGCTGCAGCGAGACAAACAGTTCTGATCCAGATTGCTTTCCGAGTCGGGAATTGAAGTCTGTTGGCAAACAAACACAGCTGAACAGAATGAACCTGGTCTCCTCCCAGAAGAAGAAAGAGCTTGGCAAAGAAGGGAGCACAAGGAATGTGGGCGGGCCTGGGTGTTAGGGCTGCTGAATCTCTAGGTGCCTCAGCCATCGAGAGCTGGGTTGAGCAGGTGCAGAGACAGGGTTGAGCTCAGCTGGAAGAGAGATACACAGATCTAAGGTTGGGTGCAGTGACTCTGGAGTGGCAGGGCAGGCCTCGGGTTCCAGGGAGTGAGTAGGCAAAAGTGACCAGAGTGGGTTGGGAACTCTACGTCGGCTGCTCCAGGGGACCTGCCAATCTAACCCTGCCACTGACATCTGTGTGCTGAAACAGTGCTTTGGGCATGTCTTCCTTTCTCTGAAGGACTCTTTAGGAAAATGAAAAAACCAAGTCAGTTTGAAGTGAAGTGACTGGATGAGCCCGCCTTTAATGTACGCTGACTGATTCAGAGCCAGACTCACACCTGTACTTAATCACGCCGAGTCAAACCCACCAGGAAGGAGAGTGTCTCCCTGAGACCCTCCCCTCAGGTACCCCCACTTCCAGTCACCAGGCCCATCTGCACTAACTCCCGGCCGTGCCAGAAACCAATCCTTCTTCCCATCTCTATTGCCATCACCTGCCACAAGATGGGTACAGATATGTTTAGAAAGAACTAAACCTTCCAAGCCACAGCTCACGCTATTGGGGGCGGGGTAGGACAGGCACATCTGTGTTGCCGGACAAAGGTCACTCTGCCCAGCTCACGCTCTTCAAGGCCTGACCCTCTCTGCACAGAGAGCTGGCCGACCACACGGTGAGTGCACCCTCTTCCTGCCTCTCCTGGAGACAGGACACCTGTGGAGAGTACGCAGGCAGGGGAGAAAAAGCAGCACTGCCGGTCACCTGGTGGAGGCGGGTCTCCAGCCTCTCCCCAGGGCTATTCTAGACCTTTCCGACTGCTTCTGAAATCGGGCAGAGGGCGCCCGGCGCAGCATGCCCATCTCCTGTGCAAACGGAGGTACCATGGTGTACTCACCACTTCATCCCCGAAGTCCCCGTTGAAGCGCAGGGAGCTGGTCAGGTACTGGCTCTCCAGGCGACTCCTCAGCTCCTGGACTTGTTTCTTCAAGGTCTCCACTTCCTGCTGGTGGCCCGACTCAATCTGACGCAGGCGCTGCTGGATCGTGTCCGTGTACACAGGCATGCCGTCGTCGTCCAGGTGGCTGCGGGAAGGCTGCTCAGGGCTGCCGGCGGCCGACGGTCTCCCCGAGTGGCCGTGCAGCCACTTGTGGTGCAGGCTCCTCGCGTGTACGTGGGCAGAGCTGCAGCTTGTGGCCGACAGCTGGCGGCTCAGGGAGTCCTTGCTCCTCCCGGTCTCCCCATTGGCGCAGTGTCCATTGGGGGTGGGGTACTTCTGGAAGGTACTAGGCCCTGGGGGCTGCTCCGAGGCCTTATTTTCAGTCTCTGGGGCACCGTTGCACACAAGCCCCTCTTTACATCCGGCTAAAGGAAAGGCACTAGGAGAATGCACTGGGCTCCAGGCGCCGCCAGGGGAAGTCCTGCGCACCGCAGGCCCCAGCTGGGGCGTCTCCGCCAGGCTTCTCTCCGCAGGCCTGGGCTCCACGGCTGGAGGAAGCACGTCCTTGCTACTGAGCCGGCCCCTGTGGACTGGGCCAGGTCTATGATGGCCCTGGGGCCCACTGTCTGACTTCACTTTATCTTCCATTAACATGTCCACAGACCCATCCATGTTTGGTCCTCTGGTCTCAAATGGAACTTGGGAGGGCAGAGAACTTGATGGTGAGGTACCAGAGTCAACGTCCACATCTGCTGAGACGGGAAGGCCTGCCTCCTCCCTGCCCTCTGCCACAGCTCCTATCTGAGACGGTGCCACAGGGACCTCCTGAGTACCCTCTCCCCTGGGCGGCTCCTGGAGAGAACTGGGGAGAACACTGGGCCCGCCCTGCTCAGGAACACCCTGTGAGAGCCCAGGAAGGCTGGTGCCTGGATGGCTCCTTAGGGCAGCCTCACCCACCTCTGGCTGCTGATCAGGTTCACGAGCTGAGCCCTCAGGGCTCTTACCCCTGCTCCCCTCTTCCAACAGAGCCTCCTCCTTGACCTCCTGCACCCCCCTGTGGGCTGGCTCCTCCACCCCACTCTCCTCTTTGGTGGCCTCTTGTAAAATGTTCTCCATCTGCCCCTCAGCTACTCCAGCCGCAACAGACAGCTCGGCACCACCCAGCACCTTGGTCGGCTTCCCCAGGCTGTCAGGCTCCACAGGCTCCTCCCCAGGACCAGCCAGGGTGCTCAGTTCCAGCGAGCGACGGTGCTCCTGCCACTTCTCGTTCAGGCTCGGGTCGCTGCTGCGCCGGCTGGCCAGAGGCACTGTGTTGTCGCAGGCAGTGGTCAGATTGTCAAATGATCTGGTCTTTGGTAGCCTAAAGAAAGGAGTTTGGGGGAAATGAGGATCTGAGGTTGTTCTAGGGTAAGTCAGAGACAACAGGTTTTAACAGGCAGTCATTTCCTCACTGGCTCCATCACAGCTACTCAAGGAGCCGTGGCATATCTGGAGTAAGACTCAGGCTGCAGGCAGGCAGAGCTCCAGGTTGAGAACTTCTACTCTCGGGCACCTCCCCTACCTCATGCCCAACACATACAGATAAACTAATGCCAAACATGGTTTTAGAAAAACAATCTTCATGATAGTTCTGCATTTCTCAATTAGTGGCAAAGCAAAGTAGCGTTGCTGATTTTCTGATAGTACAATATTTTAAATTACTCTATTAGTCATCAGTCTGAATTCAGTAAAGCTAATTCATAGGTTGCAAAGCAGATTATCATCTAATAAAATCCGCCTTTCGAGAGCAAGATGACAGGTCACAACAGGGAGGCAGGAGCACAGAGCTGTGGGTCACAGGCACACAGAGGGTTTGCCCCATCACTGAGAAACTGCCCAAGAGCAGAGTGGAAACAGGGCCCAGGACTCTTCAGGGACGAGGCTCATACAGCCTCACAGCCCAAAACCCTTACCCCTTCCCTAAGAAAACCTCAAGAGAGCTCACAAAGGTGTGGAGCCAGACAATGTCAAAACCTCCGACCATCCCTGTGTACACCCCAACACAGGAATACGCCCGAGGAGGACCTCACCGGCTCAGAGGCGGCTCGTCGGGGCTGCAGCCTGGGGCGGGGTAAGGCGCACAGCTGTCGTCCGCGGGGGTGGACGGGGACGGGCAGGGCAGGTACACCGCGCTCCACAGCATCAGGTTACGCACGTGGCATACAGGGAACAGCACCTGAGGAGAGAGCAGGGACACGGGTTCAAACACGTTCCCACAGGTCCGTCAGAAACGCCTAGAAATGCAGGGCGGGGGGGGAGCAAGTGCCAAGCGGGGACGCCCAGCAGTCCTCAAGATCTCCGAAAGCCGTTACATGAGTGAACGCAGTTCTTATCGGGCCAGAGAGGGTGGTAGACATTCTTCACCCGAGAGCCTCTGTGGGCATGAAAATCTAAAAACATTTTTCAAAAATCCATTTCTCATCAGTTATTTCTTAAGTCACCTTTACTGAATGACTGGCTTTTCTCAGCTTAATTTGTTGCTTTTACTGCACAAGAAAGCGAGTCATTCTGCTAGATGGTGATTGTCTGTTCCCTGGTACAAAGCTTGGCTTCAGAACACACTGTCAAACCTGTTTTACAGGATCACCTAAATTAATCATATGGAAAAGGAAGGAAGGAAACTTTCTTCCATACTGCTACTTGTCCAGCAGGCACAGGAGAGAGAGAAGCAGCTAGCTTCAATCCTTCCTTGGACCACTTAACTGAAGTAAGATGTCATTCATTAATAGTCCAGCAAACCAATATAACCTCAGACTGGCCTCCTTGTCAGAGAAGGCAATGGCAAGCCACTCCAGTACTCTTGCCTGGAAAATCCCATGGACAGAGGAGCCTGGTGGCTGCCGTCCATGGGGTCGCAAAGAGTTGGACACGACTGAAGCGACTTAGCAGCAGCAGCCTCCTTGTGACTTAGAATTTAAGATGCATTCTGACATGAGGAACAAGACCATGGACCAGTGCACAGATATATGTGCTTCCTTTTCTCTGCTTAACAGAAAGTGTTCCTTTGAGGAACAAAGTCTTAAAGGAGCTGCCAGTTCTCCATGTGAGCAGAGGGTCAATCAAACAGACAGGCTAGTGTCACACACAGTCTTCTGCTGAGGCAGAAGCTGCAGTGGCTATCACCGCCTGCTGACACTGGGAAGATGTGGGGGGCCTGCAGCGCCTTCTGAGCTGTCAGGCATCCGGGGAATGACCTAAGTGCCTCTTCCACATGTCAGGAGATGCTCGGAGTAAGTTAAGCTCTGGCAGAGACGCTTAGAAAAGACTCTTATCTAGAGTAGCCAAGTAGAGATGTGTGTTAAGGTCAAACCACTCCGAACAAAGAGGAGTTGGAAGCAGGGCAGAGCATAAACAGAAAACAGGCCTTTCTCAGGACAGAGTGGTTGGAAAAAATGGAACCAAGCCTATCCAGAGACAACCGAGACGCCTTGTTGAAGAGGATCCCCTGTGTGCCCATCCCCGAGTTTATTCTGCTGCTGGGAGCAGAAAGACGGCAGGATACGTACGGCCTCCGCCTGCGAGGAGTACAGCAGGTTTCTGAAGGCCTTGTTGCCCGCCCGCAGCAGTGACCACACAGAGCACGTCCGCTCCTGCGTGTGCTGCTCCCCTCTCTCCTTGGCGTTGTTGCACAGGAATGTCCCGAAGAGGCAGGAGTAGGTGTGCTGCACCAGCTTCACCTGTGAGACCCAACATGAAGCAAAATCAAGCAAGGGGCGCATGTTTTCTGGGGGGACGTCAGCCCAGCAGAGCCACCTTCCCCAACACCCCTGATGTGCACTTCCGTTCACACTCGGGAAGGATGGGGGAACCAAGTTGCAGCCTCCTCACAACCCCGACCACCACCACTCCTGAGTTAAAAGGGCGTTGGCACCCCCATCCTCTCAGCCTCCTTGTAAACAGCTTCCGAGGTCCTAAGTTAACTGGGCACAGAAGCGGGTCAGTGCCACCAAGTCTGAACTGAGAGCACACTTCAGAAGACTTCTCCTTCAACACGCCGCTGTCGGGCAGCCCAGACGTGTCTGTGGGTGCAGAGAAGCAGCAGGAAGCAGGCCGCTCTCCCACCCTGCCGGGGAGGCCTGAGCAGTGCAAGGCACAGTGAGGCAGGAAGGCAGGGAAGAGGGCCGGAGCACACGCAGGGCAGCATGAGAGGCCCCCGCGGCAGAGGCCTGAGGAAATGAGAGAGCAGGGCGTATGCACACTGGGGGAAGGGAGCTGGGAGGCTGTTCCAGGCACTAGCAACTGCCAGCACAATGGTCTTGAGATGAGCACAAGCTTGCCACTTCTGAGGAACTGAAGGAGGCGAGTGTGACTGACGGACACTGCATGAGGTGAAAGGTGGGAGGAAATGAGCCTGGACGGTAACCTCTGGGAGAGCCCTGCAGGCCACTTTAGGGACTGTGACTTTTACTGTGTGGAAAAGCAGAGTAACTAGAGGTTTCCTGACAGGAAAGACACAGTCTATATCATGTTTCAGAAGGACCTCTGAGGCTGCTGGACTGTCTGCAATTGGGGCAACAGCTGATGGTGGCTTAGACCAGTGCTGGGAACAGCACAGGCAGCAATAAGTTATCAGGTTTTAGGTACATTTTTAAAGCAGAACGACAGAATCTGCTGACAGACTGAATGTGGAATATGAAAGGGGAGTTGAAGACAATATAAAAGTTTTGCCCTAAATGAACTGGAAGTATTGAGTTGCCATTTGGTAAGAAGGAAGACTTCTGGAAGATCAGTTTTGAGGTGGGGAGATAACAAGTTTGAAATACCATTAAGACATTCAAGTGGAGATATTGAGCAGTCACAAGCAGATATCAGAGCCTGGAGTTAAGTAGAGACAGAGGTCTAGGCTGAAGACTATACATGTGAGAATCACAGATGGCAATTAAAGCCAAAGGACCAGATGAAATCCCTAGAGGAGGAGACTGACCTCTGGGGCATCCCAACATTCAGAAGTGGGGGGTAAGGAAGAACAGCTAAGGAGACAGAAAGGACCAGCTGGTGAAGCAGAGAACTAAGAGTGTGTGCTAGAAGTCAACTGAAGAAAGTGTTTCAGAAAGGGGTGATTAAATTATGCCAAATATTAACGATGAACCAAAGAAGATGAAGAAAAGTCAAAAGGTACAAACCTCCTATTACAAAACAAGTCAGCGGGATGTGACATGAGTTAGGGGGATATAAGTCAGGGGGTCGGTTGTAAGACAGTGAGTAGTACTGTGCTGTATATCTGAAAGCTGCCAGGAGAGCAACATCTTAAAAGCTCTCATCACAAGAAAAAAACTTTGTCACTATGCATGGTGACAAATGTTAACTAGATTTTGGGGTATCTTCTAGCAGATGTGAGAGCTGGACTATAAAGAACTGAGCGCCAAAGAATTAATGCTTTTGAACTGTGGTGTTGGAGAAGACTCTTCAGAGTCCCTTGGACTGCAAGGAGATCCAACCAGTCCATCCTAAAGGAGATCAGCCCTGGGTGTTCATGGGAAGGACTGATGTTGAAGCTGAAACTCCAATACTTCTGGCCACCTGATATGAAGAGCTGACTCATTGGAAAAGACCCTGATGCTGGGAAAGATTAAGGGCAGGAGGAGAAGGGGATGACAAAGGATGAGATGGTTGGATGGCATCACCAACTCAATGGACATGAGTGTGGGTAGACTCCGGCAGTTGGCGATGGACAGGGAGGCCTGGTGTGCTGCGGTTCATGGGGTCGCAAAGAGTCGGATACCACTGAACGACTGAACTAACTAACTAGCAATATATACAAATATCAAATCACTGTTGTATACCTGAAACTAACAAAATGTTATCAATTATACTACAACTTTTTTAAAAGGTGACTGAAAACTGATCACTGGGTTAGCGACGTGAAGATCACTGGTGACCTTAACAAGAGCAGCTCTGGTAAAGTGGGGTGAACACCTGATTGACCAGGTTTCAAGAGAGAATGGGAGAAGAATTTTAGAGAGTAAATGTAGAAGATCTGAGGAGCTCTGCTGTGAAGAAATAAGAAATGAGGAAACAGCCCGAGGGGGATGCAGGATCCAGAACAGGTGTGATCAAACAGGAGGCATTGCACCGTGTTTGTATACCGACAACAGTGATCCAGAAAAAGCGGGAACAGGCTGACACAGAGGGCGGGAAGTAGGAATGCTGAAGCCGTGAAGCTGAGCAGAGGAGGGAGTGGAAGCTGGTGCACAGGTGGAGGGAAGCTGGAAGAGGGCAAGGCCAGTGTGTCCTCCTTCAAAGGACGGGAGCGGACAGTGTGAAATAGACCCAGGCGGTTGGTAAGACCGACTGGAGGGAGGAGACAAAAATCTGTTGTTTCTATTTTTAACTACTGTTTAGCACTTCTATTATCCATTTTTAAAGCTACAGTGGAACAACTCAAAGACTTTATATAAACTTAGTGCACATGGATTCATTAAATGAACAGACACCTGTATTACCTTTTTTTTTTTTTTTAAATAAAAAAGGTTAGAATAGCCCCTTAATTAAATCTAGAAAGGATACTGTTAAATGTGAAAACTGGCCCACTAACACTTACACTGATACCCCTACGAATTTAGAGGGTCCCCAAAATGAAGAATCACAAGCAAAGACTCACAAGGAATGCTTCATTGAACTCAAAAGAGCATGGAAATTGCCTCTGAAGCTGATGAACACAGTCAAGCCACTGCAAGAACACTGGGCAACGCTCATTCAGATCATCCGCGTTCTCCCCATGGCCACACCGGTCCGCAAACTTGTGGCCAAAATCCAGCCACTCCATCTCCACGAGGACCTGGAAACCCTGCGGAGAAGCACCCAGGAGAGACCCATTTGTGCCTGTCTATCCAAACTATGACTGTCCTGAACCCAAGGTCACCAACAGGAATCCCTTTCAACAGCCTGCACTCAGTCCATCAGGAGCCCCGACCCAGCCCCATGGCCAAATGATAGGACACATACTTAGGACGGCTTCCCAACTCCCCCGCCTCCACTCCATAATCAGCAGAGGGGTGGTAAATTAAGCGTTTATCTAAGTCTTTGTTAAGACTGTATTTTTAGTGCTTCCTTCACTATTAAAAAGTCACCCTTTTGTCCCCTTCATATCTTATTTTTAGATTTCTTTCATGTTACACTTATGAAGTCATGTTTGTAAAATCTTCCCCAATCCCAGATTTACATATATTTTAGGATACCTTAAAGGTTTTTCTTGTCTCTCTAATCCAACAGGTGATATTTCACAATAGGGTTCTTTCTGCACAGAACACTGTGGTGATATCTAGACCCGTTACCCTAAGAAGCACGTCAAGATCCTTCCTACAAAAACCCCATTTTCCGGGGTAGCCAAAACTTTTCCACGTAGATATTCTGCAAAGGAAAATATGTCTGTATGCTCAGTACCTTGTTATCTACAATCCACCCCCTTTAAAGAGGGACAGGTGCTGTGGTAGGTACTACTACAATTTAGCTCAAGGTAAAGGAGCAGTGATTCTAAACCACAGAAATTTCACTTTGACTGGACCTAACCACCTCAGCCAAAACTGATCCTAAATCCCTGCATGGTTTCCCTGGTCATCCTGAAGGGCTCAGCCCTACCTCTATGGTTCGGTAGTAAGGGTCCAGCAGGAGCTTAGCCAGTGCCACAATCTGAGGGGTGCGGTCCCAGCCGTCGGAACAGTGCACCAGCACGGGCCGCTGGTCCCGGTCCACAGCGTGCACCACCAGGAGTGCCGACTTCAGCAGCACAGACAGGTGATGGAGCCACTTGGTGCCCTCGAGAGCTGAGAGCCAGCTGAAACAAGAAACAGGAGGGGACAGGAGACGCTGACGACACACTGGGTCACGCCAAACACCTGTCAAACTGAAAAGCAGTTTCCAAAGACACTTCCCTCCAAAGAAAACAAACAGGAAATCTCTGTCTTTATAAAGTATGTACAAGGACTAGGCCCAGGCCCCACCACGCAACACAGGAAAGCCTTAGAAATAGGACAGTAATTAACAGGGCCACCTTTTGTTCCAAAAATCTTACTGCTAATTTCCCAGGGAGAATTAATAATTTTCAGTCCGTAAAGAGTTGTATCTACCCAGTAAAGTTCGTTCTTTCTGGAATTTTCTCCTAAAGAAAAAAATGCAACCACTTCTGAGATGGAAAAAAGAAAATATTTGTATTTAACAATCAGCAACTCTGCCTAACAAGTTCTCAAAAAAAAAAAAAAAAAAAGGAAAACTCAAATATATATGTCTGTGGGGACTTCCCTGGTGGTCCAGTTAAGACCCTGTGCTCCCGATACAGGGGGCCAGGGTTCGATCCCTGGTCTGGGAGCTAGATCCCACATGCTGCAACTACGAGTTCGCCTACGCAACTCAAGATCCCACATGCTGCAACCAAGACTTGGTACACACAAATAAAATAATTACATATATTTAAAGCAACATGTTTCTGTAACAAGATACAGTGCCTTCCCTAGTGGCTCAGATGGTCAAGAATCTGCCTACAATGTAGGAGACCTAGGTTCAACCCCTGGGTCAGGAAGATCCCCTGGAGAAGGGAATGGCAACCCACTCCAGTGTTCTTGACCAGAGAATCCCATGGACAGAGGAGCCTGGTGGGCTACAGTTCACGGGGTCGCAAAGAGACAGACATGACTGAGGGACATAACACTTTCACAACAAGATACAAGTTGGATACCACTCCAAAACCAGTGCAGATAGCATCACTTAGCACTACTGATCAAGTCTTGAATGGTTATGGATTAGAACTGGGTAGGCCCACTCTAATGATTTAGACTCACACAAATGAGTAGTCAATGGCTGCACATTGTTACTGGGCTTAGTGAAGACTGGATTCAGCTGGGATCGAAAAGAATCTTTTTTCAAAAGTATCAGATCCCAAGAACTACCCCTTGGGAATAATGACAATAGGTTTTTTAAAATTGTGCTCACATTTTGTTTCTTGTGCCCTGCCATGAATTCTACTTCCCACCCCCCCACAAAAAGCTCAAATTTCTCCAAAATATGATCAGATCTGTGGTTAAGGCCATAGTCCAGCCCTTCAAACATTGAGTCTGAGGAGGGAATGAATACTTCTATCAGGGAACTATGAGAAGGCTTTTGCTGTGATGAGTCTATAAAGGCCTATTAAACCTTGGGGGATAAGTATGAGTTTCTGGAATAGCTGAAAGAGAGGGTCTTTCCAGGCAAACAGACAACAGAACGTACTGCATAACTGCTGGCTTCACAAGGATTGGCTTGTTCTACCAACCAGACTGACTCCTAAGAGGGCAGACACTGTCTCAGGCACAGTTACACTTGCCCTGTGCAGTGCCTAGCATACACTGAAGGTTCCTACTTATTAAATCGTGGGTAAAAATTCTATCTCAAGACTTTCTATGGGCTATTAAATACATGAGAAACATTTTTTGCAGGTGGATTCTTTATTCTTATTCCTCACACAGTCTTGAAAAAGAAAACTAAAAGGTGGGGCTTAGGAGAACAAATACCAAGTTACCTCCTGGCCCCTGGAGAAACAGTAAATGAGAACCCAGTTCTCTTGAATCTGACTGACTCATCCTTAAAACCCAGTCAGTGCCTCCATGCCTAACACAGAAGCTGCATGCAAAATCTGCCAATGGAGGAAGTACTGATACTGCGCTGATACTGCAGACTCCCTCGTCCTGTTCTCAAAAACTGAGGGAGAAACACAACCGGGCCTGAGCCCTTCACAGCTGCAAACAAGTGTCAGGAGGCCGGCTTACAGCTACTCCCGCCACAGCCATAGCATCTCTATCTACAGGGAAGCGTCAGTAATGCATTATGATCTGTGCCAAATACAGACAAGTCATCTCCTTCTTCCTTTACAACTTCCCTCCTCCCCGACATTCACGTGGACCAAACAAGGCCTAATTAATTACATCTTCTTGACTCAGAGCTTAAAAAACAGCTTTTTAAGAAAGACTTTTAACCTATGGAAGATATTAGAGACCAGGGAGTATTGACACTATCCCTTTTATAGGCAGGAAAAAGGTTATCAGGAATTAACCTGATAACCACAGGAATTAAGCCACTTGGCTTGAGTCACGCAATTAGTGGCAGATCCCCTGGACCCTCAGCAGACTCTTTCTGTGTGCCATCAGCAGAGAAGGGAGTGCTACTAGCTGGGCTCTAAGTATGTGTAGCAGTTGCAAATTGCTGACCCTCCAGGTAAGACAGCCATCATTTCTTTGGTCAGGCTTTTCCCCAAGGACAAATGCTTCACCCTCTCGGCTGATTGCAACTATGATGAAATTAATCATTTGCTACCAGGAGTTCATACAAGTGATTCAGGCAGCCATTTGATTTAATAAATCAAAGGATGCTGCAAAATTGATGCAATCATGAGATCTACTGAACAGAACTCAGAGAAATTGCTATGGGCTCTTGCATGAACACCAGAAAACAGAAAATTCTATCTTCTCTGGCACCAGCCTGGCTTCCTGAAATAGTAAAATAGGGGCTTTTAAATATTTATCTGTCCATATTTGTTTTTACAGAGCATTCCTCCTAATTTATCTTGTATTCAAACAGTTCCCTTGTGGGAAGGGGTGTTATTTCACCTTCCTCACAGCAAATGCCAGCCATTCATTTTTAATAAGCAATAAAAATCATGGTAATGTTTTTAGTAAATAAGAAAGTAGTTTAAACTCAGAAGCAAATGTAAAAGGAGCTGATCTCCTGGCATGTTTAAAGGTTTAACCCTTTCTAGAACATGATGAATACACTTTTACTCTTCATGGTAAAACACTCCAGTTCAGAGGAGGTTAAGTGTCACTACAGGATGTCAGAAAACAAAGAATTAAGTTACTCTGAGTCAAAAACATGGAGAAGAGAAAGAAGAGGGCCCGGGAAAAATAAGGCAGCAGTGCTTCTGTTCTGAGGGTTGAGACCTGTTCTCTGCTGCACATTTTCAAACCTTTCAAAGGGCTAGATTTTTCTCCCAGCTCCTCCTTTTTGCTGCATGATCCTCACACAGGAAGGAGAACACCCATGGACTCATGGTAAAACTCAAGTTTACCAAAAAAATAGAAAGACCCCCTCCAACTCATTAAAAAAGAAAAAAAGGGCAGTGCAAACTTCAAGCCAAGGCCAAGGTCTTACTTTCCCGGATCTGGCATCTGAGTGCAGAGCAAACGCAGAGACTGAAAACTCCTCCGAATTGAATGAATGTTTGCCATCCCCATGAAAACAACTTCACAGTTTGGGTAGTACTCTGCAGAGAGCAACAGAGAGAACACAGATATGTTGAGTTTAACGTCCACAACGCCAAGTTCAAAAGGAGCAAACTGGCTCTAGAACAAATCCACTGGAGCTGCTGCCTAATGAAACACTGGTGTTGTGATGACTGTTAGCCCAGGCCTTTACTATACAGCACTGCACTTGATTTTTAGCCATCTTTTTGAAAAGGAAGGATTTGTGAAAAAGATGTGTGGATGTGTCAGTCGCTCAGTTGTGTCTGACTCTTTATGACCCCATGGACTGTAGCCCGCCAAGTTTCTCTGTCCGTGGATTTCTCCAGGCAAGAATACTGGAGTGGATTGCCATTTCCTTCTCCATGTGAAGAAGGTACTGACATAAAATAGAAGCTTTTATTAAAAAAAAAAAAAAAAAAAAGCTGTGTACTTCCACTTTAGGGCTTCTCAGGTGGCTCAATGGAAAAGAATCCACCTGCAGGAGATGTGGGTTCAATCCCTATGTCAGGAAGATCCCCTGGAGTAAGAAATAGCAACCCACTCCAGAATTCTTGCCTGGGAAATCCAATGGACAGAGGAGCCTGGTGGGCTACAGCTGATGCGGTCACAAAGAGTCAGACATGACTGAATGACTGAGGGTGGACACACATTTTCTTCTACCTTACCCCAGGTTTACTTCTTGGGCCTCTGCTAACATGCACCTCTGGAATTTATAAGGAGAACCGAGCAGAACCCCGCACTCACGCATTCGAATCCTGTACTCACACTGCTCTTTCCAGCCATCAGCTCACACCTGAGCACGGGGCTCGAGGCCTGTCCCTGCTCCATCGGCACACAAGCGGCACCCAGCGGCCCCTCCGTGGGGAAAGCCAGGATGCACATGGTGGGGCGCCACAGGTCAGGACCGAGGCGCTTCACTAGAGTTCTGCATTTTCTTCAAATTCTACCCCACGTTTTTCAAGTAAAAGCCGTCTGAGGACTTTTCTGTGGGGCCAGTGATGAACATACCCAATGTCAAACACAATAAAAAGCTTTTAGAAGGCTAAGAAATCAAGCCACCAAAGAAGCAGCTTCCAAACCTAACAGGCCTTCTTAAGGGAGAGGACTGACTTTCCTTGTCACCAAAAGGCTGGCACCGGGAAGGCAGAATCTGGTTTCACTGCACTCCCTCCTCCATTTCTCCCATGAAAAGAGCATGCAGTACTGCGACTCCAAGGAGATGCGGCTCCCTCAGGACAGGCTGAGAACATGGCTGCCCACTGGTTTCAGGCTGAGGACTGAGGCCCAGCTGGGCACGGGCGGCCCGCACGAGGACAGCAGCGCTGCGCGCCTCACCTGGGCACTCACAGCCGCCTCCTTTGGCTCGGTTTGCCACTGCTGCGGCATAGGAGCGTGCGTCCAGGATCAAGAGCTTCTGCGGCTGGATGGCTAGACTCTCTGCTCCTGAAGCATTCGACAGAGAAGAATCTGGGGACATCAGGAAGAAAAAACACAATGAACCTGTCTCTCCCAGAGCTGTTGCAAAATAAGAACCACAGACACTTATTACAGTACCCAAAAAACTCGATTAACTGAAATCCACCTAACCCAAACTACCTAAATACAATGGGACTTCTCTCCTGAGTTTTGTTTTTTATTTTGCCTACAATCTCTTATACTTCAGTTCTACCTAGAATGACTACAACATAAGCCTCACGGTCTGGAAAAACTGTGTAGGTCCCCCATCATATCTTGTCACGACGGCAAGAAAGACAACACTCTAGTCCTCTTAAACCAAGTTTGAAAGAGAAGGTCTTCTGGTTTTTGCCAAGACCCATTACTCCTCAAGCAATCCCACTAACTGAAGTTTTACTCTTGCTATTCTAAGAAACCAAATTCTGTCTTAAACGAAAAAGGCCATTTCAAGAAAAGGTTGTCAGATGCTATAAAAACTGCTGCCAGAGGCCCAGGGACAACTTACCAAACTCCACATCAGAGAGGTCTCCTGCACAGGGGAAGTCCCGGGGACTGTTCCTCGGTGGCGGCTTGCTGCTACTGGATCGGGAGTCGGAGGCACAAGCCTTGGCTACTGACTGCACCAGGTGCTCGTCGTCGGCGTTCCTCCAGCCCCACCAGCTGACCTCTGGCTGTCCGCAGCGCGCAATGACAGCGCCGTTGCTCTGGTGCCTGTGTGGGGAACAAGACGACAACCGCACCCAGCCCTGCGGCCCTATCCGGGAACTCTGTGCTCACACACAGTGTGACACAATAGATTTTAGATGCCTTAATGAATGGTTTGACTACAGGCACGTGATGGGTTAACTTTAAGGCCTCCCAGGGAAGAAGTTTTATAAACCATCAGAATAATGAAATCTATCTGGATCTTTCTGGATTATCATACCATTTTAGAGACCTTTGTAGAATAACCAACAAAATGATAAATGTGTATTCTTACATAAAACAAAATATTCATGAAGAATAACTACTTTTGGAAAACTACCTGAATAACTGCTTTTGGAAAATTGGGTAAAAAATAAAATACCAATGCCACACTAATTCTGCTACTTAATAATGAAGCATTAATCTCTCCTTTTTAATACTACCCCTGAATATCCAAGCTTAATGGATGCTAAGACAAACATCTGTTTCCTCACTGATTTCTGAGGACTCAGCATAGCAACTGTGCAATTATGGCTGGTTTGAGGATTCTTTTCAAAACAATATCCCACATTTGGGACTGAAATATTTACCTGGGCCACAATGGACTGCTTTACAAAACCTCCTGAGATTTCATGAGTCACAACTGCTCTTACTATAGGCAGAGAGCTCAATGAGCCAGTTACCCTTCCATAAACTCTTAGAAGGAAATGAATAGCATCAATAAGCCATACTCTGATAAGACCCTTTTTGATGAAAAAAAAAAAAAAAAGACCAGAAATTATATCCAACCTTTTGTCTTGGATTGTCTATCCAAGCTTTTCCTAATTAGGACTTTTAGTAAGGTGATTTTAGCAACTAAAAAGTTGTAAGGGTAATGTAATTTGGTAACAAAAAGGAATCAAGCTCTAATACATGTCACAACATAGATGAACCTTGAGTATGTTATTGCTCCAAAGTGAAAGAAGTCAGTCACAAAAGAACACATTATGATTCCATTTATACAGTGTCCAGAACAGGAAAATTTATAGAGATAGTATGCAGATTTACTGATAACCCAGAGCTGGGGAGTGTGAGGAGGGAACGGGGAGTGTCTGCTAACGGGTCTGGGACTTCTTTTCAGGGTGGGGAGAACACACTGAAGTCTAAGTATAGTGACAGCCGAACAACACTGTGACCATATTCAGAACACTGAGCTGCACATTAAAAGGTGAACGAAAAATTTTATCTCCCAAATTCTATATCCTAGAGAGAACAGTCAATGTCTTTACTCCCATTAAAATTGTTTCCAAATACACATTCATCCACATAAAACATATGTGGATGTTTTATGCACAGATGGGTTTTTAACAGACTATTGCATCTAGATGTCTTGTTCAAAGGACAACGTGAGAAAAATTTTTGTCTTTAATCCTAAAGCTCATAAACAATAAAATTAAATTTGGGAACAATAAATTCCACTGGAATCATCAGTTTGTTTGTCGTTTTTAAATCCTCCCTCATTAGGAGAGACAAATAATAGAAAGTACTTGTGTATAGCCAACACAACAATTAGGTCAACTGCTGAATGCAGCTAAACTATAAATAAAACCTCATTGATTCTTAAAATGCCTACTAGCATACAATAATAGATGCCGGGTAACCAATGAGCTGAGGGGCGGCAGCTCTTTACAGAATAGGGTGGTGGGGCCTTTGCTGCACATCCTTTTCTTCCCAAATTTTTCCTAGCAACACTCGAGAAGAACAGTAGATGGCACTCGTCAGCCTGGGTCTTGGGTTTTTAGGATCATAGTATGATAGCTACATGGCAACTGAATTGCTGCAAAAAGCTGTTTCCGCAGTCTCCTAAATGCTTTAGATAACAGGAAAGAGAACAAAACACTGTAGCTAAAAATCACTAAAGAGTGTTTCTATCATTTTAAAACAGAACCAGGAAAAATAAACTTAAGATGTTCAATGGATGAGCCCCCTACTAAACAGTGAATTCTTCAATTTTACATATAGAAAGATACAAATGTTTAAACTGTCCCGAAGTTAGTATTAGTCAAACTCCCTAAATGACTTGAAAAGTGAAAGTCTTAGTTGCTAAGTCGTGTCCAACTCTGTGATTCCATGGACTGTAGTCTGTCAGGCTCCTTTGTCCGGGGAAATCTCTAGACAAGAATACTGGAGTGAGTTGCCCTTCCCTTCTCCAGGAGATTTTCCCGACCCAGGGGTCGAACCTGGGTCTCCTGTGTTGCAGCAGATTGTTTACCGTCAGAGCCACCAGACAGCCCCATGACTAGAAGTTTCTAATCATCACTCAATGCAGAGTGAGAGAGCTGTAAATTGCACTACAGATGGGCAGGCAGCCTTTGCACTGTCACTGTGTTAAAGCAACCTCCATCTTCAATAATAAATCCAATTAAGCACTCTCGTCACCATGGGAGAAAGCACTGATCAGATGCTGGTTCAATGTGGTGCTTTCAAGAAAAGTGCGGCCAGCAACCTCAGGAGTCATTAGCGATCTACACACAACTACATTCAGTAAACACATGTTGGATTCAGAAGCATCCTGCCACCTGAGCTAACAAAGCTCATTCCTTCTGGCATAAACTCTGGAAGGGACAAGAAGCTTCCCGTGTTTATTCTAAGTCTTTCTTTAGCCTACACTTTTAGGCCTCTCTACCAACAGGGAGAATTTCACGGAATGACCCTTGCTTTGAGATGAGAGTCCTTTCCCCTTATGCTCAAAGTCAGCTAACTCCGCAAACGACAGGGCTGCTGATCTAACACAGCTGCTGGCGGCACAGCAGCAGCTGGCGGCCTTCCCTATGTGAGCTGGCCCGATCACTGGCAAGGCTCACAAATCCTTTCAGCTTGCACTGCTCTCTAATTCCTGTGTCAACCTTACCACTTGAATGATAGGTAAATTTGGTGACCTACTTTTCTAGAGGTGTCTGAAAACAACAGTGATGAAAACTGAGACTGAAAATTTAATGGGTTTCCCTGGTGGCTCAGATAGTAAAGAATCTGCCGGCAATGCAGGAGACCTGGGTTCGATCTCTGGGTTGGGAAGAACCCCAGGGGAAGGGAATGGCTACCCACTCCAGTATTCCTGCCTGGAGGATTCCATGGACAGAAGGGCCTGGCAGGTTACAGTCCATGGGGTCACAAAGAGTTGGACACGACTGAGCGACTTTCATTGGGCCAGAAGCAAATGTGTACTTTCACATCTCTCCCTCTTCAGGATGGCCACTAAAATCTGCCTTCCATGGACTAAGAAAACAAGCTGGTTACCTCACTAGGAATTATACAAGAAGTTTTAATTTTAAACCCCTTCTTACCACCTCAGTATTTCAATGGACTTCCTTCTGGCATGAGCTTCTAACTAAGCCTCACTGGTTTGGCCCAAATTCAAGGAGAGTCCATAAAGTCTGCAAATGGGGAAAATGAAATGGGGACTATGAATATTACAAGGACATCTGAAATTGTTCCAAAACATGAGGGAATGACTTCTTAAAAACTTCACATGATTTGTGAGGATTCAGCTACATAGTCACTGAATTACAAAAGCAGCCCTCAGGAATACAATCTACTCCAGACACTGATTAGGAAGCCTTGTGTGACAGAATCACTCAGATGTTACAGCATACCTGTGAACTGAGAACATCATGGGAACAGGCTGAGGTCAGTTAGGGAACCTGCTCAAGGTGCCACAGCAAGGCGGTGTCAGAGAGAAGACTTGAGTTCCAACACTGTGCTTGTGACCACATCACCACCCCTTCTAGAATCTGGCTCCCTTGACTCTCCTGCCTCTGATCTCTAGTATCTTCTAACCAGCCAAGGGCTAGCCTTCTCTAAATGCTCCCTCTCAAAACAAACTTTTTCCGTGTGGCAATATTTCAACCACAAAGACAATCACAAATCTACACTCCCTCTTCTCACTTTCCAGGACTCATTTCTCTCAATGCAAAGGTCATCAACTGAAGCTAAAAGCAGTGAATACATTATCTTCCCATAGAATGTCAGAAGAGGGCTTCCCTGGTGGCTCAGTGGTAAAAAATGTGCCTGCCAATACAGGAGACACAGGTTCGATCCCTGGTCCTGGAAGATCCCACAGGCTGTGGAGCAGCTAAGCCCCCGTGCCACAGCTACTGAGCCTGTGCTCTAGAGCCTGGAAGCCACAACTACTAAAGCCCACTGCCCTAGAGCCCAAGCTCCGCAACAAGAGTAACCACCGCAATGAGAAGTCTGTGCACCGCAACTAGAGTAGACCCCACTCGCCTGAACTAGAGAAAAGTCCATTGCAGCAACGAAGACCCAGCGCAGCCATAATTAAATAAACATTTTTAAAAAACAAAACAATGTCAGAAGGATCTTAAAATAGCAAATCCAGCCATTTTTTAATCAAAATTTTCTTTTCAGTGTCAGCTGAATCATCAGGTAGTGTTCCAGTGAAGTACTGACTGGTCCATGACTGGACGAGCAACTTTAACAATAAGGAAGCACAAAACAGCCTGGAGAGCTCCCTGAACCAACATCGCCCCACCCCAGGTGGCAGCACCAGACCCAGCGGGACCTGGCCAGGCCTCCTTACCTGTAGACGACAGCAGGGATGCGCTTCCAGGACCGGAAGCCGGCAACACTGTCCAGTTCTTTGTCAGTGATCCAGGCAGGCACTATGAGCTCCTGTGGATAGCTACCACACAGCCTAACAGGGACAGTGAGGAAGAGGGAGAAGGGAAGGAGGAGGAGAGACTCGAGTGAGCCAGGGTAAGGGTGTGCATCAAGCTACCCCAGAGCCAGTTCAAAAGGCAGCAAGGAGCAAGACTTGAGGCTTCGCCCTACTCAGTGGAGCGGGCTGCCCTAAGTGTTATGCATGTCAAGTGATACTACCTTGGGTTGTTCCATTTGATGCTGCCTTTTGGAAATCTGGCCATCTTAACAATCAATGAAAAAAAGGGAGCTGAGAGGCACTCACTCTACCCTAACTGTTGTAACCAATATACGGATCACTTCTAACTACACAGGTACCCAGTTCACCTGCAAAGGTGGAAGTCTGTGTTACTCTACCAGGCCCTCAGTCTTTCAGGGAAACGTAGTAAGTGCAAGAGCCCCCAGTTTCGACTTCCCAGAGACCTCATAGGATTACTAAGGTGTTGTCTGATGTGAACCAAACAAGGTGTCCTAATTGTAGGTAACAGGTGCAGCTGTGGGTATACAGATGCAGCAGAGTGGGTCAGCCCCACCTGCATACACAATCACAGCCCCATTAAGCCAAGTCAATGATGCGAGTATGCTATTAATCATCATTTCTATAAAACACACTTCAGAACTACAATCAAGGGGGGAAAGCCAGTTTTTTAAAAATTTTTATTTTATCTTACAGTTGACTTACAGTGTTGTGTTTAAAAAAGCTGCTTTCATTAGGGAAAACATTAGGTGTTTTGTTTGTCTTACTTCACAATTATTTGGATTGCTACGCTCCTGTCCTCTAAGTACCACGTTACCTAGCAGCAGCTCTTCACCAAGTATGGCCGCTCACTCGGCAGATACGCAGTCTCCAGTATAGGAAAGGTGGGTTACATGCGAGCAAAGCCTGTCGCAGCCCCAGGCTCCCTGAGGACCCCCTCCCACCTTGATTCTCTCCTTTGACTTGTCAGCTGAGAACAGGCAAAGGTATGACACACCTGTAGCTCCTGACTCTGGGCAACACCTCCTTGCTCAAGGTCCATGTTAAGAACTGTATACAGTAATTAGCTGTAGTTTTTCCAGCAAAAAATTAAATGTCCTGATGGCTACCCACAAACAGTCCAAGAAAACAGCTATCATAATTTGAGGCAGTTGGAAAGATAACAACAGGGATTAATGTCTCCAACTGCTGCAGGGAAACTTAAGAGGAAAAGGACACGTTAATTTAAAAATTCTGGACAATTTTCTTTCATTTTATAGAAATCTGAATCACCAAAATCATAGTAATTAACTGCCCTTCCCTATCAAAGTTCTTATACCTTCCAAGGAAATATTTAGTAATGGTTACATTAATATTTAAAGGTTAAACAATCATAGCTATGACATTAATTTTAGATCAATGAATTAAAGAACAGAATAAGACTTAAGCCTACTTCATATGATCTGGGGTAAAAGTACGTAAAAACCAGCTCCTAAGTGTTTTATCGAACAGTGATGAGGACAACAGAACCTGCCTGCCTACAGGTTTTAGACGTACATGTGCCAGGAGAGAGGCCTGGAGGGGACCGGAAGGAAGACTCCAGGATTCCACTAAGTAAGAATCTCTTTCCACTCCAGTGATAGCAATGGAAACAGGAGGCTCAATAAGTACTCTGAAAATCATACACTTATATTTAATAAATAAAACTCTGTTTTAAAGAAAAATTTTAAATTCAAATGTTCTGCCACATGAGAATTGGGGTTTCTAGAAAAGACAGTGGTCATGAAACACAGTCCACAGGGACCAAATACAACTCACTTGTACTTCTCATTGATGTTAGAAATCCTCCAGGCGTTGTTCATATCAAAACCCATCCGCTCCACTTCATTTTTAAACCTTGACGTTACATGTTCCCCTAGGGACCAAAGACAGACAGGAGAAAGGAAGAAAGGAGTATGATTTTGCAAAACAAGTGGAATAAAAGCACTGGTACCCTACTTAGTTTTTTTTTAAGTATTGTAATAAATACCATATTTAGTTTTTAAAAAAATCTCCTGCTGGGATAAGACTATAAAAAGAAATGAGGAAATTAATTCTGATCAAGGATATTATCTCTTCAATTAAAAATAAATTTAAAAAATTAAAAAGGAATTAATATTATCTCATCTAATCACTACTATCAAATTTAAGGGCAGTATCACTGAGCACATTTTACAGAGGATAAAACAGACTGGGGAGATTATTATGGCAGCTCTGTCTGATCCCAAAACCCATGTTCTTGTCACTATACTGGCTAGCTTCCTATTTCCACATTCAGACTGATGGTATACATAAGAAATAAAATCAGTAAGTTCACCAAGATGAGTAATATGGATCTGTAACTCCTCATGAGAAACTCTCTGGGCCAGATTTCAGAAATTGAGCTTTCTGGATTTTACGGTGGTATATGTATTATCAGTTCAGTTGCTCAGCCATGTCCGATTCTTTGAGACCCCATGGAATGCACCACACCAGGCCTCCCTGTCCTTCACCAACTCCTGGAGCTTGCTCAAACTCAATGTCCACCGAGTCAGTGAAGCCATCCAACCATCTCATCCTCTGTCGTCCCCTTCTCCTCCTGCCTTCAATCTTTCCCAGCATTAGCGTCTTTTCAAATAAGTCAGTTCTTGGCATCAAGTGGCCAAAGTACTGGGAGTTTCAGCTTCAGCATCAGACCTTCCAATGAATATTCAGGACTGATTTCCTTTAGGATAGACTGGTTGAATCTCCTTGCTGTCCAAGGGACTTTCAAGAGTCTTCTCCAACACCACAGATGAAAAGCATCAATTCTTTGGCGCTCAGTCTTCTGTATGGTCCAGCTCTCACATCCATACATGACTACTGGAAAAACCATCGCTTTGACTAGATGGACCTTTGTTGGCAACGCTGGGTTAATGATCTCAAAAGCATTAAACAAACATTAACACCTTTACAGTGAAATACATGGATAACTCAAACTAAGTGGGTTAAATAAAGCAGCAAATAGCTAGCTCAGATCAAGTCAAACCATCAAATAAAATTAAAATCTTTGATTTTCAGAACCTTATAGATTACAGAATTGCAGTTAAGAGATCATGAGACAGGGCTTCCCTGGTGGCTCAATGGTAAGGAATCTGCTTGCCCATGCAGGAGATATGAATTCAATCCATGGTCCAGGAAGATCCCACATGCCTTGGTCAGAACAGCCAGGCCTCTGTGCCACAACTACAGAGGCTGTGCTCCAGAGCCCGGGAGTCGCAACTATTGAACCCACAAAGCTGCCAACTACTGAAGCCTGCACTTCTACAGCCCATGCTCTGCAACGAGAGAGGCCACCGCAATGAAAAGCCCGTGCAACACAGCTAGAGAATAGCCCCCACGAAAAGCCGAGCAGCAACAAAAACCCAGCACGGCCAATAAATAAATAAAAGATCATAGGACTTTAACTGCCTGTATCCAGGAATCTCAAGAAATACCACACTACTAACTAGAACGCCGAGCATTTGTAAGAACATCCACCCAAACAAGTATAACCCGCCTACATTTGCCCTCGTGGATTTGGCTCCTTCTTCCTTAAGACAGCGAGCTAGAGAGGCAGAAATGAACCAAATATAAAAGTCATTAAATCTGAAATATTTCCTTCGGTGAGAACAGAGTCCTAGAACAGTAATTTTATAAAGAACAAACAACAACAAAACAAACCATTCGGCAATACCTCTAACATATAGCCTTACAGGCTGTAAAATAAACACTGGTGGGGCTGGGAGAAACTATAGTAACAAAAGCACAAAACAGCCAGCACTGGTGATCACAGCTTTGCTCTCCTGGGAGAAGAGCTTCAGAATGGGAAACAGCAATTACATGAATGAAGGACAAGTCTATAAAACTACTTCCCATTTAAACTGCTCTTCTTGAGCTTAAACTAGGCATTGTATGTTTCCTGAAGGAGAGCTATAAAATGATGAGGTTCAGAGATGCAAGAGGAAATAATCAACTGAATCTATTCCATTCTGGCGAAGTTTTAAAAGTGGTATAATCTTTCAAACAGGAAAAAGCTATCTGAATTAGGAGTGCCATCTGTCTACAAACTGTAGGCAATGGTGACCATCAAGAATTCTAGACAGGGGGTCTTTTCACTTATAATCACAATACAAAAGCTGTAAAACTATAGCAACTTCCAAGTTCATTAATTAATGACAAGATTTCTCCCAACTTGGAATATAGTTCCAAGTCTCTGAAAAATGTAAAAAGATATTTACTTAGTGGTCATTTACATTAGTACCTCTATCTTAATGGATACCCAGACACCCTAAATAGAATCCTATAAATTTAAGATTAACCATCTCCACATCCCTCCCCTCCCTCCTCCTCAGGCAGTTTTCTATATAGAACCACTGCCCAAGAATGGGTTTAGAATTTCCATTCCCAGCATGAAACTGAGCTACAAACAAACATATACTGAGTAGCCATCATTTAAAAACATCTGTTATTTCAAGTTCCCTGAGAACCAAGAATGAGTTTTAATTCTCTTTGTATTCTCTAAAGCAGTGACTTCATCAACTTTGAATCTGACCATTACAACCTACAGTAAGAATGTTTTACACCACAATTCAATACAATGTATGTTTCAAGAGTTTCATAAAACAATACTGACCCTTACTATGTGTGTGACTCACTGCTATTTTCTATCCTAAGTGTTTCATTTCATACTTCATTTCTTAAAACTTTGGTTTCATGACCCACTGGTGGATCACAACCTGCAGTTTGAAAACCATTGCTTGAAAAAACACTGAGCAGCAGACCTTACATACACAGAGTAAATCAACTGGCTTTTGCGAAACTGTTAGAAGTTCACTTGTGCTTCTCCTGCCAGAAAAGTGCAAGCCAAGCACAAACACTGCTGGGTTTTCCTTGAGAACTCCCCTCTTAGAATTCTCATATCTCCACCAATTCAACATCAGATATGCTGTAATAACCCCAATTTATCTGTTGGTTTTTATTTCCATTTCAACCCTTCCTATGGGCCTTCCCCATCCCCAAGTGAGGATCTGTACCTCTTTAACATTTTGTATTTCTTATACTACATACAGTCCAGCAATTATTTTAATGAGAATATAAACTTTTCTTTAAAGCAGTAAGTCCCTCTACCATAAATTCAGTATCAACCAGCAGTCTACAAAAATTTCCCCCCAAAAGTCTAGCTCCCGGGGTGATCCTGAGTACTCACTCACACCTACAATTATATGCAACCTAAAGGCCTGGGGCAGAAGGGCCAGGCCCGCACCCAGGATGTGAGGAAGGTCAGTGCCAGAGTCAGAGAAGGTGAGAAACAGCCTCCAGATTTTCAAATATGGAGAGAAGAACCCTTCTCTTCTGTGAACAAAGGGCCCGGTTCAGTTGTCTAGATGTACAATTACTGGACTGCGATCAAACTCAGAAAGCAGACTCTGCTGACAAGGGCTTTTACTTCCTCTAAACAGGCAGCTGCACAACAGTATATGGCCCAGAGTCATGCTGTTCGTGGTTAATCAAAAGGTGCTTATCAGGCAATTCACAGGGAAGAGGTCAGAGAGGCTGGTCTGATGCTACTAAACTAGCAACTCAATTGCCCAGTCATCTGTCAGACTCCAGATTAATGCTCACATACAAAACTACCACCAAGAAGACAGCTAAAACGAGAAGGATATTGAGCATACAGCTTGAGTCCATTCTTTAATTTAGACTTTGAAATGGGGCTAACAGCAGAGTCAAGAGGTTTGCAATGAACTCTAACAGCATTATGGAGACTTCCTCCAAAACAGATTAAGACTTAGAGCAATGTGGCCATAGGATGGCTGGCTAACTATGACAGGTTATACAGTCAGAAACTAAGATTTACATGAATACAAGGTAATATAATTTTCCCATTTCCCTCCTCTCTGACACATTCTACTCTTAACAGGTTAGGCAGAGAAGAGTCCATAAAAGGTTTTAATAACTTCTAAAAGACTAAACTAACTTCCACCCTTCGGAGTCTATGCCTGTGATCTCATGTGCTGGGGCAGGTTAAAAAATGGCCATGACTTTGAAATACCTCAGGTGCTGTCTCACCTAAAGATGACTTAAAGGAATGTGGCTGTCTGGTCTGCTCCTAACTGGTGAGTAATGCTGTAGCCACCACCAATACCCAACAATACTGGGTAGAGACAGAAGAACTAGGCTGACTGGCTTTAAAAATGCCACCACAGTGTTTTTCAAGGGCGAGTTTTCCTTCACAGTGCAAATATATTAAAGGAAAAAGGCATACATATGCACACACATTCAAACCAAGTCACTGAAGTACACTAAGACTGCATATGACTTGTAGCAGGTTGACTTCAGTGTGGAACATACATATTAAACACACAACACAACCTTTAGTCATGGAGTAAGTTCCAATCAGTTACAATGGTATCACTTTATATATTCATACTTTCCAAAATGTTTTCATAAGCATGACACTTAGGAGGCACTCAAGCATTCACTGAACTGAAACAGTGCTAACTTTCAGAATATACAGATCAGCTTGGGCAGGAAGAAAAATGTCCCACACTTTGAAGAACACAGGAAACTGAAGAGAGGACAGATGGCTTGCCCAGCGTTGTTTTAAAAATTAAATGGTAGAGTACAGGTTTGAATTCAGGTTTTCTAGTCCCTAAATCAGTATTTTGCCCCCTAAATGCCTCCATCCACAGCATGAAAAAAAAAAAAAAAAAACCAGGAAACTGTGGATGTCCTGGCGGCCAACGAATACCAAATATTGTCAAGGGAAAGAAAGGTCTGGGAAGTAAAATCATCTCAGCTCAGGACAAAGCCATTTACAATTAATAAACAGGAGTTAAGTTCTGATCTGGCACATCTTAGGAATATTCTAAGAGTTGACTCAAATCCTAAAGAAACTAAATTATCAAAGAAATAAGGAATCACCTAACGATGAGGAATTTGCAGTCTGTGGTTCTGAGAGAAACAGGTTAGGAGAAATTCAAGCCTTGTTAACTAAACACTGTTAACTAAAACTAAACACTGTTAACTAAACACTAAAGCCCAAAACTAGGGAATGCCTTTTGTAATTAAGAGCCTTAAACAAATCAAAGTTCTTACATAACACAATACAAGGTACACACAATAACTTCTTAACATAATACAACAAGGTACACCCAATAACTTCATTATCCAAGGAGATGGTAGAGATTAAACAATCTAATACATAAGATATACTGGGGGGCTTCCCTGGTGACTCAGTGGTAAAGAATCCGCCTGCCAATGCAGGAGACGCAGGTTCGACCCCTGATTCCAGAAGATGCCACATGCCATGCAACAACTGAACCCGTAGCACCACATTTAATGAGCCTGTGCTCCAGGACCTGGGAGCTGCAACTATTGAGACCAGGTGCTGCAATTCTTGAAGCCCATGCTCCACAACAAGAGAAGCCGGGGCAATGAGAAGCCTGCACACTGCAACAAAAGAGTAGCCCCCACTGGCCACAACTAGAGCGAAGAATGCACAGCAACAAACACCCTGTACAGCCAAAAATAAATAAATATTAAAAAAAAAAGACTCCGCCTTGCCCGCAGATTCCCTAGTCTTCCCTGGTCTGGGAAGATCCCATATGCCACGGAGCAACTCAGCCCGTGCACCACAACTACTGAGTCTGTGCTCTAGAGCCCAGGAGCCACAACCACTGAAGCCCACACTCCACAACTAAAGAAGCCACTGCAATGAGAAGCCCGTGCACTGAAATGAACAGCAGTCCCTGCTCGCCACAACTTGAGAAAGCCCATGCACGATCATGAAAACTCACCACAGCCAAAAAGTAAAGTCTGAGAAATTTGCATTAAAAAAAAAGGAAAAGATGTAATGGGGACTTCTCTGGTTGTCCAGTAGTTAAGATTCCATGCTTCTACTGCAGGAAGCACAGATCTGATCCCTGGTCAGAGCAATGAGGAAGACCTGGGTTCAATTCCTGGGTTGGGAAGATCCCCTGGAGAAGAGAAAGGCTACCTACTCCAGTACTCTGGCCTGGAGAATTCAGTCCATGGACTGTATAGTCCATGGGGTCGCAAAGAGTCAGACATGACTGAGCAACTTTCACAGGGAATTAAGATCCCATATGTCGTGTGGTATGGCCAAATAAAAACAATTTAAAAAAACGATGTAATGGCTAAAAACTTAGCAAATATACATGTAAAATTCACAAATTTGATTGCATGTAAAATCACTTTAAAAACTCAAAAAAAAAAAAAAAAACACCTGAAAAGACCCATAAACAAACAAAACCAATGGCATATAAAGAAGGAAAAAGAAAGATGGAATGGATAAAGGAGTGAAGTGAGAGAGAGCTTAGGCACATTCTCATCACCTTCCCAGGCTGGTTGTCAGTGACCTGTGGGAACCACTGTGGGTCCCACTGGCTGACCAGGCTTGTGGGAAGCTCAGATTCCTAAGACTTTCCCTGAGGCTCCGCAAGGGCAGGTGCCTGTTTTTCACCTCATACCCACAGCACATCATACAATCAGTTCCCAATAACTAAGAACTGCTTTCAAGTTTTGACTCTGTCAATGCCCTGCAGTTCAGTTCAGTTGCTCAGTCATGTCCGACTCTTTGCGACCCCATGGACTGCGGCACGCCAGGCCTCCCTGTCCATCACCAACTCCCGGAGCTTACTCAAACTCAAGTCCATAGAGTCAGTGATGCCATCCAACCATCTCATTCCCTGTCGTCCCCTTTTCCTCCAGCCTTTTCAATCTTTCCAGCAACAGGGTCCTCTCCAATGAGTCAGTTCTTCGCGTCAGGTGGCCGAAGTATCGGAGCTTCACCTTCAGTCCTTCCAATGAGTATGTAGGATTGATTTCCTTTAGGGCTGACTGGTTTGATCTCTTGCAGTCCAAAGGAACTCAAGTCTCTTCTCCTACACCACAGTTCAAAAGCATCAATTCTGCAGTGCTCAGCTTTCTTCATGGTCCAACTCTCACATCCATACATGACTACTGGAAAGACCACAGCTTTGGCTATATGGACCTTTGTCAGTAAAGTAATGTCTCTGCTTTTTAACATGCTGTTGAGGTTGGTCATAGCTTTTCTTCCAAGGAACAAGCATCTTTTAATTTCATGGCTGCAGTCACCATCTGCAGTGATTTTGGAGCCCCCAAAAATAAAGTCTGTCATTGTTTCTCCATCTATTTGCCATGAAGTGATGGGACTGGATGCCATGATCTTCGTTTTTTGAATGTTGAGCCAGCTTTTTCACTCTCCTCTTTTACTTTCATCAAGAGGCTCTCTAGTTCTTCTTCGCTTTCTGCCATAAGAGTGGTGTCATCTGCATATCTAAGGTTATGATATTTCTCCTGGTAATCTTGATTCCAGCTTGTGCTTCATCCAGGCCGGCGTTTCGCACGATGTACCCTGCCCATAAGTTAAATAAGCAGGGTGACAATATACAGCCTTGTCGTACTCCTTTCCAAATTTTGAACCAGTTCGTTGTTCTATGTCTGGTTCTAACTGTTGCTTGTTGACCTGCATACAGATTTCTCAGGAGGCAGGTATGGTGGTCTGGTATTCCCATCTCTTGAAGAATTTTCCAGTTTGCTGTGATCCACATAGTCAAAGGCTTTATCGGAGTCAATGAAGATGTTTTTCCGGAATTCTCTTGCTTTTTCTATGATCCAATGGATGTTGGCAATTTGATCTCTGCTTCCTCTGCCTTTTCTAAATCTAGCTTAAACATCTGGAAATTCTCAGTTCACATACTGTTGAAGTCTAGCTTGGAGAATTTTGAGCATTACTTTGCTAGCATGTGAGATGAGTACAATTGTGCGGTAGTTTGAATATTCTTTGGCATTGCCTTTCTTTGGGATTGGAATGAAAACTGACCTTTTCCAGTCCTGTGGCCACTGCTGAGTTTTCCAAATTTGCTGGAATATTCAGTGCAGCACTTTCACAGCATCACCTTTTAGGATTTGAAATAGCTCAGCTGGACTTCACCTCCACTAGCTTTGTTTGTAGTGATGCTTTCTAAGGCCCACTTGACCTCACATGACTGGATGTTTGGCTCTAAGTGCTTGATCACACCATTGTGATCATCTGGGTCATGAAGATCTTTTTTGTATAGTTCTTCTGTGTATTCTTGCCACCTCTTCCTAATATCCTTTGCTTCTGTTAGGTCCATACTGTTTCTGTCCTTTATTGTGCCCATCTTGGCATGAAATGTTTCCTTGGTATCTCTAATTTTCTTGAAGAGAAAATCTAATCTTTCCCATTCTATTGTTTTCCCCTATTTCTTTGCACTGATCACTTAAGAAGGCTTTCTTATCCTTCTCCTTGCTATTCTTTGGAACTCTGCATTCAGATGAACATATCTTTCCTTTTCTTCTTTGCCTTTTGCTTCTCATCTTTTCTCAGCTATTTGTAAGGCCTCCTCAGACAACCATTTTGCCTGTTTGCATTTCTGTTTCTTAATGATGGTTTTGCATGGCCTCCTATACAATGTTAGGAACCTCCATCCATAGTTCTTCAGGCATTCTGTCTATCACATCTAATCCCTGAATCTATTAGTCACTTCCACTGTATAACCGTAAGGAATCTGATTTAGGTCATACCTGAACGGTCGAGTGGTTTTCTCTACTTTCTTCAATTTAAGTCTGAATTTTGCAATAAGGAGTTCATGATCTGAGCCACAGTCAGCTCCTGGTATTGTTTTTGCTGACTGTATAGAGCTTCTCCATCTTTGTCTACAAAGAATAAAATCAATCTGATTTCAGTATTGACCATCTGGTGATGTCCATGCATAGTCTCTTGCGTTGTTAGAAGAGGGTGTTTGCTATGACCAGTGCATTCTCTTGCCAAAAGTCTGTTAGCCTTTTACCTGCTTCATTTTGTACTTCAAGGCCAAACTAGCCTGTTACTCCAGATAGCTCTTGACTTCCTACTTTTGCATTTCAGTCCCCTATGATGAAAAGAACATCTCTTTTTGGTGTTAGTTGTAGAAGGTCTTGTAGGTCTTCATAGAACCATTCACCTTCAGCTTCTTTGACATTAGTGACTGGGGCACAGACTTGGATTACTGTGATATTCAATGGTTTGCCTTGCAAACAGAGATCATTCTGTCGTTTTGAGATTGCACCCAATTACTGCATCTCACTCTTTTTGTTGACTATGAGGATTGCTCCACTTCTTCTAAGGGATTCTTGCCCGCAGTAGTAGATATAATGGTCATCTGAATTAAATTCACCCATTCCAGTCCATTTTAGTTCACTGAATCCTGAAATGTCGATGTTCACTATTGCCATCTCCTGTTTGACCACTTCCAATTTATCTTGATTCATGGACCTGACATTCCAGGTTCCTGTGTAATACAGTTCTTCACAGCATGAGACTTCACCTCCAACACCAGTCACATCCACAACCGGGCGCTGCTCTCACTTCGGCTCAGCCTTTTCATTCTCTCTGGAACTATTTCTTCACTCTTCTCCAGTAGCATATCAGGCACCCACCAACCCGGGGAGTTCATCTTTCAGTATCACATCTTTTTACCTTTTCATACTGTTCATGGGGTTCTCAAGGCAAGAATACCAAAGTGGTTTGCCATTCCCTCCTCCAGTAGACCACATTTTGTCAGAACTCTCCACCATAATCCATCCGTCTTGGGTGGCCCTACAAGGCATGACTCATAGTTTCATTGAGTGGGACTTTGCAATAGGCTTTGCCTCTGAGTCTTCATTTCTTTGGCTACCGTAACAGAAACACCACGCTACTCTGACCGTTTGACAAGGTCATGAGGGTCAAAAGTATATATAGTAAAGCACCTTTAAAAATATGCCTATGTTTGCTATAATTTAATTAAACATATGAACCAAAAGCTTCAACCAGTAAATGAGCCAGGAAACAAAAGGATACAAGCTTAGATTAGCCTCCCATGTTTAAAACAACCCAGAGCAGGAGTGTTAAGATTGAAGGTTCAGGATTGAGGTTTAAAGGAAAAAAATCTCTTAAAAAATCTCTAAAGTATACTGTATTAGAAGGAAGCGCACCTTGTTTCACAGCTTAGCAATTCAAGTCATTGCTTTCAAGCTGAACATATCTTTTAAGATTCAGTGATAGATCAGCAAACTTCTATTTATGTCAACACACAATTTATAGAAAATTACACACAGAGAAACGACATGAACTTGGTCAGAGCCATTTCTGAGACAGAAACATACTGAGGAAGACAAAGATTTCATAAGGAGTCAGGAAGTCTGGAACCCAGACTCCTAGATTATCTACAAAAGGTACTCTAGGACTTGAAAATTCAAAGACAGCAAAAGGTCACTTTGCAATCCATTATTCTGTGGCCTAACCTCACACCTCTACCTTTATTAGTGCTACTTGCTCTAAAATTCTTTTCCCCATTCTATTATCAATAACAGCTTTCCAATCTTCAAAGCCTACTCAAATGCCACTCCTAACGTGAAGTCTTCACAAACATGTATACAACACTCATGGCTCCCTTTCAGGGGGTTTCCATAACACCCATACCCTCAGTATTTTTAGTCAGGCTCAGTAAACTGGTGTTTTCTAATTTTCATGGGGAAGAACTGACATCTTCTAATGAGCTTAGAAGAATGATGAGCACGTGCTAGGTGCTTGATGAAAAGTACACTGATTAATAAATACATCAATTTTAGGAGTCTCATTTCATGTTAAGGGTGTCTCAAGCAGTAAATTCAGTAAAGCCAGCATCTGCACATTTAGAAAGGCCTACCTGGCCTGCACAGGTCTCCGTGTTGCTCTTTTTCACTGGCGTAGACCTCCATGCACCAAGCATGGTATGCAAATGAGAAGAGATCTTCTATTTTAGCAGGTGGTCGGATTGCATTGTTCAGTCTCTTAAGCCACTCTTGACACTGCTCAAAGGTTGAGAACTGACACCTTTGTAAAGCCAAACAAGTACAAATGTAATCAGAAGACAGCTGACAATGAAACCTAAGGGAAACCACCATTTCAAGAGTGCCTACTGAGTGAATGATAATTACAGTCAAAAAACATTAGTATAGAGGTGGTCTAATATTTATGATTTATAATTTGAAAAAACACATCCAACAGATTTTAGTCAATGATGGAAAATGTCAAGAAGAAAAAAGTTAGACATGTGGAAAACTTTAATAAAATCTCTTCTGAGACTGATTAATGAAATTATTAAAGTAAAATAGCAGTCCCTCTTCCAGGAATGGGGTTTCATTCCACTTCTCCCACCAAAGCTTTATGGTTGTCCCTCTCAAGAAATATGTTTAGAAAAGTTCTTTTTGTTTTGTTATGACATGTCATGCTAAACTCAGAAGCAGTTCACAGTACTACTTTTAGCCAATTAGGGACTAATTTCAAAATTAATCTACTTAGCAATTAGAAAAAATCAGCACCTTTAGACTGAAAATAAGATACATCACCCTGAAACTCTCAGCTGTGACCGTGTAGAGACCAAAACCGTTCTATTATCAAGTGCAATTTTTAGTGCATATATATAACTAGGAGATTAAAATAATTAAAACAGTGTAAAAAAAAATACTTAATCTTTTCAAATGCAGTATTTAAAACTGAGTAATTAATACACAAGCTTTTTAAACAGTAAGTTATAACCAGTATCTATCAAAAGCAAGCCAAATCTGAATGGCTAAAAAGCAACTTAAATATTTACCTTAAAACCAAGGAGGAAAAAAAAAAAAAACCAAGGAGGAATCAACTATACTCCAACAAAAATTTGAACAAACAAACAAGGAGGTCACTTAAACCTCTCTCTTATCCCAACTAGTGTGACTTATCAACATGCCCACACACAATGTTCACTGGTACTCTAGAATAGGTCATAAAAATAAAACAAAAATTTGGGGAGTGAAAACGGGGAGAGCTACTACATTTAAAATTCATTTCAGTCACCCTTTTCAACCATTATAATGAAGATTAGATCAGATAAAGCCAACACTGAAGAACCTTGACGAGCAGCAGGACATCTGCAGAGTCTTAAAAAGTGCCTCCCAGATTGCTATCAGTTGCAATGGAGAACATACAGAAATTACACACAAAGTGGGTGATTCCTTCAAAGAATGATCAAAACTAACATCACTGGTGGGGAACAGGCGGGCACTGTTTGCCTCTAGCTGTAATACAATATCCTGAAGAGGACACCACCTCCTGTGTACAGTATTCCAGCTGAGAATGTACAACCTCAATTTATTCCTGAGGAAACACTGGACACAAAAGAAGCATTCTATTATAATAAAAGATTGTTTTCTTCAAAGTGCTAATGTCAAAAAGATAAAGAAAGGTGATAGAAAATATTCCAGATTAAAGAAAGCTACAGAATCATGGCAACTAAATACAGTATGTGACCCTGACTGAATCTTGTTCTGAATGAGGTAGGGGCAATGCTATAAAAAGGCATTATTTGGTCAACTGACAGAATTAGAACATGTGTAGCAGACTGGATAAAAGTATTACAAGTGTAAAACTGTGAAGTTGATAATGATACTGTGGTTATGTAAGAAAATACCCCTATTCTTAAGAAAGCACACTTGAAAATTTGGGGGCAAAGAGCCATGATTACATAAATTACTTTCTAATTGTTCAGAACAAGAATTTCTCACACACACACAAAATAACACAAATGGGATAAAATGTTAACAGTACTAGTGCTCTTTACTATTTTTATGTTTGTATTTATTTTGCAAATTTACGGTTATATCCAAATAAAAAAGAAAATGTATCTTTCCAGTAGCAAAGTAGCCTGAAGATAAAATATTTTAGGGACTAACTACTCAGAAAATGTCCCTAACTAGGCTGACCCTCAAAAGCAGTTTCTGTTATCAAATCATGAATCCACCCTTTAAAAAGTATTTTCCACACTAAACAACAGCATAAACACGTCACATACCTGATAACTTTGCAGTCTTTGCAAGTCAAATGAAGCTGAAATATATCTCGGCATTCAACACTTTCTATAAGCTGCAATGGGATCTGCAATTAAAAAAAGATGAAGTTCCCTTAGTCAAAAAGGCATTGCCCCTGCAGTTCTGCAATGTGTCCAGCAAGAGCGATTAGAGAGCCCTACAGGAGAAAGAAGCACAGAACTGCATATTCATCTGCATCAACAGCACTCAAGTGATTTAGTGGGTGATTTAGGCTTCCCTTCCTCAGTCTCTAATCAATGCCCTCGAGTCATGTCACAGCACAAGGACAACCCATGGAGAGGAGGCACCACATCTAGAAGAACAAGGAAATACAGCAATGTGTCATCTCTCCAGCAACAAACTTACAATCTCCTCTCTCAAAGTACTACTTTATGATGCTAGAGCTAGCTGTGATTTGTGGTGACACAGAAGCTGAAGGGAACCAGAACAGTTAATCCTGTCCTGTTGACAAAAAAGAGCTGCAGATCAAGATACTAGTGGGACTATACTTGTCTCCTATCCCAAATGTCAAGGTGCCTGGGCCCTTGTGTCAGCAAAGGAGCAATGTGAAAAAGACTGGAGGTCCGACAGTCGACGGAGCTGCTGGTCAGGCTCTCTGCTCAGCAAGAGAGGGACAGCTCTCACACTGGCCTAATGGGCTAGGTTTACTGTGTCTCAAAAGACAAGCTGAGGAGCCCTGCTACCAAGGAGGGCTCAAGGTATGAGTAAGCTGGGATGGTTCTCTCCCTGCCAATCTGGTCATCTGAAACTGAAACAAGATCAGTGTAACAGCGGAGGGGGATCAGAGAAGGGAGGCAGATAGGAGGGAAAGCATCTGAAGAGGGTGATAAATCCTCAAGCTGTCGTCAGAATCCTCCTGTCCCTCAACTTTTCCTGACTCAACCCTTAACCTCAAAAATTTCCAATTTCCAAAACTTTTAAGAGAACCTGGTAAAAATTATAGCAGATACTCTCACTCGTTGAAAAAGGATATTTTTACGCTGTATCAAGCCCAATCAAAATGTGGCTCTGGGAGCTGCAAGGAGCATTCCAGCAGTCCGTGTTTTGCGTGAGGCGGCGGCGGCAGTCTCCTCCAGCACAGACAGAAACGAGAGAGCACTGCCTGCAGCGGGTGGCCCTGCTGCTGGCTGAGCCCCTTTCAGGAACAGGCTTCCGGCGAACCCTGCCCGACCATGCAGCTGCCAGAGTCAGCTGAGAACTCTCAGAACAAGGACGTGGAGATCGAAAAGAAGCCCTTATGATGGACATGTCGAACAAACACAAAGAAACTTGGGTAGGGATTAAAAAAGAGAAGAAAACAAAATACTGTTACTCAACTAATGGCTGAGAGTCCTACCTCAGAAGTAGAGCCTTCTAGATTTATCTACAAAATTCCCTCATAATAGGACCAGAAGTAAGAGAAAGACTAAGAACTCCTGTCTGTGTTCAGAGAAAGAAAAAGGACCTCTGGCCCTCTGTTTTTAAGTCCTTTACCCCAAGGTGCTGTTAGAAACCGGAGCTGATGCAGTTAAAGATTCTTTTAAGACCTGTACATCTAAGAAGGAAAAACAACAACGTATCAGTAGGGATAAACTGTGAAGGGGTAATAGGAGATTAAGAGATCAGAAGGGGACACTGATTTTTCCTCAGGCCGGTCCTCTGGGTATCCTGTAACAGACTCATATTAGGTTTTTTGTTTTTTAAACCTACAGTCCCCATTCTCCCCCAAAAACAAAAACAGAAAAAGAGGTGCCAGGCTGGCAATTCAGAGGCCTGAGTTCTAATTTCAATTTTCTAAAATTTTACCAACCAAAATTCCGCCTGCTTACCGACCTCCTTGGGCAATCCTCTAGCCTTCCCACATGCCACCAGCCTTTGCTTTCCGGTGGTCCCAGCTTAGGGAGGCCCGGGCACAGGGAACGGGCAGAGCCTGGGGTGGAGTGCAAGTGAGCTTTACAGATCCACAGGCTCTCACAGCAATCACGTGCTCCATGTCCCCTCCAACACCCTACCTTATAGCTAGAAAACCTGAAAACCTACTAACATTATTACAGACGCTGGAGGGAATGGACCAGCCTGTGCTATTTTGCCACAAAGAACAAAAGTTTTACATCCCTACTATTTTGGACTAGAGCCCAAGAGCCTATGTTCAGACTTCTAAAACACAAAGATGCAACACTTCAGAGTATGCAAAACATTTGCTACCTACATGCTTCCAATATACAATTTTTCATGTATTTTAACACTGCAAACTTAAGAAAGGATAAAAATACTGGTTGCTAGTATATAGATTATAGCAAATCACAAGAAACCACCATGTGTATTCAAGTCATAGATAACAGCAAACAGATTTTAATAATCATGCAGATTATCACATGCAAGGAAGTTTAATATGCAGCAAGAACAAGGACATAAAAGAGAAACACTTGATTTTGTATCAAATGAACAGCTCCCTTTTTTCTTCCCCTTTCATCTTAATGTTACTCTTCAATGTACCCGCTGCACCCTCAAGATTGCCTTCTCTTTGAAAAAGGCAGAGCTAGTTAGCTTTTCCTCTTCATACAGTCAACCAAAATATAAAATAAGCTTCTCTACTTCTTTAAAGGCAAGTCCACTGATTCAGGTTTCTCAACTTTCATCACATATGAGGAGGGTCCTTACCATTTCTGTCACTAGACATACCCGAAAGCAAAGAAATACAGGTTCATGAGGCAGACCATTTTATAGCTCAAGAAGGTTAAGACACTCCACCAAAGCGAGCGGCAGAGTCAGGACCAGAATCCATGACTGCCTTCCAGCTCAGGGTCCTTCCGACATACGTGGTGTGCCGTTCTTCCTCTAAGACGCCCTTCCCTTTTGTGTGAGCACCACTTTAGTTTTTCTTTCTCTATTAAACAGCCTCTTCACCAGGGAGCTTAAGAGGAAAACACAATGTAAACCAACATTCTACAGAGGCAATTCTAAGAAATCTGAAGTCACAATCACACCCTCCCTAAACGACTCAGTGCTTTGCAACAGCTCATCCTCATTTTGCTCCTTCTCTGCCTTCTACTTGCCAGGCAATTCTCTCTCCCGTTACAGTGCTTTTCTCCTTATAAAACCCACCAAACTCATGCTTAAAATACATCAAACACACTTCAGTGCTGTTAATCAATTCCTCTAAAGGTCAAAAGTTATATTACATACACCAAAACTCATGAGAGCATCAATCCAAAAGAGCAGGACAGCGGCAGTTTAAGAACGTAATAGACATGCATAAGTATAAGAGAGTTGCAGTACTCGTTCCAGAGGGAATTTTATGTTATTTCCTACTGTATTTACCGTAATTCATTCTGGGTCTGAATGTGTGTGAATTACTAAGCACCAGAATTTAAAAGTGGGATAAAGTATACTTTTTAATAATAAATGCCCTTATATAGACTGAATGGGGAAGTACTAACCTTGCATACACATGGCAAATAAAAATGGCAGTAACAGAGTAAAAATAATGTAATGAGTCTTAACCTAAAATCTATATAACACACCGTGGGTTATCTGGGTTCTAACAATTTAAAAACCAGTCAGAAGAAAATGGTCACAGGTTAAAGACCCAAATTCTTTATGGCTCACTTCTGGTATTTACAACGTACTCTTCCAACATGGGTTTTCAGAAGCCTCCTCTGATTTATGAATGCTAAGGCCAAAGGGCATCGTTAACAAAAACCTTCTGATGCTTGGAGAGTAACAAAGATTTTCAATGTACAACAGTTAGGCAATGTAAAAAATGTAGGGAATGCTAAGGAAGGTGTTTCCAGGTATACTTCCAGCTTGTTCCTAAGAAGCATTAACAGACCAGTCTAGAAATGGGAGTTTTAACGTCCTTTTAAATACTAACGTTGTCTTTACTTCTGGTTGAAATTCAGGTTACATTTTTTGAAGGTCACAATTCCATCTGCTCATGGGACTATGGGGCTTTACTCCACTCCACAAATTGTCCTCATGTACACAAAACCACTAGAACTTTCTCTAATATGAGGAAAGAGACTCATGCAGAGAGGACACACTTTGCTGACTTGCAAGGTGAGCATCTGACACTCAAAAACAGTTTGTTCCAAGCACAGGTGCAACAACCGCCTACAATTCTCATGCTACTTACTGGGATTTCAGAAGCAGCAGACTGAGAGGCTGTCTATTGAATTACACAACAAAAATCATTTTAAAATTTCATTATCTTCACTTGAACACTTACTTGTTTGTAAATTAGCTGAGCAAAGAAATATACCTATACATACGTAAAAATACAGTCTGGGAAAAGCACGGAATAGGAGCAGTTCATACCTTAAATGCTACAACTGAACCACCCTACAGAGGTTCTTTACCCTAGAAACTGGAGATTGGATACAATGTATGTGCGTTACAGTAACGATGAGGTTAAGAGAATATACGATATCAGACAGCTATTTAAAGCTTGATGGTATAAGTCATTTAAGAGTTAAATGCGTTCATTTGAAAACATACAAAATGATGCAAATTGGAGCATGCCACAATACATACTGACACATCTGGGTTTTGATGGCTGATATATGTTTGATTTAGATATAGTAACTTTTAGGGGAGGGGTCTCTTAATATGACAGATTTTACTGAAATACTCATCTGCTGAGGGAGGACCAGAATAGGAGGAGCCATTGTTTCCTGGAGTAACCACAGGTTTTAGGAGCCTAGCACTGTGATGTGATTAACTTATTTGTACAAAGAAGCCCTAGTCTCTCCCAATCTGAATTACTTAAAATCACTGCAACTACAAAATATTTTTACACAACCATTTTTCAGTGCAAAGCCATTATCTTGGGCTTTTAAAAAAAAGACAGGCAGACTCTGTGCCTTAGAGGGTTATCATGCTAAATGGAAAACACTTTTTGGTGAAGAAATTGGTCACAAGTTAAAAACAAGGGTAAATTTTCTTAAGCACTGTATCTCAATCACAGTTGGGGGACCAACAATTCCAGTAAACAATCTATCATACAGCTACTGTTAGAGAAAAAGATGATGCAGGCTTATTTACACAGAAGTATGATTTAAAAGGAGCTTTAAACCCAGAGAAGATTTTTAAATGGTCTAATATCTATTTCAAACCCATTATTAACTTCAATTCACTTAATATTTACTGAATACAATGGCACAAGTAAACACATTGGATTCTAAAGATACAAAGATGAACAAACAAAAAATTACAACATATCTGGTAAAAGTTGTTAAAGTGTGTTCAAGACACAGAAAAAGCCAGAAGAGAGGGTAATAAACTGTCAGGGAGGGAACTGGGACTGAGAAAGGCTTCACAGAAGAATATTATCACCTGAATCGGGTTTTGACAGATGAAGAAAAGTTCCTTAGGTAGGAGAAGAGAGAACTCAGAGGTGTAAGGTATGTCTGAGAGTCCAAAGAGGGTGGTTTCACTAATACAAAGGGGAGAAGGGGAAAGAGAGGGAAACAGAAAAGCCATAAAGGACCAAGGATCACATCACTCAGGGTGACACCACGTTAAGTAATTTCACTTTAGAAGTAATCAAGAAAAACTGAAGGCTTTTAGGTTGGTGAATGACATGATCCAATCCATGTGCTCTCTCCAACAGATCCTTTACCCCAATAGATCTAAAAATAGTCTCTGAAATACTTGGCCATAAACCAAAAAGCTGAGAGACAGGACTGCAGGAAAAAATGCAATGATACGAAACTACATTATCTCCACATGTAATTTAATTTTCACCAATTCTAGACATTTAAACACAAAATTAAATTGGGTAATTCTACTAAAATTGCTGTCATTATTTCCACAGTAGCTAGTAGGATCTGGCTGCTGGGATGTTATAGGAGATTCCATCCTGTCACCTCTTATCAGGGCCACTCAATTCCAAACGGACCCTTCTGAACAGTGGCACATGATATGAAAGCACAACATGTCTCTTGCCTTGATGAATCCAGTGTGTATTTTTAGCTGACAGACAGAAAACTAAGACAAGAGCTGTGATCATAGCCCAAATCTACAAGCAAGAAGAATTTAGGCCACAGTGATTCCTAGATGTAAATGCCTAACTGCACAGAGTACTAATAAACACTAAAACTATAAACGCCAACCACAAAGAAAATGTCAGCCATTTGAGTCTTGACAAGGAAAAAATATGATGAAGGAATTGGGTAACTTTTGGATGGCTGAGTAAAACAACTTTCTAAGAATCCCAAAATGAGCTCCCAAACACACTATCTGAATGAAGGGACAGTCCTAAGCTTTTGTAAGATGTCACAGGACACTCCTCTGTGGTAGACCCAAAGCACAAAGAGCCACAACACTGTTCAGTGAGGAAAAAAGAAGGCATCCGTTTGGTTAAAATACCTGAACTTTGGCATTTTTGTGCTGAAAGACAAGTTTACTGAAAAATATTAAGGATGGCAATAGTGCTAGAAGACCCAGTTCACTGAGAATACCCTTTTAATTGAAAAGGGTAAATGCACTCAAAAGTTGAGAGCTTTCCCTCTCTTCAGCAATACACAGTACATTATGCAAATAAACATTTTATTTAACATCTATACTTATACCACTAAGAAGCCGTAAGAGTCACTAAATCCTGTAACAGAAGCCTGCACTGAACTCAAAGTACATCTCATTGTTTGACGTTGCTGTTCAGTCCCTAAGTTAGGTCCAACTCTTTGCGTCCCCCCTACAGCAAGCCAGGCTTTCCTGTCCTACACTATCTCCTGGAGTTCACTCAAATTCATGTTCATGGGGCAGGTGATACTATCTAACCATCTCATGCTCTACCGCCCTCTTCTCCTTTTGCTTTCAATCTTTCCCAGCATCAGGGTCTTTTTCAACGAGTCAGCTCTTTGCCATCAGATGGCGAAAGTACTTCAGCATCAGTCCTTCCAATGAATATTCAGGGTTGACTTCCTTTAGGATGGACTGTTTTGATCTCCTTGCAGTCCAAGAGACTATCAAGAATCTTCTCCACCACCACAATTCGAAAGCATCAACTCTTCAGTGCTCAGCCTTCTTTATGGTCCTGCTCTCACATCCATACGTGACTACTGGAAAAACCATAGCTTTCACTATACAGACCTTTGTTGGAAAAGTGATGTTTCCACTTTTTAGTACGCTACTTAGGTTTGTCATACATTTCCTTCCAAGGACAAGCGTCTTTTAATTTCATGGCTGCAGTCACCATCCACAGTGATTTTAGGACGAAAATAAAATCTGTCACTGTTTCCACTTTTTCCCCTTCTGTTTGCCATGAAATGATGGGACCTGATGCCATGATCTTATTGAGTGTTGAGTTTTAAACCAGCTTTTCCACCCTCATCAAGAGGCTCTTTAGTTCCTCTTTGCTTTCTGCCATTAGAGTAGTATCATCTGCATTTCTGAGACTGTGCAATCTTGACTTCAGCTTGTGATTCACCCACCTTGGCATTTCGCATGATTACTCTGCATACAAGTTGAATGAACAGGGTGACAATATACAGACTTACCATACTCCTGTCCCAATTTTGAACCTATAAGCTGTTCCATGTAGGGTTCTAACTGTTGTTCCTTAACCCATATATATACAGGTTTCTCAGGAGACAGGTTATGGTAGTCTGGTATTCACATCTCTAAGACTTTTCCAGTTTGTTGTGATCCACACAGTCAAAGGCTTTAGCATACTCAATGAAGCAGATGTTTTTTCTAGAATTCCCTTGTTTTCTCTATGTGCTTAGTTGCCCAGGCATGTCCAACTCTTTGCAACTCCACGGACTGTAGCCCACCAGGTTCCTCGGTCCATGGGGATTCCCCAGGCAAGAATACTGGAGTGGGTTGCCATGCCATCTTCCAGGCGATCTTCCCAATCCAGGGCTTGAACCCAGGTCTCCCACACTGCAGGAGGACTCTTTACCGTTTGAGCCAGCAGGGAAGCCCTGCTTTCTCTATGATTCAACAAATGTTGACAATTTGATCTCTGGTCCTCTGCCTTTTCTAAACCCAACTTGTATATCTGGAAGTTCTCGGTTCATGTACTGAAGCCTAGCTTGAAGGACTTTGAGCATAACCTTACTAGCATACAAAATGAGCACAACTGTACTATAGCTTGGACATTCTTTGGCATTGCCCTTCTTTGGGACTGGAATGAAAATTGAGCTTTTCCAGTCCTGTGGCCATTGCTGAGTTTTCCAAATTTGCTGACATACTGAGTACAACACTTTAACTGCATCATCTTTTAGGATTTTAAACAACTCAGCTGGAATTCCATCACCTCCACTAGCTTTGTTCATAGTGATGCTTCCTAAGGCCCACTTAACTTCACATTCCAGGTTGTCTGGCTCTAGGTGATGTGACCACACCATTGTGGTTATCTGGGTGATTAAGAACTTTTTTGTATAGTTCTTTTGTGTATTCTTGCCACATCTTCTTAATCTCTTCTGTTTCTGTTAGGTTCTTACCATTTCTGTCCTTTAGCCTGTGCATCTTTGCATGAAATGTTCCCTTGATATCTCCAGTTTTCTTGAAGAGATCGCTAGTCTTTCCCATTCTGTTGTTTTCCTCTACTTCTTTGTATTGTGCATTTAAGAAGGTCTCGTGTCTCCTTGCTATTCTCTGGAATTCTTCATTCAGTTAGGTAAATCTTTCCCTTTCTCCTTTGCTTTTTGCTTTTCTTCTTTCCTCAGCTATTTGTAAAGCTTCTTCAGACAACCACTTTTCCTCCTTGCATTTCTTTTTCTTTGGGGTGGTTTTGGTCACTGCCTCCTGTACAATGTTATAAACGTCTGTCTATAGATATTCGTCACTTCGACTGCACAATCATAAGGGATTTGATTTAGGAGGTGGTGCTAGGGGTAAAGAACCTGCCTGCCAATGCAGGAGAAGTAAAAGATGCAGATTCAACCCCTGGGTTGGGAAGATGCCCTGAAGAAGGAAATGGCAACCCACTCTAGTAGTCATGCCTGGAGAATCCCCTCGACAGACGAGCCTGGTGGGCTACAGACCACAGGGTCGCTCAGAGTTGGACATGACTGAAGTGACTTAATGCATACCTGAATGGCCTAGTGGTTTTCCCTACTTTTTTCAGTTTAAGACTGAATTTTGCAATAAGGAGCTCATGATTTGAGCCACAGTCAGCTCCAAGTCTTGTTTTTGTTGACTGTACAGAGCTTCTTCATCTTCGGCTACAAAGAATATAATCAATCCAATTTTGGTATTGACCCTCTGGTGATGTCCATGAGTAAAGTCATCTCCCTGTGTTGTTGGAAAAGGGTGTTTGCTATCACCACTGTGCTTTCTTGACAAAACTGTTAGCATTTGACATTAAGGTCTAGGAAATTCTTTCAACTGATGCAGTCGGTAACTGCTAAAAATTGAGGAATAAAAGCCTAGACAGTTTCTGCAGCATTGCAAATCTTAATGATACAGCATTACCAACTGCAAATCATGCAGTGTTACTAAACAATGGACACCTCAGCTGACAACTACATGTATCATTTTAAATCAAGCATAAGAGCTGCTTGCTAATGTAGTGTCCCCAGTGCTTAAATTGAGAAAAAAGCAGAGTACACAACGTTTTCATGCTAAACTCTATATAACACTCCAATGTGAGAAACGGAAGGTTTTTTCCTTCCTTTCTCCACCTGCTCTAGTGGAAGAACAGCTGACGGCACTTACGTTAACAAGAGACTCCTTGAACTTGATGTGAAGTCTGTAATTGGAAAGGGCGATGACGGCGTCCTCAGCACGGCCCACATACTCTGTGCTCTCTCCATGCAGTTCAAGGAAAGGAACCTTCAAGGGGAGGAGAAACCCTTCAGAGCTCTGAGCAGTAACGCAAAGTCCTTAAACACAGGTCAGGTGAACAGACTACACACACTCGCTCCAGACAGCACACAGATGGGCACGGGACCTAAGAGGACGGGTGTACACCCACGAGATTCAAAACACCTAGTTATTCACATTTAAGACTAAAGAAGAAATGACACAGACATGACCACCTCAGTGGGAAAGTCTAACAGAGATGTTTTCCAGCATACATTTCTATCATGTGTGTGGTTTAGGGAAAAAATACATTTCTCTAATATGTATTCCTATATGCAGTGCATTACTTCAATCCACTGGCTCTGCGACATTGTCACTATGATGCTTAATACTTGTTTCACAATCAGAAGTGGCCTGGAATTACCTGAAGATTCTCATCCTCCCGGATCAGCTGCTTCCTGGGAAAGATCTGATTGGCTTGGATGCACTCAAGGCTGTGCCGGGTCTCTTCATCCTAGAAAAAACCCAAATGTTTAAATAATTTCAAAGCTCCTACTCTATGTTTGGTTTTTCTGCCATGTCTAGTACCATAATCACAAAATCCAGGTGCCTCTAAATGGAACACACACCACTACCAAAGAAAGTCAAAGAGGTTAAGAACATTTCTATTAAGTGCTAATAAGTTGCTAGTATATTACTTTTAAGAGAAACTAAGATCTAGTGGCTTTTTTCTCTTAAGTTATAACCTTTATTTTTAAAAGATGCATTCTGAATTATTATTTAAGAATGAAATGATGTGATCGATGTCTGGAATTTGACTCAAAACATTTGGAGGGGGAAGGGTAACAAGGAAGTGAATGGAGCATAAATGAAACAACTGTCCATGAGGGGACTGATACATGGAATTTTAAGTGAGAGTTCACTATATCTCAGTGTCTACTCTGGTTATATGGGAACTTTCCATAACAAAGCTGTTTTCTTTTCAATGTAAACTTAAGAACTGAATCCTCAAACTGAAAACGTGTGTGTAAACCACTACCCCTAGTTTAATCTTTGTATTACATATTTATTTCTATTAAGACAATCTCAAAAGATAATAAATTATAATCTAAATGGCACTTGAACTAATCATAATTTACATAAAAACAGTCTTTTACATTATAAATTTGCATGATATTCAAAGATCAGGGGGAAAACCAATCTATTGGAAAGTCCAGGGGTAAATTATGATGAAATCTATTTACACAGCAAATTTTATAAGGGCAATAGCAATTTTAAACATAAAACCAAAAAAAAAAAAAACATAAAACCTAATAGTATGGTTCTCAAAATGTGATCTGCAGATTCTGAGACCCTTTCAAGGCCTCTATGAGGTCAAAACCACAGTCACAATACTACTAAGACTTTCTTTTAATACTAAGCCTTTTTTCTCTGCATTGACATTTGTACAAACAGCACAGAGAGACTCAGTGAGTAAACCTGCTGGTCCCTTAGTATAATCTAGCAGTGGCACTTTGAATGTACTTGGTAACAAGTAAGAGAAAAACGATCAATTTTATTACATTCTGATCCTTAAGTCTTTTTCTTTTTTTTGTTTTTAAAGAAGAAATAGAGACTTCCCTGGTGGTCCAGTGGTTGAGACTCTAAACTCCCAATGGAGGGAGCATGGTTTCAATCCCTGGTTGGGGAACTAAGCTCCCACATGCTGCATGTCCAATAAAGATATAAAATAAAATATTAAAAAATAAAGAGGAAATACCCATGAAAGCCTTTTGCTGCACACTGAAGTGTTATGGTTGTCTCAATGTAAAGCACCTGTGCAACTGTTTCAGTTACAAGCTGAACTAGCAACTTCTTTTGCAAATGAATGAGCACCATTTGCAACTGAAAAGAACAACTGACTATGGTAATTTGGACTTCAGTAGATCTTTTGACATAAGTTACCAGTGATGAAGTTTTAATGAGAAAATTTCAATTTTGGAAAGTCTATCATCTGCCACAAGGAACTTTACAGCTTTCCAGTACCAAATACTTTTCTGATATGACCAGTGGCAATACTACCAAGTGTGATTTTTAAAAGAAATTTTACTGCAAAATTTGTCTACCTTTGGAAGACCTGCATTCCTAATTTTCTCACTATTCATTATTTTCAAAATGACCCGTTCATGATGTTACAAAATCATGCATGGATAAAAGATCCATTTAAAGTGCAAGACAACTGATGGTTTTAACATAATACAGAAAGTTCACTGACATGACTTCAAATTCCACACTGCAACTAACCTTCAAAGAACTAACACTTGTCAAGTTTTGATGTGTAATAGAAGAATACAGACAACTACCTGGAAAAACTTAAAGTACTCTTTCATTTAACTTCTGAGTAAGGCTGGATTTACTTCATTTATTTCAAAAAATACACTGTAACAAATTGGATGCAGATGTAGATATGAGAACCTAGCTATCATCTATTAAGCCAAGTATTTTTTTAAAAACTGTAAAAATGTAAAACAATGTCACTCTTTTACATTAATTATTGCTGGATAAGAAAAACATTACTTTTCATTAAAAATGTTACGAGAAATTGGTATTGTTACTTTTAAAATGAATTTATGAACATTTTAAGGGTTTCTCAGCTTTGACTTCTAAATCAAATCCCTTATGATTATACAGTGGAAGTAACAAATAGATTCAAGGGATCAGATCTGATAGAGTGCCTGAAGAACTAAGGACGGAGGTTCATGACACTGTACAGAAGACAGTGATCAAGACCATCCCCAAGAAAAAGAAATGCAAAAGGGCAAAATGGTTGTCTAAGGAAGCCTTACAAATAGCTATGAAAAGAAAAGCAGTGAAAGGCAAAGGAGAAAAGGAAAGATATGCCCATCTGAACGCAGAGTTCCAAAGAATAGCAAGGAAAAAGATAAGAAAGCCTGCCTCAGTGATCAACACAAAGAAACAGAGGAAAACAATAGAATGGTAAAGACTAGAGATCTCTTCAGGAAAATTAGAGATACCAAGAGAATTTTTCACACAAAGATGGGCAATTAAGGACAGAAACTGACAATGAAGGACAGAAAAGGTATGGACCTAACAGAAGCAGAAGATACTAAGAAGAGGTGGCAAGAATATACAGAAGAACTATACAAAAAAGATCTTCACGATCCAGATAATCACGATTATGTGATCACAACCGTAGAGCCAGACATTCTGAAATGCAAAGTCAAGTGGCCCTAAGGAAGCATCGCTAGGAACAAAGCTAATGGAGGCGATGGAATTCCAGCTGAGCTATTTCAAATCCTAAAAGATCGATGCTATGAAAGTGCTGCACTCAATATGCCAGCAAATTTGGAAAACTCAGCAGTGGCCACAGGATTGGAAAAGGTCAGTTTTCATTCCAATCCCAAAGAAAGTCAATGCCAAAGAATGCTCAAACTATTGCACAACTGCACTCATCTCACACGTTAATAAAGTAATGCTCAAAATTCTCCAAGTCAGTGAACCGTGAACTTCCAGATATTAGGTTTTAGAAAAGACAGAGGAACCAGAGATCAAATTGCCAACGTCGAAAAAGCAAGTGAGTTCGAGAAAAACATCTACTTCTGCTTTATTGACTATGCCAAAGCCTCTGACTGTGTGGATCACAATAAACTGTGGAAAATTCTTCAAGAGATGGGAATACCAGACCACATTACCTGCCTCCTGAGAAATCTGTATGCATGTCAAGAAGCTACAGTTAGAACTGGACATGGACAACAGACTGGTTCCAAATCAGGAAAGGAGTACATCAAGGCTGTATGCTGTCACCCTGCTTATTTAACTTATATGCAGAGTACATCATGGGAAGTGCTGGGCTGGACGAAGCACAAGCTGAAATCAAGACTGCCGGGAGAAATATCAATTACCTCAGATATGCAGATGACACCACTCTTATGGCAGAAAGTGAAGAAGAACTAAAGAGGCTCTTGATGAAAGTGAAAGAGGAAAAAAAAAAAAAAAAAGAAAGAAAGTGAAAGAGGAGAGTGCAAAAGTTGGCTTAAAGCTCAACATTCAGAAAACGAAGATCATGGCATCCGGTCCCATCACTTCATGGCAAAGAGACGGGGAAACAGTGACAGGTTTTATTTTCTTGGGCTCCAAAATCACTGCAGATGGTGACTGCAGCCATGAAATTAAAAGACACTTACTCCTTGAAAGAAAAGTAATGACCAACCTAGACAGCATATTAAAAAGCAGAGACGTTACTTTGCCAACAAAGGTCCATCTAGTCAAAGCTGTGGTTTTTCCAGTAGTCACATATGGACTGTGACAGTTGGACTATAAACAAAGCTGAGTGCCGAAGAATTGATGGTTTTGGACTGTGGTGCTGGAGAAGACTCCGGAGAGTCCCGTGGACTGCAGGGAGATCCAGCCAGTCCACCCTGAAGGAGACCAGTCCTGAACATTTGCTGCAAGGACTGAGGCTGAAGCTGAAACTCCTACACTTTGGCCACCGGATGCAAAGAACTGACTCATTGGAAAAGACCCTGATGCTGGGAAAGATTGAAGGTAGGAGAAGAAGGGGACAAGAGAGGATGAGATGACTGGATAACATTACTGACTCAACGGACATGAGTTTGAGTAAACTCTGGGAGTTGGTGATGGACAGGGAGGCCTAGCATGCTGCAGTCCATGGGGTTGCAATGAGTTGGACATAACTGAGCGACTGAACTGAACTGATAGTTAACTACAGACAGAAACACCCTACATACACAAAAGCTCTTCGGGGTCCTCAAGAAATCAAGAATGTAAAAAGAGGTCCTCAGACCAAAGACTTTGAGAATTGCTGCTCCTCTATATTCTACTACCAAACACATTCATCCTTCAGTATCTGAGGGGGGACTGGTTCCAGGATACACACCTCTCCCATGGACACTCAAATCCCTATCATAAACAGGTTTATAGTATTTAATGGGCTTTCCTGGTGGCTCAAATGATAAAGAATCTGCCTGCAATGCAGAAGACCCAGGTTCGATCCCTGGGCTGGGAAGATCCTCTGGAGAAGGAAATGGCTACCCACTTCAGTATTCTTGCTTGGAGAATTTCATGGACCCAGGAGCCTGGCCAGCTACAGTCCATGGGGCCACAAAGAGTCAGACACGACTGAGCAACTAACACTTTCACTTTCATATAGTGTTGGGGTCCTTTAATGGCCTGAAACCTGGTGGTCCAGAGTAGATGATGAGAAAGTGAAAGAAGGAAAGAGGCTAATATTCCCAGCATTATGTTAGGGGAAGCACGCTGATTGAAACCGCCCACCCTGGCCAGGCACCATAGTAACCGTTTGCATGAGCTGTTTTACAACAGTAGGTCCTGGTAAGGAATAGGGAACTAATAAGTCTCCACCAACCACAAGAGTTCAGGAAAGGTCAAAAGGAGACACCACCTGTCCGACCACCTCCCAGAATCCTTCTCTCTGGCATCCATCTTGGCTGAACAAGGCGTGCACCACCAGGAAGGACCCTGAGTCAGAATGATTGGCTAAAGACAACCCAGAAACTAATCCCATCACCATAAACCCCGAGACTGCCAGCCATGTGACAGAGCAGTCCTCCTGGTCCCCTTACCCTACTGCTCTCCACCTGGGTGCCCTTTCCCAATAAAATTTCTTGCTTTGCCAGCACATGTGTTTCCTCGGACAATCCATTTCCAAGTGTTAGACAAGAGCCCAGTTTTGAGCCCTGGAAGGGGTCCCCCTTCCTGCAACAGTTAAGCAGCCAGCTTTTGCGTTCCAAGGAATGAGCCAGAAAGAGAGAGAGAGACAGACAGACAGACAGACAGACAGACACGGGGACCCAAGCTCTGATGGAGCAAAGGTGTTTTAATCAACATGGTGTAGGCATATATACTGTCTTACAAGGTAGTTATTCTCAGCAAAGATAAAGATTAAAATTCCAGACTTACAAAACATAAGGTGATCCATATTAAAGATAGAGAATTGTAAACAATCACTTTTACCGTATGGTTCATAAGAAGGAAGAGGGTACTTATCACTGCATTGAAAAACTAACAAAGGAAATGCCTGGATTCCTCAGCCCGGGAGAGGGTATCTGCACATACTCCATGACCATCGCCGATCATGCGTGAAGCCTGTCACTAAGTAAATGCTCCCTGACAACACAGTATCTGCACATACTCCATGACCATCGCAGATCACACGTGAAGCCTGTCACTAAGTAAATGCTCCCTGACAATACAGTATCTGCACATACTCCATGACCATCGCCGATCACGCGTGAAGCCTGTCACTACGTAAATGCTCCCTGACAACACAGTATCTGCACATACTCCACGACCATCGCAGATCACGCGTGAAGCCTGTCACTAAGTAAATGCTGCGTAAGAGAGCTGCTGGTGCACATCACAACCACGTTAGTCACGTCGCGTCCCTGAGGCTGCTACGTATTCACCATCATTGTCAAAAAGCATAGCTGAGAATCATAATTTCAAAAGCAAAAGTATAAAAATCTATTCAGTTATTTATACTATAGCAATAAATAAATTAACAGTTTAATGAAGTTGGTGCGTTTTAGTCAGGTTGATATGATGTGGCTTGGAGCCTCCAAAAATAAAACTACCTAGAGTGAACAAAGAATGGCTCCACTCCTGTACACCAAAATATCTTGTTAGATGTAGAGTTCTGAGTCAGTCAGTTCCATTTTATTCCATTCCACTCATGTCCTCTGAAGTCAATGATGTGGTGAAGGAACAGGGACACACTCATTATTTGAAAGGAACTCATTTTCTCTATAAATGTTAGAATTGGTTAAAAAGGCAAAAAGCTATTTCCATTCTTAAGAGAAAGTTCTTGACTTAAAGAACACCAAGTATTTACACTCAGAACTAAAGAGAAACGATAGGAAAAACCTTGGATTTAGGACTATTTTTCTCAAAAACCAACAGAGGATAGGCAGGAAAAGTGAGAAATACTGGGGGGCGGGGAAGCCTTTTAAAAATTATCACATAAAAGTACACTGTAAACACGCTTACTCAGCATCACATTAACTTTTTAAACTCACCTAAACACATAAGGGGGCTTTCCTGGTTGCTCAGAGGTAAAGCACCCTCTTGCCTATGTAGGAGACACAGGTTCAATCCCTAGGTCGCAAGATCCCCAGGAGTAGGAAATGGCAACCCACTCCAGTATTCTCACCTGGGAAATCCCATGGACAGAGGAGCAGGGCAGGCTTCAGTTGATGGAGTCACAAAGAGTTGGACAAGATTTAGCAACTAAACAACTACAACAGAACACTTTTATTCTCTTAAAGATCATTTCACAGATCATTGTTTAAGTGATTCCCTAACTAGATTTTTACTGACCTATAAATAGTGTAGAATTAAAATAATATAGCACGCTTTAAAAAAAAAAAAAAAAACCTAGAGAAGCTATTTACCAATTCATTTTTGCTGGCATATTCACTTGCATGCTAATTCAGGCCAATGTATATAACCTACATAATTACTGAAAACTGAAACTGGAACGAACGACTTTTCAACAAATGAGAATTTGGCCAGCAAGAACATAAAGAATTTTTTACAGTCAAATAAAAGATAAGCTCTTTTTATAAGACTGTCCCAGTACACATTACATGTACGGCTTCTGAAATGATTCTCCCCCTTGTATATAAAAATGGCTTTAATTCCCAAGGATTAAAATAGTTCAACTCTCAGGATTAGGATTAGTCTATCAAGAAAGTTGAGTGCTGAAGAATTGATGCTTTTACACTGTGGTGTTGGAGAAGACTCTTGAGAGTCCCTTGGACAGCAAGGAGATCCAACCAGTCCATCCTAAAGGAAATCAGTCCTGAATATTCATTGGAAGGTCTGATGCCGAAGCTGAAACTCCAATACTTTGGCCACCTGATGCGAAGAACTGACTCATCTGAAAAGACCCTGATGCCGGGAAAGATTGAAGGCAGGAGGAGAAGGGGACGACAGAAGATGAGATGGTTGGAGGTCATCACCGACTCAATGGACAGGAGTTTGAGTAAACTCTGGGAGTTGGTGATGGACAGGGAGGCCTGGCGTGCTGCAGTCCATGGGGTCACAAAGAGTCGGACACAACTAAGTGAATGAACTGAACTGAGGATAGACTATTTACTGACTTTGCAAGAAGAATGGTAAAAATATTACTTAGCTAAACATAAGCTGAATCAACTGCCTAATTTATTATGGTTACTGAGTTTCATAGGGAAAAGGGAGGCCAAATTTGAGATGGCTGATGGAGAAGAGCTGGAAGGAGACAAAGGCAAGGAAGAGAAAAAGTCTGACAAGTGTTAGCCTGTTAAGAGCCTTGAAAACAAATTTCTCCTGGCTGGCTACAAGCAGTAGTTTACTAGGACAAGAGAAAGAGAATATAATCCACATGGTCAATTTCCTGATATCACTGAGGAACACCGGGAATGGTCAGATCTCATACTTTTTAATCCCCACCAGCTCCATGTGGGGTCACTATAAAATCTTGAAAACAGATCAGTCACCACAATTCCAGGCTAACTTCTGCTGCCTGGTAAACTATGCAGGTAACAGAAGTCAGTCTATAAGTCAGGGGGAAGTCAACATTAAACGTAAGTATTTAAAGAACATAGGGAGTAGAGGCTAACCAGTGGAAGTGTCTATAAACTAAATTTATATATAAATGCTGCATGATTTTTTTTAAAAAATTACTCGTTAGAGTCACATATGTGTAGAAATATTTAAATGACAAATGTAAAAGTTAACAGTGATTATCAGTCTTATTGTCAATTTTAGTTACCATTCTTAAGACTGGCATTAAAAGTCATCAAAAATAAAAATTTCTGTTGATATAATGTTTGTGATTTCTTTCAACAAAATCCAAAGAGGTGGGGGTGGGGAGTCAGAAGAAACAAGTGTGGTCATGAACTGATTACTGCATCTGGCTGATGCCTATGTGGGGCTTATGAGAGTTCATCACACTATTTTCAATTTGCATAGGCTTGAGATCTTCCATTATGAAACATAAAAACATTTTCCTAATGCTTAACCTCCCCAAAAGATCTCAACCTCATTCAAGAATTTTTTAAAAGTATGAAAGGATGATATTCAAGAAAAACCAGTGCTTCAGAATTCTCTACACAGAAAAATAAGGATTAAGAACATGTAATCAAAATGCTAAAACAGAAAATATTAATTAATACTACTTAAACCAATGGTTCAACAATTTGCAAAGTGTTAGGTAGCTAGTAAAAAACCATTAGGAGTCCAACGAGTCAACAAGGAAAAATGTTTAATTCATTTAGTGAAATAAGCAAAACAGAAATTTAATTATGTTTTAATTCCAACTACACGAACTATAATATACATAGGCACATAAACTAGTTAGAAAGGAATACAACTATGGGCTTTGGTGGAAGAATTATAAATGAGTACTTCTAAAAACTTATTATAAAGCTGCTTAATAAAAGATTTTTTTTTAAGACACATGGTCACACTGGCTCCCTGAACACTGTGTGCAAACACGCACGCACACGCACACACACCCATCTCCAGAGCACACCGGGAAGCCTGTCTGCAGGCACCAGAGCCGCCGGCAGCACCGAGCAAGGGCCACGCCGCTGTGGCTGTGCGGGATGAGGGAAGGACATTTCAGTACACAACAGAGCTGCTTTCATAAGCCCATCACTTGCGATTCACTAGCACCGGCATACATATCACATAAATAATAGGCAAACACTTTTTCAATTCATTAAAAACTCATGAAAACCAATAAAATAATACAGTATAAAGAAGAGCTCGTCAGTACTTGGGTATAGGATACATCAGAAAACCTTTGTGCCCATAAACTAAGAAAAAAACTGGCAAAGATTAAAGATGACAGCAGTTACCTTTCTCATTTTAATGACACTTCTATACAACTAGTGTTTTTGGTTTTAGTTTGTTTTTAATTTTGAATGGCATTTCCCATGTTCCTAATGATGCTTGAAATTAACATGGCCTTTTCAATTCCTTCTTTGTGCGCCAGCATGAAACAGTTTGGATCTAGCAAATATCACCAAGGTAGAAGCAGGACAATACTACAGAGGACCGTTTCTTTCTTAAGCCTTGAAGCACTGTTTACATATTTTCAGGACTGACAGAAATGGGGCTGGCTCACTGCTCCCGCTTCTCTGCCTAAAGTGGGTCCTAAACGGCCCACGAGTCACTGAAAGACACTCATTTAAGTCACAGGTGCAGGCAGGGGTTGTGCAGAGCTACCTCATCTTCTCTGGGATAAAAACAATGCTAAACAGGAAAAACAGGGAAGACAGGGGGCTGCTTTCATCCAGAAAGGTAAATTCATAAAGAATATGGTCTACAACGCAACACATACACACAGAGAAAAGCTTCTTACTGTATCTTCCTTCCCAGAAAAGAAATAAGAAACCTGAAGTCCAAGGAACATTTGGTCTTGAATCTATTTACACTACCTGACTAAAAAGAGAGAATATCTAACTCACACGATTAAAGTGAATAGAAGCAAAACTGCTCTAAGACACCAGAATACTCAAATTATTACTAGTGATACTAAATAAAAAATAAAAGAAAACAGACAAGAGAGTTCTGAGGACGGGTAACTATAAACTTACTAGTATTCACTTAACTGTCAAGACAGAGTTCAAGTCCCATTGTCTTGTTATTTCTTTGTACTTACCATGACAGGAGGCCCAGATTAGGAGGAGAGATCTCCGTCCCTTCTTCAGTATCTTGGCAAGCCTTTTCTTTCCTTTATGCCTGGAACTTGGCAGGGGGGAAAGGACAAAATTGGTAATTTTCCCATGTGCGTGCTAAGTTGCTTCACTCATGTCTGACTCTGTGCAATCCTACGGACTGTAGCCCACCAGGCTCCTCTGCCCATGGGATTCTCCAGGCAAGAATACTGGAGGGGGTTGCCATGCCTTCCTCCAGGGGATGGTCCCAACCCAGAGATCGAGCCAGCATCTTGTGCATCTCCTCCATTGGTGGGGGGTTCTTTGCCACTAGCGCTACCTGGGAAGCGCGACTTCCCATTTGGCCATACCCTAATTAAAGGAACTGCATATACAAGGACCTAAAGACTTGACCAGAGTCAGCCAAGAAAAAGCTGAGAATCACCCAGCCAATCCACTAGTCAAATCTAAACTCCTTTAAAGGATTGTGAAAATCATCCTGACTGTAACCTATTTGAGCAAAAAAAGTTGCAAAGGCTCATGCTCCTAAAGTTGACAGTAATATGAAAACTATTATAAACCTTAGATGAAAATAATAAAGCAATAATTAAAACCAACCTGCAAATGCAAATACAGTATAACAACAATATAATTCTTACAGTATTATATAGCATGTTTTTGTAAATTCTGTAAATTCAAAATGGATCTCCCCATCGGTGGGAAGCAAACTGATTTAGTAAACAAAACATGAAAGAAAAAAGCATTTTACCCCAATATCCTATGCTCAGTGAAAATCCAAACTGTGCTAATACCTTTACCTGGTTTTCAGGAACAACTATAATAGTGGGGGAGGAATACCTAACAAGAAACTCAGGCTAGTAAGAACACTATCACTTTAATAAGTAGCTTTCTAAAAAAATACATATATATAAAATAGATACATTACATGCAAAGCCAGCATTTCTAGTTCACTAAACTTCTACAAATACAGCATATTTTTGGAGGTCTGGGATTCAATATCCAAAGCAAATGCTTTATCATCAATGAAAGTGAGGGAACAGAGGCCATCAAAGAAGTAGCAGGGCCCAGAGCCTTGTGCAGTTGTGATCGGAAGTATGGTATGAGGTGAGGTAAAGGATGGCTCTGGCTGCAGGGTGGGAACAGACTAGACTGAAACTGCTCTCATCTCACACGCTAGTACAGTAATGCCCAAAATTCTCCAAGCCAGGCTTCAGCAATATGTGAACCATGAACTTCCAGATGTTCAAGCTGGTTTTAGAAAAGGCAGAGGAACCGGAGATCAAATTGCCAATGTCCGCTGGATCATCAAAAAAGCAAGAGAGTTCCAGAAAAACATCTATTTCTGCTTTATTGACTACACCAAAGCCTTCGACTGTGTGGACCACAATAAACTGTGGAAAATTCTGAAAGAGATGGGAATACCAGACCACCTGACCTGCCTCTTGAGAAACCTGTATGCAGGTCAGGAAGCAACAGTTAGAACTGGACATGGAACAACAGGCTGGTTCCAAATAGGAAAAGGAGTACGTCAAGGCTGTATATTGTCACCCTGCTTATTTAACTTATATGCAGAGTGCATCATGAGAAACGCTCAGCTGGAGGAAGCACAAGCTGGAATCAAGATTGCCGGGAGAAATATCAATTACCTCAGATATGCAGATGACACCACCCTTATGGCAGAAAGTGAAGAACTACAAAAGAGCCTCTAGATGAAAGTGAAAGAGGAGAGTGAAAAAGTTGGCTTAAAGCTCAACATTCAGAAAACTAATATCATGGCATCCGGTACCATCACTTCATGGGAAATAGATGGGCAAACAGGGGAAATAGTGTTAGACTTTATTTTGGGGGGCTCCAAAATCACTGCAGATGGTGACTGCAGCCATGAAATTTAAAAGACGCTTACTCCTTAGAAGGAAAGTTATGACCAACCTAGACAGCATATTAAAAAGCAGAGACATTACTTTGTCAACAAAGGTCCATCTCGTCAAGGCTATGGTTTTTCCAGTAGTCATGTATGGATGTGAGAGTTGGACTATAAAGAAAGCTGAGCACCGAAGAATTGATGCCTTTGAACTGTGGTGTTGGAGAAGACTCTTGAGAGTCCATTGGACTGCAGAGAGATCCAACCAGTCCATCCTAAAGGAGATCAGTCCTGAGTGTTCATCGGAAGGACTGATGTCGAAGCTGAAATTCCAATACTTTGGCCACCTGATGTGAAGAGCTGACTTACTGGAAAAGACCCTGATACTGGGAAAGACTGAGGGCAGGAGGAGAAGGGGACAACAGAGGATGAGATGGTTGGATGGCATCCCCGACTCAATGGACATGAGTTTGGGCAAACTCCAGGAGTTGGTGATGGACAGGGAGGCCTGGCGTGCTGGGGTTCATGGGGTAGCAAAGAGTCAGACATGAACTGAACTGAATTGAAGTCTAGTAACAAAGCCTTGATTTTCACACAGATTTAACAATTTAAGAAAACTCAAAGTAAGAATCAAGTTTCAATTTAAAAGAACATCATGTTTAAAACTATTTTAAACAAAAGATTAAGGCTACAACTCACTTAATCTCAACTTTAATACCAGTTTCTAGGCACAGCGTATTACACTACAGCACAATCACACATGGGGAAATGATCCGACTTGAGTCCTGATGGTGGGGGGAGACCACCAAATTTTAAGATTTAACATGTAAGTAAACATACAAGAGTTCACCTAAATGTCCACTAACAGGGCCCCAAAATTAATCTGTCAATTGTCTTTTGCAGCCTCAAAACAGCAGAGTGTAGTAAGGGGTGAAGGGTAGGGGGAACAAACTTACCAAATGAAGTTTGTCTGAAGAACTTTTTCTATTTGAAGGTTTCACAAGAAAACCTGCAGAAGAAAAACCAGTAGTTGAACAATGACAAATACCCTGAGGATCAGGTTAAGCCACTTAGGCCTTCCCACAAGGCTTCTCTCTGCAAGTTGTTATGCCATGACAATACCTTATTTTTTGAACTGCTACAATGTGAACTACTTGGTCCACCACGTTTTAGAATGTTTAATTGTGCAAACCGGGCCAATTCAGGCCTTAGCACGCCTTTAGAAACTGCAGAACCATACAGACAGAAGTTTCCAAGAACCTACAAATACTCCTCTTTAAGAGTTTTGCTCTGTCAATCTAACATCATTTCTGATGGCTTCTCAGGTAAACCTCTGCCACTAAAGGAACAAGTACTTTCAAAAGTTAAGAAAATCACAGGAGATCTCGACACGGACTTGGGAGTTGAAGGTAATTGGTACACATTATTGGCTTCTACCAAAGGATCTTTTGTGTGTAAGAAAAAAAGATCAGAAGAGGAAAGTGTAGTCTAAACACAAAGAACTCCTGTCACAAAGAGGCAACAATCTGACCCTTACAGAGATAAAAGACCTCGTCAATCTACTATTTAATCATTAAGTCATGTCCAACTCTAGCTACCCTATGGACTGTAGCCCCCCAGGCTCCTCTGTCCATGGAGGCCCCCAGGCCAACAATACTGGAGTGGGTGGCCATTTCCTCCTCCAGGGGAATCTTCCAATCTAGGAATCAAACCCAGGTCTTCCGCATTGCAGGTGGATTTCCTTTGTAAAGACTTCTCTCAGTATTTGCAGACAACTTATCCTTTCGAGCTGTTTATGTGACATAAAGTCACATATATGAACAAGACTGCACAAAATATCAAAGTCTTAAAATCAAGGAGTCAGTCAACATTTTGCATTATTCCCATAACCTCTGAAAACACTTTTTATACAAGAACCATATAAGAGGAGGCTAAATATGTAATTATAAAATGTTCTAACCATTTTACAAGAAGTTATTTTTGTCTCCCAGTAACTTTTAAATTTTATAACTCAGGCTGGGCCACATTAACAACATGCTCTACAGGAAAAAAGGCTATTCATAATTTGCAACTTGAGATACAAATCGTATTAGTATCAATATTGGTTCTGTTGTTTAATGAGGTACAACACAGTAGAGCAGGAAAGTTTAAAGGTTTTAAATCTGCAGGAACTTTTCTTGCTAAAAGATAATTTTTGCTTAGTATTTGAAGATTGAAATACAAATTACAATTATTTTCATTCATTTTTCCTTTATACTACAGTAAGGTTATTATTTTTTAAAATTATGTCTGTAGGTACACTGTATCACATCTATGAACTTTATTTAGGATAATAAAACAGTTGTCAAAAAGAACAGATGCTGGGTCTATTTGTCCTTAGCTGTTAAAAAACAACCAGGTAAGACAATGTATCAGTATAGGATGGCACATTCCACCTAAGAACTAAATGCAAGCAACAGTGAGACATTTCACTGTAAACCTTGTAGTACTCTGATACTTCTTGGTAACTCCAATGACATGCAAGTGCTCCGAGTTCAGAGAAAGAGACAACCAGGGAGTCATCACAGGAGGTGGAGAATGACTCAGTCTTACAGATTAGGTGGAATTTAAATAAAAAGAAAGAGGGGGAGGTAAGCCAAGTGAGGCTGGATACTAATACCGCAGTGGGAAGAAAACACATTTTTGAGCAACAGAGAGTAGGTTAGAATACCAATCATCTTCAGGGAAATGAGACTAAAAAGACAGCACACACTGTGGGCCTTGAATGCCAGGCTAAGGAGTCTAGATTTCACTCGATGGCATAAAACCAAAAGCTTCAAGAGCAGGAGATTAATAACACCAAAGTGGTCGTATGAGAAAGCAGCAAGGAGGATGGTTTGGAGGGAAAAGTCACTTACAATGTTTCCAGACTAGTAGTTCAGATATGAACTGCTAAGGGCCCAATATCTCAATGATAGTAAAAACGCAGAGGCACCAACAAAGTGAGTGGAAAACTTTAATTGCTTAAGCTCGGTAATTAAGTAGGAACGATAAAAGGAGGCAGAGCAAGTTGGCAGAGATAACTGCAAAATTCTAAGCCCTGTGGTGAGTAGGAAAAGTATGGTTTTGTTAAGAACTGAAGGGCAGCTTCCAAGGAAGCAACACCAGATAGGATATATTGGCTTTAAAGGTGGCCTCACAAGTAAATGTATGTCCAGCCAGTAATTAGGGGTAAAATGGGATTAGATTCAGGAGACAGGTCAAATCTAGGGGTAAGAATGAATTGATGGTGTTCCATTTATTTCAAAGAAATTACTATCTACTCCAAGAATCATCTGACATAGTTTCAGAAACTACTTGGTAATTTATTCTGTCAAAGATAGGAGAAGTCCATTAATACAAAACTGTGTAAAGCTTCCAGAGGTGTAAAGCTCCAAGACATGGACCAAGCAACAGGACGACTCAACAAAAGGCTCAGGCAGGCCTGCTTCAAGGCCAGCGATGACCCCTCATACCACAACCAACACCCCCTTAGTTGGAAACAAGTACGCCACTGTGAAACACTGCCAACCAAACTTTAAACACTGCCCATGGTTCTTCAGACTATCTGCCAGATAAAGGCCGTGTAGAGTAAGAAAGAAGGAAGCTCTCTGGTGCCACAAGCTGCTGTCTCATGAACCCAGACAGTATCCCATGATACCAGTCATGCATTTGAAGAGGTAGAATGTAAAGTGGTTATGTTAAATCTAAGCAATAACCTAAAGCGTCTAAGAACATGGATTCTTAAGCACATTCAGCACTGATGAACAGCACTGATGAACAACCTGGGCAGCAATGTGGAGCAAGAGTTAATGATGGTCACTTTTACGTTCCATCTGGGGAGTAGTAAGGGGGGGAAAAAAACCTTTCGAAGTTACTTGATGGGCTATGGTTTTTCCAGTGGTCATGAATGGATATGAGAGTTGGACTATAAAGAAAGCTGAGCACTAAAGAATTGATGCTTTTGAACTGTAGTGTTGGAGAAGACTCTTAGAGCCCCTTGGACTGCAAGGAGATCCAACCAGTCCATCCTAAAGGAAATCAGTAATGAATATTCACTGGAAGGACTGATGCTGAAGCTGAAACTCCAATACTTTGGCCACCTGATGCGAAGAGTTGACTCACTGGAAAAGACCCTGATGCTGGGAAAAATTGAGGGTGGGAGGAGAAGGGGATGACAGAGGATGAGATGGCTGGACGGCATCACCGACTCGATGGACATGAGTTTGGGTGGACTCCAGGAGTTGGTGATGAACAGGGAGGCCTGGCGTGCTGTGGTTCATGGGGTCACAAACAGTCGGACACAACTGAGCGACTGAACTGAACTGAACTAAGAGGGTAAATTGTTTACAATCATGTAATATACTATGGATAGAATTTTATCTACTTTAAGAGGAAACTAAACAAAAAACAGACATACTTGATTATTAAGCGCTAAAATACAAGATATTACTGTACACAAGGTCCTTCAGGAAGATAATGAGAAAATGATTAAGAGAAAGGGCATGGAGGTCACGAGAAGGCTATTAAGGAATGGACACCTACATGGAACAGTCTGTCATCATCTTAGGCCACTACTATATCAGCTTCAACAAGGGCAAAGAGGCACACCAATCTGGACCATTTCTATAATAAAACAAGGGAATCTAAACTACAAAAACCAATTAGATTAAACCAAATACACGAGGAAAACTTAAGAGACTCAAGTCAGTACTCCTGTAATATGGGTGGAGGGGTGGGACTCAGGGGAAGAAAGGGTAGTTAAAGCAGCACTTTTTGGGCTCCGGTATGTTTTAAACTTCAAAAGAAAAAAAGAAGCATTTTTCCCCCCACTTTCAAATGCAAGAATAATTGAGAGTTCAAAACTTTAAGAAGACAACACTGAGTAATTTTAAAAGAATCTTTTATTTTCACTATATGTGAAAGAAATGGCTTTTCTTGCACATGTATTGCATAGTAACAAACACTGACAGTAAAACTTGAGTGTGGAGGCAAAATAAAGTAATTAAATGAGTCATTTTTAAGAAGTGACTTACAACTGCGACCACTTTGGGCGAGCTTTTCAGTTTCTCAGTGTTTTCCCCATTTATGCCTAGTAACTTTTTGGATATCTGATAGATGACATGACCTTCCCAAACTAGGATTCCATGGCATGTTGGGGAGATTATTCCACGGTGGGGAGATGATTTAATCACTCATAAATCCCAAAACTTATCAGCTGAGTAAAACTACTGTGGTTTGGTCTTACTCCCCATACAACATCCCAAACCTCAAGTTTTCTAAAACGTTTGCTGCTGAAGTCAACTATAAACTAAAATAGAAACCAAGAAGCAGTTCAAAAGGCATGGCTGAATGCTCTCAGTTGGGACTTCCCCCCTACTTATAAGGAAAAAAAGTAAAACATACAAACAGAAAAAAAACTAAATGTAAAACTGAGTCCGTGTCCTGGCACAGTGACACTTCCAAACGAGATTAATTTACTTTAAAAAAAAAATTAAAAGATGCTGTATGTCTTTTCCACCTCTTTCAAAAACATTAAAGTCTGTATGTTTACAGGGATCCAGACACAAATTCATGATCAGAGTATGCATTCCTCTGCCAGCTGTAGGATATAGATAAGCAGTTAAAATATTATCATTTCCTAAGCAAAAAAACAACCATCTTCTTGAAAAACAAAAATCCAGTAAATTGTCCAGAAATTGACAGATGAACTCCATATTATAATCTCAATTCTGCATCAAAGAGCAATAATTCTCTTGAACCAGCAATATTTATGGCAATGTTCACTCTAACAAGTTCTGTTTCAGTAGATAATAACCAAATATCAATCTTGTATAATTCTGTGGATACATTAGTAGTACAAGAGTGTGGTTCATTCTATCAGGTTTGTTTGTTTGTTTTTAATGTGGAAAAGTTCTGAATACACTCCTCAAAGGAGGTGCTGCAACAGACAGAATTTCAGTTACTGATCAATACTTAAGATCATATGTCTTCATTTAAGTGACTCAAACATTGACAGCTGCTTTTTCCAAATGGAACCCCAAAATGTGAGGTGTCAAAAGCAAAGAAATTTGTGCTCTAGTGTTTTTAGATATTAAGATCTGACTGCATTTCAGATGTACCTTTTTGCTTTTCTCATCTCAAGAAGGTAAAAGGAAGCCCTGACCACCTTCTCAGAAAGATCAACTGTGATCAAACCAACTTTAGCAAATTTGATTTGTACCTTTTAAAATCACTTATTTCTTACAAGTGTTTCCCTTTTAAACTTACTCCTTACACAAAAGATAGGAAGAGGGGAAGCATAAATCATACATGATGTCTCTTTTAAATTCATACATGATGTCTTGGTGAAGACATTTTCTTTTTTTCCTCTTTTTTATTTTTTAAATTATGCAAGTATGATAACACATTTACTGGAAACTTGGAAAATACAGAACAAAGTTACATATAGTTCACTATTACAATTATTTTTTAAGTAGAAGATTTTTAGTTTGAGTTTCAATATCAAACTCTCAAAAATTAACAGAATGAATATACAGAAAAGTAGAAGGATACAGTAGACCTGAAAAGCTCAGTGAAGACATTTTCTGGTGATGACCAGAAAAAATTAAAACTGAAGATATAATACAATCTACTAAAAAGGGTAAAAATAACTTCAAGAGTTTTTTTAATGTTTTGACTTGCTCTATAATCACTTCTATAAAGAAAACACCCACTTCATACTACTAACTCAGATATATTAAATTATTAATAGGATTATAAATTTCTGTGAGTAATGTGTAATGTTATCTTCTGACTCTATATCCTCCACCAGAAGTCGCAAGGCGGGTATTATTTTACTATTGAAATTAAGAATTTTAAATTTAGCTTTGTGAGGCAACATTTAGGTTCACCATGGTAAATGGAGAGATGTTCCCTAACAGCTACGAAAGAAAAAAACTATCAGAAAACAAATACTTAAGTCTTGGTTACTGACAGAGAAAATCCAGGCATTCAAATCACTAGAAATTAATTAAAAGCCAAGCAAGATCACTTTATCTAAGTGCCAGGGGTAGTTTGTAACTGCTATGGAAAGATCAGAAAGACCAGCTCCGGTGCTCAAAAAATGTTTCTTGACTTTTGTTTCTTTGACTAGTTCCAAGGCCTACCTTTGGGAAATTAGTAAGAGAAGGTGAATTCCTGCATACTCATGTATGTGCTGCACCTTGCTCAGTTAACTTTTCAGGAAAAGGAAAGAAGTAATTCTGTTTCCCCCAGCCCCCCTTTCTCCCTACACTGTCCCAAACTGAAGTTTTCATGGGCAATCATAGAACAAATATTCTATTTTTTTTTTAAAGATTCCTCCTCAGGAAATTCATACCTCATGGAAACTTAAAATTTCCTAATTATAACCTTATAATGACTTCTGCCCCTCTTAAAACATCATATGATTATCTCAACAGAGCCTGCAGACTCTGACCATGCCTCCTACAAGTCAGAATAAAATTATAACTGCATTTTCCTGAACAAAACACCGAAATGACCAACCCCTACCTATGAAGATGAGCAGTTTTACAATAGGTTCTCAAAAGGTTTTTTAATAAGGCTTAAATTATGAGCTCCAATTTCTTATGTACTCCAACAGAAAAAGACCACTAATCATGAGATAGGTAGCAAAGAACAAAAACTTACTTTTGTTAAAGCCAAGTAAAATATTATGCAAAATTCAACTACCAATGTCATTTTGAAATCTGCAAATTCACACTGTTTATTCCAATATGCTTTGCTTCTGGGCCCTGCCCTAAAAGGGCAAGAACACTCTCCAAACCCCACCCTTTTTATACCAACCCTCTGCCCTCACGCTGGATAACAGGTTTCTTTTCTAGGAAGACAGCAACTTAGTTTGAAGGTCAACTTACCATAGGAAGTCAAGAGTTCCCCCATGTATAAATGACATGATTTTCCTATCAGGCCTAGGTACTTGGGATTCTAGAAAAATTTGGAATTAAACTACACTCAAAAAATAGCTATCAGCATTCCAAACCTAGCTAATCTGTATATTGCTTATTAGTTTATCAATAATATATAGGAATATTAATGGTCCTCTCTCCATCTACAAACAGATTGTTCAGAAAAGTTCTGGTTCCCTCTTCTTAGCTTCATGCAGAGTAATAGGCAACAAAATGGATAAGGACCAGAAAGCTGAATGAAAATGCAAATCCATCCTTTAAGCATATATTCATAATCACTGTAACTTGTATTGTGACTTTTTTTTTTGTATTGTGACTTTTTAAAGATAATTGTATATACTGTGTTGCATCAAATCCCTTTGTGTATACATTGTTATTTTGTACTGGTATAATTTTAATTCAATAAAGAAACATGTCAACAATTAAAAAAAAAAAATAAAGAGAAGGAACAGATTTTAATTTTAACTGCTGTCATTTCAATTATAAACTGTCCAACTCCAGATAGCCGACAGGCACATTCAGAGAAGAGACACAAAATTCCAAGAGTAGAGGCTATATGTGCAACAAAAAGAACCCACTCTTACCCTGGTCTAGTTAAAATATGTGTGCTGTGCTTAGTCGCTCAGTTGCGTCCAACTCTTTGCGACCCCGTGGACTGGAGCTCACCAGGCTCCTCTGTCCATGAGGATTCTCCAGGCAAGAACACTGGAGTGGGTTGTCATGCCCTCCTCCAGGGCATCTTCCCAACCCAGGGACTGAACTCAAGTCTCCCGTATTGCAGGTGGATTCTTTATCATCTGAGCTACAAGGGATATTCTGGCAATTAGGCAAGGGGCTACTCATATTTTTGAAAACCAAGCCAGTGAAGATCCAAATAACCTCTCATAACCAACCACACACAACAATGTGGGCTCTATTTAAAATGGTGAGCTCAAATACCCACTCTTTTGAAGCAGTACTCCTCAATTATTAAATAGCTGAAAGACCAGAACACCATCTTCTTAAGAATCCTTTTAAGACCAATACAATTCAACAGATGCCCAGAAAACGACCCACCCTTTTAAACTAGTAACATTTATTTCATGTAACCAGAGGGAAACATGTAACTGCCACTGAAACATATATAGGGAGAAAAAACTTTCAGCTAAAGTAAAAAAGTAGAATTCATGAAAATGCTTTACTTAAAGGAGACCAAAAGTCCTAAGCTAATAAAAAATAAAATCGTCTTATTAAGTAAAGAGGATTCTCCTTAAATAACTGCACTTAACCACTCTAAAAACCTTAGACAAGTCAAAGGTTCAAACTGAAGACACAAATCAAACCATGAATTTTAAGAATTCTTAAGCTATCATTTCACTTAACCCATTAATCAGAAAAGGAGATGGGGACTTTTTAAAACAGCACATATACTTATATTCATGCAAAACACATTAAAATATAGGTATTAGTAAAATAGTCATCTAAAATAAAATTAAAAACTGCTCAAACATACAGCCTAATATCAACCTATTCTAAACACACTGGGGAGTCTAAGGGTATTGCTTATACATCAAAAAACTTAAGAACTAGGACTTCCCCGGTGGTCCAGTGGTTAAGACTCTGAGCTTTCACTCCAAGGGACATGGGATTCATCCCTGGTTGGAAACTAAGTTCCTGCATGCTGCATGGTGTGGGCAAAAAAAAAAAAATCCACACAGACAAGTACCTGGAATTCTCAAGTTTCCAATAAGCATGTGAACATAGCTACTAAGAATAATAATACCACACCTTCAAGGTCAATCTGAGCCACTCATGTTTCTTGCATTTTCCAACATGAAACTAAAGGAAATAAAGTTCAACGAAACTAAAGTCTAAAAAAGATCTAAGAAATAATGCATTACCCAAGCTCTCTGGTAAATATCAGGCCTATGAATGAATGGACAACATATCCTGTACTACTTTCATTTTTAGCCAGGACACACATACGCTAAAATGCAAAGAAATATAAAGACCTTGGGAAGAGTTTACACTTTTCTATTGATTTACTCTTCAACATCTAACCTAACCAGAGATCAAATGGCCAACATTCACTGGATCATAGAAAAAACAAGGGAATTCCATACACAAAAAAACCTACTTCTGCTTCATTGACTACACTAAAGTTTTTGACTGTGTACAAACCGTGGAAAATTCTTAAAAAGATGGGAATTCCAGACCACCTTAGCTGTCTCCTGAGAAACCTGTATGCAGGTCAAGAAGAAATCAGAACTAGACATGCATCAATGGACTGGTTCCAAATTGGGAAAGGAGTACATCAAGGCTGTATACTGTCACCCTGCTTACTTAACTTTTACATCATGCTATACGTCAGGCTTGATGAATCACAACCTGGAATGAAGACCGCCAGGAAAAATATCAACAACCTCAGATATGCAGATGATACCACTCTACTGGCAGAAAGTGAAGAGGAACTAAAGAGTTTCTTGATGAAGGTAAAAGAGGAGCGTGAAAAAGCTGGCTTAAAACTCAACCTGCAAAAAACTAAGATAATGCCTTCCAGTCCTATCACTCATGGCAAACAGATGGGGGAAACATGGAAAGAGTGACTGATTTTATTTTCCTGGGCTTCAAAATCACTGCAGATGGTGACTGAAGCCATGATATTAAAAGATGTTAACTCCTTGGAAGAAAAGCTATGACAAGCCTAGACAGCGTATCAAAAGGTAACATCACTTTGCCGACAAAGGTCCATATAGTCTAAGCTATGGCTTTTCCAGTAGTCATGTATGGATGTGAGAGTTGGACCATAAAGAAGGCTGAGCACCAAAGAACTGATGCTTTTGAACTGTGGTGCGGGAGAAGACTCTGGAGAGTCCCTTGAACAGCAAGGAAATCAAACCAGTCAATCCTAAAGGAAATCAACCTTGAATATTCACTGGAAGGACTGATGCTGAAGCTGCAAAACTTTGGCCACCTGATGTGAAGAGCCGACTCACTGGAAAGACCCTGATGCTGTAAAAGATTGAGGGCAGGAGGAGAAGAGGGTAGTAGAGAATGAGATGGTTGGATGGCATCACCAACTCAACGGACATGAGTCTGAGCAAAGTCTGGGAGACAGTGAAGGACAGGGAAGCCTGGTGTGCTGCAGTCCTCGGAGTCGCAGAGTCGGATATGACTTAGTGACTGAACAACATCACCATCTAACCTAAAACTTATATGCTACAATATATAGGTATTTTTTCAATTGTTTCCATGGTATGGTATATATATTATTGGTGATATGTGAGAAGATGATTTAAATGTAACATAATTGCCTTCTTTAAAAAATATGCTGGTGAACAATGGAAAAAACATTCTTCATTCTATAGACTCTGAAATGCTGTTGAATTCAAGGTACATAATTAAACTTACACATCACCAAGGAAATAAAGAAAAAAACTTGATCTTAGATGCATTACCATTTGGTATACAGATACTGCAAAAAAAAATCATGTAAGTAATGTATTAAGGAGACGTTTGGAAGATACTGCACTATCACGTGCATGCGTGCTCACGGTGTCTAACTCTTTGCGACCCACGGACTGTAGCGCACAGGCGCCTCTGTCCAGGGAGTTTTCCAGGCAAGGAGACTGGAGTGGGTGCCATTTCCCACTTCAGGGGGTCTTCCCGACCCAAGACTGAACCCATGTCTCCTGCATCTCCTGCGCTGGCAGGCAGATCCTTTACCAGTGAGCCACCTGGGAAGCTCTCGTATCTCACTACATGCTAATGCAAATCCTTCATAATACAAACTGCTCCTTACCTTTCTTTCCTCGAGTTGCTTTATTCTCTCATTTTGCTTCATAAGACCTACTTTTCCAGTCCATTAAAAGTCTGAATCCATTCAAAGCAGGCCTGAGCAGGGCCTCAAACAGCCGGTCCTCCCCCACAGAAACGACAGCCTCTCTCTGCAGGTTTCTGCTACTAATACCTGAAAACTTCCACCACTTCCCCAATCCTGACAGCGATTGCTGGCACAGTAGCAGAATACAAGACCTACTCTGGACTGTCACTGTAGCACCTCCAACTCCACATATTCCAAACAGAAGCCACCACTGGCCTCCCCCCTCCCTACACCATATCTTCTTTCTTATACCAAATGGTAATGCATCTTCTTTCTTAATATTCCACTGGGAATCTTGGTCAGCCTAGGTCTTCAAGGCTAGAAACTGACACTATTTCCAACAGCATCTGACACCATCTCCCACTGCTTTCTCTGAAATGCACAATTTTCATCTTTCCATTTCATGCCACCACTACTGGTCTAGCAACTGGTTCTCAAGCATTTGTTGAATTAAATTTATTTAGACCTTATTACTGAAGAAACAAAATAACCAGCTAAGAAATGATTCTGGTCAATTCCTCTTTGGAACATTACCTGGCATAACCATTCTGTCAACAGACATAAAACGTCCCAGCTCAAAAAAGATACGTCCTACGGCATACATACCCAGAATGAACAACTTGAGGCTTCTTTAAAATTTTTCATGCATGAGCTTCTGTCACTGCTACTACTTCTGCCTCATTTACACATACCACCTAATCCATTTGGATAAATCCTATATATCCTTCTAGGCTTCCTTTGTAACTCAGCTGATAAAGAATCCGCCTGTAATGGAGAAGACCCTGGTTCGATTCCTGGGTTGGGAAGATCCCCTGGAAAAGTATGGAAAGGCTACTCACTCCAGTATTCTGGCCTGGAGAACCCCATGGACTGTAGAAACCCATGGACTTGCAAAGAGTTGTACATGACTGAGCAACTTTCACTTTACTACATATCCTTCAGTATTTGGTTTGAAAACAGTAATTTCACTATGAAAGTTTTCCCTTCAGAGTTCAATGTACAGTTTCAACATAGCTCTATTTTATAATAGAGCTCACTACATGCCACTATAATTATTTCCATTTCTATTTGTCTAGACTATGATTAGCTATATAGGTCATTTTCCTACTCAACATCTGAACTCAAGGGCCATACACAACGTGTTAACAAGATGCATTACAATATAGATTACTAGATAAGAACACAGGTTCTGGAATGAGACCATTTTGGATGTGAATTTTGGCTCCAAACCTATTTGAATCGCTTTGGGACGTTCACTCAGTCTCCTCATCTGTAAAATGGAGATAACATCAATAAGTTTTCTAATCAGTGTTCAATGAATACTAATTCTGATGAGGACAAGAAAGATGCTCAATGACTGCTTTCTGGATTTAAAAAAAAGCACAATTTAAGTCAATACAAGAAATTAACCAGAGCCTTCTATTACCTACACACTGAATAAATGTTTCAAGCACACCCATGCCCATTTAAAACCTCTAATTCTAGTTCTTACCATAAATCCAACATTTCTACCTGCCTTTCTTCATACAGAAGAAATCCCTGGGACTGACAGATGTATAAGTTTCCATTATTCATTATAAACTTTCTAAGTCCAAAATTTTTTTTTAAAAGTAATGTGATTTTGCTGAAACAAAAACTTGAGGCTAACCAAGAAGAAATAACTGAGCCAAGCAATATTAACCGTTTTTCTCCACACATTCTCAACTCTCAGGACACCCTTTCACAGTACTTGTCAAGATCTAGTGCATACCTCTCAACAAGGCCTCCCCAAAATGAGGATCTTCCTTCTTAATGACAAGGTCTCCCCCAAATGAACATCCTATTCTTCCCCTCTAAGACATTCTATGTTCATTCCAAATTCCTTGCCATTGTTTATGTTACTTCCTATACCCAGACTGGCCCTTTCTCCACCAACCAGATCCCTAGAGCTTCACTAGTAATCCAAACCACTAAATATTCATTGCATTTTTTCCAAGTATACGTGATTTAACATTTATTCTCTTTTGCCTAGGTCTGCTTCTTTCCCTCCCAATTTTCTCACCCTCCTCCACCTCCCTCACTCTCTCAAATACAGAGGCAAGTTCCCTCAAGAGCTACTCAAAATGTTCTGATTCATCAATGAAATTTCTCTTCTTAAAGCACAAATAATCTTCCTAAAAGAGGTTTGAGGTATCATTGATAATACTGTAAAAGTAGGACTCTTTGATCAAGCCACTCTTAATGCATCCTTTTCATGTTCCATTCTTTGTGTAATAATTTTGCTTCTACCCCCAAAACTGGACTCCTTCCCTTTCCTTTTCTCAAAGGTGAGATTATAAAGCTGTTTCTTCCAATTTGAAGCCAAGATAGTTTTTCCATCATATACATTTAATGCTTTCTAATAATTGGCAAAGATCATCAACAGTACTGCACCCACATGCACAGTTAACTCTACAGAGTCAAAAAATATAGAAGTACTATTTGGCATACTACCTGGAACAATTAAGTCCAACTTTTTTTAAAAAATAATTTAAGTGACAGGAAGAACAAGGTGAGAAAATACTCTCAAACAAAACAAATATAATCTCACATTAATGAGTCAATTGTGGCAGCTGTGAAGCTTGTTTCATTAGCAGCTAACTTACATTGAGCAGTCCCTGTCAGGCACCACACACGCCACATTCTGTTTATACTCTCATCCACTGATGAACACTGAGGCTGTGGCTACCTTTTAGCTGCTATGAATAGTGCTATGAACACTGACGAATAAATACCTGTTCAGAGTCCCTGATTTAACTTCTTTTGGGTAGATACCTAAGGAATGGAATTGCTGGATCATATTATAATTCTGTTTAATTTTTTAAGGAACCACCAGATTGTTTCCCACAGCAGCTACACTATTTCACATTCCCACCAGCAATGCACCAGGATTCTATTTTCTCCATATCTTCATCAATACTGTTCCAATTTAGACGACAGCTCTCTTAATAATGGGTATGAAGTGGTTTCTCGAGGTTTTGATTCATACTTCCCTAATGATCAGTTATACTCATCTCTTTTCATGTGCTTACTGGCCATCTGTGTAACCTTTTTGGAAAAATGTCTATTCAAATCCTTTGCCCATTTTTAGTTGGGTTGTTTTACGGTACTGTGATCCTCTATATAATCTAGATAGTAATCCTTTATCAGACATAATTTACAAATATTTTCTCTAATTCTTCGGGTTGTCTTTCACTCTCTTGATAGTGTTTCCTCTTTCTTTCTTTTGCTGCCTGTGTTTTTGATGTCATACCAAAGAAATCAGTGCCAAATCCAATGTCATAAACTTTTCCCCCTATGTTTTCTTCTAAGAGTGTCATAGTTCTAGCTCTCAAGTTTAGGTCTTTGATCCTCAATTCCTCAGATAATTTTAAAGCACAAATAATCATGTTTTTAATTTCATAAAAACTTTTTCAACTGTTAGGTGAGACTTAACAGAATCTATATGCTATAGAAACAATGATATTACAAGATGTTAATTTATGCCCTGTTTACAATTTTTAAACAATTGGAAATAAGTAAACTGATACCCATACAATGGAATATTATGCCCTTCTAAGCACAGGAGTTGGGTGAGTAACCCAGGTTAATTGAGTCATAGCCTATTCCATCAACCACATGATCCAAGGGGGAACCAATGAGAATCCTCCTCAACGACAATCCGTTCACCGAGTCACCCTGGACCTACCACAGTGAGTTCAAAACAGTAAGGGCTGTTTTGAGTTTTTAAGGAAAACAACAGTAACTGACATCTAGTAGACCACGCAAATGACTATCTGAGGTCATTCATAATTTCAACATTAACTCACAAAACATTCCTTTCAGTGACATCATTTCTTTAAGAAGCAAGAGATTTAGCAGCTGCTATGATAAAAAGCCAGCACCATGTAACAATCAGTGTGGAACAGGAAATCAGAGGTATAATGTCTGACCTGATTCTAAGGCTTGAGAATCTGTGCAGTATCCAACAGCCACATACACGGAAAAATCAAAATATTCTCCTTCAAATTGCATGAATCAATTTTTCAAATAACTAAACTGTCAGGAAATAAATACTTAGGTTGTTTGGTCTTAACTACTTAACAAATGGAGCTGTTTTTTTTGGCCAATGGGCGGGCACCATGGAAAATATTACTGAGACAGCTAACAAGAGCCTTTGGACTATGCAGCCATGAACCAGGAGAAACCTGGGAGAATCACACCAGTGCCTAGAGAGGTGCAAAGCTACAATATCTAAGACACTCTACCCCAACTCCCAGTCCTCAGAGGCCCCAAGCTGCCTGCCACAGTGCTTCAATCATGTGAGCCGCTCCAGTACTCTGCCAATAAAGCCATCCCTTTCTTTTTGGTTATTTAAGCTCTAATTCAGTTTCTATTACCAGCAGCCCAAAGTTCTAAATAACAAAATCAGATGATTCAAACATTCAGCCTGATTTTCTTAGCAAAATCGTCACTAACTAATGTAGATCAGGGTTTGCTTGTTTTTTTTTGTGTCTGTGTGTGTGTTTTCTTTTTCTTTTTTACACAATTTAGGGCATTACTTTAACTCAAATATAAATCATTCTGTTTACTATTTCCTGAATCAACTGAACAAAGAATACTGTTAGATACTGTATACTTAAAATTTAGTTTTAAAGTTTTGCACATTTCTTCACAAAAATACCCATTTGAATTAATTTTTCATGACAATATAAATCATACCACATTTTTTCTTTCAAATTCACAACAGAAATTAGAAAATTTCTAAGCAATCAAATTCTGCTATACTCAAGTTACAGCTTCAAAGAATAAATAAAACATTCAATTTTATGAACATTAAAAGTCAAATATTTCCTTAAATTAATAACTGATTTCCAGAAATAAATTCATACAGAACTCATTTACTTTATGAAGATCTGTTTAATATAAATCAAAGACAGCAGTGACTTCAGCAATGAGAACAATTTACACTTTGTTCATTGCAATTGAAAGAAAAGTAAACATTTCAAAAATGAGAAAAGCTTAAGTGAGAACTATACCAATTAATAACGGCAATTACAGCCAATTTTTATGCCCTGTGATAAAGCATTTATATAGACCTACTTCCCTGGTGGCTCAGCTGGTAAAGAATCCGCTTGCAATGTGGGAGACCTGGGTTCAATTCCTGGGCTCGGAAAATACCCTAGAGAAGGGAAAGGTTACCCACTCCAGTATTCTGGCCTAGAGAATTCCATGGACAGAGGAACCTGGCGGGCTACAGTCCATGGGGTCACGAAGAGTCGGACACGACTCAGTGACTCACAACAACAAAGAGCATTTGGAGTATGAGGACTATTGAGTTGTATAAATGCCCAGAGGCCTAGAGATGAAATGAGAGAAAAGAAATAGCGATTAAATGTTTACTTAGAAAAAAGGATAAAGAAAAAATAGAACTCATTAATCTCGTTGTACTTAACAATGAGCCACTGAGGTCTGAACACCCATTTGCCACACCCCAGCAGTGTCTGAATCAGTCAAGCAAGAAGAAAAAGGAGGAATGGAAGCAGGAGATGAAGAGAAAAAGAAAACAGGGCTCCAGGGGATAATGTGTATTAAAAAAAGAATCAAGTGATCTTTATACCATGATACCTATGCATAAATTTAGGTTAATCATGTCGTCTTTCCCTTTCCCATACATTCAAATCAATTAGAAATTTTTTTCTAAATTCTTTCATCCTAATGTTTCAGCAGCCTGTTTTTAAAATTATTCCTTTTGTCACCGGGTGAGCAGACCCAAGAGTCACTCAAGATTTCTTTAGAATTCTAATTCATCTTGCATTTTCACCCAACCTTGAACAGAGCTAAAATTTTTTAGATACATTATAAAATATTTCAGATTATCACACTGGGATGAAATGGCAGTTTCAAGGAGCTTCAAAGTTTGTTGAGGATCCTTCATCCCTGGTTTTCATTCCAACACTGTTTCATGTTTCCCTTGTACCCATTTTTTTAAAATTTATGTATCTATTTATTGGCTGTGCCACACAGCTTGTGGGATCTGTAGTTCCCCGACCAGGGATCCAACGCAGGCCCTCAACAGTGAAACTGCCAAGTCCTAACCACTGTACCGCCAGAGAACTCCCTCCTGCATCCATTCTTTATTCTAATGCTTCTCAACCTAGCAACAGAAGGAACAAGCCTTCCTGCAGTTCACTATAAAACTAATGGAAGTGTATCAGATAAGTTAAAGCAGCTTTCATCCCAGGATGAAGTCACAAAAATGCCTGTGACTGACAAATTTCACATAATATTTTACAATTATATCTTCACCTCTAACACATTGATTCATATTGCATCCCTAACCCCAATTCCATAACCCAAGGCAACCCTCACTAAAGTCTACCTATTTAATTCCAGTTTTTAGCTGGAAAGAATGAGAACAGACAAAATTTTATCATAGAATCCTAAGCAGAAAACTCAAAGGTTAAAACACTTCCAACACCACCCAATAATTCAAATCACCAGTCATACTGAAGACAACTTAAAAAGCTGGATAAAATATTTAAAATTCTCTTAAAAGCAAAGACCTAAACAGACAATGAGCTATTATCAAAATCAAATTCCCTGAGACATAAAAAAAGACTGAGATTCAGAGTTGAGTTCAATATCTGGGTTGGCATCTGCCCTGGGGGTAATTTGATGAAACTGAAGAGTTATACCAACTCAGCAGCCCCCAAATTTAAAATTCCAATTCAAGAGAATTCCCTGGTAGTATAGTGGTTAGCACCAAGCACCTTCACTTCAGTGGCCTGTGTTCAAACCCTGGTTGGGGAACTAAGATCCTGCAAGCCACAGAGTGCAGCCAGAAAAAAAAAAAAAATTCAACTACAAACTGTTAGAAACACACAACTGAAAATTTAAAGAAACAAAAAATTTGGAAAACAGATTATGAAGAAAGAGGTCAAGAAAGTATTAACAAAGAGAAAACTGGGTTTGGCTATACTTATTAAAAAAAAAAGTAGACTTTAAGGAAAGGGGGCTTCCCTGGTAGCTTAGCTGGTAAAGAATCCACCTGCAATGCGGGAGACCTGGGTTCAACCCCTGGGTTGGGAAGATCCCCTGGAGAAGGGAATGGCTACCCACTCAAGTATTCTGGCCTGGAGAATTCCAAGGACTGTATAGTCCATGAGGTCGCAAAGAGTCAGACACAACTGAGTAACTTTCACTTAAGGAAAAATGCATTACTAGAAATAGAACCTTTCATAAAGATAATATGGTTCAAGATAAGAAAACAATGATTCTATATTATATAAACCTAAAGTTTGATGTAGAAATATATAAAGCATAGGATTACAAAGATTTAGCAAGACTGAAAGAAAAATTTATATAAAATAGAGGGAAATTAAAGAGATAATGTATGTAAAAAACAACATCAAAACATATCAAGCATCAAGCACTCAGGACTAAATCCAACAAAGATGGATTATAAGGAAGTAGTGAAACACAGTAAGAAGACCAAAATAAATCACAAAGCCTAAATTATCAGTTCTCTCAGTCTGAACTGAGAACTAAGTCAGGGAACTAATATCCTGCATGTTGCTTACAGTGGCCAAAATATGAAAATTTTTTAAATTTAAAGAGTGTTCAAAAAATTAACAAATCAGTAATAGAAAAAATTTTCAATGAACGATTTTAACAGAAATTTCACAAAAGATATATAAAAAGCCAATAAACACATATAAAAATGTGCATCATCAGTCATCCACAAAAAGCACATAAAAACACCACAATGAGATAATCTCTCACACCCAGCAGAGTGACTAAAGAGACGGACAAAAATAAATAAATAAATACAGAGACGGACAAGAGCAAATGCTGGCTAGAATGGTGGGTAACTGGACTCACACACAGCTCATGGGAATGTAAACTGGCATTACCACTTTGGAGAACAGTTTGGCAACTGCTTATTAAGTTAAACGTACATTTATCCTATAACCCAACAATTTCACTCCTTGGTATTAACCCAAGAGAAGTGAAAAACACGTGATCACAGAAAGGCTTGGACACTGATGTTCAAAGCAAATTTACTCACAACAGCCCCAAGCTGGAAAGAACGCATAATTGTGTTCAGTAAAAGGTCATCAAATATACTGTAGTATATTTCTACTTGAACAGAAACATTGCTGGAATACTACTCAGCAAAAAATGAATTTTAAACTTCCCTGGTGGCTCAGATGGTAAAGCGTCTGCCTACAATGCAGGAGACCCGGGTTAAATCCCTGGGTCGGGAAGATCTCCTGGAGAAGGAAATGGCAACCCACTCCAGTATTCTTGCCTAGAAAATTCCATGGATGGAGGAGTCTGGTAGGCTACAATCCATGGGGTCACAAAGAGTTGGCCACGACTGAGCGACTTCACTTCATAAATGAAGTGCTGATACTCTCAACAATATGGATGAACTCAAAAGCACTATGTTGACTCAAAGCAGCAAGTTACAAAAGAATACTATACAATTCCATTTAAATGAAGTTCAAAAGCAGATAAAACTAATCTGTAGTGACAAATAAGAACAGTAGTTTAGGCAGAAGAAATAACCAGAAAGGGGCAAGAGGGACCTTTATAATGGGATACATAAGTTCTATATTAGGATTGAGGCAGTGGCTTCACAGTTGCAAATATTTATTGAAACTCAAACTGCACACTTCCATCTGTGTATTTCACTAAATAAAAGCTATTTTAACTGTTAAAAAAAAAGAAATAGTATCCTAAAGCAGAGGCTCTAATCCTCAACCAAAAGTAGTGTCTTTAGCAAAGGTCATACAACTTGGTTAATTTATAAGTAATTTTAATATGTACACAGATCTTTGCCATTGTATATGGTATCTTATTTACATTAATTTTGTGTTGGTTTAAGCGACTGTAAACAAATAGAATCAATTTGTATATTTTTATAAGAAATATATGATCTGTATTTAGATTTCATAAATTTGTGGTTGAAAAAGTAGATACACATGCCTGAGTTATTCAAACATCTCTAAAAGCTTTCTAATAGGTACATCCATGGGTTACATGATTATGATCCCACTTTCAGGACATTCTGGAAAAGGCAAAACTATGGGAACAGAGAACAGATTAGTGGCTGCCAGAGGTGAGGGGTGGAGGAAGGGTTTAAATAAAAAGAATAAATATGAGGGACACTTCTGGGGCAACAAAACTGTTTTGTATCTAAATTGTAGTGCTGGTTATACTGCTGTATGCATTTATCAAAACTAACAGAACTGTACATCAAAAGCAGTAAACTTTAACTTCAGGTAAATTAAAAAAAAAAAAGACTTTACAACTAAGTTTAACAAATGCTAAACTTGACAACATTTAAATAAAAACCAACCACCTCATATGCACCATCCTCCCAAGGTCCCCAGACTCTGAGGGTATGCATATGAATTCCTGACCTCCCTTATAACCAAAGAGCATACATTTTACAGTTGACTAGTGTTTTGGGTCAAGTCTGAGATTCTTCTAAGGTACTGAAATTTCCACGAAGTTAACTTGCCTCCAAGGAGATCAAGTTCATGACATGATCAAAGGCATATGCTATGTGATGGTTTCATCAGTTTACCTTGCATCTTTCATCAAGAAAATTGTTTAACCACTCACTAGTCTATAGGCAACAAGCAACAATTAAAAAAGAAACGTTGGATCTTTGAGAAAGTTCCAATTTCCCATCTGGAAGAAAAAGGGAGTTCTAGTTTCAATTCCCATCAATATTTTTCACCTATTAAAAATATTATAAAATATTAAAAATAATATAAAAAGTATTATCAAAAGTACAGCACCTTCTGAAAGTCCACATCAACTGCTATTCTTCTCAATAAAATAGCAGCCAAGATATACCTCCATAAACATAATCATCCCAGAATAATGTCTATCTTGAAAACTTTAATTTAAAAATCATATCCTTAGATTTTAAGGCTATGTAGTTCAACAGGAAAAGTATCATGTGGCTTTTGCTAAAAGTAGTTTTCGCTAACCTCAATTAGCATGCCTGAAAAGGTTTATAAGGTTGTATCTCAAGAATGTGGTAAGCACATGACTTCAAGTCACAGCTTAGAACCATCAAAGTCCCTTTCCAATCTTTTAGATGCAGGCTTTTGTTTAAACTTGTACTAAAAATTTGAACCGTGACACTCCTTATCCAGATCTTACATTACAAAATAAAACTAATGTAAACCATTTTAAGGATATTTTAAATTCTAGACATATTTTCATCAAATGACAGTAAAACATACTACTAGGCATCACAACTAGAAAATGTAGGTTCTAAGTCATCTGTTGGAGAACTGAACATGTTACTCAGGACAGGGCCAGCTTCACGGGTCTGCAACCCATGCACACTTGGTTTAATGCTATGTTGTAGCCATTCTGAAATTCTTAATTTTTGAAAAAAAATCCAGAATTTTGGGGAAAAAAAACCTTAAATTTCTGAAATTCTGTTCTGTGCCACGATTCTATGGGAAAAGAGGAAAAGAATTTACAAACAACAGTACTCCAGTGACCAACAAAAATTTACTTCTGGGCTCACAAATTAACACAAATTTTTCTTCCTCCTTATTATGACCAGAACTATACATATGGTTTCAAATCAGACTTAAGATTTCAAAAAGGTCTATATCTACTGAAGCATCATAACTGATGAATTTATTCCACCATTCAGTGATGTTAATCCTTTTATACACATTTATGAAATCCATTTTGATGTGTACTTCACCAACATGGGCTTCCCTGGTGGCTCAGCTGATAAAGAATCTGCCTGCAATGCAGGAGACCTGGGTTTGATCCCTGGGTTGGGAAAATCCACTGGAGAAGGGAAAGGCTACCACTCCAGTATTCTGTCCTGGAGAATTCCATGGACTGTATAGTCCATGGGGTCGCAAAGAGTCGGACACGACTAAGCAACTTTCACTTTCACTGACACCCAAAATTTATATATGCAGTGTTATTATTCACAAAATCTTATATTCTAAAAATGAGTATTTTATTTAAAAAGTAAGTCTTCAAAGTTTTAAGAGAGAACAAGTGAACAAGTAAACAAAAGTAAACAACAGACAAGAAGAGCGCAAACAGCTCCTGAGTCTCAAGGCAAACAACGTGTGGTAAAGAAAGAAGTCTCCCGAAAAGGCATCCTGGCACTCAGCAGGCACTCAAGCATCTCATTTTTACAACCATCTGAAGTATCAGCATTCTCTTCAGAAAAAAAAAAAAAAAAAGATTCAGCCCTGCTGATGAGGATATTAAAACTCCAAATCCACAGAAGACAAAATAGGGTGAGGCTGAAAAATTAGTAGAAATGATTAGGGAAAAAGGTAACAGAGTAAGAAGGTATATAATAAAGAAGCTTAATCCTTACTTAAAATACTTATCAAGAAGTATTAGTTTTTTCCACTGTACACAGAGATGCTTGACAAGTTTCTGGAAAGGGGATAAAATATGTCTTTAAAATTAAAAAAAAAAAATTATCCAGGATGTCTTTCAGCCACATCAGTAACATATATTTTAAAAAAGCATTTTAAAACTCCAATGGAAAGAATGAAGGGGGCCATTTTTAATAATGCAATTTCATATTCTATTTAAAGAAATTAAGTCAGAAAACTGAATAGAAGCAAGTATTGGAGAATATGGGAAAATGCAGAGAATTTACCAAGGCAAATAAATGGCTATTAAGTTGACATTTTTGTGTCAGTAAATAATGTTCTACTACAGGTTATTATTCAATAGTAACACTGAAGCCATTAACAGTCTCTGAGATGTTAGAACAAGAAATCCATTCACTCTAAAGCTGAACATTTATTAGATCTCCTCAAGCTGGGCACTGTTTTCTACCAACTTTCTACTTCAGCACTGAGGCAATCTAATCTAACAGGAGAAAGTCAGGAATCAGGTCTTTCCATTAAACTCCAGGGCTCACCATCCTCTGGGCAAGCATCTATCTAGTACAGGAAAAAGCTGCCCGTAGGAAGGAAGTCTACTTGCCCTGCATTGCTGGGCTGTAAGCTTGTGTTGTTATGGGCACCAGCACAATAGCGCAAATATAAGGGCAAGGAAGCAAAAAGCTGACCGGATTAGAGAATCTGGTCCATGTGATCAGTGTATTAATGAGACTACAATTACCTAAAAGTTCCCAAGCATACCCAAATTATTTGATTTTCAAAGAAAATTTATCAGGAGGTTAGGGTCAGTACTATAACAAAGCCACAGAAGTTTAAGAATCTTTTATTCTTAAATCTAATCTTGTTCCAAATTATAATTGCAGACTATAGACTAGGAAGAGAGACAAACACATTTAAAGGGTTTCAGAGCGGATAGACAGTTTTGTCTTCTGCTTCTATACTTTTCCCTGGAATGAGTACAGGAGAGAAAGGATTATTTAACCAGACAGTAAACCTAATCAGAAAGGCATCTTTTTTTTTTTTTTTTTTTTTGCAAAAGTCCACATTCAAAACTACCTCTCCTGCTTTCCTTCCCTTGTTTACTTCCCACAGCTTGTGGCAGAGTAAAGGAACATGGTTTCCCCCTTGACTGTGTAGTATCTCTGCACTATCTCCTGTTCTAAACAAAGCCTCCAGAACTTTTAATTCTTAATGTTTAAGAATTAAAAACATACACTAGCATTACAAAGTGTTAGTTTCCAGGCATTCCCGCACTACTTCAGAGTCAACTTAACTAACCTTGCCTCAAAACCTAATTCAGACGTTTACTACTTCTGTCATCTTGAAAAGGTCACTCTTCATTAATAAGCTTCTGACAGCAACAATATCTCAAAGTATTACTGTAAGGATTAAATGATCTAATACACAGAAGCAATTAGAAGTGGACCTGGCACTTAGCAATCACACACCGTTAGCTTAGTACTAATGCCCTGATATCAATAACTCTTTATACCACACACTAATGATCTTTCTTGAACTCTAAAAATTTAATTACTTCCCCTGACCAAACACATGAATTACTGGAGAATAAACTAATATACATAAATAACTCTTAAAAGGTCTTCATTACAGAAGTATCAATCATACAGTTCAGAACTACAGTTAAAATACTGCACACAGAGCTCTGATTTTACACCATAATAAGTTAATATAGGCTTAGACAAACTAGTCCAAAGGAATATCTCATTATTTTGTTAAACAAAACCAAATTCTGAATAAACACCACTATCTTCATATTTAAGAGCTAGTATTTACTGGGGAGCTTCCCACGTGGAGCTAGTGGTAAAGAACCTGCCTCCCAATGCAGGAGACTAAGAGATGCAGGTTTGATCCCTGGGGGGGGGGAAGATTCCCTGGAGAAGGAAATGGCAACCCATTCTAGAATTCTTGCCTGGAAAATCTCATGAACAGAGGAATCTGGCAGGCTACAATCCATGGGGTCACAAAGAGTCAGACACAACTGAAGTGACTTGGCATGCACACATTTACTAAACTATGTGCCAATCACTGAACTGTGTACTTTTCATACATTATCCTATTTAATCTTCATAGCGTTCCTGAGGTAGGACAACTCATTCTCATTTCAGAGACAGGACCCCAAGTCTCCAAAAGACTAAGTAATTTGCCCAAAATCAAAGAGCTAGTATCCTTCTAGATTCTAAAACACCAGAGCAGACACTTCATGATGTGAATGATCACCTGAGTCGAGTTTTCCAAATTCTACCAATATGACAACGTAAAATAAAACACTGAAACTTAGGCATTAAGAGAAAAAATTCAGTTCAGTTGCTCAGTCATGTCCAACCCTTTGCAACCCCATGGACTGCAGCACACCAGGCCTCCCTGTCCATCACCAACTCCCAGAGCTGGCTTGAACTCATGTCCATCGAGTTAGTGATGCCATCCAACCATCTCATCCTCTGTCGTCACCTTCTCTTCCTGCCTTCAATCTTTCCCAGCATCAGGGTCTTTTCCAATGAGTCAGCTCTTCGCATCAGGTGGCCAAAGTATTGGAGTTTCAGCTTCAGCATCAGTCGTTCCAATGAATATTCAGGACTGATCTCCTTTAAGATGGACTGGTTGGATCTCCTTGCAGTCCAAGGGACTCTCAACAGTCTTCTCTAACACCACAGTTCAAAAGCATCAATTCTTCGGCACTCAGCTTTCTTTTTTTTTTTTTTTGGCACTCAGCTTTCTTTACAGTCCAACTCTCACAACCATACACGACTATTGGGAAAACCACAGCCTTGACGAGATGGACTTTTGTCAGCAAAGTAATGTCTCTGCTTTTTAATATGCTGTCTAGGTTGATCATAGCTTTTCTTCCAAGAAGTAAGTGTATTTTAATATCATGGCTGCAGTCACCATCTGCATTGATTTTGGAGCCCAAGAAAAGAAAGTCTCTTCCTGTCTCCATTGTTTCCCCATCTATCTGCCATGAAGTGATGGGACCAAATGCCATGATCTTAGTTTTCTGAATGCTGAGTTTTAAGCCAACTTTTTCACTCTCCTCTTTCACTTTCATCAAGAGACTCCTTACTTCCTCTTCACTTTCTGTCATAAGGGTGGTATCATCTGTGTATCTGAGGTTATTGATATCTCTCCTGGCAATCTTGATTCCAGCTTGTGCTTCATCCAGTCGGACATTTTGCTGATGTACTCTGTATATAAATTAAGTAAGCAGAGTGACAATATACAGCCTTGACGTACGTCAACAGAAAAAAATAGATTTTATTTTAAATGCAAATATAACAAGAGAAAAATTTCACAAGTTACATGTGTAGAAGAAAAATTATCCAAACAGGGCATAAAGAAAACCACCACCTTCCAGTACTGCAACATGGATAGCTGCTCATTTGGTTAGATGTATGCTACAGTGTCTGGGTCTTATAGACATAAATTTTCACAAGCAAATTTACTCACATCCATGAATTGTATGCACAACAGGTATGTCTTTATCTACAAATCAACTGCCCTAAAAGTAGGTACTGTTATATGGAGAATCAGGAGGAGAATAAATGTGGCTCACACAAGCATTAGTACATCATCTCTCTGGAAGGTGGTGGTACGGAAAAACAAAAAATGCTCTTGTTAAGTTTACATTATCATCTTTGATACTTTATAGGGAGAATGTGCAAAGGACATTCAGTGACTAAAGTCCGATTAGCACCTCTCAATTAAAAAATCATGTGAAGGTGCCGGAACGTAGTACTCCTGGTGGCAGCACCACAGTAAGCACAAGCAGGAGGGAGGGAGACGGGTTTTGCTTCTCAAATGTCAGAATGTCCTGACTAACAGCACAACAACCAACAACTACAAGACACGTAAAAACATACTAAAAATTCTGATGGTATAGGAACCGGACATAACATAAGTATTTTGCCAATTGCGAGGTATATCCAAGAACTCAGATATAAAATCACCCCCAAAATTAAACTTAAAAAGAACCCATAAAGGATTGCTCTGTGGTTACATAAGAAAATATTCTCTACCTTATTCTTAGGAAATAAACTCTAAAGAAGCATAAGGACACAGCGCCTCAAACTTACTCTCAAATAGTTAAAAGAAAAAACAAAAAGTATGATAAAACATATGAAACAAAGTGTAAAAAATTGGTGAAGGACACTGGTAAGCTCCTCGTATTACTTTCATAGATTTTACTAAATCTGAAATAATATCAAAGCAAAAAATTTTTAAGTTTGCCACAAATGTGACAGAAGATTAATAAACAGTCTGTACGTACACGAACATTCGTCATTCTTTCTCTTATGACAAAAACAAAATCCAAACAAGAAAACAGGTTGTATACTCTGAACATGAGGAAGGCTGCATAAGACTGCCCTATAATGATGTTATTATGAATCATGAGAATTACATAATCTGCCTTGCTCATTTCCATGTCTTCCAAGCAATCTCTGATTATAACTTTACTAACAGGTTAGGTCCACTGCTCCAGTGTTCTATTAAATTTACAACCAAACAAAAGAAACAATTTAAAAAGAACTTTTACCAAGGAATTAAACACAAAAGTAAAGGCACTGCGGTAATAGAAGTCAAAATTGCTGGTTATCTCTTTAGGGTACATACTGACTGGGAAAGGGTGGGAGGGAGTCTTAATGAAAGAGCTGCAAATGTTCATCTTAATCTGAGTGTAGTTAGATAGGTTAAGAAGTTGCCAAAAGTTAGGGTTACTGAACTTTATTATATGCATATCATATCTCAATTGTTTAATTAAAACAAAAAGTACTTTCAGAGAAGTTCTTGGCTCACATACAAAATCTACAATGCAACAGACTAACTTATACTGCACTGGCATTCAGATTCATTAACCAGTCCCTGTAATCTTTGTTAACATGAGTGGAACACTGAGATGGATATCTTTGGGGAAAAAAAAACCCCACTGTAGAACTTTAAGAAAAAGGTGCACAACGAGATCAAGGCACATGCAAGGAAGAAAGAAGAGATGGCTCTGGAGTTCCTACCAAATAACATGTAATCTTGACTAATCTGTAACATTAACTGTGCTACAAAAAGGCTAGAAATCAGGTTAGACATCCTCCCCTATTCTATCTTAGCCTGCTTGAAAAAATAAACTTGAAGTTTTTTTCCCCTTTTGGGGGGACTATGGGAATAAAAAAATTTTTCTTAATATAGCTTTGGCAAAAATTAAAATACTACACTCTGGATGTTGTCCTTTATTCAAAACAATGTCTGCATGTACAGGACAATATAAACCAAAATCAATGTATGTAATGGTAAAGAGAACCACAAAACTAACATTTAAGAGGCAAGTATGGAAACAGATAAGGGTAGATCAGCTACTGCTATCTTCCTTCCACTGGGCTATATCTCATTTCAGAGATTGAAGTACTGTTAACCTTGCTGTGTCAGTGTTTCCACTGCACAATTTAAAACAAATTTTTTTTTTTTCTAAACAGTGAAGTTGCCAAGTAACTACTCAGAAACCACTCAACTCTACTTCAACATTTTTTTAGCCAACAACTCAAGTATTTTTTAAGTTCCCTTTCTTAATAACAAACTGAATATAATCATAGGTTCAGAAATCCACATAAAAGATCTGGGAATGGTCATTTATATTAAATTCTATAATCTATGGTAACAGAGAGATTAGATTATAATAACCTGAAAAGGACCTGAGCATATTCTTTTTAAAAGCTCCTATAATCCATACAGATTGAAAATAATCCAACTGAAAAAATTAGACAAATGATAATAGGAAATCACAGGAAAAATGCAAACGTTCAACAAATATGAAAATATAATCAACCTCAGATAACCAGAAATATACAAATGAAAACAATGACAACAATTATTTTCCATTTCTAAGACTGGCAAAAAGATACTGTTTAATTTCAAATTCTGAAATGAGCATGGAAAATGACTACTTTAGCATATACTTCTGATAGGATGAAAACTGTTACAGCTCCTCTGAAGACCATTTTGGCAGTGTGGTAAAACTATATATAGCCATGCATATCATACAACCCAGTAAATCTATTTCTCTTGATAAACTTGAGAAGTAGTCACGCGTGCACTGAGAGAGATGAAGAAAAACCTTCACTGCAACAGACAGTAACAACAAAACAAAGTTTATATAGGGAATGTTATAATATTAAGCAAATGTCTCTAAGACATATTACTGAAGCAAGCTTAAGATGTAGAGAGAAATGAACAGTGAACTAAGAAACAAGGGGAAAAACTGAGCCTGGACTTGTGACCCTCCCACCACCTCTGCCCACAGCTTGGTTCCTTCTCCCACCTGGATGGACGTGCATCTTTCAAGAGCAAGGAAGGTGAGGCACCAGTGAGGTTATTACTTGGTTTGCCCAGGATCTGCTAAAAGCAGAGAAGAGCTCCAATTCCCAAGGAAATTATTATTATCACTACAAAAAGACACTTATAAACTGGACTTCAAGGACATTAACCTCAGTACTCTGGCAGAAAAGTCACGAAACTAGTAGAAATTATGTTCACTCCATCACATTCTAACAAAAATAATGATTTCGTATGAACCTACTGCTATCCTCGCCCAATGACAGTGGTGGCAAAAAGCTGCTTTGTGTATAGGAATCACTGGCTTCATACTTTCAGAGAAGACACGCCTCCTGTTGGAACAGCTCTGACACTGTTTTGATGAGCCAAAGTTGGCTCCGTGGGTTAAGCAACAATCTTTCGACCAAATGCACTTCATATCTGTGCTTTATATCAAAGTTTGAACAATCCACATGCTAGGGAATTATTTACACATGAGGTTAAAAAAAAAATCTTTATTCCTAACAGATGTATAACACTGGTCTTGACATGATTTCCTTTGCCTCTAGGGTTCTTTTCCTAGCATTCAAAAAGTTTAAATAACAGCCATTTCCTTTTTGTTATGTAGATGGAAAAAATAAATACCCAAATGAATATAATACAACATTCAAATATTCTAAATACCAGAATATTCTAAATACCAGTAGGAATCAATACTGAATAGACAACTTTAACTTCCCCGGTGGTCCAGTGGTTAAGACTCTGAGCTCCCAATGCAGGTGGCATGGGTTCAATCTCAGGTCAGGCAACTAAGATCCCACATACCACACAAAAATAAAAAACCCTGCAGCTTCTTTTTTTAAAAAGTATATGAATAGACAAATTCAGCAAGAATACTAAGTTTACTAAATTCCCACATTCAGACTTCATCTTAAGAACCTTGTATTCCTAAAGTCTTAAGATTAGCCATGAACTTACTGGTGGGCTTAGTTTTACATAGTAAGACTCTAACAAAGTGTTTTCTCTAGCCTATTACAGATGGTTTAATTAGCATAAATAAGTCACTAAATTAACACAGTACGTAACCTAATAATGTTTTAAAAAACTGAACTAGTGAGTTTGAGTTAATTTTTCTTTAGTGTTCTCATGCATTTTTTGAATTTTTTTAAATGAAATATAGTCAATTTCCAATGTTGTGCTAATTTCTGCCGTACACCAAAGTGACTCATTTATACACACACATACATACATTTTTTAATATTCTTTCCTATTATGGCTTATTCCAGGAGATAGGATATATTCCCCTGTGCAATACGTTAAGACCCTGTTGTTTATCCATTCTAAATATAATTGTTTGCTCCCAGTCCATCATCCTCCTTCCCCACTTCGAGTTTTCCAATTTTAAAGCAAATTACCTAAGTCTTCAAGAATAAGAAAAGCACAGGTGAAATAAATTCCAAGTATAAAGTCAACCAGTATCCTAATAAAGTCAGATATCTGAAATAAATTATAAACATAATTATACTGGGTTGAATTTAACCTAGAAAAATATTTCCTACAAATTAAAACCAGGATTGGAAACACGTCCAAAGGACAATATAAATTAGTAGTCCAGAAACACTTATTATTTTTCAAGAGCAAAATTTCTTACTGGGCATATATCACTGTTTTACAACAATAATTTTATTAACCTCTTGATAAAAACTTTCCTTCCTCCTTTCTTGGCTAGCTTTTGCAGTCAACATATATAAATCAGGCAGTTTAAACCACTTCAAATCGAATGTGTCAGTGAGAAATCCGCGGCAAGATAATGTCATTCACTTTCAAGTATGTACACTTTTAGTATAAACAACAATGTGCCATGCTAAAAGAATTAGGAAGAGGGGGACTTTGAGAAAACTGTATTCACCCCGAGGGTAAAAGAAAAAAGGACAGTAAACATAGAATGAGGAAACAATTAATTACCCAGTGACTACTACCAAAACTATGTAGTCATATGATACTATTTCCCCAAACATTAAGAACTATAATTTTAGATTTTAGCCTGATACAAACTGTCTCTTATGGGAAGAAAAGAAATAAGAAAACTAACTGTACAAAGCAACTGTCCATTCTTTGTATTCTTAAAAGCAAATAAGACTGTGCACCTCTACCTTTTAGTATCCACAACCAGTAGCATCATTTTAGTGAAAATTCCCTTTACTCTTAACATGTGACATGATACAGTCCCTTTAAATTAACAGCCAATTGAGAACTTCCAGACAGATTCTGCTGAAACCCCCAGTATACCAAAAGACAGGAGACTTGTCCTAATCATTCATCAGTTTGGAGACTTTATTAACAAACAAGATAATCCCCCAACTCCTATTCCTTTCCTTTATAGGCTACAAACTGAATTAGGTCATTCTGGTTCCCCACTGCATCCACAGGCCTAGGACGTAACAGTGTCAGTAAATAGGTGGCACTTGGTAAATGTTTATTGTATTAATAAACCTAAGCCAAATCCTGTAGAGAAAACAAGCAAGGATAATAAAAAGGAAGATGTTTCAAGACAGAGAAAATGCTTCAGAGAACTCATAACTGCTATCAAAATGAAAAACTTTAAAGTTCCAAGTTACCTATACTACATGGAAGTTATTTTAAATTATATGATCAATTTAAAGATGCCTGTTTAACATCATGGACTTATTTCTCAATACAACAAGTGGTAAGACCTTATCTTGGCATACATCAGGAGGTTAGTGTAAGAAAGAGCTATCTATATGTATATGTATATATATATATATATACACACATATATATATACATACATATATAGAAAGAGAGAGAGAGACAGCGCTATATATATATATATATAGTTCTAAAGAAAGTTCTCAACAGCCCAATACAGTTCATGCTCCCAGCACTTCCTTCAAAGTTTATCTCATGCCACATAACACCAGGATTTACTCATCTTTGCTAAATGAATCACTTGAATCGTCTGCTTTAGCCACATATGATATCTGATGATTTCAGATGGGAAAAAGTATTTTCCAATCTCAAGATAAATAAGCAACATTTCCATATCAAATGATCCTCTGCCACTTATTCAAATCCCATTGTTACCCAACTATTATTTACTCATAAGCTGTCTTCAAGCTACACAAAGATCTCACTATCCAGCTATCATAGACTCAATGTCAATTTACCTATAAAATGACTTTTTACCGAGACTTTAAAAATTGTAAAAAAAAAAAAAGCAAAAAGTATTAAATAACGCACAATATTTTTATAGCTTTCTTTTATCTAGTAGTAATAATGGTGGCTGACTTTATTTTTGGGGGCTCCAAAAATCACTCCAGATGGTGACTGCAGCCATGAAATTAAAAGACACTTAGTCCTTGGAAGGAAAGTTATGACCAACCTAGATAGCATATTAAAAAGCAGACATTACTTTGTCAACAAAGGTCTGTCTAGTCAAGGCTATGGTTTTTCCAGTAGTCATGTATGGATGGATGTGAGAGTTGGACTATAAAGAAAGCTGAGTGCCGAAGAATTGATGCTTTTGAACTGTGGTGTTGGAGAAGACTGTTGAGAGTCCCCTGGACTGCAGGGAGATCCAACCAGTCCATCCTAAAGGAGATCAATCCTGGGTGTTCATTAGAAGGACTGATGTTGAGCTGAAACTCCAATACTTTGGCCACCTGATGTGAAGAGCTGACTCATTGGAAAAGACCCTGATGCTGGGAAAGATTGAGGGCAGGAGGAGAAGGGGACAACAGAGGATGAGATGGCTGGATGGCATCACTGACTCAATGGCTGTGAGTGTGGGTAAACTCCGGTAGTTTGTGATGGACAGGGAGGCCTGGCTTGGGGTCGCAAAGAGTCGGACACGACTGACTGTACTAAAAAATGATGACAAAATGACAAGAAGTAATGACAAAATGACATCTTCTACCAGTATCTAAATGCTAGCCCTGTTCCTTGAGTATTGTTCCAGAGAAATAAAGGTTCTGGTGAACAAAGATGGTCCTATTAAGTAGGTGAAAATTACACATTACAATTATAAAGTCTACTAGCTATGTGTTGCAACTTTTAATGCAAATCCCAGTACAGCTTTTTAAATCTTATATGAATGGTCTTTTCTCAGATGCTGAGGGAGTAGAGAATACTACTACTAAGAAAACAAAATTGATGCCTGCAGTCCTAAATAATGACCCAGCCACAAGAGATACCTTTGAACACATAATTTTTTCTCCAAGCAATAAATATGAAAATGTAATGCCACCCTCATGTGTGGGGAAAAAAAAGCCACTTAGAATCACCTTTTCTCTTCTAAGGTTTAAGTGGATTTTTAAGAGGCTAGTCCTCGAGTTATTTCCAAATTCTAATGAATTCTAGCTGGTGGAAACCAACAGAAAATCCTTTTCTAAAGGTGTTGGGATATTATATTGATAGAACAAGAACAGAATGAGCGGTCACTAAATCAGCGACCCAAGAAGGACAGGTCATGGTTCTGAAAAAACGCTGTCCACTGGAGAAGGGAAGGGCAAATCACTCAGCATTCTTGCCTTGAGAACCCCATGAACTGTATGTAAAGGCAAAAAGATATGACACCAGAGGATAAGCCCCCCTGCCCCCAAGTCGGTAGGTGTCCAATATGCTACTGGGGAAGAGCAGAGAAACAGCTCCATAAAGTAGGCAGAGGCTGGGCCAAAGCGGAAATGACGCTTAGTTGTGGATGTGTCTGGGCTGAATTAAAGTCTGATGCTGTAAAGAACAGTATTGCATAGGAACCTGGAACGTTAGGTCCATGAGTCAAGGTAAATTAGACATACTCAAATAGGAGATGACAAGATCAACATTTCAGCAATCAGTCAACTAAATGGATGGGAATGGGCAAATTTAATTCAGATGACCTTTGTATCTACTACTCTGGACAAGAATCCCTTAGAAGAAATAGAGTAGCCCTTGCAGTCAACAAAATGCAGTACTTGGGTGCAACCTCAAAAATAACAGAATGATCTCGGTTCATTTCCAAGGCAAACCATTCAATATCACAGTAATGCCAGTCTATGCCCCAACCACTAATGCCAAAGAAGCTGAACTTGAACAATTCTATGAAGACCTACAAGACCTTCTAGAACTAACACCGAAAGAGATGTCTTTTTCATCATAGGGGATTAGAATGCAAAAGTAGGAAATCAAGAGATATCTGGAGTAACAAGTGAGTTTGGCATTGGAGTACAAAATGAGGCAGGGCAAAGTCTAATGGAGTTTTATAAGAGAACACACTGGTCACAGCAAACACCCTCTTCCAACAACCCAGCAGACAGACATCACCAGATAGTCAATACCGAAATCAGACTAACTATATTCTTTGTAGCTGAAGATGGAGAAGCTCTACACAGTAAGGCTTGGAGCTGACTGTGGCTTAGATCATGAGCTCCCTATAGCAAAATTCAGTCTTAAATTGAAGAAAGTAGGAAAACCACTAGGCCATTCAGGTATGACCTAAACCAAATCCCTTATGACTATACAGTGGACGTAACGAATAGACTCAACAGATTAGATCTGGTAGACAGAGTGCCTGAGAACTATGAACAGAGGTTCATACACTGTATAAGAGGAGGTGACCAGAATGATCCCAAAGAAAAAGAAAGGCAGGAAGGCAAAGTGTTTGTCTGAGGAGGCCTTATAAATAGCTGAAAAAAGAAGAGAAGGAAAGGCAAAGCAGAAAGGAAAAGATATACCCAACTGAATGCAGAGTTCCAGAGAATAGCAAGGAGAGATAAAAAAAGTCCTACATGAACAATGCAAAGAAATAGAGGAAAACAACAGAATGGGAAAGACTAGCAATCTCTTCAAGAAAACTGGAGCTATCAAGGGACTATTTCATGCAAAGACAGGCATGACAACAGACAGAAACAATAAGGACCTAACAGAAGCAGAAGACATTAAGACGACGTGGCAAGAATACACAGAAGAACTATACAAAAAAGGTCTTCATGACCCAGATAAACCACAATGGTGTGGTCACTCACCTAGAACCAGACATCTTAGAGTGTGAAGTCAAGAGGGCCTTAGGAAGCGTTACTATGAACAAAGCTAATGGAGGTGATGGAATTCCAACTCAGCTATATCAAATCCTAAAAGATGATGCAATTAAAGTGCTGCACTCAATATGTTAGCAAATTTGGAATATTCAGCAATGGCCACAGGATTGGAAAAGCTCAGTTTTCATTCCAATCCCAAAGAAGGGCAATGCCAAAGAGTGGTCAAACTACCGTATAACTGTGCTCAATTCACATGCTAGCAAGGTAATGCTCCAAATCTTTCAAGCTAGGCTTCAACAGTACGTGAACCAAGAACTTCCAGATGTACAAGTTGGGCTGAGGAAAGACAGAGGAATCAGAGATCAAATCACCAACATTTGCTGGATCACAGAAAAAGCAAGGGAATTCCAGAAAAACATCTACTTCTGCTTCACTGACTATGCTAAATCCTTTTGACTGTGCACATCCTAACAAACTGTGGAAAATTCTTCAAGAGATGGGAATACCAGACCACCTTACCTGCCTCTTGAGTAACCTGTATGAAGATCAAGAAGCAACAGTTAGAACCAGACATGGAACAACAGACAAGTTCAAACTTGGGAAAGAAGTACGTCAAGGCTGTATATTGTCACCCTACTTATTTAACTTATATGCTGAGTACATCATATGAAGCAGGGCTGGATGAAGCACAAACTGGAATTAAGATTCCCAGGAGAAGTATCAACAACCTCAGATATGCAGATGATATCACATTAATGGTAGAAATTGAAGAGGAACCAAAAAGCCTCTTGATGAAGGTGAAAGAGGAGAGCGAAAAAGCTGGCTTAAAACTCAACTTGCAAAAAACTAACATCATGGCATCTGGTCCCATCACTTCATGGCAAATATATGGGGAAAAGCGGAAACAGTGACAGATTTCATTTTCTTGGGCTCCAATATCATTAAGGATGGTGACTGCAGCCATGAAATTAAAAGACGCTTGCTCCTTGGAAGAAAAGCTATGACAAATCTAGACAGCACATTAAAAAGCAGAGATATCACTTTGCCAACAAAGGTCTGTATAGTCAAAGCTACAATTTTTCCAGCAGTCATGTTTGGACTATAAAAAACGTTGAGCGCCGAAGAATTGATCCTGCGTTGCTGGAGGAGACTCTTGAGAGTCCCTTTGACAGCAAGGGGATCAAATCAGTCAATCCTATAGGAAATCAATTCTGAATATTCATTGGAAGGTCTGAAGTTGAAGCTCCAATAGTTTGGCCACCTGATGCGAACAGTCAACTCACTGGAAAAGACCCTGATGTTGGGAAAGGGCAAGAGGAGAAGGCAGTGACAGAGGAGGAGATGGTTGGATGGCATCACCCACTCAATGGACATGAGTTTGAGAAAATTCAGGGAGACAGTGAAGGACAGGGAAGCCTGGTGTGCTGCAGTCCATGGGGTCACAAAGAGTCGGACACAACTTAGCGAGTGAACAACAATATGAAAAGTGCACAAAAGAAGTGGCTCTTTTAAACAGTGAAAGACAGAGGCTTATACACTTAATTTAAAAGAAAATGTAGGAGATGAAAAGAATTCCTTGGGGAACAACATATGGATTTCTAGAGGAATAAACAGAAGAAAGTTTGTGATAAAGTTTATGCAGGTATAAGGTGGTCTTACCCATTTTTCTTCATGGCCATAAATTTCTCTGGAGAGAGGATTTTTGGGAGCCTCAATCCAGAAGTTTCTGTTTAGAGACAAGGGAAACTCCAAGAAGGCTTCTTTCTGAATTGTTGAATATCAAATGCCTTTAGTTCAAAATAATCATGTATCACTCGGATCCCCACAACAGAAAACAAGGAGCAAGTTTAGGCAAAACTTGAACTAACCAGGATCAAGGGGTGCTCTGTTGCTTCAACCGTGTCTGACTCTTTGCAGCCCCATGACTGTAGCCCACCGGGCTCCTCTGCCCATGGGATTTTCCAGGCAAGAATACTGGAGTGGACTGCCACTCTCACCATCTGGGAAGTCCAACAATAACAATACTTAAATGTTAACCGGCTTTTTTAAAGATCCCCATTTAAAAGGCACACATTGTCAGACTAAATTTTAATAATGAAAATCTATATAACTATAAGAAACACACTGTAAATATAAAGACACAGATAGCTTGAAATTAAAAGGATGGAAAAAGACCACCCAAATTCTAGTGTAGTACAAAGAAAGCTACAAGAGCTATCCATACTCATGTTAGATAAAACTGACTTTCAGCTCAGTTCAGTCGCTCAGTCGGGTCTGACTCTTTGTGAACCCATGAACTGCAGCACGCCTGGCCTCCCTATCCATCAACCAACTCCCGGATTTTACCAAACTCATGTCCATTAAATCAGTGATGCCATCCAACCATCTCATCCTCTGTCATCCCCTTCTCCTCCTGCCCTCAATCTTTCCCAGCATCAGGGTCTTTTCCAATGAGTCAGCTCTTTGCATCAGGTGGCCAAAGCATTGGAGTTTCAGCTCAACATCAGTCCTTCCAATGAACATCCAGGACTGATCTTTAGGATGGACCGGTTGGATCTCCTTGCAGTCCAAGGGACTCTCAAGAGTCTTCTCCAACACCACAGTTCAAAAGCATCAATTCTTCAGTGCTCAGCTTTCTTTACAGTCCAACTCTCACATCCATACATGACCACTGGAAAAACCACAGCCTTGACGAAATGGACCTTTGTTGGCAAAGTAATGTCTCTGCTTTTTAATGTGTTGTCTAGGTTGGTCATAACTTTCCTTCCTCAAGCTGCCTTAGGGAGAGCAAATAATACCAAAGTAGGACAAGTCGTTATGATAAAAGGGTTAACTTACTGAGAACACATCACAACTGTGAACTATAGATGCACCTAAAGACAGAACTTCAAAAAACATGAAACAAAAACCGACCGAACTGAATCTATAGATGTAGTCTGAGACTTGAGCACTCCTCTTTTAGTAACTGACAGTACAAGCAGGTCAAGAAACTTAAGTATATAAAAGACTAACAATGCTATCAACCAAAACCGATGTCTACCTGCAGGATACATATTCTTCTCAAGGACACACAGCATATTCACCATGATGTGCCTCGCCACAAAATTAATCTCAAATTCAAAAGACTGAAATCCTAGAGTATGTTCTCTGATCACAAGGGTATTAAATTAGAAATCAGTAACAACACACTTCTAAATAATCCATAGCAAAAAGACATTACAAGAGAAATTAGAAAATATCTGACATAGTATGTCAATTGTGGGTTGCAGCTGGAGCATTGCTTAGAGGAAATTTTAGTTATCTATATACAAAATGATGACCCTTAACCCTTATCTCATTCATGAAAAAGACTGACTACTTCAAGTTGTAAAACACTTCAGTTTCACAAACCTAAATGTAAAACATAAAACCACAAAACTTCAGAAGGAAAATTTAAGAAAATATTAGCGACTTTAGGCCTACAGAAGATTCCTGAGATAGGCTGTAAAGAATATTAAGTATAATAGGTCAGCAAATAACACTTCATAAAAATTAAATTTTCCAATCTTTGAAAGATACTATTAAGAAAATGAAAAGGTAAAATCCACAAATGATGAGAACATATTCCACAAAATATGATCTGTAATAAAGGATTTATATCCAGAAAATCCCCTTCACAGAGCACAGCTTCTTGGTGGTGCAGGAGCTTGAGTAACTCAATGAAGCGATGAGCCATAATGTGCGGGCCACCCAAGATGGACAGGTCACAGTGAAGAGCTCTGACAAAACGTGGTCCACTGGAGGAGGGAACGGCAAGCCGCTCCAGTATTCTTGCCTTGAGAACCCCATGAACAGTATGAAAAGGTAAAAAGATATGGCAAAGGAAGATGAGCCCCCCTGGTCAGAAGGTGTCTAATATGCTACTGTGGAAGAGCAGAGGGCAATCACCAGTGGCTCCAGAAAGAACGAAGCGCAGGGGCCAAAGCAGAACCAATGCTCAGTTATGGATGAATCTGATGGTGAATGTCAAAGTAAATCAATCCTGAATATTCACTGGAAGGAATGACAGTGAAGCTCCAATACTTTGGCCACCTGATGCAAAGAGCCAACTCATTAGAAACAATCCTGATGCTGGGAAAGACTGAAGGCAGGAGAAGGTGACAACAGAGGATGAGACTGACTAAACAGTATCATCAACTCAGTGGACACGAATTGGAGCAAACTCCGGGAGACAGTGAAGGACAGGAGAGCCTGGCAGCGCTGCAGCCCATGGGGTCTCAGAGCTGGGCGTAACTCAGAGCAGCTGGACAACAGCAACGACAACCTAGAAAAGAGGAGGAGCGCACGCAACTTAAAAACATTCCTGATTTTTCTACTGGGCCAAAGATTTTAAAGAACATTTCAAAGAAGATAAATGAATAGCAAATAAGCACATGAAAAGATGATCAGTGTTACTCATCTGGAAACTGTAAAGTAAAACTACAATAATATGTCACTACAGACTCACATGCATGCGTGCTAAGTCATGTCTGATTTTCTGTGACCCCACAGACTGCAGCCCGCCAGGCTCCTCTGTCCACGGGATTTCCCAGGCAAGAATACTAGAGTGGGTTACCATTTCCTCCTCCAAGGCATCTTCTAGACCTAGGAGTGGAACCCCAGTTTCTTGCACTAGCAGGCAGATTCTTAACTACCGAGCCATCTGGGAAGCCCGCAAACCCACAAGAATGGCTGAATAAAGACCAACAATGAGTGAAACTGAAGTCGCTCAGTCGTGTCCAACTCTTGAGACCCCATGGACTGTACAGCCTACCAGGCTCCTCGATCCATGGAATTTTCCAGGCAAGAGTACTGAAGTGGGTTGCCATTTCCTTCTCCAAAAGACTGACAATACCAAGTGTTAAAAAGAATGTGGAACAGCTAGAATTCTCATACATTGCTGGTGGCAATGAAAAACAGTGTAGTCACTTTGGAAAATAGTTGGGCAGTTTCTTATAAAGTTATAAACATACATTTACTATGTAACTCTGTAATTTCCACTTCTAGGTATTTAAATAAGAGAAACTGAAACAAATGCCCAAAGATCTATAACATACATTCATAAGAAACTTTATTTATTACCAGCTAAACAATACATACATTCATAAGGAACTTTATTATCTAGCCAAAAACTAGAAACTCAAATATTCACAACTAGTGAACAAAGAAACTGTGGAATATCCATACAATGGAATATTACTATAATCGACAAACAGAAAGGGAAAAAGTGGAAGCAGTGACAGATTTTATTTTCTTGGGCTCCAAAATTACTGCAGACGGTGACTTGCAGCCACGAAATTAAAAGACGCTTGCTCCTTGGAAGGAAAACTACGACAAACCTAGACAGCGTATTAAAAAGCAGAGACATCCCTTTGCCGACAAAGGTCTGTATAGTCAAAGCTATGGTTTTTCCAGTAGTCGTGTACGGAATGTGAGCTGGACCATAAAGAAGTCTAAGCGCCAAGAATTGATGCTTTTGAATTATGGTGCTGGAGAACACTCGAGAGTCCTTAGACTGCAAGGAGATCAAACCAGTCAATCCTAAAGGAAATCAACCTTAAATATTCACTGGACGGACAGATACTGAATTTCCAATACTCTGACCACTTGATATGAAGAACTGACTCATTGGAAAAGACCCTGATGCTGGGAAACATTGAAGGCAAAAGGAGAAGGGGGCATCAGAGGATGAGATGGTTAGATGGCATCACCAACTCAATGGACATGAACTGGACCAAACTCAAGAGACAGTAGAGGACAGGGAAGGCTGGCGTGCTGCAGTCCATGAGGTCACAAAGAACTGAAGAACTAAGCAATTGTACAACAATTATATAGAACAACCTAATACTACTTTTAACAACAGGAGTTAATTTCAAAGCATTATGTTATATCAAAGAGGGCAGACACAAAATAGTATGTATTGTGTTAATATTATTCCATTTACACATTTTAGAAAAATGTCAAAACTACAGTTACAGAAAGTGATTAGTAACTGCCACAGGCAGGGATAGGAAAGGACAGTGATCTAGACTTTCTGGAGTGATAGAAAAAGTATTTTTATGATTGTATACAATGTTTAAAACTCAAACTATATAGTTAAAAATGAGTCAATTTTGGGAATTCCCTGCCAGTCCACTGGTTAAAACTCCATGCTTCCACTGCAGGGGATGCAGGTTTGATCTCAAGTTAGGGAACTAAGATACTGCACGCCATGCAACAGGGCCAAAAACAAAAAGTGAATTTTGTGCATTATACCTCAATGAAGCCTCCCTCTGACCCCACTTAGCAAAAAAAAGTCAGAGGTATAAACATATGCTCTAGGTAAGGCAAGTTTTTTTCCTAAATCTTAGTTAGAATAGGGCCCTAAGAAGTTAATGTCTTGCCCCCAGATCATATTATCAATTACTGGTGAAACCATGTTTGGGGATACAAATCATTTTATCATAAATCTAAAACATAGAATGTAGGCTTTAGGGATGACCATGAGAATCTGTATAACTAAAACCATTTTGATGAAGCTCCAGGAACTGCATTTAACCCACAGTGGACCGTAAAGGAAGTTTCAGTTTACTTGGGGCAAGCCAGCTAAAACAGATTAGGCTAAAAGTTGGACGGTATAGCATAGACTTCTCAAATACTTGGCTTACCACATTCTTGCCAGTGGTCAAGTTTATTTTGGGAATAGATTATTTTTAAGTTCTTCATGTTCACTGCAGTGCCCTGCGCATTAATCCCATTATTCAAAGGCTTCCAAAACAATTCTGAAAGCAAGTTTTGCGTAACTGTATCTTTCATTCTCCTCTTATATGTTACAATCAAGCAATTAGGGTCAAGTAATGAATGAACCAGGTTTTGTAAGGAAACAATGCCAACAGCTTATTTTAAAACACAAGAAAATTGCTCTGAATACTTAATAACCACATGAATCTTAACCTCAGCCTTTCATGTCTGTCACCAATTCATTCACAAGGGTCTAACATCGAACTCAGAAGTAGGTAATCTACGGAACCCACAGCAATTACTAGTGGTTCACTAATTCTCAGCATATGAAGCTTATCTTTTCACTTCCTTTTATCTGTTCTACTTTTCATTTTTTTCTCCTCCCTCTTTCTGCAACCTTTATACAATTACCACGGCCTCTTTTTGAGAAAACAATAGAGGATATTCATGACTGATGAGTGAAATTATGATTATAATCTAATTTCTATCTTTGCTCTACTACTTACAGTGATAATCTCTTTAAAGGAAACCTCTCCATTATACAGGTATAAACAGAAAAGAACACTGACCCATTCTATACCCATCCTAACACAATTGAAAATACATCATCATTTTCACTGATTCTGAGTATCATTTTATATACGAACTGAATTTACCTATGTGTATTAAATGTTTACCCTGAGATTAAAGTCCAAACTATCTTTAAACATCATTAGACTGATATTAGATATATTGATCAGAATTTTCAATTTTAAGTGAAAGAAACCCAAGCTAACTTAAAATCAGAACTCCCTGGGGCTTCCCTGGTGGCTCAGTAGTAAAGAATCCCTCTGCCAAGTAGGAGACATGGGTTTGATTGCTGATCTGGGACAATCCCACATGGCTCAGAGAAACTAACTCCTAAGCCTGTGCACCATGATTACTGAGCCTGTGCTTCAGACCCGCGAGCCACAGCTACTGAGCGCAAGTACCACACCTACTGAAGCGCTCGGGCCTAGAGCCTGCGCTCCGCAGCAAGCCCACGCACAACAAGTGGAGAGCAGTCCCAGCTCGCTTCACCTCGAGAAAGCCCTTGCACAGCAACAAAGACCCAGCACAGCCAAAAACAATCTTTTTTTTAACTCAGAACTGCCTGGCTCACAGAAGGATATGAGAGTGGCGCACAGAAACAAAAAGAATGAATTTCAGGCAGTAGGGCCTCAAAGTCTCAATGCCACTGGATCCGTTTCTTTTATCTCAGGCTCCTCTTGACTCATGTGGGCTCATTTTCCCCCGCTGCAGACAAACCTCCTGCCTCCCACTAGAGGCAGTCCCAGCTTCACAAATGCAGAAAACTGACAGCTTGCTCCTGTCATCTGTGTTAACAATACCAGTGAAGAATACCTATTGGCCTTTTGTGTCAAATGCCAATCAGTACTACAAGTGATACAGACACAAAATTGGCCAGGTCTAACATGTGCTCAACCCTTAAGGCAACAGAAAATGAATAATGAGAAATCCTGCTGAATAAATCAAAAGCAGCAACTTGCCTCTGTAAGTTATCTTGATTTCATGAATCAAATGCAAGGATATCAAAAACAAAAATCCAATGAAAACCCCACACCTTTCACTACTAGTAAAATCAAGTGTTGGTTTAAGGACACAATGTAGGAATTAGCAATAATCCTCCAGATATAATCCAAAATGTATAAAATAAGGAAATCTAACCCTTGGCTCTAGATCACTGACCTAAAATTACAAAAACGTCCAAACACGGGAAAAAAGGAGAAGGTCCACTTAACGAGCAAACATATATACACATTTATGATAGTTTAGCAAGAGACAAAGCAACCTCATTTTTAAAATTCACACTCTGATGGCACAAATCTGAGAGGCTTATTTGTTGGTGATCATATAGACAACACAGCAATGGCTAAGAATCATATAACACTTGGGGAGTTGCATATTTCTGGAGAAATGCTTCCTTCCTTTTCTGGCTGTCATACAGCATACAGGATCCCAGTTCCCTGACCAAGGATCCGTCCCAGGCCCCCTGCAGTGGAGTCCTAACGACTGGACCACCGGGGAGTTCCCGCTTCCTTCCTTAAAGAGACATTTTTTATGTGAAAAAGAATCTGAAATTTCCTAGCATATTCTAAGTTTTAAATTACTTTGTTTCAGGGCTAATCATTTCAGAAAAACTGACTGTTACAAAGAAAACAAGGCAACCCCAAATTCTCTGCTGATCCACCATGCAGTTTAAACGACACAGTTTGCTACCTTCGACAGTTTTTATCTTTCCGGCATTTCCAGTCCTACACAAGCTGTTTCTGTTCTACATAACTGCATGTACACTCAGAATTCAATTCAAACGATGACCTACATTTAGTAATATCTGAGTACCTGTAAGACACAGAAAAAGGCTCACTCTCTACAATTCTTATCTTTCAGGCTCAATTTGACGGAATAAAATGATATTCTATTTTTAACAAGTAGCAAATTTATTTATGATAAAGAAATTCCTTAATACAAAGTTCTATTAGTCATACTGCTTACGAAAAATAACAAAAACACAGAGCTGCAAATAGTGTAACGGAGAAGGTCCTTGTTCATAACAATTTTAATAGCCAACACATAAGAGAACTCTTATATATGCTTCACCATTTATTAGTCACTTAATCTTAAAACAACCCTACAACGTATTATCCCTTTTTACAAAGGGGAAAACTAAGGCACAAAAACATAAGTTAACTTGCCCAAGTCATAGACACAGCTAATAATTTAGATACTTCATGACTCTGAAGCAAGTTCACTTTGAGCATTTTTACTCCTAAAACACGCAGTGCTAGTAGGCAAAGGGTCTGTTCCTCTGAACTGAATTGATTCTGGTCTTGCTTCAGTTTCTTCGAGTCTGTTCAAGTAGGAAACAGTAGCTACAGTGTCTGACATGAACATGATACTTGTGCTTACTACTGAGCTAAGTATATTCCCTGAGCTCTAGAAAACTGATACAGCACTGAGCTTCTTGAGTTAACCCTTAGTCATGACAAGACTATTCTCATCCAGTCCCAGAAACGGAAACAGCACCACAGCCCCACAAAGGTCACCACCATTCTGTATCCTCACCTTTTTGTGCATCCCCAAGTTTTACAACATTAGGGAAAAATCTTACTTGCATCCTACTATAGAAATCTTTCCTATCATTATTCCCAGTAGACACAAGTAAGATCTCATCTTGATTTCTTGGCTGACTTTCACTGATGGTATCCTAGTATGAAGCTTTGAAATAGGACCCTGGGATAGGCCATTCCCTTCAAAGGGTCTATCGTTATTCCCTGGTGAGTCAGCTTCTGGACTGCTGCCAATGTGCTTTTTGTTAACTTTATCATGAAACCATATTTCTGTAGAGTTGAAACGGTGGCCAAAACACTGCATTTCAAAAGGCTCCCTCAAGTATTTATCAAAGAAAGGACACAGATACATATCCAAGCAAGCCACTCACATATCTCAGTAAAAGAAGGAATAACCCAAGCAGGTTTATACAGTATCATGTTAAAAGATTCTCTTAACTGCAAGTGTCCAAAAATGTCCTGTAAAATCTCCTGGTAACTTGGTTTAAGTAGGTGTTATGCAAATTGGTATATATATATATTTTTTTAATTTTCAAAATTAAATTTAACGTTTTTATTTTATCCTATTCTTAAAATTTTTTATTATTTTAGCATGTGTATTTTTGTTTTTGGTTTTTTTTTACACTTTTTTTTTTAATTAGTTGGAGGCTAATTACTTCACACAAATTGGTATATTTTAAAGTTTTTTATGCTCTTCTGGCTGAAGAATTCTTAAGTTAAAGAAAGTTTGAGATACCCAGGAGTTTTCTGAAGGCTCACCAAATATCTCTAAGGGGAAAAATCTATTTTTATACTTTTTTAAAGGAACTCACTAATAAATTTTTGGCTTTCTAGTTTTGAGAAGGTGAAACACTGTTGGGAATGGGGGAAGGGTGTATGCAGTGCAGCTGAAGTAGTTCCACAGAGCAGGAACGCAAAAGTTCCTAGCCCCAAATAAAGTACTGGACAGCTATAATGCTTCCAGGGAAAGAAACAGTGTCATTACTGCAGTAACAGAAGCAGCGATCACAACAGGCCTACACGGAGTGCTAGCTACTGTTAAAAGCACTTGCTGAATCTAACAAAAGCCCCAAGAATACTGTCAGCCCTGTTTTAAAATTGAGAAATCTGAAGCAAGACGTTAAGCAATCTGTCTAGGATCGCAGAGTACTAGTGGCAGAACCACGACTCTAACCTAAGCCTGAGCTCTTATCCATCACACTAAACTGGAATAGTGAAAAGGGCGTCCAACTTGGTATCAGAGGATCTGGGTTGAAGTTCTAGTTCAGCTACTCACTAGCAGTGCAATCTCAGACAAGTAATGACACTTTTTACACACAATTTATTCACCTGTTAAGTGAGAGTTAATAGTATCACCTGCCCTGACTACCTCACAAGGTAGCAGTGAAAATTAAGTGTGCAACTAATACAACTAATTAACATTTTATGTGTAATACTGATTCCATAACAGTTGCTACCTCCGTATTCCCATGTTTCTAATTCTGGCAACCCTATTCTGGAATTCTCAACGTGAATCACCAATATTGCAGTCTCAGGAAAAATAAGAGACTAAGTGTTGCCCCTATCAAACAACCACATACAGAAGAGGAATGGTTACTTTCAACCCCCATTACTGTCAAGATTGGGCATCTCCAGGTAGATATTTCCAGAGGAAATAACTAGAAAATGATAGCCCACAAGTAAGATAACCCTTAACCAAAGGTTCACATTTGAAGTGCAATGTGTCTTGGTTCTAAACACAACATTCAGTTTCTAACTCAGAAGAAAAGTACATTGCTGAAAGAAGCTCTGTAGCTCTGTATACCAAGTACCTCAGTCAGCCTCTGAAAGGCTCAAACTAAGACTCTGAGACTAATCAAAAGAAATACACACATACTATGCTCAATCATATCACCTGTGGTCTCTGTAGTCCTCTGAAGAATCAGAATTGGAACCTCAATATTAATTTGCAAACATTGCCTGCAATTTCTTTTCCAAGGTAAAAAGGCCTTACCTCTTTTTCTTGGCTTCACACCACTAGAAAAAGAAAGGTCAGTCACTACACAAAGAGAATACTTTCGTTCAAGTAGCTAATCAACCATAAACTTGTAAGTTTCAAGACATGTTGACATGAAATTGGCCACCAATATTAGTATTTCCAGTCATCCTGGGGGCGTCTACAGTGCTAAGCCTGTTCTTCTTAAGACTTTTCACAACCAATTATATAACCATTCTGCTAGCTAGAGGAACAAAAGTAAGTCAAAGGCTCACAATTCAAGAGCTACTAAAAACAAAATATGAAATTATGCAGTGGGTGGGAGGTTGGAGGGATGTTTAAGAGGGAGAGGACATGGGTATACCTACGGCTGATTCACAATGCTATACTGCAGAGACTAACACAACATCGTAAAGCAATTATCCCCCAATTAAAAACAAAGTAACTTTGAAAAAAAGAAATTATGCACTAAGGAGTTTGATAAGTAAATATACTCACTGATTAAGTACATGCGCCTATTTCCTTAATTTTAAAAATACTAATTATTTATAGTTTACACTGTATGGTTATTTATGTAACAAATTACTCTCATTCTAGAGTGAAATTTTAGAAGGGATTTACTAAGAAAATAACAAAATTCTGTGAATATTACGAGCTTTCTAAAGTTCCATAGTAAAGTTAAAAAACTTCTAGGCACCAGGTTTTTTTTGTAAACCATGAGAAAATACATTAATATGGGCACACACATACAAGTGTGTGAATATGTTTATACCAGCTTTGTTTATAGTTATCAAAAACTGGAAACAACCTGAATGATCTTGGAACGTGAATGTAAAAACTGGGATACATCCATAAAATGGAATGCTTCGACAATAAAAAGTAATCCCTGATACACAAACTATGGACATCTCAAAGTGCATTATGTTAAATAAAAGCAGCCAATCTCAAAAAGTTACATACTGCATGATTCCATTTATATAAAATTCTGGAAAAGACAAAACTATAGTGACAAAACACATCAGGAGCTGCCAAGGACAAGAAGTGGGAGTCCTCCTGACTGAAGGACCAGGAGGAAAATTTCTGAGGCGATGGAACTCTCCTCTATCTTGATGAGAGTACTGATCACATGTGTTTCCAAAACTTGCAGAACAGTACTCAAAAAGGGTGACTTTTACTGCATATAAATTATACTTTATATTTTATTACTATTATAAAAAACTATGCTTTAAATTTTTTCAAACCACAGATGTGACAGAATCTGTAATATCGTTCTGAAAACCAGGGACCAGATACCGAAACAACCGAAGCAGAACACTAAACCTTGTTAGAACTGCCTCCACATCTGACAGCTCCCTTCCATTAACATTTTGCCCACAAGTCTAAATGGTATTTGTAGGCAGAAACAAACTGACTGAAGATTAAAAAACAAATCCACTTTTAAAAGAAAACTATCTACTGTTTACATCCTAAGCATTTTAGGAAGAAAATGAGCTTTGTCAAGGACGGAATAAAATTCAAACAGTAAGTATTAACATCAATCTTTTCCATAATCATGTCGCAACAAATAAGGTTCCTTTTCTAATTTTGGTTCAAAAAACCAAAATTTTACTTCACAAAGCCCGCGAAAGATTATTAAAAGATCTCAACATTTGCCTAAAATCTTTAAGAGCTTTCACTTAACTGGGCAATACAGCAAAGAACTGAACTACCTCTCAAGTTACTTAACCCCATTTTGCCTCAATTTCCTCATCAGTAAAACTGGAGTAATTATGATTAAATATAATAATTGGGGCTTCCCGGATGGCACTAGTGGTGAAGAACCCCCCAGTCAATGCAGGAAAGAGACTTGGGTTCAATCCCTGGGTAGGGAAGATCCCCTGGAGGAGGGCATGGCAACCCACTCCAGTATTCTTGCCTGGAAAATTCCATAGACAGAGCCACCTGGCAGGCTATAGTCTATGGGGTTGCAAAGAGTCCAACACAACTGAAAAGACAGCACACACACATGCTGGGAATAATCCCAGACAATTAAATGACTTAATACATACAAATTGCTTAGAATAGTATCTGGCATACTTAGAAGTCTCAGAAATTTTTAAGCCAATCCAAATGAATGATCTCAATCACTGTGTGTCCTTGTACAAATCATTTTCTTTTCATATCACAATTCTATTCTGTGAGGTCAGAGACCAAAATTCAATGGCCTAAACGCCTAATAATATTATTCTATGTTCCTATAATTTTACCTCAATTGCACCAGTCACCTTGCAAAGGTTAGGTATTATCCCTACTGTACAGAAAAATCTGAGGCCCAAAGTAAGTCAAATAACTTGCCCAAAGAAATAAAGAAAAAGCCAATCTAGTATTCTGAAAGTCCTTGAAACTTTGTTCTCTTCAAACATTCTAGCCTTCTATCAATGCCTTCCCTTCTTACAGACATAGGTATGACATACTCAAAAACAAAACCAAACCCTCCAATGTACTTTCTGGCCCCACAACACAGCATGCAGGAAGGCATACAGGATCTTAGTTCCCAGACCAGGGATTGAACCTCTGTCCCCTGCAGTGGAAGCCTGGAGTCTTAACCACTGGAACACCAGGGAAGTCCCTCCAATATACTCATTTTAAAATTCATTAAGCTATACATTTGTTTTATGCACCCTTCCACATGTTTAACATTGTAATTTTAAAAGATAAAATAGGTTTCTTCATTAAGTGTATTCATCTATGAATAGAGGTAGAAGAAAATTTAAAAAGCTGAAGGAAATTATATTCACTAAAATTTTGTGAGGTGGTAAAAGTTTTAAAACTGAAGTGTTACATACATACAAAAAAAGTATATACATCCTAAGTACACAACTCAATGATTCTCATAAATAAAACCATGAAATTACTGCCCAGATCAAGATACAGAACATAACTAGCAACCCCAGTCTCCCTGTGCTCACTACCAAAGATAACCATTATTCTGACTTATGTTGCCATCTATTAGGAGTTTTTTGGTAACTTTATAAAAATGGAATCACAGTTAGCGCTGCCTTGTGAATGGGTTCTTCCACATACACTTAATTTTTCTTCTTGCAGACAAAGTGCATTTAGGCTTCCCAGGTGGTACAACAGTAAAGAATCTGCCTACCAATGCAGGAGACGCAAGAGACACAGGTTCCATCCTTGAGTGAGGAAGATCCCCTGAAGGAGGAAATGGCAACCCACTCCACCATTCTTGCTGGAAAATCCTGTGGACAGGGGAGCCTGGCAGGCTACAGTCCACAGGATTGCAAAGAGTCAGACTCAACTGAGCACAACACACCATGGAGTAAAAAAGGTTCTCTCACTGCCGTCAAATATTCAATTTAAACCATCAATCATTCTGAAAAGCAAACCATTTCTCAAGCCATAAAATATCTAAGGTACCAGGAAACCAGATGTGAAAGAGACACGTGCACCCCAATGTTCATCGCAGCACTGTTTATAATAGCCAGGACATGGAAGCAACCTAGATGCCCATCAGCAGACGAATGGATAAGGAAGCTGTGGTACATATACACCATGGAATATTACTCAGCCATTAAAAAGGATTCATTTGAATCAGTTCTAATGAGATGGATAAAACTGGAGCCCATTATACAGACTGAAGTAAGCCAGAAAGATAAAGACCAATACAGTATACTAATGCATATATATGGAATTTAGAAAGATGGTAACGATAACCCTATATGCAAAACAGAAAAAGACACAGATGTACAGAACAGACTTTTGGACTCTGTGGGAGAAGGCGAGGGTGGGATGTTTCGAGAGAACAGCATCGAAACATGTATATTATCTAGGGTGAAACAGATCACCAGCCCAGGTTGGGTGCATGAGACAAGTGCTCGGGCCTGGTGCACTGGGAAGACCCAGAGGGATTGGGTAGAGAGGGAGGTGGGAGGGGGGATCGGGATGGGGAATACATGTAAATCCATGGCTGATTCATGTCAATGTATGACAAAAACCACTACAATACGTAAAGTAATTAGCCTCCAACTAATAAAAATAAATGAAAAAAAAAAATCTAAGGTATTGGTTTATTTAAAGGATAACTAGTACTCTCTCCCCAATGAGAATTCTAAGAAGCTTTCAGTTACTTTTAACAGGACAAAACAGAGATCCAAAATATCTCAATAAATATCCTTTCATCAGTAAGATTGAATTATAACTTTTAAAAAGCAAGACAGAAGAAAAAAGGGACATCATGAAGAAATTGCAGACTCTAAGTCTCTTAAAAATAATTTTGCTCTTTTATATAGAAAAGAGTTGTCAATTATAGCCAACAATAAATACAAAAATGCAAAACTTTTGTTTGCACCAAAATACTTAATTCCAATGCAAGTTTGATAGCACTGCAATAAAATTTTTAGATAAGTAAATGCTTCTATCTTATCCTGAGATCTCCTCCTGCTGCTAATCTACATCACTGTCTCATTTTAAGAGTCCATAAGCAGTGCTGTCCAACATGTAGTCACTAACCATGTGGCTATTTAAATTTAATTAAAGCGTTCAATTTAGCTCCTTGTTCAAACTAGCCAAATTTCAAGTGCTCAATATGTACTGAACAGCAGTTATCAACCATCAGAAGAACCAGAGAAAGTTCTATTGGACAACACATGTTTCATATATGCTGTCTCGTGTCGCACTCCTCGTCTCTTACAATATCCTGAATGCATATCCTAAGAAAACGGGGACTTCCCTGGTGATTCAGTGGCTAAGACTCTATGCTATCAATGTAGGGCACCAGGGTTCAATGCCTGGTGAGGGAACTAGATCCCACATGCTGCACCTAACACAGCCAAATAAATTTTTAAAAGGCCTGGGGGTGGAGAGGAGAAATTTAAAAAAGAAGAAGAAGAACATGATGATGGATGACTAGTATGGATCACTAAATTATTTCCCATCTCACTCAAATTTAATTATCACTCATTTGGAAATTACTTCTCCTTGGCCTCCATTATGCTTCATCAACCTTAATTTTAACAGCTTTTTAAAAATTTGATGTTCTCCCACTCCCCTAAATGTAATCTCAATCTTTGGCTCTTCTAGGTTTGAAATCTCATGCAGATAAGACCTACCTTTCTTCCTGCCTCAAATTCTTTATCTCCGAGCTCCTGCGAGACATTTTCACTTGTATATTCCCTGGTCTCAACGTTAAATGTGTGAAGGGTTTCATTCAGTCCTTTTCCAAACTCTCCCTCCCAGTTCTACATTTCTGTACCATCACTATTCTCTGAGGCCCAAAACCCACCAACTCTTGAGTCCCTGCCACTAAACTTCCCATTCAACTAGTTCACAAGTTATTTGTGTATTTCCTTCAGGCTGTCAACTAAGAATGCTTAAGTTAGCAAGCTAAATTACCACCCTGCCACCACCTTAATTCAGGTCCTTACTACCTAATTCTGAGTACAGGACAGATTTTTCACTGCTGTCCAATCTTTGCCTGTTCCCAATTATGCACACTGCCACAAGACATCTCTTCCCTGCAAGGGCTCAGTACAGACAGTAAAAGAAATTTCAACTACTTTAATATTTTATTTCAATTTTTAGCACTTTACAAACTTATTTTTGAATATTCTATTCTGTGCTAGCAAAACTAAAACTATTTCCCAAACATAGCTCTATGTGCCTTACCTAAGTAAAGCTTGAACTCCTCCTAGTTTCTACTACACAACTTCAACATGTTAGCTGTTTTATATGGCAAAACTACCCATCTCAGCACCTCTTATATAGCACCCAATTTTGAACGAACCTAAGTGAACAGACCAGGAATAAGAAAGTTACAAATACACATACTGGTTTAGCATCAATATTTACTGCATGCAGTTCTAGTCACCCAAGTTTACCCTGCAGAATTATTTCTATAGAAATTATCCTACAGCTGTTCAAAAGTATAAAGTGCAAGAATATCCATCAGAAACAGCACTTTTTGTAATATGGGGAAAAAGTACCAAAAAAAAAAAAAAAAATCCCTAGATGTCCATCAGTTAAGGACTGGAAGTAAGTGTCTTATCTCTATAAGAACTTTAAAAAAAACTACAGTCCTTAAAAACAGGTAAATATTTTGCGATAGGGTAAGATGTTTATAATACATTATTGAGAAAAAAAACTGTAGATCAGCATGTACAGCTTGATCCTATTAAAAGGAAATTTTAAGATCTATTTAATCAAAAACAATATGGGACTAAAATTGCATTCTATTCATACAACTGAGTACTACATAGCTATTAAGCAAACACACATATATTAACAGAGATAAATTTCAAGCTTTTTCAAACAGCAGAATATACACATTAAGGTACTATGTGCATTTTAAACACCATAATACTACATGTCAAACACACACAGACATTTGTAGGAAGAATAAAACAGTACAGCATGGCGTAAGATGGTAAAACCACCTCTGGATAATGGAAATAAGATTTAAGATGAACGCAGGAAGGACTCCAACTATGAAATATTTTTATTTTTAAAAACAAATATAAATACCCCTTTGAGGCAAATTTTACAAGATATCAACATTAAATCTAAGTCAACATCTTTTAAATTAGGCACATGGTGTCTGTTAAATTATTCTCCATATTCTTCTGAATTTTTCAAACATTTAAATTTTCTTTTAAAAACAGAAAGCCAAGATTGTGGGATTTGAGAACAGAAAAATGGGCTTAATCAACTTCTACAAGGTATTTTTTTTTTTAATAAACCTGTATGTCTTTATTATAAAATTTTTAACTAAAAAATCCTATAAATTTATATTAGTACCTACCTTTATTACCTTGATTGTCCTTGAACTTTAATCTTATTCTTTAAAAGAATAAAGGGCAGTTAATAATGTTCTACCCCAGAAATGTGTGAATGATATATCTATCTACATAAGCACTGAAGCTACTATAATGTTCAATGAACAGCAAAAGCTGATAGGCTTTACCTAATCACTTAAACTCTGGATATATTACATAGCTCTTCCTAAAGTATCAACAGACGAATGAGTAAATAAACTTACAGTGGCTCAACTCCCAGCTATATACATCAACACCAAAACCCCAATTGTCAAAATGAAAGTCATTTATCCAAGTATCTTCCAGTTCAAATTATGTGTGCAAAATCAGTATCACATCTGAGTTGCTATAATCCCATTTGACTTTTTTCCCCCATTTGATATTTTTAAATACACACAGGACTACAGTTCTTGCTCCACATGGCAAGTTAGCAGGAAAATTAGGAATTCCGGCCGAGTCCTGTGTTTAAGTTCACAGTATCTGACTTTTCAAGATAGCATTCATAATTCTCAATCAGCTCATTAGGAAGGGAAATATCAGATGGGGGTCTTGCATTTAACTGTGACCAAAGCCCAGAATGCCTCAGTGTCACAGTGGAATTTACAGTAAGAAAGTTCAAATCAGCTTGCCTGATCCATTTTCCCATACTGCTTCCTACAGCTGCCACTCTCCTTAAGAACTGGAGTCAATGTTTTGTTTTGTTTTTTTTTTGGGGGGGGGGGTCACACCCCATAGCATGCGGAACTTCCTCACCATACCCCCTTCAGTGAAGTGTGGCGTCTCAACCACTGGACCACTAAGGAAGCCCACAAACCATTTTTTTTTTAATGCTGACTAGGACTTAAACCTTCATAAGCCAGCCAATGAAAACTAAAGATGTTAAAATGTACTTTAAAATAGCAGCTTTTCCCTAATTATAAGAGTAATACCAAAAAAAAAAAAATAATAACACATGTTCATTACAGAAAACTGGAAAACTACAGAAGAATATGAGGCAGAAAATGGTCACTATTCCAGCCAGAAATTAATCACTATTAGTATTTCCATTCTTGTCTTTATAGACTCTCTCTTATGTATAAAAGTATATTAGTTCACTTACAAAACATGACTTTAAGTTCAGCAGATCAAAGGGGAAATAAAATACTAGCTTCTTCAGAATACTAATCTTTTTCAGTGTTTTCGGAATAAACCAAAACCATGGGTACAGGGAACTGGAGAGAATAAGATACGTGACAGAAATTATATTTGCTCCTTTTCATTCACGCTATGGCAAACCCTGCACTCCATGTTTGAAGAACCATTATATACCCAAAAACTGAGTGTGTTTCCTTTTTAAATAGCAAACTACTAATAAATAGCAAACTACTAATAAATACACACACACACACACACACACACACACACACACACCCCCACCCCCACCCCAGAGTCTTGCCAGTAGGAGGAACCGACACAAAGGAATTACATCAAGACTTTTTTGTCACCATGCATCTATCCTGAAGAGAAAGTAAGAGGATATCTCAAAGGCTGATGTAAAATTAATGACCTCTCCCCCAGAAACATTTTCTGTGCGCATCAGATGAAGGAATGCTCTAACTACAGAAAGTGATGTGTTGGTTTCACAAACCTATAGTTTATTTACATGTGTAAATATATAGATAAGAGTTTAAAAAGTCCATAAAACTGATAGCTTACTTTATATCAGGCAGTACATTAAGTGCTCAGGAGTGAAGGAGAACAGCCATCAGTAACTACTTCTGCAGGCTTCCTGGGTGGCTCAGTAGTAAAGAATCCATCTGCCAATACAGGAGACGTGGGTTCCATCCCTGGGTGGGGAAGATCCCCTAGAGGAGGAAATGGCAACCCACTCCAGTATTTTTGCCTGGAAAATCCCATGGACAGAAGAGCCTGGCAGGCTGCAGTCCACAGGGTCGCAGAAGAGTCGGACACGACTCAGCGACTAAATACTACCTACTTCTTCAGGGCTTATAGTCTTTAAACACAATGACAAACACTCCTTTGAGGCATGTGGCCTCAAAGGAGTCACAATATCTGTGATTAAATGATGCTCTCAAACCCTTATGAGGATCTAAGATGTCTGTGACAACACCTTATAAATCATGCTACCTAAGGTAAAAAGGAATACCTGGCCTTTTCCCCAAAATACTGTATATAGCAATCACCTTCAATATAAATTATCTTTTAACTGGCAAAAAAAAAATTTCTTTTAACTAGCAAAAAACAATCACAAGTTGCTCTTTTCACAATCTCGAAGACTTCAATATCATCTTTCCCCGATAATGACCCATCCATATAAAATTACTGAAATTAAATTCCCCATGATAGGAAGAGAGGGAGACTCATTTTTGTAGGGTAAAAGCACCATTTCCTGATTTCGTAACTAAGCAGCAGGGAGGAGAGGGGCAAATCAAAAGTAACTTATGAACTTAAGCACAAGGACTCCTGCCCAATGTCACAGGGCAGCCTGGGTGAGAGGGGAGACTGGGTGAGAATGGGTGCACGCACACGAATGACTGGGTCGCTCTGCTGTGCACCTGAAACTACCGCAATACTGTTAGTCAGCTACACTCCAACATAAAATAAAAAGTTTAAATTTTTTTAAAAAAGGAACATATTCAAACTTAAGAAAAAAAGTCACCTTTTAATCCAAGACTCAGAGAAAGTTTTGGCCCAAGAAAACATTTTTTAAGTTATTGACTCAGGCTCTTCCAAATGGAGGTAGAGTGACAGGTTAATTGTGGTATTTTGCAAGCAAAGAAAAGCTAGTACGTAGCAATTATTCATCTTTTTCAGTCTCCAAGACGGAAAGCTCTTAGAAAACAAAAATGTTACAACCAAACTGCTTTCCATAAAGCAAACTTAAAAATATACTCTACACAATATCAGTTCTTCATCTCTAAGTAGGCTACTTATTTAGACTGCTTCCTATCCTATGATTGGCCCTTTTCAAATTCAAGCACCTCAACAAAGACTAAGACAAGCACCTCAACTGGTGCTTTATGAGCAAGGTTTATGTTTGCTCTTATTGAAGACATGACTCTCAACAGCATGGGACACTTTAAAGACTATCATAATCCAAGTAGGCTGGACCATCTGCAAAACTAGTGGAAAAGCTCTGAAATAGTCAACCATAAAAGCCCAACATTACATCTTAAGTGTCTAAGACAGTTATATCCAAAGTAGAATATAGTACAGCCAAGGAGTACCCAAGATGCTCCACTGCAGTAAAGGAGAAAGATACTTGAACTTTACTTCTCATCCTTGTTAATTTTTTTCTCTATATTTTATAAGACACACAATAACCAGTTACTACACATATTATTTGTAAATTAAATAATTAAGGATTGAGGATTAATGCTCAAAAAATTTTTAAGTAGTCTCTATCATTGCCCTTCCATTTTCACCTGCCCCTTCCACAGCTAAGCTGTAGAGGGTAAGGGCTGATGATGAAAAAAGAACAAAGGAAAGGTATTTCCAAACTATTTTAAATTCCCACCAACAAGCTAAAAGGTAGTGAATCACTAGAAAGAATATTTGGAATCGGACAATATTACTGTTGCTCAGACTTTAAAATAGCACACTATTTAGAGGATACCCTGAGTATATTGAAATTTAAAAAACAACCCTTTGCCAGGTAAGCCCACTTTTAGGAATTTATGCTGAGAAAACAGCAGCATAATTGTATTTTAAAAAGCCCAAATGAGAAACTTCCCTGGCAATACAGCGGTTAGGGCTCCTCACTGCCACTGCAGGGGACACGGGTGTGATCCCTGGTCAGGGAACTAAGATTCTTCAAGCCATCTGGTGCAGCCAAAAAAAAAAAAAACAAAAGTCCAAAGGAGTTCATCACAGCTCTGTTTTATGATCTTATGAGGGAAAACTGAAATGTCCATTAAGAGGGAATTGCTGTAAACTATGCTGCACCCATATCACAGAATACTCAATACCCATTAACAGAACATCAACTTGACATGGGAAGTTGCTCTTCTTTAAGTATTTCAGTAAATAAACTCCTTACTATTGCCCTGTAGACTTCTAAAACTTTTTATAAACACACTACTTTGCCCTATGTGGTTTGTGGAATCAGTCTAAATACAATTACAAATTTGTTTTATAGAAACACGATAGGCGTGAACAAAAAAATAAGAATGACCCTGTTTCAAGGTCTTTATAACAATTCTTTCAAATGCTAGGATTTATCAATATACTTATAACTCCTTACATTTGCCAGATTATCAATCTATGAATATTTCAGAGAAATTTATGTATCTTCTGCAACTAAATTACAGAAGCATTAGCTAAAGAAAATAAATTTAGAACACAAATGAAATCAGGAAATCTTCCTACTCTCTCTCATAATAAAATCATTCTAAACATTATATGAAGAAACAAATAGGCACGTAATAGATCTAGGTCTGGACATATAACCAACATGATGCTGGATGTAGTAATCTGCACCATGAGACAACATCTTTGTAGTTACCAGGTAGTCCATTTAAGGAAAAAGAGGCTTAAGAATATTAGCATAAGTTTATGTCTTAACCCCCATTAAGTCAACAATTTATAACAAAGCTATGAGGTATTTTGAGGTATTTATGATTCCCAGGTGGCTTAGTGGTAAAGAATCTGCCTGCCAAGCAGGAGACGTGGATTTGATCCCCGGGCCAGGAAGATCCCCTGGAGGAGGAAACAGCAACCCACTCCAGTATTCTTGCCTGGAAAAATCACATAGACAAAGGAGCCTGGTGGGCTACAGTCCAGGCGGTCGCAGTCAGATGTAACAGCATGTGCATACGTGCACAAACACACACACGCACACAGTATTTCACCCTTAACAAAACAGCTTTAATTTAACCAAACTTCACAATTTTCTTGTGATTTTTCATTTGTTTTATGCCTCACTATTTTAGAGTCATCCTAACTGCAAAGCTCAGGTACCATGTCCCTAAGCAACTGCTTCCAAATTTTACAACTCAAGAGAAAATACATTGGGGAATTTCTTGGTGATCCAGTGATTAGGATTCTGCGCTTTCATTGCAGGGGTCCGGTTCAATCCCTGGTCTGGAAACTAAGATCCCAAAAGTTGCACAGAGCGGGGTGGGCGAGTGGGGGGGACTGTAATTATAAAATTACATTTTATGTGGCAACAGTACACATATAGTAACATAACAAAAGTTTCCCAAATCAATAATTATTTTTACCATTTTCTATGTGCTGTTTTTTAGAAATCACCACATTGATTTCATTATGTTGCCACCTGCCATTTATAAAACACAGCCCTAAATCATTACACAGAATGTGCCAAACTCCCTGACCCTATCACTTTCCACCACCACTTCAACATAACAAAATGGGTGAAATCCAGCAAATCTACTCTAAGGGCAAGTGAAATGAAGTGAAGGTCGCTCAGTCACGTCCGACTCTTTTCGACCCCACAGACTATACAGTCTGTGGAATTCTCCAGGCCGGAATACTGGAGTGGGTAGCCTTTCCCTTCTCCAGGGGATCTTCCCAACCCAGAGATCGAAACCAGGTCTCCCGCATTGCAGGCAGATTTTTAACCAGCTGAGCCACAAGGGAAGTCCAGGAATACTGGAGTGTGTAGCCTGCAAACCTTGGCACAAATTTAAGACATCTCAGATTCCTCTGAGGTTTCTTGAAACACTGACTATTCCTACCGGCAGACTGGATTCAAGGGCTGCTAAAAGGTTTCTCCAAGCAATAGTACAGAACAGAAACCTTTTCTGTTGCTTTATCAGTGATATTACAAAATTCTGCACTTGACAGCAGATACCAGACTTACCACTGTTCCACAAGTCAACTCTTCCAGGAAAACAGGATTCTAATACAATAGGGCTCCATCATCGTCCACTGACATTTTTAGACTGCTTTTCATACACACCATTCCATGCTGTGTATAATTTTATGTCTCTGAAATACAGAGAGAAGGTGCTCTTCTTCCTTTTACTAACGAGGGACCTGAAGCTCAGAAGGCTCCTGTGGTTTGCCAGAAACAACACAGCTAATGAGAAGCACAACACGGACTTGAACTCAGGACTTACTAGTCAACCCCTGTCATGCTACAACGGTTTTCACTTTAAATGTCTGATATGAACTTGAAAGGTCTATTAAGGTTCTAGATGCAAAAGTGAAGATAAAAGCACAAAATTAAAATGAAAAATAACAATGTCAGCAATTCTGGTAGCTTCTAAAATTGGGAATCCTAGTTCAATCGGGTATGGATTTGATCTCATTTTGTCTTAAGTTTCACTAATTATAAAACTATATATAAATTCAGCATAGACAATTACAGAATTGGGTGGTCTGTAAGAAACAACTGACCACAGAAATTACACAAACTTGCACCAAACCATTCTTAATCTTGTGGCTTCACACTCAATTATCAAGTTCCCTATGAGAAATCCGTTTTTATTTCAACACTAAGTGAATTACAACAGCATAAGCATGTTGTTTCTGCATAATACTTGCAACACGCATGCAATTTCCAGAGCACTTTTGGACAATGTTTATAATCCGTAAGTCAAAAGCAGAATCCAAAACAGAGGGTTCATCTACCTATATGAGATTAATACTAAATAACAATTACAAATTAATAAAGATGTGCAAAATCAGGCTGGAGAAACTACTTTAGGTCAATAATTACAAACCTTTTAATTTTACGGATAAGAAAATGGAGGTCTAGAGAAGTGACATTCCCAGCAGCAGTCAATTAACAACACAATCTAAAAAATAAAAAACCAAGGCACATTTAAGACCCCAAAACTAGGGACAGGATAGTGTCCGATGACAGTCTAGAAAACAGAATCTCTTAGGCAAACCACAAGGACTAAAAATCTGACTCTAACTCAATGCAAATTATCAAATAGCTTTTAATAACAAACGCTGTTATCAACCACCAAAACTGTTCTTTCTCCCACCTCAATACTATCCATTTACTCAACAAATACCTGAGGGCATAGTATATGCTGAGAACTACGCTAACCACTCCAGATACCAGAACGACTCACACAAGGCCTCGGGCTCCCGCAGCGGACAGGCAGGTGTGCTCCTCTAACCCGGCTACACCGGGACTTCACCGGATGCTGACCAAGCTCCTTCACTGCTCTCTACAGCTGTGCTCTCTCCCAACTCTTCCAAACTTCTAACAAACCTTACCACACCCCCTCTGAAATATGAATACTTCCTTTGGTAACTCAGCACTCCACTTTACCACAGAGTTAACCAGACTTTAGAACTTTAGAACTGACTTTGTGCTCCTCATGGCCTTAGGCATATTTCAAGAACTTTTCACAATCCACAGTAAACCTTCCTGGTTCACAACCCTAGTCTCAAATGACTGCTAATTCACCTGCCCTACCCCCACTTTACTATAAACCTGAATCAGACAGTCTAGGGGCAACAGTGATGTTGGAAAGCAGCTTCAGTGGAGCTCTTTGTGGCCCACAAGCAGACTTTCTGCCTCTCCCTCTCTGCTTCTGTCCTCTGGATTGCTCATTATATCTCCGGATACACCTCTAATTTTATGAAGCGTGTTCCTTAAGATGTGCACAAATAATTTTTGGCAATAGATCTGTTTCCTGTACATAAATCCACTGTATTTTAAGAGATGCTCAGGCTCCCCTCTTTTCCATACCTCTCAAATTGTATAAACAATTTGAAACACTCTCAGGAGTTGTAATTACTGGAAATCCTTTGGAATACCAGAGGTGACTTAAAGCAGACATTCACAAACCTGGCTGACTCGAATCACTCAGGGAGCTTTGTAAGGCCCCACCCTCAGAGATTTTAATTCACCAGGTCCCACGTGAGGCCCGGAAAAAGCATTTCAGGCAGTCCATACTATTTCGGACAACTGGTATTTAATTAGTTAACCATCGAACTAAAAAATCTAGTTTACAAACTGGGAAAACTTGGGTTCTCCTATGGCTTGCTATTAACTAACTACAAGTGGGGCCGTAGAAGCACACCGGTCACGTGAACAGCTCTGAGCCACCTGAAAATAAGGGAGGTAATTAGAGCTGAAAGAAGCCTTCATACGGAGCCAATCTACAATTCTAGAACCCTCCAAATTTAGCTAAATATCACAAACTGTACTGGGTTTACTCCACACAGTGTCCCTCTCTAAGCTCTTCTTCCCACCCAAGTCACAAGCCTTAGAAGGGAAGACTGCTTGACACCAACACAGGTTGGTATACCTCACTTAAACACGCATCTTGTCTCTTGCCCTACTGAAACAGCCTTGGATGTGAAAGGGGGAGGTCCCCAACACCTCTACACATATAAATCCCAACTATTTTATACTAAAAACTAAAAACAAAAATCATCCCGCATAATTCAACGCAGGCCTTGATGGCACCGTCGCCCACATTGAGAAACGAAGGTGAAGCTCAACTGGAAGAGCAAGCCCACTTTTTTTCCCTCGCTGTGGGAAAAAAAAAAGCAGACACTGTCATACAACAAAGTCTGTCAAGATACGGGTGAGAATTTAGGCTTCAGTCTGGAGACAACACCTGGATATCATTACCCCCCACAGTAGCTCCTGTGCAAAACTCACAGGTAAGGTTATCATACCCCAGAGGAGTTTTAAATATTAAAATGGCCATAAAATTTACCCTTACTATTTTGAGGCAAGTTTTCCAGCCCAAAGTACAACCAACAATACTATCTTAGGGGTCCTAAGCGGCAGGATTTTTCACCTGAGAAATCACTCTAACCTTTCGTGAGGCAGTCTGACCAGTGCCGAGTTCTCTCGAGCACCTCCGAACCATCCTTCCCACCCCGGACTACCAGGTCAGGAGGATGCCCTGCTCCCCAGTCAGGCGGCCACTCCTCCTTCCCTCAAGTCCCGGGCCCGCGCCGCTCGCCCCGGGGGCTCCGTGGCCCCCGACCTCCGGCCTCCCGCCAGAGGACGCCCACAGACCCAGTCGGGGTGAGGGGCGCACGCTCACCTCCTGGAAGTCCGCGGGCATCTCCCCGGACGCTACCGGGTAGCGCCTCACACCCCGCGTCCCCATGGGGCCCTTCCCCAACGGGTCCGGAAAGGCCGTCCCGGCCGGACCCCGCCTCCCCCGCGCCGAGGGTCCAGGCCGAGCCCCGCCGCGGCGCTCCCGCTCCCCGTGCCTCCCTCTGGCGGCCGTGGCCGCCGTCCGGGCCACCCTCCTCCGGCCACGCACGCCGTCCCCAGCCCCCCGCGGGTCGCCGCCTCCTCAGAGGGTGACAGCCGCGGCGCCGGGGCCGAGGACGGCCCCTCCTCCAGCTCCTCCTCACCCCCGGAGCAGACGGGGGGGGGGGGGTGGGCTTCCTTACCGGGCTGCAGAACATGGCGAGGCCCGTCACGGCACGGCCTCCGCCACCCCTCGAGGCGCCCAGCCAGGGCAGGCGGGGGGCAGCGCCTGGGCCGCTGGAGTGTCTCGACCGGCTGCGCCTCCGCCACCGCCTTCTCACAACCACAACAACATGGCGGCACCAGCCACACAGAGCGCGCTCCCGACGCCGAGCCGGGCCGCGAGCGGGGGCGCGCGCGCACGCTCCGGCCCGCTGCCGGCTGTCGGAGCAAGAGGCGTGGTCTGGGGCGGTAGACACACCCCGGTGGTGGGCGGGGCTGCAGATCAGCTGAACGCCCGCGGCGGGCGAGGGGTTAGCTGGGACGCTCCAGCTGAAAAAAGAGAGAAACAGGATCTGGGAATGGGCGAGGAAGTCAACCTTTGGGCGAGGCATCTTTTCCTAGCTCTACAGCCAGGGGCAAGACAATGCTCGAACAATGGTAGTATCTTTCACCTTTAATTGTGCTAAGAATAAAACTAATTAAAAAAAAAAAAACTAATTTAATGTAATGCAAGTAAATATAGCGTGCTCAAGGTTCTACTCAGAATACAATTTCACACTGCTTCCACCAAAGCTCAGGTGAAAGAAGTCTTTTCAAACAAACAAGCAAAAAAAAAAAAAAAAGGAAAAATTTGTAACCCATACACAATAATAGCTTGTAGAACAAATCTACAAACCAGGACCGAATTCCCTCAGGCCCTAATAGATTCACCTGTAAGATTAGCATTTTAACGTTCTGTCTTTGACTTTTCTGGAAAATTTCTGAATCATAGACTTAGGAGAAATTTGTGCACTTTGAATCACTATTTGCGTGTCCTCATTCTCATGGATTGAACCTTAAGATGTGCTTATGTTACATGAATCCTTAACATGTAGATCTGATGCGATCTTAACAAAGCTGTGACAATGAAAGCAAATGAAATCTATCCTTGCATTAGTTGTATTGTTTTTTTTCCATAGCACTCTGCAATTATTTATCCGTTTTTTTTATGTTTGTTGTCTTTCTATCCTATTCTTAAGTAAAAGCTATTTAAAGATAAGGATCTTCTTTGTTTTGTTCATCACTTTATCCCCAGCACCTAGAACTGCTCATGACAAATAGCCGGAAATTTTCTTGATTAATAGCTAATTTCAATACAACACATCCAATTTAATCTTCACGGCTTAAATGGGTAGATACTGTTATTATCACCATTTTACAGCTGAAGAAATTGCAGTCTAGGATAAGATACACTAAAAATTTTTTAAAAAGCTAACCCAATCCTACTGCTAACAAAAACTCTCCTCTCCCCACCAAGCTGTACTGCCAACTTTGTGGCATCATTGCCTGAAATAAAATCCCAAGTAAGAAATTACATTAGAGTTCAAAGTTAGGAAAGGCTTTGCTTTACTATCAGCTAAAAAAGAAAAAAATTTGCACAACCGAAAAACTGAGAATTATGTTTCATTTGGCCAACATACGAAGGACTTAAGCCCGAGAGTCAACCTCTCTGATAGTTCTGAGGGACTGTTCCAAAGAGGTAAGGGAGGAGCCGAATATGTAGAAATTTTTACACCAAAAATCAGGTAGTTAGAACATCGTAAGATCATTGTTAATTTAAGAAAAAAGCAGACATCTCAAGTTAATGAATTTAGCACTTTTTTATGTATGGGAAGATGCAAGCCATACGGGCTCATTGAAATCATTCCTTCAAAACGCACCATAACTTTTGGCGCTAGTATTGTAGATTTTGCACCCTGAATCCCATCAAGGTGCAGCTTAGGGGAGGCAGCTGCCAATTGTTAATGGCTTGACGGTCACAATATCCTTTGTTACTGATAAAGCAGGCTATTCTCTGCCTACAAGATTCACAGATACAGGTGCCCTTCATTTCTGATAATTAGTATTAGGCAGATGATCCTGTATCTTTTTACCTTGGCTTTCAGAAAGCCCAATGCTAATTGTGAAGTTCAATGGTGGCCTACTGTTGGCCCCTCAAATCCATGTATTAATAGTGACTTTTCCCCCTGCCTCAACTCTGCAGCTTTACTTATAGTTCTGCTACCTAGTTTTCCCTTTCCTGTTATGACTGTATAGCCTTTAAGGAATGAGAGAGGAAATAGTAAGTACAAAGAACTGATGAACAAACAAAAAATTGCTTTTCCCACCTGTTTCTCCTGTTGTCCAAGAAAATAAGCTTCCCGTCAAGTTCATTCCCGGGGAGCATACGTTTTGCTACCTAGGCCTCTGCTCGGGCCAAGACTGAAGCTTCGGCTTCTATAGCTGGCGGTCTTTTATTGGATGGAAGCTAGCACCTGACTCCAGGATGGCCCACCCACAGGCTGGCTAGCTCCACATGAGGTAGCCCGTGGCAGATATTCAGCCAATAGAGTGTTAGCATTCACTCAGCCAATCTCACAGTCACCAAGAGTCCGAAAGTAGGGGGCCGACTTTTGGCATAGCACATGGACCCCTTTTTAGACAGAGTATCCCGGCGTGCCGCCTGGCATGCTGCAGTCCATGGGGTCGCAAAGAGTGGAACACGACTGGGCAATTGAATAACAATAGTCGCAGTATTTGCCTTTTAACTTGGGCTAAATCCTCAACTAGTCCATAGACGTAGGAGAAATTTGTGCACTTTGAATCACTGTTTGCGTGTCCTCATTCTCATGGATTGAACCTTATGATGTGCTTATGTTACATGAATCCTTAACATGTAGATCTGATGCGATCTTAACAAAGCTGTGACCAGGTATTGTTCACTCCCTTGTTACACATGAGGAGGAGTAAATCAGGATTTGAACTCCGACGATTTGATTCTAGAATATGCTTTTAAACTCCATTCTGCACCTCATTCCCACTACCACCCACCCTCTTACTGTTAAGGCAGCAGACCTTAGTAAATTGTCTCCAAATAAAAAAGAGTAAACTGCTGAGTGACCTTGAAAAAACACTTCAAGGAGTAGAGCCTAAGAAGAAACAATGGAAAGGAAGCTGCTCTGGGTCTAAGGACTTACATTTGAATCTTAACACTTGAATCTTGGTGCTTCTGTGTACCTGTTTCTAATTTCCTTTTTCTTTGCCTCGGTTTTCTCATCAGCTCCATGGGGTCCCAGTCATCTCTTTGCTCACCTCACCTTGGTGTGTAAGGATTCTTTAAAGTAATAACTTGGAAAACTTTGTAACTTATGAAAAGCCAAACAAATGGGTGGGATTTATTGTGGGCTTCAGCTGACAATACCTTGTGAGGTAATTCAAGAAAAGAGAAAGTGGATCCAGGCTCAGTCACAGCTTTTCACTGCCCTATTTCTCATGAGAGGGGGCCCCTGGTGCCCCACCTCCCCTTCCTCCCTGCCTCCTGCTGCCCTTTCAGCCTCTTTTCCTTGCTGCTGTCTTTAAAGCTGAAAATGTTCTGCCAGCTGCTCAGTGACTCTTTGAAGTAGTCTAAGAACAGATGGGAACATTGATTTATGGAGGCTTCCCGGGGTCACACAGGGTCCCTGGAAAGCAGAAATCCCTCAACCCCCTAAAATGCAGTGTTCCCAATGCTAGGTCCTGCTGCTTAATGATGAAAGTCACTTCCCCTTCAGTGAGCACTTTGAGAAGATTATCCCCAAACTCTCATAACGATTCAGCATCTCATTGGCCTCCATATCCAGCTAGCAGACAGAGGTAACTGCAGCTTTCAGATTTTGAGGAACTACTTGCTCAGGATCAGACAGAAACTAGAATTGAACCCAAATTTCTGTAATTCAACATCTTCAAGGATTTTCCAGGCACCATACTACACCCCTACTGCTGGAGTTAGGTCAGCTCAACTCCAATTCAGCATAGACCAGTGGTCCTCCAAGTGTGGTCCATGAGTTCTCAGGAGACCTGAAACTTGTTCAGGGACCCAGATGGGTTAAAACTGTTTTCATAATAAAGCTAAGAACTCATTTACCTTTTTTACCATGTTGACATATGCACTGATAGTGCAAAAGCAGAGGTGGTAAAATTGCTGGCACAATTTAAGATAGTGACACCATTTATACTGGTTGCCATCATATTTTTCATGAATGTACTGGTGGTGAACTGGTAAACACTGATAGTAAACAAAATACCGATTTCACTTAAGAATGTCCTTGACAAAGCAGTTTAAAAAAGCACAAAAACAGAGGAGGAGCCAAGATGGCGGAGGAATAGGACGGGGAGACCACTTTCTCCCCTACAAATTTATTGAAAGAACAATTCAATGCAGAGCAAACTTCACAAAACAGCTTCTGATCGCTAGCTGAGGACATCAGGCGCCCAGAAAAGCAGCCCACTGTCTTCAAAATGAGGTAGGACAAAATATAAAAGATAAAAAGAGAGACAAAAGAGCTAGGGATGGAGATCCGTCCCGGGAAGGGAGTCTTAATAGAGGACGTTTCCAAACACCAGGAAACCCTCGCACTGGCGGGTCTGGGGGAAGTTTTCGAATCTCGGAGGGCAACCTAACTGGGAGGAAAATAAATAAAACCCACAGATTACATGCCTAAAAGCAACTCCCAGCAGAAAAGTACCCCAGACGCCCGCATCCGCCACCAGCAAGTGGGGGCGGAACGGAGAGGAGCGGGCGGCATTCCTTAGGGTAAGGACCAGGCCTGAGTGCTCTGAGGGCAATCGGAGGGAGCTTTTGTGAGAAACCAACTTAAAACTGTGGGACAGCAAAAGAGAGAGAGAGAAAATTAACCGGCCCGAACATGCTGCCGGCCGGTCGCAGAACAAAGGGTCTGAGCAAGTCCAGAGGAGCTAGCCGGCTGCGGACCAGCCCAGCCCCGCCGGAGGCAGGAGGCAAACTCGGCCCCAAAGGCGGCATCCCCTACCAAACTGCAAACAGGCCTCCAGTTTCTAACCAAAGACTTCATGAGATTCTGGATGGTCGGCATCCGCCGGGAGGGTCGCGGCTAAACACAGGGCACACGCACCCGACTGGCGCCGGCGGAAACTGAGGCTGGGGCTGCGGAGGGGAGAAGTCGCGCTGCACCCGGGGAGAGTGTGCCCGTCAAGCTCCTGGCTGCCTGAGCTGCTCAGGGCGGGGAAGGCACAAAACGCAGGCGCAACTGAGTCCACGCTTTTGTGAAGTACCCGAAAACTGGAACCGCACACAACCCAGGGCCCGCTCCATATAGAGCAGCATAGACGGGGAAAACAGCGCCCCCGCCTCCCCACAGCGCGATGGAACTAGTGAACCTGAACAAGAGACCACCTCTGCCTGCCTGTGTCAGGGCGGAAATTAGGCACTGAAGAGACCAGCAAACAGAAGCCAAATAAACAAAGGGAACCGCTTCAGAAGGGACCGGTGCAACAGATTAAAATCCCTGTAGAAAACACTGACTACACCGGAAGGGGCCTATAGATATCGAGCCGTGTAAGCTGGAACGAGGAGCTATCTGAAACTGAACCGAACCCACACTGACCGCAACAGCTCCAGAGAAATTCCTAGATATATTTTTACCTTTTTTTTTTACTAATTTTTTTTTTACTTTTCTTTTCTATTTTTTCTCTTTTATTTTCTTTTAAAATTCCCTATTACTCCCCCATTACTCCTTAACTTTCACTTTCATATATTTTTACAATTTTCTTAATTAGGAAAAAAATTTTTTTATCTTGTTTTTTTTTCTTTTTTATTCTTTTTCTCTTGTTTTCTTTTAAAGTCCTCTATTACTCCTCTACTACTCCTTAATTTTCATTTTCATTTCACTATAACCTTGCAAAAAAAAAAGAGAGAGAAGCCCTATTTTTAAACTGAACTTCATATATATTTCTAAAATTTTTTGTTTTTGTTTTTAATATTGTATTTTTAAGAGTCTAACCTCTACTCTAGATTTTTAATCTTTGTTTTTCAGTATGTGATATAAACTTTGGACATTTAAGAATCCAATATTCAGTTCCCATTTTTACTCAGGAGTGTGTTGATTACTCTCTCCCACTTTTGACTCTCCGTTTTCTACCTCAGAACACCTCTATTTCCTCCCTTCCCCTTCTCTTCCCAATCCAATTCTGTGAATCTCTGTGGGTGTCTGGGCTACGGAGAACACTTTGGGAACAGAGAACTGCGTAGATCTGTCTGTCTCCTCTTGAGTCCCTCTTTTTCTCCTGCTCATCTCTATCTCCCTCCTCCCTCTCCTCTTTTTCATGTAACTCTGTGAACCTCTCTGGGTGTCCCTCATGGCGGAGAATCTTTTCACCATTAACCTAGAAGTTTTATTATCAGTGCTGTATAGTTGGAGAAGTCTTGAGACTACTGGAAGAATAAAACTGAAATCCAGAGGCAAGGGACTTAAGCCCAAAACCTGAGAACACCAAAAAACTCCTGACTACAGGGAACATTAAGTAATAAGAGACCATCCAAAAGCCTCCATACCTACACTGAAACCAACCACCACCCAAGAGCCAGTAAGTTTCAGAGCTAGACATACCACGCAAATTCTCCAGCAACACAGGAACATAGCCCTGAGCGTCAACTTACAGGCTGCCCAAAGTCACACATAACACATAGATCCATCTCAAAACTCATTACTGGGCACTCCATTGCACTCCGGAGAGAAGAAATCCAGTTCCATGCACCAGAACACCGACGCAAGCTTCCCTAACCAGGAAACCTTGACAAGCCAATCGTCTAACCCCATCCACTGGGTGAAACCGCCATAATAAAAAGGAACCACAGACCTCCAGAATACAGAAAGCCCACTCCAGACACAGCAATCTAAACAAGATGAAAAGGCAGAGAAATACCCAACAGGTAAAGGAACATGAAAAATGCCCACCAAGTCAAACAAAAGAGGAGGAGATAGGGAATCTACCTGAAAAAGAATTTAGAATAATGATAATAAAAATGATCCAAAATCTTGAAAACAAAATGGAGTTACAGATAAATAGCCTGGAGACAAAGATAGAGAAGATGCAAGAAATGTTTAATAAAGACCTAGAAGAAATAAAAAAGAGTCAATTAAAAATGAATAATGCAATAAGTGAGATCAAAAACACTCTGGATGGAACCAAGAGTAGAATAATGGAGACAGAAGATAGGATAAGTGAGGTAGAAGATAAAATGGTGGAAATAAATGAAGCAGAGAGGAAAAAAGAAAAAAGAATCAAAAGAGATGAGGACAACCTCAGGGACCTCTGGGGCAATGTGAAACACCCCAACATTCGAATCATAGGAGTCCCAGAAGAAGAAGACAAAAAGAAAGGCCATGAGAAAATACTCAAGGAGATAATAGCTGAAAACTTCCCTAAAATGGGGAAGGAAATAGCCACCCAAGTCCAAGAAACCCAGAGAGTCCCAAACAGGATAAACCCAAGGCGAAACACCCCAAGACACATATTAATCAAATTAACAAAGATCAAACACAAAGAACAAATATTAAAAGCAGCAAGGGAGAAACAACAAATAACACACAAAGGGATTCCCATAAGGATAACAGCTGATCTATCAATAGAAACCCTCCAGGCCAGAAGGGAATGGCAGGACATACTTAAAGTAATGAAAGAGAATAAACTTCAACCTAGATTACTGTACCCAGCAAGGGTCTCATTCAGATATGAAGGAGAATTCAAAAGCTTTACAGACAAGCAAAAGCTGAGAGAATTCAGCACCACCAAACCAGCTCTTCAACAAATGCTGAAGGATCTTCTCTAGACAGGAAACACAGAAAGGTTGTATAAACTTGAACCCCAAACAACAAAGTAAATGGCAACGGGACCATACCTATCAATAATTACCTTAAATGTATATGGGTTGAACGCCCCAACCAAAAGACAAAGACTGGCTGAATGGATACAAAAACAAGACCTCTATATATGCTGTCTACAAGAGACCCATCTCAAAACAAGAGACACATACAGACTAAAAGTGGAGGGCTGGAAAAAAATATTACACGCAAACGGAGACCAAAAGAAAGCAGGAGTCGCAATACTCATATCAGATAAAATAGACTTTCAAATAAAGGCTGTGAAAAGAGACAAACCAGGACACTACATAATGATCAAAGGATCAATCCAAGAAGATATAACAATTATAAATATATATGCACCCAACATAGGAGCACCACAATATGTAAGGCAAATGCTAACGAGTATGAAAGAGGAAATTAATAGTAACACAATAATAGTGGGAGACTTTAATACCCCACTCACAACTATGGATAGATCAACTAAACAGAAAATTAACAAGGAAACACAAACTTTAAATGACACAATGGACCAGCTAGACCTAATTAATATCTATAGGACATTTCACCCCAAAACAATCAACTTCACCTTTTTCTCAAGTGCACACGGAACCTTCTCCAGAATAGATCACATCCTGGGCCATAAATCTAGTCTTGGAAAATTCAAAAAAATTGAAATCATTCCAGTCACCTTTTCTGACCACAGTGCAGTAAGATTAGATCTCAATTACAGGAAAAAAATTGTTAAAAATTCAAACATATGGAGGCTAAATAACACGCTTCTGAATAACCAACAAATCATAGAAGAAATCAAAAAAGAAATCAAAATATGTATAGAAATGAATGAAAATGAAAACACAACAACCCAAAACCTATGGGACACTGTAAAAGCAGTGCTAAGGGGAAGGTTCATAGCATTACAGGCTTACATCAAGAAACAAGAAAAAAGTCAAATAAATAACCTAACTCTACACCTAAAGCAACTAGAGAAGGAAGAAATGAAGAACCCCAGGGTTAGTAGAAGGAAGGAAATCTTAAAAATTAGGGCAGAAATAAATGCAAAAGAAACTAAAGAGACCATAGCAAAAATCAACAAAGCTAAAAGCTGGTTTTTTGAAAAAATAAACAAAATTGACAAACCATTAGCAAGACTCATTAAGAAACAAGAGAGAAGAACCAAATTAACAAAATTAGAAATGAAAATGGAGAGATCACAACAGACAACACTGAAATACAAAGGATCATAAGAGACTACTACCAGCAGCTCTATGCCAATAAAATGGACAACTTGGATGAAATGGACAAATTCTTAGAAAAGTATAACTTTCCAAAACTGAACCAGGAAGAAATAGAAGATCTTAACAGACCCATCACAAGCAAGGAAATCGAAACTGTAATCAGAAATCTTCCAGCAAACAAAAGCCCAGGACCAGATGGCTTCACAGCTGAATTCTACCAAAAATTTAGAGAAGAGCTAACACCTATCTTACTCAAACTCTTCCAGAAAATTGCAGAAGAAGGTAAACTTCCAAACTCATTCTATGAGGCCACCATCACCCTAATTCCAAAACCAGACAAAGATGCCACAAAAAAGAAAACTACAGGCCAATATCACTGATGAACATAGATGCAAAAATCCTTAACAAAATTCTAGCAAACAATCCAACAACATATTAAAAAGATCATACACCATGACCAAGTGGGCTTTATCCCAGGAATGCAAGGATTTTTAATATCCACAAATCAATCAATGTAATACACCACATTAACAAATTGAAAGATAAAAACCATATGATTATCTCAATAGATGCAGAGAAAGCCTTTGACAAAATTCAACACTCATTTATGATTAAAACTCTCCAGAAAGCAGGAATAGAAGGAACATACCTCAACATAATAAAAGCTATATATGACAAACCCACAGCAAGCATACCCTCAATGGTGAAAAATTGAAAGCATTCCCCTGAAATCAGGAACAAGACAAGGGTGCCCACTCTCACCACTACTATTCAACATAGTGTTGGAAGTTTTGGCCACAGCAATCAGAGCAGAAAAAGAAGTAAAAGGAATCCAGATAGGAAAAGAAGAAGTGAAACTCTCGCTGTTGGCAGATGACATGATCCTCTACATAGAAAACCCTAAAGACTCTACCAGAAAATTACTAGAGCTAATCAACAAATATAGTAAAGTTTCAGGATGTAAAATTAACACACAGAAATCCCTTGCATTCCTATATACTAACAATGAGAAAACAGAAAGAGAAATTAAGGAAACAATACCATTCACCATTGCAACAAAAAGAATAAAATACTTAGGAGTATATCTACCTAAAGAAACAAAAGACCTATACATAGAAAACTATAAAACACTGATGAAAGAAATCAAAGAGGACACAAACAGATGGAGAAACATACCATGTTCATGGATTGGAAGAATCAACATTGTCAAAATGGCTATACTACCCAAAGCAATCTATAGATTCAATGCAATCCCTATCAAGCTACCAACGGTATTTTTCACAGAACTAGACCAAAGAATTTCACAATTTGTATGGAAATACAAAAAACCTCGAATAGCCAAAGTAATCTTGAGAAAGAAGAATGGAACTGGAGGAATCAACCTGCCTGACTTCAGACTCTACTACAAAGCCACAGTCATCAAGACAGTATGGTACTGGCACAAAGACAGAAATATAGATCAATGGAACAGAATAGAAAGCCCAGAGATAAATCCACGAACCTATGGACACCTTATCTTTGACAAAGGAGGCAAGGATATACAATGGAAAAAAGACAACCTCTTTAACAAGTGGTGCTGGGAAAACTGGTCAACCACTTGTAAAAGAATGAAACTAGAACACTTTCTAACACCATACACAAAAATAAACTCAAAATGGATTAAAGATCTAAAATGTAAGACCAGAAACTATAAAACTCCTAGAGGAGAACATAGGCAAAACACTCTCCGACATAAATCACAGCAGGATCCTCTATGACCCACCTCCCAGAATATTGGAAATAAAAGCAAAAATAAACAAATGGGACCTAATGAAACTTAAAAGCTTTTGCACAACAAAGGAAACTATAAGCAAGGTGAAAAGACAGCCCTCAGATTGGGAGAAAATAATAGCAAACGAAGAAACAGACAAAGGATTAATCTCAAAATATACAAGCAACTCCTGCAGCTCAATTCCAGAAAAATAAATGACCCAATCAAAAAATGGGCCAAAGAACTAAACAGACATTTCTCCAAAGAAGACATACAGATGGCTAACAAACACATGAAAAGATGCTCAACATCACTCATTATCAGAGAAATGCAAATCAAAACCACAATGAGGTACCATTACACGCCAGTCAGGATGGCTGCTATCCAAAAGTCTACAAGCAATAAATGCTGGAGAGGGTGTGGAGAAAAGGGAACCCTCTTACACTGTTGGTGGGAATGCAAACTAGTACAGCCGCTATGGAGAACAGTGTGGAGATTTCTTAAAAAACTGGAAATAGAACTGCCATATGACCCAGCAATCCCACTTCTGGGCATACACACTGAGGAAACCAGATCTGAAAGAGACACGTGCACCCCAATGTTCATCGCAGCACTGTTTATAATAGCCAGGACATGGAAGCAACCTAGATGCCCATCAGCAGATGAATGGATAAGGAAGCTGTGGTACATATACAACATGGAATATTACTCAGCCATTAAAAAGAATTCATTTGAATCAGTTCTAATGAGATGGATGAAACTGGAGCCCATTATACAGAGTGAAGTAAGCCAGAAAGATAAAGACCATTACAGCATACTAACACATATATATGGAATTTAGAAAGATGGTAATGATAACCCTATATGCAAAACAGAAAAAGAGACACAGATGTACAGAACAGACTTTTGGACTCTGTGGGAGAAGGCGAGGGTGGGATGTTTCGAGAGAACAGCATCGAAACATGTATATTATCTACAGTGAAACAGATCACCAGCCCAGGTTGGGTGCATGAGACAAGTGCTTGGGCCTGGTGCACTGGGAAGACCCAGAGGGATTGGGTAGAGAGGGAGGTGGGAGGGGGGATCGGGATGGGGAATACATGTAAATCCATGGCTGATTCATGTCAATGTATGACAAAAACCACTACAATACTGTAAAGTAATAGCCTCCAACTAATAAAAATAAATGAAAAAAAAAAAGCACAAAAACAAAACTTCAATATTATTAACTCTAGACCTTTGCCTACAAGTCTTTTTAACATTCTCTATGATGAATAAAAATTATGCACACACACAAAAAAGTTATGCATAAAACACCTTTTTCCACTTTCTTTTTGAGGTGAAATTTATGTAACATAAAAACCATTTTAAAGTGAACAGTTAAGTGGCATTTAGTACATTCACAATATTGTGCAGCTGCCAGCATTATCCAGTTCTGAAACACTTCACATCACTCTAAAATGAAACTCCATACCTCTTAAGCTGTTAATTCCCACACATAAAGCACTTTTGCTAGGTACAGAAGTAGGATGATTGTCTCAAAGAAAAGCACTTCTGCATTGAGTTACACTGATCTAGCCTTTTTTTTTAGGGGAAAAAAATATTTTAAAAAAAGCAAATACCTTTTACTTTATGTGAAAGGCTGACATCCCTAGTAGTTCAGTTGGTAAAGAATCCGCCTGCAATGCAGGAGACCTGGGTTCAATCCCTGGGTTGAGACGATCTCCTGGAGAAGGGAATGGCTACCCACTCCAGTATTCTGGCCTGGAGAACTCCACGGACTGTATAATTCATGGGGTCACAAACAGTCAGACACAACTGAGTGACTTTCACTGAGTGAAAGGAATGGTCAAACATGTGAAATACAGTTATTCAGACTTGGATGTTTGGCAAACATTTTCTCAAAAATGTATGAAATGGGTTTGTCACATTAAGTAAAATAGTTGATGATATTTGTTGTCAGTGATAAAACTGGAGCTTCATTGGAATTTTGGAAAACTTGAACGTCCCACCATGCACTTGACAGCTTCCCAGTCCTAATGTGTTTTCTGCTTAGATGGGTAGTAATATTAACAAAAGTGAATTTTTGATATCTCATAATAAACTATGCCTACATTTGGAAGAGCTGCATAACCCAGTGAACCAATCTTTTCCAAATGACCAATGCATAATGTCACCCAATCATGCATGAATAAAAGATCTATTCAAAGTACAGGACAAACCAATAGAGTTTAGTGTGAATGAGTACAAAAGTTTCATTCAGATGAATTTATGCAACTAAACTTGAAGAAACTACCTCTTCTCAAGTTTTAGTGTAGTGTCAAAAAAAGAATATCTACAACCGTCCGAACTGTATGAGACTGAACAGTCTTCATGTATTTCAACAGAAACAAATTGACATAGGCTGAATGCAGAAGCAGATAGGAGAATACAGAATTCCTCTCTTAAATCAAACCTTAATAAGACCTGCAAATGTGTAAAACAATGCCATTCTTCTCAGTAAATTTTTCATTCTGGAACACAAGTAGTTTTTAATGAAAATATGTAATTTATATTACCATGTCTTGGGTTTGTAATATTATTTTTAAGTCATGTATCTTTTAATAAATGACAAGTACTTTAGTATCTTGTCAGTTTTAATTCTTAACAAGGTAAGAACAAGGTAATTCTTAACAAGGTTATCAATTGACATAACCTACGTAACTAAAGCTATTCAAGGTCCTCAATAATTTTTTTAAATATTATTTGTTTATTTGGCTGTGCCAGGTCTTAGCTGTGGCATACAGAATGCTCAATCTGTAGTTGCCGCATATGGGATCTAGTTCCCTAGACCAGGGATCGAACCCGGGGCCCCTGCATTGGGAGCACAGTCTTAGCCACTGGACCACTAGGGAAGTCCCAGGGTCCTCAATAATTTTTAAGGAAACCAAGATACAGAACCACTGCCATTTTCATTGGAATTTCTCCATTGCAAAGACATCTTTAGTCGGTACATGAATTTTTAAACTTAAATAGTTATGTTTAATATATATGTGGAAAAACATAGCAGATCAAACCCAGTATAACAGGTATCTTTGCTTAGGATGAGGCTAAGTTTATTTATGTAAAGTGAGGAACTGATTTAAAGAAAAATGTAGGGACATCACTGGTGGTCCTGTGGATAAGAATCTACCTTGCAATGCAAGGGACTCAGGTTCAGTCCCTGGTCAGGGAACTCAGGTCTCACATGCCACGATAGGCAACTAAGCCCTCATGCCTCAACTACTGAGCCAGTGAGGAAAGACCTGGCACAGCCAAATAAATAAATATTGAAGGAGAAAAAGAAAGAAAAATGTGACATATATATTAATCAAACCTGATGATGTCAAAAATTCATGAGGATAGCACTCAAATGACTGGTCATTGGGAAACACTGAAATAATGATAGAGTTTTTAACGGGGGCAGACCTGCCACCACACCTTACCATGTGGATGATGTCATATGTAAAATGAATTATGGTGGGAGTTAAATAAATGAGCAGGAGCACTGATGTGCTTCCAGTCCTCCTCCCAGGGAGAGGTCCCCAGCAGTGCGGTGCTGCAATAGGAAGTCGGAGGCCTGGATTCCTGACCCAGTTGAGCCACTGACTCACTGTCTGACCTGATCCCGCCCTCAGGGCCTCAGTTTTCTCATCTAGAAAATGACAGAGTAGCATGTCACCCTCTCTGTGGAGCCTCCCAGTCCTACCAACCATCCTCTGATTAAAGGATTCAGCTTCTCCTTGTTTAATTATGGCTTCAGAGAATCACAGATTTGCAGCTGGAAAGGATTCAAGAGCTCCAAGTCTCTCTGGCAAGCCCCTCCTGTGCTCCCCCACCCGATTAATTTCACGAATGAGGGAACTGAGGCCCAGAGAGGTTAAAAAGCCTGCTGGGGGGGGGAGTGGGGGTTGTCAACAGGTAATGCCCCAGGGTCCAATGGGGAAATGAGAGTGCTTCCTCTACACTTTGATGAATGATTTAGATGTTTGGTGGTTTAGACACCACTTAGGTTTTAATAAATACTGCACAATTCTGCTGGGGATGTGAATCCCACTTCGGCCTAAGAAAATCAATGCAGCTGGTCAGGAACACTGTGTTAACCAGACTGATGGACCGCTTTGTGTTACTAACTAAATCCACCTTGAAAAGGCCAATTTCCCCTTCTAAATTCCCCCCAGGGAAGGCAGAGAAGGTGAAATTGGCAAGGAGAGGATAGAAGGGGGCATGGGGCAGGGAACCATAGGAGAGGAGGGGCACCTCCCTCGGTCTCCTCTCCATCCCTCCTCCTCTCTCTACTAGCTTGGCTGTAAGAGGACACACCACCCTCAGTGCCCGGCTTGCTCTGCCCAAAGCTTCCCCGCAGCTTGGGCCAACTCAAAGCCACAAATAGAACCAGAATCCACTGAAAATAGCTCCTCCTCCCTTCTGCCCAGAGTTTCCAAGCGCTGCCAGGAAGGCCCTGCCCCAACCAGCCACAGGCCCCAAGCACGGAACTCAGGTGGAGTGACACTCAGACCACGGCCAGGGACCATCTCAAGAGCAACAGTCCCAGTAATAGCTGACCCTTATTAAATGCTGGCCCCCTGCCAGTCCTGCGGGGAGCTCTAGCTGTCAGCAACCCAACAAGGAAGTGCCAGGCGATCAACCCCATCACGCACATGAGGCTCTGAGAGCTGAGGAGCTCGCCCAGAGCCACAGAGCCAGAGAGAGGGGGAGCAGGGGTCCACGTGGTTAACCACGGAGCTGCCTGTATGCCTCTCTCCACACAACAAACGTCAGCTCGCCCCAGCTTCCTGAGGCTGTGGGACCTCAAGCTAGGCAGGCCTTCCCTTGCCAGCCAGGGAAACTGAGACCCAGAGAGAGGCAAGTCTTGCCCAAAGACACTTGGTAAACAAGTGAATCAAGTACCCAGGTCTCTCAGCTCAGAGGCCAGTGGTTTTCGCAAAGGTTGGAGCAAATAGAGACTCCCTTGTTCCTTTTATGTAAAAGCCCCATTGGTCTTTTCTTTTTTCCCTAACATTTCAGCCTCCTCCCACTTCCCACCAGAGTAGAGAACCTGCCCCTGACAGCCAGGCATCCTGAGATTACCTCTTCTTCCCCCTCTGCTCAGGGTGTTTAATGTTCTAGGGGAAGAGAGCAAACAGTAGCGCATAAATCACGGGTGACACAGGCTGGGTTTCTCCTTTGCTGAGAATGAAGCAGACGGGACCCAGCAAGGGAAGAGAATTAGCAGGGATTTGCTGGCTCATTTAAATTCAAGGTCCAAAAGACACATATTTCTCCTACCCCTGAGACTTAGATAAATTTTCCTCTGCCCCGAGATCCCATTTGTTATCAAATAATTCTCCGAAACAGTCTTTGCCTCCAAGGTGATGGCAAGAAAGACGAGAATAAGGCTGCAAAAGCTCTGCTGGAAAGGAATTAAGTTATTTAAGAAGCGGTCTAAGGGTATGAAAAATAATCTCTCACCTGGTGTCAAAAAAATCTCGGTTCCATTCCCAGACCTGCTAAAGTGTCTGCCAAGCTGCCTCAGTTTACCCAATGTGTCTGAGAAGCAAAAAGTATACACAATCTTTTTTTTTTTGGCATGTCTCATGGCATGCAGGATCTTATTTCCCCAAGCAGGGACTGAACCTGTGCCCCTTATGTTGGAAGCACAGTCTCACCACTGTGAGAAATGTGAGAAGGACACCACCAGGGAAGTCCTCACACTGGGTCTTCTTGTTTGTTAGCAATGCTTGTTGAGCACTCCCTTTGTCAAGCATGATGCCAAGCTCTGCAGATGCAACAGCGAACAAGACAAAACCAGTCCCTGCTCTCCAGGGCCTTATAGTCTGATTGACACAACAAAGTCAACAGAAGGCAGATAAGTACTCTGATGGAGAAGATACAGGATTTACAGTAGCAGTTAAGTAGAGAACCCACCCCACTCTTCTAGGAGTCCAGGTAACATTGATACAGAGGCTGGAAAGAAAGGAAGGAATTAATTGGGTGAAAGTCAAGAGAAAGGATGGCTCAGGAACAGGGAACAGCACATACCAAGACCCAGAGGCAAAAGAGAGCCAACCTGATCGCTGAACCAACCAACTGGAGCAAGTATAGGTTTATTTGGGCATCTTTCTGTGCAGCAGGCTTACCCTTTTAAGATTAAAATCATGCCGAAGTTCTATGACTTCATGTTGTGTTAATAATAGATTGCAGACTAGATTCCTTAATGGTTGCATTCTTTTAATATTATAAATTCCTTCATCAGCACCTCTAGGAAATAATCAACCCTGTTCCAACAAGTATCTGGATGCTAACAAACCCTTTCATTGGATGTATGCCATCTGTCTCTTCGAGTCTTACATTCTTGACTTTTTAAGGTTGAGTCTTCCAGGACACGACCCACTCCATCCTTCTTCATCAGGGCATACACGGCATAAAAGTCCAGCTGGTATGATCTGGGGGTCTTATTATTACAAGGAAATTACAGAATTATATCTGTCAGAGAGAAGAAATCATCCTGCACCCCTAGTCCAATGGCATGGAAGATTGTCAGCGAACACCTCTCTGGGAAATGTGGTTCTAAAGGCAGATAACAGAAGATCAGAGATGCAGCTAGAATGAGTCTTTGCTTTCCAACACTGAGGCTGGGTGACTTACAAAGTGTCTAGATCAGCTGTCAACCCCAACTGATTGGTCTTTAGTTTCCGAATTACACATTCTGAGGAATGCTATTATGTAGCTATCATCAAAGTAAACAGAACAAAACCAAAGTTTCCCAACTGAATAAATTTGGGACATGCTGAGTTCAACAAAGGTAGCCAGGTTATTTTCTTTGCTGCGGAACTTCTCAGGGACCTGATATGCTGATATACATAATGGTCTTTTAAGAAGAGATTATTATGGAGTTTTCAGAGTTTCCAGAACTCTTTTGAGCTGAGGACATGTTTCCCTGTTTCTGAGAGCTAGGTTCCCTGGAATCCACCATGGGAAATACTGCATTAACTATATCATGCTCGTGTATAGCGTTTTGCCCTTACATATAAGGAAGTCCACTCTATACATTTTGGATGGATGAATAGATGGATAGCTCGACCTTATTGTGTGACCTCAAGTATATGACATCCTCCCCTTCTGTGAGCCTCAATCTTATCCTCTACAACAGGAGCCAGCAAACTTTTTCTGAAAAGGACCAGATTAAAAATACTTTAGGCTTTGTAAGCCACATACACCTCTGTGGCATATTCTCTCCTTTTGCCTTTTTTTCTTTCTTTGACCAACCCTTTTAAATGTATTGATGGAGGGACTTCCCTGATGGTCCAGCGGCTAAGATTCCATACTCCCGTTGCAGGGGACCTGGGTTTGATCCCTGATTCAGGGAACTAGATCCCACATGCCACAGCTAAATAAGATCCCACAGACCATAACAAAGATGGAAGACCCAGCACAGCCAAATAAATAAATAAATAAATGTTTTAAAAATTGCTTTGTGTTCTTGGCTCAGAAACAGATCCATCAGATACACCCAACTGATTCTTGCCAGAGGTATAAAAGCAATTCAGTAGGAGAAACATCATCTTTTAAACAAATGTTGCTGGAGCAATTGGACATCCATAGACAAAAAAAAAAAAAAAAAAGAACATTGGCCTAAGTCATACACCATGTATAAAAATTAACTCAAAATTGATCAAGGATTTAAATATAACATACAAGACCATAAAATTTTTAGGGAAAAAAAAAGAGAGAGATCTAGGGTTAGGCAAAATGTTTTTAGACTTGACAACCCAAGCATCATGACACACCATGCATGATATGAAAAGTTGATAAGTCGGACCACCTCAGAACTAAAACCTCAGACTCTCTGAAAGACCCTGGGACTTCTCTGGTGGTCCAGTGGTTAAGACTATGTGCTTCCACTGCAGGGGACTCTGGTTACTCCCTGGTCCCGGAACTAAGATCCCACATGCCACATGGCATGGCAAAAAACCCCAGCAACTCAGCAGTAAAAATCAAATAATTCAATTAGAAAATGGGCTGAAGACATGAACAGACACTTCACTGAAGAAAGTACACAGATGGCAAATAAGCACAGGAAAAGATGTCCAATATTGTTAGTCATCACGGAAATGCAAATTGAAACCATACAAGGTATAACAATAAACCTACCAGAATGGCTAAAATAAAAAATAACACCAAGGGCTGGTAAGGAAGCAGAGGAACTGTATCACTTATACACTGCTAGTGGGAGTGTAAAATTATAGTCACTCTGGGAAAAAAGCATGGCAATTTCTTACAAAGCCATGTATACACTTACCAATACCCAGCAGATGTGTTCTTGGGCATTTGTTGGAGAGAACTGAAAACTTATGTTCACATGAAAACCTGTACATGATTGTCCATAACAGCTTCATTCACAGTAGACCCAAACTAGAAACAAACCAAATGTCCTTCAATGGCTGAATGTAAAGCAAACTTTGGCATATCCATGCCATGGAATACTATAAAAAATAATATTTATTAATAAATATTTAGTAATAAAAAATAAATAGTAATTTTAAAAAAGGGAGGAGCTATTGACACCTGCAACAACTTCATGGGATGTCAAGGGAATAATGCTGGTTGAAAATGCCAACCTTAAAAGGCTACTTACAGGATGATTCTATATATATAAGATTCTTGCAGTGACAAAATTGTAGGGATGGAGAATACACTAGTGGTTGCCTGGGGTTAGGGAAACAAATAAAAAATTATTTAAGAAAATGTTTTTAATATTTATTTTATTTATTTATTTGGCTGCACTGGGTCTTGGTTGCAGCACGCGGGGTCTTTAGTTGAGAATCTTTGATCTTCTTTGCACCATGTAGGATCTAGTTCCCTGACCAGGGATCAAACCCCGGCCTCCTGCTTTGGGAGCACAGAATCTTAGCCACTAGACCACCAAGTTCCACTCTTCTGTATCTTGACTGTAATGGTAATCAAATAAATCTACACATGTGGTAACATTGCAGAACTACACACACACACACACACATGAATGCATGTAAAACATGAAATTTAGACAAGTGGGTGGACTATATCAATGTCAATTTCCTGGTTGTGATATGGCACTATAATTATATAGGGGAAAATTGGCAAAAGACAAGGGACTATTTTTTACAACTGCATGTGAATCTGCAATTATCTCAAAATAAATGTGGTGGGTTTTATTTTTTTTAATTCCTTTGAATTCTTGGCCCAAGATGGTTCTTTTGAGGGGTAAGGGTGCATTTAGCTTTCATTTGCCTACCAGGGTCTCACATGATAACCCTTAGCAAAGCCTGTACATCAGGTACTGGGCTAAGTGCTCTCCATAGATGATCTCTTTTAATAGAACCTTCCCTGGTGAGCCAGTGGCTAAGACTCCACTCCCAATGCAGGGTGCCCAGGTTTGATCCCTGGTCAGGAAACTAGATCCCACATGCTGCAGCTAAAAGACCCTGCATGCCACAGCTAAGACCCATGAAGGCAAATAAATAAATAGTTAAAAAAAAAAAGAAACCGATGAAGTCAGAAACACTGTTATCATATCTTCATTTATTAGATGAGGAAACTGAGGCTTAGCAAAGCCAATCCATATGGTGATTAGGCTTCCCTGGTAACTCAGCTGGTAAAGAATCCACCTGCAATGCAGGAGACCCCAGTTCGATCCCTGGGTTGGGAAGATCCACTGGGGAAGAGATAGGCAACCCACTCCAGTATTCTTGGGCTTCCCTGGTGTCTCAGCTGGTAAAGAATCCATCTGCAATGCAGGAGACCTGTGTTCAATCTCTGAGTAGGGAAGATCCTCTGGAGAAGGGAACAGCTACCCACTCCAGTATTCTGGCCTGGAGAATTACATGGCCTGTATAGAGTTGGACATGACTGAGCAACTTTCACTCACACATATAGTGATTAAGAGCCAGGAACAAAATCAGAGCCTCTGAGTGTAAGACCCACACCCTTAACCTCTGCACAAGTCTTCTTTGATCAGATGCCACGTGGCATTGGTCTTTGGCTTGGTCTGACCTTCAACCTGGGACAAAAGGCTAGATCTTTCCTTTAAGTAGCTTCCGGGCATGGCAGTACTACAGTGGAAGGAACACGAGATCCTTCCACTAGATTCCCCAAGACAATTCCACTTCCCAAGACTGAGTCTCAGTCCCAATACCATCAGGCTGCGTGGCCTTAGAAACGTCACTTGGGTCTGAGCTTCCTCCCCCTCAAATCAGAGCTTGTAATTCCAGCCCTGTCGGTGGATCAAATGAAGTAATGCATTTCAAAGGGCTTGGGCCACTCCAAAGGGGGCAGTTATTATTAATAACAGGGCACCATGAAATAAATTCTAAATATAGGCCACTTGCTCCTATTTATCTTCTGGCTTGACGGTAAATGTTCTGAGGGCATGGGCTGAGTTTTAACTTTTTTATTTTCTCCTAACCTCCCCTTATAAAGTGCTCACAAAAATAGCAGGTTTCTAAAAATCCTTGTTAACGGCTATGTCGGTAGAAATGTGATCAGAATGCAAAATGAAAAATTGACAAACTGAGGGTAAAAATGAAGAACCCTGTTCTTTAACTGCACTTTTTTTATAAATTGTGAAGAGTACAGAGAATAGTCTCAGTCAAAAACTGGCTTCTGAATATCCTGCCTTAAAACCCCAGATAACTCTTTGTTTTCAGTTTTGGAAGTGTGGGTTCTATCTTTTTAGGGGCATGGAAGAATGTGAAATTTGCAAAGCCCTTTGAGGTACAGGATGTTCTTGCTATTTATACCAACCAGGATCTATGGCTGTTTTGGGGGCAAGGTTTTTCCACATAAAATCAACCATTTTTCCCACCCTTTTCCTAGTTATGACAACCTTGAAAACTCACAAACAAATTCCTCAGCTTTATTACTAATGCCAATAAATGGACTTTTAAAACTGCCTTTCATCTCGACATCTTGAGCAATGTTGCAAACAGTAATTAAACTTCAACACCCTGGTGAAGGAGGCATTAATTATCAACCCACTTTCCAAACAGGTAAACCCAGAGTTACAAATTAGAGGTCTGGCCATGGGTCACCAGGGATAGAAATAGAGATGATAACAAAATGAAGAATTCCAGGCCTCTCAGATCTTAGATTCAACAAGGGATGCAGAGTAAGAGGCTGTGGAGATGCCCTCTCAGTGCCCAGCGGAGGAACAGGGCAGATTCAATGACACTTAAGAAAATGAAGTGCAGGGTGGGTGGGGGGCGGGGGCGGCAGGGAGGACTTAAAACCATTCCCTGCCAGTCCAGTGGTTAAGACTCTGAGCTTCCACTGCAAGGCGTGCGGGTTTAATCCCGGTGGGGGGAACTGACATCCTGCATGCCACGTGGCAGAGCCAAAAAAAAAACTACTTAGAAAAGAAAATAAATGTATTTGATCCATAAAACATGAAGGTGAAGAAGAGTGTGATTAAAATGTGGGATATAGTTCCCTGACCAGCGGTTGAACCCAGGCACTGGGAGCTTGGAGTCTTAGCCACTTGACCACCAGATAAGTCCCTGTCTATGGTTTTTGGCTACTATGACCTTCTTGTACCTGTTGTTTGGTGGACCTAAGCATTTATTTCTATGGGAGCATATGGGCTTCCCTGGTGGCTCAGCAGTAAAGAATCCGCCTGCCAATGCAGGAGCTTTGGGTTCGATCCCTGGTTCAGGAAGATCTCCGGGAGAAGGAAATGGCAACCCACTCCACTATTCTTGCCTGGGAAATTCCATGGACAAGGGATCATGCTGGGCTACAAAGTTGCAAAGAGTCAGACACAACTTAGCGGCCAGACAAGAACAACTAAAACATGGAGGAGAAGACTTTTGGTCATAGGGCAATCGGATGTTTGGCTTTGGAGAGATATTCCCAGCAAGTTTTCCGAAGTGGTTGTTATAATCAGCTTTCCCACCAGTGTGTGAGGGAGTCCCCGTGGAAGTATAAAACTTTATATGTCATTGAATTCTTTTGGAAAATTAGATTTATTTCTTTATTGGCTGTGCTTGGTCTTTGTTGCTGCCCAGACTTTTCTCTAGTTGCGGTGAGAAGGGCCTACTCTCCCTTGTTGTGATGCATGAGCTTCTCACTACAGTGGCTCCCTTGCTGTGGAGTGCTGTCTCAAGGGTGCAGGAGGTTCAGTAGTTGTGGGGTGAGGGCTCAGCAGTTGCAGTTCCAGGACTCTTGTGATGCACAGGCTTCGTTTCTCCACCGCATGTGGGATCTTCCTGGACCAGGGATCAAACCCGTGTCTCCTGCATCAGCAGGCGGATTCTTTACCGCTGAGCCACCAAGGAAGCCCCTATGTGTCACTAAATTCTAAAAAGTGGCTGCATGCAAGTCCAGCTAAGATCTGTCTGTGCTTCAGAATCCTCATTTCTAAGTGTTTTCCTGTACCGATCCAGAAGTAGAGAAAGCATCTAAAAAAGTCTCCAAGGCTGTTGGACAGGAAGGTGACGTCACTTGTCAGGAAGTTTAGAAACTAGAGTTGTCATCACCTTGGCTGACTTTGAGTCAGTCACCACTCTGGACCTCGGTTCCTCTCTCTAGAAGTGAAGCAGATGGATGGGACCATTTCTAAAGTTTCTTTTAGCTTCAAAGGCAGTGATTCCAAGATGAAAAAATGTTGATGTTGTGATGTTTTGTGAAAAGGCAGAAATAGCACGTGCCGTGACTGGGGAAACTATACTTACCCAAAGGCATAGACTGGAGAAAAATACACTATTCTTATATTGTTAGGTTGTTGCGTATCTATTTTGCTGTTTTTTACAGTATTTTTAAAATTTTGCAGCTGTGTGGGTTTTTAAATATTCATCTATTAAAAAATACTCATCTATACAAATATATTTGACATATTATCAGTACTTGACAATCTTATTAATATCTCATATTAATACATAAATTGTTTTTCTGCTTTTAGACATTATATAAGACCTGAGGCTTCATTCCCTCTGAATAAACTCTCGACTCAAGTTTATTAGACTCTTTGAAGTCTCCTAATATTTATTTAACAAATACTTATTGAGCAACTTCTCTGTGCCAGGCACAGTGCTTTGCCCTGAGGGAATGAACGGGGATGAACTAGAGATGGTCTTTAATGTCTAGGAATTTACCACCTGCTGCAGGAACAAGCCCGTAAACAAACGGGTACCGGGCAACGCGCGAAGGTCTATTTTAGGCAACTTGTGAGCTTACCTCTCTCACTGGGTTTGGGCAAGTAAGGAACGCTTCCTGGAGGAGATGACCCTCAGCTGACACCTGAAAGATGATTTAAAGTAAGCCAGGTAACAGGGAAACAGAGGCAGGGGCCAGCTGGGGCACAGGCGTGGGAGCAGCAGGGAGCGGCAGGAGTCTCAGTGGTGAGGGGTCGTGGGACACAGTGAGGCAGGGCTGAAGAGGCTTGAATTCCCCACAGGGGTCCTTGAACTACCAGGGGGAGTGCCTGAAAAGTGCGAAGCCACGGGACTTCCCGGGCAGTCCAGTAGTTAGGATTCCGTGCTCTCACTGCTGGGCCCGGTTCTATCCCTGGTTGGGGAACTAGGATCTCACACGTCTTGCAATGCAGCCAAAAAAAAAAAATAGAGAGAAAGAAGCCTAGGAGCGACACAGTCAGATGGGGCTAACCTGTAACTATTCAGCCCTGTCCGCAAGCCCCCTGGTACACCTGACCATGAACTGAGACATCACCAGATGTGTATAAGCTGGGCTGCCTCCGTGCCCTGCCAGCACTGCTCTGGGTTTCGGTTGGGGAGCTAGAAGACTTGTCAAAAAGCAAGTCATATGAGGCCTGCGGGCCTTTTTGACAACCAAGAGCAAGGTTTGAGCCCTGGAGGGGTGGCTGAGGGTCCCGCCAGGAGGGATGCACAGTAGGTCTGTGGGTGGTGGCCAGAAGGGTGAGGGAAGGAGGAATTCATCCCAACAGCGTCGGAGAGTGTCAGTGGGCATCAGTGGAGGAAACGGGCCCAAGGAGCAGGGAGCAGAGACCCACTGTGGCATGTTGTCTATAGCCAGTGGGGGGCAGGGGGCAGGCTGCCAGAGGAAAGGAGACAGCCCTTTCCCCGGGTCCCTCTCACTATCTCTGCAAAGGCTCCTTTATGCCTTGTCACTGGCGGGCCACCCCGACTGAGGACTCGATCCCCAGTGGAGCTGAAGGCATGTCCGTCAGAATCACAGGGTGCAGCTGGAAGCAGGGCAACCTTCCCAGTTTGGCTGATGACATCTTGATCAAGTTCTCAAGCCTGCGGTCAGCCCCTGACAGCTCCTCTGGGCAGGGGTTCATCTTGGGCCGCTCCTGCACCTGCCTGCCCACCCAGAGCACAGCAGCTGGCAGACCGCAGCCTCCTGCCAAGAAAGGCCTGGAACTCCGTGGGTCTCAAGAGGCTTGACTTTCAGCCTCGACAGCAGTGTCCTCTGAGCATGGCCCCCAATCAACAGATGGCAGGCCAATTTAAAGATACAAAAACTTGCTTTCATTTTCACATGCTGTCTAAAAAAGTATAAAGGCTTACAGCTACATCTCAGGCTAACTAAAATCTTTATCCTGGGTTCCCCCAAGATAGAGTGTGATATAAAGTCTTCTGTGTGGAGAGTTTATTTAGGATCTGGCCCCAGGGAGCAGGAGGGAAGGACAGGCAAGGAGCAGGAGCCAGGAGGTGGGCCAAGGGTGGACCTGATATGGGTGATTCATGACTCCTTGGGATAGTCAGAGACGCCTTAGGAAATATATCTGGGAAGCAATCCCTCTGAAGAATAAAGGGGGAAGTAACTGGTCATCAGCTCTGAGTCCCATTGGCCAAGCATTGCCTCACAAGCATTAACATTCCACACTTCCAGGTTACACAGGGTGAGTACTGGGCCTGATAGGTAACCCGTCCTTGGCAGCCCAGGGATGGGGGCGCGGGGGGGCGGGGGCATTGTCAGCTCTCACCTGAGACCACCTAACACTAGTTGGAATAAAAGGTCAGTTCTGGGACTTCCCTGGTGGAATCCTCCGGCTTGTGCAGGAGACACTGGTTCGATCCTTAGTCCGGGAAGATTCCACATGCCTAGCAGCAACTAAGCCTGTGCATCTCCACTACTGAAGCCCGAGCTCCTAGAGCCTGTGCTCCATGACAGGAGAAACCGCGGCAGTGAGAAGCCCGCACACTGCAAATAGAGAGTAGCCCCTGCTCGCTGCAACTAGAGAAAGTCATGTGCAGCAGTTAAGACCAGCACAGCCAACAATTACCTAAGTATTTTTAAAAAGGGTGAGCTCTGTGTAACCGAAGTGGTACACAGAGGTGTCTGGTACACTCTATAGATACACTAACATGCCCCTGTCCACCCCCGCGGCCCTCTCTTGACCTCACGCAATGGACAACTTTCATTCTTGCCTGCCTAGCATCCATTTCTAACCTGGTCGTTGCCCCCTTTTTTGGGCATTAGGAAGCCAAGCTCCCCTCACTTTCAGTCCCTGTAGTTGGGTGAGACTGACTTCCCCTCCCTCCCCATGCCCTCATCTCCAAGGGTTGGCCAGGTCCCAGATCCAGCTAATCAGCTAATCTGTTCCCCCGCCCACTAGAATGACCAGTTCTGGAAGGTTCCCCGGATCCAATCGGTACAAGATCTTCATTTCTTCATTTGGATATCTCCACAGCCATATATTAATATTAGGAAAGGCGATTCCATTCCAAGTTTCCAGCATGGGACGTGATGAGCTTATACCAACCAGCACACACAGTCTACTGGATGTAGACGCTAATTTCAGAGTATGCTTGTGACCTAAGTGGCCCAGCCAGGCTGGATTTCAGGACTCTGGCTTGGAATGCAGAAACAGTTGTGTCCTTTCAGATGGGAAGTGTATAAGAAGGCCTGGGACTTCCCTGGCAATCCAGTGTTTGGGACTCTGTGCTTCCACTGCGGGGTTCACAGGTTTGATCCTTAGGAGCGGAACTAAGATCCCACAAGCCACGTGGTTTTGCTGATTAAAAAAAAAAAGGACCGTGATGCTGATGACTGCTGAAGGTCTTCCTAGGGTGCAAAGGTGAACCCATATCAGAAGAAGTCCTCACAGTACACGGCAGAGCAAAAAGACAGACAGAGCTGGTCCCTGAGAATGAGGACATGGGTGAGTTGTGGAATCAACCGAACCTGAAAATCAGCCTCCTTCTGGGATTCCAGTTATAGGAACCAGTCCCTCCTCTTCACTGTTCAAGTCTGGTGAAGGTGGATGTTCTGTTACCTGCAGCTGAACACAATCCTGAGACCCAGTGGTGGTGGTGGTTTAGTCACTTCAGTCGTGTCTGACTCTTTGTGACCCCCTGGACTGTAGCTCACCAGGCTCTTCTGTCTGTGAGATTGCCCAGGCAAGAACACTAGAGTGAGTTGCCATTTCTGTCTCCAGGGGATCTTCCCAACCCAGGGATCAAACCTGCGTCTCCTACATTGCAGGCAGATTCTTTACTGACTGAGCCAGCTGGGAATCACTCAACCGAGACCTGGACTCAGGCATGAAAGAGAACTGTCCTTTCTTGAAACAGTAAAGTCCCAGGGTGGAGACACCCTGAACAAGTGGAGACTTCACACCTGTCATCTCGTTTGACCATCATATTTCATCCTGGTAACTATTACCAGGATCCTCACTGAATACATAAAAAAAAAAAAAAAAGACTCAAGTTAAAGCACTAACTTAAAGCAGTGGCTTTTTAGTGGGAGCAGCTTTGCCCCCCAGGGAACATTTAATGACTCGAGACTTTTCAGTTGCCACAATTGGGGGCAGGGGGAGGTATGCACTGGCATCTAGTGGGCAGAGGCCAGGAATGCCACGCCACGGCCTACAACGCACACAAAAGCCCGCAACAAAGAGGTCTCTGGGCCAAAATGTCAATAGGGCTGAGGTTGAGAAATCCTGCTTGATTGACCGAGGGCCACCTAGGTGCTAGACTCAGAATCAAATCTCAGGGGCTGCACCAAACGCAGCCCACCCAGCTGTGGGCATGCAGTGCAGCCCAGCCCCAGAAACTGTCAGGTTTGCCACAGGGAAGACCCGGGAGGTTGAGGGGCCTGAAAGCCAGAGGTGAGTGGAGCCCAGCCACTTCCGAGGGCCCCGTGAGCTTGTACCAGCGTCACCCTCGGTCAGATGCGTTCCAAGGCGAGCCCTTGCAGATTCCTGCATAATTTCTTGGCCCTGGTGGCCTGTGCTTCAGGGAACCTGGGGAGGTCTGTGGCTCCATGCCCAGGGTCCCAACTCCATTTCTACCTGTTTGTCTGGCATTTGCTGTACAAAATTGGAAATTAATAATTCATTTCACAGGATGAATAATTCAACAGAGGGGACAAAGGGTTGCTGGCAATGGTTGGCATCATAGAAACAGACTGTATTGCCTTCAAAAGAGAGCAGAAAAAGGAAATTCTACAGCCAAGCTGGTGTCTGGACCCAAGTGACTCTGAGGCTAGACAATTGAAATGAGCTCTCCTTGGGAGTGTGTAGAAGTGATGAGGACAATGGGGCTCCCAGAAGGGAATTTGGGATCCTACCCTTCTCCCTCCATCACTTCCAGCCTCTTAAAACTTTATGGTTCATTACAGCCCAGCTTCATTGGCACGTATTCCAGGAAGGCTTCCATGATACCCTCAACCAACTGGTTTGCATTTCTCTCTGATCCCATGTGTTAGTTACTTACCCCTGACCTCTACTAACCTCACAGCCTCGCACTAAGCCGTCTTTCTGCTGCCAGAGATTCTAGAGCCGTGGAATGGGTTTTCTAGTGTGAAGGGAAAAAGAGGTTCAACAGAGAGCTAGTGTGACTGACTCTTAGCATTTCAGGATTGTGCTCATTTGAGGTTCATATAAAACCTGGCAGCCCTTCTACTGAAAAAAAAAAACGCCCCAATATATCCACAGACATTTCAGGGGATGCAGAGGTCCTGGAGCCACTTTACTGACTCAGGTTTAGAATTCCTGCCTCACGAGGAGCCTTCCCTGAAGGAGGGGCTACAATTGTCCAGAGTGTGGAACATAGTGGAGTCCCCCAGGCTTGCAGTGTCTTGAAATGGCCATTTCCCATGTGCTAAGGTATTTGAAGAGAGTGAATAATCAACAAGTTATTAAATGCTTGCGTGTGACACTGGGCAAGTCATTGCCCATCTCTGGGCCACAATTTGTTTACTTGGAATTAGAAGAGTCAGTCTAGATTATCTTGACGCTTTGATTCAATCATTTATCAAACAAATATTTATTACATGCTATTAGGTGCCAGGTACCTAGCTGAGAACTGGGAATAAGGTTAGGGAGCAAACAGATGAGGTTCCTAACTTGTCAAGACACATAGTCTAATGAGGAGGCAGTCACTGATTAAATGATCACACACAAAAATAAAAGGTGATGAGTTGTGATCAGTGCTACACAGGGGAAGTGCAGGGAGCTAGGTAGGAGTGTATATGTCGGGGGAATGATTTGAACTTGGAGAAAGAAGAGATAAAGACTTCATTTTGATGAGGAGAGCATCGGGGGTAGTTCAGGCTGAGGAAGCAGTGTGGATCTGGCCCTGAAGTGTGGGTGGCCGGGGCACTTAAGGAGTTAGATGGTCAGGTGCTCACTTTGGCAGCACATATACTAGAATTGAAACCACACAGAGAAAGTTAGCCTGGCCCCTGTGCAGGGATGATGTACAAATTCATCAAGTGCTCCATATTTTTGACATACATATACTATTGATGGGCTTCCCAGGTGGTTCAGTGGTAAAGAATCCTCCTGCCATTGCAGAGATTCAGGAGAGAAGGATTCAATCCCTGGGTTGGGAAGATCCCCCTGGAGGAGGAAATGGCAACCCACTCCCGAATTCTCGCCCCTGGGAAATCCCATGAACAGAGGAGACTGGCGGGCTGCAGTCTGTGGGTTGGCAGACCCTGGAGTGTCAAAAAGTTGGACATGACTGAGCATGCACGTGTGTACACTGTTGATACTCTGTATAAAATAGATAACTAAAGAGAACCTACTGTATAGCTCAGAGAACTATGCCAAACAATGCTCTGTGCTGACCTAAGTGGGAAAGAAATCCAAAAAAAGAGATGGTATATTACATATATATGACTTACTATGCTATATGGTAGAAATTAACACAATATTATAAAGCAACTATATGCCAATAAAAATTTGAGAAAAAAAAAAAAAAGAAATTAGAAGCTCAAAATGGCTTCATTCTGGAGTCTGCTGGGGACTCTGCAGCCCAGGAAGTGAACATCCAGAAACATGAAAAGGCAAGGTCCCTCTTTTTTCATGATAGCCAAGGCATATCTTCCAGTAACTTCTTTTGATGCTCTCCCAAGGAAAGCTAAAGAGCTGGCACTATTTCACTGCACTGAAACTTCAGGCTCATTGTTTAAAAACATCAAGTACCAAACTTTCCCGTCACCAGAGTAACTGAAGGTGTCTTTTGAAAGCCCTTCATCTCATTTCTTACATTAAAAGTATGAGATGCTACCGTATAAAAAATATTTAATTTTATTTATTTATTTTTTGACCATGCCATGGCATACGTGCCATGAATCAAACCCATGCTCTTGCGGTGGGAGCATGGAGTCCTAACCACTGGACTGCCAGAGAACTCCCCCAAAACGTTTAATCTTAAAGTGAAGCAAAAATGCCCCGGCCCAGCCCTCGCTGCAATTTAAACTATGTCCCAGCCCTAGAGGAATTATTTCTACCTCCTGGTTCTGTGGCTCCATGGCCCCACACTGATGATTACCGAGAGCAGGGATGTACCAATTGCCACTCTGATGGGTGGTCTGAGAGCAGCGTCGCCGAGCTGCACGGGGCAGACAGAGCTACCCTTTCATCTCCCTGGGTGGAGCTTTAGGCTGGAGCCAGCACGGAAGCTTCAGTTCGGGGACCCCGTCTGCCCCCGCCCCCAGCTGCTGGACATCTCTGGGCAAATATCATCCCCTTTCTGAGCCTCAATTTCCTTATCCGCCAAAGGAGAGATTGGGACTACATGTTTGATGAGGTTCTCTTTGACTCGGGGGTTCTCTGCCCTCTTCTTTCTAAAAGGCATGAACCCGGACATTTTCAAAATCTTTCCAACAACTATTCATAGGCCAGTGACAGAAGGAGAGATAACTACCACTATCTGTAAATTATAATGAGTGGATAATTAGCTGCCTTCAAATTAAGCCTCCCTTCTTGGAAGCCAGGAGGCTTAGTTTTTTAAGTTGTTTATCATTATCATTCTTTAATGCTGTTTTCTTACCACAACCCAAAGGGAAAGGGAAGAATGACAAGCAGATGTTTTGTTATTAGGGGCCCTGGGGGATGATCTGATACTTCCACTGCAGTGATCATTCTCCAGATTCCTCTTGAGTCAGCAGAAGCTTTGATGAACTCGACAGAGGGCAGGGGGATCGGACAGACACGGCCTATCGAGAGAAAGCCTGGCTTAGCAGAAAGCTGCTGGGGACAGCAGTTCCTGGCCAGCGACAGTGTGGATTATGAAATTCGTATTTTTATGTAACACTTTGCAAAGAGATTTCATCGCCGTTGTTTCATTTTCTCATGAGGATTCTTTGCCACTGCCTGAGTTCAAACCACTATCATCTTCCACACGTCTCTCTCATTGCACAGTCTCCCTAGCTGTTGCACGTTGCCTGTAAAAACGGCCATCAAAAATCCATAGAGAGTAGATTAGTGGTTGCCTGCGGTGGTGCAGTGGTAAAGAAACAGCCTGCTAATGCAGGAGACTTGGGTTCGATCCCTGAGTGGGGAAGATTCCACTGGAGAAAGAAATGGCAACCCACACCAGTGTTCTCACCTGGGAAATCCCATGGACACGGGAGCCTGGCAGGCTAGAGTCCGTAGGGTCACAAAGAGTTGCACATGACTTAGCAACTAAACAACAACAGTGGATGGAGAGGAAGGCTAGTTCTTCTCGCCCTTGAATCAAAGCTGACCTTGCAACTTTCTTTGACCAATGCAAAGTGGAAGAAATGATGTTGTATCAGACCCTATATACGACTGAAGTCATGGCATGTGACTTCTAAGGCTAGACCACAGAGGCATAGGTGCTTCTGCTTTGATCTCTTGGATTACTCCTTCTGAAGGAAGCCAGGGACCACGCTGCAGGGATGTTCAAGCAGCCCTGTGGAGAGCAACCGTGGCCTCTTGCCAATAGTCGGTACCAACTCGCCAGCCATATGAGTGGCTCACCTACCTGGAAGTGGATTCTCCAGCTCTGATCAAGGCTTCAGGGGAGCGCAGTCCCAGCTGACATCTAATTGTATCTTTGTGAGAGACCCTGAGCCAGATCCACCCAGCTGAGTCACTTTGGAATCCTTAACCACAGAAACCATGTCAGATAATAAATACTTATTACTGCTCTAAGCCACTGAGTTTTGGGGCAATTCGTTGCACAACAGTAGATAACTAATACAGTGGTTTACCCTTCAAATCTGGGTAAAGAGTCACTCCTACTCCATGTAGACTGAACTGGGAAAGATGGTTCTCTGAGTGAAATAGAATAGGACTCTATGGTCCTTCTCCCCTATCCTCATCCTGCCTTTTGTCTGTGGGAAAACTTTAGCCAAAGAATGTTCAATGGGAGATGAGAAGGAAAACTATCAAAGGAGACCAAATAATGATAGCTTAGTCAGTAAGCATAGTCAAGGACCTCTAATTCCTTCTCAAGGGCTATAGATAATACTCCGAGTCTCATCCTAGGAGCTGTCTTACAGATGCATGATGACTAGACTGCAGCCAACAATAAACTGCCATAGTTCTGAGAACTGGCCTCAAGGAAACGGGAACAAACTGACCACGGAACTGCAGATTAACTGTACCTCAGATAATCAAGATGACACTAGTCAGACCACTGATGACCAAATTCAGGATGACCGTCAGAGCTGACTGTGCTATTTCTGCGTGTAAGCCCCTTCCTGTGTTTGTAAAGGCCCTTGTCCCCTGGCTGTCAGTGGGGGAGTCAGCCTTTGGACAGGAAGCTGTCCCCTCCCTGCCCTGCTGCCTCGTCGTTGTTGTTTTAGTCACTGACTCTTTTGCGACCCCATGGACTGAAGCCCACCAGGCTCCTCTGTCTGGGATTTCCCAGGCAAGAATACTGGAGTGGGCTGCCATTTCCCTCTCCAGGGGATCCTCCGCACCCAGGGATTGGATCCATGTCTCCTGCACTGGCGGGTGGATTCTTTACCGCGGAGCCACCAGGCAAGCCCACCCACTCCGCCCCAATGCTGGCATCCAAAATAAAGCAAATGTTAGTTTGCTTTATTTTCCTTTCCACCAACCTGGCCTATCTATTGGCTTTTGGGCAGCAAGCAGCCAGACCCCACTTTTGGTAACACGAGGAGTGGTCAAGCTGCTGTTAGTGGGGAAACAGAGGAAATGAATATTGTGCAGGCGACGCAACAGCTCACCTGAACAATGGTCCTCTGCAAACACAAGCTGGTTGGAGGGTTGAAGCACAAAGGCAATACTGATTCATTTTAGGTGACTCAGAGCATCGGGGCCGGGTGGGACTCAGACCCAGATATTCCAGTGCTGATTTTCTAGCTCCAACTACTGACAGTATTTCTCTGTATTTATTCCTAGACTTGACTGATTCTGAGCACCACAGACACTTGCCTCCATTGCCAACCCAAATAATTGCCATTAAATTAAGTTAGTTGTGGTTGTGTTTCTTTTAATATAGAAAACAGAGGCCTCCCCCAATTCCTCCATACTTGTGTGTAACTGATACATGGTTTGAGGCTTCTCCTGTTGACGTGGCTTTTTAATTCTATTTCATTTGGACATATGACAGCTCAGACAAGGATGTCTCCTTTGGGAGCTCACCTTTCTCATTAATCTCTTCTAGAACATGAGAGAAAACAAAGATGAAATAAATATAAGGGTTAACATTCCAATGGAAGGGCTTCCCTGGTGGTCTACTGGTTAAGAATCTGCTTGCTGGTGCAGGAGACATGGGTTTGATTCCTGGTCTGGGAAGATTCCACAAGCCACGGAGCAACCAAGCTCATGCGCCATAACTCCTGAGCCTGTGCACCCTAAAGCCCTTGCTCTTCAACAAGAGAAACCAACCACGATGAGAAGCCTGAGCACCGCAAGGAAGAGTAGCCCTCGTGTGCTGCAACAAGGACCCAGAACAGCCAAAAACAAACAAATGAATTTTTTAAAACCACTCCAATGAATACGGAGCCTCCTTCCTTCCTCATTTTCTTCCTTCCTTCCTTTCTCTCCACTAACATTTCTTGAGCACCTACTACGTGCTTGGTATTGTCTGTACTATCTCATTTAGCCTCCAAATGATGAAGTGGCTATCAATGATCCCCTTTTGACAGATGAGGAAATTGAGACATGTTCAGAGAAGTCAGGTGTCTTGTTGGAACTTATTGTCTTTTTATAAGTCATGCTGTGCTGTGCTTAGTCGTGTCTGACTCTGAGGCCCCATGGATGGTAGCCACCAGGCTCCTCTGTCCACGGGGATTCTCCAGGCAAGAATACTGGAGTGGGTTGCCATGCCCTCCTCCAGGGGATATTCCCTACCCAGGTCTCCCACATCGCAGGCGGATCTTTACTGACTGAGCCACCAGGGAAGCCCAAGAATACTGGGGTGGGTAGTCTATCCCTTCTCCAGAGGATCTTCTCCACCTAGGAATCAAACCTGGGTCTCCCGCATTGCAGGCAGATTCTTTACCAGCTGAGCTACCAGGGAAGCCCATAGTCAAGTTAGTTAGCTTTTAAACTTCAGTGACGTTAATACCATTGGAAATAATGAAACCAATCCATACATTTCTGCCAGAAGTTCTATTTTAAGCTTTATCTGTACCAAAGACTGCCACGTGTGTTCTTACAATCAACCACCAAGATACAAATTAAATTTCCTGTGTGATGCCATCAAATGGGTGTGATGCCAGAGGGAAAAAAAATAGAGTGACCAGGACGTTTTTTTCTGTCCCTTCTAGATCACTGGATGACAAAGTTTACCTGAAAAAATTGATGTCAATAAAAGAACGCATCCCCTGTCCTGAAACAGTGTATAGCATTTAGCTGCAGAATTCCTCCTGGACTTGAGGAACCCAGGTAGCACACTTGGTTTTTCCAAAAGGTGGAACCACACCTGCTCTCCGCCCACCTCCCACCATCTCTGCTAAAGCAGCAAGGGTGCTAGCAGCGGAGAGAAAGTGTGGGCACAGCCACTTCTGTACTTACAGGGGGCGGAGTCTTGGGTTGGGGGCGTGGCCCCGGGCCCGGCTTCTCGGCGGCAGTTGGCTCCGGGACGGGGTCGGGCCGGGGCTTCCTGTCTGCGTCTGCGGAATAGCTGTTTGACCCCGGAAGTGCCTGCGCTCTAGGAGCTGTCACCCTGGACCGCGGCGGCGGCGGCGGCGGCGGCGGCGGCGGCGGCGGCGGTACATCGCCGGCATCGGAGCCGCCAAGGTGAGTGCGTGGCTGATCCCTGCGGATGTGGGGCATCGGACCTGGGAGGGGCTGCAGCCGTGCTTCACACGGCCTCGGGCCTCCCGCCTCGATGGCAGGGCCAAGGCTTAGGCTGCCCCAGGGGCCATGAGTCGCCCCGTTCTTCCTACCTTTCCACCCCGACCCCAGAGTCAGGCCGCCAGAGCTTAGAGTCTTAGGGTTCGAGGATCGGCCCCAGAGTGACCTTGGCCTTGGGCGAGACGCGGTCCTCCTACCCTCACCTCGAGCTTCAGTTTCCTCAGGGTTCATTCATTCGTTCAACAAATGTTATGTCCAGCGCCTCCTACGTGGGCACAGATCTAGGCACTGGGGATATAAACAGAGCAACAGAGGAAGTTCCCGCCCTCATAGAGCTTACAGTCTAGTGGGAGGAGACAGTCGACGACAAAGAAATGCACTAGGTAATTAAAGATATGACTGCAACCGGAGGAGTGAATACTTTACCTAGGGCAATCTGGTACGATCTCTGAGGAGGGTAATATTGAAGCGAGACCAGAAGGGTTAAGACAGAGAAACTGAGACAGGAGTAGCCATGGGGATGCTCCCAGGCCTTCTTGCGCTTATTCCAAGCTCCCCTTCAAAAGAAAGCCCTTTCCTAAATTTTTAACTTCTGCTGTCCTGCTTGACACTGAGGATCCACTGTGGGGTGGGGCACAGATATCATCATGATCATTGACCTTGCCATTTTTAGAGTCCAGTTATTGCCTAGTTAATTTCTACTCGTACTGTAGATGAAAACTCAAATATTCCTTGACATCCTCTTTCTGTTGAGTCAGTTCTCTGTTAAATGCTGTCATAGCCTCATGGGCCTTGCCTGCAAAGCATCCTTAAAGTATTGAATTTCCTTGTTCGTGTGGCTGTTTGGTTCATATCTGTCTTGTTAACCAGCAAGACCATAAACTCTGTGAAGGGCAGAATTGGGTCTGTTATTTGCCCGCCTTATGATTCTCCAGGCTTCAGTGCCTGGTACATGGTAGGTATTCAAGAACTATTTGAAGGGACAAGTAAGGTTATTAACAGTTTTAGCTCTCCAGTAGTTCATAGAAGGTCTCTCTTGCCACCAGGTTATTACCTTCTCATTATGATTATGTCTCTCCTCTCCTTACATGACTCCTCACTGTCTTCAGATGAAAAGCCAAAATCTTTAGCACAGCGTTTGAGGCTCATTTTAAAGTGGCTCCATCTTCTCTATCCAACCTCTCCTCTCCACTTCTTGTGTTTTCAGCCACACCAAATGTCTCCCTCATCCTTCAAAGCCACAGGATCTGAGCCTTTGCTCATGCTTGCTCTTTGCTTGGAATGTCCTTCCTTTCCATCCTTTTCTCCTATCCTTCAACAGCCAGGTTGTAGGTCATGTTTTCTGTGACATTCTTCCTTTCTCTGTTGTGCTCATTTTGGAAATTTCCAGTTAAAGCTCAAACTACACGGATTAATAGTCATTTACATGCCCAGGTCCCAGAAGGTATTCGGTAAGTATTTGCTGAGTAATTGAGGAAGCCCAAAGTGCTCGGCTTACGATTGGGACTTGAATAATAATAACAACTAAACTTTACTGGGGGCCTCATTGGTGGCTCAGTGGTAAAGAACCTGCCTGCCAATGCAGAAGACAAGGGTTCAAACCCTGGATTGGGAAGGTCCCCTGGAGAAGGAAATGGCAACCCACTCCAGTATTCTTGCCTGGGAAATCCCACGGACAGAGGAGCCTGGCAGGCTACGGTCCATGGGGTCGCAAAAGAGTCAGACATGATTTAGAGATTAAACAACAACAAACTTTCAGTTCAGTTCAGTTCAGTTCAGTCGCTCAATCATGTCCAACTCTTTGCGACCCCATGAATCGCAGCATGCCAGGCCTCCCTGTCCATCACCAACCTCCGGAGTTTACTCAGACTCATGTCCATCGAGTCTGTGATGCCATCCAGCCATCTCATCCTCTGTCATCCCCTTCTTCTCCTGCCCCCAATCCCTCCCAGCATCAGGGTCAGACATGACTTAGCGATTAAACAACAACAAACGTTACTGAGTGTTTATTATGTGCCAAGTACTGTGCTGACCACTTAATATTGGTTACTTCTCACAATATTGGTTACTTCTCATGTCAACCTTGGGAGATTATGAGATTATGTACTGTTCTCATCCCGATTTTACAGATGAGGAGATCAGAGCTTAAAGAAGTTAAGGAACTATTCACATCTCAACATGGGTAGGATGGAGCCAAGATTTGAACCCAGGCTGTGGCACTATAAACTTCTCTTTTGACCATCATACCAGCCTGAGTCTAAACTGCCCTTATAGGCTCCGGCCTGTAGGAGTGGATTTCTTCTAAAAGCAGGTTTCTTTCTGTACCTGTCTAGACCTGGACTCTGGGAAGTAGAATTTTAAGGGTGGAGAGCCACCTCCTCCTTATGACTCTTTCCCCATCCTAGGTCCCTGCACTGGACACTCCCACTATCGTCTTTGGAAGGTGAGGATGGAAAGGACTGGGCCTGGGCTTCATTTAGACTTCTGCACTAGACCACTGATGTTTCCAGCTGTCCTCCCAGCATCTCTCAGAGGTTAGGAAAGAAGTATTTTTAGCATACTCAGTACCAGAGACCCAGGTGCCAAGGCACAAGAGCTGGGCTTCAGTTTCAACTTGGCGACTCAGGTATTTGCCTGAGCACATCAGGGCCCCTCTGTGGACCTCTGAGCATAATAATCCTTGTCATTCTTAACTGGGTTATTGTGAAAGGCTAGTAAGATAGTAGCTCAATTAGAAATCGTGTATTGACTCAGTGGACATGAGTTTGAGCAAACTCTGGCAGATAGTGAAGGACAGGGAAGCCTGGTGTGCTGCAGCCGATGGGGTCACAAAGAGTCAGACACAATTGAGCAACTGAACAGCAACAACAAATATATAGCAGATGGTGTTATCTGCATTTTGCAGAGGTGAAAGATGGAAGCTCAGTCACGGGGCCCATGTGTTTGATCCACTATCCACTGAGTTCCTAGTGCTAGAATGGGCCTCAGGGACTAGGCAGACTAGACTAGGGACTAGTTCCTTCTCTTTACATCCCATGTGAAGATGGGTATCTACACAGTCTTTAAAGCAGCCCCTGAACCAAGGTTCCTTGTGCACCAAGCTACTTCCCACCGCCTTACCTTCGTTCCTGCTGTTTCCTCCACCTGGGATACCCTTCTTCCCAGTTTCCACTATCAAGACTCAGCTCAGGTTCTCCTTTAGGCACTCCTCTAGAAATGCTTTCTCTACAACCACAAGCCCCTGCCCCCAACTCAACTGCCCTAGACTCAACACAGCAAATGGTTAAGAGCCAGCCTGCTTCACCACGCACTAACTCTGAGACCTAGGGGAATTTTTTTATCTTCTCTGAGCCTCTGTTTCCTCATTAGTAAAGTGTTAGTTGTTTAATCATGTCTGACTCTTTGCAATCCCATGGAGTGTAACCCGCCAGGCTCCTCTGTCCATGGGATTCTCCAGGCAAGAATACTGGAATGGGTTGCCATTCCCTTCTCCAGGGGATCTTCTCAACCCAGGGACTGAACCAGGGTCTCCTGCACTGCAGGCAGATTCTCTACCGTCTGAGCCATTAGGGAAGCTCATTGGGAAAATGAAGGCAATGAGATTAATAGCACCAACCCTGGACTTGTTTCAAGCATTAATACCTGTGAAGCCAGTTAAGGTATCTAAAGTGAGTTCATGCTGAGAAAATCGCTCAGAAGAGCACCAGCACCTGAGAGGCGTGTTTCTGCTGATGTTATTGTCATCATTATTATTGGATCGGAAGCTCCCACAGAGCAGAGACCAGGCCTTATCAGTCTGTCCTTGTAACACAGGGCCGGTTCTGATATCTGAGAGCCGGGACCACAGTGACTCATGGCTGACCGTGTCCCTCAGCACCTCAGGGAGGGCTCAGGAGGTGACGGTTTCCTCATCCCACCCTCCATACATCTTCATGTCGTCATTGAGATGTGCCAGCCTTTTGTGGCATGTCTTAAGAGGCCTGAGTCACTTCTGTCCCATGGTTCAGCCAATAGGCACGTCCCTCCTGTGGATCAGGCCAAGCGGCACTGAGAAATGAGTGTTGGACTGGAAGACAGGAGATGTGGGGTCTGCCACTCACTGGCTCTGAGGGCATTTTGGGCCTCTCTAGAGAGGAGGTCACTCTGGCAGGTTTCCGTGAATTCTCTGTGAAAACCTTCTGGTCCTTCTATTTATCCACATCCTTCTTCCCTGAAGCCTAGAAAGTTTGTAAAATCTTAACACCCTCTGCAAGGGAGGAAATTCCCATGGCTTCAGCCCCCCCAAATCTGGTTAAAATGGTAAGAAAAGTGTCATTGTATTCAGTTGTTCATCAAATATTTCGTGAAACCACCTCTGGACCAGTCCTGTGCTCGTCACAGGAAAGGTAGCAAGAGAAGGAGAACCCAGCCACTGGCCTCCCAGAGCTCACAGGCCACGGAGGGCACAGAGCTGGAGCCGCGAGAAAGATGATCTAGTTACTTTTAACCAGAACTTCACGAATTGGGTGGGAATTGGAGAAGGAAATGGCAACCCACTCCAGTATTCTCGCCTGGAGAATCCTATAGACAGAGGAGCGTGGTGGGCTACAGTCCATGGGCTCACAAGAGTGGGACACGACCTGGTGACCCAACCACCACCACGTCAGGTGTCACCTGGGGAGTGTTTTCCTCCTCAGCTGAGAACTGCCGCTTTAGGCAAAAAGTCACTAGTCTAGGTGAGTAGTTAGGGGAACCAGGCCTTTGAGGCCTGCCAGGAGCCCCCTGAGGCCAGAGGTTGAAGCTTCTCTCCTGGCTTTGGGGTGAGCCCCAGAGCAGACCCCTGCCCCCCGGAGCCTCTGCATCTGCCCTCTTCTTCCCGTCCGTATTCCTTTCAGGAGGGTCACGCAGCACAATGCCCGCTCTGCCCCTGGACCAACTCCAGATCACCCGCAAGGACCTGAAGACAGGAAAGCTGAGGACTTCGCCTGCGCTGGTGAGCCGGTGCCTTGAGGCCGTTCAGCCCAATATTATTGAACTTGCAATCTCAGAAGCAAAAAAGTAAATTCCTTCTTTATCAGCTCTATGAGTGACCTGAGGACCACAGTCTATGTTTCAGGAGCCAAGATGCTGTTAGGTCTTTCCAGGCCCCGATGCAGGAGTTTTCTTTCCCAGCAGTAGCTTGAGTTTGAGTGGTATTTTCCATGTCACCACCCCATACCTTCCCTGCAAAGCATTTCATTTTGAATAAAAGTCTAATGGCAGTTCTGACTCAGCCTGAGCTGGCCAGGCAGCGGGGCTGGCCCAAAGCCGGATCTGGGGATTGGACCCTGCAGGAGGCGCTCAGATTTCAGATGGGCCTTTTTCAGAGCTGTCCCAGCTACGGTCTACTTGGCAGTGGGGGGCAGGAGTGGGGACACTAATAATGTCAGAGGTCAGGTCTGAACGGGCTAAGAAGCACTACATGCAGACCCGGCAGGGCTGGTGAGACGGAGAATGGAAGTGAGCATGCCGATGACCAGCTGTGGGGGAGATTAGAGCCGTGGAGAGGTGCCAGGCTGCTGGAGGAGACAGACACGGGGACCGGAGTCCCCATACCCGCTTGCTGTTTTCCCAAGAACATTAGCTTACTTGAACAAGGTGGGAGGAAGTATTTTCTGGGTGCGTGAGTAAAGTCATGGGAAACAAGAGCTTGGTGTTTTATTTCCTGCTTTCTGGATGGCTTCCTATTGCTTCCTGACTACTCTCTAATAATAGTGCTTAATATTTATAGAGCACTCGCTCCGGGCCAAACCTTTCACCTGGATTATCTCATGGAAGCCGAACCACAGCCCTCCAAGTAGGCATTTTGGTTGTCCCCATTTTACAGATGAGGAAACTCTGAGTTCAAGGTCACAAAACTAGAACACTAAGGGAGTCAGAATGGGACCCCAGCTAAGCTGTCCCTGGAGTCTATACTTTTTTCACCTTCCTGCTATATAGCCTCTTGTTTATTTTTTGTAACTTTTTTAAGAAATCGAGGTAGCGTTGATATTCAACATTATGTGTTTCAGGTGTATGACATAGTGATTCACGACCTTAAAGGTTATATTCCACTTATAATTATTACAAAATGTTAGCCATGTTTCCTGAATATATCCTCATATTCATAACTCTTTTAGGTAAGGAGGATATTGATTAGAAAATCAGGAACTGTTCTGTACAGTACGTTAGCCATTCACCACATGTGGCTATGGAGCTCTTGAAATTGTGGGTGACTCAACCAAGGGACTGGATTTTTAATTTAGTTTTAGTTCGTTTAAGTTAAAATAGTCCCATGTGGTGAGAATCTGCTGTCTCGGCCAGCACGGGACAGGTCTGGAGCGCTTCCGTCTCTGCCGAGGTTCTGTTGGACGGCACCGGTGGAGGCTGGTTCCTTGGGGCCTTCCCCGTGCTCTGGACACCAGGCTGTTAGACTGCGGGCCCTCTGGGAGCAAGGACTGGTCCCTTCCCTTTCCTCTGGTTGTCCAGTGCCAGGTGCATCGTAGGTTCTCAGGAGACATCCAGTAAATGAGCCAAGGACCCTTGCCACACTTTGGGACAGGCCCTGGAGCTACAGAGAGAAAAGACTGCCCTGGTGGGGCTCACAAATGGAGAGGAAGCAGACTGGTGGGTTCTCTGCAGCCTGCATGACCAGCGTGTGATGGAAGGAAGTCCACACTGCTGATCGAGACCAGGGAGGGGTGCACGGAGGCCCTGGGGTGGTGGGAGAGCTCACGCCACCAGGGACGCCCTCCTGTAGGAGGGAGATTCTGAACTGCGTGTGGAAGGGTGAATAAGCACCAGCCTGGCAGGGCAATGGGAGAAGGGCGGACCTGGCAGGGGGTCCTGCGTATATTGTCCCAGAGTCCTGAGAGCCTGATTCCTACACCGGCCCCCGGGGTGGAGGCGGCATCGCAGAGTTAAGGAGCCCAGCCTTGTAAAGAAATCAAGTTTGGCACCCAAGTGGTTGAATGGGCTCTTGAGAAAGATAAGGATCATTTAAGGGGAGGATTTGGAGAACAGTACAGAATAGTTTCTTATCAAGATGAACAGGGCACAAGTTTGATGGGCAGGGCATGTTCAGGAACTTCACGGAGCAAATGGGACCTAGGCCAGGCCTGAAGGGTGGGAGATAAAGTGAGAGCCTGCAGCTCCTCACCCTGGGATCCTCCGTGGCCCCTGATCTTGGGCGTGGTGTCAGAGGTGCTTCAAAGACCTTGGCAAGACCTGGTCCTTCATTACCTCCATGCATTCCCCCGTTCAGCCTGCAAGTGTGTATGGAGGGAGTGCTCGATGCCAGCCCGGCTCTAGGGGCTGGGACTGCTGTGTGAGCAAGACTCAGACCCCCTCCAGAGACCTGCAGGGTAGCGGGAAAGACAGAAGGCAGGCCCTTCCTTTCAATCTAACTTTATTGAGATGTCATTGGAGGACAATTAACAGCATATATTTATGGTACACAGTTTGGTTCGTTTTGACATCTGTAAACCCACATGAAACCATTACCACAAGCAAGATAATGAACATTTCTGCCACTCCCGGAAGTGTCCTGGTGCCCCCCAACCCCCTCGCAGCCCAGGTGCTCCCACAGCGCCTCCACCAGCTTTGAGCTGTCTGACTTAGCCGTGCACTGTCCCCTCTGCAGAGTGGGCTCTGGGAGCACGCAGACCCCCGTCTCGCGTGTGCCCCACACGTGGCGGAGCAGGGCGCCAGTAGATATTCGCAGGATGGATTGCAGGAAGGTCGAGGGGCGTGCGCGTGTGTGTGTCAGTTGGGCTAGTGGAGGTCGGTGAGCAGCCTGGCCCGAGAAGTGACCTCAGTGAGAGGTGAGGCAGCAACCGGCAGAGGAGGGGAATTTGGAAACCACAGAGATGAATTTAGGCCCTCCAGAGTAGTTTTGAACTTGTTTCAATCAGCAGGATTCCTTTTGTATAAATTGTGATTTAAATGGGCGGGGGACCCAGTGGAGGCCCTCAGCCCCCCAAGGAGCCCCGTGGAACTCAGTTTGCAGTCTGGAGGCTTAGTTGGTTCTCAAAGAAGCTGAGCCGTCAGCCGTGACTTCCCTGTCCCCCCTGGACTGACAGGCCTGGAAGTGGGTGGACTGTGGTTGATAACAGCTGAGACGAAAACAGGCGGCCTCCTTCCTGTCACCGCCTCCCCTGGAGAAAGCAGCCCTAGTGTAGTCAGAGGAGAAACCCGAGCTCATCTTTTCTTTATGGGGAACAAAGTAAGGTTTGTTCCCGGCAAGGTAAGGGTTAGGAGAGAGAACTTGTGAGGCTAAGCCGAGACCTGCAATTACTTGATTAGCATCTTTACCAAAAAATTACTGAGGTTTTTCTCTGATTATACAAAGGGAACAGCACAGTGATATGTACAGTACGACATTGTTTGTGTCAGAAAGATGAAAATGGGCCCAAACAAATGCCTCATGTGGCTACATTTTAATGTAAACGCGTAGAAAAGGGCAGTGAGGATGCTCACGGGATGGGAAGGGGTTCCCTCTGGTTTGATGCTAGACCGCGGTGGTGGTCCCAGGCGACTTATCTTTCCATACTCTTGTGAGTTTTTGAAAGAAAACACCCTCCTGCCTCACTTGTGTAATTTTGAAAAATACTACATGTTCTTTTTTAAATTGGAAAATATAGTCGAGTCCTAATCCTTTCTACTAGAGATAGCCACTGTTAGCTTTGAGGTTCCCTTCTGCCAACACTTTTTAAAAAAATAAAATCTGTACCAGTGTGTGAATATGTTAAATATGGCTGCTTTTCTTTTTAACCCCAAAAATGGTTGTATAAAATAGAGGGGTTTGTGTCTTGCTTTTTCTTCTCTTAAGCTTTCCCTGTGTCATTAAACATTCTCCAGAAAACACGGTATTTAACGCTCGCCTGGTGTTCCCTGACTGCGGCCAAGCCTCCCCCTGTCAGAGACACTCGGTTCTTTATGCCTGAGGGTCAGCGGTTGGAACAGCCCGGGGTTGTTGCTGCGGGGTTGGCAAAGGGGCCCTAGCTGACTAACCTCTGCCACGTTAACACGTGGTTTTTGGATCCGTAGCACCCCGAGCAGAAGGCAGACCGGTATTTTGTGTTATACAAACCGCCCCCTAAAGACAACATTCCCGCCCTAGTGGAGGAATACCTGGAACGCGCCACCTTCGTAGCCACTGACCTGGACTGGCTCCTGGCCCTGCCGCACGATAAATTCTGGTGCCAGGTAACGTCCTCCCACCATTCCCGCTAAGACCAGGCACATGCCATGCTGTTGGTTGGGTGCTGTTGTTTTTTTCCCCAGGAGATGCTTTTTCCTTCCTCTGCTTCTTACACTGGATCCCTAAGAGCAAACTGTGGTTGGAATTACTGTGTTCCATATCACCATCTTAATGATGTTTACACAAACGCCTTCCACCATGGCATTTTTAGAAACTCGTGTTTCGCCCTTGGCTCATTTATGCCTCTTCAGTCCCGTGGGGTTGGCTGGCGTGTTTGCCCCAGGCCAGGGCTGATGGGCCATGAGCCCCGAAAGGTCCACAGGCCCTCGGACCCCAGTGATGCAGTGACTGGCTGTTCCCCTGTCGCCTGGCTTAGGTCATCTTCGACGAGACCCTGCAGAAGTGCCTGGACTCCTACCTGCGCTATGTGCCCCGGAAGTTCGATGAGTGGGTGGCCCCGGCCCCCGAAGTCGTTGACATGCAGAGGCGCCTCCACCGCAGCGTTTTTCTCACCTTCCTCCGTATGTCCACGCACAAGGAATCCAAAGTAAGCCCCGGGTCCTGTGACAGGTCGCCCCCACCACCTGACACCCCCGTGCTGGGCCCGCACCCCTGGGAATGCAGGCTCTGGAAGTGTCGAGTTTCCTCTTTGTCTCCCCTCCGCTTTCATTCCTGCCATTGGGGAAGCAATCTGTGCCACCTCCCTCACCCTCTGAGCTGCCAGGTCGCCTGCATTACACCCAGTGTTTCCATCAGTGGGAGCCGAGGGCCCTGTGCCAGGGGGCGCGTGACTGCCTTTCCTTGCGCGTCAGAGGGCGAAGCACCGACTCTGATTTTTTCTAGAGGACCTCGGATGTGCTTTCTAAAAGCCTTTACTCCCCCACCCCGGTTTTATTTCTGTTAATTTTATTTATTTATTTGGCCAAATCATGTGGCATGTGCAATCAGGTGCTTCCCCGACCAGGGATCGAAACTTTGCTCCCTGCCGTGGAAGTGTGGAGTCTTAACCACTGACTGGACTGTCAGGGAAGTCCTTCCCCCCAATTTTAAAAATACTAACGCTGCCAAAAATATTTTGCAGATAATGAAAGTCGCCCACAAAATTCCCTTCCCTCAAAATAACCACTGTTAAGGTGCCTGTTCCTTCAGGGAGCTTTTTTCCTTTCAATGTGTTTGTGTTTCTGTGTGTGGTGCCCACATATTTACTTTAAAAATAGTATCTTTTCTGTTTTTTTAGCTTGTTAACATGGAAACTGTTAAATATACACAAAAGTATCATGACTCCCACGTACCCATTACCTGGCTTCAACAGTTAGCATCTTGCCGATCTTGTTTTCTCTCTCCCACTGAGTTTTCTGTTTTTCTTGAAGCATTTTATTTTATTTTTGTCCTTTTCAAGCTGTGCCCTGTGGCATGCAGGATCTTAGTTCCCTGACCAGGGATGGACCCTGAGCCCCCTTCCATTGGGAGCGCAGAGTTTCAGCCTCTGGACTACCAGGGAAGTCCAGTCTTGGAGTATTTTAAAGCAGTTGCAGACATCACGGTAGTTTACCTGTAAATAACTTTAGAATGAATCCCCAGCTGATGGTTTCACAGGGAGCTTCCGCTTCATTTTACACTAGGGTGAGTGACTGTTGCTCCAGGTCAGTCCACGTGGCTTGGGCACATCCTTGGTGTGGACAGAGCTTCTTCTACTAGCCAGGCCCCCACCGATGGCCCCAACGGTTGTTTCCTGTGAGCTTGCTATTGCCCTGCCACGCACGTGTTTGGGGAGGTCTCTCATCCTTTCTTTGCTGTTCCTTAGGATCACTTCATTTCGCCCTCTGCTTTCGGAGAAATCCTCTACAACAACTTCCTGTTCGACATCCCGAAGATCCTGGACCTCTGCGTGCTTTTTGGAAAAGGCAACTCCCCGCTGCTGCAAAAGATGATAGGTGGGTAGGATGTGGGGCCCAGGGCCTTGGGGGGCGGGGGGCGCAGGTGGTGCAGAGATGACCCCCACGTGTCCACAGGGGGATCAGAGCAGCAGCAGCAGGTGGTGCTTGGAAGTGACTTAGCGGATGTGCGTGTCAGCAGGGGAGGGGCGACAGACAAGGGCAGATCTCAGGGCCCCAGTGTCAGGCTGGGTGTCCTGGCCCAAGGAGGGGGGCGTTTGCTTCCACAACGACAGCTAACCTTTTGCCTGAGCGTCTGCCAACACCCCGCCTGTGTCATCTCAGGCGGTACTCACAGCCACCCTGTGACGTCAGCGGTGTCACCACCCCCATTTACGGTTAAGGAAACTGAGGTTGAATGTTCGGGACTTGCCTGCAGGGCCGTGACTGATGAGTGGCCAAGCTGGTGTTGACGTCACGGGGGCCTGAGGCTCACACTCTGCCTCATGGGTGACGAGGCCGCCTCAGAAATGTTGAGATTTGCATAGCTTCTGAGAATAGACAGGGGTAGGGGTCAGAGGGGACTCCCTGGGGTCGTGGAGGGAACAGACATCAGCAGTTGGAGCCCATCGGAAGGCGGGGGTGCTCGCAGGCTCACACAGAAGCTTTGTTGGGAAGCTCCAGAGGGGACGGTGCCCCTGTGGGTTTGCCTTGGAAGAGGAGCCTGTGGCAACTGGCCCAACTGGTCACCCTGGACACTCTGTCAGCCCTTCTCACCCTGAGACTGTAGGATACGGTCTTCCTAATGCCCAGTTACAGAGCTCAATCACCCCTTGAAATGGTTTCCTTCCTTCCTTTCCCCTCCAACCCCAATGATAAAGGTAATTTAGGTTAATTTAGAAAATTTTGGAAGAGTATAAAATATAAAGAAGCAGGAAAGCAATTACCAAATTCCTGCCCTTACCGCCCCCCTCCCCCCGGAAGAGACGATCATTTGGTGATTATTCCCTTCTAGTCTTTTCTCTGCATATTTTTGAAAAATGTATTTAGGGGCTAATGCATATGAAATTTCACATCTAGCTCTTTCACTGGCACAAACTCTGGTTTCTCATTCAGGTCTAATCATTGGCCTGATCATCAGTTAATTTCTTGTATTTTCCCTGGGAAAAGACCCTTAATAATTATACTCTAGAACGAGAGGATGGGGTGAGTGCACAGAAGCAGCATGGTTAGTTAGAGAAACAATGATCAGGCCCGTCTGGCTGGAGCAGAGCATTCTGGGAGGGAGCGTGGGGTCAGGGGAAGAAGCTGGGGTCAGATCGGGGAGTGGGGAGGGCTCCGAGCCAGGGACCTGGGGAAGGGTACGTTGCTTGGTGGACAACCGGAAGGCCCTGGGGTCCAGCTGCCCAGTCCACAGCTGTAGATGGGCTGTGTCCCTTTGACTCGGGCAGTCAGCCGCTCTAAGCCTGAGTTTTCTCATTTGAAGAAAGGGAAGACTGATGAGGCATCCAGCCTGTAGGATGGTTGTGGGGAGTGAATATGAGGTGGGGCCCAGCACAGAGCCTGGCACGTTACAGGCACTTGGTACGTGTAAGCTCGTATCGTGACAGGGCCGCGGGAGCCTCTGGGAGCATGGAGCAGGGTGGGGAGCTGTCCGCTGACACGGTCCATCTGGCAGCACGCAGGTGGGGAGGGTGGTGATAGGAGGCCGTGGAGGGGCCCAGGGCTTCAGCGTGGGCTGGAACGGGAGAGCCTGGGCAGAGAGGGATACCCGAGAGGAGAGTCGATGGGGCTTCGTGAGGTCAGCTGGAGGGAGGAGTCTTAACCCCCCTGGAGAGTGAGTAGAGGCAAGGTCAGCGTTGGGTCTGGGGGCTGTCACCCGCTCAGAGGATCCAGGAGAAGAGGCCTTCTGGCCGCAGATGGGCGAGGCTGGAGCGAGAGAGGTCCGCCTGCTGCCGGGGCTCCGCATTTCTAGGGTCACTTGGCTCCTCTGAGAATCAGACGGAAGCTTGTCTCCAGGAAGACATACCCCCTCATAGATTTTGAGCTGTTTAAGAATGTTCTCATCCTCAGATTAAGAATCTGAAATCCGTTTACGAAGGGAAGCCCTGTCTTTGGCTCACGGAGGCTGGTTCACAGACAAGATGGCGGGATCGGGCCTCAGGCGCCCCTTCTTCCTGTGTGTGTGTCTGTCTGCCTGTCGGTCTGCAGGCCCCTTCTCCACACCCTCCAACATACACGTTAGCTCTCTTCCCAACCCTTGAGCAGAAGACAGGAGACACAGCATGGGGCAGCCTCTGCTTTCTCTGCCACAGAAGCTCTTGAGCAAAGCAGATCAGCTGGAAGAAGAGGCTTGACAAAGGAGGCGGGGTGGGGGTGGGGGTGGAGCACAGGAACTGACCGCCTGTCCTTCGGGCCGAAGCCCAGGCCTTGCCCTGTCCCTACCTCCCACTTTTTTTTTCCAACCTCAAGGCTGGTGTTGTGAATCAGCGAGTGTAATTGTGAAAGCCAGGCCTTTCAGTTAGGCTGTGAGACCTTGACCCTGCGGAGGACAGCCCTGGTCTCTTTGGCCATACCTCGCATGCACCCTGGGTTTCTGAACTGCTTCAGTCTAAGGACGGGTGCCATCACTTTGACTTTTTAGTTATTTCTTTAGGAGATCAAAAGTCAGATCTTCCCTGTCATTGGGATCAGATAAAGGAGAAGAAAGAGGCTCCGAAGAGCCTGAGGGTAGACTGAAATGTGATCTATTTTGACGCTCATAGAGCATTCCTATTACTCAGGGCTGAGCATGAGGAGGCTCCTGAGAGAGTGCCTTCCCCTGTGCCTGGCACTCCGGGTGTGGTGGGGACCGCCGTGTGGCCCGGGGATTGTGGGAGGAGGCCTGCTCCCAACAACTGGGTCGGGAGACTCTGAATGCAGAGGGTGACACCTGCCTTCTGGTGAACTCGGCATTGGGAGGTCACTGCAGGCAGAGGGAAGGGGCAGTTTCCTTCTGTGAGGCTGAGGATGGTGTGAGGGAAGAATGCAATTCGAGGGATGGGAGAGGGTGGCAGGAGATGCCAGCAGAAGCCAGATCATGCAGGCCCTTTGTGCCACAGTCAGGAGTTCAAACGACCTTGAGGATGTCGCTAGGACGGTTCAATGAAGAAGAGCAGAGGCTGCGGGGAGACAGCTCGGTCACTCACTCCCCGCCCGTCAGGAGCAGGAGGTGGGAGCAGATGGTCAGGGAGAACTTCCTTCACAGGCTGAGGGGTCAGCACCCATCTGGAGTGGGAGATGCCAAGCAAGCTCCTGCCGGTAACACTTTCTGGAATCCCAGGACCAAGTGGCCTCCAGGAAAGCGTTTAGAGAAAGTCCAGCCACCTAGTGGCTCGCTTACTCACCCAGCCCCATCTGGCCTCTGAGCTCATTCATTTTCAAGCCCTCCGGGATGGAGTGAGGGCTGCAGGGTTATGTTGAAGGCAGCCAAGGACAGCCCTGCCCAAGGACGGAGGACACCTAGGACTCAGAGCGTCCTGACAGCCAGCCAGCCTTCGGTGCCAAGACTGCAGTGGGATGAGGAAGCCAGGCCCCTTTCTGAGGCGGTGCCATTTTGCACGTTCCTGCCCCTCGCAAGCTGTGATCCTCTGCCCGCTCCGTTGGGCGGCCCGAACACTCGGTTTCTGTCCCAGTGGCTGTGCTCTCTGACCACCACACTCACAGCAGCAGTATCTGGGGCACAGTGAACACGCGGGGCTTCCCTGGTGGCTCGGTGGTGAAGAATCCACCTGCAACGCAGGAGACGGGGGTTCTGTCCCTGGGTCAGGAAGATCCCCTGGAGGAGGGCGTGGCAACCCACTCCAGTATTCTTGCCTGGGAAGTCCCATGGACAGAGGAGCCTGGTGGGCTACAGTCCATGGGATTGCAAACAGCCGGGCATGACTGAGCGACTCAACAGCAACGCACACCCGGGGAGGGCCTTCATGTTCTGGGAGTAACTGCACGTGTGTGCTAAACCTCCCCCCAGGTCCTTGGCCAGCCTCTCACCTTGGAGGATGGCTGTGTATGGCCAGCGGGTTCAAAAGCAGCGGGTGAGAGAATTTCTAGAGAATTTCTCCAGAATCGGCCTGGCAGGACTCCTGGACTGTAGCACCCAGGTTTCTTGGGCAAAGAGATCACGTCTCCTAATTTTCCTGGATGACTCACTCCCGTTTACAAAGCCAACACTGTCATACAAGGCACGGTGCCCAAGTACAATCACTCCCCGGGGACGGCAGGGTGAGCTGGTTTGACCAGGGCAGGTGGGTCTTTTACGTAATTCGCTGGGGCAGAGGTGCTGAAAAGGTTAAATTGTACTGAGGCGAGGCCCCTCCCTCACCCTGGGGAAGTTTCTAGGCTGGGCCAGAGCTCTGTGCCAGCAGGGCCCGGGGCCAGGACTGCAGTGGTGCAGGCAAGCTCAGGAGAGGGGCGAAAGGTCACAGAACATGCTGGCAGCCATGTGGAACTTGTCTTCCATCCTGTCCACCCCCACCGTCTTTCCCCAATTCCTACCTTTCTCTTCTCTTTTCAGGAAACATCTTTATCCAGCAGCCAAGTTACTATAATGATCTGGACGAAACCATGCCCACCATCCTTCAGGTGCCACCTCTTCTGCCTGCCCTGGGGAGGGTGGGGGGGATGGGGGCGGGGCAGACCCCTTCTCCTACCTGGTGATGTTGCTCCACTTTCCTGCAAGAGTCTGGGGGAAATCCCCCCACCCCAGACCATCTCTGTGTTCTGCCCCTCACTTCACTCCTTCGAATTTGTCCTTTCTCGAACAGGGCTGCACTCTGAGGGCCATGCAGCGCTCACACAGAAGGGGCTTGCGGTGCATTCTGTGCTGTCTGTCAACAGCCATCTGCCCCTGGGAATTACCCCTGTACGACTCTCAAGTCCGAGCTCTAAAGCCCCATAAAATCATTTTTATGCAATAATGCTTATTGTAGAAACTTTGGGAAATTACAATAAATAAATAAATAGAAGAAGATGAACCTTCCTCCGTAATCCCACCACCAGGAGATAAGCACTGTTCACAGTACTCTCTAGAATTTTACTGCCAGTGTACTTAAGTGTGGTGCTCAGTTGCTAAGTCATGTCCGGCTCTTTGCAACACCATGGATTGTAGCCCACCAGGCTCAGACTCTGTCCACGGGATTTCCTAGGCAAGAATACTGGAGTGGCTGCCATTTGCTTCTCCAACTTAAATGTGGTGCAATCCACAATGGGCTCTGTTTTCCCCCTCACTATTGATTTGTCTTTTATTGCAGTACAGTTCCCATAAATCGCCTTGCCCAGGGCATCCAAAAATACATGTTGCTGACTATCTCCTAAATATCCATCCCCATACACCTGTCCAGCCGATCCCAGTCACATCCACAGGGTTTACATACTTTTCATCATCATCGTCCTCACCACAGTCCTGTAGGAAGGATGACCGCATGATTCCCTTTTGACACAGGTTCCATTCTGAGAAGGTCACTGAGAAGGTCACTGTCTCACCTGGTGTCCCAGGGACACTGGCATATATCCTGAAGATTCCAAGGCAGTGTTGGGGTCACCAGTCGCTCGCTGCAGGACGGGGTCCCCGCTGCCAGTTCGGTAGGATGTCAGAGAGTCACCTCCTGTGTTCACAGGTCTTCAGCAATATCCTCCAGCACTGTGGTCTGCATGGGGACGGGGCCAGTGCCACACCCCAGAGGCTCGAGGAGAGGGGCCGGCTCACCCCCAGCGACATGCCTCTCCCGGTGAGCCTGCCCTTCAGCCCGGCTGCTTTCTGGCCAAGAGAAGGCCTGGAGCTTCCCCCGCTGCTCACAGCCCTCACCCCACCCTGCAGGCAGCTCGCCCATCATGCAGGCTTTAGGACACTGGCTTTCTCACTTCGTTTATGGAGTCTCAGAGGGAACAGCATGGAGGTTTAGCCTTCGCTTAGTTCAGCTGGACGGGTTCCTGGGTGCGTTACTCACGGGGCCATTCATCCATGGCACCAGCATGCCCCGAGGGGCCCCCAGCACATGCTGGGCCCCCAGGCTGGGCCGTGAGGCCCAGTAGTTACAGAAGCAGACACCTGTGTTTGCACCGGAGTTAGGGCAGGGGCGAGGCTGCAGCGGGCGGCCCTCCCGCAGCTCGCGCTGTCGTGGGAAAGCGGGCCTTAAACAAGCGTTCCCGAAAAGGGTGCAGCCAGTGCCGTGGGAGCCGTGAGCCGCAGAGAGGTTCCCTTATCTGTAAAGTGGAGGTCTGACCGGCGGCCCAGCCTCTTGTTTGAGTTGTTAGGAGAATCAGGGAGCGCTGAGGAAGCCCTGCCTGTTCTCAGCACGCTCTCCAGACCCCACAGAGAGTGGGCGCTGGCTGTCCTGGCCTCCCTGGGGTGTGTGTTCTCTGCGGGACCTCAGGCGCTGTCTTCACATTCAGGGATGGGTTCTCCTTCGGCTTCAAAGAGAGACGCGTATTAACGCGGAGGAAGAGGTCACCCTAGACCTCCCTGGGCGTGCGTCCGCTGCAGCTGGGGCAGGCGGGCCCAGGGGAACCCTGGGCTCTGTCTGCTTTGCCTCAGACCCTCTGCAGAGCTGTCCCTGGGGGAGAATAATGCGGTGTTTTGCTTCTGCCTGACAGGAGTTAAAGGACGTCGTCCTCTACCTTTGTGACACCTGCACCACCCTCTGGGCCTTTCTGGACATCTTCCCTCTGGCTTGTCCGACCTTCCAGAAACACGACTTCTGTTACAGGTACAGTGGTTGCAGCCAAGGTCCGGGTTCACACCCGCATTCAGCCGATATTTACTCAGAACATGCCGGGCCCCCTCTTCCAGCGCCCGCCTGCATGGAGGCTGCATTTGAGAAGGACTTTTACTGGGGGGCTAAGAGCAGGGGAGGGGAGGGAGAAAAACGCCAGCCAAGGGCGGGGCAGTTTCCATTCAGACCCGGTCTGCTGCAGACTCCCCAGGCGGGCACTGCGAGTGCCGGAGGCCGAGGAGGCTCAGGCTGAGGACTCCGGCCTCCAGGCGGGGAGGCGCGCACGCGAGCAGATGTGCGTCTGCGTGGGGCCAGCTGGTGGGGCCGTATCAGGAATGCAGACGAGGGAGCATGGTTCTGTCTGGAGGAATAAGAGATGGTTTCGGGGTGACCCTTAGATGAAACCTGAAGAATGAACAGCAACCTGCCTGGCACAGAAAGTCTGCCGTGGCCGGAAGGGCATTCCAACTGCAGAGTGAAGCCTGCGGTGGCCCAGATCCTGGAGAAGCCGCGGAGTGCAGTGTGACATGGGGTGGGAGTCGGGGAGTGGGCTTGGGGAGCAGGCGACCGCAAGATGCGGCCCCAGGGAAGTCAGACCTGGTGTGCGACGTGTGCTGGTGGGGAATGGGGCCTTTAGGTGGAGGCAGGAGGCTTCTATCCAAAGAAGTCATAGAAAGATCCTGCTGTGATGGAGAAAGACCAAGAGGGGCATACAGGGGAGGGAGAAAGACCCTCTTTGCCCACTTAGCCCTGTGGGCATCCGTTCCTTGGGCAATGAGAAAGGGGTGCCGGGACGGTGGCTGGTAACTGGCTCGTTGCCTGGCGACAGTGGGGGGTGGGGGCTGTCCTGTTCTCAGTGGCCTCCAGCTGTTCTTGCCAGGCATCTCCCCCCACCATTCTGGGAGCTACCCAACTCCATCCCCCCAGCCCTCTGTCCACTGGGTCATCTGCCCAGCTATCCCACAAAACATTTATCTAGCGCAGACATGTGTCAGAGATGGCAGCTGGCACCCTGAGCCCACTGGGTCCCCTCAGCTCTTAAAAATCAGACATGAGGATTGCTCAGCCTCCCGGAGAATGTTAGAAAAAAGCACCGATCCACACTGTCCCCAGAAGAAAAGGGTGGGGATGGGACTTTTAAAAATGTTGTCACAATTTTTTAAAGGTATTTACCTCATGGTAAATGTGACAAACTGGAAACCTGGGAACTCCCCAGAGGTAGGAAATGAAAATCACTCTGAACAATCAGGCTGTTCTTAGGCTTATTTTCATTCACCATGAGCACTTTCCCATTTTGCGAAATGGGGCACAGATGGCCTTGGAAAGGGTCTCTGGAGATGGGAGGGACCTTGCCGGAAGAGCTGAGTTTCCTAAGAGGTACCTGGAAGGCATCACAATGGACATGAGTTTGAGTAAACTCCAGGAGACGGTGAAGGACAGGCGAGCTTGGCGTGCTGCCGTCCATGGGGTCACAAACAGTCAGGCTCGACTTAGCGATCGGACAACAACCGCCCCTGGAGGCAGGGGCACAGCTCCACCCACTTCAGGGTGAGGAGGAAGAAAGGAAAACATTTTTGACTGCCAGTGACCCTGGCTTTGGCAAGGGACAGCTGCCTCCGACCCACAAATAGCCTGAGGCCGGCTCAGCCTGTTCCAACTGTGCTGGAGGCCAGGAAGGCGTGCTGAGCAGAGGCCTCGGTCCGGAGGGCTCCAGGCAAGGGGTTACCTCACCAAACACCCTCCAGCTAATCTCTCTGAGTAGCCTTCTCCGCCTTCCTCTCCTTCTGCACTGTAATTTTCTGAGCAAATAATATATTCACAGGGTATATAAAACACATATTGAAAAGTCTCCCTCTCCCCCTTCTCCACTTCTGTTTCTCACACACAACCATTGGGTTAGTTTTTTTGTGGAATTTTCCAAAGATATGCATGTAAATATGCACATATAAGCAAATAAACACATTATCTACCTCCACCCTCTTTTTAATATTTCATATACTGGCATATTGGGCGTCCCAGGTGACTGAGTGGTAAAGTGTCCACCTGCCAATGCAGGAGACTTAGGAGATTCGGGCTGAATCCTTGGGTCAGGAAGATACCCTGAAGGAGGAAACGGCAATCCACTCCAGCATCTTGCCTGAAAAATCCCACAGACAGAGGAGCCTGGCAGGCTATAGTTCCTGCGGTTGCAAAGAGTCGAACATGACAGCATGCACATGTACCGGCATATTATGAGTGCTATATGTACTGTAGGCATTTTACTTTTAAATTTAATGCATATCTGTGCATGAACCACCTTCAGTCTTTGGTATCTCTGTGTAGAACTCCATTGTAGGGGACCCCAGACCCCAGAGATGGCATTTTAGGTTTTTTCCAACTGTTTGCTATTACCAAAAAAAAAAAAAACAACAAACATTGCCATGAAGGCTAACTTTGCACCTAGGTCATTGTGTACTTTTACAACTATATCTGAGGAATAAATTCCTAGAAGTAGAATTGCAGGAACAGATGGTACATGCAGTTGAAATTTTCACGGATTTCGCCAAATCACCCTCCATAGGGGCTGTTTCAATTTACCCTTTCACCAACAGTGTATCATGGCAACGCCTGACTCTCTTTGAGCCAAACTGTCTTCTGGGTGCCACGCTGTGGGCCTCAGAAGCCGTGCCCCTTTTGGCCTGCCTCCCCACGTCTACGGACAGCCCCACACCAGGAAAAAGTTGCCAGGAGCCAGCAATCGACAGACAAATGTTCACAGGGTACATTGCATCTGCTGCTGCAGATTCAGCTCTGTCCTAGGCACGTCAGCTGCTTTTCTGGCTTTGGGAACTTAAGATGTTCAGAGATGGAATTACGCCCCGGGAGAGAGGTAGCTGCATTTTAAGGTGTAAGATCAGCATCTTCTGAGTGCGGTGTGTCGGTTCCAGAGAGGAATGGTCACAGGGGTGAGCTGATGGTCAGGAAGCATGTGGCTCGGATGGAGAGCTGGGTTTTGTGTGTTTTTTTAATTGGAGTATAGTTGATTTACAGTATTTGGTTAGTTTCAAGTGTATAGCAAAGTGAATCAGATATGTATATATACATACATACATACATACATACATACATATATATATGTATATATATATATAGGCTTCCCTGGTGGCTCAGTGGGGAAGAATCTGCCTGCCAATGCAGGAGATGCAAGTGGTTGGGAAGATCCCTTGGAGAAGGAAATGGCAACCCACTGCAGTATTCTTGCCTGGAAAATCCCATGGACAGAGGAGCCTGGCAGGCAATGGGCCATGGGGTCGCAAAGAGTCGGACAACTTCGCAACTGAACAACAACCAAATATATGTGTGTCCATTCTTTTTCAGATTCTTTTTTTTTTTTTTTAATAATTTTTATTTTTTTGGCATGTGGGATCTTAGTTCCCTGACCAGGGATTGAACCTGTGCCCTCTGCGTTGGGAGCACCGAGCTTTAACCACCTGACTACCAGGGAAGTCCCCAGCTTCTTTTCCCACATAGGTTGTTGCAGAGTATTGGGTAGAGCTCCCTGTGCTGCACAGTATAGGTCATTATTAGTTATCTCTTTCACCTGTGACAGGAGGTCTAGGTTCATCTCAGTCTCCTAATTTAGGGGGTGGAGAGTTTAAGTCTGAGTTGAGGACAGGTGGCTGTGAGGTTACCGAGGTGAGAAGCCAGCTTGGCTGGGCTGTACCAGGTACAGAGGTACCAGACAGAGGAGTTTCACTCTGATATCACAGGAGGTAGGGAGCTGCTGGCAGCTTCTGAGCAAGAAGAAGGTCACCTTGTATCTATTCCTCAAAGCTTGGTGCGTCCTGGGTGGCCCACTCGTTGCTCTGTGAGAACGAGCGCCTCTTGGATTCCCATCTGAGCAGGGGGCGAGCTCCAGGTCACTGCCCACCAGGCTCTTCCTAGGACCAGCCACAGTGGAGCAATCCAGGGTGAGGGAGACACTTGTCTTGGGGACAATCTGGCAGGAAGAAATGGGCCCTCCCACTCCCTTGAGCGTGCTTTGATTTTTCTAAGGAAGTGTGAGATTTCTGAACTAATCCGGCCTTTTACCCCGTATGTGTCACTGCAGGCTAGCTTCCTTTTACGAAATAGCCATTCCCGAACTGGAGTCTGCAATTAAGAAGAGGAGGCTTGAAGACAGCAAGTGAGGCAGGGACAAAACTGAGGGGTGTTGTGGGAGAGCCCCAGCTCACCTGTGTGGGCGTCAGCACCCCTTCTCTACACCAAGGGCCAAGGGCCGGGGACGAGAGGCCCCGCACATTTGGCTGGCGCTTCCCTCCCTACCTAGCAGCCTCCTGGCGGCAAGGAAGCTCTTCCCCCTCAGCTGCTGCTCCAGGCTCATTAACCCGCTGGTTCCTGAGCCACCGTTTGAGCTGACAGGCGGCCCTGGAACCAGCCAGCCTCTCCGAGCCTGTGGCCCTTTGCCAGCTGCTGTCAGCAGCGAACTGTGAGGCTTTCTCAGCCCCGGGGGGTGGAGGGCTGGGTAGGGGGCACCTGCAAAGGCTGTGAAGAAACTCCCCTGGTGCCTTTCTGCCTCTCAGATCTACTTTTTTTCTCTCTGGCCTCCAAGGCTGCTAGGTGACCTGTGGCAGAGGCTCTCCCATTCCAGGAAGAAGCTACTGGAGATTCTCCACATCCTCCTGAATCAGACCTGCCTCCTCCCAGTCCTGGAAAGCAGGTGGGCGCTCGGGATCCCCTGCCCGCCCAGGCGGAAGAGCGCCTTACCCAAGCCCGGCTGGGGCACTGCCCTCACTGCACGGGGCTCCCTCCCCTGCCCCGGGGTTGCAGAGCAAAGATGGGAAACCAGGAAGAATGAGGGAGGCCACAGAGGGGTGGGGCGGGCCGGGAAGGAGCCGAGCCTGTCTGCAGGGAGTGAGCGCATCCTCTTCTCTGTGTCCTGTTCCAGCTGTGATAACGTCCAGGGCTTCATCGAAGACTTCCTTCAGATCTTCAGCTCCTTGCTGCAGGAGAAGAGGTGAGCTGGGAGCAGCAGCGGGAGTGGGCCCAGCCCTCCCACCAGCCCCAGGAGAGACCTTCCAAAACAGAGCCCCTGCCCTGGCCTCACCACGATCTAAGCTTTTGGCCTTTGTGGTTGGGCGGCAGACACGGGGAGTGGCAAACCAGCCTGGTGTTCCCCCCCCACCCTCAAAGTCCGGCCCCCGCCCCACCACCCCTCTTAACTCCCGCCCCCCGCCCCACCACCCTCTGACTCCCGCCCCGCTCCAGGTTCCTGCGGGACTACGATGCGCTCTTCCCCGTGGCCGATGACGTCAGCCTTCTGCAGCAGGCGTCATCTGCCCTGTATCCTTCCACTGCGGCCTCCGGGGTGGGCCTGGCCCTGGGTCCTGGGTCCTGACCGGGTTGGACCTGGAGGAGTGGAGGGGCCGTTTAGCCCCAGAACATGTGGGAGCCAGCTTTTCCTGACACCCTGTTTTGGGAGGAGACAACTGCTCTGATCCTCGGGGTACACATAGCCCTGCTTTCCCTGGTCTTTGCTGAGCATCTGGGCCTGTGTGACCAAGAGGGACTCAACCCTGCCCTCGGGGACCTCATGCAGGATGGGAGACGGATAAGCACACAGGCAGGGATAGCGTCACTCGGAGGCAGGGGAGGCGAGGGGAGAAGGGGGTGTCACACGGAAGTGAAACCCAAGTTGAGAGTAGCACAAGGAATAGGAGACGGCCACGCCCTGAACTAAGTGTTCCCCGGGGCTCAGCAGGCCTGCCTGTTGAGCCCGCGGACGTTGCCTGCAGCCTGCAGGGCGCTGGGGGCGGGGTCTGGTGGGGGCCGGGTTTGGCCATGGCAGATGAGCCCTGGGGTGGCCCTCGCTGAGGAGTTTGGGGTCACCCCTGCAGGTGCTGGGAGACCTGGAAGGATGGGAAGCGGAGGTTGACCTTGTCAGCCTCAGACTTTGGGTGCTGGGCGCTTGGGTTAGAAGCAGCTGTGAGGGAGGGACTTGCCTGGTGGCCCAGTGGTTAAGACTCCATGGTCCCAATGCAGGGGGCCCAGGTTCAATCGCTGGTCAGGGAGCTAGATCCCACACACCGTAACTAAGGATCAAAGATCCCGAGTGCTGCAACTAAGACCTGGCACAGCCTAACTAATTAGTTAATTTTTTTTTTTTGAAGAAAGTAGAGTGAGAGTCTAGAGCAACCACCCAGCATCTGGCTTGGCAGCACCGGGGTTTTGGAGAGGGACAAGGGGCCGCGAGGAATGGGCCTGAGGGCCATTTGGGTGGCTGGGGTAGGTTGCTGAGTCCAGCCTCAGGGACACCCTGTGGGCCCCCAGCCTTTGCAGCAAGCCCACAGCCAGTGGGACAGGACCCCCGGTGGTAGTACCCCTGCCGGGCCCTCCTCCTGGGGGGTCCATGCAGGGCGGGAGCTGCGGGCTCGGCCAGCTGCCTTGTCCCAGGACCCTCGGCTGCCAGACCCTGGCCCTGCTCTTACCCAGAGCGGCTCTCTGCTGAGCGGCAGGTACTGGGTTTTGAGGCTCGTGCGGCCGTGGGCTGGCCCGTTTCCCCAGGCAGCCCGCAGTGCGCGCGGGGTGCAGCCCAGACGGCCCCTGGCCTCAGCCACGCAGTGAGGGGTGGAGAGAGGGCTGTGGTCCCCGAAAGAGACCCCTTAACCCGTCCTCCCAGGGACGAGACACGGACCGCCTACATCCTCCAGGCAGTCGAGAGTGCCTGGGAAGGGGTGGACCGGAGGAAAGCCACCGACGCCAGAGACCCGCCCGCGGCTGAGAACCCTAACGGGGTGGGGGAGGCGGCGGAGGCGGTCAGCGGGCCCTCCGCACTCCCCCAGGAGGAGGAGGTGTGTGATGGGACTGGCCGGGGCAGCAGGGGACCTCCCTTCTGTGTTCCCTCGAGGAAAAGGGTTTGTCTTGGGGTTGACAGCTTCTGAGCTGCCGGCCTGCTCCACACTGCTCTTAGAGGGTTCTGAGCCGAGGGCGAGCTGGGCAGCCTGTGAGATAGGCAAGGCGGCAGGGCCTCAGTTCCCCCCACAAGGTGAAGCACTGGCGCTTTTTTCCACATGAAATCTCCGCCGGCGCTCACCTCTAAACACAGGGGAAGCCACTGAGCTGGTACTGTCGCTCCAGACGTCGCCGAACCCAGCATCACCACCTCTGTGGTCCTACTGATTGGCCGCTGGCCGGGGGCTCGCCCCTGCGTGTCAGGAGGCAGCGTGGACTTGGGGATTAAGATGACACAGTCTCTGGGGTCAGGCCACTCAGGGGCGTATCCTGATTCTGCCACCCACCAGCTCTGAGCCCTTAGGCATATCCCTCACGTGAGCCCTGGTTCCTCCCCTGTAAGGAGGGGATGGCACGGTCCCCATCTCCACGTGGGTGCTCAGAGCTGCTGCGAGGACTGAGTGACCGGCCCCCGGGCCCCGCTGCCAGATGCTGCTGTCCTTCTGTTAGGCCCCAGGCCCCGTGTCCACTGTCCCAGGGCCTTGGAGAATGGTAGTCCCTCCCCACCACCTTTTCCCCATTTGACTTCTTGCCTCAGACATGGAGGAGTTTTATTACTGTTTTTTTGATTTGTGAATTTCCTTAATTGAAAAGCTGAAAAAATTAACCCATTCCGAGCCAAAGGGGCGCTTCTCCACATCAGCCAGCTCCAGCGGTTGCTATTCCCCTCCGACCTCAGTCGTCAACCTGTCAGAGAGGGAAAGGGGCTGATTCCCAGAAGCCACGGCTGCTTATGGACAGCCTCGCCCACACCAGGCTCTGTGCTCTGCACTTTTTGTGTATCATCTCTTTGAACCATTTGAAAACAACCCGATGAAGTAGGAGTAGTCTGGGGGCTTTATGAGTAGGAAACCGAGGTTCAGAGAGGTTAAGTGCCCTGCGCAAGGTCACACAGCCAGACTCAGCAGCTCAGCTGGTTAGCCGTAGCTCCCCCTTTCACAGAGGAGGAAATGGAGGCTCAGAGAGACTTAAGACATTTGGGTAAGGTCCCTCAGCCAGGAGGGGCAGGGCTGGGACTCAGACCAGGTCGCCTGACTCCGAGACCAGTGCTGTTCGGGGCCTGTCCCCGGCCCAGCTCAGGAGTCCTCTCGGTCTCTTCCGCAGTGCCTGGGGGCGGCTGCAGCCTCGGGCCCCACCGTGTGCGGTGTGGAGCTGGACTCGCTCATCTCCCAAGTGAAGGACCTGCTGCCGGACCTCGGCGAGGGCTTCATCCTGGCCTGCCTGGAGCACTACGGCTACGACGCCGAGCGGGTGATCAACAACGTCCTGGAAGGGCGGCTGGCCCCCGCCCTCGGCCAGCTGGACCGCGGCCTGCACAGGTGGGAGCGGGGTGGGAGGGGGCCCAGGCGCCCAGACTGCCCCGGGCTCCGGTCGGGGCCCTTCGCATCTCCTCTGCCTCCCCCTCCTCCTTCTCCTGTGTCCCGCACTCGACACTTCCCCGGGGTGGCGGTTCCCAACCACGGAAGCTGACGTCCTCTTTGGGGAAACCTAAACCTCAGGCCCCCAGAGGTGCTCACGTGGCCCCTGCAGCGCAGAGAGGGCACCGCCGGGCCTCCCTGCTCCGCCTCCTAGGAAGACGGGGTGCGGGGGGCCACTGAGGGGTTGCAGCCCTCTGAGCTCCGATGTTGCCGCCTGCCTGGTCACTGAGGGAGCACAGCCAAGCTTCTCACTTCCTTCATACCCACCCTTCTTTCCTTTGTTTTTTGTGGCTTTTTTGACCACAGTGCACAGCTTGTGGGATCTTAGTTCCCTGAGCAGGGGTTGCACCAGGGCCCTCGGCAGCGGGAGTGTGGAGCCCTAACCCTTGGACCATCAGGGAATTCCCCCACACCCACCCTTCCTGAGTTGGGCCCACTCCTTCCATGGAGCCCCCGGGGGCAACAGGAATGAGTGTAAACGGGTGTTTCTTCCGTGAATAACTGTTGTTTGTTGAATGAATGAGTGAATAACTTCCAGAATGAGGCTAGCTCTGCCTTTGAACCAACTCCTCAGCCTCTTTGTGCCCATTTTACAGGGGAAGGCACTGAGGCAAAAAAAAAAACAACCCAGCTCGAGTGACCTCTGACTGTCTGTCTCGCAGGGCTGTCGGGAACATAACCTGTGTGAGTGGCACGTGTGCAGGGTGGCAGGTTTTTAGCCTGTGTCCCAGGTGTGGCTATTGCTGGGGAGTGGAGGCTCTGAAGGACAGATCGTGGGAGGGGCAACATCCCCCTGAAATGGATTTCTATGTCTCCCCCCCAGACAGGTGAAGCCAGACCCGACGCCCCTGGTGACGTCCCGTCACAACATCTTCCAGAATGACGAGTTTGACGTGTTCAGCAGGGACTCGGTGGACCTGAGCCGGGTGCACAAGGGCAGGAGGTGAGTCCGGTGGGCCGCGGGGTCCCAGAGACCCCAACTCTGCAAGTGCAGAGAGGACAAGGGACACCCAGGGCCGTCATCTTGATGGAAGTGGTCATGGAGCTTCCGCCTGGGGCTCCCCCAGGCCCCAGGTCGGTATGCTTCCAGCAGCCGGGCTCCGGGCCTCTAACGGTCTGACTTCAGGCTCCAACCCCGTGCGCAGAGTTAGTGAGTCCTCCTTGACAGCAAAAGGCCTGCAGGGCCAAAGCGGCCCCTCTCCCCTTCTCCCATCTTCAGAGGAGTCCCCAGGTGGGAGAGCTGGGCAGTGCTCCTCAGCAGTGCTCCCTGACCGGCGCCTCTCCACCCGGGGACACAACGGGAGAATGAAGGCCTCTGCCCAAGTGAATATATTCCATCTGAAGGCCTTTCTACTTATTTTTGGTCTGTGTCCTTCGTACTCTGGGGGCATTGAAAAGTCTATTCATGATTTATTCATTTATTCAACAAATATTTACCTGGTGCTTCTGGGCCCTGGATTTATGAGGTGCTGGGGACGTGGTGGGGGATGGAACAGACACGGCCCCTGCCCACGTGGCATGTGCACTGATCGGCTTGGCAAACAAGCCCTGTGAACTCACAGATGAAATAGATTCTCCAAGGTGGAGGCGCGCAGACACCCAGGCCTCTAGTCGGGGCTTCAATCCAGGCAGAAAGGCTTCTCGGCGTCAATGCCATGGGGCGGACAGTGGAAGGACGAGGGAGGGTCAGTTGTGCAGAGGGGGCAGGAGCAGCTTTCCAGGCGGACCAAACAGCAGGGGCAGTGGCCCCGAGGCCATGGGGAACATGGCAAGGGTCCCCTTCACCGGTACAGTGTATGTTCTGGAAAGATCCCCTGGCTTTCGATTGGGGACCCCTTGGAGGGATTGAGAGTCAGCAGCCACACGGCGTGGTGGCAGGATCAGACGCTGACAGCCCAGTGCCAGCCCCGCAGCGTGAATGGAGCGTTTCATGGAATCTACAGAGCTGGGGGCCACTGGGCAAGTCCGGCGCGCCTTCTCTCTCATCACGTAGGTGGAGGCAGTGAGGGGCAGAGAGGGGAGAGGGCCCTGCCCGACTCTTGGGGCAGGAGCCCCAGTGCTAGAAGCACAAGCTGTTCCCTGCTCCCGGGACCATCCAGCGCTGGTAGAGTGGCTGGCTGAGGGCTCGGGGACCCGGCACAGGGCAACTCTAAAGCCATCTGGCTGGCTGGACAGGAAACTATTACAAACTGCTTAGTCACACACGTTGCGACATCCCCAGGTCCTGGGCTGGCGATGTGGTCCCGTCTCAGTGCCCGCCCTTCCAGGCCCTGCTGCAGGAGAGGGCCACATGGCGAGGACTGTCCCCCTGCTCTGAGGGGCACCTGGCCGCCCGGCTCAGAAACTGGACTTGTGCTGGGTAGCCCAGGGGTTGGGGCTTACAGAGTCAGGGGCTCTGTTCATATGCGCATTATTTATTTATCCACTCGGCAAATGTTTATCAGGTGGTTGACTGTGGCCAGATCCCGTGCTCAACACACTGGGAGGCAAGGGGAACGGGGCACCCAGGCCTCGCCCTCCCATGGCACAGAGACGTTGGGAATGACTTAGACCATCAATCAAGATGCGGCAGAGTGGGGAGGTGCTGGGAGGGGCACGGAGGGGTCACCCATCCTGATGTGGGCAGGGCGGGGAGCTTAGGGCCTGGGCCCTGTCTTCACAGAACACAAGAGAAATCAAGCAGCACAAGGCAGATCACCCTCGAGTTAAAATGTATGTGCGTCGTTAAACCAAATACTTGAGCCCTAAATGGCTCAAGAAATGAGGAACTCTGTCCCCTTGTGGGACGGGTGGGTGCAGGGTAGGGCAGTTGAGGCGCGGTTGACCTGTGGCGCAACCACATCTTCAAGGTTGCATCTTCCTTTCTCATGGCCCCTGGGTGGCCACAGCGTGACGTCCAGAAATGACCGGGCCACCAGGAAGTCAGGGCCAAGTCTTTCTGCATCTGTCTTAGAGACCAGGAGACCTTTCCCAGTGGCCCCCCAAGTCCCCTCATGTCTCACTGGGGAGCTGGGCTTCAGGGCTCCCGGAGAAGGGGGAAGGGGAAGGACCTGAGCAAAATGAGGGGCTGCTAGGAGTGGGGGTGAGGTGAGGGGCTTGTTAGGTCAGCGCCAAGCACACGTGCTACAGGTGTATCGTAGCTAGGGAAGGAGGCAGTGAGGGTAACGCTGCGTCCCCTTACTCCTTCAGACGGGACAGTCGTGCCCCAGAAGATAAGGCATTCTCTTTCAGATTAGTTCTGTTGCCAAAAATGCTTGCGCACCCTGTGTGCCTCATTGGAGACTCACAGAGCGCATTAGCCCATAAAGGCTCTGACAAGTCCTGTAGTCAAAGAGACTGGATTCCCTTTGTGAAGCTCAGCAGGTGCCAGGTCTGCTTCTGGGCATCCTCTGATTTCTTCCTTGCATCATCCCTGGAGGCAGGATCAAGTCTCAGCAAGGATAAGAGGCTGGCCTGTGATCACACCGCTCAGGAAATAGCTGAGCAGACTTGAGTCAGGAGGCCTATATTCTGGCCTGGCTATGCTGGTGGAAGCTGTGTGACCTTGGGAGGGTTGCTTGGCCTCTCTGGATCCCCTGATTCCTCACCCGGAAGAGGAGGGCTTTACTGCCTCTGCAGACCCTGTAGAAGTTCAAAGGAGAGTGTCACCCCTCCAAGGGCCAGTTTGAGGGCTAATCCTGAAGGACAGGCTGGAGGGAGGTCAGGAGAAGAAAGGTGATCAAGCCTCAGGGGAGCCCGCATGTACCTGGGCTTGAGGGAGGCAGAGGAGGCACCCTGCTCCAGACAGGCTCCCGCGGCTTGGCTGACCTTCTGGCCCTCACGTGTGTCTTCTCCTGGCTGCTTTTGCCCCTTTCTTTCTTTCCTTCTCTAGCTTCATATGAGGTCATGGGGCCAGAGCCTTCCTGGACAAGGTACCCTATCCTTACCTATGTCCTCTCCTAAGACCCAGCTGAAGCAGGAGCACTTTGCCAGGCTCCTCTGCGGTCCTGCCGGGGAGCCACATAACCAGAGGCCATGCAGCGTGAAAGAACCTCCCTCTGCCCGCACTGGGGACGGGGTGGACCAGGGGCTGTGGGATGGGGCAGAGAGAATGTGACTGCGCTCATTCATCCTTGGTCCCCTGGCCCACTGTGGGACCCGGTACCTGGCAGGACCTCAGGAAGCCTCTGTTGATTGAATGGGTGCGCTTTTACCAGGGGCTCCACCCGAATGAGCTTGGCCCCTTCACTTCCTCTCTGCCTCTCTCCTCTCCACCCCTCAGCTTGGGAGAGAGAGCGCCTGCTAAGGGCCGAGGCCACGGTCACAGGCTCCCTCTCCTGGCATGAGGTGACAGATTCCTGTGGCCCGAGATGGTTCCCTGGTCCAGACCAAACATCTCCACATCACGGAGCTTCCAAGGCTCCTCTCTAGCGCCTCCCCCCACCCCCACTCAGCCCCCTGCACCCCCATTCATTTCTACTTTCCTTGTGTTTCCAGGACGTGGAAACACACTTCTAGCACACTTCTGCTCTTTGCCACTAGACTGAGTTCCATGAGGGCAAATCCAGATCTTACTCTTCTGAATCTCTCCCCATCCCAGCTCATAGTAAGCCCTTGTTAAAACCTGTTCAAGGGGTACTTCCCTGGTAGTCCAGTGGCTAAGACTCTGTGCAGGGGGCCTAGGTTCGATCCCTGGTCAGGGAACTAGATACCATATGTTGCAACTAAGACCCAGCACAAACAAATAAAAACAAACAAAAAACTAAAAAAAAAAAGTTGAAGGAAGCAGGTCCTAACCCGCCGTGCTGGGGGCCCCAGTTCTGATCTGCCCCAGGCTCCCAGGCCAGACACAGCCGGCCAGACTCAGGCGCCTGGCTCTCCCCACACTAAAAGCTGGTTAATAGATTTTTATGGACGCTACGGGCTTTGTGCCTCTTCTTTTATTCCCCCCTACCCCTAATACATTCCAGAGGCCCGATTTCACAGCTAAGCTGGATTTTCTTGCCTGGCATCTCATATTGATTTTCCCCTGCAGGGCTAGAAACTACATTCCACAGGCCTGTGTGTCTGACAAGCCAGGTTCTTCTACAGATTTGCAAAGCCTCGAGTCCAGAGGCCCAAGTCCCCACTGCGGCTGTGCTGCAGCTCACTGTGTTCCCAAACACGTCCCTCCCCGCCCCCAGCTGGCCTCCCCTGTGACAGGACCGGAGTTAAACTTCCAGACTTTTCTTGCCGTGCCGTCTGACATGGGAGATTGAACCGCGGGCCAGACGGGGTCCCTGAGCTGAAAAGCAGGGGTGAGAGAGAGTGGCGGGGGCTCCCCTGAGCTGACTACGAAAGCCACCCACGGGCTTGCTGTTTCTTCAGTTTTTGTTCATTTGAAATGATTCGGGTGACCCCAGGCCCCCCCTCAGAATAACCCAGGGCGGGGGGTGGGGGGGCGCCCTACAAGCCCTCTGTCTGTATTTACATGCATAGATATGAACATCCCCGCAGGAGGAGGGGACAGGTCTGGTCTGCCCTCTGCTTTTTACACAGATGAGATCACGCTCTGTGTTTCTCTACACTTGCTTTTTTCCCCTGGAGGATGTCTTAGAATTCTGTCTGCATCAGCACAAATTGTCGCTCTTGAGAACTCCCATCCAGCGTCTTGTGGGCCTTGGTCCTTGGGCCATGATGGACATGAGTTGCTCTCGTTTTTCACTGTTACACACAGTGCTGAAAAGAAAATCCCCAATCAGACCTCTCTGCGCGGGGGCCAACGTTTCTCCGGGGTGGACGCCTCGAAGGGGAGTCTTCCGGCTGAAAGAGGGGGACACGTGTTACACTCTAATAGCTGCTCTTTGGCGGGGGAGAGGGAGGCCTCAGAAGTGGCTGGACCTGGTGAGCCCCACGCCTCCCGCCGGTGCTTGATCTCAGTTTGCGGCGGCCAGAGGCGGGAGAAGTGAGTGGTGGTCTGTCTGGACCCTCGCGCTGTGGCCCCCTCCCGCTGCCCTCGAAGCCTGATGGTTTTCCTTCGTGTCTCCCCGCTGTTCCCTCTCGACATCAGGAAGGAGGAGAGCGCGCGGAGCCTGCTGAACGACAAGCGGGAGGTGCTGGCGCAGCGGCAGCGCTATGAGCAGTACAGCGTGGTGGTGGAGGAGGTGGGCGGGGCGGGCAAGGGGAGGGGGGCGGGGCGGGGCGGGGCGGGGGCAAGGGGGCGGGGCGGGCAAGGGGAGGTGGGCGGGGCGGGGCGGGGCGGGGCGGGGCGGGCGGGGGGGGGGGTAGGCGTCCCCTGCTGCCAGCCCCGCAGCAGGGGGAGGTGGGCCAGCCCGGCCCCGCGGACCCACGCGTCGGCCGTCGCAGGTGCCACTGCAGCCGGGCGAGGGCGCGCCCTACCGCGGGGACGACTACGAGGATGAGTACGACGACACATACGATGGCAACCAGGTGGGCGCCAACGATGCGGACTCGGATGACGAGCTCATCAGCCGCAGGTGAGGCTGCTGACGTGGGCGGCCCTCCCCCAGCGTCTGGCTTACACAGATCTCGTGAACAAGCCAGTGACTAAGCCAGGGCCTGAACCCCAGCCTCTCACTCCTGGTCCAGTGCTCCCTCCACCCCTAGCCATACCCCTGGCCGGTTGGTCCAGCCCACCCTGAGTGAGGAGCCATCAGCTGGGTCTCATGCAGGAGTTTTCCATTTTTCTTCTTAACTGCAGACAACTTTCCCCAGTGGAATCTTAGGAAGGTTCCCCAATTCCCCCAGTAAAGGCAGAGCCGCCCTGACTAGCGAGGACTGGAGACCACCGCTGCCCCCAGGACCCAGCTCAGCCTCCCTGAAGCCCCTGCCTCAGACCTTGGTGCCCGCACAGAGTCCGGGGCGGGAGCAAAGCTGGCTTCAAAGGCGCTTTGGTTTCCAGTCCTGGCGGGCCCTCTCAGCAGGACCCGCCTCCTCCCCTGGAGGCTCCGCTCTCCAGGTTTAACCTAGTCTTTGATCTCACTTTCTCTCTCCACCCTCAGGCCCTTCACCATCCCTCAGGTGCTGAGGACCAGAGTGCCCGGCGAAGGGCAGGAGGACGAGGAGGAAGAGGAGCAGGAGGCTGCAGTCGAAGCCCCCAAGGTACCTGGTTGGCAACTGGCAGGTGGAGGGGAGGGTACAGTTCTGAGGGGTGAATCAGGGGCGCAGCCCGGCTTCCCAGAGCCTGGCCCTAAGGCATCTTCAGCATCACTGCCCAGGAAGGGGGTCCCTTTGAGCCCAGGATGTCTGCTTGAAGAGCTGCTGGCTTAGAAGCCTCCTCCAAGGCCCCTCAAGGGCCCAGGGGAAGGATCAGAAGCTGGGCCTTTGAGCTGCTGGGTTCATTAGGCCCAGGAGCCTGGGGGCCAGCCTCCATGCCCAGGTTGGCAATTCTAGACATCAGAGAGGCGTTAGAGCCCAAGGTCATCTGTGATGATGGGTTTGGACATTTTCTATTTTTTTAGCCACTAAACTTTTTCTACTTAGTGAAATCTTAACTAACGCCTTGTAGAAAACAGATGAGAGCAACGCTGCTTGGGGTGAGCAGGGCTGCAGCCTGGGAGGCCTGGATCCCGCCCCCCCCCCAACATCCTCCCCCCAGGGTGACAGGTTCAGTTGTGTCCCGGGCCAGGCCACCAGCGTCAGTGAGTGGCAGGGCCTGATGGACACTGAGGCTGGGGGCAGCAGGCACCCCTGCCCAGGGGCTCCTCAGCACAACGGAGGCCTGGACCTTCCAGAGCTTTCCCTCCTTCCAGGCAAGGGGTTAGCCCAGGTTTTTATGTCAAAATTCTGCCGTTTTCCATAGGTTACTAATTCCCCTTGTTGTGTTGTGTTTTTGACACAGCCCAGGCCCCCACAGTCTGTCTGTGGTCCTTGGGTCCCAGCCTCCCCCAGCCTTGGCGCCGGCAAGGGGAAGCGCCAGTTTCCAGGCGGCTCTCCTGGGTTCCAGGCTCCCCGTGGTCTCTAGAGGCCGCCCTCCTGGCCTCCCCCGTCGCTCCCCCTTGTCATCATCCGGCTCCAGCTGTGACCAGCCGTCGGCCACCTCTGCTGGGAATGGGAACAAGGGTCAGAGGAGGGGGCTTCCGGTGGAGACCTTGGACCAGAACAACCAGCCGAGTTCTGGGGCATCGCCCTGCCCTGCCGTGGCTGCCCCCCGGCTCCTGGCATGGGGGGTATCCCCAAGATGGGGCCAGACACAGCCCGGCTTTGGGAAAGGGGGCAGCTCGTGATCTTTTCTCCCTTCTCCTCCACAGCCCGACCACTTTGTGCAGGACCCTGCGGTGCTGCGGGAGAAAGCAGAAGCCAGACGCATGGCCTTCCTAGCCAGGAAGGGGTGAGCGTTTAAGGTGGTGTCGGTGGGGAAGCCCCAGCCCACCACCCAGGAAGCCCACACACACCCCCGAGTGCTTTACGTGTGTTAAGATAGTTCTGGCAACAGTTCGAGGAAGTAGCTAGTCTTGTCATTGTCCTTATTTTATAGACGAGGAAACTGAGGCCCAGACGTGTTAAGTAATCTGCCAAAGGTCACTCAGCCAGTGGGTGACAGACTCCATTTCTCCTCCGACCTGAAGCTGGCATGGAGGGGTCCTGGCCCAAGCTTGGTGTCCCCTCCTGGGGACCTCAGAGGAAAGCAGCAGGCCCTTCCCCTTCCCGTCAGGGCCTTCTCCTCCGGCTGATGGATTCTTCTGGGGGTGGGTTGTTCCTGCCTCAGGTACCGGCATGACAGCTCCACGGCGGTGGCCGGCAGCCCCCGGGGCCACGGGCAGAGCCGAGAGACCATGCAGGAACGCAGGAAGAAGGAAGCCAGCAAGGCCACCCGAGCCAACCACAACCGGAGGACCATGGCCGACCGCAAGAGAAGCAAAGGCATGATTCCATCATGAGAGTGTGGCGCCGGGACCAGCCGGGGGGGTACCGTCGCCCGGGGCCTCCTCGCCGGGGAGCCCCCTGCCGGGGCCCCAAGTTCAAGTCTACCCCTCAACAGCCTCAGCTTCGTAGCCCCTGAGAAGGCCGCCTCGTTCGTCATCCACCAGCCAGCCGTGAGCGCCTTCCTGCAGAACACACCGTGCCTTAGCCCGCGGCCAAAGAACCGCGAGGCCAGCAAGCAGGCAGAGGGACGGGCCGGAGCCCCAGGCCAGCCTCCCAAGCCTCGTGCAGCCGGACACCACCTCCCTTTCTCCCAGACAGCAGGAGGCTTGTATATTCACAAACAGAAAACAAAAAAGGCCCTCGAATAAAATTTTTGACCCTTTCAAGAAATGATCCGAGCCTGGCGTATGACTGCTTCCCCTCCCCGCCCCCACCCCCCACTCAGCCCTGCCGTCCTAGTCCAGCGATGCCACCGTCAGGAGAGGAAGAGGGCAGGACGATGCTCTGTCCATCAGCCTTTTGTGCTTGCCTCTCACTTTAAGCCCTCCTAATCTTGCTCCGCCTCGCTGTGTGGCCCGGAGACGGTCACCTCCGTCTCTGAGCCTCCGCTCCCTGCCTGTAGAAGGAGGGGCCAGTGTGCGGCCCTGCTGTCCAGCCCTCACCGTGACCTCGGGCAGCCCCCACGACCGCCGCCCTAGGGAGTGGGTAGGTATGATTTCCAGTCCCGTAGTGCGGGGGAGGGCAGCCAGGCGCTGAGACCTGAAGGTGGCTGCCCAGGCCACAGCCGGGGGGTGGGCAACCAGGGATTGGACATGCATTCTGACCTCTGGCCTTTACGGGCCCTTGGTCCCATGAGGGGTGTCTTCTCCATCTCACAGCTGCCAAGGACGGCTGGCCAGTGGCCACGCCAGAGCCAGAGCTCAGTGGCTCTTGGTCACACATACATTCCATTAAATCCTCTGAAATCAGGGGGTCACAGGCAGGAAGAAACAAGTGATAATGCCACTACCGAGCCCTGTTGAAGCAAGTGGGCTTCAGGCCGTGTTACTCAAAAGCCCCCTCCCAGCCAGGGCCAACCAGCTCCCAGCGTGGCCGCAGCTGCCAGACATCTCAATTCCTGGGCTGCCCAGAATGTGGCTGATTGGTGACGGATCAGCGGTGGGGCATTTGCTGGGCTGAGGCCCCCCACTCGGCCTGGCCTGGAGTCCATGGGCGGAAGCCAGGGCCCCTGCCCAGCTGGACCTTGACAAATCACCCCAGATGCTGTACGTGGTTGGGATGAGCGTCTGAAGCAGCGAGGCAGACAGGCACTTGACGCATTGGTTTTGTTGGGTCAGCCCACACAAGTGGAAATCAATAGCAATTCCTCTGCCGCGCCAGTTCTCTCCGTGTGTTTGAGACGCAGAGCAGATACGGGGGTGGGGATGTGCTCCCCTCGAAATGTCAAGTTAGCTGAGATCAGGTCCGGGGTCAGCCGTCCTGACAGGCAGCGGGAAGACTGTTTCTTCCTGGAGGCATTTCCCAGGGACCCAGCTCAGGGTCAGGCCCAGTTTTTTTTCTCTCTCTCTCTCTCTGAACTGCTCAAGCCCATCTCTTGGGCCTGGAATGAAGTGAGGTGGGGCGGGGGGCTCCCCGGCTGTACCCGCTTCACTGTTTACACAGACCCTCACACCTGCACGTGATCATCTGCTCCTCCCGACCACCTGGAGTTCCGGCTTCACCTTAGCATCCTGGTGTGCAGGCCATGAGAAGACAGAGATCACTTTTGAAATTTTCCAGAACCAAGTTCCAGGTCCAACTTTGTCTCCCTGGAGGCATCACCTCATGGTGATTTTCCATTTCAGACCACGAGGGCCCCCTTTCGGGGTGCTTCAAAAGAAAACCGCTCAGGGGTCACCCAGAATAATGCTGGCAGGCATACCCCTTCACCTCTTGGGGCCTCAGTTTTCCTATCTATAAAGTGGGTACATTGGACCAGATGAATGGTTTCCATTCAATGCCAATTAGATCCTCCGAGGAGGCCCCAGGGTGTGAGATGGGCAGCATTATAGATGAAGTGGCGTCTGGAACCCTGCCCACCTGCCCACCGGCCCCACCACCCCCATGACTGCTCCTAAGCAGGAATCTTGTAAGTGCCTTCTCTGTACCCCGGCAGAGAACTCCACCATCACAGCCATCTCCCAGGAAGCTTTTAAGATCTTGTGCTTCCCAGAGGACTGAAGACTGGAGTGTTTTTGTTTTTAGTCCACAAGTGGCAATGATGGTGGACATGTTAGTTTGAACAAATACACCTATGCCTCTGTGAGGTGGGTGGGCAGAGCCAGTGCATAAAAGGGGGGGCTCAGGAGTTCAAGTAACTTGCCCAGAGCCCATGGCAAGACAATAGCAGAGCTTGAATGCACATCCTCTTTGAGCGGCCCCCTGAGACGTGCAGGCACAAGCTGGAAGAGTTAAATGCTTGGCGAGAACCCACCTGTCCTGCCCACACCAGAAGCTTGGGTTAAATAATACAGGGAAATAACAAACAAAAGTTAAGCCTACCAAAAGGCAGGGGGCTGTTGCGTAGCCCTTAAACATGATGTCAGCGAACACTTAGCAGCAACATGAGAAACCAAAAACTCAAGAATTTTTTTTTTTTGTTTAAGAATAAATTTAAGGGACTTGCCTGGCAGTCCAGTGGTTAAGACTCTATGTTTCCTGTGCAGGGGGCGGGTGTTTAATCCCTTGTCGGGAACTAAGAGCCCACGTGCCAAGCAACGTGGCCAAGTAAAGTTAAAAAAAAAAAAAAATTGAAAGCAGAGTACATGATAATACACTGTGATTGTGAAAATGTTAGAAAAAAGGGTTGGATTTTTTTTGCATTTTTCCAAGTCTGGAAGGGAATGTACCTAATGAGAAATGATGACAAGAGCATGGCTGGTGGTGGTGGTGAAACCGCAATTATTCAATTCTTCGTTATTAGAATAAAAACCACTCACTGCCCGCTTCCCTGGTGGCTCAGACGGTAAAGCGTCTGTCTACAATGCGGGAGAACTGGGTTTGATCCCTGGGTCAGGAAGATTTCCTGGAGAAGGAAATGGCAACCCACTCCAGTACTCTTGCCTAGAAAATCCCATGGACAGAGGAGCCTGGTGCAAGCTACTGTCCACGGGGTCGCAAAGAGTCGGATACGACTGAGCGACTTCACTCACTGTGCACTTACCTCGGCCAGACTTTTGCTTGGCTCATTTTTGCTTAATCCTCACCCAGTAGGTACAGATGAGCGGGTAGGTGGCCTGCCTGAGGTCACACGTTTAGCAAGTAACCAATAGAGGCTTTGGTCTCAAAAGCGTCCCCTAAAGCCAACTCTTAACCCTGAAGTCTCCTGCCATCCCTCTTCCTCCCACCCCTGCATCCTTGTTACTACGTTTCTTACAAAGGAAAAAAAAATGTCAAAGAGCTGCAGGACAAGAGGACAGGAAATGCCATTTCATCAGGCCAAGCTGACAGGACTCCGATCGATCGATCGCATGTGTGTTGGACCATTTGCCATTGTGACCCCAGAGCTCAGTCTCTCTGTTCCGTTTTTTCACTTTCTATTTTTCTGTTTTAAATTCATGTATCCTTTCAGCCTTGCCATTCAGCCTACTGAGTGGTCCTTGTTTTTGCCCTGAGACTCTCTCCAGGGGAAGTCAGGGAAAGGCTGGAGGCTAAGATGGGGATGCAGAGGCTGGGGGGGCGTGGAGACCCGGGAGGGGGCCAAGAGGCAGGAAGGTCACGGATGGGGTGAAAGTGGGAGGGGGCAGGGAATGCTGGGTCAGGCTGCAGCCTCGAGGTCAAGCAGACTAAGGCAGTGGGGCTCATTGCCCAGCTTTGCCAGGAAGTGATGGGGAAGTAGCCAGTAGGAAGCATGGGACATGAGGAAGAGGAGGCAGGAGAGGGCGCATCCCTTTTAGAGGGCGCATCTAAAAGGCACTTCAGGGACCTTCGTCATGGTCCTGTGGCTAAGATTCCTTGCTCCCAATGCAGGGGGCCTGGGTTCAATCCCCGGTTGGGGAATCTAGATCCCATATACCGCAACTAAGAGCTCACATTCTACAACTAAAGATCCCACGTACAGCAACTAAGACGTGCACAGCCAAAGAAATATATATTAAAAATTTTTTAAAAATTTAAAAAGGAACTTGACATCAAAGAGAAGGAAGCGAGGGCTCAGAGGTGAGGACGGAGTATTAGCACTTGGAGCGTGTTTATGGGATCTTTAGAAGGAGCCAGGGCGGCTAGTCCTCAGGGAGGGTAAGGGTGGAGACAGGGCCCCCCTGGAGCTCTCAGAGCAGCCCAGTAGAACCAGGGGCAACCTGGCACCGACTCTCATCTAGATCTCCATGCTGGGACAGCGGGGAGGGGCCTTGGCTGTGGTCAGAAGCTCTTGCAATTCCACTGGCTGAACCAAGGTAAAAAATTCAGTCTAAAGTTTACCATCTCCAGCCCTACGTGTGTGTGTGTGTGTGTGTGTGTGTGTGTGTGTGAGAGAGAGAGAGAGAGAGAGAGAGAGATGGGGGCTGGGGACATCTTAAATGAGCGTTAAATTCCAACTTCACATCATAAGAAAAATTCTCTTCAAACAATCGATAATCATCAAGAAAATTTTACATGGACTGGCAGAACTCAGGGAGCCTTAAAAGGCGCAGAGTCCAGAGTTTTTCAACCTGTTTAAAACCCCCAACTTGCCCCAATCTCAGGCCCCTGGGATTTCAGATTCCAGATACTCCCCTGGGGATAGGGGAGGTGTGCCCTGTTTAAGAATTCACTAGGCTTCCATGTGTCTCTCCCAGCCCTGGAGGTGGTATGGAGCTTTCTTTCACTCTGAATTGTAAAAACAATGGGTTCTTAATTCTAGCTCTCCAAAGATGAAATTGTGGCAGAATATGATTTTTCTGGCTACATGAACCCACCCTCTGCCACCTGACATGTCCCTTAAGTGCTCTGTCATCCCAAGGGGTAATTGTGGTTTTCTCCTCTTAAAATGGTTTTCATAGAAGAGCCTGGCAGAAAAAGTGCCTCCAGTGGGACGAGCACCCATCATTCCTGCGCACTTAGGAATTTTATTTACAGAGATCACACACAGGCGCCCACCCTTTCTCCCATCTGGTTTACTCAGCGTTCCTTCACATAGACACCCCCAGGCCTCATTTGTCCATTCTTTTTATTGTTAATTTGCTCATACAGGTGGCCAGGGGTGATGAAAAAAGGCACTGGATGAAGAGTCAGGAGGCTGGGGCCCAGGCCCTAGCCTTCAATAAGCTGTGTGACCTTAGGTCAGTCACTCTCTGGGCTTCTATTTCTTTTTGTGCAGAAAGGGGATGATCCTCCTCCAAGCCCTCTTGCCTCATGGGGGCCAGTAACTGGGGGGGTCAGATGGGATCACTATTGGGGAACACTCAGAGCAGTGAACCTGTTTAGTCGAGAGAGAAAAAAACTGCAGTGGGCAGCCCTTCACTCTGCCACGAACAGTTTAAGAGCTGCCAGCATCTGCGTTTTTGCCAACAGTTCCCAGCAGAAGGACAGAAAATCGGAGGAAGGCTTTTGCCTTCGTGGGCAAGTTCTGTCATGAAACAGCCTCCCCCAGGCCCCTGCCTCTAGGAAGCCGGGGAACTGTGGAGCTGAGACCCCTTCAGTGGGGAGTCTGGTTAGAGGAGTGGAAGGCCCTGCCGGCTCCTGTGCCCGGCTCACCGGGTCCACGTGACGATGGGCAGAGCCCCGCCCCCAGGTCCCGGGAGAGGCGCGACAGTGAGGGCCAGCTGGGTGACCTGCTAAAGGGAATGCACCTGCTTGTCACACCTGGAAAACCGGGCTCCCCCGCTCAGGAGGGGTCCGCACACAAAAGCACTGGTTCCTCCCCGGAGTCGTAAACTCAGAGCAACAGCAAGGGCCAGGCCAGAACTTTCCACCGGGGATCAGGGGCCTCTGAATGGCCAGCAGCCTATACTGCTTTTGCCATTCAGAGAAGGAGCCAGGCTCTGGGGTCGGGACCCAGCTGGCCTCAGCCACTCCCGGACCCTGTGCCTCTGAGCAAGGTGGCCTTTCCTCTCTAAGCCAGAGCTGTCTTGTCTGTAGATCGGAGATGTTGGCCGGATGGCTGGCATAAGGCGTGTAAAGTCCGGCCTGCTGTGGGGTGGCCAGCGACCCAGCAGAGCCCTGCTCACAGGGCCCCAGGCGAGGGGTGGTGGGTGCCTCCCACCAGTGCTCCAGGGCAGTCCTCCCAGAAGTCCTCCCAGGGCTCAGGATGCTCTGGACACACAGGAACCAGAAGGAGAGGAGACAGGCTCAAGCCAGCCTGCAGGTGTGCGCTAGGTGCCCAGGGAGCCCAGAGGGGGCGCCCCGCTCAGCCTTGTTGGACGTTTCACTACCTCACTGAATCCTTGAAACAAAGCCAGGTGGTACGTGTGATTAGAAGCTTCATTTAGCAAGGTAGTCACTTGCTCATTCATGGCTGAGTCAGGATTCAAACCCAGATACAACAGCCCTCAAAGTCCATAGTTGCAGCCCCTTGGTTTTCCCGCCTCAGTATAGCTTGGTGCTTGAGCCGGCAGCCACAGTACTCCACACATGATTGGCTCAGCATGAAAAAAAGGGTGTATCACCTCCCTCATTCTACACTCCATACTTCTGTTGATACAACCCCCCTAATCAAGTCATTCCATTGACAGACGGGCAGGAGAAAGGAAAGGAGAGTAGCAAGCCAGACAGGACATATTTTCCAACTTTCTACGCTGCCATAGTCTCCTAGCAGAAGGAAAGGATACCCATTGGAGGCTGCCGTTTGAAGGATGGGTTTCATTAGGAAAGCTTAGTGAACCAAAGAGATAAGGCTTCTCACGGAATTGCAGCCATAGGGCGGGAAGTGGCTTCTCTGTTGGAAGGCCTACACAGGAGGCAGACAGAAGTCTGCTAAGTTGTCAGGAAGGAAGGAAGATGGACGGAAGCAGAGAGGACTCTGTTACACGGTGAAAGGTGTGGGGAGGAGATAAGGTCTGTCTGAGGAAGGCACGAGGCAGCTGGGGTTTACAACAGTGTTAAAGACGCCAGGAACAAGATAAGGGGGGCAGAAGGGAACACGAGAAAGTGATCCGGCCTCCCAGGGATGCAAAGGAGGTAGCTCCTTTTAAAGCAGCTGAGACAACAGCGCTGTGGGGGGAGGGGGTCCCTTGGATGATTCAGTACATCCAAGTGATATACTGAATGATGGGTACAGTCATGCCCAAAGCTCTCAGCTTGCATTTTGTGGATTGAATATGCTAATTAGGCGCTGATCCCTGCAAACTGTGCCAGCTTCCCCCCCACCCCATTAACTTCCTCGTTAAAGCAATGTAACAAAACTACCCCATAGACCTGTGCTAAGCACAGCACAAGCATCATCTCACATCTTTCCAAGCACCCCTAGGTATTATTATTATTATCAATATTGTCATCCCATTTTCCACATGAGGAAACTGAAGATCATAGAGGAGACGCAACTTGCCCAAACCCCCACCCCATCCCAACAAGGTCACCTAGCTGGAGGGGAGCAGACCTGGACTTTGTTTCTAGAATCCCTGTGTCTTTTTGGTTGTTGTGTTGTTATTGTTGGCTGTGCTGCATGGCTTGTGGGTTCTTAGCTCCCAGACCAGGGATTGAACTGTGACCCCTGCAGGGGAAGCATGGAGTCTAAACCACTGGCCCACCAGAGAAGTCCCCTCATAATCCACGTTGGGATTTTTTTGTTGTTGCTTTGGGAGGAGTTTTTTGTTGTTGTTCATCATGGATTTATTTTGGCATCGATTTTTATCCTTGTTTATTTTTTGGCCATGCTGCATGGCATGAGGGATCTTAGTTCCCAGACAAGGATTGTGCCCCCTGAAGTGGAAGCTTGGAGTCCTAACTGCTGAACTGCCAGGGAAGTCCCCCTATAATCTATGTTGAATCACAAGATGAGAGAGCCATGGAAACCCCCAGCAAGGGCCCCCTATTTAGAAGGTGAATAAAGTGAGGTTTGAGGTAGCCTGGATCTGAAATTGTCAGGCTAAGGAATTTGATCTTACAGGTAGCGGGGAGCTCTTGATGGCGTTTGAGCAGGGGAGTGGACATGGCAGGCTTCTGAGGGTTCAGTGGAGAGGAAGAGTCCAGAGCAAGAGGATGTGCAGGAGGCCTGAGGGGAGGACAAGCCTGGGGCAGCAGCAAGGCAGTCGGCACCCTTGTGCTCAAGAACTGGGGCCAGCACTCTGCATTCCATCGCCGCCTTGTCCTCGATGCCGGCTGGAGCCTGCCCTTGGCTTCCAGTCTCTGCATAAATCCAAGCGTATCAGACCAAGGCCCCAGTGAAAAATTATTTCTACACAGTGTAGAGTAGTGGATCTGAGCTCTGGAGCCAACCAGCCTGTCTTTGAGCCTCTGTGCTGTGTTACCCTAGGCAAGACACTTAACCTCTCTGAGCCTCAGTTTCCACCTGTAAATTGGGGTGGAGAGCAGTGCCCACCTCAGACTGAGGATCCGGTGGTACGGGATATGTTAATGGCCTGGTCCTGGGTGAATGCCCGGAGAAGGCAGCTGTGTGTGTGAGTGTGTGTGATATGTGCTGCGTGGGCCGCTGCCCGCCCCCAGTACAGAGTGTTCATCTTTTGCTCACACTCAAGAAGCTGCCATCACCTCCATCTTGCCCAAGGAATTTGTATTCCCTCCAACACTACACGTGGCTCAGACATTTTAAAATCATGGATTTCTGTCCCTTCCTCAGGAGACTTCAGACTCATCTGCAGGACAGTCCAGGTGCCCTGTTGCTGGAAGGACTGGCTGAGTTACCGGATGGAATCTGTTTCTTTGTAATTAACTTACATTGCTCCCCACCCCCAGCTTATTACAAAACCAGTGACATGCTTCCCGTGGGTCACACGAATAAGCAAAGAAAGAAAAACCACCAGTAAGAATCCCTGTTAGGAGTTTAGTTCTTATCCTTCCAGCATTATTTTAGAAAAAGGAATATAAACATTGGTTTTCTCCAAAAGTGAGATCATTCAACACAGGGTGTTCTCACCATTCTTTTCAGTTAATAAGACATTGTGAACATTTCTCCATGTCTCATTTGCATCCTTTAACGGGTAAAAGCATGTCTTGCTGTTGAGTCGCTCAGTTGTGTCTGAATCTTTGAGATCCCACGGACTGTAGCCCACCAGGCTTCTCTGTCCATGGACTTCTCCAGGCATACTGGAGTAGGGTGCCATTCCCTTCTCCAGTGGATCTTCCCAACCCTGGGATCGAACCAGGGTCTCCTGCATTGCAGGCAAGTTCTTCACCGTCTGAGCCACCAGGGAAGCCCACTGACCCCAAAAGCACTCATCAATGAGCCTCCTGCACAGAGTCTGCATCCCAGGGAACCCAGCCTGCAATAGGCAGCATCCTTGTGTCTACCAGGGACTAGACTAGAATGTTCTGAGGGCTGGGCCTTCCTTTCTTTGAGCTGCCAGGACAAACTGGACTCCACCCAAAGCCGAAAAGATTTGAGCCTTGGCCGGCAGCCCTGAAATGCCAGAAGTTTTCAGGGTAGCCCCTCCCTGGTTGGGTTAATTAAACAGACAGTTGGGTGAGAATTTACTATACAGTAATCTTCACTCCCCTTGACAGCCCTCCAAGATGACAGCATCTCCAGAAATAACAAGAATCATAGTCGTCATTGTGAAGAGCACGGTGGGTGTTTTACAGATGAGGAAATCGGCTCAGAGAGGGTGAATAAATTGGTTGAGTTTACACAGCCAGTGAGTGGTAGGGCATGAACTCTACCCCACGACTGTTAAAACATTTGTGCTCTCCACCCTTCACTAGAGTTATTCAATAGGAATAATAATGTTACCTTTTGGATTGTTGCAATTCAAATTAAATGCCCTGAACCGCTAACACTTAGTACAATGCTTGGCTCATAGTAAACGGTTTATAAAGTAAATCATTACTCAGAAAACTCCCCAAGAGATTCCCTTTTTTTTTTTTTTTCCTGGTTACTTAAGTGTTTATGTACCACAGTATGGCCCCTCACCCAAAAATCAACATAAAGACAAGAAGCATGTACATAGTGAAAACTTATATTTGGAATTAGCCAGCTGGACTCAGTTTAGATGATCCCAATTTTGTTGGCAACATCCAAAGCATCATAGTCAGGAGCCAGTCGAACATATGCCTTCTTCTCTCCATCAGGCCTGATCAGAGTATTGACCTTAGCCACGTCAATGTCATAGAGCTTCTTCACAGCCTGTTTAATTTGGTGCTTGTTGGCCTTGACATCCACAATGAATACCAGTGTGTTGTTGTGGTGAGGGGGAATTTGATGATGGCATAGTGGTCAAGTTTGTTTCTCCTGGGGGCGCTCTTCCGAGGATATTTGGGCTGCCTTCTGAGCCGCAGTGTTTTGGGCCGCCGGAAGGTGGGTGATGTCCGGATCTTCTTTTTCTTGTGGCTGTGGACACCTTTCAACACTGCTTTCTTGGCCTTCAAAGCCTTTGCTTTGGCTTCAGCTTTAGGAGGGGCAGGGGCTTCCTTCTTCGCCTTCGGCGCCATCTTCATGAAAAGCCCCTTTCTTTGTAGTATGAAAACCAGGGACTTCCCTGGTGGTCCAGTGGTTGAGAATCCGCCTTCTAATGCAGGGAATGAAGATTCAATCCCTGGTCAGGGAACTAAGATCCCACTTGCCATGAGGCAACTAAACCTGGGCAACGGCAACGACAGAGCCCCTGTGCCCCACAACAAAAGATCCCACATGCCGCGGTGAAGATCCTATGAGCCGAAACTAAAACCCAACGCAGCCATAAATAAATACACGTTTTTTTAAAAAATCAAAAGATTAAAAAAAGAGAGTGAAATCCAAACTCTTTTAGTGTGACCTATACAAGACCACACAGTATCTGACTCTGTCTTTCACTCCTTCTCTTCCTTCAGTTCAGTGACTGAACCAAACTCACATCTACCCCAGGGTCTTTGCACTTGCTGTTTTCATTTCCTGGAACGCTCTTACTCTGGGTCTTTACCTCACTAGATTTCTATTCAACTCTCAGCTCAAATGTCGTCTCCCTGGAAAAGACTTCCCTGACCATCAAACGTTGCTCTTCAAACCTGAGTCGCCCCTATAGGTTACCCAGTTTTATTTTCTTCATAGCCCTCAACATGAGCTGAAATCCTTATTTCCTTTCTCGTTTACTGTCTGTTTCACCTACTAGAATGCTTTAGCTCCAAGAGAGTGGGGGTCTTTCTGGTTCTTAACTATTTGTCCAAGGTCTAGACAGTGCCAGGAAAAATAGGCACTCCTTAGAGACGTACTGGTTGAATGAATGAATTAATGGTTTCTAACATTTGGAGAGATGTTACTGAATGCAAGAGAGAAGCTAGAGGAATAGGATATCAGCATAAAACTCTTCGCCCAGAGAGAGGTCCTACTTGCTCAGAGCTGACATATCAGATGCCAACTTCTCAGAAGAGTTCCAGAGACCTTCTGGAACTTGCTTGATGAGGCACCTATGCAGTTAGCTTTTCCTGACACCTCTATGAGTGGAGCAGTGGAGTCCCTGGGGCTTTTGACTTATAAAGACTGTCCTAGCTCTTGCCATCAGAAAATGCCGTGGGCTGAGCTTGGGACAGAGATGGACCTTTTTCCCAGTAATAAACAACTTCTCTGTGTCAGTCTGAGAAGGGTGCTAATCCTCACTTCCCCCACCTGTGGGCAGATCCACCCAGGGAATCCTGGGGAGGCCTAGCTCCCATTTAGCAGTGCCAATCAAGAACAAGTTCCTGGGACTTTCCTGGCAGTCGTGGTTAAGACTGTGTGCTTCCACTTAGGGGGCACAGGTTCAATCCCTGGTAGGGGAACTAAGATTTGTGTGTTTCCCAGGACGATTTAATGCAGATACCTCAGGGTTCTGTGTGTAGCCTTATCAACGCACATGTGTTTACTCGAGTGGATCGAACTAAACAACTAAACATGCCATTTTGCAGCTTGTTTTTGTTTTCACGTTGTCTTTCTTTTCAACTGCAGGCGGAGTCACCCCATTCTTTTTATTGTCTGCAAAGATTTCTATGGTATGAAGCTACCTTTTATTTAACCACTCCCCCACTGAAAAATTCCAAACAAGCCTCCAGTGACTTTTTGTGTGTGTGCATGTGCACCTGTGATCCTGGAGATATTTTTCTCATCTTGAAAGATCAGGAACAAAAGGAACAAACAGGGACTCTCCTCGTGGTCCAGTGGCTAAGACTCTAAGTTCCCAATGCAGGGGACCCAGGTTCAATCCCTGGTCAGGGAACTAGGATCTCACATGCTACAACCGAAAAAATAAAAGATCCCGCATGCTGAAATGAAGGTTGGTCCCAAGTGCTGCAACTAAGACCCAGTTCAGCTAAATAAGTAAATAAATATTAAAAAAAAAAATGGAACAGATATTTAAAAATAGATATCACCGAAGTACTCTCCAATATCACTGCTTCAGGGCCCGTGGGCAGTGCCTGCTTCTTCATTGAAACACTGGTTTTGCTAATCTTCTCCATCTTTGTTCATGAGATGTGCAAAAAAATGGTATTTCATTTTGCTTATTAGTGACACTGGGCATCTTTTCATGTTTGCGGCCATTTGTATTTCCTGTTTTAATTGCCTGTTCCTGTCATTCACCCTAACCTCTTCTGTGTTAGTCATTTTTTTCTTATGGATTTGAAACACTGTTTCATACGTTAGTGAGGCTGGTATATTGCCATGCTTGTTGGCTATTTTCTCACAGTTAAAACTTAATTTTAGGACTTTCCTGGTGGTCCAGTGTTTAAGATGAATGCGTCAGGCTTCCCTGGTGGCTCAATGGTAAGTAATTCGTCTTCCGATGCAGGGGACACAGGTTTGATCCCTAGTCCAGGAAGATCCCACATGCTGTGGAGAGACTAAGCCCGTGTCTACAACTATTGAGCCTGTGCTCCAGAGCCCAGGAGCCAAAACTACTAGAGCTTGTACTCCACAAAAGAAAACAAAAGAATAGCCCCCACAATGAGAAGCTCGCACACCACAGTGAAGAGTAGCCCCACTTGTTGCAACTAGAGAAAAGTCCAGGCGGCAACAAAGACCCAGCACAGCCAAAAATAAAGAAATAAAACCATATTTTAAAAAAGTTAACCCCCAAATCTCTTGGTTTTAAATGGCTACATAATATTTCACCTTAATAGTAATTCCTGTTTTGGATATCTCATCCCTGCCTGCCACCCCTCCCTTGCCCCCAGCCATTATAAACAACATCATGATGAACATATCTTGTGGACATTAACATTTTTTTTTTTTTTAGGAAAATTTGGTAGAAGTGGAATTTACTGGGTCAAGGGTATGTATATTAAGGATCTTGACACATAAGTACAAAATATCCTCCAGGAAGATGGTACCGCTTCACATTCTCTTGCAATAGTCCATCTGTGTCATTTTCCTGTATCCTTGACAAGGTTAGGTAATATCCTTTAGCTTGGCCAGTGTGTGCCAAATTATATCTGACTTTTTTGCAACCCCATGGACTGTAGCCCACCAGGATCTTCTGTTCATGGGATTTTTTTCAGGCAAGAATACTGGAATAGGTTGCCATTTCCTTCTCCAGGGGATCTGTCCCACCCAGGGACTGAACCCGTGTCTCCTGCATTGGCAGGCAGATTACTACTGAGCCGTCGGGGAAGCCCAGCTTGGCCATTATGACAGGTGTATGTTATCCAGGGCTCCCATGACAGATGACTGCAAACCGAGTGACTGACAACAACAGAGATCTATTTTATCCACGTTCTGGAGGGTATTACTCTAAAATCAAGGTTTCATCAAGGTCCCTCTGAAGTTTGTGGGGAAGAATTCTTGTCCTTGCTTCTGGTTGCTGGCAATCGCTAGCATTCCTTGACTCCTGAAAGCTCAACTTCCAATTTCTGTCTCGGTCTTCTCAGAAGGACACTAGTCATTGGATTTAGGGAGGGTTCCCCAACCCATTACCCCATCTCTTTTTAATTTGGCTGTGCCAGGTCTCAATTGAGGCATGCAAGATCTTTTAGTTGGGGCATGTGAACTCTTAGTTGCAGCATGTGGGATCTAGTTCCCTGACCAGAGATCAAAACTGGGCCCCCTACGTTCGTAGCGCAGTCTTAAGTCACTGGACTGCCAGGGAAATCCCACAACCTCACCTTCATTTAACTGATTACATCTACAAAGACCCTATTTCCAAAGAGGGTCACGTTGAGGTTCTGGATGGATAATATTCACTCCCATAAAATAAGTAAAATGGGGTTATTTTAATATTTGTCTCCCAATTGAAAAGAGACACACAACCTCAACAGTTCAGAAATGCTGATGACAAATCTTAATGTAGAATGGCTTAGAGATAATCTTACTGCTTGGGCTAAATATGCCTCACCTGGGACAGGTAACCAATTAAGCTCGTTCTAACCCCGCTGTCCTGAGCTTGTCATCAGGTGCTCAAGGATATTGTAGAATAACTTTCCAAGCGGAGATTCCTTAAAAAACTGGAAACAGAACTGCCATATGACCCAGCAATCCCACTCCTGGGCATACACACTGAGGAAACCAGAACTCAGAGACACGTGTACCCCAATGTTCATCACAGCACTGTTTATAATAGCCAGGACATGGAAGCAACCTAGATGCCCATCAACAGACGAATAGATAAGAAAGCTATGGTACATAGACACAATGGAATATTACTCAGCCATTAAAAAGAATTCATCTGAATCAGTTCTAATGAGATGGATAAAACTGGAGCCCATTATACAGAGTGAAGCCAGAAAGATAAACACCAATACAGTATACTAACGCATATATATGGAATTTAGAAAGATGGTAACGATAACCCTATATGCAAGACAGAAAAAGAGACACAGATGTATAGAACAGAATTTTGGACTCTATGGGAGAAGCCGAGGGTGGGATGATCTGAGAGAATAGCATCAAAACATGTATATTATCAAGTGTAAAACAGATCACCAGCCCAGGTTGGATGCATGAGACAAGTGCTCAGGGCTGATGCACTGGGATGACCCAGAGGGATGGGATGGGGAGAGGGAGGTGGGAGGGGGATTCAGGATGGGCAACACATGTAAATCCATGGCTGATTCATGTCAATGTATGGCAAAAACCACTACAATATTGTAATTAGCCTCCAACTAATACAAATAAATGAAAAAAAAAAAAATGAGAGAGGATTAGATCAATAATTCCCCCCCCAAAAAAAAAAGTTCCATTTTATTGTTTTTCGCCAGCACGCTATGCTCAAATTGTTGGGTAAAGTGTAGTGTAACGTACATGGCAAATCTTCAACCCCCAGAATTATTCTTTACTTCATGGTGAAATCATTCTTAAAAAGAATAGCCTCTACTCTGGCTCAGGTCTTGATCTGGCCCCCAGAGCTGTACGACCTGTTGGGTCATGATTTCTGCAGGCCTGGACTTCACCTTCAGGAGGATATGCCTCGGGTAGGCAGTTGTTCCTAGGGTCTCTCCAACCCCTGTATGAGTTTCCCCACTGACTCTTCCCCCATCAGATGCTAGTGGTTGTTCTCACTCTGGCCCCATCACGCCAGGCTCCAGGTGAAAGACGGTGGGCAAGTGAGTCACTCGTCTTCCCAGGCCAGTCGCCAAACAGAATCAAGCCCTCTACTGCTCAGCACATCTCCGTGTTCTCCGTGGCTGCTCCCAGCCATGCTGTCCCTTACAGCCATGAGAAGATAAGCTGTGGCCCAGAGAGGTATGCCAGCTTCCCCAAAGATCCTCAGCAAATTAAAGGCAGAATGGAGAATAAACATTTGTTCCCCAGCTGCATCCACAGCGCTTCCCTATGGCCAAGCCAGTTAGCTGTCCTCTGCATAATTCAAGAATGGAGCTATCGGATTAAAGGCCAAAGTTGAAGGTTCACACCTCCAGCTCCAGCTCATGGTGTGAAAACTAGAATTCTTTGGAAGTTAATGGGGGAGCCAGAATAAGGGAATCTGCCCTTCAGATGTCTGCAGAGAACTTTGAAGTGGTGTCAAATAACCGGTTAAGTGAAGAGCGGGTGGTTAAGAACATGCAAAAGCAGGTCTCAAGGACAATTTACATTTATTTGCTGATGACTCTGACTAAACATACTTCAAACACAGCAGAAGTTAAAGAGTCTGTCAGGTGACGCCATCTCCTGTCGACAGCTAAAGGTGACCCGTGCAGAGTGACCCGAGCATGTCTTCAAGCTGAGGCCCCGGCTCTGGGCAGACAGCTGGTGCTGGACCTGGTGCTTCTGGCCTGGACGGGGGCCTCCTGGGAGCTACTCCTTGTTCTCATACTTGTGTTTGATGTGCTTCCACAGCTTCTGCATTTTAAAGACAAGAGCCACAAACTGAGTTTAGCGTCTGACATTGTACAACGCCTCCCACAGCCCTGGACTCTAAAACAAGCCTGAGAGAAACACATACCACAACCAGACAGCTTGCAGCGGGCAGTCCGGAAGCAGTACTAGGCCTGACACACATTCCCAGCATTTACATAATGCTCTCAGTGAGTGTGTCAGGAAGCGGGACGCATGACCTCACTCGACAGGTAACTGAGGTAGAGAGACCAAAGGACCTGGGCGCCCAGAGCACACAATTATTAAGGAACAGAGGCTGGAAAATGTCTCATTTCTTCAACTCCCAGGTATTACTCAAGAGGTCCTAAGAGCCTGGCCCCCAAATACTTCACATTGAGCCCTATTTTAACCTCATCAGACTTATGATCCCTGGGTCAGGAACTAGCTATATTCTCATTCCTAAAAGCACCAAGAATGGGTGGATTACGACAATCTTCTGAGATGCCTTCCCCACATACTGAAATGGCCAGGGGAACAGCTTGCAAATGAACAGGAGCAGTACTTTTAAGGACGGAAAGCTACCCTGGCCACAGGCTGTACATCAGGAGACAGAGCCTGCCTAGGCAGTAGGGCCAGACAGTTTCAAATTATTAACAGAGTGGTGGAACACAGCTTACTTGTCCAGGACGTTCCCCAGTATGAGCCATAAATTAAATACTTTAACGATATAAAGTATGCAGAGCACTCAGCACAGTGCCTGGCACACAGTGACTTTAAAAGGTGTTGTTCTTCTCTATCTTATGCTTCCACTTTCTCCCTAGGATTGTAAAAAATGCTAGTTTTTGAGTGGTACCTCCTACCACCTACTGCAACACCTTGCCAGCATCTCATGGAATCCTCACAGTAATTCCCTGAGATAGCTACTATCATTTCTATTTCACAGATAAAAGTGAAGCTCAGAGAGGTTAACTCACACAAGTTATTAAGTGGTAAGGCCCGGTATTCCCACCCAGGGTTCTCTGCTTTTATACCCTCCGTATCCCCCTCACCCCCTCACCCCTTAACCACTATTAATACCACCGCTGCCAGCACAGAAAGGGTTCGGAACTGAAAAGTGCTGTCTAAAAAGCCAGCCCCAGTGTCTAAGATGTCCTATTCACGGCCCTCGCCCGCTCAAATGTGCCCTTGAAACCCTCAGACGAAACAGGGGGTCCCGGGTCCAGCCCTGACTTGTCACTGGCCTCCTGGTGGTGTGGCCCCAATAAATCCTTTGCTCTCACTAGGCTTTAGTTTTCGCTTCTGCCAATGGACAAGTGGGTGTGTGGGGTGGGAGGCAGCGATACTAACAGCCCCTGCACAGTGGGAGCTATTGATCCCGTTGAACATTTTAGGATTCATACCGGGGGGTAACGGGCAGACGGCAGTCTACAGATAGAAACATCCAGGGTTCCTCCGCTACTCGTAAAAGTAGACTGAGTCCCGCCCCACCTACACTCCCACTGTCTCCCCTCAGAAGGGCCCAAGGTCAGGGACGGTCCAGGCCCTCACCCCCTGGTTGATGTTTTCGTAGATCGCGTCTGCGCCTTGATCGAAGGCGCGCTCGAAGAACAGGGCGCCCACGACGATGGTGAGGGCGAAAGTAGAGGTCCGGCGGAACAGCACCGAGTACAACCTCGCAGTCAACGTCGGGGCCGCCATGTTTGTCCGCTGCAGAACGAGCGCCGGCGCCGCGACGACCTTTCCCTCCAAAGGGCCTCCACGTGTAATGCTTTATGGGATTTGTAGTTCTTCTGAATCTCCGCGCGCGTCGTTTTGAAGAATGGAGGTAAACTGACGGCTTGCGCAGGATTAAGGTCTCCTAAAATCTAGATCATGGAATCCCAAACAGCTTGGTGAGAAGTGTTACTGAATTCTACTTCCTAAGCATTAAAAAGAAAAAAAAGATTTAATATTTTCACTACAACATCCAGAAGCCCTCACGCTTCCTCCTCTTCCGTTCTGTTTCCGCTTTGATTCGCAAAGGTTTCTGGGAAGGGCGGGACGCTCCCCAAAGGGAGGACTACGAATCCCAGCAAGCAGTGCAGTGAGGGCGCCGGAGGAGGAGCTCGGAGCCGTCGGGCCCCGTCGAAGCAGGTATGTTCTGTGAAGGGGACATCGAGTGAGAGTTTCTCCTCACCACCCCCGCGGGAGGACTTGGGCTCTTCCAACTAGGTCGGCGAACCCCGCGGCGGGCCGCGCTATTTAACACGACGTGGACTGGATACGTAGGCGAGGCCCGGATGACCGATCTCAAGCTTGTCCCCACTCCTGTCGCCTGTCAGCCCCAAGTCTAGAGTTGGAAACTATGGCAACAAGTCGGGTCCAGGGGGCTGAGTCTCTCTGCCCGACCCCCGGGGAAGAGGCGATTCGGCCCCTGCTTCCTGTATTCCTCATCCCTGGGTTTCGCAAGCTGACAACCTGGCTTGGAAGACGGGAGACCTAGATCCACTCTTTGCTTCTGGGGAATGGAAATAGCAAGAACTTCGGAGGACGAGGGCGGTCCAGTAAATGTTTTCTAAGAGGCCCTGGGCCCTGCACTGGGGATTCAGCGGTGAACAAGCCCCTGCCCTCGTGAAGCGCTCGTTCTAGAGTGCGTGGGGAGGGGCAGTAATAACAAGTAATACTAAGAAGAGCAGAAGACAGGTTGATTGGGGAGGGAGTGGTGGTAATATTTTAGCCAGGGTGCCCAGGATAACACTTAACCCTAGACCTGAGTGAATGAATAGTCGCCGTTCAAACAGGAAAAGATTGGTGCAAAGGCCTTGAGACTGCTCTGTCCTGGGGTGTTCCAGGGGAAAAAGTAGAATGGACTGTGAAGTAACTCAGATCAGCTCATATATGGCCTAGTAACCCATGATAAGGAGTCTTATTTTTTCCTTATTGTACTAGGAAGCCACTGATGGGTTTTAAGCTGGGATGTGACATGATCTGATTGTGACAAGCTGGGGTGTGACATGATCTGACATGATCTGATGACTTTCAAGGTCATCATTTCTGGCTGCTCTCCAGAGGTCAGACTGAAGAGGGGAAGTTGCTGTGGTGGGAGTGGAGGCTGGATGGTAATTTAGATTAGGTTATGGATTAGAGTAGTGATCAGATTTGGGATGTATTAAGGGGGTGGATCAAACAGAACAAGCTGACAGATGCATGTAGGGGGTTCAGTTCAGTTCAGTTGCTCAGCTGTGTCAGACCCTTTGCGACCCCATGGACTGCAGCCTGCCAGGCCTCCCTGTCCATCACCAACTCCCGGACTTTACTCAAACTTGTGTCCACTGAGTCAGTGATGCCATCCAACCATCTCATCCTCTGTCATCCCCTTCTCCTCCTGCCCTCAATCTTTCCCAGCATCAGGGTCTTTTCACATGAGTCAGCTCTTTGCATCAGGTGGCCAAAGTATTGGGAGTTTCAGCTTCAACATCAGTCATTCCAATTCAGGACTGATTTCCTTTAGGATGGAGTGGTTGGATCTCCTCGCAGTCCAAGGGACTCTCAAGAGTCTTCTCCAGCACCACAGTTCAAAAGCATCAATTCTTCTGTGCTCAGCTTTCTTTATAGTTCAACTCTCACATCCATACATGACCACTGGAAAAACCATAGCCTTGATTAGATGGACCTATGTTGACAAAGTAATGTCTCTTTTTAATATGCTGTCTGGGTTGGTCATAGCATTCCTTCCAAGGAGTAAGCGTCTTTTAATTTCATGGCTGCAGTCACCATCTGCAGTGATTTTGGAGCCCCCAAAAATAAAGTCTGACACTGTTTTCCCATCTATTTGCCATGAAGTGATGGGACCGGATGCCATGATCTTAGTTTTCTGAATGTTGAGCTTTAAGCCAACTTTTCACTCTCCTCTTTCACTTCATCAAGAGGCTCTTTAGTTCTTCACTTTCTGCCATAAGGGTGGTGTCATCTGCATATCTGAGGTTATTGATATTTCTCCCGGCAATCTTGATTCCAGCTTGTATTTCATCCAGCCCAGTGTTTCTCATGATGTACTCTGCATATAAGTTAAATAAGCAGGGTGACAGTATACAGCCTTGACGTACTCCTTTTCCTATTTGGAACCAATCTGTTGTTCCATGTCCAGTTCTAACTGTTGCTTCCTGACCTACATACAGATTTCTCAAGAGGCAGGTCAGGTGGTCTGGTATTCCCATCTCTTTCAGAATTTTCCACAGTTTGTTGTGATCCACACAGTCAAAGGCTTTGGTGTAGTCAGTAAAGCAGAAATAGATGTTTTCCTGCAACTCTCTTGCTTTTTCAGTGATCCAGCGGATATTGGCAATTTGATCTCTGGTTCCTCTGCCTTTTCTAAAACCAGCTTGAACATCTGGAAGTTCACAGTTCATGTATTGTTGAAGCCTGACTTGGAGAATTTTGAGCATTACTAGCGTGTGAGCTGAGTGCAATTGTGCAGTAGTTTGAGCATTCTTTGGCATTGCCTTTCTTGGGGATGGGAATGAAAACTGACCTTTTCCAGTCCTGTGGCCACTGCTGAGTTTTCCAAATTTGCTGGCATATTGAGTGCAGCACTTTCACAGCATCATCTTTTAGGATTTGAAATAGTTCAGTCGGAATTCCATCACCTCCACTAGCTTTGTTCATAGTGATGCTTCCTAAGGCCCACTTGATTTCACATTCCAGGATGTCTGGCTCTAAGTGAGTGATGTAGGGGGTACCGGAAAGAGAAATCAAGGATGACATCAAAGTTTTGACCTCAGCAACTTAAAATCAATGGAATGATTTTAGCTTCTGTTTGGCCATGTTAAGCTTGAACTGCTCCTCAGACGTCAAATGGAGGTGGTTATTGTTTAGTCGCTAAATGGTGTCTAACTCTTTGTGACTCCATGGACTGCAGCACGCCAGGCTCCCCTGTCCTCCACTCTCTCCCAGAGTTTGCTCATATGCATGTTCTTTGATTGGGCGATGCTGTCTAACCATCTCATCCTCTGCCACCCCCTTCGCCTTTTGCCTTCTTTCCCAGCATCAGGTCTTTTCCAGTGAGACAGCTTTTTGAATCAAGTAGCCAAAGTATTGGAACTTTAGCTTCATCACCAGTCCTTCCAAGGAACATTCAAGGTTGATGTCCTTTCATTGACTGGTTTGATTTCCTTGCAGTCCAAGGGACTCCCAGGAGTCTTCTCCAGCACCACAATTCAAAAGCATCAGTTCTGTGGTGCTCAGCCTTCTTTATGGTCCAACTCTCATATCCATACATGACTACTGGAGAAACCATAGCTTTGACCATATGGACTTTTGTTGGCAACGTGATGTCTCTGTTTTTTAATATACTGTTAAGGTTTGTCATAGCTTTTCTTCCAAGGAGCAGGCATCTTTTAATTTCTTGGCTGCAGTCACCATCCACAGTGATATTGGAGCCCAAGAAAATAAAATCTGCCACTGCTTCTGTCCAGAGGGTAATGGGGATTTGAATCTAGAGTTCAGAGGAGAGGCCTGAGCCAGAGATAAAAGTTGTTTGTGTAGGTGTGGTATTGAAAAGCAGGGACCAGATTGGAAACCTGGATCTACCTCTGACTTGTAAAAGCAACTGTAATGCCTTATGAGGGGATGGGGAGGAAAAATGTGAAATGCTCTATATCCATGACCAGTTATTTTCTATTTGCAAAGCATCTTGGTAGCCTGTTGGGACAGGAGATTGTGAAGCTTCTGGGAAAGAACATTTGTATCTTGCTGACAGCTAGTCTGGTTGATGGGAAGTTAAGAGGAGGGAGGAATTATTTTAGGTGAGATGGGTAGGGAAGACCACAGGGAGTTAAGGTGTGGCTTGTTTTATTTATTTATTGCCTTTTTAGTTAATTCTCATTTTGGAGCAACACTTTTAAAAAAAAATCTAATTTTCTTTAAGCTATCCCTTTCAGTTTAGAAATTATTATTCTATATTTAAACCTAAAAAAATAAGAAAAATAACGTTAACTTTCCCTTTGGTTAATATTTGAACTCAAGTTGAGCAAACAAAATTCCTTTAAACATTCAGCCCTATCTTCAGCCCAATTACACTCCCTTACACATTTAATTCCACTTAACATTTAATATATTTGATTTTCCTTTTAAGTATTTCAGATATATAACCTAACATAATTTCCCCAGAATACTTAAACAATTAACTAGAAAAGCCAATAAATTAAACTTGTAAATGTGATAAATTTTAAGTTCTTGTAAACAGTTTGATACTTTTAACAGACTTAGTCAAGTTCTCTTATGTCACTTTTTCTCAGTTTGGGGATTCAAAAAATACTGGTTCCATCTCTGTCATGAAATTAGAATATGGGGGGTGGGGGGCACTCTTAGTAGCTTTTATAGCACCCCAGGTGTTATATGCAGGTGTTTAACATGCAGCCAATGTTTCCAACCTTTGCTAACTCCTCAACTTAAAATAACAAGTCTCGTATAAATTACTGACAGATAATTTATCAGTTGTGTGCTTGTCCTCGGTCACTCAGTCTTGTCAGATTCTTTGCGACCCCATGAACTGTAGGCTCTTCTGTCCATGTGATTTTTCTAGGCAAGAATACTGGAATGGGTTGCCATTTCCTCCTCCAGAGGATCTTCCTGACCCAGGGATTGAGTCTACATCTCCTGCATTGGCAGGCAGATTACCACTGCACCACCTGGGAAGCCCATTTTATCAATTATCTAACTACAAATTTCAACTTTTATATTTTAAATTGGAATCAATTTAATCAATTCCTGAAAAGCCATGCTTTTCTCTTGTATACTCAACAGAATTCTTTTCAGTGAGACACTTTTAAGTACCAAGTATAGACTGATTATCGATAAACTTAGGACAAGAACATTAATACCATACCTGAGCTGCTCTTCTACCTGTATTTTCTTTTCTAAAAAATGATTGTCTCCATTAATCAAATTCCATGAAAAGTAAAAGTCGCTTAGTCATGTCAGATTCTTTGCGACCCCGTGGACCATACAGTCCATGGAGTTCTCCAGGTCAGAATACTGGAGTGGGTAGCTGTTCCCTTCTCCAGGGGATCGAACCCAGGTCTCCTGCATTGCAGGCGGATTCTTTACCAGCTGAGCCACAGGGAAGCCCAAGAATATTGGAGTGGGTAGCCTATCCCTTCTCCAGCGGATCTTCCCGACCCAGGAATCAAACCAGGGTCTCCTGCATTGCAGGTGGTTCTTTGCCAACTGAACTATCAGGGAATCCGAATCAAATTCCATACATGTGTCTTTAAAAAAAAAAAAAGATTTATTTATTTGTTATTTATTTTTACTTCATTGGTGTGTGCAGGCTTTCACTCCGTATGGAGAGCGGGGGCTCCTCTTTGTTGAGGAGCCCAAGCTCTAGAGCGCAGGCCCAGTAGTTGTGGCCCATGGGCTTAGTTGCTCCCATAGCATGTGGAATCTTCTAGAACCTGGGATTAAACCCGTGTCCCCTGCCTTGGCAGGTGGATTCTTAACTACTGGACCACTGGGGAAGTCCTCTGTTTTCAATTTTAATCTCTCCTGGAGTGTGACAGGAGACATAGCCAGTAAGAAAAGTGTTTTATTCACTTTTCTGAATTACGCTTTGCCTTCCGGTCGAGTCAGGGTTTCAGCACACCGAGGGTGTTCGTAGACCAGCACGTTTCCGATTGGGACACGAATTTGGGGGCTTTGTCCACCCAGAGTGACTGCCTTCAGCAGAGGCTGCCAGTGGCATGCAGGGGAAGAGAAGGTTGATGAACAGTGGGACCTCAGTTCTCCAGGCTTTTATTTCTTGGGGGTATATGCTAGGGGGTGCTAGACTCACTGGTTAGAATGCAAATTTTTCCAAATCTGCTGAGTCAGAATTCCTGAGGATCTGATTCAGGAGACTTCATTTTTAATAAGCTCCTCACCAGGAGCAATGGAAAAATTTGAGGAGTTGTTTTCAGAGGGTTGATCTGATGCTGCCCAGAGTGGGCTGAACTAACGAGGCTGATCCAGGGGCTCAACGGTGGCTCAGTAGTAAAGAACCCGCCTGCCAATGCAGGAGACATGGGTTCAATTCCTGGTCTGGGAAGATCCCTTGGAGAAGGGAATGGCTTCCCACTCTGGTATTCTTGTCTCTCTGGTATTCTTGTCTGGAAAATTCCATGGACAGAGGAGCCTGGGACCCTGAGTCAGACACGACTTAGCAACTAAATAGCAACAACAAACCAGATGTTATTGAAATTAAAATGTGAGAAAAAGAAAATAAAGGTCAGGGGGAGGCTGGTCTAGGTGTGAAAGGGTGAGACGTGACTTGGGCAGCAGTGGCAGAGAGTCCCATGGTATTGGGAGCCCAGGCTTGGGGGTGGTGGGGGGAGGGTGGAGAATGTTTTGGAATCGGGGCGTGTGGTTCAAGAGCCTCCTTCAGACGATTTTTCCCCTCTCCTGTCTGGGAGCTCTGTCCTTTCAGGAGGCCAGGATGAGTGAGCTGTGTGGTTGCTATAAGACCGCGGGGGCATCTGAGGGAGACCCTTAGCATCTGGGGGGCCCATCAGGGGAGACATTTGGGTCTCCTAGGCACTGCCGTTGGAGCTGGGTCTCGAGCAGGCAGTCTGCAGGCCTCCCGCGTGGGGCGGGTCTGATGCCACCGACTCCAGACGGTGGGCATATGCGATGCTGGAATGTTGCCGTGCTCCTAGTGGGCGCGCCATAAAGCCACCCTCCGGCCGAGGTTTGCTGTTTACCTGGGGTCTGGTGGTGCCGTAATCAGAAGAAATGACAGGTGAGCCCGAGGGCAGCATGTGGAGAGCACAAGCCTGGATCATTACAGGCTGCCTCCCAGCCCCCGCGGCCGAGCTAGTGGCTTATTTTAGCCTTGTGTCAAAGCCAGCTCTGGACCCGAGCCGCTCGTGATGAAAGGAACTAAGAATATCAATGGAGCAGCCTCAAGATGGAGCGCTGGGGAAGGGAGAGCTGGGTCCCGGGTCAGCCGGGCCCCAGGGCGAGAGATGGCCCCACCGGGCCTTGACACGTGTGGTGGCAGCTCCGTGGCAGGTGCCTGAGGATCCTCAGCACCCACCGGCCCACCCGCAGCGCTCAGGTTGATGAGAGGTCATCAGGGTCTCTCCCAGCTGTGGCTTTGAGCAAATTAGGAAGTGAGTGTTTCTGAACGTGTGTCCCCATCTGTGAAATGGACGCACTGGTGCGTGCTCAGAGGGTCTGTGAGGATCAGACAAGAGAATGCCTTGCATGACGGAGTCAAATCTGATTCTCTTTTCTTCCCTCTTGCTCCTCACTGCATCTCAGCTCATTGGTCATCCTTTCCTTGAGCCCGCTGGGTGTGGGCTAAGTGGGTCGGGGGGCTCTGCTGGGGACAGAAGCCCTGCGGGGAGGGTGAGGGTGACATTCGTGCCTTGGGGGCCCTCATGTCTCTCTTCTCGTCCTCATGCTTGTCCCCATATTCAAGCTTATGGAGAAGAGGGTGGGTGAGCCAGTGAGCAGGCGGGAGGCCTTGGGCAGGGATGGGCAGGTCCCTCGCTCATCCCAGCAGCTGCTCTGCATTTGATCAGGTGCAGCTGCCGGACGGACAGACAGCTCTCTCTGCCCTGGTGGAGCTGTGTTCTAGCGGGGACGCAGCCTGTTTGACAGTAAGTCAGCGTGTGAGACGAGCTCTGGAAAGCAGAGCAGGTGGCAAGAGGGACAGACGTGTCTGCTGCTGAGACTTTGGCTGCAGTTTTGAATCAGGTTTGGGGGGGAGGAGTGAGCCCCCCGGGTGACGATGGCAACAGCAGTCACAGCCTCCGCTCTCCGCGGTGGTAAATTCACAGCAGCGGCGGGGTCCCTGTTTTCTAGCTGAGGACAGACTCTGGGAGATGAAAAGGACTTTCCGGAGGTCACCCAGCTGATAAGTGGTAGAACTGGAATTCAAACCCAGGCCCGTGTGACCCCAGAAGGTGGTCCCACGCCAGCCTTGCCCCCTGCCCGTGGCCACACGGAGCCACTCTGTCACCTGGCAAAGGTCCAGGGAGCCAGCAGATGCTGTTGCCACTGCAGACCTGGTCTCCGGGAGTGGGCGGGCAGTGCCGCCTGTGTTCCCGGCGAGGGAGCGGGGCCGGATGGGCCTGTGTTCCCGGACGGGGCTGCCTCACATGGTGCAGAGCGTCCTCGGAGGACGGGAATGAATCACGGCTGCAGAGAGGGCCCGCTTAGTCAGCACCCCATGCTGGCATCTGGGCGCCAGGGAGACGTCCGGCCGTCCCCACCCCCGCCCCTGCCCTGCCCTCCCGCTCAGGACTGCCAAGTGCGGTGCTGCAGGTTGTGCCCTGTGCAAGGACGCCCGGCACGCTCCGCCTGCCAAGTTGTGTGTCTGTCCAGAGTGTTCTGCAGCCGCACCGCTCCTAATGTGCGCCGGGGCACTGGAGCGGGAGGTCGGGAGCCCTGGAAGTTCACACCTGGGCGGTGCCCGGCCGAGGTCACCTTGCTGGGGGCCAGCTCCTGCCCAGGCACAGGGCCTCTGCCTCCTGGGGTCAGGCCTGTGGAGGCGGCAGGAAGTGCTGGCCCCCGTAAAGCCTCTCTGCTCCCCTGACCGCATTCCCCGGCACCAGGGGCCGGCAGAGCTGCCGTGCGGGCGGGGGTCTTAGGCTGCCGTGGGGCTGCGAGCTAGCCTTGTGCCGCCTTGTGCCGGGTGCTGCGGACAGCTCACTTCCCCTCTCCTGGCCTCACTTTCCTCATCTGTATTATGGAGCAGCTGATCACAGAGGTCACTGGGCACTGATACCCTGGCTTTATGGAGGCCAGTAATAATGATGGTGATGACGGCCAACGTTTCTTGAGGGCCTGCTGTGGGCCAGGCTCTCTGTGTTACGTGTGTGTGTGTGTGTGTGTGTGTGTGTGTATGTGTGCTTTTAGAGATCTCCTGGCCTAACTACCTACCTCCTGCTTTCCATGCGGGGAGACTGAGGCTTAGAGAGGGCATGTGACAGAGCCACAGCCTGGCAGAGCTGGGATGGGATGCACGGCCCATTGACCTGTCCTGGACGGCTGAGCACTTCCCCTGCCCGCTGAGGGGTGGCTTGGGTGGGCAGGGGGGAGGAGGCATGGGTGGGTGTCGCTGCTGCGGCAGCCTTCAGCTGAGACTGGCGTGTCCCCCATTGTTTGTGCATGTGAGAAATGGGGAATGCACGAACACACGTATACACAGACACACGCAGCCCGGCCCCAAGGGCTCATCGTTTGAATCGGTGTCACCGGGTAGGTTGGGGGTGTGTGTGTGTGAGATTTTCATTTCCTGGTGGCTTGGTGGGTGGCTTTCCCAGCAGACCTGAGCCCCAGGCGTGACGAGACCTGCTATTCTTCCTGGAGGTGTGATCTGGAGCACCCCAGAGCCCCTCTCTGGGCCTCAGTTTCGTCCTTGGTAAATGGGATCATGATACATACCTTTTGGGACTTGAAGGCGCCATGTGGTCCTGGGGGTGTTGTGAGTAAACAGCAGAGGAAAGCTGTCATCGGTATGATCTGTTGGGAGGAGACTCTCTTACCCATGGGGAGTGTGGGCTCCAGAGCCGTCCCCGCTGTGTTCCCAGCCGGGCCTGGCCTCTGTCCAGCAGCATGATCTTGGCTCAGTCATTTCACTTCTGGGAGTCTCAGAGCCCTCATCTGAAACCTCACAGGTTGTCCTGAGGATTCGATGAGATGACGCCTTCTGGAGCTTTTAGCCCAGTGCGGGCCTGTAGTAGGTGCTCAGTGGAACCAAATACTACATAACATTTATCGTGCACTTGTGCAATGCCAGACGTTGTTAAGTGTCGTTCACATTGCTAGTGACGTTTAGCTGCTAAGTCGCGCCCAACTCTTTTGCGACCCCATGAACTATAGCCCACCAGGCTCTTTTGTCCATGGGATTCTCCAGGCAAGAATAATGGAGTGGGTAGCCATTTCCTTCTCCAGGGGATCTTTCCAAGCTAGGGGTCGAGCCCATGTCTCCTGTATTAGCAGGCGGGTTCTTTACCACTGAGCCCACCATGGAAGCCCTGTATTGCTATTTCTCTTTTAGTAATAATTCATTGGATAAGCAAACTTCTGTGTGCTGCTCGCTAAGCAATTAGCCAGCCCGTCAGACCCACTGCCCCGTATTCCTAGCTTGAACGTAGAGGCCTGGAGGGGTCTGGGGTCACGCAACTGGCTTCCCAGTGCCTTGGGGGATTTTGCTCAGCCGAATCTGCCAAGAGCCCCTGTTCCATCACAGCCTCCCGAGGGACGCCCCTCCCCTGGCCCTTCCCCCTGTCCGTTCCTCTCCTCTGAGCTGCTTCAGGCCTCGTGAATGGCTTGGTTAAGCACTCATCTCTTGGTTAAACGTTCATCTCTTACAATTTCAATCCAATTCCTATAAGTTTATTGGCAAGACGGGGTGTATTAGAGCTGCCAAATTTAATATATCAAGTCCGTGTGTCTGGGATGCGGTTTCTCAGCGGTAATAGGAGAAGAGAGGTTTTATACGTTTTCATTTTGAGTGACTGTCTGTTCCCGATCCATTACTGCCCTTGACTTAATGGCTGCTGTCTGCCACGGGAGCGGCCTTCTCCAGGGGGCTCATTTGTCTCTGTGTCCCTCCCCAATATCAGGAGGGATACATCCCAAGATGTATCTATCCCCGTCCGGCTGCCCTGTGGATTGGCTCTCAGCTTTATCTGTATTCTCCGGGCCCTGGGAGGCCAGGGCTTCTGCTGCTGGGCCCAGGCTGTTACCTGGTGACCTTGGGGAAGTCGCTTGCCCTCTCCTCCTCAGGGCCTCAGGCACCGGCTCTGGGAAAGGAGGGGTCAGACTCTAGGACCTGAAAAGTGTGGGACGATTCTGGGCTCAGCCCTTTGCCAATCCCACTTGGTGGCCCCGAGTGGACCCGTTTGTCCTCTCATCTTGTGACACCAAACGGGGACCCAAGGGCTGGCCATGAGTCATAGAGTTGCCACCTGCCTCTGGCTGCGGTGGTTACCACCAGTGAGGGGTCTCACGGGTCTGAAGACCCTGAACCATTCTCGTTTCCCTCCGTGATCACCACCTGAGTGTTCAGCTGCCTGCATGTCTGCCCGAGCCCTCTGGCTTCCTTAAGCCTCGAGCTGGCTGTGGAAGAGCGGACACCAGCGGCGGGATCATCGGGCACCAGGGGTTGCCTCCCGCGTACCAGTTGTGTGACCTTGAGCGAGTCACTTCCTCTCTCTGAAACTCAGTTGTTCGCATAAGGAAAATGGAAATTCGTTCATTTGTTCAACACACATTTGGTTGCCTTCTCTGTACTGTGCACCACTTTGGGGGCTGCAGCAACACACGGAACAAAAATACCCCAGCCCGCAAGCATGTATATTCCCGCAGAAGAAACAACATAATAAACATAACAAATCACGCCACTTCAAAGGTGGCAAAGTGGAGCAGGGAATGGGAAAGCCCAGCCGAGGGTTCTGCCGCTTTCAATGAAATAGTCACGGGAGATTACTGAGAAGGTAGTGTTTGAGCAAAGATGGAAGGAGCACAGCTCTGAGAGGGGGATGAGAGGTGTGGGGGGGCCCTGCGGGGGGCTGTCCAGTAGGGGGCAGGTGGCTGTTCCCCAGCCTGGCTGCAGATGAGAACCCCCAGGGAGCGTTGAAACACCCTGATGCCCCCCAGCCTCCCCCACTGTGGCTCTGCTTTCGCCGGCCCGGGATAGAAGCTGGGCATCAGCACTGGTAAAAGAGGGACTTCCCTGGCGGTCCAGCGGTTAAGACTCCGCGCTTCCAGCACAGGGGTGTAGTTTCGATCCCTGGTCGGGGAACTAAGATCCCACATGCTGTGTGGCCAGGGCCAAAAAAATAACAAAATTGAAAAAATAAAATTGAGTGAAAAAAAAAAATAAAGAATTGTCAACGACCGCTCCGGAATGTGGCGTCTCAGGCTCTGAGTATCTGCCCGTGTGGTTCCTCCCTGGCGGTCTGGGAGCCTTTCTCCCCCGGCACAGGCCGGGCCCCGGTGCGCCACTCTGCACTCCGTGCCCTCCACGCTCTGACCCAGCGCTCTGACCTCGCAGGCAGTGGCAGCTCCCGGCGTGGGTCACCATGGGGAAGCGTTACTTCTGCGACTACTGTGACCGGTCCTTCCAGGACAACCTCCACAACCGCAAGAAGCACCTGAACGGCCTGCAGCACCTGAAGGCCAAGAAGCTCTGGTACGACATGTTCCGAGGTGAGTGCTGCAGGCCGGGCGGCCCGGCTGGGGGAGCCCTGGTCTCTGATCACGCTGATCATCCACGGGGAAGCGCCGTGGGCCAGTGACCATCCTGGTCTGGGCTCTCTGAGGAGCCAAAGAGAGAGGCCCAGGCCGCTGGCCCCTGGGCCAGACGGGCCCTCGGAGGGGCAGATGGAAGGCGCACTCCTCTCCCCGCAGTTCTGACTTGAGGCTCCGTTCTCAGACCCCTTGCTAGGCTCCAGGGAACACCGGGGACAGGGAGAGGGTCTCTCTGAGGAGCTGGTGTTCCTGCCCTCGGCTTAGGGAAAAGCCTGGGCTCCATCCTGAGCAGGTGTTCTCGTAGCAGGAGAGAGAGGGCGAGGAGCAGGGCTGAAGCTGGCCACGGGGCTGGGGAGCACTTGGCACGTGCCTGTCTGCCCAAGAGGCTCTGAAGACCTAAGGGTGAATAAAACAGGGCCCCTCTCCTCTGTGACCTTACGCCCCGTTACAACAGCATGCTCAGGGTGGAACCCCTGTCCTGCCCAGGCCTCCGTGCCCTGCTGACCTTTCCCTCCAAGCTCCAGCCACGCTGGCCACAGCCAGTACTGTCCTCCCAGCTGCCAGGCCTTTCCTGCTGTCCCGCCCTCCCCCAAAGTGTCCTCCGGGACGCCCTCTCCGACCCCTGGGCCAGGGCAGGTCATCTGGCCGCGTGCTGGCTGTTTACCTCGCTCATCGCCGCATGGATTAGTGTGACTGTCCGGGTGGAAGGAAGGACCAGGTCTGACTTGTCCTCCGCTGAGTCCTCATCCTGGCACAGCGCCTGGCGCCCAGGACGTGCCCGGGAAATGTTTGCCGGGCGAATGTCTCAATGAACAAGCAAACAGACCCAGGGCCGCAGAGAGATGAAGCAAGAGGGCCGGTGGGGTCAGACCGCAGGAGCCCTGAATGCCAGGCAGAGGGGGGCCCTGGGCTGGGGGTTCTCAACCCGGATGCACTTCAGCATCACCGAGGAGCATTTTAACAGTTCTCAAGCCCTCCCCTCAGATGAAAGAAAACAGAAGCTGGGAAAGACAGGCTGGGACTCAGTAGACTTGAAAAGCTGCCTGGAGCTTCTGCTGTGTGGCTGGAGTTGGAGCCAGCAGCCAGATGCTGGGCAGCCTGGAGCCCTTCCCCATAGGGTTGTCTTGACAACCTTGTCAAGACTCAGACTCAGCCCCTCTTCCAGTTTCTCTGTCCTGCCTGGGAGACAGGTGGCAGGGGAGGCTCTGAGCAATGTCCAGATGCCTTCCACCGGCCCACCTCCCCAGGCGAAGCCTCTGGCACCAGCCGGGCGGGCTGAGCAACAAGCCTAGTGCCGGCAGATGGACCCCGCCCCACGCTGCCAGCCCCACCCACGCTCCAGCAGGCAGGCAGGCCGGGCTGAGTGCTCTGATAACTGGCTGCAGACCTCAGCCCAGCCCCGCCCCCGGCCGTCAGCTGGCCCACCTGAGGTGACGAGCCCTGGCGGCGGCCAGCTCCGCCCTGCTGCTGCTCCGCCGCTCAGCCGTGTCCAGCTCTTTGCCGCCCTGTGGACGGCAGCCCTCCAGGCTCCTCTGTCCCTGGGGTTTCCCAGGCAAGAGTACTGGAGTGGATTGCCAGTTCCTCCTCCAGGGGCTCTTCCCGAGCCAGGAACTGAACCCGAACCTCCTGTGTCTCCTGCGTCGCAGGCAGATTCTTTACCCACTGAGCCATCAGGGAAGCCCAACCCAGGGAGTCAGCAGCCTCACGGGAGAAGGCAGGGGCTTGAGGCTCTCCGCCAGGGCGCAAACTCGGCGCTGCCAGTTCCTCCCTGTGGGCCCCTTTTCCTTGCATGAACCTCAGTATTCCCATCTGCAAAATGGGCCTGCTTGCATATATGACGGGTTTATGAGGAGGTCACGGAGTAAAAGCTGCACTTGTTTGAGCTTCCACTTCTGGCTGCACGTTAGCGTCACTGGGGACCCTGGTGCTGAGGCTGCTCCCAGCCCCACTTTCCTGGCAAAATTCTAATGTGTGGCGTCCTCTGCCAAGTGCTCTCCATCCATTCACTTATTAAATGTTCACAGCAGGTGAGCATTTTCCTCCCATTTTACATGTGGGGAACCTGAGACGTGGAGAGATTAAGCAGCTAGCCTGGGGTCCTGTGAATCTAGGCTCCGAAGCCCTTGGTCTTTCCTTTACCCCAGCGGCCTCTGGAGAAGGTGGTGGACGGACAGGGTTAAGTGCACAGCCCGGGCCTGGCCACCCCCTCCTCCAGGGCGACGTGAGGGCTCTGAGCCAGGGCGCCGTCCTCGTGGGCCTCACTCACCCACGGATTTTGACCAATTGATTCCTTGCCCACCAAGGAGCACACAAGGTTTAAACTTAAAACAGAATTTAAATTCTAACATGTAAGATTTAATATTCAATATGGGATTCCCTGATGGCTCGATGGTAAGGAATCCGTCTGCAATGCAGGAGACCCAGGTTTGATCCCTGGGTTGGGAAGATCCCCTGGAGAAGCAAATGGCTAGAGAGTCTTAGGAAGTTGCAATGACAGTACACAGAAGTCTTCTTCCAATTGAACCTGGGTCTCCTGCATTGCGGGCAAATTCTTTACTGTCTGAGCCACAAGGGAAGCCCAGGAAACCCACTTCCCTGGTAACTTGGTCGGTAAAGAAGCCGCCTGGAGTGCAAGAGACACAGGAGATGGGGGTTCGGTCCCTGGGTCAGGAAGATCCTCTGGAGAAGGAAATGGCAACCCACTCCACTATTCTTGCCTGGAAAATCCCATGGACAGAGGAGCCTGGCAGACTACAGTCCATAGGGTCGCAAAAGAGTCAGACACAGCTTAACGACTAAACCGTCTGATACCAGGACTTAAAAAAAACTCCCCAGGTGATCCACTGTGCATGGTTGAGAGTCCCTGACCTCACACCCGTCCTGGCTTTGGGCTGGATGGGGCTGAGGTCTTCTGAGGCTCGGCTCCCTCTCCGCCGCGTTCCTGCCCGTGGTCGTCCCCTCGTACCCTCCTCGCTGGGTGAGGCGCTCTCCCCTTCCCTGGTGTCGGTGGTAGGAAGTGCCCGTCTGCAGCCACAGTCTGAGCCCGGCTTCTGTCTCCTTGCAGACGCAGCTGCCATCTTGCTGGATGAGCAGAACAAGAGGCCCTGCCGGAAGTTTCTCCTGACAGGTAAGCTGCCCTGCCCCATCCGGGTCCCTCAGGGACCCATCTGGCCTGCCTGGACCTCTGCACAGCCCGCCCCCCGTGCTCACCCCCGCCACCACCCCGAGCCTGCTTCGTGGTCTCAGTCCCCTGGGGCCTTCCCAGGGGGTTGTGCCTTATGACAGCCAGGGCTTGGTCCTCAGCTCTTCAGACCTCAGCGTGTGATTTTATCAGGTCACCCAGGACAAGCAAGCACTGGGTGAATGAGAGCCTGCGAGTCAATCCAGGAGACACTGATGGGTGTAATAGACTGGCTGATTAAGTTAGCCTGGGAGCCCGACCTTCACTGCGCCCTCCCTCCCAGCAGGCACGGCTGGAGACGCTAACAGGTCCAACAATAGCAAGAAGCTTCAGAGTTCGAACAAAGGGTGCTGGGTGTTGCTTTCACTGCTCAGTACCCAGCTAATAAAGATGCATGTAGTTCAAAGAGACAGAAACCTCAACAAGTGGAGGAACCAAAGGCAGGTGAAAACTAGGGTGGAAGAATAGGGCAAGGGCAGGAGAACGGTTCGTCTCCTCCAGGCTTGCCCCGAGGTCCTGTGTGCTCACTAAGGGTCTGGCCCTGAGTTTCCTCGCAGCCAAAGCAAAGAGGAATACCATGGTGGTTAGCAAGCTGTAAGAAGGAGCTTGGCACCAGGGCCAGGTACTGCTGTTGGCCTCGGAAAGCGGGGTGAATGGCTACGCTCCCCTCAGGAGATGGCGCTGCCCCCAGTGTGTCCTGAACATGATGTGGTCCGCGAGGCTGTCTTAGGACACCTCTATCTCCTGTGTGTGTTTGTTTTTTCTCTATTTTTATTGGGTTGATTTACAGTTGGTTTACAGTGACTTACAGTGTTGATTTACAGTGATGTATTAGTTTCAGGTGTACGGCAAAGTGATTCAGTTATACGTATATTTGTACCCACCGTTTGTTTGTTTTAGATTCTCTTCTCATATAGGCCGTTACAGAGTATTGAGTAGAGTTCCCCGTGCTATACAGCAGGTTCTTATTAGTTATCTGTTTTATATTCAGGAGGGTGTATGTGTCCAGTTTATCCCTCCCCCAGCCCCACAGTGTCTTGTTATTTTGAGACACTTTTTGGTCTCCACAGTTGAGATTCGGAAAGCCACCCTGGACTTTGGCACCTCTGAGACAACGCTGCCGTGAGAGCCTTTCTGGGGAGCAGTCCAGCTGCTTATGCCCCACCCCCAACCACGCGCCGTGGGCAGGGGCCCCCAGGGGGCAGGCGCAAGGCAGCAGGGCCCTCGCAGGGTCCCACCACAGCCTGATGGGGCTGGGGTAGGGGGAGGTGACGGGACAAGCCTGCAGAGGCTTAGTGGAGCCCAGTCACCAGAGGGGCTTCCCTGAGAAGTTGGTAAAGAATCCACCTGCAATGCAGGAGACCCCGGTTTGATCCCTGGGTTGGGAAGATCCCCTGAAGAAGGGACAGGCTACCCACCCAGTATTCTTGGGCTTCCCTTGTGGCTCAGCTGGTAAAGAATCCACCTGCAATGCGGGAGACCTGGGTTCGATCCCTGGGTTGGGAAGATCCCCTGAAGAAGGGAAAGGCTACCCACTCCAGTATTCTGGCCTGGAGAATTCCACGGACTGTATAGTCTATGAGATTGCAAAGAGTCGGACACGACTGAGCGACTTTCACTCACTCACTCACTAGAGGCTACAGTGGACTTTGGTCTCTGGCCAGGGAAGGGCTGTGAGCAGGGCCTGGGCGACCAGACAGGCTGTTCTGGCAGCTCCTGTGGCCAGGCCAGAGAGAGTGCAGCTGCCTCTTCAGGGCTGGGGTGGCCACTCCTTAGCCCCTGCGCCGGCGTGCCCCCCTCAGGCTGCCCCTCAGCCCGGGGAGGCCGTTCCGGCAGCGAGTAACTGTCCTCCTTTGCAGGCCAGTGCGACTTTGGCTCCAACTGCAGATTCTCCCACATGTCAGAGCGAGACCTGCAGGAGCTGAGCGTCCAGGTGGAGGGTGCGTCTCCGGGGGCCCTGGGCTGGGGGGCAGGGGGTGCGGGGGGGGTTGCTGCCCTGCGTCTCCCCCACCCCCTCTTTTGTGACTGCCATGTCGGGTGGCCCGTGGCTTCAGGAGCCGCCTTCCGTTCACCCCGGGCATGAGTGGGGAAGGAGCCAGAAGCTCCCGTCCATGTCCCCGGCTGGGTTTAAAATGAGACGCATGGCTTCCTGCCCGGGAGTCCTGAGGGTGTGCTTCAGCCCCGCCGGGGCCCTGCTAGCCTGCCCTTCATTCTTGTACACCCACCCGCCCTTCCTCAGTCAGGCACGTGTTTGGGGTCCCTCCTCGGCCTCTGGCAGCTCCCGTTGCCGCTCTGGGTCCAAGGAGATGAAGAGAGCACCTTCCCTGACCTCAGGGTGCTCTATGGAAAGGTGAGGTCAGCGTCCGCCTGGAGACCAGCCTGTCAGCCTTTGTCCGCCATTCACGTCTTACCGCTGCAATTAGAGAGAAGGGAATTCCCTCTTAGGTGGTCTTTATCGAACTTCTGCTGCCCCTCACTGAGCCCATGGAGAAACAGAGCCTTGCCTGAGCCCCCGGCGAGCGCGGGGCCTCCCTCCACATGGCCAGTGAGCGTCTGGGGCGGCCTGGCCTTCGCCCTCATCCCCTGATGGGCCTCACTCCCCTCTGCCCAGTCAGACCCTGTGGGCAGTGCCTGCCCCAGGGGGCTGGTGGCAGTGCGGCCGCAGCCCTGGCACAGACAGAGGTCTCTCGGCGCTTTTCCAGGGCAGAGGTGAGGCCCATGGGCCAGGCCGGCGCATCCCAGCAGCCAGCTATATCTGCAGGCCCTCCCCACCGCCGTCTCTCAGAACCGATGGCCCGTGGAGCGGGGAGCACACAGGCTCTGCCCTGTTCTGCAGCCCACACTGCCTCGCCGACCCCAGGAGGGTTTGGACCCTCCTGAAGACCAGGCTCTCAACACACGTTATCCCGTGTCCACCTCCAGAAAGCCGGGGGGCAGCCATGGTTAGGTCTCCACTGATGAGGAAGCAGGGAGGCCCGGGGGTGCTGCCTGGGGAGGCAGGTGGCTGCAGGTGGAGACGCCAGAGGCTTCACTCCTGGCCTCCCAGCCTGTGCCCCCCACCCCAGAAGGTTCCACCTGCCATGTGGGAGCGTGGAAGTGAGTATGGCCCCACTCGCCAGTCTGTCTGTCCCCCAGAGGAGAGGCGGGCCAGGGAATGGCCGCTGGACGTCGCTGAGCTTCCTGAGGTCCGCCTGGAGGACTGGCTGGAGAAGCGAGCCAAGCGGCTGAGCTCCGCCCCAAGCAGCAGGTACGGCCCCGGGGTCCCGCCTCCGCACCCTCCAGGAGCAGGACCCCAGCCAGCTCGCCCTTGCCGCCACCAACTGCCCAGGGAGCAGACACGGATGCCCACATCAGACTCCCCAGGGGGGCCACATCGGGGCTCTCGGCCCCCAGGCCCTGGCCAGAGGCTGACGGGCACTCGCTTGTAGGTTCCCGTGCCTGGCCTTGTGCCCAGCCTTGGTGTCTCCCCCCTTATGGCAGTCTGCCCTGGCTGAAGGTGGGCAGGTGGCCAAGGCAGCTTGACTCCACATCACCAAGTGTCCCTTCCCAGAGGGAGGGGCCGGACCATGGTCACTGTCCCCTCTAGACCCTGCCAGAGGGCCACGGTTGCCCCGACCCTGCAGAAGGGGAAGGGAGGCTCGTGGGAGGTGTGACGTGTCGGGGGGCACACAGCTCTGAGTGGGCAGAGCCGGGATGGCACGGGGGGGTGACAGACTCCTCGCCATTCGCCTTGAGGAGGGGGCTGGGGTGGGGCTGACCCAGCTGCTGCCTGGGCCCAGGAGTAGACGAAGGGTGCCCTTCACCCCTCCTACGGGAGCAGCCTGGGTCAGACACCCAGGTTCTGCCCCTCAAGGTCACGGCCAAGGCCAGAGCCGGGGCTCCTGGGGCCTTCCCCCAGGTATTGAGAGAGAAGGGAGGAAGAGGGCTACGGGATGTGCTCGGGAGCTGCCCGACGTGGTGAGGTCGCCCGCGCCCAGCTGCACCGGGGCTCCAGAACCGGTGATGTCTGCGGTGGCACCTCATGGTCAGTGGCCCGGCTGGCACAGTCAATGGGGTGAGGCCTCCCCTTGAGGCTCCAACAGGAGGTGAGGGCTAAGCCTCCGGCCTTCTCCATGCCCCAGTGAGGAGAGCTCGTTAAGCTGTTTTAAAATTAATCCTGCTTTTAAATCTGTGCCGTTTGTCCCCCGACCTTGAAAACACACAGCACCGCCACGACTCTTATGTTGGAGCGTGACAGCCCCTCCCTCTGGCCCCGTCAGGAGCGGTTATGACCTTGGAGGTCCATCCTCCACACAACCACCCCAACCAGCTTCTAGAACATTCCCTGGCCCCAGCCCCTGCTGAAACGCTCTGGGCCTCCTCCCTCTCAGGGGAGCCTGGACTCCGCCGCCCACCTCGAAGGGCCCTGGCTAACTCTCTGCCGCCTCCGTGGCCCGTGGGGGTCACCTTCTCACCTCCCCCGTCTCGTCAGGATGCTTGGCGGCTTCTCAGATGTGGTGGGCGTGCCTGATTTTGGGGCGCCTTGTGCTACTTCCTCAGCCTGGAACTGCCCCCCGCCCCCCCATGTCTGCCTGGCAGAGTCAGACTCATCCTTCAAGCTTTAGCTGGGACGTCTCCCCTCCCCGGCCTGCCCCGCCCTGGGCCTCCCCCTCACGGCCCGGAGCTCAGGCGGAGCTCAGGCGTCAGCAATGTGGTGCGGCCCCGGGACACGCTGGCTGAGAGCATCTGGGGAGAGGGGCCCGCCCTGCGGACCACGGTTAGTGCCGTGGTGTTAGTGCCGAAGACGCCCGGTGGGGACGGGCCTGGGGGCCCCTCTACCTCTCGGGGTGTGTCTGTTCCCCCCCCACCAGGACACACAGGGCCCAAATGGCTGCCTGGCCCACCTGGGGCCACCCAGCCCCGAGGGCTCCGACCCCCAAGGCCGAGCAGAGCCCTCAAGCTGAGCTGGGCCAGCCCTCCTTGTGAAGGGGAGATGCAGGCTGGAGGGGGCCCCAGCCTGCTGCTTGTGTGTCCCCCGCCCCCCACCCCAGCAGACTGACCCTGAGGGGCCTGCTGGAGCGGGCAGTGCTGGGAGCAGGGGGCTGGCCTCAGACCAGCAGGCTAATCCCGGCCAGGCCAGGGCTCATCCCGCTTTCCATTGTTGGCGCTTCAGATTGTGACTTTATCCATCTTATCTCCCCTCTGCACCCCTCCCCGAGCCGGGCGCTCCTGTTCAGCCCAGGCGCCTCCCTGAGACTCTCTCCTCCTAACTGGGCCCAGGGCAGAGGACAGCGACAGAGGAGAGCTGCCCCTGTCCCCGTGCTGGGCACACCGGGCGCCCGCGTCCCCGCCTGCCCACGTCCCCGTCCGCCCACGTCCCTGTCCGCTCTGTGCGGGCTGGAGGGGCCTGCGGGCCTGGGGAACTTGTGTGCCCTTATCCTGGCGGGAGCCCTCGGCCGCCCGGGCGTCTGCCCCGGGTCCTGGAGGCAGGACGGGGCTCCCCGAAGGGTCACACCCTTTCTGTGGAGCAGCGGGGCACCCTGGCCCCGCGGGAAGCCCGGGCTTGGCGGGCAGCCGGGGCATCCCTTCCAGCAGCTGCGAGGCCCCCCGCCTCACTCCCACCCTTCTCTGCGGCTGCTGGAGTTTATGACGTCTCCCCGACGCCATAAATCACGGTGGGAGCCGCTCTCTGCACTTTCCAGCAGGCAGCAGACAGCCAAGCAGGGATTCCCTGTCCTCACGCCTCGGGAGGCCCCGAGGCCACCTGAAGCCCTCGCTCTGGGTCTGGGTCTGACGGCGGGTCAGGCCAGGGAGGGGCCCCAAGCCTCCAGACCTCCTGCAGACAGCTGGCCACGGCCAGCCCCGGGCCTGCCGCCAGCTGCCAGGACCTCACCCGCACTGAATGCAGGGCCTGGGGGTGAGGGGGTTGAGGGGAGGGCTGGGCAGGCTGAAGCGCTAGCAGCCTGCGTGGGGCTCAAGTCCAGGAGGATCAAGCGGCTGTGGAGGCAGCGGGTGGGGCAGGCTCCCTGAGGACAGGGCCGCCCCAGGCTGCGCACAGCAGGGTGCCTGCTTCACACAGGCCCTGGTCCCCAGGAGGCGGCTCTCAGGATGGTGGACCTCAAGGGGGAGGAGAGTGAATAGCGTGAGAAATGAGGCTTTATAAAAAAAAAAAATTTAGACAATATTTTTTTTTCTGATTTCAAAGGCTTGCGTGCTTGTAAAACTTTTCTTGAAAAGTATAAAAGAAGTAGAAAAAAAAAATCACCCATAATTGCACCACTCAGAACCACTGTTAACATTTTGCTGTGTCTTCCAGGTTTTTTTTTTTTATGCATTTATATATGTTATATATCTTTAAACAAAAATAGTATCATGCTATATACATTATTTTATAAGCTGCTTTTTCTACCCCCCTCACGCAGTATGTCATGACACCTTCCTCATCAGTGCATATAAGTTGGCCCCTGTTCTCACACAGGTTGCATAGCATTCTCTGCTGTGAACGTGCATATGTTTATCCATTTACCCCTCCCCCACAGGTGGACTCCTTGGGTTCCTCCCATCTCTCATAGCTGTCTCTGCCCCCAACCCCCACTGTGTCCTTGGGCGCATTCCTAGAGGGGAGGGTCAAAGAGCCTACGTGTTTCTGAGGCTCTGCCTTCCTGAACTGGTGATTCAGGCAGCGCCCCCCCCCCCACAGCTGGGGTGTTGGGGAGGGTGAGCTGGGCGGGGTGGGGTAGCGCCCCAGCCTGGGCCGCGGCGCCCCACTCTTAATTCTCCGTCTTTCCCTCTGGGTCTAGGGCTGAGCCCGTGAGAGCCACCGTGTTCCAGTACCCCGTGGGCTGGCCGCCAGTCCAGGAGCTGCCTCCGTCCCTGCGGGCACCCCCGCCTGGGGGGTGGCCCCTTCAGCCCAGCGTCCACTGGGGCTGAGCCCCTCCTCCCTGCCTGGCGAGCTCGTGAGTCGGCCACAACCAAGAGAAGGGCTCCTACGGCAGACACCGAGGCCCCCTCCCGCTGCGCCCCATGGAGCATGGGAAACTCAAGCCTGGGCCCCCCGCCCCCGCCAGGTGCAGCCCTGGTCCTGACTGGGTGCCAGGCCGCTCCATGCCCACCCCCTCAGGGGACATTTCAGAGGACTTCCTTCCGGATGTTTATAAAGAAAGTCTGTCACCACAGTGGCGTGGCTGCCCTTGCCCCTCGCCTGGCGCCCTCTGCTCCGCGCTCTGGCCCTGGGTCGGGAGATGGGCGAGGTGAGGTCCTCTCCAGCCTGACCGGTGCTTGCTGCCCTTCTCTCCCGGGGGGGGCGGCGGAGGCTCAGTGCGGCTGGGCAGGACTGGTCCAGACCAGGCGTGGCTCCGGATCTGGGGAGGGGAGCTGAGGACGGGGTCTGCTGTCCCGGCCCCCACATCCACCCCTGCCAAGCACGAGGTGGCACAGCTCGGGCGGGGCTCGGAGCCGGTCTCCGGCCTGGATGGTGTGGAGAAGTGGGTGAGACCCCCAGAGGGTGGGCCCTGGGCTGGGGCAAGCAGCCTGGCTGAGCGTCCCAGCACCGACATCAGGGGGGCTTCCACCCTGGAGGAGCCAGCCCCCTGATGGGTGGGAAGACCACACAGGCGACCCAGGGCATCCGCGGCCCAGCCTGCACGCCAGGTCGAGATGCTGTGCTGAGTGCTGGCAGGCAATGAGGCCCCCTGTCACTGGGCCTCTGGTGGGGGCGCCCAACAGGTGGGGTGGCTACCAGGCTCCATCTTTCGTGAGCTTCTGCCCTTCCTGAAAATCACCATTGATGGGGGGAGCTGAGGCCAACTCTGGGAGCCCTCTGGACCTCAGACTCCTCCTCTCTGAAATGGGCTGATTCTCTAGTGTGAGGACGAAGGCTGGTTTGAGTCTAGGGAAGGTCACAGGGAGGAACTCAGCAGAGGGCGGGCTTCCTCAGGCCTGCAGGGCCCAGCACCCAGGAGACCCCGGCCTCGTCCCACTCCAGGGGGAGACCTCCTACCCCCTGCACGGCCCTGCACGGCCCCGGGCACCCCTCAGGGACCAGGCTGGGCACACAGTGCCTCCTCCTGCCTCCGGGAGCCCAGCAGCTCCCGGGCCCTGCACAGATTCCTCCTGTTAACGTCCCGGAGCCCCCCCACCGCCCCGGACAGCAGGAAGAGTTGGTGTTATGGGACAGCAGGCCAGGGTGGGTCACGCAGGGTGCAGGCGGGGCCGGGACCTCCACGGCGGGGCCACGGCCCATGCAAGGCCCTGAAGGACACGCGGGGGCGGCCCAGGGGCAGCGGCGGGGGCGGGCGGCAGGGCGGCGGGCGCAGGCGGGGCGGTGCGGAGCGGCCCCCGGCCCTGCGCACCAGGCGCCTATTTCATGCCGCTACGCAGCACCTGGTTGGCCGCGATGAGCATGACGCTGATGATGAAGGCGATGGCGAAGGCGCAGATGAGGCTCTTCCGCACGCACGTCTGGCGGATCTGCTGGTTGGAGCAGGCTGTGGCCGCCGCCACCGGGGAGCAGCAGAGAGACAGAAGGGACAGCCAAGCGATGGACTCAGGGGCCGCCTGCCCTTCCGCACGGGGCGCGTGGAGGCGCGGCGTCTGGCGTAGACGAGGACGGCCCCCAGGGCTCCCCACCCCCAGCCCGGGTTCCGCCCCTGCCCCGCCCGGGGGTCCCGGGGGGTCACTCACTCTCCACGTCCACGGGGCACTCCTCCGCCGTGCCCAGGTGGCTCTCCTCCTCCGTCATGATGATGTTCTCGATGTCCTTCATGGACAGGTGCTCACAGAAGGTGTCATAGAGCAGTCGCTTCAGCTCGTCCACGGTCAGCTTCTGCATGTCGCACTTGGGTGCAGGGGAGACATGGTGCTCTGGCCATGGCCACCACAGCCACCAACACCAACACCGTCCCCACCCAGCCCCTGCGGCCACACAAGCCGGCGACGAGCCTCTAGGCCCCGGAGGGCTGGGAACCACTCACCCCTCTCCTTGAGTCCTCAACCCAGTGGCCTCCCCAGGGAAGCCCTTGGCCCAGGGGACAAGCCTGGAGGCGTCACTGCCCCCACTTTACAGCGTGGGCCCGACCCTTCGATGGCCCCAGTACAGCCCTCCAGTCACCCAGGGCATACCTTCCAGAAGACGGTGTCAAAGTCAGTGCCGTGGAACTTCTCCGGGATCCCCGAGGTGGAAAGCTTGGGTCCCAGGAGGGTCACAAACTCCTCAAAGTCCACCTGGCCGTCACCTGGAGTGGGCAGGGTCCCGGTCAGCTGGGAGGCCGCACCCGGGCGCCGCGGGCCAGCGGGGACCCAGGGAGCCCCTCCTCGGAGCCTCACGCGCCAGGCTCCGGGCTGACGCTGAAGCCGCCGAGTGTGCGGAGGCCCCACCTGACAGGTGTGTGTGTGGGCTGGGGTGCGGCAGGCGGGCCCTGACTGGCCTCGCCCGTGGGAGACATGTTTCACCCTGAACGCTGCTGCCCGGAGCAGGTGTAGGGCCGACATCCTCCCCCCAACACACAGGAAACGAAGCTCAGGGTGGGGGAACACCCGCCCAGGGGGGCACGCGCTGTCCCTGTGGAGAGGGGGAGTGGGAGGGCCAGAGGAGACTGGGAGGAGAGGACTGGGCCTTCCTGGTGCTTACGAGGTTTTCCTTCATGGAAAGCCAGATGGCAAATACAACTAATGATTTTCTTTTTTTTTGGTGGTGGGAACTGGCATATTAATACATTGTTTAGTCGCTCAGTCGTGTCCGATTCTTTGCAATCCCAGGGACTGTAGCCCGCCAGGCTCCACTGTCCATGGGGTTTCCCAGGCAAGAATGCCAGAGTGGGTTACCATTACCTTCTCCAGGGGATCTTCCCAACCCAGGATCGAAGCCCCATCTCCTGCCTTGTAGGTGGATTCTTTACCACCGAGCCACCAGGGAAGCCCATTTAGTAGATATTCTTACTTTTCTGTACTTTAAAATTTTCTTGGGGACTTCCCAGTAGTTAGGACTCCTTCCTTCCACTGCAGGGGGGACGAGTTGAACCCCCAGTTGGGGAACTAAGATCCCACAAGCTACAACACGGCCAAAGAAAGAAAAATTCTTGGAATACAGAGGTACAGAGTCTCCAACTTCTTGGGTATAGCTGGGGCTGTCACACTCTGTCTGGCCTCAGCCGTCCAGCTGAGAAATGGGGCCAGACCCGGCTGCAAACTGCCATGGGCTTGGGGCTGACCCAGAGTTGTGAGTGAAAGGACCCCTGTGGGCTCAGTCCTGGGGGCTCAGGGTCCAGACTTGGCTCCCCGGTGCCCCCCGCAGGTGAGGGCTGAGGAAACAGACAGGGGCGCGGCTCACCGTCCATGTCCAGCCTCTGGATGATGACCTCCAGCTCCACCTCGTTGGGCATGTAGCCCAGGGAGCGCATGGCCGTGCCCAGCTCCTGCTTGGAGATGAAACCATTGCCATCGCGGTCGAAGACTTTGAAGGCCTCTCGGATCTCTGGGGGAGGGGCAGAGCTGGTCAGGACCTCACCCCTGTCCCCGACAGCCCCCTCCCCAGGCCCCCGGGATCCGAGACCTCTCCACCTGAGCCTGGGATAGAGACTGCCCCCTCCGCCCTGACCCTCACCACCCTCTGGAGACCCTGCAGGTCTGGTCAGAGAGAGTCGGTGGGTGGCCCAAGAGTCCACTACAGCGCTGCCTCCCTGGAGCTCGGGGCAGGCCAAGCTCACAGCAGTGGAGCCGGGGTGGCGGCAGTGATGAGATCGCCCCGGGGTCTTGGGCTCCACGTGCCAGGCTCCCACAGCCTCTCCAGGCGTGCTCACAACGACCCCGTGTGGCCGGCACCACGGAGCCCGCTGTGCAGGGGAGGACTCGGGTGGGAGCCGGTCCTCCGTGAGCTGCCAAAGGCTTCCCGCCCACCCCCGCTCCTCCCATCCTCCCCCCACTCCTCCCATCCTCCCCCCCATCCCCATCACACTTCCTCCCCAGGCTCAGCTCGTTAACACCGGCTAGCACTCCTTAATGGCGGCCGCGAAAGGCAGCCGCAGCTCCGGGCTAACAGCTGGGCGCAGACTGCCTCCCGGAGCCCAAGATTTGGGGGAAGACAGGCTGGATGGAGGCGCCTCCGCAGGCCCAGGCCAGCTGAGGTGTGGGGGTCACTCCCCCCCGATCACCACATAGTATGGAGGGGGAGACAGCCCCCAGGAACCTGGGTGACTCGGGTGGAGAGCGAGGCACGGGGCTGGGAGCCTGAGAAGCAACCCGAGGAGCGACCTTGGGCCAGCCTCAGTCTTACCCACAGTAAAATGGGCAGTCATGGTGTGAGGTTTTACCAAAGATATCCAGGAACGGTTGAGGGTTGAAGGGTTCTAAACTGTCCCCGTTCACTTTTCCACCTCTGTCTCTGGGCTTGCTGTCCCTCCATTGTTACTCAGCCCCAGAAGGGTCCTACAGAGCACCTCCTGTTGTGTGGAGGGTCTCTCAGTCCACTGTCACCCCGCTCTTCTTAGGTTCCCGGGGGTCTCCTTGTTCAGTCTGCAGGCGGAGGGGAGCTCACGCGTGCAGGTGTATTTGGAAGGAGAGGCGTCCTGCATACCTGGAAAGTGAGGTCTAGGAGGCTAGGTGGCCACTGTGGGGGTCTGTGAGCCCCTGAGACTGACCGTGGGATCCTGCACCTTGGGGTCAGTCCCTGATCCTGCTGGACCCACTAGAGCCCAGAGAGGGTGGCCTTGTGTCCCAAGCCACATAGCAAGGCAGCTGCGGCCGAAGCCCCAGACTTCATCAGGTTCATCCCACCTGGCGTCTGCACCCAAGGCCTGAAGGTTCCAGCTGCCACGCAGGCCAGACAAGTGTCCACAGGCCTCACCTGAGCTGCCTAGGCCCCCAGACCCTCTTGACTCTGGACTGCCACCCCCCCAATCCTAGGTACGGCCTGAGAAACCAGTCTCCTAACCAGTGGCCCCTTGGCCAGAGGAGCAGCTTGGAAGGGAGAGCTGGGCCAGACCAGGAACTCCTGTAAACCCTGGACTCGGGGAACTCTGGGCCAACGCCCACTTAGAATTTCCCTGGCCATCGAGAAGGTCGCGAGCCCCCCACCCCCAGAGGTGTGTGAGCAGAGGACCAGCAGTTCCAGCGTGCTGCAGGGGTTCCAGTCCCCTGGGAGTCCTGGGTAAGAGAGGAAGACACTGGCATTGCAGCCAGGCGTAGTGTGCCCGACCCCACACACACACACACACACACACACTCTCTCTCTCTCTTAGGTTTTTGGCTGGCTCTGTTGGCCTCCTGACCCAGCCCCAGGCTCTGCCCACCTTACGTGTCCTGAACTCCAGCCCTAGGGGCCCTTTCAGTCCAGGTGGGCACCAGGGCTGCTCCCCCTGCAGCCCTCTGAACGTGAGGCTCCTTTTGCCTGCAAAGCTTATCCTCTCTCCATGGCAAACTCTGATACATCCCTGGTTCCCAGCAAGGATGGACGGTATCACCTCCCTTCCTGCCCCCGCACAGACCCCTTCCCCCAAGGACTCCTTCCTGACCACGCTGGACTGTGAACTATGAGATGCCATGAGCGCAGGGATGGGTGGGTCTTGTTCACCACTGTGTCCCGTGACCTGGAAGGGTGCAGTCATCCAAACCGAGCCATTTGCTAATAAATGGTTAAATGAATGACTGATTCAGGGACCCCCTCCTACATCTGGAGCATGCACAGAGGAGCTGAGCAGAAGTTCATGGTCCACGTGGTGTGGGGCCACCTCTCAGAACCCATTTACTCTTAGTTTACAAACCATCCTAGTAAGGGCAAGTGTTAGCCAGAGGCGGGGGGTAGGGGGAGGCTGGGGTGCCGCCTGTCCTCTCGTGCAGCCCCTAAGGACCCCCGCCCCCCATGGGCCACCACAGAAGAGGGGGATCAAGCCAAAGTCAGGCAGAGGGAAATCACCCTCAGATGAACCATCCTCAGACGCTCAGGTCAGGGGCTGGTTTGGAGAAGTGGGAACCCAAGGAAGGCACCCCATCTTTCTGGGTCTGCAGTTGGGAGATCTCACAGTGGGATGGCAAAACCGCAGCCTCATAGCACAGTGGTGCTGCAGTGGGTGCTGGCTCGCTCCCCTGACCTCCTCCTAAAAGTCCTGAGAAAATACACGCACGGGGGCAGAGCAGGTCAATCTTGGGGTACGCAGGCAGGCGACAGTCCCAGAGGCATCCCTTTCTCAGGCAGGACTAACCTCCCAAGACCGCTGGGTCAGTCCAAACGCCGCCGCCTCCCCTTCCACACGTCCCCTTAACCACCCCTCCCTGGCACGCCCGCTCACGCGTCTGTCTTGCTGTGTCCTCAGCCTTGCTCAGAGCCACGACCCAGCCCCTGCTGATTCCCCGAGGCCAAGTTCCGGGATCACCTTCTCAGCCGGAGAATCAGCACTAAGTCACACAGACTTGGGTCAGATCCCAGCTCTCCTACGTACTGGCCAGGTGCCCTCGGGTGGGTGTTTGCTCACCTGTACAATGGGGCTGCAGAAACGAATAAATAGGAAAATCAAGCATGTGAGAGCTTGGCTGGGCCGGGCCTGGCTCAGAGCAGGATGCTATAAATCAGAACACCCCAGATGTTCCGGCAGAGCCGGAAGAAGGGAGGTCTCAGGGAGCTTCGGACACCAGGCCAGCCTTCCTGTTTGCTGGTACCAGGACCTGGAGGCCTAGGGCTTGGAGTCTGGCCTTGCTGCTCAGCAGCCAAGAGACCTGGACACGGCACCTCCCTCTCTGAACCTCCACAGACTCGTTTGTGAGCTGAGAACGTGACTCTTGCCCCATCCTGGAGACCTGGATGCTGCTGGGGGCTCCCAGAGCAGTGTGGGCATCACGGCTTGCCTGTTGCTGCTGCTGCCATTGACACAGCCCAGCGGGGCATGTTTCCCCGAAAGCCTCACTCTGTTCCTGCCCCAGGAGGCTGGGGGAAGCCTGCCGCGCTCCATCTTGGCATGGGGACGCCTGGCCCGGGCAAGGGCTGGCAGGGCCTCTGAGTTTCCAGGCCGACACGGGTCCCTTCCTGCTGCCTCCAGCCTCCGCCCTCAATCCCTCCCCTGACCCAGGGAGCTGCGTCAGGGCCAGACTCTCCAACCAGCCCCATGGGAGCCGGAGTCCAGAGAAGGGGTGTGTGGGCTGGAGGTCACTTTCAGGGGGCAGAGTGTGTCCTCTGCGGTGACGGCTCCTCTCCGCGGCATTGGCCCTGCGCCCCAGCACTTTGGCCTCCCTGAGCTTCTGGCCTGTGCAGAGGTGCCTGCTGGGCTTGCAGGAAAGAGGGGCAGGAAAGGGGACCCCTCTGTACCCAGAATGCCCCATTTGGCCATGCAGTGCAGACTCCACTGACTGTCTGAGCAGGTCAAGTGCCCAGCGCAGACCCCTGTCCTGGTGGGTGGCTGCCTGTCCATCTGTCTCCCTCCTCCTCTCTCTGAGGGAGGGCCTGCTGCTCCCCAGCTCCCACCCGCAGGTGCTCAAGTCCGTCGATACCACTGGGGTCAGCCTCAGCGCTGCCACGGGCCCGGCAGGTGGGGGGCCGTGCAGTGTGCATCTTGGGGAGAATCTGGGGGATTCTGTCCTCCACTTTAGGAGGGCCAGGGACCCGGGCCAGCTCTGCCCAGCCACGTCTACCCACCCAGGGGTCCCCAAGTGCGTCCACGGACCTTCAAGGCCCTTTCCACCCACCCCTTCCCCGAGCCTGCCTTTCTGGCCTGGTCCCCCGCGAACCGCGTGTTCCTTCCTCGTGGGCTTTCCCCGATTCCCTCTCCCCGCCCCACTGCTGCCCTGGTCTCCGAGCCCCCACTGAACCCTGTGCCAGCCCCTCCTGTGCTGAGCATTTCCATCATGTCCTCTGTCACTTGCGGCCCTGGGGAGGGGCAAGGCCAACTCCTTTTTACAAATGGAGAAACTGAGGCAAGAGAAGCAAGTGGTTGCCTGAGGTCACTCCATAAATTGAGGGAGCAGAGATGTGAACCCCTCACTGCTTGGCTAGGAAGCCCTCACCTTAAGCCAGCGCTCTCCACCTCCCTCCCCCGTCCTAACAGCCCCCTGGATCTCTGCAGGCGGGCATGTACTGTTTGCAGCGTCTCATCCCAAGCTGCTGGGCTCGCTGTCCTCGGCACAGGTGGCTCGCCCACCAACGGGCGTCCCCCAGCCGAGGCCTGGGTGGGACAGGAGCACGGACGGGCCACTGGGGAGGTGGATGGGGCAGAGGGGGACTCTGTGCCATGGATGGTCACCCTTCCCACCCAGCCCTTGGCATCCAAGGACCACGGGCCTGCAGAGACCTGGTCTCCTCGGAGGAGGGCTTCCAGAGTGCCTGCAGCCAAGAAGGGGGTCGATCACAGAGGACTTCCTGTTCTCATCCTTGGCTGCCCGCAGGCTGCCCCAGATGGGCGGGGACCGCCAAGCATCTACAGGCATCATCTGCCTCCCCCTCCCTCCCAGGGAGAGCCTGCCCTTCAGATGTCCCCTGTGCCAGGGCCCCCTGCTCCACAGGGCCCGGGAGAAGGGGACGGGCTAGAAGCAGGCAGTGCGTTTGGTGTGGCTGGTGACTAACACTCCTGGGCTCCTGCCAGCATGTCCGCCATGCGGTCCAAGGGGAGCCTGCGGGCTCCTTGCCCCTGCACTGCCCGCCCTGTGCCCTGCTCACCCCTGCATCCCAGCCTCCTCCCACCTCTCCCCTTCCTTGGGGTCTGTACTCCAGGGCTGGGAGATCAGGAGAAGAGGGACCAGTGAGGCCCCAGCAAGGCTGCCAGGGGCATGGTGGGATGCTGGGAGCAAGAGGAGAGAATGAGATGAAAGCTGCCTGGGGTGCGGGGGGGACAAAGTGTACCTCTGCCCGATTGGCCAGAAGGGATGGATGAGGGCCTGTGGAGGGGGAACTCTAAGAGGTTTGGAGTGCCCGGGGCAGGAGAAGACAGTGTTAGGGCAGAGACGGCTAATGCCCCATCCCCTGCCCTCTTGCCCCTCACTGTACCCCCTCCTTTTCCTAGGCCCTGGATGAGACTCTGGTTCCCGGGCTTCGGCCCAGACAGGGCACGGACTTGGGCTTTGGAGTTCAAGGCCAGAGACCCAGTAGCGGTACCCATCCATCTGTCCTGCCCGCAGCAGACACCAGACCCCATTTCCACAGCTCTCCCAACCTCTGGCGGCTTTCGGGGGGATGTGGTGAGAAGCAGGTGGCTCATGGTGGTGCAGTGCGGGCTTGGGGGTGGGGGTGCTTTCTCCCCTTGATCTTCCCCCCTGATCCCCTCTGACTCCCTCAAGATCTGCTCCCTCCAGGGCTTGGGGGTGCGGCTGGACCTCTCTCCGTGGCTTGCGCTCCCACCGTCACCCCTGACTTCACTGGTGTCTCAGCTGTACCCCGCAAAGGCCCTGTTGAGCCCCAGATCTCAGAGACCCTTGGCCCTAAGGTACCTGAAGAGAGGCCCAGCCTCTGGGTGATTGCAGGCCCTCCCCCAACAGCAGACAAGCAGATACCATGGGGCCAAGACCCCCATCAGCCCAGAGCCCCTCACTCCACTGCCAGCCGCCCCCAGGAGGCCTTGGGGGAGGGGAAACCTGAGCCCCTGCCCCCAGTCCTGTAGAGAAATAGCTGCAGGCCCCAGGGGTCTCACCGCTGCCCATAATCCTCAGTCTGAGGACGCCGGGCTCTGCTATCTGCTCTGATCCTGCCCAGCCCACTGCCCAAGGTCCCCATTCATGTCCAGAGGTGGAGGGACTCGGGGAACAGATGCAGTCGCGTCCCCCTCTGCCTTTCCCTACCAGGCTTGGTTATCGCGACCAAGCCGCCCAGTCTGGCCACTTGTTGTCGCCACTACCTCCCCGGCTGCCTTCCCGGCGCTCGGGCTTGGGGTCCCCGAAGGGCTGTGGGGAAAGGGCTACGGGGCCCGCAACAGGGGCTGGGGGCCGCCCGGCAGCCGGCAGGAGCAGGGCAGGCGCCCGCTCCCCTTCTCTGGCTGCCCGAGCAGATTGGATTTTAAAAGCGACACGAGCGGAATGTCAATGCGAGTGCAGAGCCGCGGGCGGGCGCCGCCGAGGGGATCAGGATGCGGGCGCTCCGGGGGCCGGCGCTGGGGGGGGTGCCTAGCTCAGACCCCCAACCCAACCCGCTGCGTTGCCGCACCGTCACCGCGGACTGCGCGGCCCCGTGACCCCGCTGCGGGGCCCGGCAAGTTTCCGCAGCGCGGGGGACCACGCGGCGGAGGCTGGGCCGGCCCTTCGCCTTCGCGACCCCCCGCCGCGGCGCCCAGGGGTGCGACCTGGTCTGGCCTCCCCGCGCAGCTGTTCGCTGGAGCGCCCAGCTGGCAGGCGGCACCCGCAGACAGCCCCCCAGCCCCTGCGCCCTTACGCCCGCGTTTCACCTGGGCGCACAGGTAGGAGGGCCGGCGGCGGGGGTCCCGGCGGGGCACTCACCTTCCAGCTCGTCCTCGGGGATGTCCACAGGGCGCTGTTCCGACAGCAGGTTGGGGACGGTGTAGATGCCCCGGTACATCAACGCCGCCGTCACCGGGTGGAACGGCATCTTGAAGGCTCCGCGCCCGCCCGCCCGCCGCAAACTTTGAGGTCGGGGCTCATGGGCCGGCGGCGGCCCCGGGGGCGGCTGGAGCGGGCGCGGCGCGCGGCTGCGGAGGGCGGCGAGGCGGGGGGCGCCCCTCCGAGGGCCTAGCGCCCCCGCGCCCCAGGCCGCCGGTCCATGCCGCCCCCTCCCTCGTCGGGCTCCCGGCCGGGGCCCCGCAGGGGCCGCGGGGGCGGCGCCGCTCGGGCCTCTCCGCTCGGGCCGCTGCGCGCTGCGCCCGCCGCTGCCGCTCCTCGGTGCCCCGCGCGCTCCGCGCTGCACGCTGCTGGCCGCCCGCTCGTCCGCTCGCCGGCGCGGCCGCCCGGCCCGCCGCTCCGGCTCTCGCCGCCTCCCCTGCTTGCTCGCTCGCTCGCTCCGTGTCGCGCTGGCTGCGCTCCCCGCCTCCCCCGCCCGCCGCTCGCCCGTCCCCTCCGCGCTTCCCCCCCCCGCCCCTTCCCGCCGCCGGCCCCTGCGTGGCAGCCCGAGCCCGCCGGGGGTTCCTTCACCCCTTTGGCCCGGGCTCCTCTTTCTCCCTACGGAGGCTCAGTCGCCCACCCCCACCCCAATACAAACCAAGTCCGCAGCCACCCGGATTAAATTAAGATGGGGTGGGGTGGGGTGGGGGTGGGGCCCTTCCTTCCAGCCCCTTGGCTGGCCCCCACCTGCCTCCAACAGACAGCAGGGAGCCGAGGACCAGATAGCAGGCAGCCAGCGGAGGTCTGCCCCCGCCCTGGCCCCTGAGTCCTCGAAGAGAATCACAGTGTTGGTGCCAGGAGAGGCTCCAGAGAGGGGAAACTGAGTCCGAGGAAGAAGGGCGTTGACCAAGGTCATGGGGCAGGGCCGGCTGGCAGGAGCTGGGGATAGGTATGGGCAGTCTCCCCTGCTCTGTGGCTGAGACCTGGCCCCTGACCTTGCCCACCCAGCAGTGGAACCCCAGTCCTGGCTCCTTCCCAGATGCTCACCACCACTCAGCCTGCAGAGAAGCAGCCAGGCGGGGGAGGCCGTGGGGGACAGAGGTGGCTGGGAGCCTGTGGGGACTGCTCTGAGGGTCGGTCAGCTCACTTGGCTCCAGATTAGACCCGGAGCTTATGCAGGGCTGTCCCAGGCCCCAGGGCACATGTGCCTGTGGAGTGAGGGGGCAGCACGTGTGTGTGCATGTTACACCCTGTTATCCACCAGGGTGTCTATGTGTGTTTTCAAGTCCACATGGAGATGGTCGCGTGCTGGGGGGTGTGCGGCCACCTGTGTGTGCCAAGGTTGTGAGCTGGGAGATGAGGGCAGGAGCCCGTGGGCAGGCTGGGGACAGTGTGCAGCCTTTGGGTGGGGCCTGTGTTCACAGATGTCCATGCATCTTTACAGGGCAGGGCGTGGCCCCCAGGCCTCACCATGGCCCCAGATGCAGACCCTGCCCCTGTTGTGCAGTCGCTCAGTCGTGTCCGACTCTTTGCGACCCTGTGGACTGTAGCATGCCGGGCTTCCCTGTCCTTTACTATCTCCTGGAGTTTGCTCAGATTCATGTCCAGTGAGTCGATGATGCCATCCAACCATCTCATCCTCTGTCATCCCCTTCTCCTCCTGCCCTCAATCTTTCCCAGCATCAGGGTCTTTTCCAGTGAGTCGGCTCTTTGCATCAGGTGGCCAGAGTATTGGAGCTTCAGCTTCAGCATCAGTCCTTCCATAGAGGCCCCACTGGAACCACCTCCCTCCCCTCTTTGGTCCAATCAGCCTTCGGCCCCAGGGGGAAAGCTGATTGCCATGGCCCTGCTGGCCCTGCCCTCCCCAGGCTGATTACATTTTACTGCTTTTTGTCGCTGATTAATCACAGCCTGGGGAGAGGGGCTCAGGGAGAGATGCCAACCCTGGCTGAGCTGGGCCGGGCCAGGCCTGGGCCCCAGCACTTCTCACGCCTGGTTGTGGACAAGGCTCCCAGGAGCATCTACAGCCTGCAGAGGAGCCAGGCAGGACCGCAGCTCTTGGTCTGTCTCCCCAGCCTCTGTGGACCAGCGGGTACCCTTTAGGACCTGGGGCTGGGGGTGTGAGAGTCTTCAGAAAAGCCCCAGCTGAGGCCCTCTTCGTCCACCTGTCCCGGGTCTGACATCCCACCCTTAGAGCCGAGTGGTTTGCGCTCCCTCGGTTCTTCTGCTGGAGCAGAGGAACAGGGAAGAAAGAGCCCGGCCCTCGGAGCCAGACAGACCAGGGGCTGCCGCATCTACCAGTCAGTCATCTCCTTTAACCTCCTGGGGCCTCAGTTTCCCTTGTGAAGTGAGGGCGGCAGTGCTACCCCCTGGGCAGTGGTGAGGATGGGGAGATGTTAACATTTGAGAGGTGCCTGGCTGGGCCTCCCTGTGTCTCTGAGGAGTTTCCTATTAGCATGAAAACTCCCCCCACCCCTGCACCCCGAGCTATATGAAATAATAATAATTAGAGCTTCGACTTACTGACTGGGAGGGTGAGTGGCAGCGGCCCACTCCTTTGGTGTCTGCTGAGCGACCAGCTGGCTCCTCGGGACCCCCGCGCTGAAGGAGGGTGGGCTGGTGCCCGCCGAGGGGCTGGGGGGAAACGCGGCTCCCGGTGACTTTCCAAGTGGCTCACAGGGCATGTTGGTGCTGGCCTGACAGAGCTCCCACTGCATCCCTCCTGACTCCCAGGCCAAGAAGCTTCCGAGCTTCCAAGAAGCATAGGGACGGGCAGAAGCAGTCCCTAAGTAAATCAAACAAAAACCAAGTGGGTGGGCCTGCCTTGCACTGCCTGCGCGTCCGCGCTGAGGGACGGTGTGGGTGTCCTCTGGAGACATGGGCCTCCCTCCAGGCCTCAGCCTTGGTCTGTGACCATCTCTTGGCCAGGCTGCTCCCTGGGGCAGGATCCCAGGAGGCTAAAGGGACAGGACTCACCTGGTGTATAGCAGCAAGGGATTATAGCCGCGAGGTTGTGGAGCACCCCACTGCCAGGGTCATCCCTGACCTCAGGCCATCGCTGTCCTCTCCCCTGGTGCAAAGTCACGGCCCGTGGAGCCGGCTGTGTGTCCAGGGAGTCTTCCACATGCCGCCAGCTGCACCTGGGCTACACGTTGGCTGTGCCTAGGACCTGCATGGAGTCCTCTAAGACTCTGAAGGCAGTTTGGCCATGCCCCCAACTCATGGTCAAGGGCACCCCCATTCAGGGAGCCCAAGGGACCACGTTGGGTCATGCTGGGGTGGCAGGGCTGGGGTTCAAGTTCAAGGCAGGAGCTGGGTAGGGATGTGATGGGGAGTCAGGCTCTGGGTCATCTGCTCTCTCTGCCCTTCCAGGCTCAGAGGAAAGCTGCCTCCTTCAGGAAGCTTCCTCGACCTTCTCAGCCTTTTGTGGGGCAGCCCCTGGGTGCCAGGTCCCGCGAGCAAGCCAGGCTGGGAGTCAGAGGATGAGGGAGCGGCTTGTCCAGGGGGCTCAGAGAGCAAGCGCCCAAGGACAAAGCTCACTGCCTGCTGAAAGGCAGGTGAGGTGATGGGGGTGGGGGGAGGAGGGGTTTTTCACAGAGGAAGATCATAGAAACAGGGCTTGACATTTTCCTGACAGGGCGGGGGGCAGGCAGTGCCAAGAGCAGTAAGAGCTCCACATGAAGACCCCAGAGCTGGACCTGTGCCTCTGGGTGTCTCTGAGCCTCAGCTTACACACCTGTTAAATAGGAACACATCCAGCCCCCAGAGTGAGTGCCTAGATCCTGGGTGCTGAACACGGTGGCTGAGGATGGAACATGGTGGCTCTTACTCCAAGCCAAAGGAACTCCAGGAGGAGGAGCCAGGGTGGGCAGGAGCTCAGACGTGTGAGAGGACCACTCCCCCACTCAGCTCTGGAGGGCAGGATCCGGGGGTCTGCACCCCCCAGATCTGAGGGCCTGATCCAGGGCTAGGCTGGGCTTGGGAAGGTGGCAGGGGCTGGGCGAAGATCTGCTTAAAGGATGAATGAGAGGATGAATGAATGAACGAGCGATCGCTCTCCAGCCCACCCGCCCCTCGGCGCTGCAGCCCCGTCCTCCCCTCTGCACGTCACGGGGGAGCAGATGGCGAGATCGCAGGGTGTGAATTGTGTCTGTCGCTCCCCCATCTGGGGAAGGTGCCACTGTCATCACACCGCACTCCCTGGGGTGCTACCCGGAGACTCGTGGGCCCTCCAGAGAGGAGTCTCCAGGGACTTCCCCCACTAGTCCTTGGCTCAGCGTCCTGGAGACCCTGGGAGAGGTGACCCCTCCCCCGCCCCCCAGGACTCTGGAAGGATCCACCAGGCAGGGAGGCAAGATGAGAGAAGTAGGGGCTTCCCCATGCGGAAGCTGGAGGCTTCCCCTGCCAACCCGGAGACTGCAGCCCTCTCCTCTCAAAGCCGGCATGCTCCCCAGCATCCTGTCTCCACCCACATTCAGCACCAGGGAGAGCTCCACCACATAGGGTGGAGCTGTGCGGGGATCTGGGAGGCCCTGAAGAGATATGAACCCATTGTCCAGGGCAGGATATCAAAGTGGATGGATGGCAAGCATCGCGTGTAGGGTTTTGCCTGGACCGCTGACCACAGCCCTGCCCAAACTCAGGACCTGCTGGGGAACGCTGGTCAGGGAGGGGCACTCCAGGGAGGCCAGAGGCTCTGGCCTCTGCTCCTTGGCTAGGGAACAATATTGTTCCAAGAACCCGCTGGGGACAGTGTGTAGAGGTGAATAAAATATTCATCGTCCAGGCAAACTCACACGGTCACTTAATGAAAAATGGAATTTGTAGACCTGCAGAGGCACACCCAGCCACACGGCGCGCGAGCAGGCCCGGGCCCAGAGGCCCCTGTCTGCTCTGATCCTGCCTTGCCCTGGGCACCCTCTGTGAGCCCCCAGAGGCCAGCTCCTGCAGGTGACAAAGGTGTATAGGACAGAGCAGGGGGCAGGGTCCATGAGAGGGAAACAGGGTGGAAGGGACAGGTCTTTAAAACTGTTGCTTCCTGAGATCAGCTCAATGATGGAAAAAAGAGGCCTGGACTTGGAGTCCAGTGTGGCTGGGCCCGGGGTATGACACCCCGCTGTGCCCCGGTCCTGGCACACACCGTGCTGGGACATGCTGAGAGGCTGGACCCTGAGAGCCTCCCTTTCCAGCTGTTATACCCCCCTGAGCCCAGGAGAAGCCTGAGAGGCAGAGGGAGGCATGGCCACAGGAGCAGAGAAGCTTCTAGTCCTCGGGCCTGGGTTTGATGGCAAAAGGCGCAAAAACCTGGCGGGGGAGAGACGGACACAGGCACTTCCCCCCACCCCACTCTCCCCCAGAGTCTGCTTGGCTGGGTACTTTATTTAGTTTTTTAAAATATTTCTCTATTTGACCGTGCCGGGTCTTAGTTGCAGCATGTGGAATCTAGTTCCATGACCAGGGATTGACCCCGGGCCATCTGCATTGGCAGAGTGGAGTCTTAGCCGCTGGCAAGACCACCAGGGAAGGCCAAGGGAATGCTCTTAAAAAGCTTCCCAGGAGCTTCTGAGAGTGAGAACTCTAACTCTTAGAGCTCTTAGAGCTCCACGGAGGAAGGTCTGGTCTGGGAAGCTGAGTGTGGGCAGGGGCCGGAGGAATTGGATGGTGTCCCTGCCCAGGATGGGACAGCACTCCTGCCCCTGGTCCCCTGGGCTGTGGTCTCCCCCTTGGGGCAGGCTGCTAGCTGGCTGGGGCATCAGGGGCCCAGCCCCCGCTCCAGGCCCGCTTCCTGAGGGACAGCTGTGGCAGCTGGCGGGAGACAGGCACGAGGCCGCTCCTAATTGCTCTGGGCTCCCGGATCCCTGCCTCAGTCTGCTGCCTCTGATGAGACGCTAGACCGAGCTGCCCAGGGCGGCCGCTCCTCTAGAAGAGACCCCACGTCTGGCCGACCTGGGCATCGGCCCTGTGGTGGGGGAAGGGGAGGAGGGGGCTGCCCCTCCTTGCAGGGTGTGGCCCCCTCTGGGCAGGGTGAGGTCCTTTCCGCTTTTCTCGGTGTGACATAAAAGAGCTTATGTGTCAGCTTCCGTTTGCATGAGGGGCTGTTCAAACAGTGAAATGGCCAACGCTGTGGGTGGGCTCTGTGGCCTCACGTGGCACACCCTGCCCCTGCCAGGGGGCTGTGACCTGTCCTCTGGGATCAGACCCGAGAGAGAGAGAGAGAGAGAGAGAGAGAGAGAGAGAGAGAGACCTCGGGCCAGCTGTTGGGAATAAGGGCAGGTGCATCCCAGGACAAACATGGAAGGAGGATGGTGTGGGCAGCACGGAGCCGGGGTCCAGGGCAGAGCACACAGGTTCGCTCTTACCGCTCAGCTGATGTCTCAGAGGGGTCCTTGTGATGCTGGGACCAGCAGCGTTTAGCATACCCCCCCGGGCTGAGTTCTCAGGCTGGCGCCTGCCTCCCTATCTCCAGCTGCCCGGGGCCCATCCCACCACCCCACCCCCCATCCCAGCTCCTGCCCCTCTCCTGTTGCGGAAAGCACCTCCAGAGCAAGGGCTGGACATCAGAAGACTGAGCCCTCTGGTTTCTCCAACAGGGTTCTCAGATCCTGACGTCTCAAATTCTTTCTCAGGAGAACCAGATTCATTCCCCGACTTCAGTCATCCAGCCCAGTGTTTATGCTTCTCCATGTGTGAGCTGGGGGCTTCACCGGTGGCTCAGCTGGTAAAGAAGCCACCTGCCAAGGCAGAAGAGGCAAGAGACAAGGGTTCGATTCCTGGGTCGGGAAGATGCCCTGGTGGAGGGCATGGCAACCCACTCCAGGATTCTTGCCTGGGAAATCCCATGGACAGAGGAGCCTGGTGGGGTCACAAAGACTCGGACATGACTAAAATGCATGCCACACCACGCGCGTGTGAGCTGCTGCCTCCACCTACCACCATGTGGCCTGGGTGGTATGTGCTTGCAGCCTGTGCTTGCATACCTCCGGGGACAGGGAGCTCACTCACCCTCACCCCCCAGGCAGGGCCAGCACATGCCTGTTCCCTGGGCCCTGACTTTGTGCTCCAAGATCTCCCCTGTGCTGAGACAAGACACTGAGGCCCCCGCCGCAAGGAGCCCCTGCTTGTCACCTGGGAGATGGACTGTACTGATCTGTGAGCAGCTCATCAGATAGCGGGGATGTGGTGTGAGGAGGGTACCTCGAGGCTGGGGGCAGAGGGCACTGCAGAAGCAGAGAGAGGAGCCGGGGTTGGGGGGCCAGGCTTCACAGGAGTGCTTCCGGCCCTTCCTCCTGGGACTCAGCCGTGCAGGTTGGCCTGGTGCTGAGACGCTGGGCCATGAAACAGGGAGCCTGATGAGGGGACCGTGGGGGAACGCCCAGGCTGGAGGCGCTGCCCAGACAGAGGCTGGGTTTGCACAAGTCCCTCCTCCCCGGCCACTTCCGGTTCCGTCGGGAACTGGGCTGTCATCTTTTTGGAGTCCCTGATGTTGGGGGACAGGACGGGGGCAGTGCACCAGGACGCTGGGGGTGGTGGGTGCCAGGACTTCCTTCTGAGCTGCTGAGTTAGGCCTGCAGCCCTGGCCCCGGCCAGCGCCCTGCTCAAGGGCCCGCTAATGGGCCTCTGTGGCCCGAAGTGCCCCGGTCGTGTCGAGCCTAAGTGATGATAAAATCGACAGCAGTTTAATTGGTAATTTTAATCCTGGACAGAGGAGTAATGGCGTTACTAATTGGATCGTTAGAGATTTGTGCTTTATGGCTATGTAATTAGAGGAGCTATGGGGGGTCGGGGTGAACTGGGGTGTCATGCAGGGCCAGGGGCAGGGAGCATCCGTCCCCGGCTGGGGCTCGGTCACCACTGGGACCTCTTGCTCTTCTTTGGCTCCTCCTGAGCAGGGCTCCTGGGGCAGCTGAGTGGGGTGGGGGGGTGCCAGCCAGGGTCTGTGCGTGCCCCTCCCAGACCTGGGGTTCCACCGAGTCCAGAGGAGAGGAGGACCCTCCGAGCTCAAAGCTCAGTTCCCTGTAGACAGGGTGGAGCGGCTCCATCGAGCCCAGCCCCTCCCTGGGCTCCCAGGGCTCTGGGCGGGGGAGAGAATCACAAAGTGTCTGCATTTTAGACTAGAAAGAGTTCTCGGTCCTCTGGCCCTGCTCACTTCACAGGTGAGGAAGCTGAGAACCAGGGACGGGAGGGGACAGCCTCGTGTGTGCGTCTGAGACTCACCGGTCCTAGACTCCAGCATTCGGTGGCTTTTCTCACCCTGTCACCCTGCGTCTGTGTGAAGGGACCGGTGGGCTGACAACCGGAGCATGGAGGGGGGCCGCGGGGGGTCCAGCCCCACCCCAGGCACTGGGGGCAGAGTGGAGTGTCCTTTGGATTGAGTTAACAAGAGGCTCCATCAATTTCTGGCCTTCAAAAAATATTTGCTGGATTAATTAGTGAAGGAAAGAAAAAGGAAAAAAGAAAAAGGAGGGAAGCAGGACAGGTAGACCACAGACAGAGGGCCTCTATCAAATGCCCCTCCCACTGGTCCCCCAAGCAAGCCTGGGTCACTCTCTTGACCCAGGCGTGTTCCCCCGCCAGCCTTCCAACGGCACCCACCTACTCTTGAAGGAGCCCAGGGTGCCTCTCTCTGTGCCTCTCTGCCCTCCACTTTCCCCCTTGCTCACCTCCTCCTGCTGCCTCAGGGCCTTTGCATTTGCTCTGTTGTCTGCCAGAAACGCTGTCTCTCTAGACACCGTCACTGCTCACTCCTTCAGGTCTTTACTCAAAAGCCGCCTTCCTGATGGGCTTTCCTTGGCCACACCGTGCTGAAAAAGAAAACACACACAGGCAAGCCACACCTGTTCTCCCACAGTCCTGCTTTACCACCCTGGCCTGCCCCTGCACCCTGGGCTCCTTCAAGAGTAGGTGGATGCCGTTGGAAGGCTGGCGGGGGAACCACGCCTGGGTCAAGAGAGTGACAAGGGCTTGCCTAGGGGACCAGTGGGAGGGGCATTTGATAGAGGCCCTCTGTCTGTGGTCTACCACAACCTAGCGCGCCGTGGACTTTCTGTCCTTGTCTGTTGCTGGATTTGCTGGAGGCTGCATACCAGTGCTGTGACATAGAGCAGATGCTCAGACAGGGTTGTTGAATGAATGAGTCAATGGATGAATGAGGGAATGAATGAATGCAGAATTGGAGGCTCCCTACAGAGGCAGCCCTGGGAGGTGAGGGCAGGAGGTGTGGGGGTGTGCGGGTTGAGGGGAGCAGGAGGCTGACTGAGGACCACCCCCCCCGAAGTGTGAGCCTTCCCTGCTGCCCCCCTCCAGCATGGCTCCCTCAGGAGACAGTGACCTCCATCAGCAAATTACTCGGCAGGTGGGGGCCAGGGAGACAAGAGTCTTTGTCCTCCTGCCAAGAGCTCCACCGACCAAGTGCCCTCCGCTTGTGGGCCATCTGCCGACCCACACTCCGCTTCAGGTCACCCCGTGGCCCACAACTGCCTCCTGTGTCCCCCCCACACACAGGGAGTGGCTATCTCCCGGGGTGGACTTTGGGACTCCAAGGAGACCCCTCCTCTGCTGGCCCCAGCTCCCTGTTCACAGGCAGGAGTGGGCGCCTGAAATCCCACCCTCAGCCCCGGGGTGGGTCCCACCGGGGCGGGCACCGGCCCACCCGCCTGGCCGGGCTGCCTCAGGCTTCGTGGTTGGGTGATGTATGGCCCGCTGGCCGTGCCAGGAAGTGACAGCAGATGGATGGGCAGCGATGGGCAGTGCCGGGGGGGTGGGCTTGGAGCCAGGAGCCGGAGCAGGGAGTGGGGAGGCTCCTGGCTCTGAAGAAAGCGGTTCCCGGAACACCGCCCTCCCTGACCGCCGGCAGGACAGGGAGCAGTCTTTCGCCCGGCTCCCACACTGTGGTCCTCGGGGAGGCCAAGTGCGGGGACCCGGGGGTGGGGTGGGCTCTAGGCTCCCCGTGGCATCTCTCCAGGCCTCAGTTTCCTCGTCTGTGAAATGGCAACGAAGCACCCACTGGGAGGGGGCCGGAACGCTTGAGAAGAGGCTCAGCACACACAGACCCCCGGGTGTTCCAGCCCCCAAGCATCTCACGCCTGGAGCTGGGCCAGGGAGGGGCCGTCCCCTTCTGTATCTGCTTCCTCTTCCCTGTGTCTCCCCTAACCCCCCTCTCCCACCCTTTGGGAGAATCGCCCAGCCAGAGACGGGCAAGACCTTAGCAGATTTCTAGTCCAACCTCCCTCCCAATTTTCCAGACGGGAAAACAGAGGTCTTGAGGGAGGCAGGACTGGCCCAAGGTCAGGTGGAAAGGCTTGGGAGACCCCCTCGTGGTGATTTCTGAAAGAAGCCGCCTCTCCACCCTGGGAGGGAGGGGTACGGGGGGGCGCTGGCGCGGCCGCCATGCAGGTTGGGGGAGGACGGCAGGACGGCCCTGGGCACGGGGAAGGGGCCGGTCGGCCGGAGTGGTGGCTGCGGCCGAGTCAGGATGCGCCAGACGCCTCCGTGGGATCTGTCTGCGTCCAAGGAGACCAGGACAGCGGGCGGGCGGACGGCGTGTCCTTGCTGGCTGGGCCTGGAGGAGGGCCGCGGAGTGGGGGGGTCATTCTGGGAATCAGGCTGCCTGTGGGGCCGGGCCGCCTCTCCCGGCATCTGCTCACCTGCCCCGCTCCCCGGAGGAGCCCGGACTCCATGTGGGGCTCCTGCCGGCTCTGGGCATGGGACACAGATGTATGTGGACGGGGCTGGTGGGCGCCTGAGGGGTGGGCGAGGGCGTGTGCGGCTGTGGCCAAGTGTGTGCACACATGTGGGTGGGGGTGGATAGGTCTGAGCGCCCGGGACCCCAGAGCCCAGGGCTGGACCTGCATCGCATGCTTCTGGGTGTGCAGCATGCTTGGCATGTGTGGGCAGGCGTGGATGAGACATGGGCACGCACAGGTGGGCCCGGGGAGAGACGGGCGCTCACTCAGTACCCACAGGCCCCACGTGGCGCGGCCTCAGCTTTGCTCCAGAGGACCTGCTGTCAAATGGGGAGACAGAGGGTGGCAGCCTGCCTCGGCAACCCCCCTGCGGGGCTCCTGCCTGTAAATCCAGGAGAGCCAGCCCTGCCCCATCCTTCTCACAACATGGGGCTCAGACAAGTGTCCCCCTGCCCCCCAGGGAGAGAGACAAGGATGGGCCCCAGGGAAAGGCGCTGTGTCAGATCACGGTAGCGTTCTGGAATACAAGTCTTGCTGTGGCCTTGTTCCTCTGAGCAGGGGCAGGGCACGGCCATGGAATTCTGCAGTTGGATGTGGGCTCTGAGATCACCCAGGGAGCCCCGGCCACTACGTTGGGGTGGGGACCCTTGGAGATGAGGCAGCCCCCACTGGAGGGTCTCATCCCCTCTCTGAGCCATTGTTTCCTCACCTGTAGAACAGAGACTCCCCCCCTGTCCCCGCCGGAGGGCTAGGGACCCAAGGTCATCTCAGGGACGAGGCAGTGGTCCCTCCACGTGCTCCTGCCGGACCGGGAGGGGAGGGATGAGCTGGGGGCCGGGGAGGAGGGGGCTGAATGATCTGAGGCAGGGAGGCAGGCCTTCCAGTTCAGTTAGTGAAGGGATTTGTCATTTTAATGATGTGATATTTCTTGCCCGGCTCCTGTCCGCGGCAGCACCAAGGGGCCAGCTGCCTCCCCGAGTGAGGCGGCAGCGGAGGCTGCTCTCGGACTCCCTCGGCCGGCCGGGCTGGGGCCGGGGTCAAGGTTTGGATGCCATGGCTGGTGCGGGGTGGGGTGGTGGTGTCAGTGGCCCCCATGCAGCGTCACCCCCAGCCCAGCCCTGCTGCTCCCTCTTGTGACCTTGGACTAGTGGTGCCTGGTCTCCAAGGCTTGGTTTCCTCACCTAGAAAGTGGGGCTCATACCATCACCCCCGCCCCCGGCTTCTGCTGCTGACCTGCTGTCGGCTCTAGAATCTTTCACTCCCTCTCCTCATGGCCCCCTCCAGTCCCACCTGCCAGGGCTGCATCTGCACCCCTCATTTCTGCAGACCCTGAGCAGGCCGCCCCCACCCCCACTCCCAGCAGCAGTGGGGTCTTCTTATTTTTCAGCTGTGTTCCAGCACACAGTGGGCCCCCCTGCTAAGCCTGTGTTTGTTGAATGACTGAATGAGGGGCCGTGGAGGCGCCCTGCTGACCCTGGAGCACAGCTGTGAGCGTGCGGGTGGTCGGGCGGGTGGCCCATCCATCAGCCTGGCGCGGCGCCTGACCAGATGGAGCCGCGCCCCCGAGGAGGAGCTCCATCAGCTGGGGGTCGGTCCGTGGGTGTGTGGGCATGTCGCACCTGCCCCCCTTGGGACCTGCATCCATCGTGCCGTCCCTGGGATGCTGGGGCGGGGCCTGGAGGAAGTCTGCAGCTCTCTTAGCACAGGGGAGACCGAGGCTGGGACAAGGGCGACAGAAATAAAGAGCGTGGGCCCCGCAGCTAGACCGATCTGCGTTTGAGTGACATCTCCGGGCCTCACTCGTGTGGCCCTGGGCAGGTCTCTGGCCTCTGGGAGCCAAGCCCCTGGTCTGTAAAATGGGGACACGGTGGTGCCCCAGAAGAGGGGATTCGTGCTGTGCCTGCCTTGTGCCCCTACTCCCCACCCCACCCCCTGGCCTGGTCCCCGGCGAAGGAGGGGGAAGCAGAGATGGTGGCTGCGAGTGGCAGGGCCACCGGATTCAGGCGGGACTGGCTAATCGTCTGGGCTGTCAGGGGGAAGGAGACGTTGATGGATGCTCCTCTGGGCCAGAAGGGCTGTAGGAGGGGCTGGCTGAGTGATGACCAGGCCCCGTGGTAAGTACAGCTAGGCTGACCGGACCAGCAGGGCCAGGGGGACATCGTGGCCTGGAACCTCTCCCAGCCCCCATCTGGTTTGCTGAGAAGTTACCACCTCCCTCCTCCTCCTCCTTCGCATTTAAATTATCAAAACAAACACTTTCTGAGCCATCAGAAAAAGAGACACAGATGTACATTTCACCTGAATTGCACAACGGCTGGCCGGGGCCCCAGGGAGTGGGTTGAAGATCCTCACCCTGCAGGTGGGGGGCCCCCCACCCCACAGATGGGGGGCTGAGACTCATTCACTCAGCTACTGAGTACTGAGCACCCACAGGACTGAGCACCCAGGCCAGGCTCTGTGCTGGGCACCGAGGGCATCAGACGAGAAGGCTTCGGCTGCCTGCCTGCCTGCCCCGGGCACTCTGGACGTTACGGGACAGGGTTTTGCATCCATCATGCTCGGTACTGGGAGTGTGGCGGGCAGACAGCATCCTGCCTGGCGCGTGCTTCCTGGCAGCGATGGCAGCCTCCGTGCCAGGCACAGTCTGCACTTAAAGTGCGTTCTCGTTTAGTCATCCAAGGCAGATGTCAGTGACCCCGTTTTCCAGCTTTGAAAACTGGAGCTCAAAGCGGGGGTGATCTGAGTTGCTTGGGGTCCCCCGGCTGGGAGGTGATGAGAGGTGCCTACATGCCCACCCCAGACCTTCGCTCCCTCCCCGGGGCCAGAGCCACACCTTTGCCCAGGGGGAGGCCCAAGGAGGAGCTGCCGGGTGGGGGGCTCATGAGTGAACCCCACACACTCCAAGAGCACCACGCTCAGCCTAGCCTCCCCTGCTGTGGGGGTGAAGGCCAGGATGGGCTCTCATCTCCCAGCATCCGACAGCACCCTGGACAGCCCCTCCCTCATATCCTGACCCCCACCCGGGCTTGTCCTCACTGGGAGCCCCCTTAGGGGGCCGATGGCCACACCCAGCTCATTTGAGGGCAGAACAGCCCAGGCAGAGGTCGGATGGGGCTTGCACCCCAGCTCCGAGAAGTTCAGGTGGCCTCTCTGAGCCTCACTCTGCCCACCCTGTCCCACAGCGGTGACAGCACAGGGCCCCCCAGGGGCCTTAAGATGCAGCCAGGACCAAAGTGGGCCCATGTGCAGGGTGGGGAGTGTGGCCCTGCTGGGACCAGCGGTGCCAAGGCATGCACAATCACTCTTGTTGTGACTCTCCCCCTCGGGCCCTGAGCAGGTGCTCGGGGGACCCTGTGGCCCTGACCCCAGACAGATGGGTCAGTGCTGGGGTTGGGGGGCTGGGCCTGCTCCCCTGAGGCAGGCAGCGGGGCTGGGACCACCCAGAGGAGCTGCGGGGCTGGGCGTGTAGAAGTGTGCTGGGCCTGGCCTGTGCCGACCTGCCCAGTGAAGCAGAGCCGGCTCTAATGAAGTGGGCTAGCCCCGGGCCGGCACTGATTTCACGACTCGGTGGCCACTTCCCAGCCGGTAAATGTCACCGGAAAGAGGAGCTGTGGCCCCTGGCACGGACCCAGTCTCCGGAGGGATGGGGGGTGGGCAGTCTGCTGGGGGCGTCCAAGGATCCCCGTGGAATGCTGAGAGCGGCATCGGGCTCCCGGACCCTCGGGGCTCCCCTCCAAGTCCCGGGGGCTGTGCCCAGGTTGCTCCAGAGTCACCCACTCAGAGATATACGACCACCAGCCCCTCTCCTGTGTCAACCCAGGGGGCCCGAGCTCGGGGGCCCCAACTGGCCATATCCTGCCCCCCTCTCTTAATGGGGGGACAGTTTGGGGTGGTCTGCTCAGGGCGCAGGAGCAAAGCCAAGGAAGAACCGTCTCCTTTCCCCGCCCTCGAGGCCCCTGCCGCCCTGAGCTGTCTCCTCTGACACCTGAGCCAGGACGAGCTAATAGTGAACAGCCATAACCACACAGCGGCAGGCCCTGCTTAATAAACTCTCGCTGTGGAAGGTGTTGGCTCAGACCTGGGATCCACGATGACCCTGCGCCTGGCTGGGAACTGGGTCCGTCCCACGGAAGACAGATGTGGGGCTCCAGAGGCCAAGCCCTCTCCTCTGAGCAGCGCTGCCCCCCACCCAGCCCCGCGGGGCCACCCCCCGTCCTCATGGGACCCTTCTCTGCCTGGCCAGAGGAGATGGTGCCCGGCTCCTCCTGTCTGCCCTGCGTCTCCCTCCCGTCATCGGGGATCAGCAGGAGGCGGGAGGTGAGGCGGGGTGCCCTGGCGCGCGTTGCTTTCCCACTGCTCCCAGTGGACTCTCTGCCTGCCCCCTCCAGCTTCCTGGCCCACGGGAGCTGGAGCTGGGGAGAAGGGAGGCTCATCCCTTCCAGGTTTGAACCTGGGGAGGAACTGGGCTTCCTGGAGGACTGGAAGCAAGAGGAGGAGGCAAAGGAGGGGTGTCCCTATGTACCCTTCCTTCCCCATCGTCTGTCTCCTTCTGGAGCCTCCATCTCCAGGTCTGAGACCCGACCACCAAGCTCTGCCCACCCTTGACACCACATTTCCTGCAAACACTCTTGATGCTGCATCGGTGACAGGATGGGACAGTGGCTGATGTGGGCTCTGCGGGCAGAGGGTCAGACCCATCTGTCACGCCGGGACTTGCGTGTCATCATCACGGCCAGGGCCCCTGGACCCAGAGGGAGCCATCCCTGAGTCCTCCACATCTCCCGACCCCCTCCCCCACCTAAGGAGCCCCTCCAGGTCAGGCCCCAGCTCCTTGATCACTGCCTTGCTGGGCCTCTCCACCCAACACCCAGTACAGACTGGTCACAGCAGAGCTTGGCAGACAGGGACGCTGGGGTGGGGGCTGCCCCTGGGGCCCGAGGGCCTCCTGGAGCGGGGAGTGGGGTGACCCGACACCCAGTACAGACTGGTCACAGCAGAGCTTGGCAGACAAGGATGCTGGGGTGGGGGCTGCCCCTGGGGCCCGAGGGCCTCCTGGAGCGGGGAGTGGGGTGAGGGTGCGGCCCAGGGATGCGCCTGGCGGGGACATACATGTCCGCTCCATCTGAGAGCTGCTCCCCGCTCTCCCTTCTCAGCGTTTCTGGGGACCTTCCTACGTGGGGCAGGGAGTCCTGGTATCCCCAGCTGCTCCCCACTATTCCACGGGGAAAGCGGGGAGGAGAGAAAAGCCGTATTAATAAAAGAATAGGACGCTCGACGGCCGCCCGCCCGGCGTGTGAGCTCAGAATAGCAATGTGCTTTCTCAAGGCAAACAGAACTCCCCAGGTGTTAATGCAAATTCACTCCAGTTAAGATGAAAGAGGGTTGTTTCCCCTTTGCCGGCTAATATGAAGGACTTAATAGATTCTGCCTGAGGAACTCGGCTGGGAGCGGAAGGCTGGGGGGGAGGGACTCCGGCGTGGGCAAAGAAGCTGGGGGTGGGGGGGTCCCCAAGGGTTTTAGGGCAGAGCACCTGTCTCAGCAGGCCTGGCTGACAGCGCTGCCCCGGCCGCCGCTTGGGCTGTCAGGAGCCAGACACGTGGCCGGAGACGAGGTGGGGCCAGGCCCCCTGCCCTTCACACTAACATGGGGACAGGTACCAGAACTGCCCACTCCCCAGTTTGTGCCAGAGGAGAGTGGGGCTGGGAGAGAGGGTGGGGTGAGGCAGGCTGACCCTGCAGGGTGCCTGGTTCAAGACCACAGCCCACCACCCCTAGACCCCTCTCCCCAGCCCTGCCCCGTGGGACCCTGGGTCTGTCTTTATTCCACTCCCCGGAGGCAAAGGGGAGGTAAGAGAGACCAGCCTGCGGAATTCTTTTAGAAACACCCGCATTCAGAGATGCCTGCAACAGGAAGGGGCCTGGGTTCCTCTCATCCAAAACTCGACCTGCACTCAAGCACGAGGGAGCCTGGAGAGCTGGGGACGGGACCTTCTCGGCCGCGTGGCTGCAAGCAGAGAGCAGTTCTCCGGAGGCACAGGCTGGACCCTGACCGGCCAGGCAGGCGGGACCGACGTCTGAGTGGCTCTGCCAGTCACGGGCGCCTCCCGTCCCCCGGGGTCGGGGGAAGCCCTTCTCCAGCCCAGACCACCCCAGAGCACTCCGCACACACTCCCCTGGGAACCATGCAGGGCCAGGCTGGGCCACTGCTGGGGAGGGTGGGAGCTTCAGAGGCCGGGCTGCGTGGTGGCCCAGGGAAGGCGGCTCTGGAGGAAGGGAGACTTCAGGGAGGTCCGGGGGAAGGGTGGGAGGGAGAGAAGCTGTCCATGTCCCCCCAGTTCTGGGTTTAGCTCCATCTCCTGGGTAAATGGCACAGCAGGTGCCTACAAGGAGACACCCCCGCAGCCTTCTTCCCTTTTGTTTACTGACTTAATTCCTCCAGATCAAAGGCTGCCCCTTCCTCCCTGAGCAGGCAGGTGGGGGAATTACATTATTTATATTGAAAATGGGCAAGAACTCCACGGGGACTTCTTTCTCATGGCTGATAAGAGAAAATGAGGTCGCTGCATGCCCGTCGCTGCCCCCTCCGACATCCCCCACACCGGCGTCTGCCGTGGGTGCCCACGGGCTCTGGATGGGCTGCTCCAGGTGCACCCACCGGTGCTCACCCTGAGCCTCCAGTAAATTATTGACCGGAGCAGCAGGTATTAATGTGACGAAGCCAGAACATCCTCTCCAGGCCGCCCCCAGCCTGGGTGATCTATCATCTCCCTGGGCTTTGCAGCTGGCACTGGGCAAACACAGTGAGGAGAGAGAGGCCAGATGCAGGTCATTAAGCTCCGGGTGCAGGTGGGCTGAGGGGGCCCGGGGGGCGGCCACAGGGGGGCCCGGTCCCTCCTGGGCTGGGGTTTCCTCTGGGTCACCCACTGCCCTTTCCTCTGCTTCCTCCCGCAACTCCCCCCCACCCCCACTCCATCCTCAAAGGAAGCCTCCAGAGAAAGAGTCACTGGGCTTAGAGCTTCCCGGATCAACTCCCACAAACCCCAACAAAACTCCCTTTTCGATGAGGAAACTGCTGTGCCCCACACTTAGGTAACTTGTCTCGACCACATGGCTGCTAAGTGGCTGAAACCCGGGTCTCCTCTGAGTTCCAGGTCAGGGGCTTGGAGCCCCTCGGCCGTGTGGTGTCCCTTGGCCCTCCTCACGGTCGTGTGAAAGGGAAAGATGGCGCGATTCTTCGTGTGTATCGCTCCTGGTACTTGTAAGGAAACGGCAGTAGCACTACACCCCCACAATCCCCTTTCCCTTAGACATCTGAGTATTTTTTGGGGGGTCTCGTCTTCATGTTAGCCTAACAGTATCTCAGAGGTACCCAGAGGCGTCACTCCCAGCCCTCTTTGCAGAGGGGGAGCCAGGAGGCAGGGAGTGGGTATGCAGCAAGTGACCTCACCGGGAGGTGTCTCGATTTCTTCGGCTCAGAGGCAACGTGCCAGGTGCTATTTCTGGGGCTACTATGCCAGCGGGGAATAGGCATCAAGTGGGAACTGGGAGGGGACTCGGTGGGGGTTCCTCTGTGAAGGCTCAGGTCCTGGCGATGCTCAGTGGCCCTGAGCCGGCTCCGGCCTCCCTAGCGGTGCCGGGATTGCGGCCGCAGCATCCTGCCATAATGCAGTAATGACAGGCTGCCAGGGAGCCCCGCCGAGGCCCGGGAGGGGAGAGGAGCCCTTGGCCTCCCTCTCAGCTGCCTGGGCTCTCTGAGAGGGAGACAACGGAGAACACGCGGATGGCTCGACTGTCTCTTCCCCAGACGCGCAAGAGAAATTGGATTAGACACGGTTGCAGCAACCTCCTCACCAATACCTTTCCCCCTGGAGTCCTGCTGCCAACTCGTCGTTACATCCGTGGGTGGCTCCCGACCTACTCCTCCAAAGCGAAGGCTTCTGGGGTGGCCAGCCCTGGGGACGGCTGCCAGGCACTCATCTCAGGCGAGGACCGCAGAGCAGGGTGAAGTGCTGGCAGGGATGCCAGAAGGAGCCACTCGTGGACCCCCGTGGGGCCCGGCTGCAAATGCCACAGTGAAACACCCGGATCCTGCAGCAGCTTTGGGTTTATAGCGCGGTGAAAACAAACGAAAAACGACAAAAAAAGCAAAGGAGAATTCAACCTGTCTCCCTGGTTAATCCCAACCCCACTGAATGGTGATCTTGTCATCTGTGAGAGCATATTGTTATCTTTTTGGGGTTAGGGGTTGGCTTAAAAAAAAAAAAAAGGGAAAGATATTGTCTGGACAACTTCAGATGACTGGTATTTATAAGGTTCTTTCTGTAGCTTGGGACTAGGTAGGAAATCAGACTATTTCCAGTCACTGCAAATAACATACCCTACATTTAAGAAATGTGGCAGTTTCTGCACGCCGGAAACTAACATAACGTTGTAAATCAATTATACGTCAAAAAACCCCAGCAATTTCCTATTATTTATTGAACAAAAATAGTTGAATTAATTACGAACTGTATACATTTAAAATGAACAAAATAGTAAGTGTTTAAAAACTTCGTAATTCTCTAGCTTTACAACTTCATACCTATCTTTTTATATATATATATATATATATATATATGTGGCTTCCTTGGTAGCCCACTTGCAATGCAGGAGATCCTGGTTCAATTCCTGCTCGGGGAAGATCGGCTGGAGAAGGGACAGGCTACCCACTCCAGTATCCTTGGGTTTTCCTGGTGGCTCAGATGGTACAGAATCTGCCTGCAATGCGGGAGACCTGGGTTCAGTCCCTGGGTTGGGAAGATTCCCTGGAGAAGGGAACAGCTACCGACTCCAGTAATCTGGCCTGGAGAATTCCACAGATTGTATAGTCCATGGGGTTGCAAAGAGTCCAAAAACATGACTGAGTGACTTTAAACAAAAACCTCTAAGCTCTGTAGGGTAGTTCTCAACTCCAAGGGTGAATGGCACGTGGCCCTGTGACCACATGCGGCCTCCTCTGTCCTGCAGGCAGCACCTGGGCCCCCGGGGACTCCAACTGACACCCACCACCCCCCTTCCAGAGCCGGAAATGGGGACCCCGGAAGCAGAGGTGCCTGGAGTGACCGTCCAGTAGGGCACCCTAGTCTCCAGGTCTGGAACTGAGGGCAGGCGAGGGGTGTGGGAAAGACACTGGCACGGCCTGCTTCGTGGGAAGCGCGAGGCGGGTGAGGTCAGGGGTGCTGCCATCAGCCCAGAAAAGGGCAGTCCTTTCCACACCGACATGAGGATAGGGCTGAGGTCCTGGACATCAGTGGGGGCAGAGGCCCATTTCCTCCTGAGGCCCCCAGCGCCCCCCACTGCAGGGGCTGGAGTGGCGAGCAAACTGAGGAGGCCCAAGACCAACTTTTTACAGTTGAGAATTTTTATTAAAACAATCATTTAAATTACAACAGTCCGCCAGAATAGCAAATAGCCTTCCCTGGTCCGGCCCTGACAGGAGGCCCCACGGGAGGGGGGAGGGTGGTTTGATGTCTTTGAAAACCGATGGAGCTTCCCTGGAAGCCCAGAGGGGCGGGCCTGGCCCTGGGGCAGCGGGCGTCCCCCCACCAAGGCCGCCCCCTCCGGGGGCCGCCGGGTCTCAGCCCTGTCAGCGGGTGACAGCGCTGTCGCCGGTTGTCAGCCTCAGGATGTGCTGTTTGGATTCTAAAGAGGAAAGAGAGGGAGAGAGAGAAGCCTGTCCCCAGGACTCAGAAGGCAGTCACTCAGGAAGCGTTATGTAAGGCCGCGGGGGCCGCCCAACAGGGACAGCAGACGGCAGAGCCCCCGGGGCCCAGGAGGGGCGGCGAGCACGTCAGCGAGGTGGTGTGCGTGCACCCGCCAAGGGCCGCCGGTGCAGCCTCGCCGAGGGTCACTGGCCCGGTGCTTCCGCCCAGCGCCCGTCAGGGGCGCTTCTAACCCAACGATCCCAGCAGGGCCCTGCTCTCGTGGAGGTCAGGGGCTTCCTTAACTGGACAAGCCCTCAGCTCGTCCACTCACACATCACACGTCGCCTCTGCGGTGGGCGCGCGCCCTGAGCACGGAGCTCCTCTGTTAGAGTCCTTCTTCCACTCGGGCTCAGGACCCTTCGGAGGGCCCCGTCCTCTCCGCCTGTCCATCTCCGGGAGGTACCTGCCTGCTCTCGTCCCCGAGGAAAACCGCAGTGTTCCAGCCGGCCCACTCCCCCCTCCCAGCCCGAGGCAGCTCCCCTAAACAGCTCAGACGCCACCCCGCTCCCCTGTGGCCACAGACTTCAGACAGACAAGCAGCAATTAAATAATAATAATAACAATTAAAAAAAAAAACCCACAAAGTCCGACAAGGTTTTTATAAATGACCACCATGCTCTGTGCCCACAGCCGCTGTTACAGACTAAATCTACAGGTCAGGGATGGATGGGTGGTGAGCCTGAGGAGACAGCCGGGCAGACGGTAGAGGATCCCCACCGGGAGCCTTGTCTCAGGGTAAGAGGCCTTGGAGGGACAGGGGAGACGGAGGGGAACCTCCCGGCCACAGCCGTTCATGCTTAGTGTTCAGAGTCCCACCCCGCACGTCCCAAGGGGCTGGCTTCCTGCGGGCAGGGCGGCCCGAGGCGCTGGCGGACTGCCCAGGACAACCCCTAGGGCAGCTTGACCGTGGAATCTGGCGGGATCTCTGTGAGCGTCTCAGTCTCTCAAAACCACCTAGGATGGCTGGAGAGCACTTCTGCCCCGGGAAATCTCCTGGCCCTCACACGTCTTGGAGTAGGAAGCCTCTTCTCACTGGACAAGCGTTCCCTCCTGCCGCTCTGCACAAGAGCCCCGTGGGAAGGATGTAAACAGGCTGGTGGGCCCAGCAGGCCGTTAAGGAGGGGCGGGAGAGTGGCCCCAAACCAAGGAGCGAGTGTAGGCCTTGGGGTGTGCAGGGGAGTGGGTGGGGGTCATGTGCCAGCAGCTGCCGAGCACTGACTATGCCTCCCCGCCCCCACCCAGCCCCGGGGTCACCTGCACCCCTCCCCTCCACGGCCCAGGGAGAATGTAAAGTGAAGGCTCTTGGGAGAAAAGGGCCGCAGGAAAGGAGGCCCAGGCACCGTCACGGGCGGGGGGCTGTGCCAGCGCGTGGCCAGGAGGAAGGATGGTTCAGATCGGCAAGACGGACCGTGGCCATGTCAGTGGCGCTGGGTGTTGGGGCCAGTGAGACATCCCTGCGGGGCCTCAAGAGCCCTGCAGAGACCTGGGTCGTGGCTGGGCTGACTAGAGTGATGGGGAACCCCCTCACGCCCCCGCACATGCAGGAGAGCCTCCAGCTGGAGAGGCCCACCCCGCCTATGCCTGCCTCTCAGGCCTGGGTCTGAGCGGGCAGAGAGAGGCAGTGAGTGTTTCGTAGGCTACAAGTTCCAGGTGCAGGCTTGGCTGGCCTCCCAGGCCCTCTGCCGGCAGCCAGCCCTTCACCACAGCTTAGGCCGGGTTTTCCCCGGGCGCAGCTGTGTTCCCACTCCCCACCACGGGTGGCCAGAGCGCTGCCCCCCAGGGGTGCCTGCCGAGCGCCCATCTCCTCCTGGCTCGTCGTGGCCGAGCTCTCCGATGACGTGGAGCAGGTGGGCCACTCTGGGCCACCTTGTTCCCACACCAGCTCCTCACCAGGGAAGGAGAGGAACGTTCTGGAACCCTGGGGGCAGGGCTGGGGGATGGCACCAGCCTCTGGGTCTCCAGGGGGCTTGTGTACTCCCCTCCCTGAAGCTACTTCCCAGCAGGGGGTCCAGGGAGGTCAGCCGGGGCAGGGGAGCGGGGGCCAGTAAGACACACACTCCAGGGTGCTTTGGACGAAGGAAGCATAGGATCCCACATCAGACGAGGAGAGACAAATACTTTTTTAAAAAACCTAAAGACTCAGGTCAGGAGAACTAGAACCCCACGAGAGAACCCTCTGCAGGATCATAGTTCAAGGCAATTGCACATGAAAGGGCTGGGCTCTCCGCTCGGCCCACCTTCGGACGGCTCCCGCGGTGTCGGGCCCATCCCGTCGGTGCCGCGGGCGGGCGTGCAGAAGCAGCTGATCCTGGGGTGGCCGGGTCACCTGCTAGAGCTCTTCAAAGAAGGCCACTCGGGACTTGGCGCTCTGCAGGGTGAGCTGCAAGGAAGCAGAGAAGATGGTGAAGGCGGGGCTGGCTTCTTGCCCTTTCACAACAGGACACCCTCCTGCCTCGGGGACTAAGCTCGAAACGGGTTTGGAAGGAAAGGGAACACGGCTCGAGAAGCCGGTGGTCAGCCCCAAGCAAGTTTCCAGAGTCGTCCAAGGACTCGAATTGGGAGGTGACCAGTGAGGACACGCCAGGAGGGAGGGAGGGCTGGCGGGCAGAAGACCCAGGGGCATTTGGAGAGACTCCTCCATCCCCGTCTACGGGGTGTGCTGTCCATGCCAGGGCTCGAGGGCCAGCTCGGCAGCGCCGTCTCAGTCCTCAGGCCCTGGGCACGCCGCTGGGGCAAGGCGACGGGCCTCGGGCGGGGCAGGCCTGCGGCCCGTGAGGACCAGCTCGTCTCTTCTGCTCCCGGTTCCCCAGGGGACCCCAGAGCCGACTTGCCTATGACCTGGCGGCTGAGAGGGGGTTTCCATCCACAAACTGGGATGGAAGGCTCGGGCTTTCTAGGTGGGGCTGGTTCAGGCAGGGAGGGGGGAACAGGTGGTGGTGGTGGTGGGGGGTGCTCTGGGCCTGAGGCCTTTCCTGAGAGGCAGGAGCTCGGGGAAGGAGCAAGGGGAAGAGGCGGAAGGCAGGGGGAGGGTCGGGGGAGGGGCCCCTGGCTGGCAGATAAGGTTTGCGACCTCTCGGGGCTGCCAAACCTTGATTCCCCAACCCGGCAGGCCCCTTGCCAGGAGCTCCCCAAGCGGAAGCATCTGGCGTGGGCACCCTCCCAGCGCCCGGCTCTGCTCCTAAAATCAACCGCGCCGGCGAGGCTGTGTGCGCCACGCCCAGCTCCAGGACTTTGCTGAGGCGAGTTTCTGGGGATGGGGACACACAGCACGCACGGTCCGTCCACCTTCATGCCCTCGAGCCACCGGCTTAGTGCTGTGTGGTGGGAGCTCCGCTTGTCGAGTGAGCAAAACTCAGGTGGTGACTGCAAAGAATGGTGAGATGTGGGGGAAATTCGAGAGTTCCCCACCGGGCTGGAGAGGCCCAGGTGCTAATTCTCCATCACCAGCTCCCTGTGTGGCCTCAGGGGACACGCTTGACCTCTCTGAGCCCCTTTTCTCTGGAGTTCAACCACGGGGGCAGGCTAGATGGCCTGGCCCATTCCCTCATTCAGAGACCTCTGGCAGCCTCTGAATCCAAAGAGCTTGGCTCTCCGAAGGGCGGGGGAGGAAGGCTCCAACCCAACCACTTCACCATCAAAGATGCACAGCATCAGTGCACTCGAAATGAGACAGCTTGAGAGCCGGCTCTTTAAATCCTGCCAAATCTTTTGGCCTTGAAGTTCCCGACTAACAAGCTAAATGCAGGGAGGCATCTGAGCTGTTTCCTTCAGTGGAACCAATTTCTGAAGCCCTTTGGAAAGCCCAGCTCTAACGGGAATGTAGAGAGCTTTCATTTCTTTGCTGAGACGGAACTCCCTCTAGAAGGATGGGCTTCTCCCTAAACATAACAGAGGAGAAGGACCGGGAAGGACACGTTCGGTGATAACAGGAACCAGGATGCGGAAAAAAGAGAGAGCCAGAGAGCCGCTGGGACAAAAATTGTCCTGGGAGAGAGTGAACCGAAAGGGGTGGAAGCCTGTGTACCACTCAGGTTCCTCCAACATACCCAGGGGACCTCAGGTCAGCTCCTCCAGGGACAGGGGACCCGCAGGAGACACGGCTTGCCACAGCCCTTCTTTCCACACACCGAGCCACTCACAGGCACAGCCAGACCGCCTGACCCAAAGCCCACCTGGGCTGCTGAGCCGCAGGGTGGTCCTGGCGGTTCCTTCCTCACAGGGTGATCAGAAACGCCCGATGACACGCTATGGCTAGTGATACTATGCGATCACGTCCCTTCTCCCCCAGCTCTGGCTCCTGGCCTTCCAGGGATCAGGGAGCAGGGCACAGCACAGGTTAGAAGGGGTGCAGGTGAAGAGGGGAGGCTCATGGCTGCTGAGGCGGGGCGAGCAAATGCCCCCGAGGAGGGGGGCCTGGCCACTTCCCCGGGCGGGGAGCCTGGCCTGTGTGGGCCTCCGAGAGCCTTCTGCCCATTTGTATGACGGTGGCGCCAAGAATTCCTGGATTGTCTACGCGAGCTGCGTGCCGGATGTCCCCTCGAGGTGCCAGCACCAGACTCCAGCTACTCACTCCAGCGTGACCTTGCCAGGAGGCGAAGCCCTCTTTGGGTGGGCAGCACGCAACCCTGGACCCCAGCCCACACTGACCTCTTATCTCGCAAGAGCAGCAGTTGAGCCCCAGTCCAAGGAGAGGTGCAAGGACAGACCCAATGCCCTGGCCGTGAGGAAGCAGAGAGGCACCGTGGACGCATGGCCTTGACAAGAAGACAGTACTGTGGTCTCGGGGCTGCTGGACGGATGGGTGGGGCCGCCAGACAGAGGTGGCCAACGTGGCTGCTGACACCAAGGGCCCTGGGATTCCGGCCCTGGCCCACAGACAGACCTGCCCCCATCACTCCCTCTTTCTGCACGGTTCGTGTAAATGTAAATCCTGTGTTAGTCGCTCAGACGCTCTTTGTGACCCCATGGACTGCAGCCCGCCAGGCTCCTCTGTCCGTGGGATTTCCCAGGTAAGAATACTGGAGTGGGTTGCCATTTCCTTCTCCAGGATCTTCCCCAACCAGGGACGGAACCCAGGTCTTCCACACTGCAGTGAAGATTCTTTACCGTCTGAGCCACCAGGGAAGCCGTGGCGGTTCCAATTCCCACAGGAAGCCCGTCATCAGAGAAAAATCCCGCACGAGTGGCTGGAACCCTCCTGGTGGCCACGGCAGCCCCCGCCTGCCCCAACTCAGCAGTATCCTTCATCTCAAGCATCACTCCGTGATCATGATCGTGCTAGAGAGCAGGCTGGGGAGGCCGGCAGGGGGAGGGTCTGCAGGGAGAAGCCTGGGCTTCTTTCCTCCCCCTAGGGGGTCTGCCAGCGACGCTCCTGGCCTCTGGGCTTGAGATCACTCCCCTCACCTGTGGGATCCCTGACTGCCAGCTCTTTCTAAGAAAGCTCCCTGACTGTCACACTGATCGTGCAACCTCAGGCAGGATGCATTCCTAACCAAAGGGGAGAAGCCCTAGCGGAAACGGTATAGAGCCGGCCCTTTGTGGAGTGAACCGCCCCCGTGGTCGTCTCCGTAGACTCCTGGAGATGAGGTCACAGAGGCCGGGATCCCGGCCACCTTCTCACCCTCCAAAGTGTACAACCCACTCAGTGTTGCATCCATCTTCCTGGCTCTCCGCGCAGCAGGCAAGGGACCACACGGGAGATGATCCGACTGAGGCCTTGCATCCTGCCGTGTTGCACGGGAGAGCCGAAGCTCGTCCCGTGAGCCCACCCCACACCCTGCAGCCCCTTGGTGACCCAGCAGCATGTGTCATCACCCCCAGACGGACTGCTCGGAGGGGGTCAGCGCCTCCAGGACTGGGGCTGGGAGAGGACCCCCCATTTCAGTAGCTGGAGGAGCAGAAAGGCCTGGGGACGTGGACAGATGAGTGGGGCTTCACGCACACAGGCTGCCTCATCCAGCACCCGCAGGGTCCACTCCTCCTTCTCTGAAGCCTTCTGAGGAGGTGCGGCCTCAGCCGGTCCGCTCGTCGGCACCCCAAGGACGACAGAAGACTATGAACGTCTCCTCATCGGGCTCAGGGCTGACCGCTCCTCTCTTCCGGCTGTCTCCTAATACCTGATTCAGATCAGCCGTGTGAATAATACAGGAGGAATTAAGTTCTCTCTCGACTGAACCGGCTGTTCAAGTCTGTCACTAATCCAAGCTCCATTCCAAGCAGACAAACTTCCTCTTCTCTGCTGGCTGTAGAGCTGGACGTGGTTTTCATCTTCGGGGTGTTTGTGTGGGCGGGGGGCGGGGGGAGGCGCGTCTGGTCCACCTGTGGCCTGGCCCCTTCTTCCTGCTCAGCTTTGACCCACAAGCCTGGCAGAGTCGCCTCCCCCTCCCGCCCACCTCCGCATGGCATTGCCTGTTGTCTGTGACCGCCACCGGGCGGGCCAGGGCAGGACGGGATGGGGGGTCACCTGGGTGGAGTCACCCGGCAGGGGCGAGACCTCTTCACACCACCCAAGCTGTGTGCAGTGTGACCGCACAGGCACCTCCGTCAGCTAACAGACGAGTTTGGATTCGGGAGCTGCATCTGTGCCCTTAAAAAGACCCTGGCCCTCGGAGGCAGCTGGTTAGCCAGCCGCCTCTCCCGGACTCGGGCACGCGTAGAAAAGGCAGACTCAGGGGCCTCCAGCTCACTGGGCAAGGACTTCAGGCAGCCCAGAGAGACACACAAGCACCTGCCGCTGCCTGCTCCTGAGAGAGGGCCCCGGGGATCTAGAGACAGCAAGCCCGGAGGCACCGAGAGAGGAGCACCGCTCGGCTCAGCGGGCCCCCCCACCCCGCCCTGCAGGGAAGGCTTCCAGCTCCCAGGCTCCTCCAGCCTCATTCATTCCCGGGAGTGCCCCCTGCTGGAGCAACACAGCCCCCCCAGCCTGTTGGCTGCCAGCTCCCTCCTCCCCGGCTCTCCTCTAAAAGTCCTTTTGGGGAGGGGGGGGTGGGGCACTGCTTCCCAAAGTGAAGGGAGAAGAACTAGATGTATTCCGGCACGGGGCCTGCAGCGGCAAGGCTGCCTGATTAAGGATGAATTACACTTTCATCAGCGCATAGAGAAAATTGATTCACGAGGCTGTATTGTGATAATCTGGTTCCTAAAGAAAAGGGGGTGGCATCGGGGGTGGGGGTGGGCAGGACACAGCGCCACTTGGGCGATCAGTGACGAGACAGCGAGAAGCAGCTCTACAATTAAGCTGGGAGAACAAAACTAATCAGGGAGCCGGGAGTCCTCCAACTAGTCTCTGGGGGCCTCGCCTCAATCCACTCATCCCTGGGGGGTAAGAGAGAAAGGCAGCGGGGGTGGGGGGGAGAGTCTTATTTCAGACAAGGAGACCCACAAGGCTGAACCCGTTTTAGACACTAACCTAAGAACTCCAGCAGCTGAGACCCTGCTCTTCCCATAAAAAAAGCAGGGGAAGTTGAAATGCAAGCCCTAAAATCATGTTACACTTCCTCTCCCGCCACTACATATTAAGAACAGAGGAGCCGGTGGGGGCTGGAGTGGCGGGGGCAGCGCAGATACAAAAGGACCGGCGGCTTCTCCACCACTGGGAGCAGGAAGGTGAACGCCAAATCCAGAAGCAGCGGCGAATTCCAACATAATCTCTGGTTTGGGGTGTGATCAACGTTCCCTTTCCGGAAGAGAAGCCGAGGGGGGCAGGGCTGGCGGACGGGTACGGCGTCTGGGAACTGGCCGGATTAAGCGATTCTGTCTTGCTAGCTGACAGCTTGCGCCCGAAAGCCATCTGGTGATGTGCACAGGGGCAGAGAGCTTGTCCACAGGCTTATCCTGAAACGGAGGTGGGACGAGCGGCCGCGTCCACCGCCATGAACAAATCCAGTTTGGGCGTCAGCTACTTTATCTGCTCCTGGGAGAAATCTGCCTGGGAAAACCCGGAGGGCGCCTTTGGCTGATGCATCTTTTAGGCTGAACAGCGCCTGGAAACTGGCGTCTGCCGGCATCTCCAGCTGCCCGGGTGATGCTCAGCTCCTCCACCTGGAAAATGGACTAATCGTCCCGCTTCACCTCACTGGGCAGGGGGAGGCTGACGGACGGCCACAGGGCGCTCGGCAGGAGCAGCTGGGGGAAACGGTGCAGACAGACCCACGTCTTTTCAAATCGCCAACATCAGAAGGGAAATCACGGCGGGGATCATCGGAACTGAACCCGGTGCCCGCAGAATGAGTTTACAGCCGGGCTCATCCCTCCCGCGGTCGCAGTGACGAATCAGGCGCTGGAGGGAAGCGGCACGGAGATGTACGGTCCGCGCGGAGGGACCAGATGAGATGTTTGACTCAAACATCAAATAAGGCCCGCTGGTGCCCTCGGGCACTTCCAAACGGGGGCAAGATATCCTGGGAGGGCAAGGCAGGCTTTGTAGGCTCCTCCGACACCTCTCACAGGGAACGGGCTTACCCAGGTAAAGCCCACCCACCCAAGGGAGGAGCTGGATTGCCGTCTTTTGGCAAAGAGGCTGAGCCAAGTGGGTCCCTGAGCTGGGTCTGGGGGCGCTAAGCGTGTCAACCACACACGCAGCACAGCCTGTGAAGGGGCCTGGGTCCCGGCAGGCAATGCTGACGGTCACTCAGGAGGGAGGCCGGGCCAGTGGCTTTAACCAGGAGGGACGCCTCTCACGCGAGTCCACCCTCGCCCTGGGGTTCATCACGCCCCCGGTGTTGTAAGTGCTCTACTTGACTCCGAGCCCTGCAGCTCCAGAGGGAGTCCCCGCAAATTGAAGATGTCACTGGTCTTTTATGTCTTCCTGATCCGAGAGTGGCGGCGGGGCTTCAGAGGCGCGTCGAGGCTCCTCACTGCCGCCCCCCCACCCCCACCAGCAGAAACCAGAGCAGGGCTTCGGTGGTTCGCACCATTTACAAAGGAAATAAGCTTTCTAAGCTCTCTGACCTCCAGGATTTCTCATCTGTCGATTGCCTTTAAGAGCCTGTGCTTCTTCAGAGAGCGTGGGCAGGAAACACGAGGACAAGCTTGCTGGCGCTCAGACCAGCCCGGAACGAGAGCGTCCCTCGAGAAGGGGTGGGGGTGAAGGTTGCGACCGCACTGTCCGCTCCACAGTGCGCTGTGCTGCGAAGTCGCACCCGGCCACCGCGCACCTCATCGGCATGGTGGCTCTGAAGGCAAGAGGCTCAAGCCCCAGACACCGTTTCCCCCTCCCCCAGCCTCACTGCCAGACCCCACGCCCTTGCTCAGAAGACTGAGAGGCCAGGAACGCATGCCGCTGTCTCTCCTCCCACCCCGCCCCCGCCACCCCGAGAATGCCAAGGGTCTACGTTCCCAAGGGCGGCCTTTGATCGCTAGTGCCGCTCAGACTCGGATGCAAATGTCAGACCAGCTGTGCTGCTTATCGATCGGGAGAAGATGGAAATGTGCTGCGAAGATCAGCGGGAGCAGAAAAATACACCCTTGCGAATCCAGATCACACGACACCATCGGTGTGGTTCATTCTGGCTTTTTAAAAGCTTTTACCTCCAAACACATGGAAACGAAAACACCACTGGATACGCATGTTTCGAGCTGCGCACGCAAGTGTGGCGCCTCCCGGGCCAGACTCCCAAGCAGGTTTGTTTCTTTATGTAAGTTCAATCCCTCGCTGAGTTTTTAAACGGAACTCCTTGCTGTGCTCTGCTCAGTCATGTCCGACTCTCTGCGACCCCGTGGACTGTAGCCCGCCAGGCCCCTCTGTCCATGGGCTCTCCCAGGCAAGGATACCGGAGTGGGTTGCCATTTCCTTCTCCAGGGGATCTTCCCGACTCAGGGGTCGAACATGTGTCTCCTGTGTGTGTGTCTCCTGCGTCAGCAGGCGGATTCTTTACCGCTTCACCAGTTGGGAAGCCCACAGGGAACTCACTGAATCCTCATAAAAATCCTGAGGGGCGTGAACTGTTTTATTCCCCTTTTATAGGTGAGGACACTGACCCTTAGCAGAACAAGAATTACAGAGGAAGGAAGTGGCAGAGCAGCTGGCTCCGGTGAGGCAGACTGGACTGCCTCTCGGCATTGCCACAGGAACATGATAACCCCTGCTCCGGGTAAACCTTTGGGATTTCGCTTAAGTGTCACCAGCCCCGGAGGGTCCTACTGAGGAGGGTCAGACACAGGCCTCGAGGGGGAGGCCGGAGAGCAAAGGGGGAAGAATACACCCAGATGGCCAGAGGGAGGGGAACCAGTCTTTCCTCGAAGGAATCTGTGATCAGAAGACACAAAAAATGAAACAAAACAAAATCAACGCAGGCTGGTTTGAAGCAAGATTAATGACGAGCCTCAGGACAATGGAAACTCTTCGGTTCACCACCGATCTGCATTTCTCACCCTGGACCTTCTAGATGGAGCTGTGCCCTTGACAGTCTGGGTGCCCACATCTCAGAGCCTGCGGTGGTATTTCTCGTCATCTCGGCTCTCTCTGGCCCAGACCACAGCCCAGGCACAAGGCCAGAGCCACCCTGGCATAGTAGGTGGCTGGCCGGCAGGCTTGGATACTTGGCTGCTGGAACCACCAAGGTCCAGAATGTGCCTCCCTCCTACTTCATCTGTACCAAAAGCTACCACTGCCTGATCTGTGATGCTGAAATCAAGTCCAGCTGTGTTGAGAGCCAACTCCATTTTATTAACCCTCAATTAATCTGAATTCTGGGTTAACTGGAGCTTGCAGCCAGCCTACTTTGAAAACAAGTTCACATCAAGACATTAAAAAAAAAAAAAAAGGCGTCTGTGCATGTCCTAGGAGCAGTACACATTTGCAGTACAAATCAAACCTCATCTGTCTGTAATCACAGCTCAGTGAGGACTGACGGTCAGAACCGGGCCCCTGAAGAATTGAAACGTTCTGAATCATTACAGAAAGAAGAGAGATGAAATCATCCCAAGGTAGAAGAGTACGGTCACAGACAGTATCTGACAGCACAGACGGAAACAAAAAATGGGCCTTCTGTGTGCCCCTGTGCTTGCCACGGAGCCCAGGAAGCTATAGTGGGTCCACCTGGGTGATGTGCCACCTGGCCCACTCATCTCAGGGTTCTCACTCCTGCCCGGCACAGAGCATGCACCGCTTGGTGACGGGGTGTTCAATGCCAGCATGTGGCATGAAGGCTCGAGAAAACAGGAGCCCGCTAAATAAAAGTGTCACACACAAATTGTGGTTCACGCCAGGGGTTCCTGGAACCACTGACAGATCGAATCCATCTTATAATGAGATCCATCTGGGACTTTAATAGCTAACCTCTCTCGCTTGGATGGCAACCACAAATAGGATCTATCCTGTGCCAGATCGCACTTTTTGATACAAAGCTTCCAATGGGCTTGTTTTATTCTGGGAGCAGAAACCATGGTGAGGACACCAAAGAATATGTCCACATGTGACTGGCGGGTGTCGGTGGGCTCACTGGCGTGGGTGCTGCTGGGGTTCGGGTGAGGAGCAGGGGGAGAATGTCATTTTATTATTGTATGTAATAAATTCTCTCCACTGCCTAGGCCCGTGGGGAGAATAATGAACTGTTGCAGAAGGAAAGCAGCAATCATTCAATTAATTCACTTGGCGAGCGCTGACCGCCCATCAGCCAGGCAGGACTGCACTGTCCCGAAGGGAGTTCCCGCAGGGGCGGCCATCAGCGGGCTCGCTGGTGGACAGATGGTCCGCTGAGCCTGACCGCAGCTCAGACCCCTGTGCTAGTGGTTTGCTTTACTTGAAAAGAACAGATGTGGACAGAGGGTGGGGGTTGGGAGGGGCGGCTCTCCCCACCCCACCCCGGTCCCATAACCAGAAGCTGCCAGGTGTGACCACGGACGGGTCTTCAGAGGCTGTCACCACATGAAAGGTCGTGATCTCGAGTTAAAAAGACACCCAAACAGACCCCTTTCCCATGCTAGGGTTATTTATCGGAGGGGGACGCCACCAAGACGAAGGACTGGAGACACACCTGACCGGACAAGAAGCCATGGCCTTCCCCAGCCCAACAACACACGTGAAGGAAGGACGGACGGCTGGTCCGACAGCCCCGGGACATGCTCCTCCGAGCGAGGCGGCCCCCGGGGCCCTGGAGGTCGGCCTGGTCCCGCAAGGGGGACGCCTGCTCTGAGACTCAAGCATGCTGCGGCCAGGCCCCAGGTGCCGCCTGCCCCTCCGGGAGGGCTGGGCGTGGCCCCGGGGACACAGACAGGCAAGCTCATGCAGGGGTTAGTACCACAGAGGGCGGTCCCATCACCACATACAGAGTACCTGGGCATAACCTACTGTGAGGGCTCAAATGCAGATAGGTCTTCTGCCTTGGGCTTGAGGCTAAACCAGCAAGATAAAAATGAAGAAAAACAGAAAACATACCCTGTGATATCAACAATGTCACGCATCATTGTGCCATTCGCAAAATGCTTTCAAGACCGGGCCTGAAACTGTGACTGGTGACTTCACTTGTTTGTTCTTTGCGGCTTGGAAACAGGGATCTCTACAGCTTTCAGCACCCCGGGGGCTGTGGGGCAGCGACATACAGCCCGTGCCTGGGGCGGGGGGAGAGAGAATAGAGTGCAGAGGGGTCCAAGGCAGCTTCTTGGAGGCCCGCCGGCTCCCTGGCCAGCTGGTCCTTCCTCCTCTCTGCCCACAGGCTGAGGCCTCGCTTGAGCTCCTCTCTCTGCTCAGCGTTTCAGACGTGGGTCCAGGAGGGAAACCCATTACATTACAGAAGCTGGGGGAAAGAGGAACGTGGGTGGTGGAGAGGTCTATTCTTCCAGGTCACGCTATTAAAAGGAATTCTCTACTCGGAGCCAATGGTAACTGGAGTCGGGAGGGAGGGTTCAGGACTCCTGACTGTCCCCTCAGTGATGGCAGGTAGACACATCTCTTAGGGTTTTCAGATACTTAAGCACTGAAAACAGCCCTCCAACTGGGAGACTAATTTTAAAGACTCGGGTAAAGGGTACAAAATTAAACACATCTATCACCATCTAAGCTCACTGCAGAACCTTGTACCGATCCCCATGTGACAGGGGTTGCTGGTTCTAGGGAAAGTGTCAGGAGCTGACGTCACCTGGCGCTAGAGGACCTTTCTGCTCTGCCCAACGGAAGACAAGTATATTCTTGGGCTGACAGCATGGGACTTAACTTCCTCCCAAAGGCTGAAAGCTCAAAACATCCATGGAGAAAAAGACATGAAACTTGTTAGCCACATAAATGGGAAGTCTCATCTTTTAAAACATTAAGGTTCTTCCAGACATTTCCTTTCAAGTCTGGACGAAAGCTTAACATTCAGAATTTGGTTTTGAATCAAGAATGGAATTTTACAGTTCTACGCCGCTTAGACACGCAAAAAGCTGAGAGGGAGAGGCCAGTCTCGACAGCCTCCCTTTCATTTTGCTTTCTCATTAAGTAAGGCAGCTCCCTGGGCAGATCTCCCCTCAGCTTGAAAGACAGAATTGCTTTACTGCTAAATGATGGATCAAAACCCGTCCTGTAACCATGATTCATTTCATCAGAGCTCTTAACACAAGCTCCCCCTTCCATCAAGCCGATGGGTTCACAGTCATCGGCAGATTAACTTCCCTTCCCGGTGTGAGTAAAAAAAAATTCCCTCAACTAAGTACATGTTAAAAAAAAACCACGGCACCAGCGTGACGACTCGGCTGCCGAGGGAGCCAGATGCCGACCCCGCGCTTGGCGAGCGGCCGGCCGAGCGGCAGGACAGGCGCCCCGGTACCTTTTTGATGGTGTTCTGTTTGCTGCCGCCGCCGCCCCGGTCGGCATTCTCGTTGTGCAGCATGTCCAAGGCCGTCTCCCGCTCTTTGAGTCTCAGGGCCTCGATCTCGGTCTTGAGCTCGTTGAGCTGCTCCTGCAGGTGCTTGCTCTTCTCCATGTACTCCACTCTGCCGGCAAGAGGACAGCATGTCACAGGGCTGGTGAAGGGCGAGACCCGCCGTGCCAGAGGCCGCAGACCCATGAGCGGCTCGGCCCGGGGACCCGGAGCCTGAGCTGGGGGGTTTAGGTCTCTGTTCGGCCGCTCATGGGCCGGGGGGACTTGGGCCGGTCCCTTAACTGCTCCGCATCCGTTTCCTCCGTGAAGTAGGGATGACAATCACAGAGCCCAGGTCAGAATTAAGCAGAAGGGAGTGGAGGAGAGCCTCAGTAAGCTGTCCTACCAGTAGTCGCGGCTAACAGAGAGCTTTTAAGTTCTGTCCAAGAATCAACATGGGAAGCTAGCCTCCCAGAACCCAGAACAATGTCCTCGTCTCAAAACAAAAGTTGCACAGTCACGTCCGACTCTTTGTGACCCCATGAACTGTAACCTACCAGGCTCCTCTGTCCATGGGATTTTCCAGGCAAGAATACTGGAGTGGGTTGCCTTTTCCTTCTCCAGGTGACATTCCAGACCCAGGAATTGGACCTGGGTCTCCTGCATTGCAGGCAGACACTTTACTGTCTAGCCACCAGGGAAGCCACACCCTTCTTAGAGAAGGGACTCCATTCTGGTGGACCTCTCGGACAGGCTGTGGCCCCCATCCCTACTTGCTCTGGGACATCATCTCCTAACGATGACAGACGCTCACGCAGCCAACACCGGGAAGAGAAAGACGCCCGCCACCATCTGCAGGCAGACACGCTATATCTGTGAGGGAAGCCACTCTCGGGGTGTCTGACCGCCTGGGCGCGGCCAAGCAGACCAGGTCCTCCCAGACCCAAGGGGACATTCTGCAGGGATTCCCATGGCTGGTTAGGGACTCTGCCCAGATGCTCATGGGGACTGAGGAAGGAAACATAAACTGTAAAAGAAGAGGGAACGGACAGGACGCAGCTCACCCCGATCGCCACCAGGTAACGCTGAACATGCCTAGCATGCAGGGAAGGGGGAAGGGAACTCACGCCGTGGGCACCAGTCAGAGACACTGGGGCTCTCTGTCCTCAGGACCCACTGCCCGGCCTGGGGCTGCCCTGAGGACACCGAGCCTGGTGAAGGCGCTTGCCCTACAGAGTCAGGTGGGCGAGGGGCTGAACCCCTGGTCTGTCCCTCATCCACAGTGCGGTGCTGGGTGAGTTCCTAGGCGCTCTAAGTCTGGGCTCCTGTTGATAACGGGAACACTAGGCCTGCCTCTGAAGTCAGCTGGTGGCGATGAGATGAAATGAAAGTTAAAGAACCGTGTCACCAGGCGCCCCACGCCAGGTAGCTGGCGTGACAGTCCCCTGGCCGGGGTGGCACGGCTGGTTGATGCACCTGTGGCTCAGAGCGGGGGACCCCGGTTAGATGTCCTTTGTGGGGGGGGTGCTCCCTTCCACCTCAGGGCCACGTCCCCTGACCATGAAGGAAACGAGGAGGCCAACTCAGGGCGGGCTGAGCTCAGCCGCCAGAGAACACAACTAGGAAACAGGTTCCACCACCAGGTCAGAGCACGACCACCTCTTGAACAGGGTCTGACTGGCTTGGAGACCCCCAACAACCAGTCCTAGGCTGTGGGTGAGCTCTGAAGCCACGGTAAACTCTGGGTCACCCATCAGGTGTCATTTTTATCCTGGAAGACGGAAAGCTGGTCTATCGCCCTTCATTTCCAATCAGGAAGCGCCTCTTCTGGTGGGCAACTGTGAAGAGTGTTAGTCACTCAGTCGTGTCCGACTCTTTGCGACTCCATGGACTGTAGCCCATCGGGCTCCTCTGTCCATGGGATTCTCCAGGCAAGAATACTGGAGTGGATTGCCATGCCCTCCTCCAGGGGATCTTCCCGACCGAGGGATCGAACCCAGGTCTCCTGCATTGCAGGTGGATTCTTTATCGTCTGAGCCAACACGGAAGCCCACAAAAATGGGAGCAGTCAGGAGAGACAGGCAAGAGTGCTGCGAGTGTCCGGTGGGCAAGGACAGGGCAAACCGTCATGGGGTTAGGGACAGGCTGCCCACGTGGGGCCCCGGGGAGGCGAGGGACTCCGTACTTCTCTTTCTCTATCTCCATTGAAAGGCGCTTCATGTCGGTGTCCTTGAAGTCAAAAGACAGGCTGTCGCCGATGAGGTTGAAGCTTGCCATGTCGGGAGGCAGCGGTGCTGGGAGGGGGTTCATGGGCTGTGAAGGAGAAACCTGATCATCAGGAGGGTTGGTTCCCCAAGAACGGAGGGCACTGCTGTGTCACTTGCTGACCCTCCAGAGGCCACAGAGGCCCTGGGCCCAGCGCGCCCACCCCTAAAGTGGATGGAGGCGAGGCAACGAGATTGGACAACTTTCTCCTCCCAGATTAGAGGGTCACCTGAAATACAGAGGACCCAACAGACCTCTCCCACCGCCTGCCCTACAAGGCTATAAACGGTATTGTCTCCTGCTCTTTCGGACCACACTTTTGTACTTCTGGCTCTGTTCCTCTGCTTAAACCATGTTGCCCCCCTACACCCCGCCTCGCTTTCGAGGCCCTAGAATGTTCTGCACTGCTCGCTCTGCCGTGCATTTGCTTAACAGTTGCCCCGAGGGCCCCGCCAGGGAACCTGAGGGCTGGGAGGGCAGAGAGCCTATGAGGCTAGAAGCAGGGTGGCACGCAGCCCCCGGCTCACCGGGTACGTGGGCTTGGTGGTGATTTCCAGCAGCTTCTGCTTGGCTCTTCGCTCTGCCTCGCGAGCTTCCTGCAGGTCCTGCTTCAGCTGATCGGCCTCCTTGGCCCTGCAAAGAGAGGAGGGGCCGTTGGCTCCACGGAAGACACAGGAGGGAGGTGGAGGTACATGAAAGCAGAACCCCCCAGGAAGTTCAGACTAGGAACGAGCCAGTGTTCATCTGACGGCTGCGGGACAAGGACAACCCAGAGCCTCGAATCGTCTTTGCAAAGCACAGGTCACAGTCCCATCCTTGGACCTGGCCATGAGCCGGGGCGGCCTGCCCAGCCCTGCTCCCCTCATAGGGCATGGTGAATACAGCTGTCTCCCCATGCGCCCCTCAAAAGAAGGGAAAAGAAGCGTATTGTGTAAATGTAAGAAAAGTCTCATGTCTCCTCAGCTAAAAGCAGCCTGTGGACAAGTTCGGTGGTTTTCCTGCAAATACAACCATCCGAGGGACAGGGGCTCAGTGCAAAGGCATGGCTGGACTGCGGTCCACGGAACCAGAGAACTGCATTGCTGCACCCGCTCGGCTCCAGCCCCTCTGGCGCGTGCGGGAAGGGGCCTCTGGCCGACCCGGGAGGACCCACTCACCTCCTCTCCGACTCCTCGGCCATCTTCAGCGCCAGCACCTCGGCCTCCAGCACCTTCTGCTCCATCAGGCGCTTCTCCTCCTCCGTCCGGATGGCCGTGGCCTTGACGCGCTGCATCTCCTGCTCGGCCTCTGCCGCCTTCTGGGCCAGGAGCTTCGCCTCCTCCTCCGTGATCTGGGCCTTTTCGGCCAACAGGTCGGCCGTCTCCTCGGACCGCATCTGCAGAGAGGAGTGCGGTTCAGCGGGAATGGGGGGTCCCATTCCTGTTCTTCCGCCCTGCTCAGGCCTCAGATGCCCAGGTCAGCAAGAACCAGCGTCTTGGACGCCCTGGGGCCCGGCCGGTCCCCAAGCCACACCCTTCAACTGCTGAGAAGGCTGTTCAGGGGGTCCATCTGTGGGGGCCCATTTGAACTGAGGCTACATTTTATGAGGGAGAAAACCAACTTAACTCTGTCCTTCTCTCTCTTTAAACAAGTGGTTCAAAAGCAGGGCGACTGTGCCCTCATGGGACACGTCACAGTGTGGAAACGAATTTGATTGTCACAAATGGGGGAATCCAGCGGGCAGAGGCCAGGGACACGGCCAACTAGCCCTCAGCAGGCAGGATGGCTCCCACCAGGGGACCACATGGCCCGATGAGCGGGGGGCTGGGGCTGAGACGCCCCCGGGGAAAGGTGACCCACGGTGAGTGGAGTTTGCCTGCCCGGGGAGGCTGAACTCAGCCTAAATCTGCTCCTGGAAACACAGGTGGAAAGAAAGACAATGATTTTTTTTTTTAAGCCGAAATGTCAAAGCCAGTGTGGCTACTCCATGGTCTTCAGGGCCTAACCCCGAGCCCGAGGGGGTCCAAGAGGCCTCCCGGGACCCAGCCCCGCGGACGTCACCAGGGCTTCGTTGGCCATCGTTGCCTCTTCTTTCATCTGCAGCAGCCGCCTCTCCAGCTCGTCCCGCGTGCGTTCAGCCTCCTCCCGCATCTGCTTCTCCCGCGCGAGGCGCTGCCGCTCCATCTGGGGGGGAGGAGCGGCCACTGGTCACCGGGGCCCGCGACCCGCGGACGCCCAGTGCCAGGGTCTCCCTCTGAGGACCCTGTTTCCTGCCAGCACTTTAGGGACCCAGCGTGACTCCCCTCGCCCACCACCCTCAATCCTTCTGAAATAGCTTGTCGAGTGACAAGCCGTGCTCCTTGAAAAATCATTGAGCGGTAAATGAACAAACAGCGGAACGCAGAGCCAGCCTCCACTGGGATGGGCAGGTGCGTTCGTGCACGGCGGGTGCAGAAGCAGCTACCTGGCCAACGCGGCCCCTGTGCAGGGAGACCCCGGGGGCCCTGCCCTGCGGCTCAAAGGACACAATGCAGGCTCCTCCTCCCAAGGGGCGGCTGCAGAGACAGACTGCGTGCTCCCCCGCACCCACGGACCCTCCCACCCTCTAGTCTTATCAGCAACAGCTCCGCTCTCGCCTCTGACCCTCGGAGATGAAGTTGTCCGTGTGATGCATCAACAGCTCGCATGCTGTACTTCACAGGGGAGGCGGCAGCAGCCGAGGTACAGACCCCACAGCCTCCCGCGGAGGCAACTCCCGAGCCAGGCCCGTGACAGGAGGGAGCCGGGAGGGGACCGGGCCCGCTCCCCGTGGCACCAGCGCTAAGCCACCGCCGCCGCCTCCCTGGCCTTCTGGATCGCTGAATTAATTGGGCCACATGCCGAGCTTAATAAGGGGAACAAGCAGAGGACAAGTGCTAGTCTCTGTGATCTTAGGTCCCTAGCTGAGTTCAGAAAGCAGGAGCCAGAAGTGACCACTGCACTATTTTCTTCCTTAAATAATTAAAGCACATCTAATGACTTATTTCTTGCTCTAACCTTTTCCCCAACTCAAGATTTCTAAGACTGCTGCTTTTTCTAAATACTAAGTCAAAAAAAAAAAAAAAAAAAAGGCATTGGGCATCGAAGGAATAATGCAAAGACAAGCAATAAAATCCTGTAAATTCTCCAATTTTCCTCTTCCAGGTCAATGAAAAGCTTGGCCAATTTGTTCTCGGTTTCCACCGTGTTAGAATTTCCATTACGTGGATGACTAGATCCCCATTATCATCTGCTTGAAAAATGCCTACTATTCCTTCTGCTCCCAGCATTGCACCTTCCCTGAGACCTCCACCCCAATCATAAGGGATGCTCCCTTTCGCAAAGCGGTTTTGGCCACAGAGACCCGCAGGTACAGCATGTCCTTTGATCTGAGACATAGAAGGACATATCCTCAGCTCCACTTGACAGATGAGAAAATGGAGGCCTGGCAGGTGAAGTCATTCACCGGGGTCTCAGACTAAGTCCCATATCTGGGACCAAGGTCAATGGCTGTTCTGCTGGGCCACGGAGCACCTGACCTGTGGTGGTCAGATGTCAGGAACGTGTGTCTGCCGTCCTCCCAACAGCGTGGGTCAAGGGTGTGTTCACGTTACTCTCTGCACAGCCTGGAGGCTTACACGCTTCCTTGCCCTATTCACACCTCTTGCTTCTAAGCTCTGCTCTGCTGATAAAGAGGGCAGAGAGGGCTCTTTTTGAAGTTGCCTCTATGACCCTGCGCTGGCCCATGAGCATTTCTTTGTCCAGCAAAACCCATTCCACTGCCCCCCCCCACCTCGCACACACACACACACACACACAAAGCATCCCAGTGAGTATGTCTGTGGCCTTATGTCTCAAGAGAGCAAAGAGATGGAGAGCTGAGAGCACAATGGATCCAGCTGGGCGTTTCGTCCTAAATCCCGGGGCCGGGAGCCAGGCTCGCCGGAGGACCCGAGGTAGAGAGCTGCGCACAGACTAAGCATCACCCCGCCAAGCCTGCAAGTCCGAGGGCAGCTGACTGCAGCTGCTGCTCCTCTGTCTGGTAGCTCATCCACAACCACGGCTGACATTTGCGGCAGCGAGGTTCAGATAAGCTGTGTGGGTTTCGGTGAGTCGGAAAGGTCTATGAGTGGAAAACAATGATGTGGATGGTCCGGGCTGATGATAACGGAGGCTCCCGGCACCTCCCACTGTGGCCGCTGCGCCGCCCGGCCTGACCTGCAGCGGGGAAGTGCGGCTGGGGTCTAATTAGCATTCCATCAGCAGGCTGCTGGGTGCGCCCTGTCTTCCATCACCAGCTAATTGGAAAAGAAAAAGGCTGGGCACAGGAGACGGGCAGGCAGAAAGAACGAAAGCTTAGCGGCACGGACCAGAGATGGATGGATGGATGGATGGGTAGATGGATGGGTAGAAAGATGGACGGATGGGTACGTGTGGGTTTCGCTATCTCTACCCGAACCTGCACTGACCACGCTTCACTCACTTCACTGGAGAAATAACCAGGGACATGTCTTTGAGATACACCGTTACAGTTTATTCCTCATTTCCAGAGCTGACGTCCCACCATCATTTATTCATCGGCCAGAAGGATCCAACAGGGATAAAATGAGAGTAGGCACTTTCATGATCAGAGGACGGCCACCCCTCACCTCCCGGCTGAGGCCACCACGGGGCGACAGCGGCAGTTCCAACACCCGCTCACCTGCTTTCTGGCCTTCTCCTCTCTGGCCTGGGCTTTCATCTGCTGGACTTCCAAAGAATCGGCCTTCCTTCTCCTCATAAACAGGTCGTGATTCCCAATACACAGCTGGAGAATCTGCGGCCAGGAAAAAGCAGGGGACGTGTGAACACCCGTGGACACGGGCTGCGTGCAGGGCTACACGAAGACGTGCTCTGAACTCCCACACGCACCAGTGGGCACGCACAAGGCGCAGAAAGCACTGTCTACTGATAGGAGCGTGGAGGAAAAAATACATGTATGTTTCATACAGTACAGAATGGAATACTATACAGCAGGGAAGCGTGTGTGTGCTCAGCCACTCAGGGCTGTGTTTTTAAGCATCAGCATAGATAAATCTCCAAAAAAAAAAAGGGGGGGGCGTAAAAAAGGCAAGTGACAGAGGAATACAGTTGACAGCACATATATACATTTCAAGAACATACAGAATTTGCCAGTATCCTTGTTTAGACATATGTGAAGTAAAAGTTCTTGAATATCTGGGGGGATACTGAGCTCACAGCCGAGAACACTGGTCACCCTTGGGGAGCAGGGGGCTGGCAGGGTGCCAGTGTGGGAGCGGGTTCCCACAGTGATGGGAGTGTGCTATTGCCTTTCTTTTCTTTTTTGCTCTGCCAGACTGCATGGGAGGTGGAGCTTCTCCAACCTGAGATTGAACCCATGTCCCCTGCAGTGAGAGCAGAGAGTCTCAACCAGCCACTGAGCCAGCGGGGAAGTCTGGGAGCGTGGTATTTCTCAAAGCTGGGCGGTGGCCAAGTTGTTGCTTATTCCTGTCATTCTTTATACCTCGTAGATACATTACACTTATCCTTTCATATGTATGGAATACTTTAATAAAAAATAACTTAAAAAAAAAAAGTTCCTCATCATAAAATGTAGATTTGACTCTTTGCTGGTGGTGGTTGAGTGGCTAAGTCATTTCCAGCTCTTGGGACCCCATGGACTTTAGCCCATCAGGCTCCTCTGTCCATGGGATTTTCCAGTCAAGAATACTTGGGTGGGTTGCCATTTCCTTCTCCAGGGGATCTTTCTGACCCACGGATGGAATCCAAGTCTCCTGCATTATAGGCAGATTCTTTACCAACTGAGCCACTAGGGAAGCCCGGAAGTGTGACTCTTCCGGTGAAGCTAAAGAGGTCTTTCAAGGCTGATCAGGAAAGCACATGCCAAGCGGGTTATCATTTTACACCTCACAACATGTCACTCTGATTCTGGTTCAAAAAAGGCTTTCAGTCTCACAGAAACACTACAGGCCATAATAAAAACCAGGATCTTAACTTACCAACTTATTGACACGAAGCTTTGAGGAGTTAAATTTGAAGACATCGATTTTCTTATCCAAAGGCTTAATGGTAAACTGAAAGGAAAAAGCAGAAGACAGCTTCAGTTTCTGACAGCCAATAGCGCTGCCACCAACTGGGCAATCACACAAAGTTGGCGACCCCCTGGCAAAGATCCTTGTTCCAGTAGGTTCAGGATCCTGGAAGCTGGGTTCTTAGCACCACCTTAGGCTTGGAAACCTGAAGTTAAACCCTAGATGGGCCCGACCTTGAGGCCAACGCTGGACGGGCCATCTCAGAGTCTAAGGCAGCCTTCAGGAGGCTCTCAACCTGGCCCGAACTAAACCAACCAGAGTCAACTGCTCGACAGGTCACATCAATCGTCACTGCCTCGCTGGGTGGCACAGACCACAAATCCTCAGAGTAGGAGGGACATGAGCTGGTCTTAGACAAAGAATGTGATAGAGAAGCTAGAAGGTAGGATGGAGGGGCATTCTGGACAGGCCAAGCAATAGAAATAAAGCAGAGATGGAGAAATGAGCACTGTGTGTGTGTGTGTGTGTGTGCGTGCGCATGCATGTGTGTATGTGTGCATGTGTGTTTGTATGTGCGTGTGAGAGAGAAAGACACACAGTATTAGCTCTTTGATGACTAAGAGAAAACCATGGGAGGGGCTTTCCTGGTGGCTTAGTGGTAGAGAGTCCGCCTGCCAACGCAGGAGACACGGGTTTGATCCCTGATCCAGGAAGATCACACATGCAACTAAATCCACGCGTCACAACATTGCGCCTGTGTGCCAGAGCCTGGGAGCCATAAGTCCCGAGCCCACACGGCGCAACGACTGAAGCCGGTGTGCCCTAAAGCCTGCGCTCCCCAACCAGAAAACAATGCTGCCACAACGAGAAGCCTGCGCACCTCAACTAGCGACCTGCACCTGCTCGCATAAACTAGAGAAAAGCCTGTGCCGTGATGACAACCCAGCACAGCCAAACAGATATATCCAGGGGCTTAAACTGGGAGGAAGGCAAGAGCTGGCGGTTGTAAGGTGGGCTGGGGACGGACAATCAGCAGGGCTTAGACTTGATGCGACAGCAGTCAGGAATCACCCCAGATTTCCGAACACGGGGATGGCCTGATGATGCTGTTAAGAGAAGGAACGCAGTCAAGGGACATGAAGAATGGACTGGAGTAGAGAAGGAAGACATAACCCTCAAAATCAAAGGGGAGAGGAAGATGAATAAGGATGGGGGTGGGGGAGAAACCAGGAGGAGACCCTAGGGCCAGATTGGGGTCTGGGCCATAGTAAACACCCAGCTGGTCTTCTCACCTCTTCCTGATGAGATCGGACAGAGCCCAGATTCCAAAGCTGCACTTCCAACGTGAAAAGCCCACTCCCACAAAAGACTTGCTAAGCAGATAAAGGCATTCGGGAAGCTCTCTTCTCAGGTATTTCCTTCCCACGCTCTGCTGTCCAACAAGGGGGGAGCACACGGAGGACAGAGGAATGATCGTTTGTGTGGCTTTTGGTCAGGTGAGCTGAGAAGCAGTGTTGCTCTTGTGCAGGCTGCTATTTATGAATTTCGAGAGCTTATTTTTGGCCTGGCTGCCAAACCCCAAAGCCGCCAGCGGGAGACCTCAAGGAGCGGGGAATCCACACAGGCTCGGTGCCACTCTGGGGCACACATGCGGCATCCATGGGTCACCTGGAATAAACCAGGACTTGTGTTGTCACAGCACGGGGGCAGAACGCCCCAGGCTCCTTCCCATCATGTCCCATCAGCCTGATAACCTGCGCTGCGTGACTTACTGACGTGATGGCAGGCGATGGCGCCTGGCCCCCGGGAGAGGGAACATTAGAGTTTCATGTTGGGCTGTACGAGGGGAGCCTTCGCTGCCTGGCTTCTGTGAAGGACGAGCGCCTCGGGACCTTTTAGCACGCCAAGGGTGCGGATGTGCCGTAAACAGACTTTTATGAAATTAGAGACGAAAAACTACCCGCGTACCCTACTGCTGCTTCGAGTCACGTGGAACTTTCCATTTCAGGGCCTTTTAAAAAATGAAATACCCTAAATGCTCATCTCCTGGGCTACGTGCAAAAAATCTGAAAGCCAGAATGTTTTGAGTTAAGAGGCTCAATCTGTCTCGTCAAGTGCGGCCGAGGGGAGCTCAGCCACGTATTGGCAACCGGGGGCCGGTGTTCCTCTCCTCAGAGCTGCTGCAGAAGGGATGGGAAAACAGGAAACCGGCTTGGAGGTGGGGGCCCTGCAGGCGACCACGTGAGCCGTCTATCTTACTCACTTCCTCCGCGCTCAGGCCAGGTTGCGCGGGTACCAGCCCATCACTGGGCACGGCCCAGGCCTGCACTCCTGGGCCCTGTGTTCTGAGCCTCGGGGCTTGTCCTCTGTGTCTCCCCAGGAACCGCAGGGGCCATGGCTTGTGCTGGTGCCCCCCCGCCAGACACAGCTCCTCTGCTCCCTCTGGGTCCCCGCTTCCCGAGGGGCGCGGAGCAGCCAGAACAAGGCCCCTCCTCCCGCGGTGGTGTTCCTGTGAGGGCTGAATCAGAGCCGGGGCGAAGCTGCTGGCTGGCGGAGAAGCGCCGGATCGTCACCCTCTTTGTCACCGGCCCGTCGTGAGGCAGGGATGTGTCACGGCGGCTGAGTCATCGCTTGACTAGAACTTCCTTGAGGGCTGAGACTGCATTCGCTCCATCTTTGTTTCCCGCACGAAGCCTGACACTGAGCAGATGCTTGAAAACTCCTTGAAAATTAACCAGGGAGGGGGGACTTCCCTGGTGGCCCAGTGGCTAAGAATCCGCCTGCCAAGGCAGGGGACCCAAGTTTGATCCCTGGTCCAGCAACTAAAATCCCTCATGCCTTGGGGCAATTAAGCCCGAGCGCCACAACTATTCAGCCTGTGATCTAGAGCCTGGAGTCGCAACTACTGATGCCCGAGCGCCCTAAAGCCTGTGCTCCCCAACAAGAGAAGCCACTGCAATGAGAAGCCCTTGCACTGCTGCTAGAGAAAGCCCACACACTGCAATGAAGACCCAGCACAGCCAAAAATAAATCAATTAATTAAATAAGACGATTTTAAAAACTTAACCATGAATGAGTGAATGAATACAGGATTACAGCATTTGGGAAAAGTCACCATCTTCTATCAGTCAGCTCACTCACTCTTTGCAACCCCATGGACTTCCTATTAGGACCTATAGGACCATCCTATACAATCATACTTGAATTCTACATTAGGGTGTTCATCCAAGTTATCTGAAGTTCATTATTCTTGAATTCTTATAAGCAAGTTAGTCTGATATCCTTGTGTATATCATTGCTGGTATGTATATATTATTTGTACAATATATATAATACACACAATTCATGTATGTATCATGGAGATTTGAGTGAGTGAGTACAAGTCTCTCAGTCATGTCTGACTCTTTGCGAGGCCATGGACCATACAATCCGTGGAATTCTCCAGGCCAGAATACTGGAGTGGGTAGCCTTTCCCTTCTCCAGGAGATCTTCCCAACCCAGGGGTCGAACCCAGGTCTCCCGCATTGCAGGAGGATTCTTTACCAGCTGAGCCACCAGGGAAGCCCCACAGAGATTTATGTATACATAAATATTGACATCACATTGAATCAAGCTCTGGACACAGAGAGTTTAATAAACACCACACTTAAGAGACAAACAGGATTCTCCCCAGAAATAGGAAGCCAAGGAATAAGAAAGGGTTACGTTCTGGTTTCTTTACAGCTCTCTGGGGCTTAGTCCTGACAAGTTGATCTTCCCGGTCTCTTGTTAGTCAGCAGGGAGGGTTTAGTGATACTATTTGAAAACAGGATGTCAATATTGTTCTGTAAATGCTATAAAAATCAACAAGCAAAACCCCAAAGCCTGGGAATTAAAGGATCTTGGTGCTAACAAGGAGCAGGCTGGCCTGGGCTGCTCCGGAAGGAGGAAAGACGGAGAAGGTTCCGTTGGGCTGCCGGGGCGTCTGCTGTGCAGACCCCACCTACCTCCTTGTCGCTATAGGAGATGTTCCGGATTTCGTTCCACGGGAAGGAGATCTTGGGGGTCAGCCTGTTCTCAGGGTCATAAATGTGAAGCCCCAAAGCATCCACTCCAAGCAGCAGCTCTGTGCCCTTTTTATTCTGTAGATTCGACAGAGAACAGCCACCGTCAGCTCCAGCTGAGGCTCGAGGTCTTGCTCAGCTTCCAAAAGAACTGATATAGACCATTACGTGTGACAAGTTTCAACAGCTCCTGACAGAAGTCACCACTGTCCTCGAACCTGGGGGGGCCTCCAGCCTCCTGCACTGGGGCAGGGAGAGGCAAAATGAGACGATTCTTACGACTGGTGTGTCCCATGGAGAGGTCACTGGGGGTGCCCATCACTGCCTCAGGTACCTTGCAACTTTGCCAGCAAGAGACAGAGTGTGAGTGTGTGTGCTCAGTCCTAAGTTGTGTCCAGCTCTTTGCAACCCCATGGATAGTAGCCCGCCAGGCTCCTTAGTCTATGGTATTTTCCAGGCAAGAATACTCGAATGGGTTGCCATTTCCTTCTCCAGGGCATCTTTCCAACCCAGGGATCAAATCCACGACTCCTGCATTGGCAGGCAATTCTATGCCACTGAGCCACCTGGGGAGTGTCAGTGGCTAAAACAGCGGTAAGGGAAGTGGTTACTAATTACATCGCCGGCTGATCACAGATGCAGAATAAAAACCTGTAGGGTTAAACGCCCCTCATGTTAAAAGAAGAGGTGGTTGTACTACCAGAAAGAAAATTCTCAGAGCTGTGATCAGGTGGCCTTATTTTACTTTAAAATGCAGTTTCAATGTGATAAAGCAAGTGTGCTATAGAAAACTGTTAACTGTGGAATCCAGGCAGTGGGTGTACATAGGTCCTCACTCAAAAGTCTTCCAACTTCCCTGTATGTTGGAAATTTTTTATTGTAAGATATTGGGGAGAAAAAAATATCAAAAGGGATTGAAAGTAAATTACACTCCAATAAAGCTGTTTAAAACTTTAACTGACAGACTGCATGCAGGCTAGGCCTCTAACGGCAGTCCAGCCAGCAGCCAGCGCACCAGAGGGCGATGCCCTGGGCCCTCACGCTGCGGACCAGCACGCACCCCCTCGGGCGCGGGCCCGGGCCCTGGCCCTGTGCAATCTGCCCTCGAACAGCGGTGGTGGCCAGCCCCCTGCGTCTGACTCCCTTGCTGACAGCAAGGAAAAGGAACCAAGACTCCAGGGCAGGAAAACAGGTCGGCAAGCAAAGGACATGCCCCGACTGTGAGGAGAAGTACCAAGCTAACAGCAGGTGGAGGAGAAAATCTTTTTACTCCATCTAACACCCTGGAGTCAGGTGCAATCACCAAAGCGTGAGGGAGAATCGTGAGCTCGTCTGCAGAGCTCTTAAAACCACTGCATTAACACAAGTGAGGCTTTGTGCTTTCAAAATCTACATTCTGGAAAACAAGATATTTCATTGTTTCTCACTTAAATTTTTAAAGAAAAAAAAAGGATCCCCCCCCCTCTTGTCTCCTATCACGAGGATTCCAAGACTTCTAGAGAATAAAGAGAGGCGAGGCCTGAAGAAGCCCCTTTTAAATTGTTTCAAGCGCACAGCTTCCTTAGATGATGGCGAAATTTCAGGAACGTTAACGCTAAGACACTAGAATATCCCTTACCCTCATCTGTCATGCAATACGAGACATATACGCACAAAATAGTATAATGTAGTCAGACTGCTGCTGTAGAATTAGTGCCCCCAAAGAAACTGCTTTTTGGTTTTTTTTTTAAGAATTATAAAGATTTAGTTTTCTACAATGTAGATGGTGGGGCAAGAGAAGTTGTATGGACAAAGCCACAGAAATGTGTCAAATGAGTCTGCCCTGAAAGAAACCAAATGATTAGCAAATATGAATCGATAAAATTTTACAAAACAACCTTCAGTATTATCATGGAAAACCTTTTATGCGTTTGTACACTATACAAAATGACATGATTTGTCAGTGCGCCTTATTTTATGCAAATAATCCATTAAAGTTATGTATTTAGAAAACAAAGCAGAAAGCTATCCCGAGGGTATTTTAAATGTGTTTCAATTTACCTAAATGTAATACAAAATTTTGGAGAAGGAAATGGCAACCCACTCCAGTATTCTTGCCTGGGAAATTCCATGCACAGAGGAGCCTGGCAGGCTACAGTCCATGGGCTCTCAAAGAGTAGGACATGACTTAGTGATTAAACAACAACAAATACAAAATTTATGGACACCCCAAAAAGGAAAGCAAGCCTGAACTATAATGACTAAGGTGGCCCAGTGTGGATGGCTGTTTTTTCTTTTTAACTGTCTGCTCATCTACAGTTTGGAACCGGCTATGAAATAGGTCAGCAAATCGCATGAATTCTTGGGAAGGCACTGCACCCAGCAACAGAACCTTGGGAGAAAGATGCTCAGGGTGCTAAAAAAACAAAAAAAAAACAATGCTCTGAGGGCTGGACAGGGGGCTGGAAACAAACGCTTCTCCAGTGTACAAGCCACGGGTTCCCAGAGGACAGCAGAGTATTAATGGTCTGAGTAGAAAACCAATTAGCCTGCCAGGGAGAGTTCCCACCCAAACAAATCAGTAATCTGTAAAAGCGCAGCTTTACTCTCCTCGTGTCCTGAGGGGAGAAAGTATTTACAGGTGTTCCCCGTGGGCCCGGATCTCACAGAGCCAGAAATAATCGAATGTTCCACCAGAGCATTCAGACGGGGTTCTGCCGAAGCAGGACGGGGCCCCCCGAGGCTCCACCGACACTTCATTACCTAGCATCTAATTGAAGGCCCAGAATAGAAACTGAGGCTCTTGGACCCTCTCCCCTGCCTCTTCCCTTGTTGGCCACTGAACCGGCGAAGTGTCTGCCACCCTGGGACCAGGAAGGACCCATTTTAGCAGTGTGCCCCTGATTCCGCCTCCATCTACGCCCTGGGGACGCGCAGGGGCTTCCACACACCCGGATTGTGAAGTAGTTCACACCGTACATCTCCAGGTCCTGAGCTATCTTTAAATACTCCATCTCCGCTTCGTCCCTGCAAAGAGAAGGAAAGACTCCGTCACTGGAGGGCGGCGGGCGCCAAGCTGAGCCTCGAACCTGCATGAAGACGTGAGCCCTGGCAGCTGCCAGCCCAGCTCTGCCCAACCCTGAGTCTATTAACCACACTGAGGTCAGGCAGAACTTCCCATCCCCGTGAAAACAAGAGAACAGATTCATTAGCGTGTCTCTTGGCTTCAATTTCACGCTTTGCCCTTGGTAAACAGTGACACCCGTCTCGAGATGAGCACGTGGTGTGTCTGCTCCCGCAAATGGATCTGGATGTTCACAATTTTATTTTAGCTGTTGCTTTATCCAACTGCGTGCCTTCTTCACCTGGAAGGTTTTGGTAACGAAGCATCTCTGTCTGCAAACAGCCTGAGAGCTCGCCTCCTGATCTGACTCCTTTGGGAGCTGCTGGAGGTTGGGGTGAGAGCGATTCAGGTTGTAAAACCCCAGCCAGGACGCCCACTTCTAAGTTATGAGTCAGACTTAAAGGCAGCTCTTAAAGTAGCGATGACTTGCAAAACACCCTCAGACAGGCATAGTGTCGAAACATCTTAACTCAAGTCTATGACCTCGCCTTCTTCTCGTCTCCACTCTCGAAACGGCCTCAAATGAATTTTAAAAATTCAACCCCTAGGGGACACTGTGGTGGCAAGCTGAAGTAACTTGAAATCACATGTGTATTGTTGATGTACCGTTGTTTGGAAGATTGTTTGATGTTATTCGTAACAACAAAAACCAGGAAACACCTAAAGGCCTGTCAACAGTGGGATGGATGAAGGATCTGTGGTCTATTAATATATCGGAATACTATACAGCAATGAAAAAAAAGGGGGGGACCACCGCTGCAGGCCACAAGCCCAGATGGCACAATACGACCCTGAGTAAAAGAAGTGAGGCCCAGATAATAGAAACTGACCGCACTTAACATAATCTTTAAAACTACAACACTCACCCATGGAGTTGGATGTGGGAGAGTGGTCACCTCCGGGGAGGAATGAAGGGGCACCTGGTGTTTCCTGTCACCCGGGGTTTTCACTTTGTAAGAATCCATCAAGTGTTATATTTATGACTTGTCCACTTTCTGGTGTACATTTTTTAAGAGTTAAAAAAAAAAAAGTCATAGGAAGTTGATTTGAAAAACAGAACAAAAACAATGTTAAAGGCTAACGAGAAGATGATTAATTCCCAAAGTGACTGGGGAAAAGCTAACGATACTTGAGACACAAAATTTCATGTTTGAGATCACAAAAATTAGATTGGCAATTGTTGGGGATTAGAAGGGGGAGGGACGTAGGGCCCTTTCACACTCTGCCCACGGGTGTGTAAACGGGTACAGGCTTTTCGCAGGACGATTTGGGAGGCACCTTTCAAGACGCAAAACGCTCACCTCCTTTGACTCAGCAACTCTTTTTTCTTCTGAAGGATCTCGCCTCAGAACGACTCATACAAGTACATAATGATGTAAGACTGTACACTGCAGAACGTTCTGTGAAACTGACAGACCTACAGCTACTCCAAACACCATCAGTCAGGGCAGGGACGCAAAAGCTACGGGGCACGCACACAGTAGGAATCTTACAATGAACCTGCATGAGCACTGAAGGTGGCAGGTCTGCGCATCCCGGCAGGCGGGAGTACCCACGCCCCCACGCGCGGGAAGAGGGCACACTCCGCACTGGAGCCCGGCGTGGCTGCCGGCGCGCCCTTGCTCTTTTGTGTACTCTGGTACTGCTTTTTGTTCAACAACCACGTCCCAGTTTTGCAGCGCCTTAAAAAAGAAAAGAGGCCCCGGGGAGACGTCCGCCAGCGAAGAGCAGCCTCACCTGGCCCGGCCTCGGTGCTCCGCGTACCAGGCTGTGATCCTCTCCTCCCACATTTCCGGAGTCATCTGATATAGATTTATCACCTGGCGGGGAAGAGAGCAAAGCAAAAACCACACACACCTTTTTGATAATTATGCATCATTTTTACAAAATAGCAAGGCGTGTGTGTGTGTGTGTGTGTGTGTGTGTGTGTGTGTGTTAGCCACTCAGCTGTGTCCGACTCTGTGTGAACCCATGGACTGTAGCCCTCCAGGCTCCTCTGTCCATGGAATTCTCCAGGCAAGGATACTGGAGTGGGTAGCCATTCCCTTCTCCTGGGGATCTTCCCCACTCAGGGATTGAACCTGGGTTTCCCACATCGCAGCCAGATTCTTTACCATCTGGGTCACCAGGGGAGCCCCAAAAACCACATACAAGGGGCCAGTCACAGGCAGAGGTGGGTGAGTAAACGAGCATCGTTTGATCTGAGTCACAGCTCAGAAGGCTGCACCGTTTCCCGGGCTGGCAGCGGCCCCTCTCTCCTGGGCCGTGCAGCCCAGAGGCAGGACCTCACTCAGCAGCAGGACCCCCTGGCCCCAGAGCTGCCTTTGGCTGTTACAGAAGCCATCAGGCGGGCAGGTCAAATCGGGGGAAAGGGGGAGCAGGCCTTTATCACACATGACAGGTGAGTGGGGCCAGAGAATCAGAAGTGGCTGAAGAAGAGGGCAGGCCTGCTTCTGTGGATAAGCAACAAGACCAAAGACACCAGGGATTAAAAGCTACAGCGCCCAGGCATCTACCTGCGCCCTGCAGCGGCAAACAGCTCACTTCCCCGGGCTGAACTCCGGCTGCTCTATGCCCCTCCCTGGGAACCAGTGCTGCTCACCCACCTTTAAAGAAAGGACCAACTGCAGGCCAAGCCTGTCCTGACAACCCCAAAGGAATTCCACAAATCTTTACTCAAGACTGATGATAAAACATTTATGAAAACGTTCTCGATACGGCCATCCTGTATTCCTGCAGGTCCTTCGGTTATGTCTTCTCAAACAGGAACTTTGACTTCTTACCCTTTTTGGAAGCAACTCCTCTTGGGCCAGAAATCCCCGCTTGTGAACAGAGGGGTCGTAGTCGCCGTACTAAAGGAGAAGAGAAGGTGAATGAGGGATTGAGATTCTAGAGACAACTTCGTTTCTGAACAGGTCGACGCAGCCTCCGCCCCTCCCAGCTCCCGGGAAGCAATGCAATTCCGATGACAAGTCAAGATTTCAACCTCACTAGGGTGTTATCCTCGGATGAAGATACAAAGCTGATTATATCTGTGAACAGAGTCGCATAATCCCATACGGGATGGATGGGAAACGTGCTAATAAGAATGTGACATTTGTAGAGAAATGTGGCTACATTTTCTAACTCCTGAAGGAAGTCACTGCTACCAAAACATTAGGTTTTGAAGAGAGACAACAAAACACAACTGTGTGAGAAGTGATTAGCATCGGGTGATAAGAGTCTTACCTACACACACTTGTAAGTGGCTGGTAATTGGAGCCAAGTGCTAGGTGGGAGCTGGGGACAGTGCTGGCAATATTTTTAATAGCTTTCATTCAAGGCTCTGGAAAATGCTTTGGAAAAATCTGATGCCGACACTGTCATCCTTACCGTACAAACAAAAAAAAAAAAACCAAAAAAACAAATAAAAGGTTAACTGATTTTCCTAAATTTGCAGAGAGAATCACGAGGAGGGCCAGAAGTTGGCCCTGCATTTTCATGTACCCACAGGGGACGGTAACTTGAAACTTCCTGATTTCAAAACAATTATCTCTTTCTTTCCTAGAAAGTTAGCCTGACCAGGAAATAATCAGAAATGAAGGAGTTTTTTAAAAAAGAAACTAACCATAAAATATATAGAACAGCAAACCCTGTCTCTTGTCAATTAGCATTCAGTGGTTTTTCTCTTGATCCAAGACAACAAAGCTCAGTATTTTAGTATAATCTTCTATAAACACTTATGCTTTTCACTACCAACACTGGCAAAAAAATAAAAAAGGTCTGGCTGTTGGCTCTACATCCCACCAAACTGGATCAGGACATGGCCCACCCCTCTCATTCCCAAGAACCTCAAGTTTAGATTTCTGGTGTGTTTTTCAACAGACACTCACGGGATTGAAAAGAGATGTTTATCATCAACTGGAAATCATGCCTTCTTCCCATATCACTCTTCTATAAAAGCCCCAAGGATCCATATCTCTTAGGAATCTCATAATTATCTTGCAAACAGCAGAATTGGACTGCCTTGTTTTTTCAGTTTAAAAAGTTGGTCAAACTTCAATACTTAAAATGAGCCAGTTTTGGTAATCCTGTCTATACATTTCTTCATTTAAAAAAACTGGAAGGAAACTAGTCTCTCTGGGTCTCTGAAAGGCCAGGGAGGTTGGAGGACTGTAATAAGTCAGGAACTGTACCAGCTTTAACAGTCCTCCGAGGGAGGGTCTAGGTAGGAGCCTGGAAATGGAGGAGGGGAGTGGGGGCAGGGGGGAGACTTCTTAAAATTCAATCTCAGCTCCTCAGCAGTGATCTTGGAAATTTTGTGTCCCTGTTTTCTCATCTGTAAAATGAGGATAATAACAGTACGTATCTTACAGAACTCTCCTGGGGGATCAAATGGAATACCCATAACATTTTTTTTCAAACTATGATTAACACACAGCATTCAATACAACCTGATGTCAAAAGATAAAAACTCAGGTCACGCCACCACTCCAAGTCCGCTTCCAAATGGTCAAAGGAGAGCGTTGGTCTTGGAGGGTCCTGAAGGGGCGCTCTGGACTGCCCGGAGGCCTCGAGTGGGGAACCCTCTCTCTAAAGCTCAGCTTCCCTGTCTGGAAAGCAAGGGTCAGAATAGTGCCTGCCTCCTGGTGTGTGTGTGTGTGTGTACATGCATGTGTGTACATGCGTGTACACGCGCGTGTGTACATGCGTGTGTGTACATGCGTGTGTGATAAGAATGCAGTCAGGGAAGCGCTCTGCATGGTGCCCGGCTCGTAACGCGCCAGGTGTCACTGTCGTGCCCTGCATTATTTATAAAGACGCTGGTCACTCTTGGCTTCTCTGATTTTTGGAGGGACAGAATGATAAACAAAGCCCTCGCTGCACTTGCAAACCTCTCTGAGTGCTTCTGCAAGCAGATATGCAAAGTGAGAGCTGTAAATTCAGGCTCCAAAGGCTTGTGAGAGTAATGACCCACATTATCATACTGAGCTCCCAGCTACGCACTGATCAAACGTTACATCTGAGCACCGGGGAGGTGGCAGGGACGCTGCTGAAGGAACTTCTCCACTGGACTAATTCCACTTCGGACATTAAAGCCACCTTGAAGTATGGGTCTGCTCTTAAATGTCTTTAAAAAAAAACAAACACAAACAAAACAAAAGAAGAAGATCCTCAAGTTGTGGCAGCTGGTGAATATAAAGGAGAGTCACACCACCGCATGGATGCAGATGGCTGTTCCCCCGTCTTTCATGTACAGAGGCTCCCTGATAAAACAAGCAGGAGTGAATCTGCTGGGAGGCTATAATGAGGCTTGGGTTTCAGGCCTCTGCATCTGCATGGGCCTCGACCTAATTTTATATTTATAATTTGGTGTTCTTGCATTAAAAGAACCCCCTAAATTGTAGAAGCTTCTGGCCCCACAAAACCTGGGTCCACCCCTGATATAAACCAATGGAATTTAAATTCGAGAAGGGAGTTCACCGGCCTCCTGGGAGGAAAAGGAACAAAGCAGCAGAGATGTTCTAAGCTCTCAAGGGGAAATAATGGGATGGCTGGTCGTTTAATGAATTTTAAGGACATGTCAAGAGATGGTGTCAGGTGGGCATAAAACCCTAAGCGCAGAGTAGGTAGCACACGCGGGGAAGACCCAGGATGCTCAGGGTGATGTTGTCCACGCTTAGGGCAGGGAGAGAGGAATCAGTTCACATTGAGGCCAAATTAAATTTTAAGAAACCAATTTGCCAGTGAATGATGAGGGAAGTCAAGAGTTTAATGATATGTGGATCTTTGCATCTTAAACTTCTCTCCCAGAAGCTTTTCGTTTTCATTAGTTTTACTTCACCACCTCTGGCCACTTGTGAGAAGTTTAGAGGTTTGAGGTAGCCTCCCGGCCCCCCATCCGAGACTTCAGGGTTTAAAAAGAAAACGTCTCTGTTGCTATAAATAGCATGTTTCCATCCCTACTGTATGGTTTAACAAGAGTCTGAAGGTATCCACTTTTCACTGGGATAAACTGCAACACGTTTATTCACAATAAAAGAAATGAGAAAAAAAGGAGTCCACATTTTAAAGGACTCTCAGAGTCACTTCTTAAACAGAAACCCATAGTTTCCTCTGCTTATATATATGAAAAATGAGACCAAACGCTCTGAATAGGATTTCACAAAACACAAAGGTCTAATCAATACACACACAGAATAAGTAGTCAGATCCCTACCACACACCCGTCACTAAATTCTGGATGGATTAAAGACTTAAACTTATAAACAGAAATCCATAAAAACATCAGGATAAAATATTGAAGAATATTGATGAAATCATTTGAAATCAAAAGTCACTTAAAACATAAAAAGAAAAGGACTGACAAGACTGACATGTAAAAAAAGATAAAAGAGTAATATTCATAATATATGGCGCTCCTGTAAATCAATTGCTGTTCACTCGCTCAGTCGTGTCTGACTCGTTGTGACCCCATAGACTGCAGCACATCAGACTTCCCTGTCCATCACCAACTCCTGGACCTTGCTCAAACTCATCTCCACCAACTTGGTGATGCCATCCAACCATCTCATCCTCTGTTGTCCCCTTCTCCTCCTGCCTTCAATCTTTCCCAGCATCAGGGTCTTTTTTAATGAGTCAGTTCTTCGCATCAGGTGGTCAAAGTATTGGAGCTTCAGCAGCAGTCCTTCCAATGAATATTCAGGACTGATTTCCTTCAGGATTGACTGATTTGATATCCTTGCAGTCCAAGGGACTCTCACGAGTCTTCTCCAACATCACAGTTCAAAAGCATCAATTCTTTGGCAATTTCATGGGTTTGAAATATTTCCATGTGTGCACGCGTGCTAAGTTACTTCGGTCATGTCTGACTCTTTGTGACCCTATGGACCATGGCCCACCAGGCTCCTCTGTCCATGGGATTCTCCAGGCAAAATTACTGAAGTGGGTTGCCATGCCCTCCTCCAGGGGATCTTCCTGACCCCAGATCAAACCCTCGGTTTTTAGGTCTCCTGCATTCCCAGGTGGGTTCTTTATCACCAGTGCCACATTTAATTCTTCTTTTTCTTGGTTACTGGTAAGACTGAGCATCTTTTTGTATCTACAGACTCTTCTCATATTCTATAAACTGCCTGTTATTCATAACCTTGGCTCCCATTTTCCTGCTGTCTTTTTTCTTAGAAACTTATGAGTTCTTTATATTCAAGGATGTATCTGCAATTCTACTTCTAGAGATCCATCTTAAGGGGGAAAAGCTTTAGCACATGCACACAAGGAAGCAGATAAAGAGTTTGCAGTAAAACACTACTTACAATAGGGAAATAGCAGAAACTAAACCTGCCTCCTCCTCAGGAGGGTGGGAAAACAAATCAGGTTTATTCATCAATGGCTGCCGCACAGCAGTTAGAATCAATGAACTTTATCCACACGTCCAACATGATACATCTCAAAATCAACACTGAGAGGGAGAAAATACCCATCTGTAAAATGACAAGTCCCTCCAAAAGGGAGATATGCAAAGGACAGCACCACTTATATCAAGTTTTGCCTTCTGAATACTTTTTTTCCTAGATATTATATATTTTTTTCCTGGCTATTTTTTATTTTTTTTTAATTTTACTATTTATTTTGGCTGTGCTGGGTCTTCACTGCTGCCCACAGGCTTTGTCTAGTTGCAGCAAATGGGGTCTACTCTCCAGTTGCGCCGCGTGGGCTTCTCACCGTGGTGGCTCCTCTTGTCGAGGAGCACAGGTTCTAGGCGTAAGGGCTTCATCAGCTGTGGCCTGAAGGGCTTAGGGTCGGGAACTGTGGCACACCCGCCCAACTGCTCCTTGGCACGCGGGATCCTGCCGGACCACGGACTGGACCCGTGACCCCTGCACTTGCAGGACTCTTCACCACGGGGCCACCAGGGAAGCCCTTTCTACCTGGATATTTAAAAGTCAGTCTCCTCCCACCCAGCTGACCACTGCCCAAGGTGTGAACCTTCAGTCTCGTCTGAAGGACCACTACAACCTTCTACCAGGTCTCCTTGCTCCCAGACTGGTGTTCCTCCATTCTGCCCTTCACACGGCCACTGAAGGATCTGTCCAAAACACCAACCCTTCCCTGGCTCTGCATCACCCACAGGAGGAAGTGAAGACTCTTTATGGTCCTGATCCCAGCAGACCTCTTCCGCCTCAACGCTTCCACTTGCTCGACCTGCACTTTACAGATACCCAACTTCTCAGTCGCCTTCTGGTGCTCTGCCCCTGACGGGCATCAAATCACACTAGGAAACAGGTCTCCTCTCCCTCCCACCAGTCCTTCCTCTCTCTGGACACTAGGAATCTACTGGCCAGCACTGCAAGATTGGGGAATTATATACCACTCCCTCTCCAAGTCATTTTTAATAAGAACACATTTTCAAACTGTCAGTATGAAATCCAACAGGTGGCTTAAGACATTGCAAGATGGTTTGGTATGTCACATGAATAGGGAAAAAAAAAACAAACACATTTTTAATTGAAATATAACCTAAACTCCAACTATGAAATACGGTTCTTGTTAACTGAACCATATGATTACTATTTGTATTTATGCTTTAAGGGTAATTGTTTCTTTATGCTTTGGAATGAACTGTCTCTATATCAGCTGAAGAGCTAATACACTGTAATGAATACGTTAGTGCGTAATTACATCCCATGTGTTAATGCACTCAAATTCACTTTCCCCACCACACTTTTACAGTTCCTGTCTGTCTCAGAAAGGTTGTGGAAGAGAAGAAATGGAATATAATAGAAGGATCAGGTACAATTTATTGAAAAGTTTGGAGGGGTGTGACCATATAAATGAACCTGGGATTTAGTGAAAGGGGTGGTACCAGTGTGGTACCCAGAGATCCCTCTCATGGTATGAGCAAAAGCTAAGTGAGGCAATCAGACTCTAGGGTTCTCATCCTGGCTCCATCCTCTAGCTCCCTTTTCCGTCAAATTCTGTCCATCAGGAAGTGGGCTATAGGGGGACTTCCTTGGTGGACCACTGGTTAAGACTTTGCCTTCCAAAGCAGGGGGCACGGGTTTGATCCCTGGTCGGTGAACTAAGATACCACATGCCTCTTGGGCAAAAAAAAGAAACAAAAACAGAACATAAACAACAGAAGCAGTATTGTAACAAATCCAATAAAGACTTTAAAAATGGTACACACATTAAAAAAAAAAAAACCACCTCAAAAAAATAGTGGGCTATAAATTCCAATTAAAACAGAATTAACATCAAGTATTATGAGAAAAATTATTAACCTTTCCTGATCCTTAGCTTCTGGAAAAGACTCCTCTGAGGAATCTCAAGAAATATTCATGTTATAACACTGTGTAAAACGGTAAAACGCTACAGATGTGTAAGATCGGATCAACATTACAACCAGAGGCACCCTATTCATATCAATAGCTGTCCTAGAAACTGGGAGCATGGTCCAATAATAATCCTTAGCTTCCCAAATGCAGACTCGAAGCCATAGATCACCTTTGTTTGTATGACTATGACAATTTACACCGGGAAAAACAGCTAGAACACGCTTCTCCATATGAATCACATATGCTGTCTGTGCATCACTTTCATCTCTAAATTAGGAGGATCCAAATCAGGAGGGCTTTCCTACACTGAAATCTGTTTAAGCAAACATCTGCTGGTTCCCTGATAAAGTTATTTTTTTCCCACAGGTGGCCTTTGAATTTGGGCCCCCCCACCCCAATTTGTGCAAAGGCAGTGTGGCCTTTGAGAACTGAAGTCCTTCAGAGGGAGGTGGTATCCTTGGGAGCCTGGGGCGCCTCTCGGCTGGGGAGAAGGCGGGAGGGAGAGGAGCTCAGTTCTGGGCCAGGAAGTGCTCGGATTTAATGAAAGTGACAACAACTGCTTCATCACTGTCAGGGTGCTACTGATTGAAAGGACACATTTTTCCCCTGTTATTAATATTCTTAATCAAAGCAGAAAAGGAAGCATATGTTTTAGTTGAATCCAGGCCCATTTTCTGTTTTCTCAATTACTCATTTGTCAGGGCAGCGGGATAGGCAAGGCACAAGATGCAATCCCAAGGCTGCGTGTTCCGCCCCTGAGCTTTACCCAAGGTTGCCCGAACGACCTTGAACAACCGCTGAGGGCAGAGATGCTCGCTTCGTGTCTGTATCCGTGACAGAGTCAACAGCCTCCTCTCGGGCCGGCAAATTCCCAGCAAATATTAGACAAGTCATCCAGTGACCCTGATGCTCTTATTGGTGTGACAAGCATGGACAGACCCTTTTCTCCTCCAAAGAGTGGGCCAGTTTTTTTCCTTCCTGGCTTAGATCTGAAATTATCTTAAGCTCCCCTTAAAAAGTGGGCTAAGAAGTTGAGGGTCTTATTAACTTCTGGAACGTTTTAGGGAAATGGCTTTATAGAGACCTCTAATGAAAAAAGAAAAATGATAACCAAAAAGATTATGCAAAATCACAAAGCTAACGAAAGTGACCCAGTTCTGAGGTCATCTTCCCCTGCTGCGGTGAAAGGCGGTAACGAAGGGACCAAGGGCAAAAGGCATGTAGAAGGGAAATGATGGGGGGAAGGGATAGTTAGGGAGTTTGGGATGCACATGTACACACTGCTGTATTTTAACTGGATAACCAATAAAGTCCCAGTGGGCACAGCAAGGAGCTCTACATGTCAACAGGCAGCCTCGATGGACGGGAGTTTGGGGGAGAATGGACACATGTGTATGTATGCCTGAGTCCCTTTGCATTTCAGGTATTCACCTGAAACTATCACAACATTGTTAATGAGCTATACTCCAAGGTAAGTTAACAACCTAAAAAAAAAAAAGGAGCAAGTGGCATGTGACCAAAACAGGAAACCTGAGGAGCATGAAGCATCCTGGGTAGACCCTATGGTTCATCTTATAAAGACAGAGCGGATAGGAACACTGCTCCCTGCCCCACCATTCCCAAACTGCAGCCATTCTCTGTGAAAAGACTCTCAGGTCACCAGACAGCTCAGCTGGGCTCAGCGGGCCTGAGGGCCTGCAGTGCCCACCATAAGCAGAGCCAGCTCGCCCGTTGGGGGGCATCAAACAGAACATTCTCTAGGGTGTGGTCCCGACACACAGGGCCGCTGGTCCTCAGAAGATGAGTTTGCAGTGACGATCTGGGCCTTTCTTATCTCAAGGCCATGTCTGGCCAAAATTGGAGACGATAAACTCATTTTTCCCGGTTAATGAAAAGAGAGCTTGGTGCAGCGAATATAATTAACCACATGTGCAAACAGGATTACACAGAAAATTCATCAAGCTGTACACTCATCATTGGTACACACACACACACACACACACACACACACACTCTCACAAGATGGTACAGAAGTGGGACAGTGAGAGTGGTCCCCAAGCCCGCACGTCCCAGAGCATCCCGCTTTCTGGGGAAAGTCTCTCTGAAGCCCAGAAAATCCAGAGAAGTGGATGTCTGGCATGATCCCATGACATGCATTAAAGCTCAGAAAGAATGTCTGTGTCTTCTCTGAGCCTACCTTGGCCTGGACGGCATAAGAAGCCAGGAGCACAGATGCCTCAGGAGGGCAGTAGATCTTTTCATCCAAGATCTGCTTCTTTACCTGCAAGGGGCGACAGGGGAGACGTGACAATGTGCGTGCGGAGGGGAGCCGTTGAGGGCGGCTTGCAGCTGATGCCGCAGGGTATTCTAACAAGCCCTGCCGCACCTGCCTGCTAATGATTTTCTGACAAAGGGCATGATTTTTTAAATTTTTTTCATGCTGCTGACAGGTTGGGAGTTCAGCCCTGAGAAGTTACTGGTAAGATGGCTAGGCATTAAAAAAAAAAAATCCACATCTTATCTCTTCTGTTCATGATCAAATGCTGAAGAAGAAAACAATCTCTGTGATGGTTAAGACAGAGAACGCCTGGGCTGTGGCGGAGGAGAGCTGTGAACTTGAAGGGGTGTCAGTAACAGGCCAGGACTGCAGCCTTGGCCCCTACTGAGCACATGCACAACCAGACCAAATGGAGTCTGCTTTTTGAAGTCTTAACACGAGCCCAAAGTCAGCGAGGCCACTGAGTTATGACTGCAGGAGAAAACCATCGCTTTCAGTATGCCTGCTCTAAGGAAAAAGGAAGCAATAAAAGCTTGATCGATTAAACCTTTAAGTCTACATGAGGTCCAGGAAATATAATTCTTAAGCCATAATGTTGAATTAACATATCTCATGGCATTTAATTTCTTAGCCTGGTGGGGCGGGGAGATGTTCCAGAGAGAGAGGCAGGAGGGCCTCCTCAAGTGGGGGCAGGCTGGAATAAACACAACAGGAAAGCCAACTCTCCTTCACAGACGTCAACATCACCAGATTCATAAAAGTAGTAAATTTTGCCTTGCTCAGCCGTGAGAGCGCTCCAGCATTTCAGTGGGAGGGGAAATTGAGCCAAAGTCAAATGGAGAGTAGGCACTGCTTCCAAGAAAGCCATCTCTATAAGGCCGGGATGTTCTGGGGCCCAGAAGGTCATTGTGTGGCTTCATTTAAAGCAGGGCAACTCTCTAACCCTTGGGTTTTTAAGCCACACTACAGAAAAGCTGAGAGGGCTTCCTTTTGACATGAGAATGTTGTAGAGGGAATATATATACATATGCATATACATATACACTTTTTTGGGGGGAGAGTAAACTTTGTTGTTCAGTTGCTAAATCATGTCTGACTCTTTGCAACCCCATGAACTGTAGCCCGCCAGGCTCCTCTGTCCGTGGGATTTCCCAGGTAAGAATACTGGAGTGGGTTGCCATTTCCCTCTCCAGGGGATCTTCCCCCAACCAGGAATCGAACCAGCATCTCCTCCATTGGCAGGCGGATTCTTTACCACTGAGCCACCTGGGACGTTCCATAGGAGGCCTAGGTGATAGCCTACATGCCTGCTTCTGGGAAATCACGTATCTAATGCCCCTGCAGGGTTTTTTTCTCTCACTGATCTTCCAGCGTTCAGCACCAACCAGGAGGGACTTCCCTGGTGGTCTAGCAGTTAAGACTCCGAGCTTCCACTGCAGGGGGTATGGGTTCGATCCCTGGCTGGGGAACTAAGATGCCAAATACCTTAAGATACAGCAAAAAACAAACAAAAAAAGTAACCCTGAAACTGGGGAAGTGCTCTGACCAAGCAGTAGGAACACGAACAAAACTGACAGCGTTCTCACCCTCACTCCAATCCCCTGGCTGCCCCCCAAGAGGGTCAACTCTAGCTGTCTCTGAACCTCTAATTATGGATCTCCTGATTTCTTCAATTCGGTGGAACAATTATGGGATGGCCACCGCGCACTCGGTGAGCCTTGCCTTAAGGAGGCTCACAATCTAAAGGGGGAGCAAGTGGAAAATAAGACAACCCTAGACAAAGAGTGGCTTGAAGCCTGATGAATCCCAAGTGTCAGTGGAGTGCTGAAGTCTCACCTTCACGAGAGCGAAATTTGAACTTTTGGAAGAACTACTCTTTGCAAGACTCTGTTCAGACTTCCAGGGCAACTACCTAGTACTTTTAAGTTAGTGGGGAAGAAAACGGGATCCCTCTCCAAAGAGATGGATCTAGTGAGGGAGCTGCTACTGGCAAGGGTTCTTTTGCCGTCACACTTCTGCAGTTTCATCTGACACCAATGCTCATCGCTCAAGCAGAGTTCTGTCCTGAAGCTTGTTTTTTCATTACAGAACCAGAGGGGCTGGCTTTCAGGACGTGCAGGCATGCGTGGTTGACATGGAGGGGTCGGTCCAGACTGCGTCTGTGGCCACATCTCTGGGTGGGGGGTACTTTTAGGATTGGGGGCATAGCATCGGAAAGGGGTACCTGCAGGAAGAATAAGTGCTGCGTGATCTCCTGAACCAGCTCTTCCTCGGCATTCTCGGGATAAAATTTGGCCAGGAAGTGAAAGGTGACCGGCTCTTCCTTTGAGACGTCATGATCCAGCACCTGCAGGATCGCGGAGTTAAAGGAAAGCAAGCCAGGTTGGCCCCTCTCCCTCCTGGGGCCACCATCAAAGAGCCTTCTGCAGGGAGTGTACAAATATTCTTCTCCCTTCTAAATCCGTCGTCACACTCCCCAAGGGTTGTGATTCTACAGTTTGAGGCATTCACAGAGCCACCTATAACAGGAGGTGATGTTCACTCACATGGCGTCTCTGAACCAAATGAATCGATTCCCCCAAGTGGTGAGTGGAGCTAAGAATATTAAGGCACCAATGTTTTCAAGGCCGCAGAGATAGCTAACAACTAGAAATTTATAACCCGAGGGTCTTGGGCACTACCCTTTACGGTAGGCCGAAATTAAAATTAAATTAAATTAAAATTAAAGTTTTTTTAATGTTCTCAACTCGTGGAATCTCCCTCTACTGTTTGGTCTTGCTGCTTACCTCCAGCATTGAAGTCCATGGTGGAATGGAGCTTAGAGATGACGAACTACATCTCTGTCGAATCATCTCATCATTACCTGAGCAGCAAGAGGTGAAACATGCCCCATCGGGGCAACCCTGTGTTTCAAGGAACCTCTAGAGAGGCCCCCACGAACTACTTGAGCACAGCCAGTAAACCACAGGGCCTTTAATCTTCTAACAATTTCATCCACCCACTGGAAAGCTTGAGCCATCTGCTCTCCAGAATGAATTTCATCTCAGGACATAAACATGCCATGTGACAGGCTACAAGGCTCCATTAACATGTGTCATAATTTATTTCTTTTGAGCAGCAGGCTCCATGGCTCCTGAGGCCCCCCAGTCTAATATCCATTTGGCCGACACTCAGGTACGACTGCAAATTTACTTTGCCGAGAGCCATAAAATGATACCGATGGTTCTGCTGTCTTTGGTGGGTAACCCTCCAGGTTCCTGCCAAAATTCCTGGCCTCGGCGCCTGAGAAATTCAAAATAAACCTGATCGGGGACGTTCATGATCGTTGGGAATTTCCACGTGAAATTTATAACCGGCAGCCATCCCAATGTGAAGATCCGGATTTACATACGTAAACACAATTTGAACACTTGGGTTCAGCGTCAAACTGGTGAAAGACAGAAGGCTCGCACTGTTTATCATGCCAAGCAGTAGATAATAAGATGGGGTAAGCACTTGCAGGGGGTAATCTGTGGTAAGAATTTGACGCTGACTCACTCTGAGATTTGGGGGTCTTTTAGGAGTTACTGACAAATGCGTATGGCCCTGCTCTCAGCATCTCTGCGGTTAGATAGGCAGGTAAGGAGGTGACAGTGTCTCTGAGCACATTTAAGAACCCATGCAGAGGGCAGTTCCCCGAGGCAATATCCATTTCTGAGCCACGTTAGAACTGCTGGGAGCCCAGACTCCTCCACCAGGCCTCAGGGGCCCCAGGAAACATGAGAACAAAAGAGACATTCTTCCTTCACCGTGGGGACCAGGGCACTCTTTATTCCTTAGATCACGGTAATAAGTAAATTGAGTTGGGCCATGGTGTTTCTCAAAAAGACTCGAAAAAAATTCCCTAAAGCACATGAGCCCTGAGAAAATCTTTCAAAGACATAAATTGTGGGCGGAAAAAAAAAAGATAATACAATGGTAATTTTTATTTACAAAGCCTGACTCCTGGCTCAGTCTACTGAAAGGCATAAAGCCTGGAGCAATCAGGTGACATCCGATGACAAACGAAGAAGAAGCCAAGAGTGGTGGCAGGTCAGTCCTGGGGGATTCTTCAGGCCTGGAGAGCAGAGGGGGGGCCTCCCCAGACCCATGTCCCACGTGACTTCCTCTGCGACCCGCCCCTCTCTCTACTGTGCCCCTGTAATGTTCCGTGATGAGCAACAAGCTAGACACACACTCGGGAAATTCGGAGCCCATGCCAGCCCCACTAGTGTCATCGGGGTCCAGGCCCACCTTCTTGTCCATCTTGAGCCAGGCCACCGTGTCCTTGATTGTGTACTGGAGGCCAAAGAACCAGGTTTCGCGAAGCCCCAGGGTCCGGCATACCAAGTCAAACAGGTCCTTCCCCTTCCACTTCATCTGCAAGGGAAGAAATCAACAGGGGAAGCCGGCTGAGTCTGAGTCGCAGTCTGCTCACAGGAAAAACCCTTTCCTCTGCAGTCCCTGGTTCTCAGGTTCCGAAAGGTGGGGACGACGCTGAGGTGGCTGATGAGCACAGAATTCCTAAATAATTGTGAAGCTTCCCACACAAAACCATGAGTGGGAAAATACCAATTAGAGCTTAATGGCTTAATCGCTGCAAAGCACACACAATACCTCCCTTGGACAGTTCCTTTCAGATCTTAATATCCCCAAAGCTGCTAATTTTGGAAGGCTGGTAAATAGCATCCGCATTTAGGAGAGTCGAGCTTCTCCAGTTAACCCGGGGTGAGCTCCCAGGGACATCCATTTCCTCGAGATTTTACTGTCGATCTTCTTTTTAATCACGACTCTGCCCTTCGATAGAAGGCTAGCTTTTTAAAATGTAAAGACAAGTTTTACTAGATATTTTTAAAAGCAATATAGGGGAGGAAGTTGTAATCAAAGTCACAAATCAAGGGGAAAAGGCACCATCAGAGACCAGCCAGCAAAGTCATGGTCTCCCCCCATAACGATGTGTAACGGAGGCCGGAGGGCAGGGGGTCCCAGCTATAGTCACACAGCAACTTCACAGGAAACCCAGGGGACAAACAGACAGGAATACACTGCAGTGTGCTGGTTCCACAGTGTTCCTTTCAGAAGGACCTGAAGCAATGGCTGCTAAACCCTTTTTCTCTGCTCTTCAATCTTATGGTTGGAAAAGCAGGTTCAATATCATAATAGGGGAAGAAAACACCCAGCAGCTTAGTAAATGTTGCCACCTTGTGGCTCTCCGGTTATATCACCCAGGATGTTCCCATATTACTCCTTAGTAGCCCCTCGCCCCGACCCCAGCGGCCCCCAAGTGTCAGGAGGACACTCGAATGGACACCCGGGTACACGGATGAGCGTGAGCCACATCACGGAGACCACGGTCACAGACAGTGGATTCAGATACTAAGAGGTCACCAAACATCGGAAGAGCAAGGCCACCCGACTTCAGAGGGGCGTCTGTTCTCCTCCCCTGATGAGAGAAATCTCCACCCAAGGTCCCGGCACATTCCAGATGTATGATGAAAAAGCACTGGGGAAAATTTTGGGTTCAGAGACTTCTTATAAGAGAAGGAAAAAAAAACAAACAAGCGAGGCCTCTAAGATTCGAGTCGTTTCTGCTAAGACCTGACTCTACAGAGGGCTTTTCAAGCAGGATTTTTCTATTTTTAATGTATGTGAGCGGACAGCGTGTTCCCTACAAAGCACTCAACGGGGAAGCCCATCCTGGTCTGTACCATCAACATCAATAGAGCAAAGGAGCAGCCTACACAGAGGGACACCAGAGGCTGCAGCACACGGACTTTCCTGGTGGTCCAGTGATTAAGAATCCACCTTGAAATGCAGGGGATGTGGGTTCAAGCCCTGGTCCGGGAACTGAGATCCCACGTGCCACAGAGCAACCGAGCCCGGTCGCCGCAACAAAAGATCCCGCTTTGCCGCAACGATGACCTGATGGAGCCAGATGCATAAACACTCAGCAGATAAGGGGTGGAGATGCGGGTTGGCTTTTGTCCTTCACAGGGGCCGTTTCTCCAAATGTCCCTCAAGCTCTGCCCCCGTCCCCTCTCTGGGACTTCAGTGGGGCCCCTGCGCCACCCCAGAGGTGGAGGTCTTTACTAGTAATGCTTGTTGGCACACCTGTGTCCCAGCCTGACTGCTGGACAAAGGGCTTTTTAATTCACGGCAGGTTTTTTTAATTCCTACCGGCAGACTTCACCGAAGAAATGTTATTTTGGAAAACAAGGAGCTTCAGAACGCCGATGATCCTCTTGTCTCTATTTTAAGCTGGCACATAGTATATAAATTATAAATGACTACTTTGCTACCAGATAATGTAACGCTTAAGAGCAGACATTAACTTGGAGAAGTGAAACACCCAGCGGCCCAGAAGATCAAGGTAAAGGTTCCCCATCCACCATAACTCACGGCCGCTGCTGGGCAGGCTCTGGCAGGCAGGGGCTGTCTGCTGGGGGATGTGCGGTGCATCCTAACTCCCGAGAGGATGCTGACTGGATTTCCTGACGTGGGAGCTTAAATTCTCAAACACAACCTCCTATCAAGGCGGTTTTCCTGTATTCCTTTCTACCTCTTTGTTTCCGAAATGCAAAACTATCTCTGTTGAAGGCAGAGACAATGTCTTTGTTCCCATGGGGCTTGCAATGAAGTGTGTGTGTGTGTTGGGGGGGTGGGGCGGTTCTCACACCAACACAGAATGCCTGTCTTGGATTTTCAACTTCGACTCTAAGAACTGTAGGATGTCAAATTGGAAACGAGTCTGAGTCATTAATTACCTACTGCAGACCTGTCCCCTTCTTGTATAAATAAGGAGACCTTCCTTGGCAGCCTGCTACAGCAGACATGGGCCGTTTTCTTAATGGTCTAAGGTAGGCAGACCCCCCCCCCCACCCCGCCCCCGATCGCCTATTTTCTGCTCTGTGGGCTTTCCTTCTGGCTTGCTCTCTACCAGCACTCCCCAGCCATCTTTTCCAGTAAGTGACTGGGGTCTTAACACTCTTCTCCCACCTTAAAATAAAACCTGTTCTTGCAAGGGCCCAATATTATTCCTTTACAGCTCAAGGTGAATTAAAGTCTCTGCTTCCTCTTATCATTTTTCTTTTTTTGGCTACATCACGCAGCTCGCGGGGTCTCAGCTCCTGGGCCTGGGATCGAACCTAGGTAGGCCATGGCAGCGAAAGCTCCGAATCCTAACCTAACTAGGCCACCAGCAAACCCCCTGTCCTCTCAGCTGATCTTTCAGCAGGCATCACAGAGCACATTCTATGTGTCAAACAACATTAGACATGTGAAAATGCTGGAGGCCTGTTCCCCGTCAGAGACTCAAGCGAGGACACAGGTGGGGAAAAGCTTTAAAGAACAGAGGAGAATTAGTTAAAGGAGGAAAGGGAATACGTCTCAGAACAAACAAATGTCCTGATCTCTACAAAGAAATGCAGGTCATCTGGCAGAGGTGAGACAAGACAGCCTGAACTTGGCGGGGTGTGGAGGGGACCGGTCAAAGACCCTCAGGCAGACGGATAATGGGATCGGCCCTGTATTCTAGAATGCACGCTGACAATATGATGGAGAATGGGTTGGGGGGCGTGTGAGTCTCTCAGTCGTGTCTGACTCTTTTCAGACCCCATAGACTATAGCCCAGCTGGCTCCTCCGTCCATGGGATTCTCCAGGCAAGAATATTGGAGTGGACGGCCATTCCCTTCTGCGGGGGATCTTCCCGACCCAGCGATCGAACCTGGGTTTCCTGCATTGCAGGCAGAGTCTTTACCGTCTGAGCCACCAGGGAAGCCCAAAGGAGACTGGAATCAAGAAAGCCAGAAGTGAGGACAACTCCCACCCAGAGGAAGGCGAGTGGGAAGGGGAGGAAGGCTGAGAACTGGAGAAGCATTGAGAGAAACACCTGAATTTCTGGGTTTGAGCATCAGGTGGCTCCAGGAAAGGAAGGCTGGAAGATGGGAGAAGCAGGAGCAGCTAATTTTGAGGGAAACAGATGAGTAATTAAGTTCTAGACAAAGTAAAGCTCAACTAAGGTGCCCAAGGAAACCAGGTAGAGGCGTCCTAAATACATCTGATTTTAAGTCTCCGCGCTATTTATAAAATAAAGTGTTCTATTCTCAAGTCATCAAGAGTCTCTCTTGGGTTACAGCTAACCTCCAGCGTGCTGTTACCTACATGAGGTTGCACTTTTCAACATGCCTTCCCCCAAAGGCTGGCGGGCGGCCTGCTCAGTCCTCTAATGTGGGTTTCTACTTCTTCACAGACAAGAACCATTGCTCACAGTTACTCCTGGCGATTCTCAGGACACCTTGCAGAAGGGAGGTCTTGGGTTGTGATGGGGCGTCCTTGGACTCGCCAGCACGTGACCACACCTGCCTCTAGTTCTGTCGCCGGTCGACTGAGCTGGTGGGCTCCTCGGAACAGGAGCGACACAGGTTATCTCTCCACACCCCATGGCGCCCGCCGAGTGTGTACACACAAGACATGGCAAATGATGGCTATGCGACAGAACACATTTGACCACTTAAAAAACCCTTGGCTCCAAAAAAAAAAGGAAAAGCCCTTCACTCTGGACTTCCCTGGTGGTTAAGACTCCATGCTCCTAAGGCAGTGGACGTGGGTTCGATCCCTGATTGGGGAACTAAGATCCCACATGCCCTATGGCGTGGCCAAAATAACCTTGAGGCTCAAAAGTGTAAACTAAAATGAACTGTTCATCCACTCCTTCAACAAACATTGAGAGAACACACGTTGTGTCCAAGCACCAGATGAGGTACAGGAGGTTAATGGGGAACAGAAGACAGTCTCCGCTCTCAGAGAACGGGCCCGGAGTGGAGACCTGTCAAGAACAGGTGATCATTCCTCTCCCCACACACAGGTCAGCTCCCAGTGTGGCTGTCAGCGCTATGGCACTGGCAGGGACATCAGGGGCAGGAAGGGACCCTCTACCTGGGAGGGCTGGGAAACTGCATCTGAGCAGGTGGAATAGGGAAGCCAAGTGAGGACCGGACTTGGGGAAGGAGGATTGAGCAGGGACGTGTGTGACAGGCAGAGGGAAGAGCGTATGCGAAGGTCTAGAGGCCAAACAGCTGAGACGGTCCTTGCAGGAAATGGCAGTACTGTTGTTCAGCGTGGCTGGGGAACACTTGCGATGCCATACTTTCAACTACCGTCTAAAACCAATTCTTCAGGGACTTCCCCCTTCCAGTGCAGAGGGTGTGGGCTTGATCCCTAATTGGGGAGGTAAGATCCCACATGGCTCAAGGTCAAAAAATTGGAACATGATATTGTAACCTAAGTAATATTGTCACAAATTCGATGAAGACTTAAATAAATAAACAAACCAATTCTTTGTCACCTAACCCTGCCTGTCTCGTGAACTACAGAAAGTTATCCGAGGGGCTGTTTCCTGCTTTCTCCATGCAATGGAACGTGAGCTCATACCCATTTTTCATGCACAGGAGAGAAATTAAACCATTACATAAGATGGATGCCTCTGGAGATTCGAGCTTAAGTCTTTCCAGGAACCAGCCTCCAAGGCAGAGAGAAACCATGGTTATCTAACCTCGGTATGAATCTCTTCGCTGCCACCGTGTGACCTTCGGCAAGTTATTGAACTTCCTTGTGCTCTGCAATGGGGATAATGAACAGAACCTGTCTTAGCAGATTGATCTCAGGATTAAGTGCACTGATACATTTTAAAAGCCTGAGAAGGCGCCGCAATAAATACTCAATAAAAGGGGGTGATTACTCATTCTAACCCCGCCTCTCCTCCCTACATTCGCAAGTGGCATCGTTTAAAGCCTCCCAGTCGTGTTCCACTTCACGGGTGATGGATGGCAGATCAGGAAGGGCATCATCAATTCTCATCGTGCTAACCACGCCGTCACTCACTTGACAAACATTTATTGAGCACCCACTACGTCCTCGTCACTGCGCTCGGCCCTAGGGATGAATGAGGGATCCGGGACAAGACGCTGTCCCTGCTCATGGCTGACGGGGAGGACAGGTGAACAGAGGAGGAAAGTGCGACCTGGCAAATGCTCACAGAACAGAGGACTGGGGGGACATAGCTCAGGCCTGGGGGTCTGGTGGGGAGAGAGGGGCCTTCCAGGGGAGATGCTGGGTCTGAGTTGGGTCTCCAAAGCCAGGTGGTAGTTGGTCCTCTGATACAGGAATGGGGGGAGCGGGTCGTGCCAGCCGGAGGGAACAGCATGTCTGCGGCTCGGGTCCAAGCTGTTGCAAAGGGAAGGAACGTTCTCTGCGCTTTGGTGTCTGAGGGGCAGCGTGGCTGTCCTGTCTGCAGCCCTGAATGTTCAGTGCCCTACCGAGTTTGCGGCTGCCGCCCTGTGACGGCTCACGGCCTCCGCGGCCAACTCACGCCCTCCTCAGCCCACCCGGGCCTGGGTCGTTCGGTCACTGTTTCCCAGTCGACAGGCCTCCCCTCAACAAGACCTGCCAGGTCTCTAAGGAGCCACGACCAGTGGGATGAGTTTCTTGTTTATTCATATTTTAATATTTATTTGGCTGCTGCATGCAAACTCTTTTTTTTTCCCCCATGCAAACTCTTAATTGTGGCATGTAGGATCTAGTTCTCCGACCAGGGATCAAACCCGGGGCCCCCTGCCTTGGGAGTGCGAAGGCTTAGTCACTGGACCAACAGGGAAGTCTCTTATTTTTTTTTTTATTAAAACATTTCCTCTTCTGACACCTGCTAGAACATAAGTCATTCAGGCTTTGCACTTATGGGCCCTTTTTTTTTTGGAGGGTTTGCCATTTTTCGCAAGCAGACTGCTAGAAAGAGAACAGCTCCTTGTGCTGGCGGATGGATTCGCTTGACTCCATCTCTTCCTCCACAAGGGACGGGTTCCACCGCCTCCCCTCAGCCCAGGGAAGAGGAGGCAGGAGCTCACTTGCAGAAAGAAGAGGGGCGGTGGAGGGAGTGAGAAAGGCCGTTTGTGGGAAGGAGCAGGGCTCTGGACTCCACGGCGTGTGGGCTCCGGCCTCCTCCTTCAGATGCTCGTGGCGCGCGGGGCAGTTGGCGGGGCGCCCGGGGCGTCTTGCTGCGTCCTGGCCGCACTCTCGCTTTATTTTAACGGGCTGCGGTGTTATTTCCCAGATCCACCCTGCACCTCCATCAGAGATGGATGTGTATGAACTTTATAAACAGGACTAAGTGCTGTCAGCTTGTTATTTTTGGTAGGGGCTGAATTTATGAGCTTTACCCAGAGTGAAGTGCTTGTCATTTATCAACCTCGAACGGTTTAAGGAAATAGCGCTAAGCACTTACGGCTCCGGGGCGGAGGACGTAGCGGGAATGCAGTGCTTTTCCTGCTGTTGGAAGCAACTGGCACCAATCACGTATGGGGCTGATGGGGGTCTATTAACTGGGGAAACGTTAGTAAAAATCCACGACCTCTTCTCACAACGGGCCAGGTTTAGACTCACAGTCCTAAAACGACCACTTGCTTTTTGGGGCTTTGGCAGACACGGAGTCGTATTTCTCCCACTGCTCTCTTTAACCCCTTGTGCTTGCTGGAGACAGCCACGCAGGGCGCGTGGAAAGCCAGACACGACACAGGAAGAGGCCACAAACAGAACAGGGCAAACTAGCTTGAAGAAGCAGGACCGAGTTTGACTGCCGTGCGTGAGATGCCTGAGAATCAGAAGACACTTCAGCTTTACAGAAGAGACTCAAGCCTGGAGAAGCTAGCAGAGAGGTTGACACCCCGTTTCATATATGTCAGGGGACTGGGTTATCAGCCACCCAAGCGAGGCTACTGGACTGGCTGTCTGCTCCACAGAAGACGACAGAACGAAGGGACCTGGCATTCACTTATCAGGGCTTCTCCTAATTAGCTCACAAGCTGCCCCAGCATTTGCCGTAAAAAGTGCCGAAAGGTCGGATCCTTGACAGACAGAGCAGCAGAGGGAACGGCGCCTGCCAGGGCTGAGGACGCGTGCCGCGTGTTTGCCATGGTTTCGGGAACACAGAGCCAGAGGGCTGTAACCGCTCTCAATGCTCATCCCTAACTGACCTCTGCAGCCACGGCTGCCCTACAAGAACCAATTCAGAGAACAGTTGACAATTTAAGACGTTTCCATACCAGATCCAAACCTAAGTATGACTAACTTTTATTTGTCTGTTTTGGAAAAAAAAAAAAACAGATGCCAGGGACTTCCCTGCTGGTCTAGTGGTTAAGATTCTGAGCTCCCAATGCAGAGGGCTTGGGTTCAATCCCTGGTCAGGGAACTAGATCCCACACGCTGCAACCAAGAACTCACATGGAGCAACTAGGACCCAGCATCGCCAAATAAATAAATATTAAAATAAAAAAAAGTCCAACACCTCTGTGGAGCAGATGTACACAGTGTTAAGAGTTATAAAGATGATTTTGCTGCACCGTAGTAAATAATGAGTTCCATTAAAATCTTTTTTGGTTTGCAGACTTCCTTGGTGGTCCAGTGGTTAAGACTCCATGCTCCAAAAAAAAAAAAAAAAAAGACTCCATGCTCCCAATGCGGGAGGCATAGGTTCAATCCCTGGTCAGGGAACCAAGACCCCACATGCCATACATATGGTCTGGCAAAAACAAAAACAAAAAAAAAAACCCGCCACCAGGCTTGTGTCTTATGTCTGTGTTCCCTATCATGGTGAGGACACATCACTCCCCCCCCTTTTTTTTGTGATGTCTCAAAAAATACTTTATTTTATTTTATTTTTTTTTAAATACTTTATTTTTAAAGAGAGGATTTTGCCCAACTGTAGGCTAATGTGTTTTGAGCAGATCTAAGCTGGGCTTCCCTGGTGGCTCAGTGGTAAAGAATCCACCTGCCAATGCAGGAGACTCAAGAGACCTGGGTTCAGTCCCTGGGTCAGGAAGACCCCCTGGAGGAAGAAATGGCAACCCACTCCAGTATTCTTGCCTGGGAAATCCCATGCACAGAGGAGCCTGGCGGGCTACAGTCCATGGGGTCACAAAAGAGTCAGACATGACTTAGTGACTAAACAACAACAAAGCTAGGCTAGGCTAAGCTATGATTCCCTAGGCTGGGTTAATTAAATGCATCCTCAACTATGATATTTTCCACTTGTTGTTCAGTCACTGAGTCATGTCTGACTCTTTGCAACCCCATGGACTGTAGCATGCCAAATTCCTTTGTCCTCCACTATCTCCCAGAGTTTGCTGAAATTCATGTCCATTGAGTTAGTGATGCTATCTAACCATCTCATCCTCTGCTGTCCCCTTCTCCTTTTGCATTCCATCTTTCCAAGCAGCAGGGTCTTTTCCAGCGAGTTGGCTAGGGCACACCACTCCTACTCAGTCATTATTTTTGAGGGAAAAGGGGAAACAGGATTTTAGCCAAAAAACAATCGTATCTCTGCTCCATACCAATCACGACCCCCAAATCCCTTATCTTGATCTGAGCAAAATTACTCAAACCTGAAACCACCCTTATACAAAACAAACATTTCAGCTGCAATCTTGCCCTGTCAGTTTCTGCCATAATCAACCACAGCAAGTAATCTTCCTCTCCCCTTCCTCCCATCATTGCTGTTAATATGCCCAATCTATCTAAATTATTGGTTTCAAGGCCCTCCACCAATTACCTCCTCTCTCCTCCAACCAACTGCCCTGCCTTGTTACAAGGCAGCCCGTGTCCTCCCAGCTCAGCACAACCATATGCTTCCATTTTCCCACAGTCAGACCTTTCTTAGGTCCCTTCCTTATCTCATCAGTCTCCTTGCCCAGCATATAACACCAGACACGTGAGTCAATATGCACTTTTGTTGTTTTAGTCGTGAAGTTGTGTCCGACTCTTTTGAGGTTGCGTGGACTGTAGCCTGTCATGCTCCTCTATCCATGGTATGGAAAAAAAAAAAAAGAATACTGGGATGGGTTGCCATTTCCTTCTCCAGGGTATCTTCCTGAATCAGGGATGGAACCTGTGTCTCCTACATTGCAGGTGGATTCTTTACCACTGAGCCACTTGGGAAATCCAATATGTACTTTACATACATGGAAAAATTGGGTTATCTGTCTTTCCCCAAGATGCCTGTCTTTCCTGTAGTTCTGCAGATCATAAACTCCTTGAAGGCAAGAGCTAACACACACTCTCTCTCTCTCTCTCTCTCTCTCTCTCTCGCTGTCGTCTCCTGGGACCCAAGCATACTGCATAATCAATTTGTGGCCACTTCACAAACACTAGTGGTTGGCTGATGATGTTGATATAATGATGATAACACCTGGATCAGGCTTCTGAGCAGAAAACCTTCTAGATAATGACTGCAATGAAGCAAGAATTTATGACGCTCCTTATTAAAATTCTAATTGCATAATTGGGCCTGAAGGTATAAATCTCTCCGCCCGCCTTTGGTGACACGTACTGATCTCTCTCTAAAAATACCTTGCCAAGGAAATCTAAATCTCAAAGAGCCAACCAAGAAAAATTTCCTCAGATACAAGAGACCAGTAGGAAACAGATCATAGCACCTTAGGGAGCTGCAGAAATGTTTTAAACTAGAAGAAGTCTTTCAAAACAAAATGAATTATGGGTTTTTTTTTGGGGGGGTGCGGATTGCAGAGACAACAGTCCTTAAGTTTGCAGCTTCTCGCATGTCTCCTGCTTTAGTGGAAACAGGTTCTGGCAGCAGCTGTGAGCCCACAGAGGGAAGTCAATTCCTAAACCGCCCCTTCTGGGAGACTGCCCCTTCTGGGAGACTTCCTAGCTGTCCAGTGGTTAAGACTATGAGCTGTCAATGCAGGGGGTGCAGGTTCGATCCCTGGTTGGGGAACTAGGATCCCACACGTTGTGCGGCCCAGCCAAAGATATTTAAAACAAAAACAAACCAAAACTCTGCCCTCAACGACCCACAACCGTGGGTGAGCCACTTGGCTCAACTGGCCCTTGGTTTCTCCATCTGTCAATCTCTCATGGCCCCCATGCAAGGCTTAGATTTTTATGATGCCATGAAAAAAGAGGGCTTGAAGCTTTGAAAGCTGGCTGACATGACAAAGCAAAAAGAATCAGTAGTTTATATACTATAAAAGCAGTACAGTCCTCCCAAAGCGAAGAAGACAGTCTCTGTCTTTGGAATTTAGCTCACAACATGAGGGCAATCACAGCCTTGTCAAACAACTATAAAACACCCAAACCTGCTGTGCTGGGAAAGTCACTTAACCTCTCTGGGTCTCGGCTTCCACAATCGTCAAGTGGGCTTTCAGGATTAACACCCCCCGAGTCTACGAGATTCAGACGGTCTTGTGTAAACCGTGGAGTACTTTTTTCGCTACTGTAATAAATTTTCTTTTAATCCTTTAACATTCCATTCTGTATCTCAAAATCATTTTCAGGGATGTCAATGACACTTAACAGTTAATTTCAGTGCTCTTGCTACATTCTTTTCCCTTACTCAGTTTCTGTCATTGCGATCATGTTCATTACTCCTAATAATCAGGGGTTGTCTTATAATAATGAACTCGCTAGTGTAACAAAAACTGTGATTATCATGCTAATGAAAAATAGAAGCTTTTTAGCACCAAGGTTGCTGTTGATATTCAGCAATTATCAATGATTACAAATGTTTCGAACAACCGAGAAGAAGAACTCTATGGAGAGCTATGAATAGGAAACAAGAGTAAATTCAATGCCAGTGGCACAAAGCTCAATTTCAAATGCCTCAACATGAAGTAAGATGAACAGACTCTGAAACATCGCCCATGACCAAGCATTACTCAATTTATACCCTGGTCTCTGCGGAAATTGTAGTTTATATTTAAAATTGCGCTTCTTAAAAAAAAAAAAGAAAGAAAGAAAAAAAAAGCCATCAGCACAAGAGAGCTAAAGCATTATGTGTTTATGCAAACCACCTCATGTAGAACCCAGACCCTAGCCTGGAAAGAACGTTTAGACGTTCTGTTTCTGGCTTGATCTCTCGATTAGGGTTCACAGTCATTAATCCTGGAGAAGGAAATGGCACCCCACTCCAGTCTTCTTGCCTGGAGAAGTCCATGGACAGAGGAGCCTGGAGGGCTACAGTCCATGGGGTTGCAAAGAGTCTGACACGGCTGAAGGAACTTAGCACGCACGCACAGTCATCAAGGAGAATGACACTGATTTTAACAAGGGTGGGAGGCATCGGTGCGAGTGAGTAGTACTGGTTAAAAAAAAGTCTGCAGGTAGATGAGAACTACTGTAGGCTGAAGTCTTTTTAAACTTATTTATGAGACTGCTTTAATCACAGATCAACAGGAGTAGGATACTAGATAGAAACACGATTGGTGAATTTAAAACCACAGATCAGTTCAGATCAGTTCAGTAATGATTCCAGGCTTCAGTTTTAAGTTTTACTTGAAAGTCAAATTTCTAACTGTGGTGCTGGAGAAGACTCTGGAGAGTCTCTCAGACTGCAAGGAGATCAAACCAGTCCATCCTAAAGAATCAACCTTGAATAGTCATTGGAAGGACTGATGCTGAGGCTGAAGCTCCAATACTTTGGCCACCTAATGGGAAGAACTGACTCACTGGAAAAGACCCTGATGCTGGGAAAGATTGAGGGCAGGATGGGAAGGGGACAGAGGATGAGCTGGTTGGATGTCATCACTGACTCAACAGACATGAGTTTGAGCAAACTCCGAGAGATAGTGGAGGACAGGGAAACTGGCGTGCTGCAGTCCATGGGGTTGCAAAGAGTCGGACATGCCTTAGCGACTGAACAAAACAACAAATTATCAAAACTACTAAAACCAGGAAACTAAAGCTGGCAAGGTGGATGGGAAAGTCAGAAGTAATGTAACTCACTAACGGAAAGTTGTGAATTTTCCAAGCAAGGTTCAAATTTGGCAAAGCAGCAGAAAAGAACAGTAGGGAGACTCGGGAAGAGGAAAAAGGCCCCATTTCTTTGGAAACGATGTGCTCTGACTCCACCTAGTGGGGCCCAAGGATTCCTGAACTAGATTCCTAAGCGCCTCAACGAGGCACAGGTGACTGAAGATCTGATTAAAAGGTTTTTTTCCCCTGCAGTCAGCACTAAATTGGTAATAAATTTTTGCTTGCTAAAAATGTACTAAAACATGTGGACTCAGAATCTTAATCAGACAAAGCACAGACAGGAGGATGGAACACATCATCCTGTAACAAACCAGAGAAGCCTCGTCACCAGCTGGCTAAAAAAATGATTAGCAGCTCGGAGAAAACTCAATTCTGGGTTTTTAAGACAGCAAATACTTTAACTTATGAAATTAGGAATAAACAAGTACCAAAAATGTTCTTGGATAAGAACGCAAAACTAGCATGAATAACTGGAGAAAAACAAAAGAGAAAAATTCCAAGATGACACATAGGGAACAAAGGAATGGAGGATAATTAAGCATGGCAGAAGAGTCCTACTGTCATCGCGGACATCAAGCTAAATAGAGACCAATCATAGAGCACATTACAAAAAAAGATCCTTAAGTATATGGCATAGAGCTCACTATATTTAGACTAACTGTAGAGTCTAGAAGGTCTACAATTACCAATGCATGGATAACCTGAAGAAGATTCAGAGAAAATGAAGGAGGTGACTCAAGGAGAAAATTCACAGTGCCTCTAGCATGAGACCTTTCCTCTTTATTCCCACATTCCTGACTCGAGATGACAGAAAACGCTAATGTTTGGGCTTCCCTGGTGGCCAGCCGATGCAGGAGACAAGGGTTTGATCCCTGATCCGGGAAGACCCCACATGCCTCAGAGCAACTTAAGCCCATGCACCACTACGGAGCCTGCGCTCTAGAGCTGCGACTGCTAAAGCCTGAGCACCTAGAGCCCATCTCTGCAACAAGAGAAGTCACCTCAACAAAAAGCCTGCGCGTCGCAACGAGAGAACAGCCCCTGCTCACCACAACTGGAGAAAAGCCAGGGCTGCAATGATGACCCAGCACAGCCAAAATTACATACAATGAAAAAAATATATATGTATGAATGTTAAATTAAAAAAAGCTGAAGAAGCTAACGTTTACCAAGTACTTACTATGGTCAGTGCCTGGGCTAAGTGCCTATGAAGGTCTACCTTATTCATGCCTTAAAACAATCCTATAAAAAAAATACTATTATTCTCATCTTACAACCGAGGTTTAGAGAGGTAAATCCAATCACTCAGGGAGTAGGAGGCGGCGGCAGGGCTTCCTTCCACCCGAGCCAATTTGCCACTTCTACCAGGATGCTGGCTCTTTCCCTGAGCAGTATCTATCCGGCCCTCTAGCAGATTTTTCTCATACCTGCATGCTCAAATCCTGACAGGACTTCCTACCTAAGAAGGAAATATGAAACAAGAGAGTTGTGTGATGAGCTTCTTCTGCCCACATCACCTAAAATAGGATGTGCAGCTGAGGGCCTTGGAAATCGAGTTCCTCCCTGTTTTACAGCTGAAGAACTGAAGCCTGGGAGGAAAAAAAAAAGAGAGAGAGAGAGAGAGATGTACCCAAGGTCACAGAAGAGCTCCGCTGAGAAGCCGGGATTCAGACGCCAGTTTGAACTCCCTCCTGGAAGACAATCACTGGCCTCAATCTTGGGGTGTCTAGGATTTAACATCTTACTGGAATCACCAGAGCTGTTCTTTCGGTTTTCCCATTTTGAAAGTTCCACCTGTTAGGTGTATGTCCACTTGTATGATGGGATGATCTGTAATGTTGGTATCTAACTCAATTGTAATTCCACATGGGTATGTGAAAACGTTTGGGAAGCCAACCAACAGGACAAGGAGGCTTTGTTTTCGATATAAGGTGATGGTATTAGGCTCTCTCACAACTCAATTTCGAGAAATTTTTCATATTTGACTCTTCTAACTGATAGATTGAATTACTAGAGTAAAATTCCAGTCTAGATAAGAAATAACAGAACCGTTTAGCCTTCTGGCAAACTACGATCAGCACCCACTTTCTCAAAATGATAAATATCAAGTCTTTCAAGTGGAAAAATTCTTCAAAGCATCAAGCCAATTGTGAATGCAGCAAGTGGTGCAAGAAAGAGATTTTTGCCCCCATCTCTGCAGCAAAAAAGTCTGAACTGATTAGTATAAGGCATCTCGATTCACATGTTAACTACCAACTGGTTGTGACATTGAGTCCTTAGAAAGCCACCTACATCTGACCTCAGTGAGGCCAAGAACTCAAGTACCATCTCTCCTTTGTTTCAAAATGCATCTACAGGCTCCTTGCATTAGCATAAAAATAGAGTAGGAGAGTAAGACTAGACACTTGTGAGTTCTTGACATCACCATAAATCAAACTACTGTTACTTTCAACAGAATATTGCGCTTTTTTTTTTTTTTTAAAAGCATTTAAAAGAAATGTTTCTGGCTGCACCGGGTCTTCCTTGCAGCACACAGGATCTTTAGCTGCAGCTTGTAAACTCTTAGTCGTGGCAAGTTAGGATCTAGTTCCCTGAAAAGGGATCGAACCCTGAGCCCCCTGCATCGGGAGTCACGGCAGTCAGTGCCCACGGGGACCCAAGCCTCCTGTTTCAGGATGACTGGAGTCCCGTCCTTCCTGCCCAGCACTAAGCATTCCATGCGTCCTTACAACAATCTCGCAGGGTCAGTAATATTAGTTCCATTGTACTGATGTGCAAACTGAGGTCAGGAGAGTTTGAGCATCTTATCCAAGCTGTAGGCATTTTGGCTGGAGTTCAAGCGGGTGTGTGTCTTGTTTCAAAGTCCGCGCACTTTTTACCACTGCTTTGTTCGCTTAGTGTGGCTTCCCTGGTGGATCAGGCAGTAAGGAATCCGCCTGCAATGCGGGAGCCCAGGCTTGACCCCGGGGTCGGGAAGATCCCCTGGAGGAGGAAAAGGCAACTCACTCCAGTATTCCTTCCTGAAGAATTCCATGGACAGAGGAGCCTGGTGGGCTACAGTCCATGTGGTCACAAAGAGTCAGGCACGACTGAGTGACTAACACATTGGACCAGCAGCATTGGCGTCACTTGACAGTCTGTGAAAAATGCATAATTCTCAGGACTTCCCCGGTGGTCCAGTGGCTGAAACTCTGCAGGCTTCTCATTGGCGTGGCTTCTCTTGTACAGCACGGATTCTACGGCTCGCAGGCCCAGTAATTTTGGCGCTCGGGCTTAGTTACCCGGTGCCACGCGGGATCTTAGTTCCAGGGCCAGGGATCGAACCTGTGTCCCCTGCACTGGAAGGCGGATTCTCATCCACTGGACCACCAGGACGTCCCTGAAGACTTTTTTTGTTGTCATAACTCGGGCAAGGCAGGTGTGCTACTGTCTTCTGGGGGGCAGAAGCCAGAGATGCTATCTATACGCCACGCAGTGCACGGCACAGACCCCACCACAAAGAACGCTCTAGCCAAAAGGCCAATAGTGCCAAGGTTGAGAAACCCTGAGATTACCGCTAGTATTGTCCATCCTCTTTGGGCCTGGGGTCTGTGTAAAGAAGAAAAACTGACAGCTTTTCACTGCAAAATTATGACTGAAGGAATGTCACTAAAAATTTCTGTCCCTGTGGGTCAGGCTCTCGTAACAGGTACCAAACAGTAACTTCAATCAGGGGTCAGTAAACTATGGCTCACATGACAAGTCCAACCCACTGACTATTTCTGTGCAGTCTGAGAGCTAAGAACGAGTTTTACATTTTTAAGTGATTGAAAAAAAATGTAATAACATTTCCTCACTTGTTAAAATTATATGAAACTAAAATCTCAATGTCCATCAAGAAAATTTCATTGGAAAAAAAGCCATATCCATTATTTTTCATTTCAAGAAAGGCTGCCCTTTTTTTCCCTTCCCCCACCACGCTGCTCGGCATGGCATGCAGGATCTTAGTTCCCCAACCAGGAATCAAACCTGTGTCCCCTGCAGTGGAAGCTGGGAGTCTTAACCACTGGACCACCAGGGAAGTCCCAGATTATCAGTTTTACACTTCTTTTGTTGTATTTATTCCTAAATATTTTATACTTTAAAATATATATTTATGTATTTATTTGGCTGTACCCAGTCTTTGTTGTGGCAAGTGGGATCTAGTTCCCTGACCATGGATCGAACCTGGGCCCCTACACTGGCAGCATGATGTCTTAGCCGTTGGACCACCAGGGAAGTCCCTATTTTATACTTTTTGATGCTATTATAAATAGCATTTCTTAATTTCATTTTCAGATTGTTCATTGCAGACGTACAGAATTACATTTAATTTTTTAAATGCAGAATTTCCATATCATTTTTACTTTTATTTTTCAATTAATTAATTTATTTGGCTACATTGGGTCTTATTTGCAGCACATGGGATCTTTGTTGTGTCATGCGTTTCTGCTATAGGTCCAACAGTATATTATATACAAATAGCATTGTATATTATATACAAAATTACTTTTTACAATTGCATCTCACGTCACTGAAAAGTAGAAAGGAGAAAAATATATTTATACTGTCTTTTATAATTCTTTAATTACCTTTACGGGTGCTCCTTGATGTCTTTCATTTGGATTTGAATTACTATCTTTTATTATTGCTATCTTCAATTACTTGCTTTCAGCCTGAAGAACTTCCTTTAATATTTCTTGTAAGGTGGGTCTCAAAACAACAAATTCTGGTTTTGTTTATCTGGAAAAGTCTTTAACTTTACTTTTGAAAGGTCCGTTTCATTTATAACCAGCTATGTTGGATATAGAATTCCTAGTTTACAAGCTTTTTTCTTTGAGTACTTGAAACGTTATACCACTGCCTCTGGCCTCCATAGCTTCTGCTGAGAAGTTAGCTGTTAATCTTACTGGGGTTCCCTTAAAAGTGCCAAGTCGTTTTTCTCTTGCTGCTTTCAGGATCTTCTCCTTGTCTGACTTTCAGCATTTTTACCATGATGTGTCTGTGAATCTCTGTATTTGTCCTCCTTGGAGGTCACTGAGCTTCTTGAATATACTGGTTATTCTTTTTCAATTAATTTAGGAAGTTTCAGCCAATTTGGGGGGAATATTTTTTCTCACTCATCTCCTTCTAGTAGTTGCATTACATATATGTTGATGCACTGAATGATCCTCACATTTCTCTGAGGCTCAGTACATTTTTCTTCATTCTTTTTCTCTTTACTCTTCAGCTTCCATAATCTCCATCAATCAATCTTCAAGTATACTAATTATTTCCTCTGCCAGTTCGAATGTACTTTAAGCCCCTCTAATGAATTTATTTCAGTCATTGTATTTCCCAACTCCAGGATTTTAATTTGGCTCTTTTCATAATTCCTGTCTCTTCTATTGGGCTTCCCTGGTGGCTCAGTGGTAAAGAATCTGCCTGCCAATGCAGGAGACCTGGGTTTGATCCCTGGGCCGGGAAGATCCCCTGGAGAAGGAAATGGCAACCAACTCCAGTATTCTCACCTGGGAAATGCCATGGACAGAGGAGCCTGGCGGGCTAATAGTCCATGGGGTCGCAAAAAGAGTCAGTCACGAATTAGCCACTAAACAACAACAACAATCTATTAATATTCTCTAGGTGATGCAAAAATATCATTATACCTTTAATCATGTTTTCCTTTAGTTCTGTGGACATATTTATAGCACCTCTAGGGAGTGGTTCTCCACCCTCACCCTGGGCATGTTGTTATTTGCTTGCTGTTGAGTAACAGCCTGGACTGTTCTAATGAAATCTATTTCCTTCTCATGGTGTTAAAGCCTATGTTGTTGCTCCTCAGGGAGCCATATCTTTGGGTTTGCCCAAAGTCACCCAAGATGACAATGGTCTTAATAGGACACACTTCCTCTCTTTCCCTGATCACACCCAACTGTTGAAAGTTAAAGTGTTAGTGGCTCAGTCATGTCCCACTCTTTATGACCCCTAGGACAGCCAGGGTCCTCTGTCCATGGGATTCTCCAGGCAAGAATACTGGACTGGGTAGCCGTTCCCTTCTTCAGGATATCTTCCCAATGTCGGGATCAAATCCAGGTCTCCCTCACTGCAAGCAGATTCTTTACCATCTGAGCCACCAGGGAAGCACCCAACTGTTACACTCCCCAATTGTGATATATTGCTCTATTATTTCCAACAATACCCTAGAGCATAACTTGTTCTACAAAGTAATCCAATCAAAAGGTGGCTCTTCTGAAAGAACCATTTCTGAGATCAGTGTCTGACATTTTTTCTGACCAGGAGGGCTCTTCCCAGCTGTCTTACTCTCCTGCAAACTAGCTGCCTACAGTGGTATCTTCATTAAATCCACAAATCTCCTTCCAAGTGCCTTTCACCAAAACCTTCACAGTTCTAGAGAGCACCCTTAGGCATAAATACTGCAGTCTCTACTGCAAATGAAGTCAATGCTTTTGGGAAGAGATTAGAAGCTAAGGGTTTTAAAGCCTGCTTCTCCCTCCAGGCAAAATCTCTGAGCTCTTGATAGAAGTTCGCAGGGGTGAGTTTGAAGTCATCTCAGTTTGTCTCTTTTGGTTGGTACCACCCATGGGGATAGAACCACTGGGAATCCAGTTTTCTCAGTGAGCAACACCCAGAGTACACAGGACTGAGCCTCAGTATCAAGCAGCCTTGGGCAGGAGAAGCCCTAAAGTAATGCTCCTCTGGGAAGAAAGCTGTCGGACTGGGAGCTAGGGTGAGGAGGGAGCCCAGTGTCCTGGGTTGCAGCTGTCCAGAGCTGAGAGCAGGAGGGTGGCAGTGGTCTTGGTTCAAATATTAATACCACAAACTCTTGCGACTTTCCCTGTGGTCCAGTGGTTAAGACTCTACTCTTTCACTGTAGGGGGCGTGGACTCCCAGTTGGGGAACTAAGATAAGGCATGCCTCCCGGCCAAAACAAAAACAAATACCACAAACTCTTGCCTTTCTTACCGAATTTTCATAGATTTTCTTGAGTGGATGTTTTTTCACTTGATGCTTGCTTGCCCTTAGGACAATTTCCAGAGGGGTTAAACTGAGTTGTTTGGAGAATTAAGGGAATGAATGTCAGACACTTAAGTATTCAATAAACGAGACCTGTTACAGGACAGAAACTGTATGGAAAGTTTAAGATACCATCACTTTCCTCAAAGAATTTTCTCTAGAAAAGTTAGGCTGTGAAAAAGGGAAACAATACAGACTTTCCCAATGAGATGCAACTTTTAACACCTATGGTTTATTATATCATCTTATAAAGTTGAAACTCTAAAGAGCCGGAGCTTAAGCGTGACACTGAGAACTAGAATTCGCTACCACGGATGCTTTCAGACTTATGCAGTTGCAATGAATGAAAACCTTCAGGAAGTGCTTCCAAACCCGAAAGCCCCATTGAAAAAAGGCAGTAATTATCTCTAACGTGAGGATTTGGGCCTAGATGGCCCCTTCCGGATCTGGCCGACTCTATATTTTCCCAGAGATGATATAAACAGAATCCCGAAGCTTCCACCTTGACTGTCACCCCGGCAAGGGCGCCCGGGTCGGTGCCGTACCCAAACCACTGCCGGATCCCAAAGGGCTGCCCTTCGTCGCAGCCCGTCGGGGCTGCCGGCCAGTTACCTCGCAATTGAACTCCATCTCCGCGTCCATAGTGACGATCCGCACGGTGAATGTCTTAGGCTGCTTCCTCTTGAGCGAGCTGAAGCTCATTCGGGAAGCGATGGCCCCGGCCATGGCGCGGGGCTCAGGCGCAGGACCCTCGCGCCCCGAGGCCTGCGCTCGGGACCTTTTAGCCTCCCTGGAGGAGGCGCACAGGCCTCAGGGCCACCATGGTGGCCGGCCGGCCGGCCCGGGAGATGTCTGAGCGGCGCGGGCCCCCAGCGGCCAGCATGGGCCGCGAGGACCCTGCCCAGGAACGGAAAGGGGAGTCCCGGGGGCGGACCCTGACGGCCCCGGGCAAGGATCGCGATCGGGGACCGACGGGACGGGCACGGCCCGGCTCTCCGGGACTCGGGCCGGGGACGCTGGGAACGCCCGCGGACGGGGCCCCTAGACGGCGGCTGCCCAGAGCCCGCGCGCCTCTCAGCGGCCGACCGAGGTCTCAGGGCCGCGCTGCAGCCGGGCGCGCACGTGCGCGCGTGGCTGTCACCGTCCTCGCTCCGCGCGCCCGCGGGAAGCGTCCCCTCCCCGCAGCCCCCGGCCTGCTCCCCGCCCCGCCCTCGGGCCCCCAAGATCACTACACACGACGCAACCAAACCCGGCGGCTGCCGCCCGGATACCACGGTTGGCTGAGCGCTCCGAGGGAGACGGGACTTTCCCGCTGTGTCCCACCCTCCCCGGCAGCACTTCACCAATCGGAAGTTCAGATCTAACTGGAGGCGCGGGCCTGGGCTCGCCGTTGAGTGGCTGCGGTGGCAGTCACTCCGAACGCTTTTGTTTTGTAAGGGGTACGCCTACTCTAGCAAGACTGGTTGAGGTGGCTGAGCCCCGCCGACCCTTTCCCGGGGAAACACGTAGAGGCTGGTACCCGGGCGCGGGAGACGCGTCACCCCGTGCTCCCGTGAGGGGCTGCTCTTAGGACCAAGTCGGCGCCGTGTGTGGCGCCCCAGGGGATCGTGTTTCGGACACCGGGTGGATAAGCCTGTTGAGCCCTTAATTAGTTACGTGTGCTGACTTCTGTGTTTCTCAAACTCTCAAATCACTTGTGGAGGCCATTTAGGTAGCCAGCGCTTACCCACCCCACCCTCCCTCCTCCCCGAAATCCCTCTGCTTCTTTTTAGGAAGAAATTCTAATTATTACCGAGGGTTATCGTTGTTGTTCAGTCGCTAAGTCGTGTCGGAGTCTTTGAGACCCTATGGAGGAAGGTGGGTAATAATTGTCCCTATCCCACGGGATTGTTGAGGCGTATAAAGCTTTAGAACGTGGCTGGTCATTTTAGGTCGAATCCTATGAAATTGCTCTTTTTGTAGATACTTTCCACCCCCCACGCAATGCAAGTATTCTCGGGAAATTCCCTGGCAGTCTAGTGGTTGGGATTATGGGCTTTCACTGTGGGAGTTCAGTACCTGGTCAGGGAACTAATATCCTGCAGGCTGCTGGGGCGTAGCCAAACTAAAGGAAAAAAGAAAGCATTTTTCATTTTTTACTGTGATTTCCAGTTTTGGATCATAAACACATATTATGTTTCAATGTCCTCAAGGGTTATATGGATGTGTGTGTGTGAGAGAGAGATGGGGAAATATAATTTTCTTAATTTAAAAAAATGTTCAATTTTAAAATGAGACTTAATGGTTGAATACCTGAATGGCTGAAGGAGACACATTCCACAAATGTTAGCCGTTAGCATCACCCCCACCCTACAGGTGAAGAAACAGAAACTCAGCATGACAGAGTTACTTGCTGGCTATCATACACACAGTGAGAGGCAAAGCTGGAACTCAAACCCAAGCCTGTCCCCCCAGAGGCTGCAGGTCTTTTACTCTGCTCTCCTCCCCTGGCTGTTGTTGTTCAGTCGCTAAGCCGTGTCCAACGCTGTGACCCCACAGACTACAGCACACCAGGCTTCCCTGTCCTTCACTATCTCCTGGAGTTTGCTCAGATTCACATCCCTTGAGTCAGTGATGCCATCCAACCATCTCATCCTCTGCTGCCCACGTCTCCTCCTGCCCTCAACCTTTCCCAGCATCGGGATCTTTTCCAGTGAGTTGGCTGTTCACATCAGGTGGCCAAAGTATTGGTGCTTCAGCATCAGTTTTTCCAATGACTATTCAGGGTCAGTTTCCTTTAGGATTGACTGGTTTGATCTCCTTGCTGTCCAAGGACTGTCAAGAGTCTTCTCCAGCACCATGGTTCTAAAGCATCAGTTCTTTGGCTGTTAGCTTTCTTTATGGTCCAACTCTGACAGCTGTGCATGACTACTGGAAAAACTATTGGTGGCTTCTAAATTGCCTGTTTCAGCCCCGAGATGGTGAACTACAGTTCGAGAGCACTCAGCGGAGGCTGTGGCTATAACTATACTAATAGCATAAATTAGCTCTTCCCTGTGGGCCCCTGTGGTGCCTGTGAAGCACCCGCCAGGCCCCAGGAATCATTGGCTGGCATACCCGGCAAGGCTGCCAGGCTGCTTTGGGGGAACTTTATGTCCTGCCAACTGCTAGCAAATTTCCCCACCAAACTGATTGTTTAGGGCACTGTGGGCTTAGCGTGGGAGTGTCTTTATTTTCATTGGTTTGGTTCCTCCCTGCAGGTGGGAAAACCAGGCTGGATTCTCCTATAGGCTCCCCATAGGGACGACTAATCAGGGCTTTAACCCAGGGCCAAGATTGCTGGCAGAAAATAAGTGACTTTAGGAAGGAGTAGCATGGGGAGGTGGATCAGAGGGCAGGGACTAAAGATGACAGTAATGGCCAGTAATAGCTTATTTTTATGGAAGGCTTACTAGCTGCTAGGCGCTGGGCTAATTGGCCAAACATCCCGTTGAGATTCCTGGGGGACCTCCAGACAGATGTGTGGGTCTGGACCTCAGAAGGGAGACCAGGGGCATGAGTCAAAATAGATGTGGTAGAATATTATGCTGGCATTAAAAGTTCTGTTCACAAAGAATAAATAGAGATGATAATAGCAGGTAGCAAATAAGTTTATGAGAAGGAAAAATTTAGGTAGGGCTCGCTAAGAAAGACCTGACATACAGACACCAGTTACTAAATATCTGTGGTGTGAATAAGGAAAGGACATAAGGAAATACGGTCTCAGCCTATGGGAACAATGTTATTAGCTGCCATATATTTAAGTGCTTACATAAGGTACTTTGCAAAGTGCTATGAATTCTTTACTTCTGATCTTTATCAAAACCCAACTTGGTAGGTATATATCCCTTGTTTATATGTGAGGAAACTGGATAAGGATGAAATGAAGTAATTTACCCCAAAGCATAATTGGTAGATTTGCAATGTGCATATAGGACTGTTTCTAATCCAGATCTCACCTGACTTACATTTTGTTCCTTCATTCTTTTAGAAGATCAGTGGTGCTCCAGGTGACATCTTTTCCCTCCACGAGGGCATTTGACAGCATCTGGAGATTTTCTTTTTGGTTGTGACAACCAAGAGGTGCCAACTGTCCCCTGTATGGGAAGGTCAAGGATGTGCGACCTGGGACCTAAGACTTCTGAGGTCATAGTTGGGATGTTCCAATGTGCTACCTTGAAGCACTGAACCTGGATGAAAGCAGATAACAGCTCCTACCCGAATAAGTGTGAGTAAGAACCTACGAGGCCTCAGGAACCTTGTAGAGAGCACCTCAGTGGTGCTCTCTCTCATTTAGGGCCTGGGGTTGAAGATCCTTGAATTTGCCCAGGCTGTCACCTGCAGTGTTGGAAGCAGGCAGACCTGAGTAGGAATTTCTACCTTACCTTGACCTTGGGCATAATTTAGCTTCTCTGAGCCTCAGTTACCTCATCTGTAAAAATGAGCATAATAATAATATGACATGTTTAAAAGCCCCTCTTAAATGGAAATTAGTATTTATTGAGTGCCCTCTGTGTCTAATGTGCTGTGTAACCTTGAAAGGGTCTTTACCATTTCTGGACGTCCATTTTATCCACACTTAAAATGGGGAGAATAAGGGGACTTCCCAGTGGTTCAGTGGTTAAGAATCTGCCTTGCAATGCAGGGGAAGTGCGTTCAATCTCTGGCTGGGCAACTAAGATCCCACAGGCCACGGGCAACTGAGCCTGCACACCACAACTATTGAGCCTGTGTGCTCTGGAGCCCACATCAGCTAAGACCCAACATAGCCAAATAAATAAATAATTTTTTTTAAATGAGGAGAATAGGAAATGGGATTGCAAATAGCAAAGCCTCACAGCACACATAAGTGGAACTTTAACTGGGGTTCATTTTCATATGCATGCATTTGATTTAATTCTCATGATTATGTAGGTTATTAAGCCCATTTGACTGTTAAGAAAACAGAGGGACCCAAAGCTGAGTTATTGGCCAAAGACTGCACAACCAAATAGAGAAACAACCTTGATCCCAAACCCAGGTCTTTAGCCTGGGCCCCATGGACTTCCAAGGACAGCGCGCTGCAGGTTACCAAGGGTCCTGTCTGCTGCAGGTTACAAGGGGTCCTGTCTGCAGCAGGCACTGAAAAGTGACTGTTTTCTGGCCTAAAATTCATGCTTATGCCTATTCATACTTATGCATGTTAATGTGTTCACCAACCTGGAAGCTCCCTAAACTCCACCCATACTTTTGGGATTTTTATGGAGGCTTTATGTAGGCATGATCCTTTATCAGCTCAGTTTCCAGCTTTCTTCCCCTTCCAGGAGGATGTGGACTGGAAAAGCTAAAAGCTTCATACTTCTAACGATGGCTTAATCTTTCTTCTAGTCTAGCCCCCGTTTAGGGGGCTTCCCTGGTGGCTCAGTGGTAAAGAATCTGCCTGCAATGCAGGAGACCCAGGTTCGATTCCTGGGTGAGGAAGATCCCCTGGAGAAGGAAATGAAAACCCACTCCAGTATTCTTGCCTGGAAAATCCCATGGACAGAGGAGTCTGGTGGGCTGCAGTCCATGGGGTTGCAAAGAGTTGGACACGACTTAGTGACTAAATGACGGCAACCACCCCATACAGGAGCCCACGAAGCATTACCTCATTGGAGCAAAAGATGTCCCCATCACCCAGGCAGTTCCCAGTGATTTAGAGGCTCTGTGTTGGGAACCAGGGTCCAAGACCAAATATCTGAACAGGAAGGGCTCCTGGTGCTTTTATTACTTAAGAAATTACAAGAGCTTTAGAAGCTCAGTGCTGGGAACTAGAGGCAGAGACTAAAGATTTTCTATTATTTCACAGGACACAATTCAACCCATAACATTCCCCTTCTAGGGGTGGGCTCCAGGAGCTGTATTTATGCCAGGATATCTGGGGAGGTCCAGGGAAGTCACGTTTTTCAAGAAGGATGCCTTCTATAAGCTTTACATGATTCAAAATGTTGTATTCAAAAACTCATGTTTCCCCGTAGGAATGAATGTGAAGGAAGCAATAAAATGCACACACACACAGTTTGTAAATCAACAGCCCATCTTACCATATTTTTGCTTTTATAAAAAAATTTATTATTTATTTGGCTGTACCAGGTCTTAGTTGTGGCACGTGGGATCTTTAGTTACAGCTTGACTCCTTCGTTGTGGCATGTAGTATCCAGTTCCCTGACCAAGGATTGAGCACGGGGCCCCTGCATTGGGAGCTCAGAGGCTTAGCCACTGGACCACCAGGGAAGCCCCCCGTATCTTTGCTTTGTATTTTTGCGGCATTATCTCTACCTGTGGACACTCTCCTACATTAACAACAGCACCTGTCTGAGAGCTGGTTCAGTCTTCCCTGTGTTTTATCACATCCGATAGCTGCTCCAAAGTATTGATTTGGGGGCGTGATTTTCAGCATTGGCATACCTACTTTGCGAGTGATATTGTCGAATGACATTTTTATAGCTTTTTAATTCGGCAAAATAACAGCTCAGTGCACAAAAAGCAGTCGCTGGAGTCCAAAGTGCGCTAACCATGGGGTGCTTTGCTCTGAGTTGACAGGAATGTGGTTGTTTCTCAGCTGCAGCAGCTCTGCCCGGTGGCCGCAGGGTGAATGCAGCTTATCATTCATTCCACGCTAACAGCCTCGAAATGGTTTGGTGTTTAACAAGGGAAAATGTTTTCTTTCTCTTCCATTCGTATGATTTCCAATATGTATACATGGAGTGGCACTTTGATCGTGTTTTTATGTGGCACTATGTCAAAGTCCCATAATTCATGTCTGCACATGACTTATCCTGCAGAAAGGCTGGGACTTGGCCGTGTGGCTCATGCCCGAGCTGAGACATAAACGCTTTCTTGTCCTGTCACTCCTGTTTGGGGGTCTCATGGCTGGAGGATGCAATTCTCAGAGAGCAGTCGGGCCCGGGCATAAAAGCCCATCAATAAGGAGTGGGTGACACCGCCACAGCTGGCTACTTTGTCTCTCTGCACTTCTGCAGCCCGCTCCGTGATGATCTATTTGTCCCAGGGAATAGACGGTGGCAGGTTTGTCTATATTTTACACTTATGAACCTGCCTGCTCCTTTTTGCTCCATCTGTCTTTGTCCCCGGTTCCTGTCTTTTCATTTCACAGACTGGGCAGCAGGGCTTGGCAATGAGTTATGAAGGTAGATTCCATGAGGGTGGCTTTGGGAAAGGAGGGAGGGAGGGAGAAAAAATGGGTCAGCTCCCTGCAGAGAGGGGAGGATGAACAGGTTCAGGAGAAAGAGATGTCACAGACTCTGGTGGGTGGGTGGGGAACTCGTAGGGGAGGGAGAGACCCTAGGACAGAAAAACAGTGATGCTGGGGAGACATGCTTATAGGTGATGGCTTGGACATCTGAGTCCAATCCCAGTAATTAAGCTGGGCCTAGTGCACAACCTAACTGTAGTAGCCAGCCGCCAAGAATCTTTCTGGTTTTAATTTCTGGATGCCCTGGGTCTTCATTGCTCTGTGTGGGCTTTCTCTACTTGTGGTGAGCGGGTGCTGCCCTCTAGTAGCAGCCCGCAGGCTTCTCACTTCGGTGGCTTCTCTTATTATGGCACGCAGGCCCCAGAGCACGCGGGATTCAGTCGTTGTAGTGCACTGGCTGAGTTGCTCCTCAGCCTGTGGGATCTTTCTGGGCCGGGCAGGGATCAAACCTCTCCATGTCCCCTGCATTGCAAGACAGATTCTTTTTTTTTTTTTTTTTTTTTAATTTTTTTTTTTTTTGCAAGACAGATTCTTAACCACTGGACCACCAGGGAAGATTCCTCCCAAGAATTTTACACGTTGGTATTGACATCCTTGTAAGGCCCCCTCCCACATGGAGCAGGGCTGACATGTGTCACCAAAGAGATATTCAGAAATGACAGGGTATGATTTCCAAGGTCAATTCACAAAGTCCTTGAAGGTTCCATCTTACTCTATCCTGGATCACTCGCTCTGGGGGAAGTCACCTGCCATATGGTGAAGACACCCACGCAGCCCTTGGAGAGGCCCATGTGGCAAAGAACTGAGGTCGCTGGCCAAGAGCCCCCACAACCAGCACTGATTTGCTAGGCATGTGAGCAGCCCACCTTGGAAGCAGATCCCACAGCCTCCGTCAGGCCTTCAGATGACCACAGCCCAAGCCAACATCTTGACTGCAATGTGGTGAAAGACCCTGAGCCGGAAGAAGCCTGGCCAGCCACTCATTCGTGAATTCCTGACCCATTTGGAACCGTGTTAGCTCATAAGTGTTCATTGTTTCAAGCTGGTAAATTTTGGGATGATTATTCCACAGTAATTGAAAATGGTCTAATTATATTACTCCTTACTTGCAGAATTGTCATCCAACATCCATCTGGTTTACTGCCCAGAATGCATGGTCCACGGGGCAGGGACCCATTCCCACCATGTGCCGAGTTAACAGGCATTGCCTGTCACTGAGTGCCACGAAGTCAGCCCCCCCGCCCTGCTCCTTCCAACAGAGTCAATGGGGTTAGTTAAGCAAGGAAAAGATTTTGGGGGTGGAGTGGATGTGTGAGCCAGGGAGAGGGAAAGAGCCATGGTTAGAATGACCATACATCCCAGCTTGCCCAGCATAGAGGGGTTTCCTGGGATAGGGGACATTTAGTGTCCAAACGGGGACAGTCTGGGGTAAACTGGAGTGAGCTGGTCTCCCTAACTGGGGTGGGAATGGAGGTCTCAAAGCTGCACTTCCAGTGAGCCGGCCAGACTGGTTCGCTTGGCCTGGATATGGAGACTCATCCATCTGATCTGGTCAGGGGTGAGAACGCGCTCATGGAGGACCTGGTTTGATCTTCCTATCCCACTCAAACAGTGGGAGATAGGAAGATTGTCTTAGAAATGCCTAGTCTAGGACTTCCCTGGTGGTCCAATGGTTAAGAATCTGTATGCCAGTTCAGGGGATAAGGCTTTGATCCTTGGTCCTAGAGGATTCCACCTGCTTTGGAGCAACTGAGCCCTCCCCCCCAAGAGCCTATGCTCTGAATCAAGAGAAGTGCCGGGAGTGAGAAACCGTACACCGCAACTAGAGAGTAGCAGCCGCTAACTGCAACTAGGGAAAGCCTGAGTGTAGCAACAAAGACCCAGTGCAGTCAAAAATAAATACATTTAAAAGAAATGCCTAGACCAGCATGGGGAGGCTTTAGGCCAGCCCTTCCTCATTTTCCCCAGCAGAGATGGCCAGAAACACCAAGAGTTTGGAGAGGACTCTCACACCAGACCTGGAGGATAAGCCCTTCCCTGTCCAGGGGTCCTGGCTGCCCGTGGCTTGATAACCTAATGACCAGTTAGTTGCTGTGCAGCGTCTGTTGTCACAGTCCAGTGACAGGTCACCAAGGCCATCCACTCCTTGTACTGAGCGGGAAGATGCCTCCACGTCATCTCCACCCTCTGATGACACCTGATGTTGCTGAACAAGTCTGAACCCATTCCTTCCGGGGGGCCCTTTCACGTACTGTGCACACACTGCTTCCTCTGCCCAAGGCTCTCCTTGCCCTGCTTCCTGCTGGCAGACTCTCTCTGCTGAACCTTTAAAGCGTTAGTCACTCACTCGTGTCTGACTCTTTGCAGCCCCATGGAGTGTAGCCCGCCCAGCTCCTCTGTCCATGGGATTCTCCAGCAAGAATACTGGAATGGGTTGCCACTCCCTTCTTCAGGGGGTCTTCCCAACCCAGGGATCGAACCTGGTCTCCTGCATTGCAGGCAGTCTTTAACGTCTGAGCCACCAGGGAAGCCCAGCCTAGGTCTAACGTCAGGCCACCTGTGAGGCCCAGGGAGCTGTCACGCCCCCCTCTCCTCACCGGCCACACTTGGTTCCTCCACCGCAGGACACCAGTGACATGTTACTTGCTGCACCTCCATCTCCCCATCTGAGCTTTTCCTGCGTGAGTGTGTCTGGGAACGCTTCAGTCATGGTCCCTTTTGGTTCTTCTAATAACCCAAGGAGCAACTGGGCCCAGCTGTGTGTTGACAGAGAGAGTAACCTTCTGCCTTAGGTATAAAGCACCAGCGATACAGTATCTTCATTGCGTTTCTTCTTTTGGTTCTGCCTGTGTATCACAGTTGACTTAGGTTTTTTGTTTATCATGGTAATATACAGTATCCTTTTAAAATAAATCCTGCAAAGAATACATATTCATTGTAGCAGCTTCAGAAAACACAAGGGAAAAAAAATAGTACAGGCCTCAATTCCTTATAGAAATTATCATTGACCCTCAAAAGTCTATATAGAACCTCACATTTTCTCTTCCCCCCCAATATAAGTCCTTATAGCTCTCCATATTTTTTCATAGCCTGTATCACAATTGGCAAAAAATATTTTTGTCTATATTTTTCACTTTTTCAGCCAATATTTTTAGCATGTCAGGCAAGAGAGGGGAGAGGGGTTAGATCTAAGGTCTCTGCCCCAGGGGGGGTCAATGCCAATTTGATTTTGTCTCCCCAGCCAGGCCAGGCCTCAAATTCCAAGAGGGCTGGGGGCTTGTCGTTCTGGCCATGTTTGGCCTCTCAGGGCTCAGCATATGGTCTAGCCACGTGGACTCAACATTTGCTGAAGGAATCACAAAATTAAAGCCTGCCAGGGCACTCCTCCACCCGAAGCATATCAGGAGGGAACTACGGTCAGCCTCAGCCTCAATGGGTGGACAGTCTTTTGGGGGGTGTGTACAAACATATTCTCTGGAAGTTATTAGGCTCCTGCTGCTCCCCCCCCATAGGGTCTGCAGGCATCCGCTCCCACTGAGGTCTGTGACCTGGGGGACCGTGGGCTGGGAGAGGACTAGTTTGGAAGTTAGGCACACGACCTGGGCAGAGCAGGAGGAGGGCATGGAGCTCCAGGAGGCCCAGGCAGAGATGGTATAGGGGGATGGAAAGGAGAAAAGGAGATGATGGAGAGAAAGTGTCCCTGCAACCCAGAGCCTTGTCCATCTGTCTCACGTTGTTAGGGGGTTTGTTCCTTTCAGACTATGAAAAACGGTACCTGGGCCCCACCCCCGCAGAAATTCACAGGCGCACAGAACTGTATACCATTTCAAGCGGGGTTACTGACCCTCAGCCGCTTACCCTGGAGGGCCCCTTTAAGAACTCCTGGAGTTATTGTTCAATGCTCCCATTTTACGGGGTGGACACTGAGGCCCAGACTGGGCGAAGGGTTTGCTCCAGGCCACAAAGCAAGTCTGTAGCAGAGCTGCAGCGGCTCGGAGGACAAGAACCCGGACCTCTGCCCTGCATCTGCGTTGCGGGACGAGCGGGGACAACGCCCACCTGCCCGGCTGGCGAGGGAGGCGGGCGAGCCGGTGGGGCGGGGCTTCCCCACGTCCCGCCTCCGCTGCCGGGTTCGGGGGCGGGGCCTCCTTCCAACCTGCAGCTCTCCAACATGGCTCCGCGTCTGTGCAGCATCTCTGCGGCGGCGCGGCGGCTGCTGGGGGGCCCGGCGCCGGGCCCCCGGGACGTTGCGGCGGTGGCTGCGGCGCGGTAAGAACCGGGCTGGGCCTGGGGCGGGGCGGGGCGCCTGGGGGCTGCAAGGGTGAGAGCCAGGGTCTGGGCCTGGGGGATGGGCAGAGACTCGGGCTTGCAGTCTAATGGTTAGAGGCCGAGGGCGAATCTCTCAGCCTGAGGAGGAGGTCTGGGCAATGAATGGGGGAGGTGGGAAAGGTGGGCGCAGGGCCTTTGCCCTGCTGGGTACTTGGCTCTGGGCAGAGACTGAAGGACAGGGTGAATGGGAGGGGCAGGCCCTGGGCCGTGGGGAGTGGGACCTGGCCCAGGGCGGGAGCAGTGGCCATTTCCCCGGCCTTTGCCGTGATTGTGAGATGGGCGCCCCGGGGGACTTCTACGACAGGCGGCTCCTCCCTCGGTTAGTGCTGGGGGTCAGAGGTAGGGGAGCCGTGGAGATTCCCGAGGGCCATGGCTGCACAGATCCTTGGCTCCCCAACAATAAACAGCACACGGGGAGCAAAGGAAGCCTGAGAAAGGGTGGGAGTTCCCAAGGTCACTCCCCCCGCCGTCCTGTGGCGGCACCGAGTCTGGACCCAGGCCTCCTGACACCCCTGTGGTCTTTGCGCCGCAGCTGGTGGCCTTCTTGGGGAGCGAGGCAGGCTGGACCAGGCCCTGAGCCTGGCCTTCTGTTTGCTCCCTCCCCTGGGCCTCCCTGACTGGCCCTGGGCGGCCCCGCCCTCCTCCCTCTGGCGCCCTGTTCTTCCCCCATCTCTGCTCTTCCCACCCTCTACACAGTTGCCTGTCCCTCCCACTGGACCATCACCTCATCTTTCTGTTTCCCCAGCCCTTGGCACAGGGCTCAGGACAGTGTGTGCTCAAGAACAGTTGCCAAAGTGAGGACACCTGTCCCCCAACCTGTGGAAAGGAGGCAGGGGTCTGTCCTGCCCAGCAGCCTAGGTGTGAAGCTGTGAGTTTTGTTAGACCTTGCTGTAAGATGTTATAGAGTGTTGTGCCGTTGGGTCAGGGAGGCTGGGGAAGAGGAGCCAAGTGCGTGCCCTCACCCTGTTGTTGAGTTGCTAAGTTGTGTCCAACTCTGTTGCGACCCCTTGGATTATAGCCTGCCAGGCTCCTCTGTCCATGGGGTTATCCAGGCAAGAATACTGGAGTGGGCTGCCATTTCCTGCGCCAGCTTCCCCACCCACCCTTGTTGTTGTTCACACACTAAGTTGTGCCCGACTCTTTGCGACCCCAGGGACAGGCTTCCCTGTCCTTCACTATCTCCCAGAGTTTGCTCAAACTCATATTCATTGAGTAAGTGATGCCATCCAGCCATCTCATTCTCTGTCACCCCCTTCTGCCCTCAATTCTTCCCAGCATCAGGGTCTTTTCCAATGAGTCAGCTGTTCGCATCAGGCGGCCAAAGTATTGGAGCTTCAGCTTTAGCATCAGTCCTTCCAGTGGATATTCAGGGTTGATTTCCTTTAGGATGGACTGGTTTGATGGCTTAGTAATTGGGGAGAAAGCTCATGACATGGAGAGATCCTAGAGTTTGCCTTGCGCCTACACACCCAACTCAGCCTTTTTCAGTGAGGTGACCTTGCATGAATTGTTTGGCCTCTTGAAGTCTCAGATTCCTCATCTGTAAAATGGCGGTGAGAAAGTAGGATGATTTCACAGAGTTGTTGAGGATTAGTAGTCATGTGTGTAAGGTACCCAGCGCTTGGTGAACTTGTAACAAATGTTGCCCCTTGCCCAAGCCTATGTCTCAAGCAGTGTCTTCATGAGTCCCTCATAATGTCAGGGCTGAAGGGGCTTTGGGAAGGTCATGTGCTATGAGCCCCTCATTTTCCAGATGAGGAAATCCCAGCTGGGGGTGGGACCTCACTTCTCTAGCCTTACAGAACTGGTTGGTGGTAGAGACAGAACATCAGGAGACCACAGGAGGAACCTAGGCCGTATAGGCAGCCTGCTGCTCCGTAATCTTGGATGAGGTGCTGAACCTCTAGGGCCCTTGGTTTCCTTCTCTCTGAAGTAGGACTGGAGGTCCCTGCCAGGTGTTTTCTGCAGGATTGCTGTGAAGGTGCTTGGATTCATACTTATCAAGTCCCTCAAGGACTGCTGTGAAGTTACCTGTGCGCTGGTTCCCACCTTGGATATCTGGGAACATCCCCTCCTGCCAACTTCTGTCTGCCCCCATCTCTCTCTCTCAGGAGTCCCTAGAGGGGCCCTCTGGCCTCTTGAGCTCAGAGTGGGGCTACTGGGGTTCAAATACAGTGTGGGCTTTGAAGTCAGACGGACCTGGATTGAAATCCTCTTGGCCATTGGTTAATTGTCCTTGAATAAGGCCTGGTACATCTCTGAGCCTCATTTTTCTCTGTTTTGTTTTTGGTTTTGTTTGTTTTTGAGCCTTATTTTTCTCAAAAACATATTGTGAAGATCAGTTCTCAGCACACAGTAAGTGCTCAATATGCAGCAGTTGTTATTGCTACATCAGTAATCCTGTTGTTAAGAGGACTTTAGTTCTCCCTGTATGTTTCTAAAGACATAATTGTGTGTGTGTGTGTGAGTCACTCATCATGTCCAACTCCTTGTGACCCCATGGACTGTAGCCCACCAGGTTCCTCTGTCCATGGAATTGCCAGGCAAGAATACTGGAATGGGTAGTCATTCCCTTCTCTCAGGGACCTTCCCGACCCAGGGATCGAACCCAGGTCTCCTGCATTGCAGGCAGACTCTTTACTGTCTGATCCACCAGGGAAGCCCGAAAACATACTTGTGGAGCAGTAAACAGAAACGTGGTCCTTTTCTAAAGTCAGCCGACTCCAGACAGAAGAGTGTTTCAGAATATGCGTAGAGCCAAGCTTCCTAGCATATCAATCTAGAACATTCCACAGCAGTTTCATGTGGGGTGGCGCCAGACCATTGATCCCTGTTGAGAGTGCCAGTGTATCTCTATAAAGTTCTCATCTGGGGCAGACATTTGTTCAACAGCTCCCAGGCTAAAAGTGCTGTGCTGGGTATCCTAGGGGGTGGAGAATGTCCGCTCCAGGCTGAGGGGGAAATAGGAGAGGTGGGCTTTTTGTTTGTTTTTTGGCCACGCAGTGTGTGGGAACTTAGTTACCCACCAGGGATCTAACCCACGCCCCCTGCACTGCTGAAAGTCCCAGGAGATGTGTTTTTATGGAAGGGGTTGAACTGGTTTTTCTAGGCCTAAGGGGCATTCTTAATACAGTTTAGATAGCAGGATCTTTGGTGTTTCTGGGGTAATTTACTGAGATTACATGAAAAAAGAAAGAAATTGGGGCGACCTTAGAGCGGTGATCCTTGAGCCTGAGCATGCATCAGAATCCCCTGGCAGACTTCTTAAAACCCAGATTGCCATGCCCGCCCCCGAAGTTTCTGTTGCAGTGGTTCTGGGTGGAGCTGGAAAAGCTTTAACAAGTTCTTAAGTGAGTTAAGTGAAGTCGCTCAGTCCTGTCCGACTCTTTGCGACCCCATGGACTGTAGCCTACCAGGCTTCTCCATCCATGGGATTTTCCAGGCAAGAATCCTGGAGTGGGTTGCCATTTCCTTCTCCAGGAGATCTTCCCGACCCAGGGATTGAACCCATGTCTCCCGCATTGTAGGCAGGCGCTTTACCGTCTGAACCACCAGGGAAGTCAAGTTCTTAGGTGATGCTAATGATAGGGAATCTTGGATCGGTGGTCACCAAATTTAGAAGGGAAGTGGGGACTTCCTGGCGGTCCAGTGGTTAAGACTCCACACATCCACTGCTGGAGGCATGGGTTCAATCCTTGGCTGGGGAACTAGGAACCCACAAGCTGAGTAGGGCAGCCGAAAACAAATAAAAAAGAAAAATGTTTTTTAAAAAGGGAATTGACTTGAAAGCTTGGCAAAATAGATTAGAGCAAGTGGAGACATCCAGCCTTGGTTTACGGGCAGTAGGGAGCAACAGAAGATTTTCAAGTGGACAGATAGCATCACAACTGTGGTACTTTACAAAACCGATGGGCAGGTTAGGCAAAAGGAGGACAAGTGGGAGCTAGGAGATCAGTTAGGTAGGAACCGTGATGCTAGCTGCCCTGCTGTGTCTGCCTTTCTCTCTGCAAGGCACATCCTGTTGCCCTTACAGGTGAGGAAAATGAGGCTCAGAGAGGTGACGCTGAGCTGGGATTAGTCCTGGGTTTGTCCAGAACCTGTGCCCTTAGGCAGTAACTCTGCTGGTGGTGGGGGGGGGTAGAAAGGGGCCCTGCGTCCCCAGTCCACACACGGAGCCCAGGTCCACCCTCTGTCTGCTTTCTTTACCTCCCAGGTGTCATCATTTTCATGCAGCTCTGTCTTAGCTCCCCCACACTCCTTCACTCATTTCCCCAGCGTGGGCTGAGCATGTGCCATGTGCCCGGCACTCCTCCAGGCCCTGGGGAGACGGCGGGGATGCACAGGAGAGAGAGCATCTCAGGCTACAGGGGGCTGCTGCCAGTGGGAGACAGCAAACAGCACATAATAAACCCCCAAACTCTACAGTGCGTTAGAAGGAGCTATGGAAAAAATAGGGAGCACGGTGAGAAGGGCTGGGGAGCTCAAGGGCAGGAGAATGTTGTGATTTCATTGAAAAAGTGAAATTTGAACTCTTGAAATGCGAACCGACAGATGCTAGCTTCAAGTTCAGACCCTGCACTGGGATCTCCTTGAGACCTGCAGAAAAGATCTTTGGAGATAGGCTGCTCGGCTCTGCTCTTTTGACACGTGGGGAAACCGAGATGCGGAGGCAGGAAAGAGGAGACTGAGGTGGGAAGAGTTGGGAGCTCCTGGACACTCCCCCCTCACTCCCTAGCACCCAGGCTCCAGGCTGTCTCTCCAGGGCTGGCTGCTTGGCTGTTTATCTTGGTCAATGCTTATGTTAATAAATTACTCAAGGCCCAGTCCTGGAGCAAAGGTCTTGGTTGACACAGAGTAGGAGTTGCTGTCCTCTCTGTCATCACCCCTTCCAGGAGAAACAGCCTCTCTACATTCAAACCAAAGGTCAGGTCCCTCTACTGGTGGCTTTGTTAAAAAAAACACCTGCTTCTCTATAGTATCTCCCTAGTGCTAGTTCTCCCGGTTGGTGCCTGATCTGAGGGTGGAGCTGGCTTTATGGGAAAGAGCTCTGGGCTCCTGCCTGAGCTCTCTGCCCCAATTTGCTGTGTGACCTGGGACAAGTTTCTTAACCCTCCCACCCATGACCTTCTATTTTCTTATCTCAAAAAATGGGGATGTGAATAGTATTAACATTACACTATCGTTGTGTAGATTCATGGTACTGACAAGCTGATCACGGGTCCCTGGCAGAGGCTATCCTCAGCCAGTGTTAGCCATAGTGAGGCTGCCTTATTCTGGTCCCGTTTCCACAGACCACATTGGCCATCTGATGACAACTGTCTTTTTTTTTTCTTTTTTTAAATTAAAAATTTTAAAACATTGAAGTGTAGAGTTTCCCTGGTGGCTCAGATAGTAAAGAATCTGCCTGCAGTGCATGAGACCCAGGTTCAATCACTGGGTCAGGAAGATCCCCTGGAAAAAGGAATGACTTTATGTGTGTGTGTGTGTGTGTGTCTGCCTGCAGTGCATGAGACCCAGGTTCAATCACTGGGTCAGGAAGATCCCCTGGAAAAAGGAATGACTTTGTGTGTGTGTGTGTGTGTGTGTGTGTGTGTGTGTGTGTGTATACACTTTCAATGGCTTTTTATATATAATGACTTTACATATATATATATATATTCTTTTTCAGATTTTTTTTTTTTTTTGACTGCATGGTATGTGGGATCTTAGTTCCCTGACCAGGGATCAAACCCTAGCCCCCTGAAGTGGAAGTTCAGAGTCTTAACCACTGGACCACCAGGGAAGTTCATGTCTTTTTGTTTTTAATGAAGCAGTACACACACAACGATAGAAAGCCTATGAATTCAGAAATACTTAAAAGTGGTTTTTTTTTTAGCTTTACAAAAAATTATCATGAGGAACGAAAAGTTTAACCATCTTTCTCTTCCCTCTCTCAGGTAAGCAAGATTAACGGTGTGGGGCTGAGAGTTCCCCAGTGGTCTAGTTAGGACTCGATGCTTTCACTGCTGTGACCTGGGTTCATTCCCTGGTCAAGGAACTGGGATCCTGCAGGCTGCCTGGCATGGCCAAAACCAAACAAACCAACAAAAAAACAGTTTGGAACAAATCCTTAGTTATCTTTCCTCTGTGCTCATACAACTATATCATCATATTTAAGATGCTGTTCAGATTTTATCAGTCCCAGTGCTCAATCCATATTTTGGAGAAAAGCAAGACTTTGATTTGCAAGACATTTATTCTAGCCACAGAAAAGGCTCAAAAAAGAAGAGAACTTGCTGATGGGGCCCCCACAGCCAGGCTCCTGGACTGGAACTCATCTAGCAGGAGGCTGGCGGTTCAGGCCTGGCTACAAGCCTCACCGCTGCTGCTAAGTAAGATGATTTACCACCTCTGGCAGCTTAAACATAACCCCACCCCTGCTGGAACCTTGTGTGGGGTAGTGCAATTATGATCCGGCAGGACCTGGTGATTGGTTCCCCTGCTCTGAACAAGGCATGTCATTCATTCATTCAGCAACGTGCACAGGGCAGGTTTTTGTCAATTAAGCGTTGGATGAATGAATGAATGAATCTTGCCTTCTGATGCCTTTGACTCCCTCTATCTGCTTTCATCTGTCAAATCAGCCCTGGAGATTTGGAAAGTGGCCAGATCACCTCCATTGGAGAGCTCACCCAGACTTCCAGGGGCCAAATTCAGGCTCACTCCTCTGGGCTCTCCCAGAAACCTCTGGCTGTTAACTGTGTTCCAAGGTCCACTTCTCCCCAGCAGACTGTGACCTCCTCAAGGACAGAGCGTGCGCGTCTCAGGTGCTCCATTTGTGGGGGCTGGCATCAGGCACAGGCCAGGTGTAGTGTGAACACTGGAGGACTGTGAGTGCAGGCTTCTCATCAGAGGGGACAGAAATTGCAAGGAAAGCCCAGAGTGAAAGTCTGGTGTGTTCAGAGATAGCACACGTGGAGGGCAGGATACACAGGTACGGGTGGACTGGAGGGGAGGCTGCAGGGTAGGCTGGGCCGTCACAGGTTTTGGACACCAGGCAAGATGTGTTTGGGGTTCACCCTTTTGGCAAGGGATACAGTTGCAGGGTCCAAGTGGAGGACCTCTTGGAAGGGGGTGAAGGGGAGGCAGGGAAGCTGGAGAGAGAGGCGGGAGGTGGGGCTGCCTCTCCTGGCCTCCTGAGGCTCTGCAGAGTTTCAAGAAGCGAACTGGGCAGCCAGGATCCCCGTGGCTGGCTCCAGTGACATGAACTCCACTGGAACTGCCATGGGATTCCATGGCCCCATTCCCAGAAAAGTGGGTCACCAGCCTCGGGGAGCAAGGCGTCTGGGCGGATGGAAGCAGTTCCCCCTTGAACTCCTCTGCCCTGCAGCTTCTACTCCAAGGACAATGAAGGCAGCTGGTTCCGGTCCCTCTTTGTACACAAGGTGGACCCCCGGAAGGACGCCCACTCCACGCTGCTGTCCAAGAAGGAGACCAGCAACCTCTACAAGATCCAGTGTGAGTGGCTGCTGAGTCGGCCGACCTGCCTTCCCAGGGGCCTTTGGGGGCCTGTGAGGCTCCTGTTGGGACTTGAAGAGGGTCTGGGACATCTGAGCTGTCCTGGGAGCCCGGGCCCTGTGGGGCTCCCCCGTCCCAGCGTCCCACAGACACCCCATCCCCCTCGCTTCAGTGCCCGCTCTCTGTCCTTGGTTGCAGTTCACAATGTGAAGCCCGAGTGTCTGGACGCCTACAACAGCCTGACGTGAGTGACCCTAACCCTCCTGTCCCTGCCCCTGCCCGGATGGGGGACTCTGTCCCAGCCCTGTTCCCCCTGCGCAATCCGGGGGCTGTAGATTTCAGAGCCACACATCCTCCCGTGCAGCCTCTGCATGTTACCGTCCTGAGGGCCTGAGTTGGAAGCCTTATCCCAGGGGTTCTGGGGGCTGGTGTGAGCCTTTGCCCTCTCTGTGCCCACCCCCCCACCACCACCACAGGGAGGCCGTGCTGCCCAAGCTGCACCTGGATGAGGACTACCCCTGCTCGCTCGTGGGCAACTGGAACACGTGGTACGGGGAGCAGGACCAGGCAGGTGAGCTGCCCACCCCCCACCACAGGTGGCTGCCCTCCACTCCCCCTGCACAGCGGTGCCCGAGGGGTCCTCAGCGCAGTCCTCAGAGGCTTCCTCCCCTGCTCACACGTCCGTGATGGCTCCCTCTGCCCTTGAGGTGGCCCACGAGGCTCTTGAGCCCTCCCCTGTCCTGCCTCGGGTCTCCTCTTCCCACATCTTCCTGCTCGCTACACCATCCCACCCCAGACTCCTTTCCGTTCTTCAGGTGGACAGGTTTTCCCTCTAGTTCCAGGCTGTTGTTTCCACTGTTTCATCAGCCTGAAGCTCTTTCTCCCTGGCCTCCTTTTCTTGGCTCACTCCTCTGCTGCTGCTGCTAAGTCACTTTAGTTGTGTCCGACTCTGTGCAACCCCATAGACGGCAGCCCACCAGGCTCCCCCGTCCCTGGGATTCTCCAGGCAAGAACACTGGAGTGGGTTGCCATTTCCTTCTCCAGTGCATGAAAGTGAAAAGTGAAAGTGAAGTCACTCAGTTGTGTCCGACTCTTAACGACCTTGACTGCAGCCCACCAGGCTCCTCCATCCATGGGATTTTGCAGGCAAGAATGCTGGAGTGGGGTGCCATTGCCTTCCCTGGGTCACTCCTCTACTCACCTTTTATTTCGGTGTAGACATCACCTCCTCCTGGAGGCCTCCCCTGATTCCCTCCACCCAAGCTGAGTGAGGCAGCTCTCCCGTCTCCCCAGCCCCCAGGACTTGCCTCTCCACAGCCTTGACCATGTGCCCTGTTGTGTCTGCCGCCCAGCGGGCAGGGCCCCTGCCTGTCTTTCTTCACCACAGAATCCCCAGGATGCCGTACATATTTATGGAATGAACAGGGCCTCTTGTCTGAGCTGGTTCCGTGCAGCTTCAGGAATACCCCCAGCGGGCCCCATGCCATGTCAGTTGGCACCAGCTGTGAGGACCCACACATGAAATTGGTTCACTCACAGCGTCCCAACAACTCCGAGGGGCCTTGGCGTTTAGATCTGTGCTGTCCCGGGAGGTAACCACTAACCACATGCAGCTATTTAAATTTAAATTGGGTAAAGTTAAATAAAAAGGAAAACTCAGTTCCTCAGTCAGCAGAAGCCACATTTCAAGTGCCCATTGATAGAAATATGTGACTCGTGGCTCCCATCTTGGTCAGCACAGCTGTAGAACTTTTCCATCATGGTAGAGAGTCCCTTCAGACAGTGCTAATTAGACTGCAGATAGGACAGGGGGGTCCTCCGCCCTGAGAGAAGGTCCTCTATGCTTCCCTTGAACACTCCCAGCAATGGGGAGCTCACTATCTCACAAGACAACCTATCTCATCCTTCAATTGCCCTGATAATAGTGGTTTTTTTTTTAATCTGTGATCTGCAGTTAGTTAGATTCTCTTAATCATTTATTCTGTTTCAGTAATCATTGACACATTGATAGTGGGGTAAGAAAAAGCCATCTGTCTTCCATTGCACCTCTTACAGTTTTCCCATTTTTAGGTACAATTTAATCAGTTTCTGCAGTACTTCTTGGATTCTCCTCTTAAGTATTTGCTAATTGAGAAATGAACTTTGAGTAATGGGAGCTTGAATTTTAAAGCATGTCTATATTTTGGGTGTCTTGAAGGGTTTTGCACCTTGTAGAATCAGGTGGGGAGCAGACCCCCTGAGGAATCCACATTTTAATGAATTTATAAGAACCCAGTACAGAGGCTGTGATGAAAAAATGCAAATGGCACAAAGAATTTTCATTGGAAAGTAAGCCTTCCTCCTGCTCGAGGTCCTGAAGCCTCAGTTCTCTGGCCCAAGGGCATCTCCTGTCACAATCTCTTGGGTCTCCGTTGAGAGACGGTGCACAGACCAGCATGTCTGTATATGTCGCTCCCTGCCTAAACACACGTGGTAGCATACCACACGTGCTGTTCTGTTCCTTGTTTTCGTTTTCAATTCGCTGTCTTGGAGTAATCCATCTCCGCCTACCCGCCCCTTCCTTTGGCCCAGCCCGCCCCTCGCGGACCTGCTATGAGGTCAGCCTTACGCATGCCACAGCTCCTGGGGTCCAAGTTCACTCTGATCCTCTTGTTGCTGTTTAAGGAGGATTGGACGGGTGCATTGTTCTCAAGATGAGGACATTGAGGCCTAGAGGGGTCAGAGGCCACTTGGCAGAGCTGCAGCTCAAACCCTAGTCTCCTAGGCTTGGTCTGGGGTTTCCCCCTGCCCAGCACTGTCCCTGGCAAGGCTGCAGAGAACCGGCTGGAGGCTCCTCCCATTACATACACATGGAGCTTGGGGGGGCGGAGCAGGGCAGGGTCCCCGCAGCCCCCTGACCTGTGCCTTCCTCCTTGTCCCCGCAAACAGTCCACCTGTGGCGATTCTCGGGGGGCTACCCAGCCCTCATGGACTGCATGAACAAGCTCAAGAACAACAAGGTACGGGGGCATCCACTCGGCAAACCTCTCCGGATGCTGGTTCTGACTCAGCCCTGTGCTGGGGGCTGCCTCCGCCACCCCCTGGGGCACACCGCTGGGGGGCAGGGCACTTCCTGGCTGCTGTGCCCAGCTCGCCCGGCCCCACCCCGCCCGCAGGAATACCTGGAGTTCCGAAAGGAGCGGAGCCAGATGCTGCTGTCCAGGAGAAACCAGCTGCTCCTCGAGTTCAGCTTCTGGAACGAGCCACAGCCCAGAGCCGGCCCCAACATCTACGAGCTGAGGACGTACAAGCTCAAGGTGCCTCCCCCGCTCCCTGCAGCGGTGTGCTCTCCAGGTAGCCCGAGGGGTGGGGGTCGGGCTCAGTGCCCAGAGCCTAGACTGAGGCTTCCGGCCTCAGAAGAGGTATGTACGCACGTGTGCGTCCCTGCATGCTCAGGTGTGAGTCAGGGCCCCTGAAGGAGGCCAGGCGGCCCCTGGAGCTAGGGAGACATGACAGTTTCCCAGCCCCACCCAACAGTGAGGCTTGAAATCCCAGGTAGGGGCTCACTCCCACCCTCTGCTCTGGTTCTCTTTCAGCCAGGAACCATGATCGAGTGGGGGAACAACTGGTGAGTGGTTGTGCCGGGGAGCTGGGGGGACCCTGACCACCTGGTGGGCCTCCTTGCCCGGGTGTGGTGGCAGAGAACACGGCACCCTCTGTGCCTCGTGGCTCCGGGAGCAGGCGACGGTCCAACCAAGGGGGTGAGGACCCTCTAGACGACGGGGGTGGAACACACTGCCGGCAGCCGTACCTCTGCCACCCAAGTCCCCGACCGTCTCTGAGAGCCAGGGGCTCTACCCTGGGCCCCTCCCTCGGTGTGTGACTGAGAAACCAGCCCGGGGTCCCCGCAGAGGGCCCTTTGCAGCTGCCCGGGCCTCGGCCCCACACCCTTCTGCCATCCCCAGGGCTCGGGCCATCAAGTACCGGCAGGAGAACCAGGAGGCGGTGGGCGGCTTCTTCTCGCAGATAGGAGAGCTCTACGTCGTGCACCACCTCTGGGGTAGGTTGGGGACCCGCCAGGAGCCCTCCGTGGCCCCCTCCTTTCTCCACGGTCACTCTGCGTCGACACTGCGAATACATGAGTGTCCTTTTGGAGCTTATATTGTAGCAGAGGGAGACACCACCTCAGACATAAACTAACAAAAAGGATAATTTTGGATTTTTACAAATCATCAAGGGACAGGGAGAAATATGGGAAGCTCCGTTGGCTTGAATAGACCAGAACGTCTTTCTGAGGGGGTGAAATGTAAGCTTAGCTGAAGAATGAGGAGTCAGCTGTGAATTTTCAGAGAACGGTATTGCAAGTAGAGAGAACAATATATGCAAAGGCCCTGCAGCAGGGACAGGCCTTCAGGGTTTTGAGGCAAGCGAAGGCGCCCAGGGTGGAGGGAGTGGGGAAGAGAGTGGGAAGATGGGGGATTGGCCAGATTGGACTAGGTCTTGCAGGCCATGAGGATGAGCTGGGACTTATTCTAAATGCAACAGGAGACTGCTGCAATGTTTTAAGCACCATGATGTGACCCAATTTGTGTCCTAATGATTCCTCTGGCTGCCATGTGCTATGTTGAGAGCACTTTGTAGGGGAGCAAAAGAGGGTGTGGGGCATCAGGGGATGGTTACGCTAGCTCAGGTGGGATAGGATGCTGGCCTGGACAGTGAAGATGCTGAGAGGTCCACAGATTCACTGGTCTGGAGGTGGAACCAGTGGGACTGGTGGATGAATTGTCTGCGTCGTGTGGGGAAGGGTAGGAGACTCCAGGACTCCCAGACTCCTGACTGAGCAGCTGTGTTTTGCTTCATGAGACCCCTGGAGGAGCAGGTTGGAGGGGTCAGGAGTGTACATTTGGTCCTTGGAAGTGTCACCTTTGAGACACTGATGCATGTGAGTGCCCAGCAGATACACTGTCAAGTGGATACATCAAGTGGACACTGGATATTTGAGTCTAGAGCCTGAGGAACAGTTCTGGACTGGAGATATATATATGGGAGTTGTCAGTAAATGTACTGATGGTCAAAGCAGACAGTGGAAGCACCCGGGGAGGAAAAGGCAGCAGGGCAGGGTTTGGGGCAACGGGAGGAGGGCCTCGTGCTGGGTACAGGCTCAGCCTAAGCCTTTCCCACAGCCTATAAGGACCTGCAGTCTCGGGAAGAGACCAGAAACGCTGCCTGGAGGAAGAGGGGCTGGGACGAAAATGTCTACTACACAGGTGAGCACCTCATCAGAAGTCATGTGCCAGGAGCTCCATCTGAGAATGGAATCCCCTCTGTAAGGCGATCTAGCCTCACTTGATTACCTCTCCTGATGGGGAACTCACTTTGAGGACAGTGAGTTCATAGGTTCCTGTCCTGGTGGCATGCTCTACAGGATGCAGGCTGTCCTAGGTGAGTTCTCAAAGAGGCAGTAATCCAGCCCTATGGCCTCTGCCTCAGAGGAGTGTTGTGGTTGACCACACAGTGCGACCTTGGGCCTGGTTTTTCACCTCACTGATGCTGTTTTCTGCCTGTAAGATGGCGATGGTGATACTGCCTCTCTTGAAGGGCTGGAGGGAGGGTTCCAGGAGCTAATTTATAACATTATAGCCCAGACTCCAGCACAGAGTAAGCACAATTTTTTTCAAGCAAGTTTATTGTTTATGGTGTTTCGCCACTTTGCTGGGACACTTGAGAACCACCTGGAACCAGTACGTGCTGATTGAGCTCTCATTGTGTGCCGACTGTGGTGGGCGGGGGTCAGGAAGCGCAGAAAGAACAGGAGCCTGTTTTCTCCTGAAGGAACTTATAGTTGAGCTTGCACACTTACCAGCTGGTAAATGCTGGATAACGCATCTCCTGATGAGTTAGCGGGAGCCTCGCTCTTCTCAGTGTGGTCCCAAGTGACAGTGTTATCATCCCTTGGAAGCTTGTTAGAAATGCCCAGTCTCAACCACACCTCCCCACACTGAATCAGGATCTGCACTTGAACGAGAACTACAGGAAATTTGTAAGCACGGTGAAATTTAACAGTGCTGAGCAAAAGGAAAGAGTCTGACCACCAGGGTGACCTTGGCTGACCCTCTCTGGACTGTAGTGTCCCCACTTGTAACATGAGTCAGTTGAACTAAATCAGTGTTTTTCAAACCTCAGCCCCTTGGGGGCACCCTCACAGCTTGTTTCCTTTTGCTGCAATTATTTTCTTGATCTCTTCCTTTGAATCCCCCTACCCTGTTCTTTGCCTAGCTTTGTCCTAAGCAATAATATCTGTGAAGTCACTTTTAGTAATAAACAATGCTCGTTATTTTTTTTTCTTCAAATTTTGAAAGCTGCACTTTGTCTTAACTTCAGTCCCCTCATATCCTATAACTTGGGAGACATGGCGCTCTCTGTAGGCCACTCCAGGAGAGCGGGGGGCTTTTGCTATCTCAGCATCGCAGGCTTCCTCCTCCTTCTTCAAGGGCCAGTTTGGGGGGGGGGGGCGGTTGGCTCACCTCAGCCCCTTCATGATCTCTGCCTCTCTCTCTGCAGTCCCCCTGGTGCGACACATGGAGTCTCGGATCATGATCCCTTTGAAGATCTCACCTCTCCAGTGATGCTGCCGCTGCCTCCATCTCCTCCCCCCTTTCCCTCAGGGAAGCTATGGACAGAGGAGCTCCCAGTTCTGCTGTCTTGGTTTTCTCTCCTAACCTATGGACTCTAGGGGGGCTAGTGCTCAGGTCAGACAAGGGAGAGCTGAAGGATGATGGGTTATGAAGACTTGCAGCCCTGCCCAGACCCTTCCCACCTTCCCTGCCCACCCCTTCCCCTGTGCAGGAAGCAGTTTTTAATTTCTCTGAATGGAACAACAACCTTTTATGTCTTCTCACATTTCCTCCTCAGTTCAGTTCAGTCACTCAGTTGTGTCTGACTCTTTTGTGACCCCATGAACCGCAGCACGCCAGGCCTCCCTGTCCATCACTAACTCCCGGAGTTTACCCAGACTCACGTCCATTGAGTCGGTGATGCCATCCAACCATCTCATCCTCTGTTGTCCCCTTCTCCTGCCCTCAGTCTTTCCCGGCATCAGGGTCTTTTCAAATGAGTCAGCCCTTCGCATCAGGTGGCCAAAGTATTGGAGTTTCAGCTTCAACATCAGTCCTTCCAATGAACACCCAGGACTGATGTCCTTTAGGATGGACTGGTTGGATCTCCTTGCAGTCCAAGGGACTCTCAAGAGCCTTCTATAACACCACAGTTCAAAAGCATCAATTCTTCGGCGCTCAGCTTTCTTTATAGTCCAATTCTCACATCCATACATGACCACTGGAAAAACCATAGCCTTGACTAGATGGACCTTTGTTGACAAAGTGATGTCTCTGCTTTTTACTATGCTGTCTAGGTTCCTCCTAAGATTCCCATCTCAAGGCCACCAGTTCATAATCATCACTCTGGAACTCCTCAGTTTAGCTTAAGTTGCACAAAAGGTAGTGTGTCCAGTGGTTAAAGGTGGTCTGGGAGGAGGTTAGGCCAGGCCAGGCTCTCAGGAATTCCCTGGTCTCCTCTGTGCCACCCACTTGCGGGACAGTCTGAGCCAAGACCCTCCTGCTAGAGAAAAGCCTAGAACCGCCTCAAGAAGCAAAAGGGAAAGCCCTCAAATTAGCTAAGTCGGCAGGATGTCCACATATTCCACCCAGAAAGGCTGAGAAAAGGAATGGGAACTGAGAAGGATCTGCGGGAGGGAAACAGAATGGAACAGGAACCCAGAAGGTAGAACTTAGAACTCAAAACTTGTATTTGAAGTAAAGAATTTGGAATACAGAATTGGCAAGATAGAACTGAGGTGACATAAGACCACTTGGGGAGGGGCTTCTAATACAAGAGTGCTGAAGAGAGGTGCACCTCCTTCCCACATAAAGAGGTTGAGATCTTGAATGAGTTCAGCCCTTCTGTGTAGGAAGAGCCTCCTGCTCTCCCAACTGCTCTCCTACTGGCAGAGCTATGGGCTAGGTCTTGTATTTCCCTCACCCCAAATTCCTTTTCTCCCTCTTCACAGTCTATCAGCCCTACCCTCATTCTTCTGGGCCATCGGGTGTGTGGAGTGGGGTCAGCGACTTTGGAGGCCTTCTCAGTGATCCCCACACCTCACAGACCTCTGGGTAGCTTGATTCTGCCCCTCTTTCAGGAAAACTTGTGCTGGAGTTGCTGATGGAACCAATTAAATATTTACTATAAACCATGATGTCTTTTCTTCATCTACAAGGAAATCTGGCAGGTGACCCCCCCGGCAGGGCCAGCTGTCCAGGTCCACCTGGCTCATCTGTCCCACTTGTGGGTATTGTGTTCTCTGAGCTACTGTTGGGGAGGGCCTTCCACTAGGGCAGAAAGAACTGCACTGCATAACCAGGGATTTGGTTTCCACCTTCAGATAAGTAGAATGTTCTGAACCCCATCTGTACGATTCATACCAGGAGCAGAAAATACTTGAAGCTGTCAAATGCTGCATTAGATCTACCTCGGTCAAATCGGGCCAAAAATGGGGCGGGGCGGGGGGGGGGGGAAGGGAGTTAAGATGGAGTTAATGCCCACCCCGACTTGCTGCCCTCGCTATTGTGGGATGTTCTACTGTAACTATGACAGTAGTTAAGAATCCAGGTTACAGAAGCAAATTCACAAGTGTCCAGATCATGGCACTACTACATTCTTGTGTTATCTTGGGCACACGATAAATTCATTTGACAAATACATGGCAGAGCGCCTACTAGTTGCTGGGCATTGCTTTAGGCACTGGGGACAGAATGAACGAACCCTTATTTGAACTTAAAAAGTTCAAAATGCAAATCTATGCCCTTACAGCCTCGGCTTCCTGGTTTCAGTGGATAACGTGAGGCGGCTGGCCGGCTGGGACCCGCCTAGACAACCCAAGTACAGCCACCACCTTGTCCCCTTAACAGCCCGGCCGCCGCCTGAACCACCGGCCGGCTGTGTCGGGATCCTTCGCGCTCCGCTTCCGGCCTCCGCACAAGACTTCCGGTCGGCCGTTCCTTCCTTCCGCTTCTCTATGGTGCGCAAGCCACAGAGTCCCCGACGCCGGAAGTGGCACGCTCTCCGGGACGCTTCTGGGTGCCGTGTGGTGAGGAGGGGACCAGGGCGGGGTGGGTTCGGGCGCGCTAGAACTGGGGAGTGGACTGCGCGAGGACATGCCCGGGCTTGGGTCTAACCCTGGTTCTCCGCCGTCATTCCGCAGGCACCCGGGCTGCTCGGCGCCGCGGTCTCAGTTTCCTCCTGTGGAGAATGTTGGCCGCAGCATCGTCAGGCCCCACAGTGCAGCCTCTAGAAAACGCCCCCGAAGGTGGTGGTGATAGCAGCTCACTTTTATTATGCGCTTGTCTCTGCCAGGCACTCTTGACTGTGCTATCAAAGTCAGAATTTCCCACACGTAACGCCTTCAGGGCCCCTTCTCTGTGGAAAATTAACTTATTTATTTTAACTGAGTCATTTTTTAAATTTAGTTTGAAAGAAAAATTTTAATCTCTACCACAAATAGAACACTTCTTTCACTGTCCTATGCAGGATGTAATGATAAAGATTATTGAACATGAAAAAATTGGTGACTGTGACTAGATTTCAGGTGTCTAAGGATCTGAGATAGACTTCTTTCCTTAACAAAGGGACATTGGCATTTGTAGATGTTAAAGGCCAACCAAAGAAATGAGACGTTCTCCATGAGGCAGTCAGAAGTTTCTAAAGAGAATTGACAGGAATTCACTTTCTCCATAGGTATTCAACGTTATTTACCACTCGGGTACCATATAAAGCCCAGCTCCCAGATCATCTTCATTGCCTTCCCCAGTGCAACGCCTGCTGCTTTAATGTCCACAACCACCCTGGAGGTAGGGACTGCTGTTCTCATTTGATCTATGAGGAAACAGATGCAGAGAAAAGTGAAGTGATTTGTCCCAGAACTCACAAGTCATGAAATAGAGGAGTTAAAACTCCAACTTAGGGCTTCTGTGACTGGACTCTCCGGAGATCTTGGCTCCCTCATTAAGTGTTAGTGACAGATTCACTGGGATTGGGGGGATAGGGCTTTCCCACTTCAGGGGTCTCTGGTGACAGTCAGTAGAGGTAGCAGAGTGAGGATGCTTTGTGATGCTAGAGTCCCATGAAGTGTCCGTTCCATTCTTTTAAATTTTCGGGCCAACCAGGGAGTTGAGGGCATCACCAGATGACATGGTAGCAAGACTACAAGACTCAATAATGTAGTTGCCAAGAGCACTGCTGTGGCATGTGTTGGATCCAAGCTTCAGCATGCTAGCTGTGTGATCTTGGGCAAGTCATTCACCTTCCTGACCCTCAGTGTTCTCACCCGTGAATGAGATGCTTGTTTGTATCTGAGAGAATCCTTGTTTTAAAAACCAAATGGGAACATACCCTTACAGTGCTTAGCTGAAGGTCCAGAACACACTGATCAGTTGATAGTATTGGAAATAGGCTTATGTGCCTGGCTGAGGAGTTTGGTCAGTGGGGTGTTGGTGGTGGTGCCTTTAAAAGAGGTGGAGATGAGGAAGACGAGTTCATTTTGAACAGACTGAGGGACGATTCCCATTTTTACAGAGCTTTGGAGGGTTGATGACGTTTCTTGATTTACCGAAAGTATAAGCGGCCAGAACTGCTAGACAGACTTCAGTATTCTAACTCCAGGGAAATCTCCCGATTACAACTCCAGAAAAACTCGAAAGCTTTCTCCTCTTAACAGGTCTCTGCTGTTCTCTCCTGACTTTACCAAACAACGATGTCATCAGAATCAAGCAAAAAACGAAAGCCCAAAGTGATCCGAAGTGATGGAGCACCAGCTGAAGGGAAGCGTACTCGTTCTGACACTGAGCAGGTGAGATCAGCTGGGGCTGCTGTGCTGCTGAGAAATTTGCAACTTGGGACCAAGCACCTGGCTGTGGGTTTGCAGCAGCTGAGGGTCATGGGCACAACCTCCCAGGTGGCCTCTGCTTGACCATGTGCCTGGAATTCCCTTGGCTCTTCAAGACTTAAGTATCCGCGTCAGATTTGGCTGCAGTATCCCAAGAACCAACAAGCCTGTATTACATATGATTAGTGGTTGAACAGAGAATGTATTCTAGTATAGTGTGCGTCTCCAGCTCTCCTCATGGTCAAATGAAGACAGTCCCTCCGCAACATGCCCCTAAGGCTTTGTAGATGTGGCAGTCCTGGTCTGCTCCTGAGATGGTACCAGAACCATGTCCCCAAAGAACCTCTTTTATGGCCTGAGTGCTCTCGTGGTCAGCAAGGTTCTTTTGCTGTTTCTCTATCCTTGAATCTGTCCAGCTGATTTATGACTTAACTAATTTTTTCTTTTCCGTTTTTCTTTTCCGTTATGCTTTATTACAGGAGTTAAATATAGTTTCCTGTGCTATACAGTAACACTTTGTTGTTTTATCCATTCTATGTATAATAGTTTGTATCTGCTAATCCCAATCCATCCTTCACTGTGGCAACACAAATCTGTTCTCTATGTCTGTGAGTTGTAAGTAAGTTCTTTTGTATCATATTTTAGATTCCATACATAAGTGATATCATATGGTACTTTCTTTTTATGACCTACTTCATTGGACATGACTATCTCTAGGTCCATCCTCGCTGCTGATTTACATTCTTAAGCTAGGTACTGTTCCATTTTGTGTGAGTGTATGTGTGTGTGTGTCTATGTATGCATGCATGCTTGCTTAGTCATGGCCAACTCTTTGCAACCATAGACTATATCCCACCAGGCTACTCTGTCCGTGGGATTCTCAAGGCAGAAATACTGGAGTGGGTAGCCATTCCCTCTCCAGGACATCTTCCCGGGTCTCCTGTATTGGAGGGAGATTCTTTACCATCTGAGCCACCAGGGAAGCCAGTGTATATGTGTATGTCTGTATATGTGTGTGTGTGTGTGTGTGTGTGTATAAACACACACCACATCTTTATCCGTTCATCTGTTAATGGACTCTTACGTTGCTTCCGTGTCATGACTATTGTAAATAGTGCTGCTGTGAACATTGAAGTGCATGTATCTTTTCTAGTTAAGAGTTTTGTCCAGATACATGCCCATAAGTAGGGTTGCTGGATCATATGAAAACTCTATTTTTAGTTTTTTGAGGAACCTCCATACTGTTTTCCATAGTGGCTGCACCAGATTACATTCCCATCAACAGTATAGGAGGATTCCCTTTTCTCCACACTCCAGCATTTCTTATTTTAGACTTTTTAAGGATGTCTGTTACGACCAGCGTGAGGTCATACCTTATTGTAGTTTTCATATGCATTTCTCTAATAATTAACAGTGTTGAACATCTTTTCATGTGCCTATTGACCATTTGTATGTCTTCCTGGAGAAATGTCTGTGCAAGTCTTCTGCCCATTTTTTGATTGGGTCTTTTGTTGTTGTTACTGAGTTGTATGAGTTAATATGTATTTTGGAAATTAAGCCTTTGATGATTTCATTGTTTGCAAATATTTTCTCCCAGTCTGTAGGTTATATGACTTAACTATATTGATTGATTGTGGGTTTTTTTTTTTAAACTAGAGTAAAACATACCAGCTTCAGTTTAAATAGAAGATGATGCTTTCTTCAGATTTAGGAAATTAAAATTAAGAACTTTATCCTTTGGGAGGCATTGATTCCGATTCACTTTTCTTTTTTAATAATTAAATCGAAGTCTACTTGATATTATAACATATCAATTTCAAGTGTACAATATAATGGTATTTCTATATTTTGTGAAATGATTATCAAAATGTCTAGTTTATATCCATCATGTTACATAGTTACAGAATTTTTTTTTCTTGTGATGAGAACTTTTAAGATCTACTCTCAGCAACTTTCAAACAGGTGCAGTATTTTTAACTGTAACTGACTCTCTCTGAAAGAGATGTGTTTGTTTATTCCAAAGGCTTGGAGACCAATTAGGATATTTTAGTTTCTGCTAAAGCTTGATTCAAGCATCTAAACACCCATCAGAAGAAATTTGGTTAAATGAATTCTGGTTCATCTATATATAGCCATTTTAATGGAGATCTATGTTTATTGTGATGGGAAATTGCACTAAATAGCATGAACAGTATGATCCCATTTTATTTTATCTTGATGCATTTATCCACAGTATTAACAATGAGTTATTTCAGGCTGGGAGGTGAGATTATAGGCAATTATTCATTTTGGTTTTGATACTCTTCACTGTTTTCTGAATCTCTCAACACCAAGCATGCATTACTTTACAATCAGAAAGAGGAAAAGAAGAAAGAAAAGCATTTGATTTGAGGACCAGATTCTATAGAGACCTGATTTGGGGGGCTTCATAATCACTGATCTCAGCTAAGTGTCCCTTGTTCCACCGGAGAGACTTTTACTCCCAACACCATAAGGCCTGATCCTTGCCTCCACAGGAAGGTAAATACTACAGTGAGGAGGCTGAGGTGGACCTGCGGGACCCTGGCAGAGACTATGAGCTGTACAAGTACACGTGCCAGGAGCTGCAGAGGCTCATGGCCGAGATTCAGGACCTGAAGAGCAGGGGCGGCAAGGACGCGGTAAGGAGTGGGCGTGGGCGGACGTGGGTCTGCATGGATGGATCTGTTTTGCACCTGTCACAGCCCTTCCTGATTTTGGTCTTGTGTTCTGCCATCATCAGGGGATTAGACCCTGAGGGCTCTAGAGATCTGCCTATTAGTTTATTGTAACATCACCACACAGTCACCAATGACAGTCATGAAAGTACAGGATTAATCTTTTTTTTTCCATAACTGTAATTTGATAATCCATTGAAACAATATTTATGAAGTGCTGGGCATTTTGCTAGGTGTGGAGAAAGTGAATAGTACCGTCAGTCACCCTTGCAGATATAAGACTGGATATGTACAACTAAGACATAGAGACCAAAAATTAAATTGTTCATAGTAAAAAAAAAAAAAAAAGGTTTCAGGACAGAGAAACAAAACAGTGTGACTGAAAACTCTATGGGTAAGTTCAAAACAATCCATATTTTTTCAGGACTCTCACTTGTTTATGCTTATCCTGGCCAATATTGTTAAGATTATTACAGTGTATCTGTTTGACTGTAGTCAAGTTTTACAGGTATAGTTCTACTGTTTTTGTTCAAATTAATTCTGTAGCCTTTATAGACGTCGTTATATGGTGTGAAGTGGCATTATTTGGATCTCAGTGTATGTTATGTAGAGACAGCTTTGGTTTGTGCATTGGCTCCATTTGCTCCATCTTTGATTCCTGTTACTTTGGTCCAAGCAGAAATTTTTTTTTTTTTTTTTTTGCCTGGGAACTGTAAGCATTGCCCTTACACAGTCATTCTTCCATCTCCCCCTGACACTGCTCATGGTTCTCAGCTCCTTCCAGTGTCTGTTTTTAACCCTAGATGAGGATGGGTCAGCAGTGAGGGGCTGAAGGAATCTGAGCCAGCTTCATTTGTCAAGGTCTTTATCAGTTTTCTCGGCCAGCAGGCGGTTGAGATTGAAGATCGGAGGATCCAGAGCTGTGTGCATTTTATGACTCTGAAGAAGCTTAACCGATTAGCCCACATCAGGTTGAAGAAAGGAAGAGATCAGACCCATGAGGTAGGCACTGAGAGATCTAACCCTCCTCCTTCCTCCCTCTCACCCCCTCCCTAACCCCCTTGCCCTTTTTCTGAGTTTGCGGCTTGCTGTGCTTTGCGCTGCCCCACCCCGCCTTGTCCCACTCACCTCTGACCTCGTCCTCCTTGCAGGCCAAGCAGAAAGTGGACGCCTATCACCTGCAGCTCCAAAACCTGTTGTATGAGGTGATGCACCTGCAGAAGGAGATCACCAAGTGTCTGGAGTTTAAGTGAGTTTTGAAGCACAGGGCTTTGGCATGGTGATCTGCTGATAACTGCCTTTTCCTCCATAGCTCAGTGTGAGCCAGTTTCTTTAAAAAGGAGTCAGATGTGCTTGGAGACTGCAGGATCTGGGGAAAGGATGAATAAATCACTTTTGAATGGGAAAATCGGAAGAAGCAGTTCCAGGCTGCACAAAGAACCTCAGAAGCCTGTCTGACCCTTTTGAGTTTTCAGCTCTGACCCTGGTGAAAAGCAATTGTCTCTTCCCAGCAGGGAGAGCCTTCGCATTATCAGTTTGATTCCTGAGCGCCTGTATGTGAGCAGCTCACTTCCAGTTACATCTTTTTAACCTTTTGGCCCAGCTCTTCCCTCTGAAGTTCCAGCAATTCATTTTTTTTTTTTTTTCAGCAATTCATTTTTGCAAATGGATTTCATTCTTTGGAACCTGAACCCCTTATTGCCTAGCTGCCTTTAGGTGAACAAACTAGTTTGTCAGTGTCCTTCTTAAACTGTGATGCCTCTTGGCAAGTCCAAGGTGAAAGATCAGAAAGAAGAAGGAATAGACAGAATAAGAGAGGGGAGCATGTTCTTGCATGGTCAGACCTATTTGTGTAAACTGAAAGGAGTCAGGTTTTATTTGTAATAAACTTGGGATGAGGGAGACCACGTTAGACGTTGTTGTTCAGTCGCTAAGTTGTGTCTGACTCTGCAAACCTTTGGACTGCAGCACACCAAGCTTCCCTGTCCTTCACTATCTGTCCGAGTTTGCTCAAACTCATTTCCATGGAGTCAGTGATGTCATCCAGCTATCTCACGTTAGACATTGGGTCTGCTGTGTGCTGATTTTTGAAAGGTATCTTTATCTGCTCCACAAATTCATCACATAATTATGCTGAAATACAGAAGTGAAATCCACATCAGGTAACTGAGTTAATAGTGTAAAGTTGTCAGTTTCCTGGTTTTGACTATCATGATTATATAAGATATTATCATTGAGGGAACCTGGAAGAAGGGTACATAGAGGAAATAAACTCTTAGTTTAAGATTCAGAGGAAGTTTTAAAAATATTACTATTTAAAAATAAGAAAGGTATAAAAACACCAAAGGTATGATGCTCCACCTGTTACCGTTGTTCAGATGAAAGCCAACAAATGCAAAATACAGCAGAATGCAATCCTGTGGCAAAGCAGTGGCCAAGTGGAAGGACCAGGGACCCTGGACAGCCTGGGTTCAGCTCCCAGCTCTGCTGCTCCTTAGCTGTGTGGCCTTGGGCAAACTGCTTACTGATGGTAGCCTCCATTGCATTTGAAAAATGGAAGTAACAATCCGTATCTCAGTTATTGTAAGAATTAAATGAGATAAGGACGGTATTTCCAGTAGTCGTGCATGGATGTGAGAGTTGGACTATTAAGAAAGCTGAGCACTGAAGAATTGATGCCTTTGAACTGTAGTGTTGGAGAAAAGTCTTGAGAGTCCCTTGGACTGCAAGGAGATCAAACCAGTACATCCTAAAGGAAATCAGTCCTGAATATTCATTGGAACGATGCTGAAGCTGAAATTTCAAGACTTTGGCCACCTGATGCGAAGAACTGACTCCTTGGAAAAGATACTGATGCTGGGAAAGATTGAAGGCAGGAGGAGAAGGGGACGACAGAGGATGAGACAGTTGGATGGCACCACCGACTCAATGGGCATGAGTATGAGCAAGCTCCGGTAGCTGGTGATGGAGAAGGAAGCCTGGCGTGCTTCAGTCCATGGGGTGGCAAAGAGTCGGACACAACTGAGAGACTGAACTGAACTGAAGGATGGTATACAATGGGTACGTAGTGCGTGGCAGCTCCTGTTATTACTGCTATACAACCTGAGTGCTCCTGTGTTCGTGTAGCAAAAAGGATTGGGTTTCTTTTATACACGTGTGCCACTATACATATAATAGTTAAAGCCTCTAGGTCTTTTCACATCAGTCCTGCCATGTTGAATCTTCCTCATGTTAAGCTTAGATAGTTAATATTTTAAACTTAAATGTAGACTCTTATGTTTATTCTTGCTAAATTGCATTTCTTGGTTTGAACCTGACATTCTAGGCCTAGACCATGATGGGTTTTTTTTTTTTTAAGTTCATTTTCCTTATGACCATGAACACATAGTTTGATAAGTAATTTTCTTTTTATTTATTTAATTATGGTTGTGCTGGGTCTTTGTTGCTGCACAGGCTTTTCTCTAGTTGCAGCAAGTGGAGGCTACTCTGTAGTTGCAGTAGGCGGGCTTCTCATTGTGGTGGCTTCTGTTGTTGCTGAGCATGGGTTCTAGGGTGCCCAGACTCGGTAATTCTAGCTTGCTGGCTCTAGAGAGCATGGGCTTAGTTGCCCCACGGCCTGCGGGATCTTTCCAAATCCCACAGGGATTTGCACCCAAGGGATTGCACCCATGTCTCCCACGTTGGCAGGTGGATTCTTTACCCCTGAGCCACCAGGGAAGCCCAACTATGATGTTTTTATTTGATTTTTTAATCTGTTAGCTCTCTTGCAGAGCTTGGAGAGGTCTCTACGTTTCATAAGCCTGATTTTTAGGTCTTTAGTTAAATCACGGGTATAAAGCTTGGGCACCGTGGGTAAGGATCCTGTGGCGTGTCACCAACTACCTGTCTTCACACTGAAATACCTAGTAATGAGCATTTGTTGAGAAGCCTGCATTCCAGGCTCCTCAGGGGCTGTAGACCAGGCCAGAGTGCACATACCTGGGGGAAACAGGGCCCGCTTGAGCCAGTGTGTTTCTGAGAAGAGCAACTTGACATTGAGTTTTTGACTACAGGTCAAAGCACGAAGAAATCGATCTGGTCAGCTTAGAGGAGTTTTATAAGGAGGCTCCTCCAGATATCAGCAAGGCGGAAGTCACCATGGGAGACCCTCACCAGCAAACCCTTGCACGCCTGGACTGGGAGCTGGAGCAGCGGAAAAGGTAGCGTTTCCTCCTTCCAGACCTGTTCACCTATACAGACACCAGCCTGTATTCACCAGGGCCAGTGCTTTGTCCTGTCCCAGGGTCAGTAGCAAAGCACAGTGGGACCTGCAGAATGGCCTCTGAGACCAAATTAAGGCTGTTACAAGAAAGTTGGGTAACCTTTCCTTCAAAATTTTAATGCCTAAGACTTAAATACCTTTTCTACTATAAATTTAATTTTTTTTCCTTTTCCCCCACCCATAAGCATATTCGTATGGTGTTGCAAAGCTTTGCAAACATTGTTTCAGAAGGCTGTATGGCATTCCGTTGTAAATTGTCACATAATTGTTTCTGTAGTGGATTGGACTTTTAAGTTGTTTGCATTTTTTTGCTATTGTAAATAATGCATTGAGGCACCCCTTTACATATAAAACTTTTTGTACTAATAAAGAGCTTTTTTTTATTAAGTGTAAACAGAATGTCTATACTATGTAATTTAATCTAGATTTTTCTTAGGATGTGGTATGTATATACGTTTTTCATCCTAGATGTTTTATAGTTGTATCCCTTCCATCATGGTGACTTTTTCCTCTTTCCGTGTGTACTGGAGTTCTGGGGCTTTTGGGTGGCACATTTGCTTCGTTTTCTGTCAGAAAAGGTGGTGTTTTTAATCCCTTGCATTTTTCTGTTGTTGGGTGTATTTTGTGCCTTTGGTCTACATTATGAATTGATTAAGTACAGAGTCTGGATCTTAGGGAATTGGTTTCAGCTTTTTAGCACATGGGGCTGGCCCATCACACCCCTGTCCAGTATGCAGCCTGCCCTTGGCCAAGCCACGAGAGTTCCATTCCTGTGGCTCTGACCTGGAATCCATCCCCCTCAGGCCAGCCTGTGGGCTTCGTTTGGGTCCTGTAGCTGCTGGGTCCGTATGTGTGTGAAAGGTCTGGGTCTAGCCTCTGAGGCAGAAAATGGAGCAGGAGGTGGCACGGGTATTCCCTAGTCGTTATGAGCACAGCGTCTGGAGCAGACAGGCCTGGATTCAGAGCCCAGCTCTGCGCCTGCTCTTAGCCGGACGACCTTGGGCAAGTTACCCACCTCCCTGAGCCTCGGTTTCCTCCTTCAGGGATAAGAAAAGTCCCCATCTTCCAGCGTTTTTATAAAGGATTAAATGCCATGATGATTATAAAGAGTTCTCCAAAGTGCCTGGCACATAGTAAATGCTAGGTAATCATTAGCAGTTCATCATGACTGCTATCATTGGGTAGAGTCTGGCGGTGAACAGGTGTGTTGGGGTGTCCCTGGGGAGCATCCCAGGACAGTGCTCTGTCCTCCCTCAACAGGCTGGCGGAGAAGTACCGAGAGTGCCTGTCCAACAAGGAGAAGATCCTCAAGGAGATTGAGGTGAAGAAGGAGTACCTGAGCAGCCTCCAGCCTCGTCTCAACAGCATCATGCAGGTGAGAGTCTCCCCACAGCCTGCCACCTCCTTGGCTCTTACTTGATCTTCACCACCCAATGGTGTCAGGCCACCAGCAGCCACATCGCCCTGTGGGTTTGTTTTGTCCGGTCTGTGAGCCTAGAGCAGAGTGCAAGGATGGTCCCGTCTGCAGGCCCACAGCTGGAATGGTAAGGTTGTGTCCTTTGTGGAGGAAATGCGGGCAGGATGGGCTCAGGAACGCATATTCACATTTACCTGGGTGTTTTCTCCCAGCGCCTCTTCTGGGTAAAACACTCATAGACTGTAAGTGGAGTTTACCCTTGCATGACCTTCACCAGCCTGCAGTCTGCGAGGACCTAAGCTTGTGGATGCTAGATCCCCTGACTGCACCTCAGGGGCCAACTGCTTAGTAGAGCTTTCACTCTGAAAAGAACTTCGCTAGTTTTGAAAGCCATCAGGTACCTCAGGAGGGAAAGTCCCCACTTTTTACCTGTAAAATGCAACATCTTTCTGTATGTATAAAGATTTGATCTAAATCTTTATAGTTTCATAAAGCAGGGTATATGGCTAATGTGTAGGAACTTTGTAAAGGACCCTAGAGAAATTAGAAATTCACTTTTGTAGGGTTTGGCAAGATCTGTGTTTCCTCTCTCCAATTCTAGGTATAGAATTAACAGATACTCATATAGGACAGAAGTCAGAAACTTAAAGTTTTGGTTGTACTTAAGTTTTTCCTGTTAACTGGAAGCACTCCAAATGCTCCTAAGTAGGGTACAGGGTAAATAAATTCTTGTATGGTTCAGTCTTAACAGTTGTGATGGAAGTGTAGAACAGCCTATTACTGACAGAGTAACTAGACAGAAAGATCTGTTAAATTATGAAACAAAAAAATGCAAATTGTAGAACATGTAGTATAACCTCATGTGTACACGCACCTTCATTTACAGAGTATCAAATGGATGCGTATGTGTGTTAAGTCATCTGTGTGCTTAGAAAAGTATGTTTTCACACCAGACCATTAATGGTTACTTTTGGTGGCTGGGAACTGGGAACTTTTGCCATATAAACTTGAATACAACCTTTTAAAAAAGAAGTACTCATATTACTTAAAAAAAAAAAAATTTACATAAAAGCATATAGCTTGTAAATATATATGAAGGTCAATGAATTTTCACTTTGTGTACATTTGTGAACGCATCTGTGTAATCACCACTCACATTGAGAAGAACATTACCAATTTTCCAGAACATTTTCAGAAATGTTTTCAAGAACATTTCCAATTTTCATTTTACTTTATTCCCCTCACAGTCTGGGGAGACAGTGACTGCCACTGTGTACACGTGGCATATATCGCCATTCATTTAGAGCTTTCATTTCTCAGGTGTTTGTGTAGAAGTTTACTCACTTGACATTTAAGTACTTGATGTTTCCCCGAAGCTAGGGGAATTGGTATCTTTTTTTCTTTCCCTTTTTAAAAAAATTGGAATATAAATGTTTTATAATATTGTGTCAGTTCCTGCTGTACAACGTGAGTCAGCTATACGTATACTTATATCCCCTCCCTCATGAGTCTTCCTCCCACCATCCCCCCATTACACCCCTCTCAGTCATCACTGAGCACTGAGCTGAGCTCCTTTGGTATCTTTTTTAAAGTTCATTTTCTTATTGTTTGTTGTTGCTGTCACCTTCATAAGGTTCCTGTGTGAACTGCCTACCAAAGAGAAACAAAATCCCTTCTTCCGTTGCTTGCAGGCTTCCCTCCCGGTGCAGGAGTACCTGTTCATGCCCTTCGACCAGGCTCACAAGCAGTACGAGACAGCCAGACACCTGCCGCCTCCCCTCTATGTGCTCTTTGTCCAAGCCACTGCGTACGGGCAGGCCTGTGGTGAGTATGGGGCGGGCAGGGAAGAGGGGCTGTGGGAGCAGCGGCCGAGGCCAGGGAGGCATCTGGAAGCACCGCCTGCCGAGGAAAGCTCCTGGGCCCTGCTCAGAAGCCCTCAGGTGACAGATGCTGCCTCCCCTCTGCACTGCCCAGCATGGCTGCTTTGACCAGCTGGCCTGAGGCTGGACTAACCTGATGGGCACTCCATGATGGATGGCTTTGAATCTCTGATGAGCCTGGCTGGTTGGCTGTTGGGTTCAGTGCCCAGGCAGCCTCTCCAGGCTCCCAAGCACCTCCCCATCAAGGCACGCTTGGCAGGTGGACCGGTGCCTTCCGCTCGCTTGAGGGAGAAGCTCGGTGAACACAGGTCCCAGCCAGCTCTCCCAGGCTTTCACCGCCATGCTCTGGGACAGGCCGCATGTCGTCACAGTGAATTACCAGGGGAGAGGAGGTGTCCTCATTAAGCTTGAAGGCAGCCCGTGACTCCAGTAGGATTTGGGGACATTTCTGGCGATCCTACCTCTTGCCCTCCTGCAGCTTTTCCCCGGCACCTAAACTTTTCTCCCCTGCCCCACCCCACCGCCTCAGACACACACTGCATCGGTGCATGCCTGTCCTCCCAGCCACGGCATCCACACATTACTGTCTCTCTTCTTGTGTCTTCCTGGTCCTTTTATCCTCTCCCTCCCCTTTGTTCTCCCTCCTGTTTTCATCATCAGCTCATAGGAAATCTTCCCAGCCCCCTAGACAGGGTGAGTAATTTTCTTTTCTTTTGTGTTTGAAATCCAGCCCGTTTTCATTCCCATTTTACTGTGGAATTCCAGGAGTAAACCAGTCAAGAGAACAGTCTGGCATTTGCCTGTGTTTGGTGGGGGCAGCCAGTTTCTTTGGGATGAGCTGTAACGGTTCATGCAGGGTCGTCGGTGTTAAGCAGTGGTCAGCCACCTGCGAGTATGTCATCCTTTACACTCTCGGGCAAACTCTTTTAGGCCCCCATGACTACGTGCATCTCTGTACACCCCTTTGAATGGAGCAGGAAGGGCTATGGGCTCTCTGACCTCCCAGTACCACACGCACAGAGTTCCACAAAGGCAGATCCAGGTCTCGCTCGGTGAGGTGTCAGGCCTGGCGCAAGGATCAGGCTGCTTAGCTCTGTGGTGGAGGGGCCAGCCTCAGGTTAAATAGACTTGGTCTTGAATCCTAGTTTGTCTACCTGGCTATTGTATCTAACATCCCTGAGCCCTAATTTTCTCATCTGTAAGTGGCTAGAGTAACAGTATTCCTCCTGTAGGTTGTTGTGAGGATTCAAAGTGAGTTTTTTTAAGTAATTTTAAAATTAAAGCTCATTCAGTCCTCATCAGCCAGCCGGGCAGCTCCCATCTGTCAAATCCCCATTTCACAGATGCCGAAACTGAGGCTCAGAGCCGTGACATAACATCCTAGGTTGTGAGTTTGGGAGTTGGTTGGCTAGAGGCGCAGGCCTGAGAGTAGGCCGCAAGTTCCATCTTCCTCCCCACTGTCCTTCTGCTTCCAGTTAAATGTGACAGTGCCAGGCAGGTGCTGGGTGTTTGGTGGAGCACAGAATAGAGAATAAGAACTGAGGGGCGAGCCGTTGTTCCTAGGATGTGGATACTTACAGGGTCCAGATAAGAGCTTTTGTGATAGTTCGCAGAATTGTGCCATGCGGCTCTGGGCCACTGGTTTGGATTTGTGTGCCTTGGTGTAAACCTGAAAAGAGAATTCACACCTAGTCTCAGGTGATGCTTGGCCAGGAATCTGCACTTTGAGTCCTTGTTTTCAGTAGGTGATGGAAAGAAGACTTAGGGCTCCTGCCTTGCTCCTCTGCATCTGGAGAAAGGGCTTTTTGCCTCCCAGCCCCGGTCAGTAAGGAGCTGTGACAGGTGCAGGCAGTGCAGCCCCAGGGCGGGCCTGCTTGTGTGGCTGAGCTCCTTCCCTCAGCCGCTGTCACAGGCGGCTCTCTCTTGCTCCCAGATAAGACGTTGTCTGTGGCGATCGAAGGCAGCGTGGATGAGGCCAAGGCTCTGTTCAAGCCTCCCGAGGACTCCCAGGGTAAGTGGTGCTCAGGGTCCTCCCCCACGTCCTCCTCTGCTGATTCCGGGGGTGCCAGGTCCCCACCCAGGGCCATCCCTGGTCCTGTGGAAATGAGCCATACTGGTTCTGAGTGGCAGGGAGCTGGGCTTCAGTGTCTCAGTGCTCGGGGTAAACGGGGAGAAGCCCTGCCTCTCACCAGCTCACAGTGCTGGGGAAACTCTTCAACATTTGGAGCCTCAGTTCACTCACCTGTCAAAGCAGGATAGTGATAGCGCGTGTATCTAGGACTGTGATGTGGACTAAAGGAGGTCGGGCGTGCAGAGCCCCCCGCATCGCCCTCAGCGCATGGCACTGAGTCCTCAGATGGGTGAGCTGCCGCTGTTCATGTCACTGTTACTGCCGCCACCACCAGCGGGGGCCTTGTCCCTAGGAATGCACTAAAGAGCACTGAAAGAGCTCAGGAGTGCTGGGGTGATAGGGCATTACCCTTCTTGCATCGCTGTACTGTCCTGAGTGAGAAACAGCAGATTTATTACTTATCGTAAGGAAAATCATTGACAAAAGCCTGAGCCCTTTAACACACCCTGACTGAGGTGCTCTGGGGAGAATTGGGGGAGTCCCCCCACCCCCCAGCTGCCTTCTCTCTGTCACCGCAGATGATGAGAGCGACTCCGACGCCGAGGAGGAGCAGACCACGGTGAGAGAATGGGGCCCGCTAGCTGCCAGGTGCTGTCCTCCCTGGAAGCGGAAGAGAGAGATGTGAAAGAGAGGGCGGCTGGGATCCTGGCAGCCTGAGCGCTGAAGCACAGGTCCCAGTGCTGAAGCCCTGGGTGGCAGGGAGAGGGAAGGGGGGATTCCTGTGACCTGTGCTTAACCTGCTCAACTCCCTCCTTTGTCCAGAAACGCCGGCGACCCACACTGGGAGTTCAGCTAGATGACAAGCGCAAGGAAATGCTGAAGAGGCACCCGCTGTCTGTTCTGCTGGACCTGAAGTGCAAAGGTCTGGCTCCCCTTAGTCTGGGGCATCTCCTAACACCTAGGAGTGCAGCCAGCTGCAGCCACGTGGAGGTCTGGCAAGCCGATGCCCCCTTGCCTACGAAAATATTCTGGTTTCATATTTCTGTTTTCCTTTATTGTTCTTCATGGAGTTTGACTTTATTTTCCCTTCCTGAATCATAACCCTAAAAATATAGCAAAACCATTAGACACATCAGGGACACTGATGAAGGTACCGTCTTTCTGAATTTGACAGGTCAGATACACAGAGCAAGTTGCCAAGAGTATGCAGCTTTTGACTAATGTAATCAACTTGCTTAATTTAATACATCCAAGTAGAACTTTGTATTCTGCAGAGAATGTGGGTTTTGACACTGGCTTCATATGGATCTTGGAGCACGTGATAAAGCACCCCAGCGTGATGAGTTAACGGTCGGACACAAGCTTCCTCCTCACCCCAGCCCCCCAGGCCCTGGGCCTAGGTCTGAGTTCCAAGGGCAGCCATTGTGGTGGTTTTCTGTGTATTTTCAAGAAACAGTCTATGCATTTAGGAGCTTCTACGTGGTGTATACCTTTGTGTATCCTTTGCCTTTTTTTTTTTTTTTTACGTAAATAGAAACACTCTACACACTTGTTCTCTCTTTGCCTTTTTATTAAAATTTTTTGAGCTAATTTTAGACTCAGAAGTTTTGATGATGATTCAGAGATTTCTCACCTGTTCTTCACCCCAGTATCAACGTCTTACTTAACTACAGTTATTGTTGTTCAGCTGCTAAGCTGTGTCTGACTGTTTGCGGCCCCAAGGACTGCCACACACCAGGCTCCACTGTGCTTCATTGTCTCCTGGAGTTTGCTCAAATTTATGTTCGTTGAGTGGGTAATACTATCTAATCGCCTCATCCTCTGCCGTCCTCTTCTCCTGCCCTCAGTCTTTCCCAGCATCAGGGTCTTTTCCAATGAGTTGGCTCTCCAAATCCGGTGGCCAGAGTATTGGAGCTTCAGCTTTAGCATCAGTCCTTCCAATGAATGTTCAGGGTTGATTTCCTTTAGGATGGACTGGTTTGATCTCCTTGCTGTCCAAGGGACTCTCAAGAGTCTTCTCCAGCACCCCAGTTTGAAAGCATCAGTTCTTCAGTGCTCAGCCTTCTTTATGGTTCAACTCTCATATCTGTACATGATTAACCAGAGTGCAGTTTTCAAAATCTAAGTTTGTTTCATTGGTACAATACCATTAACTAGAGAAGTTACTCAGATGCCCCTGGTTTTTCCCCTAATGCCCTTTTCCTGTTCCCAGTTTCAATCCAGGATCTCATGTGTATTTAATCATTGTGCCCCTTAGTCTCCTCAAGTCTTTGCTTGTTTTTTGCAGCCTTGACACTTTTGAAGATGAGGTTTACGTATCATGTAGAAAGACTCTCAGTTTGGGCTTGTCTGATGTTTTCTTCTAATTAGACTGAGGTTGTGGGTTTTGGAGAAAGCACACCACAGATTGGGTGTTCACTGTCTTGTATTACCAGGGATCCATGGTATCACTGCGTCTTGGTACTAGTGATGTTAACCCAGACCACTTACTGATCTGGTGATCACTTGATCGCTTCTTTTCCGTGTTGTTTTAGTTGGAAGCAGAGTCTCTAAGTCCAATCCACTCTCAAGGGAGGAAAATGAAGCTTCACCTCTTTGAGGGAAAAAGTAGTAGAGAGTTTGTAGAGACTTTTAAACTCAGTATTAAATTGCCGTTGTTTTGTGTGAAAGATCTTAAACGTCGTTGATTTTCTGATTCTGTTGACTCCCTTCTAATGTCAACTCATAAAGGATGTCTCTTTTCCTCCTCCGTCCAGATGACAGTGTGCTGCACCTGACTTTCTACTACCTCATGAACCTCAACATCATGACGGTGAAAGCCAAAGTGACCACCGCTACGGAGCTGATCACCCCCATCAGTGCGGGGTATTGCTGCAGGGCTGGGGCGTGGGCGGGGGTGTGATGGGCGCCTGCCTGCTGGGCGTGCCCGGATCCTCTCTCAGCTGACTCGGAGGGGGTTCACGGCCACACTGGCTTCTGCTGTCGGGTCCGCACAGCCCAGAAGTCCTGGCGCACTACGGGTATCTGGAAAGCACTCACTGACTGGATCCGCGCAGTCTTCTCACTACACAGCCCGTGCCAGAAACGGCTGCAGCCTGCTGTGAACTCAGTGGGTGGGCTCCAGCTTTTACACCAGTGGAAAGAGTGTGAACGTGAGACTTGGCAGACTTGACCAGGCTGACAGATTTAGGCCTCTCTTTCTCTCGTCTTTTTCTGTCCCAAGGGCCTGGGATTTTACTCTGCAGCTCAGCTCGATCCCAGGTTGTCCTTACCTGGCAGCAGCAGTGGGAAGAAGACTGGTGGGTGGGTTTGAGAAGGGTGAGCAGAGGCACATAGAGGCAGCCACAGGGGGAGCATCCCTAGAAAGGCCCTGACCATGGCCGCCTGTCGTGGGAGGAAGGGAAGAGGACCACAAGGGCCTGGGGGTAGAGGAGGCTCGCCCGGCCAGCCCGCCTCCCAGCGCTGCCCCCACTGAGTCCTTCTGTCAGGTGTGGATAGACGGAGGCGCAGGTCTGGGGCCTGGGGGGGCAGGGCTCTGAGGGGGGCTGCCCTCCACCCTGCGCTTAGCGTCCATGCCTCCTCGTGGTTTATCCTTGTCCCTGTGCTTGAGAGTGATGCTGGGCCATCCTGGGCACTGTGGGTGCTGTCATCCCTGTTCCCACCTCACCCCAGCAGGGGGCGCCCGGGGCTGGCTTCTACAGAGCACCCAGAGGGCCGCGGTGGCGCTCCTTGGGGTGAGCGTCTGCCTGCTCCCTTCTCAGATGCCCACCTGCTAAGCCCCGGGGCTGCAGGCTGGCTCCGCTGAACCCTGAAGCGCTCTCCCCACCAGCCTCTGCACGTGCAGTCGCCTGCTCTTTGATGTCCTTTTTACCGAGTTCGGTTGTCCTGAGTCACATGTTGTGGGTGGAAATTTGTCAAAATTTGATCATGCCATCAGGTTTTGTCAATTTCAAGTCCTAATCTTGTGCAGTTTAACTGTTTTATTTTGGTTGATTCAGTATATTAGTATCAGTACTAAATATTGGCTAAAAAGAGTGACAGTTACTCATTTTATAGCCAGTTCTCTGTTTGCATCAACAAAGGAGACAGAGACCCTTGAGGGTGGGGGTGATGCAGGGAGACTCTGGCAGGACAGAGAGCAGTTCAGAGCCACAAACTGCCACTCTCCCGGGCCGAGTTCCCGGAGGCCTGCCGGGCTCAGGGCAGCAGGATCAGCCGTCTGCCTGAGTCACTCCTGATGCTGTCCCTGGAAGGTGAGGGGAGCTCCCACGGATGAAGGGAAAGGTTGGGCCCTGTGGACCTTTTGTGATCAAATTACTGTATTCTCCGCCTGTGCTGTCTCCTCTGATTGTCACTTTCAATTGCATGTTTAACCGGTGTGAGTAGGTGGCATTGGCATCACCATGTCTCCAGTCTGTGATGTATCTTTCCTGGGAATATTCAAGGGGAGCTCTTTCTGTGGCAGCATGATGAGGTGAAGTGTGAGCTGGGCAGAGCATCAAGGCTGCACACTGGATCTCTGGGCCAGAAGAAACCTGTTCTGTTCCTGTGACAATGCTGAGTGTTCCTATTTCTGGTGTCACAGGGTTTTGCTCCCTTGAGGAAAGGCTCTGGTCATCGTATACTTCTTGAAGGGATAGGTGTCTTCAGAAATTGGTGGTTAAAGGACTGCCTTGGTGGTCCAGTGGTTAAGACTCCATGCTTTCAAGGCAGGGGCCACAGGCACGTGGGATCTTAGCTCCTCGACCAGAGATTGGATCTGCGCCCAAAAAAAAGCGATGATTAAGAGTACTGTTGTCTTTGATGGAACAGTGTAAATCCTGGCTCCAGCGCTTACTAACAGTGTTAGCTTGGACTTGCCGTATCTTTCAAAGCCTCGAGTTTCTCCTCCGTAGAATGGAGATGCTAACCCTCCCTACTTCATAGGGTTGTGAGGATCTGATGACCTCAGGCATATACAGGGTCTGGACCACAGGAAGCATTCAGTAAATGGTGGCTTTGCTCACAGTGGGAGAGGGCATTACCACCCCCAGATGGCCACTTCTGCATCGAGCCAAGGGCTTGGCCGGTGTTCTCATTGCAGTCTTTTCCCTCCTCCAGTGACTTGCTGTCTCCTGACTCAGTCCTGAGCTGCTTGTACCCTGGGGATCATGGAAAGAAAACTCCAAATCCAGCCAATCAGTATCAGTTCGATAAAGTTGGGTGAGTCAGCAGCATTTCGTCCTCTCCCAATCTGTCCACTCCCAAAACAGGAGAACTCTTAGACCAGAGGCCTTCGGGGGGTTGGGGGCGGGGGGGAAATGGTGGGGTGAGAGGGAGTGCTCCATCCAGAGAAGGGGACACTTGTCCTTTCTTGCTTATGAGGCCCTGGAGAAGGATGGGGAAGGGTGGAAGGGTCAAAACTCTGGGAATGTGGTAAGAGATGTGTTTAACATTTTAGTTCTCTGAGGATTAAAATTTAGAAAATACTTTATATATTGCTGGACTGATGAAAAGATACGTACACTGCCTTTTTATTGAGATTTGCTAACGAGTTGAAGGCTGCCAGGGAAAAAAAGAAAATTGGCTATGGGAGAGAAAATTCAAAGCAGAGAACTGATGAACTTGAGAGACCTTATTGGCGGCCTGGCCATGAGTGCGCTGAGCCTGTAGGACCGTTCTGTTTAGGGGAGATGAAAGGGTGGGAGGAGGCATATACCCTGGGACCACTGCAGCAGTGACTTGTAAAATCATTCCTTTCTGTGTTCTTTTCTGCAGCATCCTGACTTTGAGGGACTATGTACTTGACCTCGGTCACCCCTACTTGTGGGTGCAGAAGCTGGGTGGCCTCCACTTCCCCAAAGAGCAGCCCCAGGTATGTCCACTGATTGAGTCCCCTTGGCTGAGGAGCCCTGTTCCTCTCCTTCTCTGCAGACTCCAGAAAGGCTTCTGATGGCCTCTGGGACTTTAAACTAGCAGAATGCCAGCCCTCTGGGCTGTGACCTGTCCCCTTCACTCTAAACTGTCCAAGGCCTGCAGGTGTTTAGGTATCTTTTGCTTTCTCCCTGAGTCTGTTACCCACCTAGGTCAGAGTAACTTGGATCCTTGCCCTGCATGTCACATGGCTCCCGATGCTGCTACCCCGTGGTCTTATATATGAAGGTGCCAGAAATGAACCCCAGGGCAGCTGGCCCCTCAGCAGAAGCCTGCCTTGCCCACAGCCTCTCAAGATCCCAGCAGCTTGTATCATTCCTGCTGGGACTCGGTCTCTGGCCCCCACAGCGGGGAGACCCTGCTATCCCCAGAAGACCTGTTCGCCAGGACATGGGTGGTCCTGGCCGCCACAGGCAGGCAGGTCCTGGGGGAGAGGGGTGGCAGGAGGAGGGCACAGGGAGCCCTCGTGCATGGCTGCGCTCTGTCACCCACAGCACACTGTGATCGCAGACCACTCGCTGAGCGCCAGTCACATGGAGACCACCATGAAACTGCTGAAGACCAGGGTGCAGTCCCGCCTCGCCCTCCACAAGCAGTTTGCCTCCCTGGGTAAGTGGTGTCAGTCAGGGTTGTGGCCTGAGCTGCTCAGCCCAAGGACAAAGACCACGGAGCCCTGCGCTCAGATATCTTGAATCCTGATGACAACGTCGGCTGGCTCCCTGGCTCTTGCTGAAAAGAGGTGTTAGCTGGGCCATTGGGGAGAGCTCTAGGCCGCCAAGCAGAGGTGTGAGCTCCCCACGGGGCTACAAGGCTGTCTCGGACTGCCCAAAGCCTTTCGGGGGCCCAGCTTATCAGATTGATTGGGAGCACTCCTGCTAGGTCAGTGCATGGCAGACCTTGATATGCATTTTAACAGGACCCTCATTCATTCGGGGTAGCCAGCATAGTGCTAGGGAAGGAGCCACGAGCACAAGAGAAAGCCCTGCTTTTGCGGAGCTTGTGCTCAGCTTTCTTGAATACGGCTGTTTGGTGACCTATGCCTCCTCCCTCCCCTGACACCTGAGCTGAAATCCTCCAGGCCAGGGCTGAGCCCAGGGTTCACCATAAGCTCGCAAGTGATTCTGATGAGCCCTTGACCAAGATGGTGGACATGTGGGGGCTTCTCATTTATTCATTCTGTAAATACTTGTCACAGCCTGTCAGGTACAAGGCACGAGTGAGGGAGGGTTAAGATCTTTTCAATCTAAAAAAAGCCACTGTCGAGGCTTCCCTGGTGGTCCAGTGGTTAAGACTTCGCCTTCCAACGCAGAGGGGGCAGGTTCTATTCTCTGGTTGGAGAGCTAAAAAGCCAAAACAAAACAGAAGCCATATTATAACAAATTCAATAAGGACCTTAAAAGTGGTCCACATCAAAAATAAATAAAAGAGCCACTGTCAGGAAAGGCTTTGAGTTCACAGCACCCTTCTGGAGGCCCCTCATGGACTCTGGTTTCTCCAGGCTCCCCATCAGCATTGTGGAGTTTGTTTTGTCCCAAGGTTGGATGATTGTCATCCGGATAGCATGTACCGTGTTGGCATATTTGCTTATTGAAACACCAGCAGGGATTCGCCCTGGAGCGGCCCTCCTGCTCTTCTGCTTTAGAGGAACCAACGCAGAAGACTTTGGTCCTTCCTCCTCCAAGGTCAGCTGTGAGAACAGCCCTCTTGGCTATTTGATCTAATTAGCAGTCACTGCCACGGAGGCATCTCATTGGTTCTGGCCGCAGGGGGGTTTTCGTTTGCATTAAGGATGAAGCGCTGTGCATGCTGGGGCTGGGTCCCGCCGCAAGCACAGGCTCTGAGCGAAGGTCAGGCTGACGTGCCTCCGTTCCTGGCACGTGTTGAGCTGAGTACCGAGTGTGCCTGGACAGCTGGCAGGGCCATCTGAGCCTTCAGAGGCTGCCGGTTACCCAGCTGTGGCGGCTGATTTCTACCTGTGACGCCACCTGTCCTGCTCTCTTTCAGAACACGGCATTGTGCCGGTTACCAGCGACTGCCACTACCTCTTCCCTGCAAAGGTTGTCTCTCGCCTGGTGAAGTGGGTGACGATTGCCCATGAGGATTACATGGTAGGTGTGGGAGGGGTGACCGGTTGTCCTGGGGACTGCAGGCCCGTGTCTCCTTTCAGCTCCTGCTGTTCCTCCCGAAGGGCGGGGCAGCCTGACAAGAAGCGCCAACAGCTCACCCCCCGCCCTTGGTAACTTCCAGGAGCTGCATTTCACCAAAGACATCGTGGAGGCGGGACTGGCTGGGGACACCAATCTCTACTACATGGCACTCGTGGAGAGGGGCACAGGTAACTGCTCTGCTGATGACAGTGGCTCTAGGAGAGGGCAGCCGCTGAGAAGCAACCTTCCTGGGAGCTGGCCCAAGGAAGCCAAAGATCCTGGACTCCTGCCTCGGGACTTAGCAGACAGTCTCGGCTGTGAGAGGCAGTGTTCAGCTGAGGCAGCGTTCAGCCAGGACTTGTTCTGCCCCAGTCCCGTCCCCTGCTAATCGTCACCACGGTCCCGGGGCTGGTGACGTTCCCGCTTTGTAGGAGATGCTCACACACCCAGTCGGACCTCTGAGTCTGAGCTCTTAGCCTCTTTGCTTCCTCACCCTTTAGAACCAGAGACCGGCTCGTCCTCTCTTCAAGGTGGGGTTGTCACTCTCAGGCTGTGAGGTGCAGGACTCTCCTCCTCTGCCGTCCCTGCGCTCACCTGGGGAGGCATTGAGAGCTCTGACTCCTCACCGCTGTCCTGGCATCTGATAGGCCAGGGCTTCCAGCTGGGCCCACCCCAGTGGTGCCTGAGGTGCTGTTGTCCAGCCCCAGCCTCTGCGGGGCTGGCTCAGCCTGCCGGATCCCACCCAGAGGCTCTGTGCCGAGGCTGCAGGGTGGAGGGAGTTGTCTGTAGTTCCGAGATGGTGTGAGAAATGAAAAGTTACACTCTTTGATGTTCACATTTCTCTACCCCTGTTTCTTCACTTTTCTCTTCACGTTTTTAGAAGTACTGTGAGGAAATTAGATAACTTCAGATACAGTGGAGGCTCCTTGGTCCCACTTCATTCTCACCCTCATGAGGGGTGACTGCTGTTGGAAATTTTGCATTTACTTTCTGTCTTTTCTCCTTTTAAAAAATACTTAAACCTCATCCCTAAATAACACAAAGTGCTGTTTTGCAAGGGCACAGATGATGCATCCAAGAAATTTCCAAAGCCCCATGGGTGCAAAATCATTGAAGACATCACTTTTGCTTCCTGGTTAAGGGGAAGAGCTTGGAAAAATAAGATATTCTGTATTCATACAAAGGGTGAATGTGATCATTTAAATTTTTATTAAATGTGTTGTAATAGAATTTGAAAACTTAAGAGTAGACAACAATTTCATAGTATGGATTAAAAACAAAAAAATTGGTGGACAAGAGATAAACCCAAAAATACGTTCAAAACTGTTATGACAGAAACAACAGTAAAGTGTCACTTTTTAGTAACTGTTGTGACTATCAGGGTAGAGTTATCTTAACCTTCACTGTCTTGTTGTCTGTTAATTTATTTGAATTACTAGTGGGTAAGAGAGTTCATTCCCCACCCTCATAAATAATGAAAAAAGAGTGGCTAAACACTTAGCTCATAGATGGAGAGGATGTTACCGTATTGAAAAAGGGGAAGCCTGTCACCAGAGAAAAAATAAGTACGTTAAAAAATACAAATACTTCATTTAATGATTATGAACACACAGCTTTGGCGTCAGGTAGTTCTGGTTAAACTCAGCACTGCTGTTTTGTGGCTGTTTAATGATCTTTAGGTAGTTTCAGAGGCTCAGTTTCTTTAACTGTAAAATGGGATGATAATAATGGTACCCACCTAAGAATTGTTATTAAAATGAAATAAAATGTGGGTAAAAAGGGCTCAGCACTATGCTTGGAAAACAGTAGATACTCAGTAAATGCTGGCTGTCAAAAAGCTTCACGTAACAAAATAGATAAAAGTAAAGAACAGAATATAGAAAATATATTTGACCATAATGTGATGGCTAGTACACAATAATGTTGAAAAACAGATAAAGCGCCTTCACTGGGAAAGTCCTTAACCTGCTGGCAGATAAATGCCAGTTAAAACAAACTTCTGTCGAAGGAGTAAATAGAACTGGGCAAACCAGACTCAGGAGTCCCCACACCTCTGCGTCCTGAGGCCCAGTCACGGACCTCACCTTTTGCAGCCGCTTTGGAGTTTCTAGGCAGAAGGTAAAAGTTGGTAGCAGAATGTGCTCTGAACACCGGGACTAATGTGAGACACGGCGCTGGCCTCAGGGTTCCAGTGGGAAGGTGGTCGTGGCTGGCAAGCCAACTCTGAGAACTGAGTTTTGCTTCTCTCCCCATCTTTCCCAGCTAAGCTCCAGGCTGCCGTAGTGCTGAACCCCGGCTACTCCTCCATCCCACCCATTTTCCAACTCTGTCTGAACTGGAAAGGGGAGAAAACCAACAACAACGATGACAATATTCGGGTAAGGTCCTTGGTGGGTGACGGGAGGAGCAGGGATAGCCTCCTTGGGCCGGGGGTTGGGGGGTGGGAGTGGGACGGGGTGGGGGTGGGGCAGGACCAGTGGTAGCTGGGGGCTTGTGCACTGGTGCAGTTCCCGGGCAGATGCTGCTGGGATTGTAGAATATGCTGGAGGCTGCAAGGTGTAGTGAAGGGCTCAGACCTCTGTCAGCTCCTTACTAGCCTGGGTCCACAGGTTCACCCTGCTTATAAAACGGGGCTAATACAAAGACCAGCCTTGAAAGGTGGTTTCAGGCTTCTGTGGAAATGTCAGATGCACGGGAACGAGACAAGGTGTGACGTCGTTGCCCGTGTCAATTACTGTTACGCCCATGGATTTGACTCCATAGCCAAGGAGCACACTTTGAACCCTAACACTTTCCCATTTGGATCTGATCTTGAGATTCTTCCTCTGTGCATCTTGCTCTTTTTGGCCGTGGACATGCAAGGCAGGAAATGTTCTGGGTCAGGATCAGGAGGACACCATTGTCTTGAGGAGCGGGCACCTCAGGACAAGCCAGCCTGGCTTGATCTGCAGAGGCCCGGGCTCGGTTCTTGTGAAACCGTGAGACCCAGCTGGCCTGCAGGTGGTGCTGAGTTTCTGGCTTCCCCGCCCGTAGGCCATGGAGAGCGAGGTCAACGTGTGCTACAAGGAGCTGTGCGGCCCGCGGCCCGGCCACCAGCTTCTGACCAACCAGCTGCAGCGCCTGTGCGTGCTGCTGGACGTCTACCTAGAGACAGAGAGCCATGATGACAGCGTGGAGGGGCCCAAGGAGTTTCCCCAGGAGAAGATGTGTCTGCGGCTTTTCAGGTGAGGGACAGGGCCCGGGGACCTCCAGCGCTGCCTCTCACAGGGACGTGGGGGAGGGTGAGCCCGGCACAGGGGGCACACGTCCTCGGGCGCTCTGGTCTCCTTTCCCTGTGGGAATTAACATCCTGCTGCCAGGTTTCTCGGAGAGAGCTCACGTCCTCCTTCCTAAAACTTGCCCTGTGGCCCCTGTCCTGCCAGCCCAGTCCAGTTAGTTCATCATGCATACACCCCAGAGGTGGGCCTCATGCTGAGTGAGCAAGAGGACTTGACTAACCTTCCCTTTCTCTGCTTTCTGTGGAAACCAGTAGGCTTGTTTTTTATGATTCAAATGAACTTTGTAAACTGCAGAGAACACAGGGATGTCCTCATTAGATGCAGGCTATAGCCCTGCATACAGACTACACAGGCCTCCACCAGCCCCCAGAGTCTGCTGTAGTCTCCTCAGTGCTCCCACATCCAGGAGGATCACAGCTGTAGGCAGCTGGGCGTCACAGAGGAGCCAGCTGTGAAATAACACACACAGTGCAGACCTCCGCTGTCCTGCTCACCAGCTGGGTGACTGAAAGAGTCATTTCAACTCAGCTCTGAGCCTTTCCCAAAAGCTGAAATGGAAGTGTTACCTTCTAAGTCATGATGAAGCAGAGGTAGTTCACGTAGACCTTCCAGAATGGATCATGGCACGGACGGAGCCTCAGAAAATGCCAGCAGGCCCTGGCAGCTTGGTATTTAGTGTGTCTGCAGGCCCCGCACTTCTGGCTGCTTTTCCTTCCGCTTTGGTGTCAGTTCCTTCCCTTCCCTTTCATCCCTTAACTTGTGGTCTTGTCTTCGAGTCAGTTTCAGAATCCCGGAGCCCACCCTTCCCTTTGGGGCAGGGGGCTGGGGAGGAATGGTGTCACAGAGGGCTGCAGTCTGTATCTAATGGGGACGTGGCTGTGTTCTCTGTCGGCCTGGAAGGTGCCTCGCCTGCCCTCACCTTCTCACACAGCCCGCCTCCGCCCCGGAGGCCGTCCCACGTCCTCCCGCCTCCATCTGGCCCTTCCGCCTGGCCTGGCTCCCCGTGCTGGCTGACGATAACCAGCTGCAGCCCCACTGTGGTTGCATGGTGGGGCTGGCGGCTAGATGGCGTCGTGTTCCGGGACTTGCTCTCCTCGCTCTGTCTGTGTGAGACCTCATCTCTTCCCCGCTCCCAGCCTGCTGCAGCACATTTCCAAGGTGGGAGTTCTCACACGACCAGTGTTTATCCTTTGCTTGTCTGATGGTTCCCAGACTCGTTTCCTCAAGTGCTTTGTTCTCCAGGCTGCGCTTGTCTGTCAGTGTGTTCTGGGAAGGTGCTCCTTTGGCTTCCCGGATCCAGTTAATTCCATGACTGAAGAGATGTGGGATGTGAGGTTCTTGGTGTGGAGTCCCCCTGACCACCGGGATCAGGTCAAAGGTCTGGGCTGCAAAGGGCTGGCCTGGGCCGCAGGAGACTCGAGGTCTGGCTTTGCCCGGGGCTGGCTGCCTTCAGGCTGTGGGGTCTCCATCAGCTGTACGCCTCGATTTACCTGATTCGACTCTGTACCCTTCTGGTGTTGGGAAGGTTCATGACATCATTTTAAGAAAAGACTTTGGGGCCAGAAAGGCCTCAGTTCAAATTGCAGCTGCTGCCTCTGTGATTAGCATCTGTGCTTAGTGCATCTTGAGCTGATTCCTCATCAGTAAAACTGTGTCCACTCAGGTGGTGTTGGGAGGATGAGATTAAACCACGGGAGCCTGTGAAGGGCCAAGCATGGTGCAGGCAGAGTAAGCCCTCCTTTAAGGCCATTCTGTGCAGTGTGGCAAAAAAAAAAAAAGAATGATATACAATCTCCCGCTGGCAAACATCCACACTACCTCTCACCCTCCCTCCCTCAGACCAAGATCCAAGGTGTCACCTTCTGGTTACCACTGAATGTCAGTCACAGGCAGAAGAATGAAAGAGGCCCTTTAGCTGGACATTGTTCACCATGGAGTCGTGTGGAAAAGAACCCTGCATGAAGTTTTGCTCAGGGGCCCAAGACTTGAGCCGAAGAACCTAGATGTCACAGGGTCCAGGCTTTGGCTGTGAGTGTCAGCCTCTTGTGCCAGCAGGCTTTAGCATCAGACCTGATTTTGAATTTGGTCTGTGAGACTTTGTGACTTTCTAATATCAGGTAGTTCACATCCCTAAGCCTACATCTTCATTTAAAATCTTTGAAATTATAGAAATAGCATCTCAGAAGTAGTGCGTATAGAACACAAGGCCCTTGGCAGGCACATAGCCCAGATTCTTTTCCCACATAAACTCCTACCTGCTTGGGAATCTCCCTACAAAGGAGGATTTAACTTTCTTTTTTTAATCATAGACATAAAACATGTTTATTGTTAAACATAAAACCAGAAACAGTTGTGTAAAAACACCGTAAACAGTGAGGGTACCCAAGCCCCCTGCCCCCTAGAGTGCCCGTCGTCAGTGGGCACTTCCAGGCTTGTGCCCCTGCCTTCGGAGGCACATTAAGATGATTTTTCAGAACTGCTGTCACACCTTTCATGCTGTTCTGCAGTCTGCTTTCCTTACACCAGTCTTTTTTTTTCCCCCCTTAACAGCTTCATCGTAGTCCCTTGTGTGGATGCATTCATTATATCAACCCAAAGGTTATGGTGTTAACTGGCCTCCCTTCTTCTATTTCTCTAGGGGTCCCAGCAGGATGAAGCCGTTTAAATATAACCACCCTCAAGGATTCTTCAGCCACCGTTGACGTCGCGCTCAGCCTGTTTCCCCACAGACCCTAAGTGCTGCGCCTCTGCTTCCGGCTGGGGCGCACACGTGGCTCTTGATAGTCTCCCAGGACAGGTTTTCTATTTCTAGCCTATTAAAATGTCACCTGACCAAGCGGCCTTTGTCTGCGGCTCCTTGGGGGAGGCAGTTGGGAGCAAGGCACAGTGTGAACGCGCACGAGTGGATAGCTTTCCCTGGCTGGCCAGGAAGAGCAGAGTGAGGAGGATTCCAGCTCTGCAGCAGACCCTCAGTCTTCACGTTTGTCAGCCAAGTCCCTGCTGTTAGCGGGTGGCAGGGGACGCCACAGTCAGCGTAGTAGAAAAAGCAAAAGCTCTTCTTCCCCTGTCCCCTTACTCTGACCCTGTCAGTGTCTCCAGCCGCCAAATTCCCCTGACTGGTGGATGTTACAAACATCTGACAGCGCAATACGTCCCAGAGAATAATTGTGAATCTCGCAGGGTGTCGTGAAGTTGATGAGAGTGATGTCAGAGGGTCTCAGGCATAGCTGCTGTCCAGTGATACTCTGGCAGCATGAGAGCAGGTGACTCCAGAAGAGAGGCTTCACAGTGAGGGCACGCTAGGAACCTCAAAATAATGGTTTGATTCTCAGAGGATTAGGAGAAGTCCTGAGGAAATAGGTGAAAGTGAAGTCACTTAGTCGTGTCCGACTCTTTGCGACCCGTGGACTGTAGCCCACCAGGCTTCTCCATCTATGGGATTCTCCAGGCAAGAATACTGGAGTGGGTTGCCAGTTCCTTCTCCAGGGGATCTTCCCAACCCAGGTCTCCCACATTGCAGGCAGACACTTTAACCTCTGAGCCACCAGGGAAGCCCGAGGAAATAGGTAACACCCTCTAAAATGTTTTAAAAAACTATCTCCTTTATAATTCTGCAAAAGTCAAACAGAAACAAAGGATAGCATAGAGTGTTCTTAAACAGTTTTGTCAGAAAACTTATGCCCCATCCCCCCACCAAAAAATCAGTACTCAACTCCTGGTTTAAGTAATAAGATACAAAGATGTAAAAAAATACTGAAGCATTATTACAGAGTTGCAGGTATAAAGTTCGCTAATTAAAAAATGAAATAAAGTTTATTTTTCCAGCTTTATTGAGTTATAATTGACATATAACTATATAAGTTTAAGGTGTACAGAGGGATCATATGATACATGATACATTGAGAAATGGTTACTGCAATAAGGTTAACACATCCATCATCTTACATAGATGGGGCAGGGAGGAGATTGGTGTGGGGCTAAGAACTTTGGAGATCTATTGTCTTAGCAACTTTCAACATACATAAATCTAATAACAACAAAAGAAATCAATATACTTAAATCTTAACTTACCGTGATAGTCCCAATCACATGGATTTTTTCCTTCCCACAACATGCTTTGAATTTGGTTTCCACTATAAATGGAATTTTTTTAGATTTTTTTTTTTGATATGGACCATTTTTAAAGTCTTTGTTGAATTTATTACAGTCTTTTACTTTGTGTTCTGGCTTTTTCGCCACAAGGCATATGGGATCTTTGCTCCCAAACCAGGAGTTGAACCCGCACCCCCTGCAGTGGAAGGTGAAGTCTTAACCACTGGACCTCCAGGAAGGGCCCCTCTAAATGGAATTTTACCGGTTACCCTTGGATACTGTGCACCTCTGGTATAAGAGCTGTTTCCTCCTGTCTTCTCAGCTGATCTCTGAGCATCCCTGTGACAAGGATTTTCTGAGGCAGAGTCTAGGAGGTTCTTGGCTTCCCCAGGGCCCTGCTGTTTCCTGACAGAAGCCTGAGCGCGGTGAGGAGAGGAGAAGGCTCCTCCGGGGCTCCTCCCTCCCCTCGGCCTGGATCATCCCTTTAAATTCCAGAGGCAGATGCTCTCCAGCCCACGGGTCCTTGAACTGTATTGTGGGTGAGAATCACCCACCATGGGAGCAGATTAGAAACACACGTTCCCAGCCCCACTCTAATATCTGGACTCAGTCGACCTAAGATGGGCCAGGGAAGTGTATTTTTAATGAGCTCCCCAGGTACACTTTGTCCTAGTCTCTTTTTGGAAGTTGCTGCACTTTCCGCGTTTTTTCTTGTGACTCCTCCAGCAATGCAGTAATGATTCCCTGTCAGAAGCACCCCTCTTGTGTCTCTTGCCTCTTGGACAGCGGCATGCACCTCTGGGCACTTCTCTCCTGTACTGAGATTTCTTTTTCTTTTCCCTGACCTACTTGCCTGAGACGATCTCCGCCGGCATCCCCCTCGGTCTGGCCACCTTCAAGCCTTGCGTCTCACCGCCTGTGCTGAATAAGATTGAAATGGGGCCTAAAAATAGTTCCTTTGATGGCCCCTGCATTGCAGCCTCCACTCTGTTCTCGGCTGGAAGGCAGCCAGACTGACTCAGCACACAAGCTCGGCTCTTGAGAGCTGGGACAAGGTTGCAGAGACAGCCTGTGAGGGCTGGGAGGAGGCTCTGCTTCCTGGGCAGAAGGTGTCAAAGCCAGTCACCCTCTAGAAGAGATTTTCCCCTCTTCAAAGGAGCAAACTGAACAAAAGAATCCTTTGTCCTTAAGAAGTAGGGTTTTAAAACTAGTGAGAAGCCCAAGACGATCCAGCCCCTTTGAGCTACTGAACTGAGCCATTTTTGTCTCCAGTGGGCAGATTAGGGGGAAGGGGCCTGGTTTGGGAGGACCTCAAAGCTTCCTTCTTGGCCTTGAGCTTCGCTGGACCACATCCCACACAGCAGCCCCTTTCTGTCAATCTCCTACACCTCGGACTCAGCCCAGGGTCCTTGCCTTTTTAAAGCTGCTCCCTATATTCTTGGTTTCTCGGTATCTCCTAGTCTCTCCTGACCCTTTTTCCAATCGTCCCCTGCCAAGCGTTTTCTCAGCAAATACTCCAAAGTCGCCTTTTGTTTTAAGAGCATTCCTGCTGATCACAAAGCTAAAAACCTTATCCATAGAATGAAGCAGAGCTGCCTAGGCTTCCAAAGGAACTTTCCTCCCTGTCTGCGTAGCCCAAGCTCTGGCCTTTCCATGGTATTCAGCAGCCTCTCTGTTGAGATCAAAGAGGTGTCAGGCATCTACTTTGGGTCAGGTCCTGTGCTAATCATGATTTTACATTCACTGTCTTGTTTAATTACAACACATGGCCAAGGGTGCACATTCCCTACATGTTTACAAATGAGGAAACAGGCTCAGAAGGTTAAATGACTTGTGGGTTGCTCACAGGGTTCTTGAACTGCCCACCCAAGGTGCAAGCCCAGCAAGGTTTGTCTGCCTCCAAGGCTTCCCTTTCCACAAGAATAGCTTCAGGCTAGCATAGCTGCAAGCCAGCACTCTCGCTGGGCCATCTATTCATTTCAGCAACACAAGTACACCAAGAGTACTGTGGTGTAGCTTGATATAGCTTGGTGTCAGACTGACCAGCTGGGTCCATTTTTGCCCACAGATATGCTATATGCATCTTGATTTTTTTTTCACTTCCTTCATTTTTTTGCATTTCCTTCAGGGGGTATCTTAATTGACTTTCTTATATAGAACCATCCCACTTGACAATTGTGTATAACTTTTTAAATGTTATTGGATTTGTCTTTTTTGCACTTGCTGAGGATTTTTACATCTATATTTCACAAGGGATATTAGTCTGTAGTTTTGTTGTGGTTCTTTGACTTCGGCATTAGGATAACACAGGCCTCCAAAGATGAGTTAGAAAGTGTTCCCTCCTGTTTTATTTTTTGGAAGTGTGAGAAGGATTGGTGTTAATTCTTCTCTAAATGTTTGGTAAATTCATCAGTGAAGCCATTGGCCTTAACCTTTTCTTGTGGGTAGTTCTCAAATTACTAATTTGTAATTAGTTACTTAATGCCTTACTCTACTTGTAAGTCATGCCTATTCAGATTTTCTGTTTCCTCTTGAGTTAGTTTTCAGTAGTTTATGTCTTTTTTAGAAATTTGTTCACTTACTTTAAATTATCTAATGAGTAGACATACAGTTGCTCACAGCATTCCTTAACAATCCTTTTTATTTCTGTGAGGTCAGTATTAATGTTCTGTCTTTCAATACTGCCTTTGATAATTTGAGTATTTTCTCTTTTTTTCTTCATCAGTCTAGCTACAGGTTTGTCAGTATGATTGATCTTTCAGAGAACAAATATTTGACTTCATTGATTTTTTTCTTATTTTTCAGTTCTCTGTTTCATTCATTTCTATTCTAATCCTGCTTTGGGTTTAGTTTGCTCTCCTTTTTCTATTATCTTAAGGTAGAAAATTAGATTATTGACTTGAGATCTTTCTTCTCTTTAAATGGAGGCATTTACAACTGTAAGTTTCGCTCTAAGCATTGCTTTAGCTCTGTCCAATGTTTTCATATGTTACATCTTCATTTTCATTCATCTCAGAGCATTTTCTAATTTCCCTGGCAGTTTCTTCTTTGATCTTTTGACTTTTTAGGAGTGTTTTGTTTAATTTCCACATATTTGTGACTTTCCCAAATTTCTTTCTCTTATTAATTGCTAATTTTACTCCATTGTGATTGGAAACACTGTGCCCATTTTCAATGCTTTTAAATTTATTGAGCCTTGTTTATGGCCTAAGATACATGGTCTGTCCTGGAGAATGCTCCATGTGTGCTGGGGGAGAAGTGTATTCTGCTGTTGTTGCATGGAGTGTTCTGTGGATAACCTGTTAGGTCTCACTGACATAAATTACTTTTTACATTTTTATTTATTTATATGGGTCTTTGCTGCTGCTCGGGCTTATCTCTAGTTGCACCGAGCAGGGACTCCTCTGTAGTTGCAGGCTTTTCGGGACGACTTCTCTTGTTGAGGAGCACCGGCTCTAGGGGGGCACAGGCCTCAGTAGCTGTGGCGTGTGGGCTATTACTCCTCAACTTGTGAGATGTTTCCTGGACCAGGGATCAAAACCCTGTCTCCTGCATTGGCAGGCGGATTCTTTACCACTGAGCCACCAGGGAAGCCTGATACAAATTACTGTTAAATTAAAAACTTACTTTCTTTTTTTCTGACATACGTTTACTAACATAGATGTAATTTATTTAGCCAATCTCCTATTATTGTATATTCAAAGTATTTTTCATTTTTCTAAAACATAAAGGGAATATATTTTGTATTTTTAGTATTTCTGTACCTGCTTATTTAGGATACATTCCTTAGAGTGGCATACTTTCGTTATCATATCTAAACTTATAAGGTTTTTGATACATCTCATTAGGTTGCCTTCCCGGAAAGTTTTTTCAATTTCCTTTCCAACCATTAGTTCCAGGAAGTTCAGGATTCTCTGCACACCCATGGACAACTGGGTATTACTGCTATTTTCGACCTTCTGCTACAAGCGCTCAAGCCACTGTGGCCATTTATCATTGTTGCTGCCCAACATCCACCCCTTTTGCTGCTGGTGAAGCTAAAAAGTGGAAGAGTCAGTCACTCAGTTGTGTCCCACTCTTTGCGACCCCAGGGACTGTAGCCCGCCAGTCTCCTCTGTCCATGCGATTTCCCAGGCAAGAAGACTGGAGTGGGTAGCCATTCCCTTCTCCAGAGGATCTTTCCTACCCAGGTTTCTTCTGGTAACAGTCCTCTAATTTCCTTTCAGAACACACCTCCCAAACTCTTAAGTTCCTGTTTGAGGGACCCAATAAGAACAAACCCTGGACTTTTCCTGGAACATTGAAAATGAGTTTTTCCCACCCCTAACCCTGACCTCCAGAGTTTACTAAGCAGATGGGATGTAAGCCTGAAGCTTCTAGAGATCACGTGGAGAAGTCCTGCCTGAGAATGAAGTCTCTATAGAGGAAGACAGCTGAGAGATGGAGAACAAGTAACAGCATCCTGGGGACATCACTTGAGAATCCCCCTTGGATCTAGCTATATGTGAAGCAAGTCAGCCTTTTTGAACTGCTTGGCTATGTAAGCTAATGTTTATGAATCATTATTAAATATCAGTAGCAAGTGTTTTCTTAAAGTATTTTGTTTCCCCCTAAAAGGATTCCCACTGTCCTCCCTCCACACTTGGTAGGATGACTCTGCCCACCCCCTCTGATGTGAGATATAAGCACATGGATTGCTTTGGCCCATGAAATGTTGCCAGAGGAGACCTGTATCACTTGTAGGCAGAAGCTTGAAGAGTGAGCCCCTGCCTGATTTGCCACATCCACTCACCCCTGCCTCAGTGAACTTGGAAGCCCTGGTCTAGATGGATCCCGTGTTAGCTGGGTGTGCGAGCGACCTACCATGAACAGAGACCCCTGCCAGACCCAGGGGTGTAGAGCATGAATGAGTAAGATGCTTTCTTTTGTGTTAAGCCAGTGAGATGTAGTTGTTTATCGTTACAGACAGAACCTAACCTCTCCTTTCTGAAGCAGTCTCCCTGGGGGAAAATGAAGGATGTTTTTCATCAACCCAGCTGTATCTGCAGAGCTAACAGCTAGCCAGCAGGAAGCGCACATCATCCTAAAGCAGTCGGCTCCGTCCACATTCCACCCGTGTCCCCCAGGCCTCTAACAGGTCTGACAAGCAATTCCATGGTAAATTGACTCCATTGGTTTTTCCTAAGGTTTGTTATCCTCCCAGAGGGAGGATGATTTTGTTTGGCAGATGGTTCAAGTCAGTCTGGTTGGTGTCTGACCGGTGACTCCTGCCTACAGCACTGGGAGCATATCCATGTCATTTCTGAGAGTAGATTACAAAAAGATTCTGGCTTCTGTTTTGCTTGTTCTCCCTTGCTGTCTCACCTGGTCATTCTGCTGGAAGCCAGCTACCATGTGGTAAGCTGCCCTAAGGATAAGCCTTCAAAAGGTCAGGAGTGGAAAGAGGCCTCTGGCCAACAGCAGAAGAGAGAGGGTATTCTGGTCAGATCCTTCTGTCCTGCCTGTGCCATTTGGGGCAACCACGAGAAGGAGATCATCTAAATGCCTCCAGTACCTGGTTTAGGGGTGGCCATGTAACCCATCCCGAGAGGATGGCGGCAGGACCGCTGAGTAAGGACGAGCCTGGGTTCTGTGGTCAGACAGGTCTGAATTTAAATCCATGCACCACCTCTTCCTGGTTCTGGACTTTGGGCAACGTCTGCTTCTCTGAGCCTCAGATTCTTCGACTGAGAAATGCAAGTTCAATAGCACTCACTCCACTGGGCTATTAGTGGACATAAAATGTGTAGTCCAGGGCCCAGTCCTTGGGGATGCCCAGTAAGTGGTGACCGAAACTGATGACCTGGATTCTAGTCTGGACAAGTCCCTTCGTGTCTTCTGTAGACATTGGCTGAGACAATGATTCATGAGAGCCCTTGTAACTCTAATACGTATCATGTTTCCCTATGATGTCAAAGCCATATTGTCTATGTAACATATTGCTCCAAAATTTAGTGGCTTAAAACAGCAGACATCTATCACCCAGGTGCAGTTTAGCTGGACACTTCTTCCTTAAGGCCTCTCAGAGAGCTACAGTCAGGGTGTTGTCTGGGGCTTCAGTCTCATCTGGAGGCTCAGCAGGGGAGGATCTTTGTCCATGTTCGACAGTGTGGTTGTTGGCAGGATTCAGTTTCTTTTTGTTCTGAGGGCCGTTGTTCTCACTGGCTGTTGGCCAGAGGCCTCTTTCCGCTCCTGGCCTTTTGAAGCCTCATCCTCAGAGCAGCTTACCGCATGGCAGCTGGCTTCCAGCAGAATGACCAGGTGAGAGAGCAAGGGTGAACAAACAAAACAGAAGCCGGAATCTTTTTGTAATCTACTCTCAGAAATGACATCCCATCACTTTGCCATATTCTAGTTATTAGAAGGAAGTCGTGAGGTCAAAATTTTACATTAAAGACCCCACATAAATCCACAAGAGCACTGCAGGTTTCAAAAGCATGTCCAGAGAAGCATGTTGGAGTCCAGTTAGGTGACTATTAACAAATTGTTCCCAATAGTGGTGACTGTAGTCTTCACTACAGGTGGATTAGCTACATACAGCCCCTCATTCAGAAAGCGCATCCCTCCTTACAAAACAAGGACATATGCAGAGCTCTTAAATAGATGGCTCCATGGCCCCGGACCTCACCTGTCCCCAGACTTCAGTGTGTGTTAGAACCAAGTGGGAGTCGGTGAAGCCTACGGTGTCCCAGGCCAACCCCTCAGATTCTAATTCAGTGGTCTAGGGTGGAATAAAGGAGTCTGCATGTTTATAAGGTGCCCAGATGCTTATGTAGGTGGTACATGGACCTTGTGGAGAAACCACACACCAGGCCACCTGTTTATAAGATTTCAAAGCACTGAGCACAGTGCCTGGGTTTGTGCCCAGGAAATAGCCCAAGAGCAGCCTCATAACCAGTCCCGGACGTGCAATTTCCTGTTCCCGCCCAGTCCCGTGCATTCTCAAGTGTAAAATTAAGACCTCCCTTGCCCATCCCCCAGCCCGTCCAGGGGAAAAGAAGAAATGACAACAGTCGCATTTCTATTTTATAAGCACTTGGTTTTATTGCACAGAAGCAATTGAAAGTGGACTCCAGTGGAAAAGTGCGCCCTGGTGTGGTACAGTGGTCAGCGCCCAGCCCCACCTGCTGCAGCTCTTCCGGGACAGAGAGCTTTAGGCAAGGACTTGACCACCCCTTTGGAAAATAGAAGGCATTCAGGAATAGGTTAAGACATCTCAAGCATAATGTGTTTCTAACTGCTCATTCATTATTGCGGTCATCTGTCAGTTGCACATACAGGAAATAAATGCACTTATTTGGAGAGGAGGGGGCAGTCTGTATAGTCAAGTGTTTACGTGTGGCATTCGGCATATATCACATTCGGCTACATAAGCTATCATAACATAATTGCCCATCGCCTGGGGAGGGTTTGGGCCACGGGGCTGGGAGTTGGGAGGACCCTCTCTTGTTAACATATTGCTAATAGAAATTCCTGTTTGGTGAAGGAGGGCCTGTTGTCTAAGCAGAGTTTCTTCTTAAAGAAAAGAGCGAAAAAAGTGAAAATTTGTGATACTGATCCTTGAGCTCCCAGACCCCCCTGAGTTTCTTTGGCTGCTCTGAACGATCCCTTCTCCCTGCCTTACTTCTCTCCCTTGGTGGCCTTATCTTCTGCAGCCTTCTCTGCAGGTCTGCTGTCTTTCTGGTCTGTGCTGGAGGATTTCTCAGCCTTGGCTTTCCCAGGTGTGGAGGTCTCCTTGCCGGGTTCCTTGGCTTGGGCCTCTGTTTTGGGTTTCTCCTCAGGCTTCTTGGCTTCTGCGGCCTTCTCCTCCTTGGCGTCTTTTTTCTCCGGTGCTGCCGGCGTCTCTTCCTTCTTTGGCTTTTCTGCTGCTTTGCTGGGTTCTTTGGCCTTGGCATCATCTGGTTCCTTCTTGGCCACCTCAGTCTTCTCTTTAGGCTTGGCCTCTTCCTTCCCCTTGGCAGGAGCCTCCTTCTCTGGGGTGGTTGCTTTTTTCTTATCTTCAGCCTCTTCCTTCTTGGCTCCAGCTTTGGGTTCTTTGGGCTTTTCCACAGCAGGTTCCTTCTTCTCCTCGGGTTTTGGAGCCTCCTTTGTGGGCACCTCATCTTTCTTGCTGTCCTTCTTCTCCTCCGCTTTGGGTGTGGCTGGAGCTTTCTCTTCCTCTGCCTTCTTTGGGGGCTCTTTGGCTTTCACCTCCTGGGGTTTTTCTTCCTCTTTCACAGGGGACTTGGCCTCCTCCTTCTTTGGGACCTCCTTCCCAGGAGCCTTGGCCTCCTCCTTCACAGGAGACTTGGCCTTCTCTGGGGACTTGGCCTCCTCCTTCACAGGAGACTTGGCCTTCTCTGGAGACTTGGCCTTCTCTGGGGACTTGGCCTCCTCCTTCACAGGGGACTTGGCCTTCTCTGGGGACTTGGCCTCCTCCTTCACAGGGGACTTGGCCTTCTCTGGGGACTTGGCCTCCTCCTTCACAGGGGACTTGGCCTTCTCTGGGGACTTGGCCTCCTCCTTCACAGGAGACTTGGCCTTCTCTGGGGACTTGGCCTCCTCCTTCACAGGGGACTTGGCCTTCTCTGGGGACTTGGCCTCCTCCTTCACGGGGGACTTGGCCTTCTCTGGAGACTTGGCCTCCACTGGAGACTTGGCCTTCTCTGGGGACTTGGCCTCCACTGGGGACTTGGCCTTCTCTGGGGACTTGGCCTCCTCCTTCACGGGGGACTTGGCCTTCTCTGGGGACTTGGCCTCCACTGGGGACTTGGCCTTCTCTGGGGACTTGGCCTCCTCCTTCACGGGGGACTTGGCCTTCTCTGGGGACTTGGCCTCCTCCTTCACGGGGGACTTGGCCTTCTCTGGGGACTTGGTCTCCACTGGGGACTTGGCCTTCTCTGGGGACTTGGCCTCCTCCTTTACAGGGGACTTGGCCTTCTCTGGGGACTTGGCCTCCACTGGGGACTTGGCCTTCTCTGGGGACTTGGCCTCCTCCTTCTCTGGGGACTTGGCCTCCACTGGGGATTTGACCTTCTCTGGGGACTTGGCCTCTTCCTTTATGGGGGACTTGGCCTTCTCTGGAGACTTGGCCTCCACTGGGGACTTGGCCTTCTCTGGGGATTTGGCTTCTTCCTTCACAGGGGACTTGGCCTTCTCTGGGGATTTGGCCTCCACGGGGGACTTGGCCTCCACGGGGGACTTGGCCTTCTCAGGGGACTTCACCTCAGCTGGTGACTTGGCCTCTTCCTTCTCTGGGGACTTGGCCTCCACAGGGGACTTGGCCTTCTCAGGGGACTTCACCTCAGCTGGTGACTTGGCCTCCTCCTTCTCTGGGGATGCGGCCTCTTCTGCTGGGGGAGACTTTACTGCTTCTTCTCCTTCCTCCTCTTTGGCCTCTTTCTCTTCTTCTTCAGTCACTTCTTCAGTCACTTGGACCTCCTCTGTCTGTTCCTCCACAATCACAGTTTCCTTCTCTAACTTTTCTACCATCTTGATCTTCTCTTCACTTTTGACTTTGATGTGAGTGGACACGGAGGGGATCTTGGGGAGTCCTTCTGGAAGGAGGAAAGGACCTGGGCCAAAGCCAATCCGACACTCCTCACCCTCCAGGAGTTTTCTGCAGAATGGATAATGGAACACGTTACTATTAACTCAAAGTTGATCACTGAGGTAGGAGGCTTCCTGAGTTACTCCGAAGACCCCCTATGTGTAGTGATACATAGTTTGGTGGAAGAAGGGGTGTGAATGGTGGGCACTTAGACTGGAGAAGGTCACTAGCAGATCATCCCAAGGACAACCAGAATCTGTACCCCAATGGCATTGCTCTTGTTTTAATTCAACTAAGGCTACCACTTATAAAACTTTTTCCTCTGAAAAATGGCCCTCAAGAGAGAACGCCTATATTAAAAAATTTACATGTATTGTCCCTCAAAATGTTGTTTAAGAAAAAAAAAAAAACGTTGTTTAAGAGAAAGGTGGGAGTATGAGCAAGAAATTCCACATTTATAAACTTGGGCTTTAAAGGTATTAGAATGTTCCCATTTGAATTTCAAGGGTCTGTTGTTATATTCTCATCCTTTGAATTTTAGGAATAGAGTAGGGGCAGAGTTTCTACTCTTCTTTACCCACTAGAAGTGTGACCTTATTAGCAAAGCCATTCAAACTCTTCAAGCCTCAGTCTCCTCATTGGTAAAAACAGGGTCATTAAGAGTTTCTACCTCAGAGGGTGGTTTCAATGAAATAATGAAAAGACTCTCTTGAAGAGGTAGAGTTGTAAAGGTCCTTGACAACTCAAGTCCCTTCTTTCTCTCCCAAGACAGGCCTCTGGTTGGCTGAATCTGAGAAGAGGGTGGGGAGCTTTAACCCTCTAAATCACTGTCAGACCCTCTAAGTCACTCTCAAGATATTTGCTTCTCAGAAGATAGAACAATGGTGGCCAGGACTTGGGGGAAGGTGGGGAAGGGATCAGGGAGTTATTGTTTAACGAGCACTGAATTTCAGTGTGGGAAGACAAAAAATATTCTGGAGGTAGATGACAGTGATGGCTGGACAGCAATATAAATAGTTTTAATGCCACTGAACCGAATACTTTAAAATGGCTAAATGGTAAATTTTATGCTGTATACATTTCACGATAGTAAGGAAAAAAAAGTTTTTTTGGTTTTTTTTTTTATCTCTAAGACAGCAGGTTACCTCACTGCGGAGCTTAAAATCCAAGGCTTCTCCTTCTGAGCACACAAGGGCTGCCACCGCCCAAAGGCCCCGTGACCCCCTCACCTGTAAGCAGCGATCTCAATATCCAGAGCCATCTTGACATTGAGCAGGTCCTGGTACTCTCGGAGCTGGGCTGCCATCTCCCACTTGGTGTTCCTGAGTTCTGCATCCAGCTGCTGGATGGCCTCCTGGGAGGGGAGAGGTCACACACGCGTTACTGTCAGTCACCACAGGCCCTCGGCACCAGCGAGGCTAGGGCGGGCTCTGCAAACCCAACACAGTCCGGGCCAGCCCCCGCCTTGTGAAAGCTTCAGGACCTCATTCATGGACCTAGAACAAACATCCTGCTGTGTGTATAACCTCAGCCTGGGGAGTGCTCTGGAACGAGACACACCAGACACCGACCACGGCTATCACAGGTCAGCGGGCTGACGGGTGAATTTTTACAGATCTTAAGCTTAGAAAGGGCTCAGTGGGAACTCGTCTGCTTTGGCTCCCTATTGTCTGCCCAGCGCTCCAACGCACCTCACATTAAAGGCTCAGGAGGCAACTGTCGCTGATGCCTGAGACAATACACAGAAGCACGCTAAACATGAGCTGAAGCTTCCCCCCAACCCCAAGCCCACTGAGCCACTGCTTAAAGTAAACCATCATGGCTGATGAAAAATCAACCTCTTTTTCTACAATAACCACATACTGCTTGTATAGTACGTTCTCTAAAAGAATTTTTAGACACTTTCTTTCAATCATTGTCTTTAGTGGGAGGTATCTGCTGAGGCCTTCACAGCCTGTCCTCACTCAGACCCTGGTTACTGCTTACTGAACACCCACCACAACCAAGACTCTGCTGTCTCTCACTCATCTCATGAGAAGTTCATCTCTCTCTTTAATCTTCATAGTTTTACAAAGGAGGCTTTTTTTTTAAATTGCATTGAGAGAATTCAGAGTCAGAGAGAGAGGCAGATACCTTTTTTAGGGTCACACAGCTACAAAGACATACAGATACCCCTGGCATGTCTGACTCTAAGGCCCATGCTCTCCACTCAGAGAGGGACAGTGACTTGTCCGGGGTCACCCAGCCAGGCAAGGTGGTCTGGCTTTCTGCCCCACCCCGCCCACCTGGTAGGACGCGATGTCGGCCTGGTGACGGTCCTCCAGCTCAGAGCGCTGCCTCTCCAGCGAGTCCTTGGTGCTTTTGAGCGTCTCCAGCTCTGTGGTCCTGGCCTGAAGCTGGCGCCGGTACTCAGATATCTCCTCCTGTGCTGAGCGCATGGCGTCTGTGTTCACCTTGGCTGCCTCTGACAGCCGGTCCAGCCTCACTGGGGGAGAGAGGGGCAGGGCACAGGGTTAGACACAACTGGATTTGGAAGGGGCCACACACGGGTTAAGGACCTTCTGAGTGCCAGGTGCTATTTTGGATGCTTCACTCATCCTGTCCTTTGTGACAGGCAGATGACACTGCCCAAGGCCAGTAGGCCAGTTTGAGCAGCAGGACTGGGGTTCAAATCTGGCTCCAAAGATCACACCCTGACTCCCCAAACGCAGGCCTCAGGTCTTGCACAGCAATAGAAGCCGCTATTTCTTCTGGTGCTTCTGGTTCAGCTCCCCAGCAAAGGCTGGCAGTGCTGGGGGTTATGAAACCTGGCCCAGGGAGCTTAACCTCAAGCTTGGGGTTGAACAAATTAATGAGCCTATGACCTTTAGAGGCACTAGGGCTCTGGGAGCTATGTGGCCATAGCAGAGCCCAGATCCCTGTGGAGTCTGGGGCCCGTGTTCCAGCTCCTCTCTCCCTTCCTCCCCCTGGCAGCACGTTCTCTAGCACCGAAGCCCCTGTGCCGACGGCAGCCACACCCTGGCCTCTGTGAGCAACAGGCTGCAGGTTCCCAGAAGGCTTCAGGGGCCAGAGGAGGTCTGGAGATCTAGTGTGAACCTCCTGACTGTGAGCATCCTGAATCCTGAGATAATGATACTCAGGACCTGAGTCTTGGGAGCTGGGGAGGAAGAAGAGTGATCCAGAAGTCCTGGGATGGTCTGCCAGGGTGAAGGGCAAAGTCCAAGAGGGCAGGGAGGTTTGCTCTGGGAGGAGTCTTGCTGCTGCAGAGATGGGGGAGGGGTGGTTCTGCTACCGCAGAGGAGAGGCAGGGACTGGAAAAGCCATGCACCCAAACCCCAGCTTTTCTGGTTTTCTCTCCTAGTGCTTCCAGAGACTTAGAGACCATCCAAATGGGTGAGGATTCTTACCCACTGTGGGTCACAGGCTTCTCTGAAAGTCACTGAAGCCCCTGTACCCTCTCCCAAGAACAATGCAGAAGTTTTAAGGAGCGTGGAACTCCCCAAGGTAAGAAGCCCAGTTGGTCCATCCCCCTTCTAACCCCAAAAGGAATGAAAACCAGAGAGGGCGAGGGTGGGTCAAAGTCACCCTGCAGGTGTTGGACACAGCTTCAGAGCTGCGGCAGCTGCACCCTAGCTGACTCAGGGTGGCCTGGAGGTGGGGGAGGGAGATGGATTTGGGAGGCTCCCAGCTTTTCTGAAGGGGAGAGAGGACATTCAAGGGCCCCCTGGCCACTTCAGCCTCACACACCAGTTGGTTGTAATGATGGCCTTCCTGGGGAGAGAGAATGTGAGAATGACTCACGCTCTCCGACTGTAGCCGGGAGGGGCCCGATAGGTGTCAGGAGAATGGGGTCCCCTGCTGTGTGCAGAAGAGGGGGATGGGCAGCACTGGACAGGGAAGGGATGTTACTTTGAAGGGCAAAGAGGGACCTCCCCGCCCCCAACTGACTAGAAGCCGGCACCGCTTTGGAGAGGTAGAGCGAACCTGTTGGAAGGGGGACTCACAGTGGGCGGTTACCCTGACTTGGGAGAAGGAGCAGAGAGGACCGAGAATGGAAGGACAGATACAAGGACCCTGGAGAAGCCCAAAGGAGAACCTAGAGTGGGGAGGAAGAGGCGGGGAGCGTCCCACAAGAGACCTAGAGTAAAACTGTTTTTTAGCTAAGGGGTGTGCCCTTTGCTGAGGGAACCTGAGCAACTGCACCATCCAGCCCAGCCCTCTAGGCGGACTCCACCGCCCCCCTAGGTCACACCACCCTGCCTCTCGATGTCCGACCACCAGGGGGCGCCCCTCCTCCCTGCCCGCCCCCCGCGCCTGCAAACCTCGGAACCACTCCTCGGACTGGAGCGTGCTCTGCACCGTGTGGCCTTCAAGCTGCGCGCGGATCTCGCGCAGGGCGGACGTCACGTCGCACTTGAGGGCGTCGCGCGCCTCGGCCTGCGTCTGCGCCGCGCTGCTGCTCTGGATCTGGCCGAGCAGCTCGCCCACCTCCTCCTGGTGGTGACGCCGCAGGTAGCCGCACTCTTCCTGCAGGGCTTGCGCCTTCTTCTGCAGCTCGACGCGCGCCGCCTCGGCCTCCTGCGCAAAGCGGGCCAGTGCGCGCGTCGCCGCCTCGGCCTCCTCGCGCTGCCGGGCCTCGTCGTCCAGGCGCTGGCGCACGTGCGCGATGTCCTCCAGCAGGTGCTCCTGCTCCAGGCGCAGCTGGCCGCGCGCCGCGCCCAAGCGCAGCACCGCACCGCGCATCTCGCGCACCTCGCGCTCGTAGAGCTCGCCCATGGCGGCGCGGCCCGCCTGCTGCTGCCGCAGCGCCGCCGCCTCGCCCTCCAGGCTGCGGTTATGCGCCTCGAGCTGCCGCACCTTGTCGATGTAGCCCGCGAAGCGGTCGTTCAGCGCCTGCAGCTGCTCCTTCTCGCTGCGCGCCACCACCATGCAGCCTTCCGGTCCGTTGCTCAGGGTGTCTAGCGAGTCGGTGCTGGAGGCGGTCCCGGCGCCTCGGAAGCGGCTCGGAGAGGCAGACACGGAACTCACGGAGGTCCGCGCCCATGAGTGGAATCCGCTGGAGGAGCCGGCTGCAGAGCGCGCTCCACCCGCGCCGCCCTTGCGAGCCAGTGCGTAGTGCAAGCTGCCGCCTCCATGAAGCGGCGCGAAGGCGCCCAGCAGCGCGTCGGCGCCGCTGAAGCTCATCGTGGCCGGAGCGGGTGCGGCCACCGGCGGAGAGGGAGCCCTGAGGCCGGGAAGAGGCGGGCGACACTGCGGCACCTCCAGGCCGGCCGGCCCTTTTATAGCAGCCCGGCGGGGTCCAGCCCCTCAGCAGTTCGGGGGGGGGGGGTGGAGCGGGGGAGGAGGGCCCCGCCCTCTCCGCCTCCTCCCCCAGCGGCCCGGGGCCGGCCAGCTCCGCCGCAGTGAGAGGGGCGGGGCAGGGGAACCTAGGAGTGAAGTGGAATCGACAATGCAGCGTCAGAGGAGACCCCCGCTCCCACCCACCCCGAGGCCGTCAGGCGGTAGAGGACCCCTGGAGTGGACCGCCGGGGACCCCCCGGGTGCGGGTGGCGAGACCCTACTACTATGTTGGAAAGAGAGAAGGCGCCCAGAATGGGGGAGCGAGGACAAGGAGACCAGATGGGAATGGGGCAGGATGCCCTCGGGATGGGGCGGTGGAAGACACAGTAGGATGAGGACCCCGAGTGATGGGGGCACAGGATTTTCCTGATAGTTAGACCCTCAGGAAAGGGAGCGCGGAGTGTCTGCAGCCGGCCCGAAATAGGGGAGGAGAAAAGCACTTCTGAATGGAGGCACGGTGGGCACTACAGAGAGTAAAGATAGAAGACCCCTGGATGGAGGTAACCCTTCCCCTAGCTGCTAGAGAGGCCACCAGGAGAGGGCCAAAGAACCTGGCAACTGGCCCGAAAACGGGGAGACCTGGAGCTGGGGAGGGGCGGCGAGGCTGCCCTGAACTGGGGGTGTGGGAGACACTGCAGAGGCTAGAGAAGGGAAGCCCGGATTGGGGGTGGGCGCAGTGGTCTCCTCAGGATGGGAAGCAGGAGACCCTGAAACCCGCCCCAGCAAGAAGGACACTCAGTGAAGTGGGCAGAGGGTTCCCTGTAAAGGCAGAGTGTGCAAGGGTCAAAGGACCAAGGGTGGGGGTACTGCAGGGAACTGGGCATGAAGTTGGGAGAGCTGGTGTGAGTTGGGTGTGGGGTTGGGGGAAGTGATAGGTGTGCTAGGAGTCACTCAAGCCAGGGTCTGCACACTGAGGACAGCTCCACAATTGCTGGTAAATGACCTTGAACAAGTTGTTCCCCACCCCCACTCGTTTTTCCCATCGGCACAGAGAACAGACCTTGCTCTAGGTCAGGCTGCAACTTGAGACCCCTAGAGACTTGGGAAGTCTCCGGCATCAGTAGAGGAGAGGAATCCTTCTACTGCCCGTGGATATAGCAGCCACTTCCCCACAACTCGGAAGTCCTTTCTTCCTCTTCCCTCTCCATCTCCTCGGCTTCAACTTGTCGTCCCTCCCCACACCCACAAGAGACAAGTGGGTGTCATGACTGGGCTCCCTTCTCACACCCAGAGAAGCAGTGAGAAGCTTTCAGGGTACCAGAGCCGCTCACCCCCACAAGCCTTAATTCAGGTAGAAAAGAGGGCCTTTGTATTTGGGGGGCCTGCACTGTTGGTGATATTTAGCTTTGTCTTGGGTTTGACTCCAGTCAAGAGCCTTGGGAGTGGGGGTGGCGCTGCGGCTGATGCTTCAGCACCAAGGACAGGGCCTACTCTTCGCTGGGGAGAAAGGGGTTAATTAACCTCTGCCTTCCCCTTGAGGGATGGGAGGGAGGAATTCTATCTCCCCGTCGCCTGATTCCTGTGCTATGCAGATGGGGGACTGAGGAGGGGTGGATGGGTAATCTAGCGGGGTCACCCTGGCAGCCAGAGACCCAGCCCCTTGACCTTCTATTGGGGGTCCAGTTCCCTCTATTCTGTGACATTCTCCCACATACAAACCTGTCTTGCCCTTCCATTGGAGCTGAAGGGACCTAGATGTCAGATGCAGGGGGAGGGGGGAGCCTTGAGACCCCCTGGGGAGTCACTGAAGTCTTCCATCCCAGACCTGAGCCTCCCTCAGGCAGTTAATTCAACCCACACTACATTTCCAGTCTGCATGGTTTTCTTTCTGTAGGCTCCTCAGGATGGGGACAGACAAATAGCCTAGGAAAGACCTCTATCTGTCCTTTTCTCTCTGCACCCCACGTCACTCCAAGACCCCTGGTTCTAAGCAGACCCTCAGAGATGGGGATGTGATTGTACTGTCCCTTTAACCAGGTTTTACTGGGAGGAGGGTGCGCTGGGGAGGAGGAGGGAGGGGGAAGGGAGTTTCTGGTTTTGCATGGAGAAGCAGAACATGATGAAGCATTTTTCCCCTGTTTAAAGATCCGGCCATGCTCCAGTTTGCAGGGGGCAGAAGGGCAGGTGTGCAGTTGGTGCTGGGAGGATGGAGGTGAGTGTCTGGCCTGAGGCTTCTGAGAATGGCATTTGGGGGGCTTGCAGAGGGCTCCCCATTGACTTGTCATTCTGCTTGGAATCTTGCCATTAGCTCTGTTCCTTTGGGTCTTTTCAGTCATCTGCATATTGCAGATGCATCTTCTGGGTGTGGGGCGGCTGGCAAGCAGCTGACAGCAAAGAGGACTGGTAGCAGGGGCTGGGTGAAAGAGAGGAGGGGGCCAGGATGGATGCTGTCAAGGCTGGGGGGCCCACAACCATGGGATTCTAAGCATGAAGTCCCTAGTGTGATTCATGTGGCTGGGAAAATGACATGAGGGTGGGAATCCTGAGGCCAGTCCCCTCAAAGGGCCTTTCAGGCTCACCTCCTAGAAGTCATTCTCTTTTACCCCCACATGTAGTCAGTTATCCCCTCCATGGTCCCCAGTGCTAATCCACCACATCACACTTACCACTCTGAGTTGTCATTGGGTGAATGAATGGATGGATGAATAAACTCCAGCAGTTCTTCAGCCAAACTTGTGGTCTAAAGGGGACTAAAAATGATTCTGCCCTGAGTCCTTGAGTCTCAAATCATTTTGATCTTGCTGCCCTCCATTTTTGCCATTTGAAGCTGAGTAGAACAACAGTGTCATGTATCCATTCACTCATCCATTCTTCACATGCTTACTGAGTGCCTGCTATGTGATAGGCGTACACAGAACACTGAGGTTTGGAACCCCAGAAACTTCTAAAATTGTATCCCTGGGACAAGGATTCTCAAGTCCTTCCCAAATCCCAGTGCAGCATTTCCAAGGGCAACTTCTTGAGGATTATGATAAGCATTCCTCCAAAAAGGAGGGGAAACAGGAGTTTGACAGCTGAAGGAAGTTAACAGGGCTCCTGGTGCAACTCTTAGAGCCTGGACATGATGATGAGCATTGGGAATCTCCCAGGGGTGCCAAGTTCCCCAAAACTTATTTGACCACAGTGGCTTCTGATCCCCCAAGTGTCACCCAAAGTGGCCCAGACTGCAGGGCCCACTCAGGCATGGGCTTCAGGCCCTGTTCCCTCTGGGCTGTCCTTCAGGGTTGGTGCTGTTCGGGAGAAGGGCTGCAGAGTGAAGGGTGAGGGTGAAACACGGCTTTCAGTGAACACTGGCCAAGCATTGCTGCCACCCCATCCATTCAGTGTCTACAGGGTTAGACCCTGTGGTAAGCCCTGGGGACTCTGAGGTATGATAGCCAAGTGAGGGGAAATACCCCACGTATACAACAAACAGAACTCAGCCACCACTTTCTCCTTGGTACCTCCTCAAACATGGCAAGGATCATTGTCCCTTTTACAGATGAGTAAACAAAGCCCAGAGTAAAGAAGTGACTTGCCTAAGTTGACCCAGTGACAGGGTCTCAAATCATCCAACCTTAAGCTGGTGCTGTATACAGAAGGTGGAAACCCATTTCTCTGGCACTGAGAGGTCCAGATGACCTGAGGTTGGAGGAAATGAGAGGCCCCCAGAGAGAGAACAGGCAGCCGGCTGGAACTGGAGTCTGGCCCTTGACAGGTCGCCCAGCTGAGAGTCCCTGTGACCTGTGGCCCAGTGTCAGCACGTCCTTTATGTAGGGGCTCACTCCCAGCCCTGGCATCCTACAGCACTGTGTCACCTCGCTGTGCCCACTGTTTGGGGGTGTATTTGCTAAGCTCATTCTCTTCCTACTTTATGTTTCTCCATAGAACTTGACCTTTTCTAACGTGGACAGTTTGTGCTATCTTATCTTGTCTCCTCCCGTAGAATGTAAGCTTCATGAAATCAAGGACTTTTGCCTTTCTTATTCAGTGGTGCTTTCCTCAGCCTTTGGAACCGTGGTTGGCATACAGCAGAGCTTAACAAATAGTCGAATGGCTGAGCACGTTGTCTTTGAGAAGTTGGTGAGTTCCTGGGCATTTCAGCACCACTCATCTGGACAGCTCCCGGCTGGCTGAGCCCTTGGAGGGCGGCCACCACCAGCTAGGAGCCTTCCAGCCAGCCTGAGCTGGGCGCGGTCACCTTCGCTGGGGCTCAGACACTGCCTACTACATTGCTTGCAAACTCTCCTCAGTAATACCTTCTTCTTTTTGAATTCAGTTATTTTTATGCGTCTGTGAAGTGCAAAGCACTTCTCTTTCTCCTTATCTCTCTTTGACATTCATCAAGCCTCATATACTCTCTTTTCTTCCCTTCCTCTCTCTGTTCCGTCTCCTTCTATCACACCCTTCCATCTCTCCTCTGTCCTCCTTATCCTTTCCTTCCTCCCCGCTTCCTCCCTGCCCCACTCTCCACCACCCCCACCCCCAACCCCCCCACCCCCCCACCCCCCCCCACCCCCGCTCCTCAGAGGTGTCCTATTTTTGCAGGCCTTGACTTATAGTAAAGGGGAGGCAGCCTCCCTCCCCCTACTCGCTTTATGAAGCAGACAGCAAAAAACTGAACTATGTGCAGTTTTGCATAAGCCTCCCCCTCCTAGTATCCACCTGCAGTTGTAACCACAGGGGACTGGCCCAAAACTGATGAAAGCCTGCAGTAGGTCTGCCTGCCCACCCACCTGTCTGCCGCCCTGGGAGGACACCAGGTGGGAGGCTGAATTCTGCCGAAAAGGTCAGGAGCCCGTGGGTGGATTTACAGATTCGCCCCATCTCCCCCGCTCTTCCAGTTCCCTTTGTGAGCAATTACAGATGAATGATTCTCTGGCTGTGGTTCCTGAGTCTGAGAGCGAGATGGTTCATTGGTCTTTCCTAAGGGACCAGTTCTAGCAGTTGGGTGAGGCTTGTGGATTCACACATGCTCTAGGGCTGTTATATTCTTGTTACCCAGTGCAAGAGGCTAAGCAACAAGAGGACTCAAGGCTCTGCTAAGAAGAGGAAGAGGTACCTTGGCTTTCACACCTGGCCTCTCTCATTCTAGCAACTGCTTGAGATAAATACTCTGACTATTCCCACTTCATGGTATGGGAAATGGAGGCTCAGAGGAGGTCGGGTAACTTGCCCCAGGTCACAGTTAGTAAATGGCGGAGCTGGGATTCAAATCCAGGTCTGCTGGTCTCTATAGCAGGTACGCTCAACTGTAAGACTGTGCTACCACCTTTCATGTTCATGGGAAGGCCCAACTGGGTCCCCATAGGACCACTGCTTTAGAACTGGACCCAGCGCTTTCCTAGTCCCGTCACACTGTCTGGAGCTTTGCTCTGGGAGTTCCCTCCAGCATCTGGTGGAAGCTAGGGAGGTGGAGAACCAGCATTGTCTTGGGGAAGGTGGCATCCCAGGCCACCTCACAGTCTGAAAGTTGAAATGACCGCTGACGGCTCTCCGGATGGTCTAGCCTGAGACGACAGATGAGTAGACGGTAGTCATGGAACCATGCTTGATGTTCACAGTGTAGATCTTGGGTCATCAAGAAAATGATTCTGGCAACCTCTGTGTGGTACCACTGTGTGCAGGCCACCTAAGTATGTGGTGTCCGCAGCAGTCACCCTAGGTCTGCAGGGTCATCTCCCAATACAGGCTAGGCTGTCTAGGTCAGAGAGAGAAAGTGACCTGCTAAGGTCGCAGAGCAAGGTGGCCCTAAGGGGCTGCGGCTCACAGCAGGGCCTCCTGCACTTCTCAAGATGCACAGTCACTCCCAGAAAAATATATTTAAGCCATGCTTCTTCTCTCTATTCTGGAAGAGAAGGCTGTCCATAGTACGTTTGAGAAAGATTCTATACCAATGAGTTTAAATTGGGATATTGAGGCTTGGGCGAAGAACTATCAGTTGGATAAAAGTTCATTTCTGTTGGCAGGTAAATGCAGCATCACTGGGCATTAAAAGAGGCCCCAGCAAATGGGCTCAGAGGATGTGAAGCTTGCTTCGCAGAGGGGCAGCTGCATCGTAGCCCCCTCCCTCTAAGGTCAGGCTGCATGAGGACACACAGGGCCTGGAAGCAGCCTGGCACCACCCAGAAACAAACGCCAGCAGAGGGGAGACATGCCAGGGAAGTTTCTGAAACCTCTTCCTCGGCCCTGAGCCAGGCGCCTGCCCTGGACAGAAGACTGTGGGAGTCCAGAGCAGAGCTGGGACAGGGACCCGGTCACACATGTAGGTAAAAAATTCTGCTGGGCACCTGAGCTGCCTTCTGGCTTCCAGGGAGGTTAGCAGTGAAGGAAGGAGGCAGAACTGACCTTGAGGTCTTTACGGTCTTGGATGCTTTTCATTAAAATTTTTAAAAATTGTGCCTCAATGCTGGTCACCAAAGTGGATCCCTGTGCCCTCCCAGATCCTCTGCGTCAGAATCTCTCGTGGAGGGGCCTGGGGATGTACATGCTGAGCCAGTGTCCCTACAGCAGAACAGCCTGTATTGATCTGGCCTTGACCAACCTTCTAACTTCGCTGATTAAGCCCCTGCTGTTAAATCTTTTGCATACATTATCTCCTTTAGGCATCACATCCACTCTAAAAAGCTTTGGTGAGGAAATTGAGGCCTGGAAAGATTAAATCACTTGCCAAGCACAAAACTTGGCTCTAGAACACAGCCACCCGGCCCCACCCCCTGTGTTTGCTCAGGACATCCCTCTCTCCCAGAATCTCTTCTGCTTCCAACCCACCTCTGATAAATTCTTGATTCTGCCATATTTTCTTGTACCCATACCCAGAGCTTCTTGTCTGAAATCCTTTTCCCCTGCCCCCATTTTCACATAACTTGTCTTTACCCTTTACCTTCAAGGAGCCTTCCCTAACCCCCAAAGTGTAGGCTGTTATGACCCCCCTGCCTTGCCCTCATTCTAGCCTAACCCTGTATTCTAAAGGGCTGTTTGTCACCTAACCCAACTTTGGGCAAGGGCAAGAGGCATCTCTTACTTATTGTTGCTTCCCTAGGACCTGGTACCAGAATGTTAGCTCAGTGAGGTTTGTGGAAAGAATAAATGTCAAGTCAATGGTGACTTCCTATAGACCCTCCTCCACCTTATCCATCCATAAGTAGAAGCTGTCTTGGACTGCAGTTCACAACTCAGGGTTCAAGGAAGCAGGGCTAAAGGGCCTTAGGGGCCCTCAGTTATACAGATGAGGAAACTGAAGCCCAAGTGCTCAGCGGCAGGTCTGACTCTCGGCAGTGGTTTCAGGACATCTCACAGCTGCCTTGTCTCTCTCTGGCTCTGCAGCTGAAGGGGAAGCAGGAACTGACATATGGACTTTATTTCCTGTCTTGGGGGAGCCCTTCGCCCATTATCACAATCATTACCTTTTACTGGGTGCTTACAAGGTGCCAGGCTTTTTTTTTTTTTTTAATCTTATTTATTTGGCTGAGCCAGGTCTTAGTTGCAGCATGTGGGATCTAGTTCCCTGACCAGGGATTGAACCCTGGTCCCTGGCATTGTAACTCGGAGTCTCAGCCACTGGACCACCGAGAAGGTCCCTCAGGCCCTTTCTATGTGTCTTACCCACAGTTTTCAATTCTCACGATTTACACAGAGATGGAAGTTAAAATGACCCCTAATTACAGATGAACAAACTGAGGCAAGTAGCGTGCATATTTATCAATGTGCCTTCAAGTTCCCCTCACAAACTTATTCGGGTCCCACTGGAGTCTCACAAGACTTGTCATCAAGCCCATTTTCCAGAGGAAGAAAGCGAGGCTCTAAGGTTACAGAACCTGTTTCTGCGCCTCCTAATACGTTGGCCGGCTCTCCGGCTTGACGGGCTCGCGCTGGCAACAGCGCCCTCTACAGGCGGAGGCGGAGACGCCGGTATTACGGTCAGCCCCGCCCCTCGGCACCGGAAATGCCCGAGCGTTCCCTCCGGCTTCCGAAGATTGTCGAGCGCTCCTCCGCTGCTTGGGCTCGGAGATGCGGACAGCGAGCGCTACCTGCAGCTGGGACCCAGCTTTCCGGCAGCCCTGGTCGCCGCAGCTTTGGGTCAGAGACATCCCTGGATACTGCAGAAAGGTGGCAGCGGCCTCGGTTGCCATCGGTTCCTTAGTCGTAACGCCAGGACAGACGCCGAGATGCCACCGGGAGGACCGACCTCACAGTCTTGAACCGAGGAGGCGGAACTCTGGGATGGGCGCTCTTCCTCGGGGACGGGGGCTCCTGGGGAAGGGGTTTGTCCCTGGGCTACCGTGCCACAAGCGAGGACAGCGGTGCATCAACCCTGGGCCTGAGACCGGGCGTCTGTGAGTCTGTGGACAGCAACGCTCAATTTCTGCACCTGAAAGGGGGGCTCCTCCGGGACACTTCCACTTGCAAAAGCCGGGATTTTGTCCGGCATTTTCAGAATCCCCGCCTCCAGGCAGGCGCTGAGAAAGCAGAGCCGCGTCCCTGTGCCTCCAGACAATCAACGATAACTAATGGTTCAGAATCCACCCCTGAAGTCCCACCAACCCAAGAATGAATGCCTACACTCCCTCTGGGGCATCTCAGACACGTGACCTCTGCTTTCTGGGACTCAGTTTCCACATCTGTAGAATGGTGTGTAATAGGACCAACTTCTTTTGAGGTTTGGTGGGAAAACCTATGCAAAAAGCCTAACACTATTTCTGGCTTAGAAAACCTTTAATAAACACAACTGTGACCGGTTGTCACAGTTTGGGGCACTGGGAGGGCTCCTGAGCCTTGGACCCTGCCCATCTTCCGCCCTCTGTGACCAAGATAGTGTTAGGAGTGGGGGAAGAGAGGCAGGGTCCTGCTGAGTCATCTGGGGACCTAGATGTGGGGTACAGGCAGTCCCTGCCCTGGAGACAGGAGGCACAGAGCTCCAAGACCGCCTTGCCTTGCCGCATTGGCATTCCTAACACTGGGCCAGGCGCCCTGCAGCCCCGGATGGGACAGACATGCAACATGGCCATGAAGGTAGTAGGAGTGGGAGCTCAAATACATTGAGCACTTCATAGAGGCCTGGCTTTGCATGGAGCCTATCGCATGTATTATATCCATCCCCCAAAATTCCTGTCTAGTAGGTCTGTTCCTGCCATCCCATTTCCTCATGAGACATTTGAAGCCCAGAGTCACAAACTAGTAAGCAGTCCGAGGTCACCCAGCTACCAAATGACTGAAGCAGCGGTCCACAGTCTTACCCACTCTTCTGTACCCAGAACCATTTGGCCTGGAAGGCAGGTGGCAGAGGGGAAATGACAAGGGCCTACCAGTGTGAATAGTATATACTACAGATGGAGCCCTTAGTGAGTGCTCAGTGCTGGCCAGCATCATTTATATTCCTGTGGGTGAGCCTATGCTATAGGTTCTGTTATTGCCACTTTACTAATGAAAGGTTATCTCATCTGTCTGGCCACACTGCTAGTACAAAACTCAGTCTTTGGGGACCGTCAGTGATACACTTTGCCTTAGGAAGACCCCACTCTTCTCTGAGTCTGTTTCCTCTTTTGTAAAATGAGAGGCTTGCACCGGAAGGCCCTGAGTGTTGCTTCCTGAGCTCGCATTGTTTGATCTTAGGGAGCATTGACATGATGTCTGGAGCCCTGGATTTCTTCCTAATTATCTGTGACTTGGGGACGCCTTGGTCGAGACCATCGCACCTCTGGGCCTCAGTTTCTGCTTTCATAAAATGTGGAGACTAGACAATCCCAATGACCAGGGAACCTTCCAGCTTTAATATTTTATGAGTGCAAATGAAGAGACAAGCTGAAGTTCAGCAACTCTGCATCCTCTGAGAAATTCTAATAAATGCCACATCACTCAGAACGTTCGTTCCTAGGGCTGGGCTTCCAAGGACAGACTCCTGCACAGCTGAAGGAGAACTGCCACCTCCAGACAATCACCAGTAACTAATGGTTCAGAATCCACCACCCCTGAAGTCACACCAACCCAAGAATGAATGCCTACATTCCCTCTGGGGCATCTCGGACTAGTGACCTCTGCTTTCTGGGGCTCAGTTTCCACATCTGTAGAATGGTGTGTAACAGGACCAGTTTCATTTGAGGTTTGGTGGAAAAACCTATGCAAAAAGCCTAACACTATTTCTGGCTTAGAAAACCCTTAATAAACACAACTGTTACCAGGTGTGTCTGCAGCGCCTTTCTGGGCACTGGGAGGGTTCCTGAACCTCAGACCCTGCCCATCCTCAGTCCTCTGTGACCAAGGTGGTGTTTGGGGCAGGGGAGGAGAGGCAGGGTCCTGCTGAGTCATCCGGGGACCCAGATGTGGGGTGCAGGCAGTCCCTGCCCTGGAAGCCTGCGGGCGCAGGCTGCCAGGCCTGATGGCAGCTGAAGTAGCATTAACGAGCATTCCAGCACATCCCTGGCCAGCAGCAGCCCCTGGGGAGGGGCAGTGGGCCGTGCAAGGACGGAGGAGGCAGAGGATTGGTGTCGGAACTGCTGCGTCGTGTGCCAGGGGCTGCACCTCCGTGCAGGATCGCAGTTGAGACAGCGAAGTGCATGCTGGGCTTCAGACTCTGGTGAAGTACATTCACGTCTGTCATGTCCTCGGAACAGGGCTATGTGACCTGTACGGGGTTCTCAACCTGCAGTACAAAGACTCTACTCCTGGGGGGCCTGTGGGTGAGCTGCAGGGGGCCAGGAGCCCTCAAAACTGGGTGCAGCATTGTGTGGGTGACTTCCCAAGAGGCATAAGACCCCCTAAAAGAATTCTAGATTTAGGAGTCAAAAGAGTTGGTGTAAGACCCCGTAATTCTAGCAAATAGCATCCTGTGATTCTGAGCAGGTAGTTGAACTGCCTCAGGATTATAGTCCATGGGGTCACATAGTCAGACCTGACTGAGCGACTAACCCTTTCGCTTTCACTTTTCCTGAGACCTGTTCCAGGCCGGGGACTACACCTGGGATACATACAGCCATGAAGAAGACAGGGATCCCAGCTCCCCTGGTCACCAACAAGTAAGGGGCCCATTTCATGAGGGTGGATAGAGGGGCAAGTTGGGGAGCCGTGGGAGCCACAAACTGGGGCTCCTGACCCAGCGCATCAGCTGGGGGAGGCTGGGAATCAGCAGGTAAGTCCTGGCTCAGTGCCTGTGGCCTTGGGCAGATCGCTGGCTTTGCTGAGCCTCAGTTTCCCCCTCTTTCCCAGTGGCCTGAGGACAATGTCAGGATGGGATGGGGGTGGAGGAGATGAGGGCTTCCTGTCTGGAAATGGCCAGGAGGAGGAGCACTGGTGTGGGAGTTGGGGACCCAGCTCAGGTCCCCACTCTGCCTGGTCTCACTGGGTGACCCCAGACACCTCCCCATGGCCTCAGTTTCCCAACCACAGAGAGGGAGCCAGGCTGCCCCGTCTTCTGTGGGCAGAGGCACACGGGCAGTGGAAGTGCTGAGAAAGGGGAGTAGTCAGGAGGAGCTTTCCAAGGGGGTGGCAGAGCTGAGACCTGAAGCCCTGAGAGCAGGGATCACGAGAGAACTGGGTGCGGTCCCAGGGCCTGGGGCTTCCCTGGCAGAAGCCCTGGGTGTGGTGGAGGAATTTGGGGGTGACGTCCTGGGTCCAGGTAAAAGGGAGAAGAGGAGTGGCTGGCTCAGTGAGCCCCCAGGCTTCCTCACTGGGGGTGGGGGGGTGGATGCAGGGCCTCTGGGGTCAGGTGGGCCTGGGTTCCGACCCTGCTTGTCCCTGCTTCACTGAGGGCCCTTGGTAAAGTTTTCACCTGTCCAAGCCTCAGTCACTTTCATCTGGGAAATGGGAACAGTATTAACACCCCATTCGAAAGGTTGTTGAATATTGTATGAGTCCATCTATATGAAATATCCACAATAGGTATATCTATAGGAAGGAAAGTAGACTGGTGGTTGCCTGGAGCTGGAGGGATGAGGGGATTGAGGGATGATAGTTAAAGAGTACAGGGTTGCTTTTTGGGGTGATAAAAATGGTCTAAAATTGATTTAAGTGTGGTGACCGTTGTATAGCTCTGAATACACTAACAGCCATTGACTCGTTACACTTTAAGTGGGTGAATCGTATGGTATGTGAATTCTATCTTAATAAACTGTCACCAAAACCCCAAAATGTTGTTGAGAGAATTAGATGAGATGCTAGATACCAGGCCCATTCTAAGCTATACCCCTGGCATCATTTACCCCTGGCAGCAAGCCCGCCCTCCCTCAGAGAGAGCTGACGGGTGCCAGGAGAAGGGAGAGGGGCTTGCCCACCACTGCCGGCCCAGTCAGGGACCTGAGCCAGGCACCCAGCCTGCCTGAAGCTCTCATCAGTGAGTTGGAGGGGATTTTCCAGGCCTTGGCCACCTCTTGAGTTACCGTGAGGCTCAGCTCAGACCTTGGGTTTTGCCAAACATAGGTGCAGGGTTGGACGTATGTCCACTCACATGGAGAAGGTGGGGAGAGGGTGTGCCCCCCGCCCCTTCACGGAGCTGAATCTACCCGTCTTGTGTCGTGAGTGCAGAGTGGGTTGAAGGGTCAGCAGGGACCACACAGACAGAGCCACGGCCGCCTGCAGCTCAGAGCCCAGAAGGAGGGGCCCACGAGAGAGTCTGTGGGGCCAGGATGGAGTGAGCCAGCTGTGCAGGCATCCTGCTGGTGTTCTGGGCCTCAGTTACCTCGTCTGTAAAAGGGGGGAAAGTATATAGTCCCTGGGGTCGCAAAGAGTCAGACACGACTGAGCAACTAAGCACAGCACATTGCTGTGATTAATGTCACCGTCATCCTCCAAGTGTTTTTCCTCCATTCCGCCTCGGCTATCTTGTCACATGAACTGTCTCAGCATTCCATCTCCTCTGTCCCTGCCCCAGACCATCACTCAACTCCCCAGGACAGGGCCTGGCTGTCCCCGGCCCTGGCCCTGCTCTTTTAGGACCCAGCCCACCCTGGGGCCTGGAGAGGCTTCTCTGCACAGTCTCAGGCCCCCTTCCTGCCACCTCTCTTCAGACCCAGCCACTAAAGGCAGGACCCCCTGGGCCTGCAGGCCTCACCAGGCAGGGAAAGGAAGCCCCTCTCCCGGCCCTCCTTCTGCATAGCTGCAGGGTAGGATCTCCAGGCCACCCCCAGGGGGCCTTTCAGGGTGTTCTGCTTCCATTGCTTCTGGAGCTGGAGCGGCCCAGCTCGGCATCTCTCCTCCCACACCCCTCCCTCTGCAGAGCTGCAGGCCAGGCGGGGACTGAGCCAGGACTGCAGCAGCCCCGTTGCAGTGGTGACAGAGGGCGCGTTCTTGGATGGGGGGGATGCCTGCCCTTCTGGGCGCTAGCCCCGCTCTGGACCAGCAGCTGCAGCTCCAGTTTTAGGGCTCCCCCAAGGCTCTCTGTAACAAAACTGCCTGCAAACCACTACCTCTCTCCCCTTCTTTTTCTGGTTCCCATTTGCAGACCATCAGGTCATTTCAGGCCACTGCCTGCCGGGCCTCTCTGGGCACCTGGGACCGGGCGGCAGGTCCCATTCCAGCCCTGTGTGGATGGGCCGGTCAGCCGGACGTGGCTTATGGACTCTCTCTGGGCCTCAGTTTCCCCTTTTGTACAGTGTGAGTGATCTTGAAGGTGCCCTCACTGGCATCCTGCTTCTTACTTCCCCTCACCTCCCCCGACACTGAATCTCTCGCCTTGGAACTGAATCTCCGCTGTGTCTGAGCAGGGACCTCAGCCACCAGGCTGAGCAGACCGGAGAGAGAAAGGACAGGGTGAGTGACCGGGTGGTGGGGAAGCCCAGCTTTGGGCAGGGCTCGCCCTCCCTCCAGGCGGGTGCTCGTCACCCCCTACCCCCACCCCCGGAGCCCCAGACTTCCTCATACACGGCGCTGGGAGAGTCAGACCTGGAGCTGGATCCCTGTGCCAGACATGGTACTAGCAGGTGGCGATAAGCAAGGGCCTCCTTCCCCTTTGAGGCCCGGCCCAGCCCCCTCAGCCCGGGGTGGTCAAGTCCAGCCCCCTGTAAACGGTGGCAGAGATGGGGGATGGGCTGGCAGTGGGCAAGTTCTTGCCAAGGTGGTTTCTGGGGGGACGAAGGGACATCACTGAGCCTCCAGGTGATCTGTGATCCTGCTCAGTGGTCAGGAAGTGGGGAGACCAGAACAAGCCCCCAACCATGGATGTGGGCAAGGGGGCCATGGGACTGTCCAACAGTTTGGCGGCCTGTTTGCTCATTTGTTCATCCACTCGGCAAATGTTTAGGCACCATCCTATCCTTGAGGCTGCTGCACGATTGGGCCTGCAGAACAGGGCTGTGTGCCGGCCCCTGTCCTAAGCACCTTACGTGAATTAACTCACTTTTATCCTCGCAACAACAGTGAGGGGTGAACACCGTTCCCCTCATTTGGCACAGAGAAGTTAGGTAACTTGCCCAAGGTCACACAGCTGACAGTGGTAGAGCTGGGCTCGGAAACCAGGTAGTCCTTGAAGTTCAGTGACAAAAGCCTTTCCTCTGCGTCCCCCTGCTCTCAGCACCAAGCCTTCTTCTTGCTTGTTCGGGAACAACCCATTGGGTCTTCTACCCTCAGCCCTGTTCTTACTGCTTTTCCTGCTTGCAGTGCCTTTTCTGACCCCCTTTCTCCTTGAACTGACTGACCAACCGTGGTCATCCTTCAGTGCCCAGCAGTGACAACACCTCCTCCAGGAAGGCTTCCTTGTTGTCCTTGTTCCTTCCTGTCCCCAGGCTGGGTTAGGCCCCCCTGCCAGCCTCCCTTAGTTCTGTTTCCCTCATCCACCACTCCTCTCTCTTATAAGCACCTGTTAATGTATCTGCCTTCCTCCCCTACCGGGCTGTGAGCCCCTCCCCCTCGCCTTCACCCTGACACCCTGCGCCGGGCACCATGTGATGCAGCGACCACTGGGAAATGTGAAATTAGTGGATAGTAGTCTTGTGGATAGTGGGCGAGTTCTAATGTCTCTGCTTCACAGAGCGGGGACCAAGGTACAGGGAGGTGATTCGATCTGCTCAAGTCACAGAGCTCGCGGTAACAGAGCTGGACTGGCCTCCATACTGAGGATGAGATCCTGGAAGGTGACAGAGGACTGTAGCAGGAAGCCCTTGCCTGGGGTCTCTCGGGCAAATAGCTAATAATAGCTATTAATAGTAGCTACTAGCTAATAATAATATTAGCAATCACATTCTGGGTGCTCTTATTTTGTGTCAGGTGTCATGTCAAACTCTTTGCGTACTTTTATTTACGCTTTACCCTTACTTTATGGTGGCTTCCCTGGTGGCTTAGACATTAAAGAATCTGCTTGCAATGCAGGAGACTCAGGTTCAATCCCTGGGTCAGGAAGAGCCTCTGGAGAAGGGAATGGCCACCCACTCCAGTATTCCTGCCTGGAGAATCTCATGGACTGAGGAGCCTACAGTCCCTGGGGTCGCAAAGAGTCAGACACGACTGAGTGACTAACACTTTCTCTTACCCTATGGAGTAAGCTCTATGGATGGATGAATGGCATGCATGCTCAGTCTTGTCATTTCCTGCTCCAGGGGATCTTCCCGATGCAGGGATCGAACCTGAGTCCGCTGTGTCTCCTGCATGGACAGGTGGATTCCACATGCTGCAACTAAGAGTTCGCATGCTGTAACTAAGGATACTGTGTGCTGCAAACCAAGACTGAGTTCTCCCAAATAAATAAATAAAAAATGTTAAACATAAATAATTTAAATCCTGAATTGGCAAGTCACTGTGTGACCCTAAGGAAGTCACCTGACCTCTCTGAGCTTCTATTTCCCCAACTGTAAAATAGCGTTAGTTAATAGAGTAAGCGCCTTAGTTAACTCTATTTTACGGTTGGGGAAATAGAAGCTCAGAGAGGTCAGGTGACTTCCTTAGGGTCACACAGTGACTTGCCAACCCAGGATTTAAATTATTTGTTTATTTGGTGGCGCTGGGTCTTAGTTACAGCACACGGGATCTTCAGCTGTGCTGTGTGAAACTCTTTGTTGCAGTATATGGGATCTAGTTCCTAACCAGGGACTGGACCTGGGCCACGCTTTGGGAGCATGGAGTCAACCACGGGATCACCAGGGAAGTCCCTATAATTTTAAAATTATTTATTAATGGTTATAAAGTCCAAGGGCCCAAAGGGTAGACAGTGGAAAGTCTGCCTCCCGCACCTCCGCCCGCAGTCTCCCAGGTCCTCCCCTGGAGGCCGTGAGAGTGATTCTGAGGGGTCCTTCAGGGCAGGAGGGTATGTTCACGGATAAACCTGAAGGTGTGTTACTCAGAGCCAGGTTTAGACCCAGGCTGGTGAGTGACTCAGCACTTGACACAGAATGCCCACCACGCCCTGGTGGGGACGTGGGGTCTCTGGAGGCCTCTGTCCCCCGACCCGGCCCTTCTCGCCACGGTCGCTGTGTGCCTGCCCTCCCCGCCCCCCAGCAGTCGGCAGAGCCTCCTGCCTGGCTGGTCACTGGGAAGGGCCGCAGCAGGCCTGGGGAGACCCCTGCACCCCAGTGGGACCCCTCATGGAGGTGGCCGTGTTGGGGAGCCGCCGGTGCAAAGAAGGGGAGGCCCAGTGAGCTCAGGAGTGCGTCAGGACCGCCTCTGACAGGTCTTTGGAGACCAAACTGACTTGGGTGTGGGTCCGGCTGCGGGTGCACCCTTCCTGCTGTGGAACCGGGTGGAGCCGCCTCCCTAAGGAACCTCTGGGTCCTCATTCCTGAGAGTTAAGAGACAAAGGACCTCAGACCCTGCAGAATGTTGTAGGCTCTTGATGAGGAGTAGTTGTTTGTTTTTTTTTTTCAATTTTTAAATTATGAAAATGTGATAAAAAAGGAGAAAGCATTTTAAATTTATTTTTAATAAGAGGATAATTGGGTTGTTTTAATTATGGAAGCCTCCGCTCTGAGTTTTTCCACCACCCCATGCTTCTGTCTGACCCCTGAGAAACACAGATGCCAGACCCCCAGAACTCTTACTTCCTGCCCACGTGCAGAAGGAACTGAGTGTGAATAAATATTAGATGGTATTATTGTTGTTATTATTACTTACTCTTATTTGGTGCCCAGTTTTGCAGTGTCCTTGGGTATGCAGACCCCCAAGGGCCCCCACGTCCACCCAACTCTGGGATGAGGCTTCTAGGGGGAACTCAGTGGCAGGAATTTACACCTGGTGGGGGGCAGGGGAGCAGGGTGTGTGGACACAGGTTTGGAGAGTGGGGGGCGGGGCGCTAACAGGAAGCGGGGGTTGGGGGGTGGGAGGTGGGTATAGGACCGAGCTCAGGGCTTGGAATCTGGGGCCTTGGTCAGGAGCCTTGACCTGCCTGAGTCCGTATCTGTGAAATGGGGGTCGTCTACCCTCCCCAGTTAACCTCAGGGGCTTTGGGCTGCCCAGGTGGGAGAATTCACCAGAGGGTATATGCCACCTGCAAAGTGAAGGTCGTACCGGCTGAAGTAGGCTGCAAACCAGCTTGGTTCGGCCTTCAGCGTATTAAAACACTTTAATTTGGAAATGGATAATCAGCATGGTTGTCCAACTTTGTGAATGTAATTAAGGCCACTGAACTGTATGCTTAAAAATGATTAAAATGGTAGATTTTGTGTCATATTTTTTTTTACCACATTTTTGTTAAAGTGGGGGAAGAAAAGAGGGTTTGAATTACTGTATCAGTCTGGAAAACACAGCCCACTTTGGAGGTTCCACAGGACCAATTTTGAAAAGTTAATCAGGAACTGGGGTGAGTATGGCCTGGAATCATGGAGAATGGGTTGCCAGTGGGGGTGGGGGTGGAGCAGGGGGGCTTCCGAGGAGACCCCGAAACTGCAGAGAGAGGGGGAAACGGCCTGGCCTCGGCCCACCCCACCAGTCCCTCTTCAGTGTGTCCCACTGGCTGAACCCGGTGAGGGCCAGTTGGCAAAGGGACTTGGAAAACGTAGTTCACCGGGGTCTGCCGCCTGGATGCCAAGCAGAGCTGGGGAAAGGCAGGTTTGAGATCACAGAGCAAAGGACCAGTCCTGTTGTCTACATTTAACAGCCCAGTGATTTAGCATAAAAATGTGAATTCATAGCTTCCGAGACACCCTCGGGCCCATTTTCCCAGTAATCACCCCAAAGAAAGTGGGTGAGGAAAGCAAGATGGTCTGGGGGGTGGTGAGGCCCACGTCTGCCTAGTCGGGCTGAGGCACTGGCCTTGGGGGGCCCTGCTGAGGAGTCCTGAGAAGCCTGTGGGGCCCCAGTGTTCTGATTTGCCCCCGATGAGCCCTGAGGGGACCGCAGGTCCTCTGGAGCAGAGTAGAAGCCGGGAGAGCCTGAGGACCCTGAGTCAGGTGGACTAAGCGGACAGCTGGGGCAGGGGTGGGGGCCGCAGGGCAGGACTGCCCCCTGGGAAGGGCGCATCAGGTATCTTCCTGTCTCTGTTCTTGAAGACTCTCTGGACCGGGAGGATTCTCTTTTTCGATCTGGTTGCTATTTGTCTTTCTGAGGCTCTGAGGCTGTGTTCTGATCAAATCTTCCAGCAAAGCCCAACATATAAATTCTTGGCAGAACTAACCTGGAGGAAGAGGTTGGGTGGCCTGGGGTTTTCCTCTGAAAATCCAGAGGATTTGGGGGGTGGGTACAGAAGCACCCAGGAAGGGTCTCAGACCTGCCCAGCCTTGCACATGGTGTTTGAAAAGAGTTATGGGTAGGCTGAGGCTTCCCAGGTAACGCTAGTGGTGAAGAATCCGCCTGCTGATGAAGGAGACATAAGAGATGCGTGTTCAGTCCCTGGGTCGGGAAGATGCCCTGGAGCAGGGCATGGCAACTCACTCCAGTATTCTTGCCTGGAGAATCCCATGGACAGAGGAGGCTGGTGGGCTACAGTCCACGGGGTTGCAAAGAGCCAGACTCAACTGAACCGACTTAGCATGCACGCATGCGTGCTTAGGCCACGGGCCTCATGGCTCCCAGGAAGAAAAGCCCACTGGCTTGGGAGTCAATCAGACTCGGGGCAAACCCTGGGTGTGGCTCAGTGACCTCAGACAAGCCCCTTCACCTCTTATTTATAGTAGAGGTTCTCAGTTCCTCTTTCACACGGTGTGGGGAGGGGTAGAGGGGCTTATGCTTGTCTGGTGCCCACACGATACCCAGGGGCAGGGTTGTCATGGTTACCAAGGGGCCAGTCCCAGGGCGGCCCCCTGACACCTCCCCCGCCCCCCAGTTGGGGAGATCCCTTCCTCCGTTCTTCCTGCTCCCTCCTGGGCGGCGCAGCTGGCAGGCATTTGTCCTCTGCAGGGATATACAGGGAGAAACTCTCCTTTTTTGATGAAACAGCGATGAGGTGATGTCTGGGTTTTTTATATCCCCATTCTGAATGGGTGCCAGACACGAGTCCAGGCCAGATTCTGTTAGCCACATTTGTCCTCTGGGCTCCTGGGACCTTCTGGGGGTCCAGCCTGAGACCCAACACCTGGGAAGGAGTTGGGGGGGGTACAAGGAAAGTGGTACCAAGAGCTAGTACCTCCCTTGGGGACTCAGGCAGAGTCTAACAACCTGCCTCAATCAAGAATCTTTTATTTAAAATATATTATTTTTAAATTATATATGTATATATTATGTTCTATATATTAATCGTGTCTGAATCTTTGTGACCCCATGGGCTGTAGCCCACCAGGCTCCTCTGTCCATGGGATTCTCCAGGCAAGAATACTGAAGTGGGTAGCCATTCTCTTCTCCAGGGGATCGTCCCTATCCAGCAGTCAAACCCAGGTCTTCTGCATTGCAGGTGAATTCCTTACCATCTGAGCCACCAGGGAAACCCAAATATAATTTTTAAATGTATATATTACTTTTCCTCCTTACCAAAGTGAGAAACCCTTTGAGGCATAAACTGAGGGTAAATCCTGTTTTGGAGGGTAAACTGGGGCCTGGATAGGTTAATTACCTTGACCATTGATTCTTAGTAGGAACCCAGTATTAAGTGTCTAGTCATGGTCCTAATCATATTGATCCCTTGCCCATCACACTTGAGAAGCCTCATTACCATCTGGATCTCTGGTTGATGCAATGAGCTCAACAAAAGAATTGATGGCCTGGTGAACTTGAGGTTGTGAGTGATACTATTGTATTATAGGATCATATTTTAGATGTGAATAAAAGAAATCTCTACAAATGGCCCACACTTGTTACAAAAATATTCAGTGCCAAAAATGTCTGAGGTACACAGTAAAAACCCCTGAACCCCCACCCGCTAGAGACAAGCTCTGGAACCAACTATTTCTTTTTTTTTTTGGAACCATTTCTTACATATATTCCTCTGGATTTTCCAGTGGATTTACAAGTAAATGTTAATATTTGTGTTTTTATAATTTTAGTTATTCGTTTATTCTTTTATTTTTGGCTGCACTGGGCCTTCATTGCCGCACACAGGCTTTCTCTAGTTGTTATGAGCGGGGTCTACCCTGTGCTTGTCCTTCAGGGGCTTCTCCTTGCAGTGACTTCTCTTGTGGGTCATGGGCTCTAGAGTGTGGGCTTCAGTGGTCGGGGTGCACAGGCTTAGTGAACTCGAGACATGGGCGATCTTGGATTAGGGATCGAACCCGTGTCTCCTGCATTGGCAGGCGGATTCTTCACCACTGAGCCACCCAGGGAAACCCAGCATTTGTGCTTTTAAAAGATGACACGATACCTTCTGTTTTGCAACTTGCTTGTTGGAAGTAACAGTACCTCTGGAGACACAGAGGTTCCTAAGCAGGCAGAGTCATGGCCAATCTGGTGGGGGAGGCGGCTGGCAAAGTTTGATGCGAAATTGTGTGTCATCTGCATGAGCACTTTTTTAGAGATAGTGATTAGGACTCTCACCATGATCTTAAAAAAAAAAAGATTCAGACCTGAGCCTCTTGTTTCTCAGATGGAGAAAGTGAGGCCGAGGGGACCAGAGGAGCTAAGTGGGGAGCCCAGCCACCTCCCCCTGCCCCGCCCCGGGAATGCCTGGAAGGAGGCAGGCAAGACAGCCGCAGTCGCCTGGCTCTGGGCATCGTGCCCGGGCCCTGCAGAGAGGGGAGGAGTGGGGCGAGGAGTCAGTCCTGCCCCAGTGCCAGGCGGGAGGCGCCTCTGCAGTCCCTGCGGGGAGGAGATTTACAGCCCTCAGGAGCTGGGAGCTTACAGAGAAAAAGCCTGGTGCTGCATTTCCAAAGGATGCTGCCTGCAGCACCCGAGGTGGGCCGGCTTCAGGGTGGGTCCGGCTCCTCCAGGCTCAAAAAACCCCTCCAAGGGGCAGCTGTGGGGGCGGGTGAGGGGCAAGGGTCAGAGGGTGCTGTCGAGATCAGAAACACCCCCTCTCTCCGCAACACACACGCAGAACTGGTGCTGGGCCCCAGGCCCTGGGGAGGGCTCTTGTTTCTGCACGGTGTTATCCATGAGCTTGGGCTGCTCAGGACTTTTCTAGCAGCGCCCCCTGGGGGTCTGATGTCACCAGTAAGGATGGCCACCATCCATTGAGCATGTCTCCTCTGTGGGCCCGTGTATTGCAGGCTTCAGCACCCCCACTCAGCCTCTCCCAGGGCAGAGTCCTATTATTCCCGCTCCTCCACAGTAGCTCAGGGAGGCCATGGGGTCAGTGGTGGCACCAGGCAGATTTGAGCCTCATGTGCCCAAATGAGTGCCCAAGTCCCTGCCTCCCACCAGAGCCACTTTCTCCCTGTGTGACCTGGCTTGGCTACTCAGCCTCTCTGAGCTGCCATTTTCTCACCCACCATCATCGTCTGGGGCCACATGTTCCAACTCCTTCCAGTGCCCTGTTTCAATCTTGGGCTCCCCACCAGATGTCAACACCACCGCTATGAGGAGCACACCGCCGGGGCCAGCCCCAGGCCTGTGGGGGCCCGTAGGCCACTCCTGCCGCCCCTGTGTCTGCTGGGCCCAGGTTGGACCCAGACTGCCCTGGCCTCTGGTTCCCCACCCCCATGCCGCCAAGGTCAGGAGCAGCAAGAGGTTTGCTAGGCAGACCCCCGAGGAATGTTTCCAGGGAGGCTTCCTCACGTCCTCTCACTCAGTAAGCAAGCCTTGGTTCTCTAGAAGGATCTGCGATGTGCCAGGGGGCCTGGAGAACCAGGTGGACACGGCGCCTCTACCCAGACGAGTGCCCGTCCCGAGGGTGAGACGGACGTCCACACACAGTGGAGCAATGCTGAGAACGAGGTCCCCTAAGCGCGTCCAACAGCGGAGCCCTGCTCAGACTCCAGGCTCAGGGTGGAGGCCCTGGGGGCCGCCGGGGGACAGGCCTGGAGCACGCGAACCCGCTCGAGCCAGCTTGAGCCCGGGGCCTCTTCTCACCCTGTCCGCTGGCTTCTCCTCTTGTCACAGCCAGCCGTGACTCCCTCCCCACCCCACCCGGCGGTTGTGAGGTGCCCTCGCATTGCCTCCAGACCTCACCCCCACAGCTCCCAGGGCGGGGTGCGTCCGAGCCAGCTCCTGGGAGAGAGGCACTCGCGGCTCGTGGGCCCTCCCCACCAGGTGTCCACAGCCAAGCCCTGGGGAGCAGGTCCTGCCTCTTTACTGCTGTGTGGCCCTCAGCTAGTCCCCTGCCCTCTCCGAGCCTCAGTTTCCCCTCTATAAAACGAGGGAAAACAGTGGCAGCGCTCTGTAGGCTTGTTGAGGCCATCAGAAGAGGCAGTGTTTGTAAAGATCAGCTCGGAGCCGGAGCCGGGCGCACGCGGAGCCTCAGTAGCTGGTAGACCTTAAAGGCGCAGAGCGGCGGGGGAGCCCAGTGGAGGAGCAGCAAGGTTCCGGGAAGAGACGCAGGTGCGCTGAGTATAGGGACTCAGCAGGTATTATCAAGGAGCAGGAGGGGCCGAGGACAGAGGGGCCAGCTCAGGTGGAAGGACACGAGGGGTTCCACAGGCGGGCTCAGGGTAGGAGGGGGCAGGGGGAGCCGCAGAGGTCACAGGGGCAGGTGCCAGGTGGAGAGCTGGGCCAGGGAAGGTTCTGAGAGGGGCTCAGGCGGGGGCAGTATTTGAAGGCTCCTTCTGACCGGAGGCTGGATTGGGGGCAGCTGGGCATGGGAGGGTGGGGAGAGGCACTGTGGGTGGGTGTGTGCCACCCCCGGCGGGATGCAGACAGGGCGGGGCCACAGGACAGTCTGCGGGGGGCTCACCCCTTTGGCCCCCACCATGGGTCCTGAAGCCTCATCAGTGAAGCCTCCTCGCCGAGGCTTCATGTCTGTACCCTGGAGAGCAGTTCAGCAACCCCCCTTCACCCGATGGTGGTGCCCAGGTGGCCCCGGAAGGCGGGCGTTGGCTGGGTGGGTAATCACGATGGTCCCAGGCTCTGCCCGCTTCTCTCCAGTGGCCCCAGGAGATCAGGACTGTTACTTTCCCCCATTTATGGACAAGCAAACTGAAGCTTGCAGAGGTCGCGAACCTTGGTGGAGGTACCAGGGTTGCCAGGGGGCCAGGCACAGCCGGGACCCAAACCCAGGGTCGCAGGTCCACTGGGTGCCCCGCAGTCTCCCAACTCCAAAGGCCAAACGCAGCCCTGCCTCACTGCTTGTGCGTCCATTCACTCTCCCTAGCTGAGAGGGGCCGCAGGGAGGAAACGGGCCCCGCACTCCCAGGGTTACCCTGACTCTGCAAAGGACAGCAGCTCCAGCAGCAGCCTGGGCGGGGGGGGGGCGGGGGAGGGGACCAGGGACGACACCAGCCCCCGCCCTCGGAGGCAGGTGCCGCGCGCTCCTGCCAAGGGGGCCGCCATGGACGCCCACAGGGTCCTCTTTGCGAGCAGCGCTGCTTGGTACCCAGGTAAGCCAGGTTGGGGCGAGAGGGGTACTGGGCGAGGAGTCAGGCAGGAGGCCAGGGCTGTGGGACACTAAAGCAATGTCTTCCAAAGGGCCGCTCGGGAGACGTTACAAGGGGCTTCCGTTATCTGTGGGTTTGCGAAACTGGAAACTGAGGCTCCAGCAGACAAACACCTTCTCACCTTAGACCCGCAACAAAGAAGTGGTGCTGTGGGCATAACCTTGCTGGCCGGTGTGCATGGCACTCGGCCACCCTGGCGAGGCCTGGGGGGCACTCTCCTGCCTGCTAGGCAGGCCTCTGAAGTGTCCGAGGCGAGTCCCCCGTGCTGCAGGTCCATGTGCCGCCCCCCACCCGACCCCATCGGGCCGGGGCTCTTCCAGCAGAACCAGCGCCTGAGGGCGGAGCCCAGGGAGGCTGAGAGCGGGCAGGGGCAGGAGCAGGGGCGCGTGTGGGGCAGGGGCTGGGCGTGGCAGACAGGACCCACCAGCGCGACGTTGCCCCCTCAGACCTACTGTCAGTGTAGACGTCTATGCAGCACGCGGCTGCCTCACACCTGGGTTTTTGTCTGCATCCTCTGCAGCAGGTGGGGCGGGCCCTGTGACCATCTCCACTGTGCAGCTGAGGAAGCAGAGACTCAGAGAAGGCAGGGGACGTGCCCCAAATCACACAGGCGGGCCAGGTCGCCTGGCCTCTGGCATCCTGCTGCGCAGCGGGTGGCCCAGGAATGTGCCCTCCTTCTGGCCGCCCCGCCGTGGCTTGGCAGGGGGCGTCGACCTGGCGCCCCACCGGCGCCACAGCGGCCACGTCCCGTCCTGGGGGCCCCGCCGATCAAGGTCCTGTGCCGAGGTTCCACATTTGTTACAAGGCAAATCCTCTCAGCCGCTTCCAGAGAGAAACGTTTTGCCCTCATTTTACAGGGGAAGGAAAGGAGGTATCCACCAGCAGGGTGAGACACTCACCCAAGGCCACGTGGCTGCAGCCAACACTATAGGCCAGGTCCTGTTTCTCTTCCTACAAAATTGAGATATAGTTCACATACCGTAACAGTTACCAGTTTTTTTTTTAAGTATGAAAGAAGCAATTTTATTAAATGAACTCATTTACCTGGCACGTGGAATTGGGCAAAGAAAAATATATGCACTGCATAAAAAGAATCACATCCTCCAACTTCCCTGGTGACTAGGTAGTTAAGAATCTGCCTGCCAACGCAAGGGGCACAGGTTTGATCCCCAGGGCTGGGAAGATCCCACATGCCCCAGGGAAGCTGAGCCCGTGAGCCACAGATACTGAGCCCGAGGGCTCTAGGGCCCGTGCTCCTCAACAAGAGAAACCACTGAAGAGCTTTAGGGCCTAACTTGACCCATCCCAGTACTAAACATCCTCCGTATGTCCCCCAGACTTCTTCCAGGTCTTTTTCACTCTCTAAAAACTGCAGAAGATTGATGGATGCCACTCCCAGCCTGCGCTGGCAATCCGGGAGCAGCAGCTCTGGGTGGGGTGTCTGATCACAGGGCTCTCCCAGGACCTGGTGGAGAAGCCGGGTGGGAGCTGGGTCTGACAGGGGGACTGAGGGAGTCTGGTGGGCTCCTGGGGACGGAGGCTGGCTAGGAGCCTGTCAGGAAGCGGGATGGGGGCGCAGCGCCACCTGGCTGGGGAGCTGGGCAGGCTTGATGTGCAGCTGTGGCGACCTGGCTCCTCTAGGGGGCGATCTGAGCCCATCTTGAAATGGCAGTTCTCCACCCAGGCGGCATCTCTCCTCCTGCTTCTGCAGGGCTTGACTCAGAGCGTGGAGGGCCAGGGCTGTGGGATCCAATGAACTGTGGTTCAATCCCAGGCACAGATGACGAGGCACTAAGTCTGGAACAAGGATCGATGTCCACCGTGTGCTCCCTGGACCAGGCATTGAGCGTGACCTTCCTTGGTCCTCGTGGCTGCCCTGCGGAGTGGGTATCAGAAGAGACAGGCACGGAGATGGCTAGTGATTTGCTCAGGGTCACACAGACAGAAACGCCAGAACCTGCGTCCAAGCCCAGGTCTGTGCGATTCTGGGCTATGACAATAATTGATTAATTGGCTATGTGATACTTTACTTGTGAAATGAACATGGCTTTTCTTAGGAAACAAACTTAGGGTCACCAAAGGGGAACGGTGGGTAAAGGGGATAAATTACGAGGATGGCATTAATTTGTAACTACAAATACATGAAAAATAAACAATAAGGACCTACTTTAGCAAGGGTGGTGTACTAAACACTCTGTAATAACTGATATGTGAAAAAAAAGAAAAAAAATGAATAGATATATGTATGGGGATAACTGAATAAGATTCTGTACACAAAACATAACAAACACAACACTTTAAGTCAACTTTACTCCTAAACATTGGAGCTTCCCTGGTGGCTCGGGGTAAAGAATCTGCCTGCCAGTGCAGGAGACAGGGGTTCAATCCCTGGTCCTGGACGATCCCACGTGCCGTGGAGCAGTTAAGCCCGGCGCCGCCGCTGCCGGGCCTGTGCTCTGGAGCCCGGGAGCCGCAACTGCTGAGCCCACGCGCTGCAGCTGCTGAAGCCCAAGGGCCCTAGAGCCCGTGCTCCGCACCGAGAGAACTGCAAAAGGAGGAACCCCAGCACCACCGCTAGAGAGCAGCTCCGACTCGCCGGAACTAGAGAAGAGCCCGGGCAGCAACAAAGACTCAGCACAACCACATAAGTAAATTTTAAAAAATAAACAGTAATTCAAAAAAAGAAAAACCAAGAAGTAATGAGACACTTTCCAGTTTTCCACTCTTAGTTTACAACCAGGGAACTAGGAGGACTAAGCCTAAGGTTCCACTTACCATGAGTTGGACATCAGGATATCCTGCCATCTTGTGGCTATTTCCCACAACGGCAACCTTAAAAATACTGCCAATGAGCAGCTCACACCCACAAGGACTGCTGGGGTGTAAACGATACCTGCCCTTAAAAATTTTACATAAGTAACTAATCACAAATAATTAGAAACTGGACAAACTATCAGGAACAAAATTTCAACAGTAAATTCTACTCACACTGTTTACAAAGAAGGGCATGAAAAAATCATGAATTATTATAGATAAGCATGTCAGAACCACAGTGAGGGGTCCACTCTGAATCAGTGCAAAAGGTGTCGTCAAAAATCTACAAGCATAAAAAAAAAAATCTACAAGCAATAAATGATGGAAAAGGCATGAAGAAAAGGGAACCCTTTTATGGTTCTAGTGGCGTGTGCATGGTAAAATCAGTATACAGAGGAGTATGGAACTGTCTTTAAGAGATAAAAAGAGAGCTACCCTGAGATCCTGCAGACCCACTCTGAAGAGTATTTGAGGAGAAAAATAGACTTTGAAAAGGCACATGAAGCCAAGTGTTCACTGTATTAGAATTTACAATAGCCAACAAATGGAAGCCAACAAAATGTTTATAGAGAGATGAATGGATAAAGAAGAAGTGACACGTGTATATGATATAGTATGACTCAGCTAGAAAAACCAGTTTTAAAAATGTGATTTTCAGGAATACAGATAAAACTATCAATAATCAAACTAAGTGAAGAAAGTCAGAATCAAAAAAAGACAAATATCATATCATTTATAAGTAGAACCTAAAAATACACACCAATGAATTAATTGAGAAAATGTAAGCAGACTCAGAGACTTAAAAAACAAACTTCTGGTTACTTAAAGGAGAATGAAGGGGGCAGGGATAAATTCAAAAGTTTAGATTTAATATATATCATTCCATATAAAAGAGATAGTCAACAAGGACCTAGGTGTACAAAGGGAGTTCAACACTCTTGTAATAACCTATATGGGGAAAAAAATTCAAATGTGAATAGATATATGTACATGTAAAATTGAAAACATATTTTGTACAACTACAACCCCCACCATCTTGAATAATGATGTTACTACAACAAGGAATAAAAGTGAATTTAATAAAAAAAAGAGGGATGCAGACACAAGCTTTTGGGTATTTATTGTGGTACATGCCATTCTAATCTTACAATCCCAAATCAGGACTTTAACTAAGGCTCGCGATGCTGAAATAACCATAGTTGGGCACGAGGAAATTCTGCCACCTTGTGGACATTGTTTGAAACAGCAACCTGAAAATTAATGCTTATGGGCACTTAATAGACACACTATGTGGTGTTGGAGAAGACTCTTGAGAGTCCCTTGGACCACAAGGAGATCCAACCAGTCCATCCTAAAGGAAATCAGTCCTGAATATTCATTGGAAGGACTGATCCTGAAGCTGAAACTCCAATACTTTGGCCACCTGATGCGAAGAACTGACTCAAAAGACCCTGAGGCTGAGAAAGATTGAAGGCAGGAGGAGAAGGGGGCCACAGAGGATGAGATGGTTGGATGCCATCATGGACTGAATGGGAGTTTGAGCAAGCTCAGGGTGTTGGTGATGGACAGGGAAGCCTGGCATGCCGCAGTCCATGGGGTCTCAAAGAGTCGGACACGACTTAGCGACTGAACTGAACTGAATATTCACAAAAACTGCTGGGCTCCAAACTACACCTCCTTCAAACAATTTCTAGGGTTAAGTAATAAAAAATAAAATACTGAAAATCAGCACAAGAATAAGAATATCCATAGGTATAAGAATAAGATATCATAGGTAAATACAATTCATAATGTTTTTTAAAAGCACATACAAAGTTGCTCAATATAGACAATTATTAGAGATGTGAAAATCAAAAGTATAGTGAGATATCACTTTCAAGCAGTAAAAAATGCCATTGTCAAAATATCTACACACAAGAAAAACTAGAGTGGGCTTAAGAAAAGGAACCCTTTCATGGTGCTGGTGGGATGTAATTGGTAACAGGTATAAGAGGCAGAAGACTCAGGTCCGATTCCTGGGTGCGGAAGTTCCCCTGGAGATGCAAATGGAAACCCATTCCAGTATTCTTGCTGGGAAATCCCATGGACAGAGAAGCCTGGCAGGCTGCATGCAGTCCATGGGGTTGCAAAGAGTCAGACATGTCTGAGCACTCAAGCATTATCAGGACCAGTGAATTAATTCAGAAAACATAATCAGAGACTTGAAAAACAAACTTCTGGTTACCAGTGAATAAAGAAGGGGACAAAAGAGAAACAAAGAGGTCGGAATAAGCAAATACAAACTATTCCATGTTAAATGGATAAGGAACAGAGACCTACGTATACCAAGGAAGGTCTATCAACACTCTGCGATATCCTATATGGGACAAAAATCCAAAGAATACATGCTTGTATATGTATAACTGAAAAAAGATTCTGTACACCTACAACATACACAATATTTTATATTCTTGTTACTACAATAAAAATTTAATGTTAATTCAGTAAAAGAAGGGAATAAGACAGAAGCTTTTAGATGTTTGTTCTGGCACATTCCACTCTAATTTACAACTCCAAAACAGGATTTCCAATTAGATTCCAGTTGCCAGAGTAGGGCTTCCCTGATGGCTCAGCTGGTGAAGAATCTGCCTGCAAAGCAGGAGACCTGGGTTCAGTCTCTGGGTTGGGAAGAACCTCTGGAGAAGGGAACGACTACCCACGCCAGTATGCTGCTCTGGAGAATTCCATGGACTGTATAGTCCGTGGGGTCGCAAAGAGTCGGACACGACTGAGCGACTTTGCACTTTCACTTTTCACTTTGCCAGAGTAGCCACAGTTGGACACAAGGAAATCCTGCCACCTTGTGGCCATTCCCCTCAATAGCAACCTGAAAACTATAGCTTATGGGCGCTTAATATTGACAAAAATTGCCAAGTTCTAAATTATACTTGCTCTCAAAAAATTTCCATGGGCAACTAATACAGCTCGAATGCTTTGGCCACCTGATGCAAACAGCCAACTCATTGGAAAAGACCCCGATGCTGGGAAAGATTGAAGGCAGGGAGGAGAATGGGACGACAGGGGATGAGATGGTTGGATGGCATCACCTACTCAATGGACATGAGTTTGAGCAAGCTTCGGGAGATAGTAAAGGACAGGGAAGCCTGGTGTGCTGCAGTCCACGGGGACGCAAAGAGTCGGACATGAGTTGGCGACTGAACAACAACAACAAAAACTAATAAAAAAAATACTGAAAAAACAGTGTGAGCTACTAAGAATAAGATATCAACAGGTAAATACAATTCATAATGTATTTTAAAAAGCACAAGAAAAGTCACTCAATACGGACATTTATTAGAGATGTGAAAATCACAAGTATAACAAGATATTACCTTCGAGAAATCAAAAAGGCCATTATCAAAGTATCTACACACAAGAAAAGCTACAGTGAGCTTAGGAAAAAAGGAGCCTTTTTATGGTGCTGGTGGATGCCATGATTAGGTCTGGACCCCCAGCTTAGCGCACTGTTGCCTTGGGAAGTTGGGAAAGTTTTCCTCAGCCTCTCAGGACTCGGAGCGCCCGTCTGTAAAGTGGGGGTTACCATAATGCCCACCTCTTGAGAGCGTGTATGTGTGTGTACTAAGTCACTTCAGTCATATCCGACTCTTTGCGACCCTATGGGCTGTAGCCCGCCAGGCTCCTCCGTCCATAGGATTTCCCAGGCAAGAATACTGGAGTGGGTTGCCACTTCCTTCTGCAGGGGATCTTCCCAACCCAGGGGTTGAACTCCTGTCTCCTGCATTGGCAGGTGGATTCTTTATCACTGAGCCACCAGGGAAGCCCCGCCTCCTCTTATCAGTAGCATATTTTGAGCTCTCCTGCCAGGCTTCGCTGCAGGAGAGAAGGCCTAGGGCTCCAGGAGGGTGGGAAGAAATCCACTCTGTCCAGTGGTCTGGTTTTCTCATCTTTCCTTGGGAGCAGTCTTGGGATTGAACTGTTAGGAGAGTTCAGTGGGTTAATATGTGAAAAAGCCTAGCACAGTGACTGGTCCATGTAACTGTCAGTAGCAGGAATATCATCCTTCGCGGTTCAGGCTGGACATCACCTCCCCCAGGAAGCCATCCTGGTGTTGTAATTGTCTCTTTGTGTCTCTCCCATGCTCCACCACAGCCCCAGGAAGGGATCGTGCTGCCTCTTGCTCACTGTTGTAGCCCCAGTATGGCTGGCTTTGTGTCAAATTTATTTTACGTGAAAGAGTGGGACTTGTGAGGACACCTACCCTGGGGCTCTGAGGCCGCTCCCTCAGCGCTGCCGCTCACACACTGACTTGAGCTCTTGGAGCTGCAACAACCCACCTCCCCGATAGAGCGGGGCTGGTGTAAGGAGGAAGTGAGACCCCCTGCACACCTCCTGGCCCAGCGCAGGCGCCGCATAAACGTTCACTGCTGCTCCGGCACGTTCTGCTCCAGCTCCCCACAGCCCCAGCCCAGCGCCCAGCGCAGCACCCGTCACGCTCGCGTCTGCTGCTCTGTCACCCGCGCCTGAAAAGCTGGAGAGATAGCAAGAGCACAGTCTTTGCCTCAGCCGTGACAGTCCCACATCCAGCCCAGGGCGTGCTTCAGAGCAGAGGCTTGCGAAGTGCTTCCCGAGGACTCAGACGTCGGGCAACTTTGCCATCCTGCTTCTGCACTGCTGTCCCTGAATTATCTTTTCCTTCTGTCTCTGCCTGTGCAACTGTGTTCTTATTGGGCAAAACCTAGCATAAATGTCACCTTCCCCTGGGATGGCTTTCCTGAGCAAACTGACCCTGTGACTGCCCTCTCCTTGGAAATCTTCAAGCTCTGACTGCTTCTACTGAGAACGTGTCACTTTCACATAAGCTGTCCATCTTGGTACCGGGAAGTTTCTCGGTTTGTGTTGTTGGCTACTTCTTCTCTTTCGATGGCACATACCCAGTGAAATTTTGCTTTCCAACGAGACTGATGGCATTTGCCAACATTTATCATTGGGGAAAGGTCTGATGGTTCCTCCAGACAGTCGTGCATAGTACACAGAATATGGCACATACATGTATAATTCTATTTGTTTCCTGTCTTCTTCAGAAAATTATTTAAAAATGGAATAAGCTCTGTAATGTAGTTAATGGTATTATTTCAATGCCGATTTCCTGGGTTTTAAAAAATATTTATTTATTTATTTGGTTTGGCATGTGGGATCTTTCACTGTGGCATGTATAGTTGCTCCAGGACATGTGGGATCTTTGCTTTCTGACCAAGGATGGAAACTGCATCCCCTGCATGGGAAGGCAAAATCTTAACCACTGGACCATTAGGGAAGCCCCCAATTTCCTGGTTTTGATATTGTAATACCAAGGTATAAAATGTCACCATGAAAAAAAAAAATGTCACCATGGAGGGAAGCTAGGTGAAGGGCATATGATACACTTCATGTACTATTTTTGCAATTACCTGAAAGTCTATAATTACTTTAAAAATAACATTTTATAAAAGTATTTGAGGCTGATTAAACATATAAAACTATGTTAAATATTAAAATAATAATATCTGGATTATATGGGACACAGACTGGGATGTGTGTGCTTATTTTATAATATTTTATTATACTTATACATAATGTATAATATATATACTATATAATATATACTATATTATATATAAATATATATATGTACATATATTATAATTATATAAATATATAGTGTATACATAATATATATATTTATATGATATATATTATATATAATTATAATATATACTATATACATATATAATATATATAGCATATATTATATATTATCATATTATATATACAATATTATATATTATATATCATATATTATATTATATATTATATATCATATATATTACATATCATATATTATATTATTATAATATATAATATGTAATATACAAATATATAAATATAAATATTATACATTAGATATTATATATCATATATTATACATAATATAACTATATATTAATATATTATACATATATGTATATAATATACACATAATTATTATTTATATAATTATAACATATACATTATACATACATATATAATATGTCATATATACATATATACATACATATACATACCTATGTACATATGTAATATATATTTATATATATTGTAAATATATTCTATTATGTTATTTATCATATATATGATATAGTATTAATTATATATAATATAATATATAATAAATATAAAATATTAATGATATAATATTACTATATAATATATAAATATTATATATGTATAAATATATATGTAAATATATATGCTAATATATAAATTTATAATTTATAATTATATAATAATGTAATTATATAATGCATAATATAATTATATAATAAATAATATTATCTGTATTAATATATTATACATTTACATATAATATATTTATATATATTCACATATATTATATATTTACACGTATAATATATTAATAATATATATTATATTATACATAATATATAATGTTATAAATAAAATATATATTATATATTTTATAATTATATATAATATATAAATAAATATATTTATATATACATAAATATATAAAATGTAATCTAACATTATGCATTTTATAATATTAAAAGACTAGTGGTAAAGTGCACAACTGTAGGGGCTGTTTCGGAGAACAGATATTGGAAAACACCAAATAGAAATGTATTTATTGTTTTGGGAAACTTTTACCAATATCTTGCTGAATTAAAAATACTGAATGGATATATCGAGTCTGGAAGGATATTCACCAAAATGTTAAAAATTATTGTCTCAGGGTGGCAGGTTTGCAGGATTTTTTAAATCTCCTTTTGCTTACTTGTATATTTCCATAATCAAATATTATTTTAAATGTTTTTAAGAGGATGATCAGAAATTACCTAGGAGGAGGAGAAAGTTAATAGTACCAGAGTTGGGAGTGAGATACCTATAGCAACCCTGGCCTGGCCGACCCTGCAAAACGGGAAATGGAACATCATGAAGTTCTCCTTAGAGGGTGTGAGGTTTTCCCGATGACGCGGAATTCCACGAAGGGCTGCTTCAAGCTGTAGGTTAGACTTACAGCTCTAGTTTAACTCTTCTCTTCACAGGTAAGTGATCTTGAGCAACTCCGGCCCCTCTCAGAGACTGAGTTTCCCTGTTTGTAACACAGAAGGGAAGCCAACCTCCAAACAAAGAAGAAAAATAGACCTCAGAGTCTCTACGATCTTCTCCATCTCCATCACGTTATATAGGCTCAGTTCAGCTCAGTTCAGTCACTCGGTCCTGTCCGACTCTTTGCGACCCCATGGACTGCAGCACGGCAGGCCTCCCTGTCCATTACCAACTCCCAGTATTTACTCAAACTCCTGTCCATTGAGTCGGTGATGCCATCTAACCGTCTCGCGGTTTTTTTGCTAGGCGGAGAAGCTACGTGTCGGGGGCGGAGTTAACTCAGACGCCCCACCCCTTCGCCTCGCCTCGCTGTCTCCGCCCCCACCTGGGTTGTACCCTTGACCCCGCCCCAAGCCTGTGCGTCCACCGGAAGTGCCCGCGCGCGGGCAGCTCACTTCCGCCTGGCAGGTGACAGCCGCGGGGCTCCGAGCGTCCGGCGGCGCGGGCGCACCGAGAGCGCGAGGACAAGGCCGCGGACATTTTCCTGCCGCGTCGAGCCGCGCCGTGGCGTCAGGAGCCGTTCGGACCTGCGGGTGAGGAAGCGGGGAGCCCGGCGAGGCCAGAGAAGAAGTGGGGCGGGGAGTCGGGAGTCTGAGGTGAGGGGTTTCTGGGGTCAAAGGTCACGGAGAGGACGGGGCACTGGAGGGTCTAGGGTGGCTTTCCAGGCCGGACGAGGCAGAAGGGCTGCGGGTTCATTCATTCGCGCCCCCTTGGCCGCCGGCGTGCACCCCAGCCGTCCCAGGTCTGCAGTCTTTGCCGGGGCGCCCTCCCGTTGAGACTCCTAGACTTAGGCCCAGGGGAGCTTGCGCCCGGCCTGACAGGGAACTTCTCTTCGGGTCTTGGTTCCCCCTGCACACTCACCGCCGTGGCTGCCCTGAGGCCTCCTCGTCGTTAAGGGCCTTATCTCTTTGCCAAGGTTCAAAAAAAGAAAAAAAAATTATGAAACGGCCTGGCGCCACCGCCTCTAGGGTGGGGTTGGATAGAGGTTGGGTCTGTCCATAGGCGCCTCACAGACGAGGTAACTGGGGACCCCTGTGGTAATGCCAGAACTACTGATGGGAATGCTAGCTGCTGGTTATTGAGCTGCCCCTGTGTGCAGGCACCGTGCTTATAATGCCGCATTTAAGCTTCCTAGCAAGCTTTGTGAGATAGCTACTATTATTATCCCCATTTTATCCACGAGGAAACTGAGGCGCAGAAAAGTTATATCACACCTGTAAGGTCAATCAGGTAGTATGGATGAGAGTCAGGGCTCGCGGGGCCCTGCAGCGTGCTGAGACTGAGGCAAGTTGGGCGTTTGGGGCTGTCTAATGTCTTTAGCCACCATTAAATTTATTTGCATCTATATAAAGATACATTTCCTTGGAGAAAGAAATGGCAACCCACTCCAGTATTCTTGCCTGGAGAATCCCATGGACAGAGGAGCCTGGTGGGCTACAGTCCATGGGGTCGCAGAGTCGGACACAACTGAGCGACTGAACAACAACATATACAGATGTAGCTTTCTTGCTTCTCATCTAACCTTCCTGAGGAGCATTTATTCCCTGAATTTAGGATGAAATGGTCTTGCAGGCCGTTGCTATAACTGATTACTGTTCAGGACAAGAAAGGATGTTTTTCCCAACTGTTGAGAACTGCGAGACATAAAACAGGCTAGCCATGCAATGACTTTAATATGTTGAACCTCTCTTAAGAGTGGTGGAGCTGCATTCTTTTTCAAGTAAGGGGAGGAACCATATGACCCCTAGGGTATCTTTTGGCCCTAGGTTCTTAAAGAGCATTCCCAAGGTAAGGGCCTGAGTCTCTGAGAAAAGTGCAGGTCCCATGGCTTCTTGGCTGGGGAACGCACACGTTGCCTGGGAGACGGTGAGGTGGTTTCATGGCCAGAGGATTAGGTCTTGTGAGTCTGAGCCTTACTCAGTTGTCGACATTCACTTGCTGCAGTTCTGCCTCAGTTTCCCTGATAACAGCACAGACCTGCTGACTTCCTACCCACTCCTGGGTTTTACAAGCCTTAATGAACCCATGAGGGTTTCCACACACTTCTAAAGAAAGCTGGGGTATAAATATTACTGTGCAGTGCCTGTTTTTAAACTCCACTGTCTGTTTCCCTAGTTCCATTGAATTCACAGAAACTTAATATTGTCACCTGACGCCATCCTTCCAAGGGAGGATTTGAGATGAAGTGACTCGTCACAGATGGTAGGAACATGAGCAGTGCTCAGAGTGTCTGACTCCCTGTCCTGAGTTGAGCCCACCAGGCTCCTTCAACCCCTCAGGGCAGCGTCATGAAGAGTGGCTTCACTAGTGTTCAAAGACTCAGATCCCTCAGACGTTGTATAAAGTTTAACTGTTGAGTGTGGTTTGAATAGAGTCTTCACCTGAGCGACTTGAAGAGCTCAGCAGTGTGGTGGAAAGAGCCTTCCTTGTCCCCTCGTCTGTCAGCCGTGGATTCTTCTCCCAGTTCGGCAGCTTCTTGGTAGTCTGACCCAGAGCCGCCTTTACCTCAGCTCTACAATAATCCCACTGCCTTCCCCTCCCCCTCAGCACTGGCTCATGTGGGAGCTGGACAAGGATGTTTGTGCAGTCTGTTGTGGCGAGTGCCTTGACCCTAGTCAGTTGATGTTTCCTGGGGGCCTGGTTTCGGGGGTATTACTTCTCTCTGCAGAGACCTTTGTGTACACAGGACTTCTCCCATCCTTCTTGTTTCACTTCCTTAAAGTGTTTCAGAACAAGTTCAGTCTGTTGGTCCTGCTAGCTCTGGGCTTGGACTTTCATCTTTTTCTAGTTATCCTCGAAGCTGTTGCATGACTTGCTTGCTCACTTCCCGAAAACCCCCATGCTTGGCACCAAAGCGTGATGTGCTAATGGTGAGCCAGCATGGCTTGGTTATGAGTTTTCTGCTCCAATGTATTTCCAAAAGCCAAAGGGGCTTCTGTTACTTGTAGGTATTTCTTTTTCTGAACGGGTCTTTTTGCCTGAGATATATCTGATAAATTTTCACAGCCCAGGAATGATTTTTGTGTTCTTTTTCTCTTCACACAGAGAGGAATGAACAGCTCCAGAGAGAAAATATTAATTAAGCAAGTGGGGAGTCTTTTTAAAATAATTCTACTTGAGGGGACTTCCCTGGTGGCCTAGTGGTTAAGAATTTGCCTTGCAATGCAGGGGACTCGGGTTCGATCCCTGGTCAGGGAACTAAGATCCCACATGCCACAGAGCAACTAAGCCCACACTCCACAACTAGAGAGTCCATGGGTCCCAACAAAAGATCCCACGTGCTGCAGCTAAGACCCAGTACAACTGAATAAATATATATTTTTTAAACAATTCTACTTGAATAACCATCTGTGGACCCTCCTTTCTGTCGGCTGAAACTCACATTCCTTAGCTGAAATTCACATTTCTTGGCCTGGCCTTAGGCCTTTTGAGCTCTAACCCCTGCTGGGTTCTCCTGCCTCATCTCTCCAACTCCTCACTTCCAGCCTCTTCCTGAGTTCCAGTCAAACTCAGCAGCTTTGGACTTCTGCCAGCCCAGTTGTTTACCTGTGTGTCTTTGCTTTGTCCTGGTTCCGCCTCCTGAACACAGGTTCCTGTCACACACGCCCCTTTTTTCTAGACCACTGCTTGGATCATCTCCCCTCCCCGCCCCAACCACCTGCAAGCCTGAACTGGATGTCTTGAGGCATTGATCACAGTGTGTTGTCATTGTCTGTGTACTTGGCTGTCTTCTAAGTAAGCAGCTCTTAATCCTTGGAGAGGACTTGTCTGAACTGTCTGTGTCTCCAGCACCTAGTGAAATATCTGGCACATAGTAGGTGCTCAGTAAATGAATGAGTAAGTGGATATTGCACTGAACTTTTAGGATTCCCTGACACCTGGGAAACTCAAAGCACTTCCCAGATGATTTCCCATCCTTCCTCCTATTACCCTAGGAGGGTCGGGAGAATCCGCCCTGTGGTGGGATTAACTAGTCTCTAACTGCTCCTGCTACTAGAGTGCTCCAGGGCCTCCAGAGACCTGGGGGTTGGGAAGTAGCAGGGAGGAGCCAGTGGTAACAGCTCTCCCTGTGTAGGAATAAAAATGGCTAACGTTTATCAAGCTCTTGGTGGGCTGGACACTGTTGAGGGCTTTGTATGTATTCACTTGCCTTAGCCTCACTTACCTCTTAAGTACGTGACATGGTAATTCTTGTGAGCTGTGGTATGGTTGTGCCTGTTAGGCTATGCAGATCCCTCAAGTACCTGGGTTGTACCTGCTGGGGCCGCCTTTCCTTTCCCAACCCCTTGTTTTTCAATTGTTTCCTGTTTTTAATAGAGCTGAGAGAGGGCTTGGCTATGGTTCTTCTCCCAAGCCTCATGCTTTTTGGGTTCTTTAGCCTTGGGCTTGACTTCTGACCTCTACTAAGAGGGTCTCCCTGAAGTTGGGAGGCCTTCTCTAGTTAGAGTTACAGTATGGCTGGTTAACTACAGAGTGCCCAGAGTTCATCAGCCAGGATGTCTTAGTCACTGATCCTCCGTCTCCTCTGTGGACTTGAGCCGCAAGCTGGTAGATTTGGAAGTCAGGTCTCAAAAGCTTTAAAACGAAGCCTTCATTGTTGGTTTTCAGCACTGAAGACATCTGTTACAGCTGAGCTCTGTAGGGTACTTGACTTGGGTGGCACATACTTTTTATCACACCCTAATTCCTTTTAGGGTCCTAAACTTATTTAGAGTAGAAAGACAAAATTTCGTTATAGCCAGGTATAAGAGGAGTCTGTCTCTATGGTCTTCACTCTCTGATCTCGAAGGGCTGGGTGTCTGGGTGTTGCGACACTGAGGTCAGAGCCTTTGTACGTCTTAACTTTCACTCATTCATTCGGTGTTTATTGAGCCCTGCTGTGTGCTTGGCACTGGGCGAAGTGTGATGACAGGTAGACAAGCCACACAGTTTCTGTCCTTGGGTTGCTTACCACATTGCAATGGGGGAGAGACCAAGAAGAAATAGAGAACAAATGTAATAATTTAAAAAACGGGTAAGTCATGAGGGAAACGAGGCACAGCTGCTTGCTCTGGTTAAAGCGTAAGCCAGATCTCAGGACTCTTGTTTAAAACCCTCCAGGGACTCAGCTTGTTCGGAGTAAAAGCCAGAGTCCTGACCTTGACATGTAAGGCCCCCTCCATCCTCCTCTGACCTTGTGACCCGCTGCCCCCTCATGGCTTACTCTGTTCAGGCCGTAATGCCTCCCTGCTATTCCTCAAACAGGCTGGGCACACTCCCATCTTTGCATTATTTTTTGTGCCTGGAAGGCTCTTGCCCGGGCAATGTCACCTGTCACCTTCTCGAGGAGGCCTTTTGTGGCCACCCTTCTTAAATTTCAACCTCGCACTCTGCCTCCCCCACACCCCCTGTCCCTGTTTTTCTTTTCTCCACAGTATTTTTCACTGTCTGAGATACTATATGTATATTACTCATTTACCTTGCTTATCGTTCCAGCCTGCCGTTGGAATGTAATCTCTATGAGGGGAAGGGTTTTTGTCTGTTTAATTCACTGCTTCATCCCCAGCATATAGACCTATGTATGACTCAGTGAATGTGTGAATAGGAGCAGTGGGCTACGAGGACTGAAAATTACCTACTTAGTGCGTGCAGGGGTGGCGTCTTTGAAGTGACGTCACCTAAGCTGAGATTTGAAGGATGAGTCTAATCCAGGCAGAAGGATCAGCAAGTAGACGGCGGTGAAGAGCTTGGTAACTGGAGTACCCGGGAAGAAGGCCTGTGGGCCGGGAGGGTAACAGGCGGAGGGGAGGGCCTCCCCGAGCTTGCATCATAGCCTGTGTCTGGCCCCTCTGCCCACCTTCCCTCGCGTTCGTACCCCCGCTTCCTGCAGCACTGGTCGTGCTCTGAGCTGGTGCCCAGGGTAGGGGATGGTGATCTGAGGGAAGTGGCCTGAACATTTCTCCCGGTGGAGATGCTGCGACTTGATCTTCTACCCTTTGCCCTTTCTCCTCTCTCTTGTCGTGTATTTATTTACCTTCCATTTAGTGGCTGAAAATGAACCAGGGTGTTTGGCAGTCTCAATTGCAATTCTGTCAAAATAGCTTGACAACCAGAACAGAGGGAGCTCCGACCCTGGCACACCCCATGAAATGAACATTGGGAGGCTGCACTTTAGCTGAAGTTGGCTTACATGAAATTTCCCCGAGAGAAGTGAGCCCTAGTCATTTGCATATTGACTGAGCACCTCTTACTTGCCCCATACCAGTCTAGGAGCTAGGAACATAGCAGGGAACAGAATGGACAAAATCCTTGTCCTTAGGGAATTTCATTATGGAGGGGGAAAAACAAATAATATAATAATAGACTGTGGGCACCCAGAGGAATCGGGTGGAGAGGGAGGTGGGAGGGGGGATCGGGATTGGGAATACATGTAAATCCATGGCTGATTCATATCAATGTATGACAAAACCCACTGGAAAAAAAATAATTAAAAAAAAAAAAAAAATAGACTGTGGGGTAGGAGGGAGAGCAGAGAGCATGGCATCCTTGAACCCAGAGAAGAGAGTGTTTCATGAAGAAGGGTGTGATCAGTGGTGCCCAGTACTTGTTAGCATGCGACTTGGCATTTGATAAGATTACCACATCTGCTGGCAGGTCCAGCTCACCCTGGCATCCAGGGCTATCTTTGAATCTCATCCTTTCCTGCCCGGCCTCATCTGCTCCTTTCCCTGCCAAGACCTTACCTTCAGACTCTTAAGCATGTGCACTTGTTTTGGCCCTGAATATGTCACTCCTCTGTCAGCGTCTCTAATCCTCATGTTTAAATGGGTTACTGGAGAATTAAATGACAGGGGCCATAAATTAGCATAGAGCCCATGTCCCACCCAATGTTTGTGTTGGTTTAGTGATTCTCAATTCACTCTTTGTATTGCTGGCATCTTGTGGGTCTTCTCCATATCACCTTCACCCCTCCCTTTCCAAATCTGATACATCTTTTCACACCCCACCAAGCCCCTGTTAATCCAAGAGGGCTTCCTTTGAGGCCCCACCCCTTTCAGAGTCTCCTCTGAGCTTTGGTGGGTGTTATCTGGAGGGCATGATTTCTTGGCTGTTCCCATGATGTCTGTTCCCTGCCCTTGGAACCTGAAAGAGCCAGCAGGGAAAGACTGCTCTGTCTGCTGTGTGTGTGTGTGTGTGTGTGTGTGTGTGTGTGTGTGTGTGTGTGTGTGTGTGCACGTGCGCTCCTGTGTGGGGCACAGTACCAGGCTATATACAAAATAAGACAGATTTTTGGCAAGTGTTCCCAATATATAGGTGGGAAAACCAAGGTCTTAGAAGCCTAGTTCTGTAGTCTCTGGCCCCATTCTTCTCATCTTCATGAATTTAAAGATTGTTTGGAAGAAACCTCTATTATTTTGTATTTAAGGAACTTTTCTTTTACTTGGCAGCAGGTCTTTCCATCCATTGCTGCTTGCTTGGAGGTTAGTTGAGAACCAGCCCTTGATGCTAGAGTTCAGCCCTGGAGACTCAGTGCTGATAGAAGCTCTGCGTGTGCCGTTTGCCTGCCTGTGGTTCCTTTCACTTTGAGACTTCAGTTGCTGGTGGGTCTCAGCAGATTGACTTTGACGAACCAGTTTTCATCCAGGTCCCAGGAGGCCTGTAACTCAGTGAGCTCACCCAGACGGGCTTTTGCTGGGCGCGTTACCAAACTTGACGTTTAGGGCCAGCTGGATGGGCTGGCCCTAAAACAACCTGTAATTCAACCTTCGAGGGACTCGGCAGGGATGTGTGGCAACATACTTCACGTACCATTTAGCCTGGAATGTGTGTGTTTCTGCCAGGGCTTCGTCAGAGGAGTCGCCTCTCTGGATATGGTGGGACACGTGTGACCTCATTGTGGGGCTCGGGTGGAGAGTGTCGACGCTACCATTTTCCAGCTGTGTGACTCCAGACAGATGCCTTGACCTCTCTGGGCTGTAGTTTCCCCGTCTGTAAACTTGGGACATTGTCAGTGCCTTCTCCACAGATGACTGTGAGGATTCCGTGTAAGACTCTATGTAGCTTCTGGCCCACAGCGCGTGACAGATGGCTGTCATTACTGCAGCCACTGCCACCTGTGTTTCAAATCTTGTTCCAAATCCAAAGGAGAGTACAGCTTACTTTCTCGTAGCAACTGAGCCGGCTCGAAAGAGCCAATCTGAGCTTGGTGACCCCATCGTCTCAGAGAGAAAGCCTGAAATCTGGTTTCTCTACCGCTGACTCACCTTTTAATCTTCAAGGTGGCCTTACCTGCTTCCCTGTCAGTAATGTGAACTTTAGTACTCACCAGTGAGGATCTTTTCCTTCTGCAAAGGGGACTGTCAGACAGGTAAGGAGCGATGAACAGAATTACTGGGAGGCGAGTAGAGTCGTTGTCTCTGTTAAACATCGTTTGTATTAAATGGGGTAATGGACACAAACCTTTGTTGTTTGTGTCCAAATTTGATGTGGCTTGGCAGGAGTGGGGGGATATCGTGAAATAATCAACTTTTGCCCTTGAGATAGAACTGAAACAGCAAAACGTGGTTTGGTTAAAGTTTGGCTTTTGTGTTCAAAGAGACGGTGGCACTCCCCTAGCCCCTTTTGTCCACTTCCCTAGCTGAGTCTTGACTGTCCTTGAGCCGACACTTGCCTCAGAGCAGGCTTCTGAAAGCCATTCCTCAGGCAAGGTTAACAGTGACAGTCTCAGCACTGAAGCTGGAAGCCAGCGACACAGACTTCTAGGGATCGGTTTTCCCTGCCCGGATATCCTTGAACTCAGAGGTGGGTCTTGGGAGCCGGCTCAGACCTTGTCAGATGCTCCTTCCCCATCTCCTCTCCTGAACTGCTCTGGCTCTGGCCACTGACAGACTCTGACTCTCCCGGCTCCGTCCCTGGCTGATGGTGTGCCGTGCCGGCACTGCCAGCTTCACGCTTCTCGGCCGACTGCAGAGTGGGGGTTGCCCAGACATGAATCATTGCCCTGAGACTAGGAAAGTCCTCCCCCCGGCCATTGGCCGGCCGTTTGGGGAACTGCTTGGCCTGTTAGTGTTCTCCCTCCTACTGAAGACCTAGTGAGGCCTGCCGGCCCTGCTGCCTTCTGAAGTTGTTTTCTTTTTTGTCCCCTTGGAAATGTTTTCTGTCATGCTCTGTGAGTGATCGTGCTCCATTTCTATTGTTTGATACCCAGGAAGACTGGTGAGGAAGTGGGTTTCTCCTCTAGTAAAGGATCCTAGAACACGAGATGCCAGAGGGACTTGGTCATTTAAACTTTGTTTTCAAGTTTTTCTGTGGAACGGTGGGGTGTCTGAAGGGCCCCTGGTGAGGAGGGAGGGAAGTGGGCATAGGGGAACGAGCCAGGCTCTGGGCCCTCACCCTCCCTTCAGCCAGAGCGGGTCCACTTTTATTTTAAACAATTTAAAGTTGGGATGGTGGGGGGGCAGGATGCAGCTTGAAAGGCCAAGGATCTGGTTGAATTCTCCCTTGACAACTGGAGAAAGTAAGGCCCAGAGGTGGGGGAGCCTGCCCAGTGTCACTCAGCTGCTGGTACAAGGCTAGAGCTCCTGGCCAGCCGTCTTGGCTTTGGATCAGTCTTGCCATGTTTGCAGAAAGTTAACTGCAAAGCCTTATGTTCCCGGTTCGCCCCGTCGTCACTGTCTGGCACTCGTCAAGGAGTCTTGTTTTGATCTGTTATGGGCCCTTGGTTTTCTAGCTGCTCTGGGAACCTGTCTTTTCATTTTGCCTGCAGACATTTGGTGAACTCCTGGAATGTGCCAGACGTTGTGCCAGTCCCTGGGTTGGCAGCATTAGACAGGACAGATCCTGAATAGAGCCATGAGGAGGGCCGTGGAGAAGTGCAGACGGTGATCTGTGAGCTGCCGAGCAGGCTCCTGCCCGTCTGGCTCTGGAGGGGCTCGTCTGGGGCAGACTGCAGGGGCAGCTGCGTGGGGGGGTAGTGCTCTGGATTAGACGTGCCATAGTTTTCTGAACTGCATTGTACTGAAAAGAGGCGATCCGTGCACAGGATATAAAACTCCCAAGGCAGACAAAGGTAAGTAATGAAAGTCAGTCTCTTGCTCATCCAGCTTTCTTTCCCGAGGAAACCTCTGTCAACTTTTTTTTTTTTAATTGCTGGTCACAGTCACTTAAACCCTTTATTTATGTATTATTTTGGCTGTCCTGGGTCCTCATGGCTGTGCAGGCTTTTCTCTAGTCACGGCGAGCAGGGGCTGCTCTCTAGCTGTGACGCACGAACTTCTCACCGCGGTGTCTGCTCTTGTTGTGGAGCACGGGTTCTGGAGCGCTGAGGCTTCAGTAGTGGAGACACTGGGGCTCAGTGGTTGCAGCTCGTGGGCCCTGGGGCGCAGGCTCAATAGTTGGGGCACATAGACTGAATTGCTTCTCAGCATATGGGGTCTTCCTGGAGCAGGGATCCAACCTGTGTCCCCTGCATTTGCAGATGGATTCTTCACCACCAAGCCACCAGGGAAGCCCTCAGCTTTTCTTATTTACCCTCAAGGATTGCCCATGCATCTGCAAACACTTGTGTGTTTCTGTTTTATTAATATTTTAATTTTTAATAGAAATTGTAGTACACTACATATAGTTTTGCATCTTGCTCTTTTTCACTTAATAGCTTAGAGAGTATTGCATACAGGTGTGTGTAGCACTGCCTCATTCTTTTTCATGATTGCACAGTATTCCCCAATTCTGTACCCAGTGTTGTATTTTTTTAAATTAGCCACTTTCAACTAAAGTTAACCTCAGCTCAGTTAATTACTCTTAGTAAATTTGAGACCTTGGAGAAAAGTCAAAATACAGTCAACATTTCTTAAGAAATTGTTTTGGCCGTAGTGGTGGGATCTCAGTTCCCTGTCCAGGGATTGAATCCATGCCCGCTGCACTGGGAACTTGAAGTCTTAATGGCTGGACCACCAGGGAAGTCCCTTAATGTATTAGCTTAAAACACGGAAAGATATTTTTAATCTCCTGTTTATAAAATTACATTTAGATTTGTGATGATGACTCAAAAATTTCAAAGGTTTTGAGGACTTTTTTTCTTAAACCCAGTCCTAACTCCAGTGGCTAAAATTCAAAGTCTTTAGCTACTCTTTCCCTTTTCCCCTCTTAAATTAAATTACGTCTTTGTTCCTGGCCAGCGTGTCAGTGATTCTCACCAAGAACTTCTTTATAGTTCTAGAAAATGTAAGAGAAAACTACTGTGTTTCAGGCTTTCTTACTCAGTTCCTTTCTTTAAGCCTAGTGGCAGGAGAAGCAGCTGTCAATAGAATTAAAAAAAAAAAAGAAGTGAAATTAGCAGGACCTGGCCCTGGGATTGTGGCATCAAAGTCATCTTCTGAGAATGGGTGTGGGGAGGGAGGACAAAGGTGGGGAGGGCAGCAGCGGCTCCTCGGGGACAAACCTTCCAGGCGTGCCCTGCTTTGAATTTGGACCACGCCGTCCCCTCGAGGCATCCCTTGGCTTGTAAATGCTGAGATTGAGGGGCATCCCGGCCTAGAACCCGCATCCTTAGCAGAAGTGACTCACCACACTGGCTGTAGCAGGGTCTGAAACAGAAAGTCCCTCCAGTTGCTGCTTGTTCTAAGGTGCCTTGCCACTTCCAAAGATGGAATCCAAACCCTCAGCATTTTCTTGCCTAAATTGGCTGCTTGCTTTCAGTCATGTACACAGTCAGAGCCTTGGCCCCTGTGGCCTGGATTCGTTAGGGACGCAGTGCCTGGCGACAGCTGAGCAGGGCCAAGAAAAGCACCAGCCTTCCCTGAGCTCAGAGTCTGACTGAACGGTGGGGTTTTTTTCCACTCCTGCAGAGAGGATGAAAAATCTCTCTTGCGCCAACATCCTAGAGGCACCTGCAGTGAGAGGACACAGCAGGTCGCCACCCTCAGTAGACCCACGCAGAGGGTGCAGGGGGTCTTACCCGGTGAGGGGAGGGTTTTTAATCAGAGCTCTGGGATGGCTTTGCAACGGCATTTTCATTTCTCCCCGTCTTCCCCTTCCTCCTCCACTTTAATTTCCTGGATGTGGAATGACTTCAGAGGGATACGGTTTCTGCATCCCCAGTCCCACCGGGCCCTCTGCAGAGGGATAGGCGAAATAGATACTGCGGAGCAAAGAGGCCGCCAGCGCCAGCCGGCGTGCAGGGTGGCAGTTTAAGTTTGCAAGGAGCTGCTTAGCACCTGTGAGAGGACGTGTGTCATCGACCGCTTCACTGGCTGACCCTGCAGCCTGCTTTAATTCCCCCGAAGAGAAGCTCTCCCACCCTGTCCTCCACCTACGTGGTTGCGTCCACCACAGACCTGCAGGGATGCCAGGGCCCCCGGATGTTGTGTGGTGCCTGCAGATTAGGGGCCAGCCCCGACAGCCCCCTCTACCCGAGAAGGAAGTTTCTTGGCTATACCGAAGTGAGACATCTCAGGTAGTTTTTGCTTTGTTCACTTTGACTTCCTTCTAGATTTAACATTGGAGGGTTTTCTGCATTGCTTTCTGTGATTCTCCTGGCCTGTGATTTTTAGCTCCTCTTGCCTTCATTATTCCCTCTTCTTAGACTGAATTGAACCTTGGGAAACAAGGTGGGCTCCTATTCTGGATGCTTCTGCTGATGCTCTCATCACCTGTGACTTCTGAAGCCAGGCACCCTTTTCTTGGGTGACAGACACGCCATTGTCTCTGTTACCTGCACATTCTTAGAGCTCCAGAAAGAGCCTATAGGTTGGGGAGGTCTCTCTGAGAAAATGGCTCTCTGTAGGCTCAGAAGGGAATTATTTTTAACATACGTCAACTCCTGTAGGAAACGGACGCTTAAACAGTTACCTAAGAGCTGTCGGAGAGCAGGCTGAAAGACTGCTCTTTCTGGGCTATTGCACTGAAAGACCACTTTTCATTTCTTTCAACAACAATCAACCGGGCACTGGCCACGCTTGTGTGGAGGACGGATGCGGCCGTGTTCCAGGCCAACTAGGGTCCTGCTTGCGTGGGTCTGTCTGCAGCCCTGGCTCCTGCTGACGGGACCGCAGGCACCGGCCGTGCCGTCTGCTCTTTCCCGCAGCTCCCTCAGAAAAGTGCCGTCATCCCTTTCAACCTGACAAAGCAAAAGGAATGTGGGATTCAGTCTTTTTCTTTATACTTTTGTCAGCAAAGCCTTTATTCCTTTATCCTAATAGGATCCACAAAGGCTCTAAGGCAGCCCTGAGACACAGCATGTATCGGTTCCCTGTCGGTTACTGAAACAAAACCTTGGGCGTTTCAGTTGGGGATCAGCCCATGGCCATCCTGCCATAAGTAGAAGCTTAAACTGGAAAAGTACAGTTGGGCTGGAGGGGAGCCATCGCTGGCTCTGAAATGACCCCTGACCCTCACAGCCATCCCGACAGTAACCTTCATCTCACCCGCATGGAGTGATGAATTGAAAGAAGGTGTTCACGGTTTACATGTTTGAGCAATAGAAGGGACCCACTGAGTGAGTTTTCTCCATTCACATGTCTGTTTTTGGGGTTGTGTGGTTATCTGTACCACGTGAAACTGTAGGTTGGACTGGAAGTTGAAACTCTGATGGATTTTTGGACCAAGTACCTAAGCCACTGTCAGGGTCTGTCCTTGCTCCCACCTGGGGGAAGGAGAATTCTGCATCCATAGAGCACAGGTGCTGAGCTCAGAGGGACCTGAAACGCCTCCCAGTCCAGTCACTTACAAGCCACGTGACCTTGGGCAAGTTACCTGACATCCCTGAGCCTTGGCTTCCTCATCTATAAAAGCAGTTACCTTATTGGTAGGGTTAAATGAGATAATGGGTATAAAGCCCCTGGCTTTAATAGGAGTTCAGTAAATGATAGCTTTTTATTTTTTGTTGCATAACACATCTTATGGGATGTTAGTCCCCCAACCAGGGATCAGACTCATGCCCCCTGCTTGGATTTGCAGAGCCTTAACTACTGGACCACCGGAAGTCGCCAGTGATAGCTTCTTAATAAATGTTAGAACAACCCCAGAAGCCTCTGCCATGTACCTGGGGTACTTGGCTCCTTTGTGGCTTCTTTTGTCTCTCATATGTTGACCAAGAAGAACTATCAAGGTTCCACGTGGTCGGTGGTCAGTAAATGAATGAACGAGAGGACCGTGGTGCTCTCTTTGCCTTGTTGCCTTAGACCAGCACTTCACACCATGAGTTTTATGTTAGGAGGAGTCCTGAGAGATGCTTTGAGAAAACTAGCCAGTTAGGTTTGGAGAGTGCTGTGGAGCTTGCAGTGTGCTGATTCCCACTCTCTCTAGAGAAGTTTAATGCCTGTCACTGTTAGAGAAGCCTGAAAACACCTGGGGAGAGAAGTCCCCCCTAGCTTTTTAAACTCGGTGTTTTCCAAGCACTTTTGACTCTGTAGGCAATGATAGTACCTTCCTGAGGCTGTGATGAGCTCACATGTGCAGAGCACTTAACACAGTGCTAGACAGAGTGAGCGCCACGTAGGAGTTGCTGTAACCATGATCGTTACGTGCTTTTTCATCCCTGGACTCTTACAAAGTATTGAGCCATTCCCTTATTCGTGGGCATTTATTTCCAGTGGCACATTGTTACAGACAGTACTGTAGAGTGTAAGACCCTCATTTCCTGTGCAGGTATCTCCATGGGAGAGATTCCTAGGAGTAAAATTGCTGGGCCAAAGGATATGCACATTAAAAAATGTGATAGATCCTTCAGAGTTACCTTCCAGAATCCAGTTAGCTATTATCCAACAGCTCATGTTGCCCAGTAAAGCCATGAGAAGCTCTCTTCCCTTGCTATGCCTGCACTGGATCATCCTCCCCTCTTGTGAAATCAAAATGGAATGGAATACAGGGCAAGTCACCTTTTCTTCTGTCTTGCAGAGTCTGGCCACAGATAAGGGACCAAAATGACGGACTCCAAGTATTTCACCACGACTAAGAAAGGTACTGTTTGTTTCATCGTGGGATCTTCTCCTCTCTCTGCCTTATATTTCTGCTTGCTCCCTGCAGGAGTTGGGGGTGAGGGTGGGTGGAGACCTGGAAATGAGTGGCAAGAATCACACAGAGCATTTTTAACCTTGTGGATCCAGAAATTTGAACTGCTGATGGTGTAAGAGGTTGACCACTTCCTTCAGAATTCCAGAAGGAAAAGGCATTAGCTCCAAGTACAGAGGGAAAAAGGTCCCTTTTGTCCCCCATGGCTTTGAGTTGTCTACAAGGAGGGATTTTTTTCCCGCCTCCAGAGGAAAGAAAGCCCACAGTCCTGTCAGCAGTTCCGCAGTGATGACTGTGCTTCTCTGGTCCATGCCCTTGAGCGTGTGTTTTACGTGGTTGAAGTCAGAGTTTATATCCTGTTTTTCGTCTGACAGCATCATAATCATTTCCCCACAGTTCTGAAGACTCAAGTCTGTTGAGTTGCTGCCTTGAAATTTGCTAAGCTAGCCTTGTGTTGTTGGGTGTTGGAGTTGTTTCTGCTTTTCAGGAAGTGGAGTTTGCTGTAGTGGCTGACAAGTGTGCTTTACCCCTGTAAGCATCTTTCTGTCTGGCCCTTCCTTCCTCCTTCCTTCTGTCCAAGTGAGATTAGCGCTCGCCTCCTGAACAGATGAGGAGAGTCTGTCCTTGGGTCAGCGGAGCCAGGACCTGCGCATCAGGCGTTCGTTTCTCCAGCCAGCCACTTTCCCTGAGTCTCTGCCGTGTGCAGTGGAGGAGACACATGGAGTCTGGCCTGGCTTTGCTTGCTGTTGGGCAGAGAGGACAGTTTATTAAGTAGTAATCACTCTAAATGGCTATGGGTGCTTTGATATGGGAGGGGCCAGTGTGGAGCTAGCCAGGTAAAGAGGGGGAGGGGAGGGGAAGGTGCTGGGCCCAGGGTCCATCCAAGGAAAGGGAAGCCTGGCCCAAGTTACTGAAGAGTGGGATGGAAGGAGAGGTGGAGAGGTATACAGGGCCTGGTGAACCAGGCCACATGGGGAGAGGGGGGGAAACAGTGCTGAGAGTATTGGGGTGTCAGTATGGGGGTTTCGTGGGTTTTCTTTTGAGGAGAAAGTCTAAGGAAATGTCTGGGACCAAACTTGACACCAGTGATGGTTTTAGGCAAAAAGAGATCAGGGTCAGATTCTAATTAAGGATCAAAGTAGGTGAGGCTGGGGGAGGCAGAACCGCAGCTCGCATGGGAGATGGTGTTGCCTGAGCTGGGGAGGAAGGCCGGGGTGCTGCTGGGGGGGAACTGGTGCCTGGTGTGTGACTGAGGAGGAGGGCTTGGTGACTGACTGGATTCGGGCCCATCACAGGAAGGAGACGTTTCAGAAGCAGGCAGATTCCGGGTTCACTGCACTAGCCTTCTTGGGGCCGAGGAGACCTGGGCCTCGATCCATCAGTTGACTCCCAGTTGTACTGAAGCTGGTTAAACATCTCAAACAAAGCAGGGGCATCTGGGCAGCAGGACTCAGGGTGGGTCACGGGGTCTGTTGGATCCCACATCAGGGACATACAGTCCCCGGTCTCCTGGAGGAGAAGGGCATATGTCCCCTCAGCGCTCCGGAGCCTTGGATTTGAACTGCAAACTCTGCAGATTTCTCCCGGCTCTGCTGAGCAATTTCCTCAGTGTGGCCTTTCCCAGCTGCACTGCCTGATTGTTCTCAGTTAACCTGTTTACTGCCTCCCATCACAAGTACTTTGCTGAGCACCATATTGTTCAGTCATTAAAAAGAAAAAGAACAACGAAAAAAAACTTTTTTTTTTCCTTGTAAATCCATCCAGAACTTCCTCTAGCACTTCCCCCGCCCTTGATAGTTTCTGCTTCACCCCCACCCCGAGGAACCTGAGAAGGTAGTCTGGGACGCTCCTACAAAAAAGGGAGCCCAGACAAAGAGAGTCATGTGGCAAGTTAGTAATAATCACGGCCACCTTTCATGCTGGCCACTGAGCACCAGGCACTGAGCTGAGCGTTTCGCCACTGTTACAGGAGAAACTTCAAGGGCCCAGGTGAGGCCCAGGGTGCAGACGGGGAAGTGCGTTCAGAGAAGCAGAGCGAATGTCCTGGGTTGGCCAGAGCACGCAGGCTCTGGAGCTGGCAGACCTGGTTTTGAATCTTGGCCTTCCTTCTCATGGCTGTGTCCCTTGTCTAGTTCCTGAACCTCTTCTATTCTCCGTTTGTTCATCTGCAAAATGGGGGAAAGTATGGAGCTGCTGTGAGGGTGAAATGAGAAGAGGCCTGGGAAGAAGTTACGGAGGCGCCTGGGGTCAGAAGGCGGCTCAAGAAGGCAGGCTGCAGCTGTGTTGAGGGCAGGCGGCCTGTCTCACGCCGCCGTCTGCCCCTTGACCTGTCACTGGGGCTGTCAAGCAGTGCCTGGAACAGGCTTGCTTCCTCACCTGCTTTTTTCCCATCCTCAAGTTCTTAGGATCGGTTTATCAAGCCCTGGAGCCCATGTGGGCCAGCTGAATTCCCATTTTCAGATCTGAGCCACCACTTGTGGCTCAGGAAGTGAAACCCTGAGTGAGCTCTTTTAACTTGAGGCTCTAGGAAAACAGGAAAAGCCATGTGTGGGAATTGAGCAGATCCTGCTCTCCCCCCTCAAACCTCGCGTCCCCAGGTTCCATCCCGCGCTGGGTGCGGTGGCTGAGGAGAACCTACACTGCTCTGTATGTTTTTTAGCTGTCTAGCTGAACAGGACCTGTCCGCACTGTTCTTGTCTCCACAGCTTCCATGGTTCCTCTCCCCTCAGTTCAGCATGACCTCCAGGCTTCCATCCGCTGCTGCCTGCCCCACCGAGCCCAGGACCACAAACTGCCCTCAGCGGGCAGCAGAGTGTCTTCCCTGCCTCCTTCCCGTTCTTTGGGAGGTTGGGGACTGGGCATCGCCCCCTGGCAGGTGGAGACAGATCATTCACACTGCCTCCTTTTTTAGGGGAGATCTTTGAGCTGAAGGCGGAGCTGAACAGTGACAAGAAGGAGAAGAAGAAGGAGGCGGTGAAGAAAGTGATCGCGTCCATGACTGTGGGAAAAGATGTCAGGTGTGCAGGGGCGGGCCGGCTGCGGCTGGGGGCGCCTGAAGAGGGGGCTTTCGAGCTTGGGTCCAGTTCAGATCCCCCTTTAGGCATCCCTGAGGACCCGTGTCTGCCCGCGTGTCATTCCCTTCACAAACCCCCTTTCCAGACAACAGGTTTTGTTTGCAGAGGGGTCATGTGCTCAGATGCTGACGGGGTCAGGCAGTCATGGAGCAAGTGAAGTGGGCTGGGTTGAGAAGGCAGCGGACAGCAAAGTGAATGTGGTGCGTGCCCCGTCAGGAACTCCAGAGGACATTGCTGCTGGGGAAATGACCCCAGTGTAGCCAGGTCTTTTGGTTTTTAAAAAGAACGGGGAATCTGGATTTTTCATTTTAAATCTCCCTGTTTTAGATTGCCAGATGAGGAAATTCCCTGGCAGCCCCATGGTTAAGACTCAGTGCTCTCACTGCCACCAGCCCGGTTTCCATCCTTGGCCGGGGACCTCAGGTCCTGCACTGAAGAAATAAACACTGTGCAGGCAAAGCCCGCCTGCAGGTCGGGCTTGTTCAGGTTCGCCCTCTGGTGTGCGTCTGTTGCCAGAGCAGGTCACATGTAGACTTGTGGCCACGCCTCTGTTCACGCTTCTTCCCAGCCTGGAATGTCCCTTCCTGTTTTCCATTTACCCTGCCACCGCCCTCATCACGCCCTGAATACGCAGCACTTGCTGTGTTCCCATTGCTAATCCTAAGTTCTAGATGTTCTTCTTCTTATTTTTGTTACTGTTTCTTTGGCCTCACTGCCTGGTTTCAGGGATCTTAGTTCCCTCACCAGGGATTGAACCCAGGTCCCTGGCCGTGAGAGCACCGAGTCCTGACGACTGGACCGTGGTGGAATTCCCTAGACTGTCCTCGTCTTACATGAGCTTGTGCTTCCCTTCCCACCACACTGCCAGGTCCCCAGGGACAGGGATAGGTTTTATGACACTTAACACTGGCAGAGTGAGAGTCGGAGAACATGTTTAGGTGTTTTCCTTGCAGTCCCTTGTATCCTGTAGGTAAGGGAGGCTCTCCTGCCAAAGAAACCAGAAGCAATGACTGCCCAGGGGCCACGTGGGCAGCCTGGGTGATTGTGAAAGCAGACTCACGCCCAGCCCTTCTAAAATCCAGGCCCAGGGTGCTTTCCTCCATTTCCTCTCTGCTGTGCCCTTGTGGTCTCCAGCCCATGCCTGGTAGGCCTGGGTGCTAACAGGGAGCGGCTCCCCATCTGGATCCTTCAGCAGGACCCTACTGCTCCAGGCTTCTCCGGGGATTGCCCTGTCCCCTCGCCACGCTCAGCAAGGGACCTCCTCACAGCGTCACAGGAGAGGCAGTTCTGCAGAGAAACCTGTGGAAGACAGAGCGGCAGAGGGATCCGGCGTCTGCTGGAAAACCGGGCCTCCTTCCAAGACACCTTCCTCCCAGGACCACGTTGCTCTCCTTCAGTTAGAACCCCTGCCTGTCACAGAGGAGGCACCTTTGTTCTTTGTCTGATGAGCTTCTGCTGATGTGACAGACCAGGAGAGCGAGGCGGGCTCTCAGCTCCCCCCTTCCTGGCCTGGCGTCTTCCAGGGTGATGCGGCAGCTTCAGCAACTGGACCTGCCTGCCTCTCCGGGCTTAGGAAACTCACTTTCCCCCTCTTAAATCTCTGTTCCCATGTCTTTGCCCATAAAGTCACGAAAATTGAGAAGAGAAGGTGATAATTTCAGAGACAGAAAACCGACCACTAATTATATTTCACATCTCAAGGAGCCTGTGACCCCAGGACTGTGGTTACCATGTTGGGAAGGGTTCTGCCCAGTATATCAGCACTCATGAGCACAGGCTTTGCACTCAGACCTGGCACCTCAGGCAGTTACTTGTCATCTGTGAGCCTCAGCTTTGTCTTGTGTAAATTGGGGATAATCTACAGGGTTCTCCGGGCTCTTAAACGAGATCACACGAAAAGCCCTTAGCACCAAGCCTGGCTTGTGGTGTGTGCCCTGTGCCCGTGGGCTGGTTTTCGGTGAGTGCCTTCTGGTGTCCACGGTCCAGCCCAGCCCTGCTCCCCTGAGCCCTCTGCAACCAGCAGCCTGATACAAGTGGCCACGTCAAGTATATCAGAGAAGGAAAAACAATCATTTTCATTTCTGTAGCACCTCCTAAGTGTCAAGGACTAGATACCCTTAAGTTTGTTGTCTCTTTAGTTATAACAAGGGCCCTGTGAAACGGAATTTGTTATTTCTCTTTCTTGCAAATGAGAAAATCGAAATGGGGGATACAGAAATTTTCCCAGCTTGATACAGCCAGCACGAGGCAGAGCTGGCTTTGAGCCAGGTCTGATAGACTCCAGAGCTCATGTATGAAACTTGTGAAAAGACCAGAGGACATTTTAGCTTTTAAAATCAACCTTTGGAATTCCATTTCTACCAACAGATGCTCAGGGTGACGGAGCTGGGGCCCTGCCTTTACTGGGAAGTCCTGTTACGTTTCCTGCCCCCTTTCCACACCCCCTCCTCCCCAGCCCCCATCAGCTGCCCGAAGAGTCCTCCTCTTCTTTTCTTTGGGCTTCCCCACACTGACATGGCTCTGACCTTCCAGTGCCCTCTTCCCTGACGTGGTGAACTGTATGCAGACGGACAACCTGGAGCTGAAGAAGCTGGTGTACCTGTACTTGATGAACTACGCCAAGAGTCAGCCCGACATGGCCATCATGGCTGTCAACACCTTTGTGAAGGTGCGGAGGAGCTGGGCGGGGCTGGGAGGGCTGCTCACCGCTCAGTCTGCCTGGGTGCGGCGCCACAGCCCAGGGTAGAAACACGGAGGCTCCTTTCCGCCCGTCTGACTCCCCACTTGGGGGCTCTTCCCCCAGTGGAGGGCTCCCACTGTCTCCAGAAAATGAGATGCCACAGAGCCTGCTGACTCATTGCCCACGAGGTCGCCCCAGGCCCGTGAGTCCCCATGGCCCTGTATCTTTTGCAGTCCCAGAACGCAGCCTGTGTCTTAAGGCCTCTTGCTGCCCTGCTGGACCTCGCCCCCTTCTGCATGTTCTGTCCTCCAAGTGGAGGATAAGCAGGGACTTGCATTGTTACCTCTGCACACCTTTAAAACCTTAGCTTCCCAACCCTGTCTGCACCCACACGTGGGTGAATGGGGATTCTGTAGCCCAGTAGGAAAATTGAGGGTTGTAGTGCTGGGTGGATGCAGCTCAGATTGTGGCTCTGCTCTGTGACCGGCTGGGCTCCCGACCCTCCTGAGAGCCTGAGCTCCCTCACGTGTGAAGTGGGAACAGCATTGCCTGTCTGCTCTGAGTATCAGAGGGAACCGTGCAAAGCCTGCTGTCTGGCAGATGCTAGGTGCCTCTGTGTGTGGGTGTGTTCGGTCGCTTCAGTCATGTCCAACTCTTTGTGACCCCATAGACGGTAGCCCGCCAGCCTCCTCTGTCAGTGGGGTTTCCCAGGCAAGAATGCTGGAGTGGGTTGCCACTTCCTTCTCCAGGGGATCTTGCTGACCTGGGGATTGAACTGGCATCTCTTGTGTGTCCTGCAGTGTCAGGTGGGTTCTTTACCTCAGCCGCCAGGGAGGCCCAGGTGCCCACACGTGCCCTTCGTTTTGATGCTGTTGGCCGCAGTCGGGGGGAGACCCCACGGCAGCCGTCTGGTGTTGCTCAACCTGCCCCTGCCCCTGACCAATGGCTGGTTCCCCTCAGGACTGTGAGGACCCCAACCCCCTCATCCGGGCCCTGGCGGTACGGACCATGGGCTGCATCCGCGTTGACAAGATCACAGAGTACCTATGCGAGCCACTCCGGAAGTGCCTGAAGGACGAGGACCCCTATGTGCGCAAGACGGCGGCCGTGTGCGTGGCCAAGCTCCACGACATCAATGCCCAGCTGGTAGAGGACCAGGGCTTCTTGGACACCCTCAAAGACCTCATCTCTGACTCTAACCCCATGGTGAGTCTCTCCTGCCCGCTCTGCCACCTCCACCACCCTCAGGGTTGCTTGGGAAGCCCTGGGCTTTGGGCCTCCTCCAGGCAGCCCCGGTTCTGGGCAGGCAGAGCCCTGCGGGTGGGCTAGCTGCTCTCCTGCCCGCAGGGGTTTGGGCGCCATCTTTGGAGTGAGCGTCTCTGCGCAGCCTCTCTAAGGAGCTGTGTGACCACGGGCAAGCTGCCTGACCTTCCCGAGCCGTCCTTTCTTTCTCAGTAAGCTGGATCTACTTCTGCGCGGCTGTCGGGAGTGTTGAACGTGGTGTGCCTGGCATAGCCTGGTGCACAGCGGCTGTGCCCTCCTCCCCCTTCCAGTCACCATCGTCATCACTGTCCTCTCACCAAGACCATCAGAGAGCTCTGACCGGGAGGGGCTCCCCTCCCCACTTCTTGCCGGGCCGTAGAGGCTCACCCTGGGAGTAGTGTAGCCTGACGCACCGGGCTCAGTGCATGTCTGGGAGGGGAGCTGGCTCCTCATGGTGGCGGTGGCCGCAGTTTGGAGAACAGTTGCTGCTACTTCTAAGTCACTTCAGTTGTGTCCGAGTCTGTGCGACCCCATAGACAGCAGCCCAGCAGGCTCCCCCATCCCTGGGATTCTCCAGGCAAGAACACTGGAGTGAGTTGCCATTTCCTTCTCCAATGCATGAAAGTGAAGTCGCTCAGTTGTGTCTGACTCGTAGCGACCCCATGGACTGCAAGCCCACCAGGCTCCTCCATCCATGGGATTCTCCAGGCAAGAGTACTGCAGTGGCTTGCCATTGCCTTCTCCGTTGGAGAACAGTGGGGCCATGTTTAAAATGAAACGTACAACCCGCCCCCCCAGAGATCTCATTCTGTGTCCCTCTGAGACACCCATTGCAGGTGGGCGCCCAGTGGCCAGTACAGGGATGCCGTGGAACGCTGCTTGGTTAGGGGAGAGTTGAAAACCACGCAGCACCCCTGTGGGAATAGCGGCTCTTGTGGAGGAAATGGTTGCGGGCCAGAGCTTCACCTGGAGCCCTCTGTGCTCCAGCCCCCCACTGTGCCCACCGCCCCGAGGGGCTCCGCAGGACGCTTCTGGCTCTGAGAGGCACGGTGGTCAAGCCCGCAGCGAGCTGCTGTAGCTGGCAGAGTGTGACTGTGTGTGAGGTCGCGCTCTCTCGCCGGGAACCCTGAGGAGCTCTCTCTCGTTGTGGTTTTCTCTGATGGCGGGCATGCTCAGCTTCGGCTCACGGGGGAGTCAGTGAGCAGGTGCCTGCAGTGGCTCTCGGTGCTCCAGACCTTGCCCTTCGGGTCACACCCCTTTCAGGATGCTTGCGCTCTGACCGGCCACTGTCACGAGCTGCCTGCTGCCCTGGCCTGTGAGCAGCGCCCCAGCCTCTGCCTCCTGCACCCTCCCCACAGGTGGTGGCGAACGCGGTGGCCGCCCTCTCGGAGATCGCCGAGTCTCACCCCAGCAGCAACCTGCTCGACCTGAACCCGCAGTCCATCAACAAGCTGCTCACGGCCCTGAACGAGTGCACCGAGTGGGGCCAGATCTTCATCCTGGACTGCCTGGCCAGCTACACGCCCAAGGACGACCGGGAGGCCCAGAGGTGAGCCCTCTGCCCAGGGCCTCGCCCCATGGAGCGTCCTCAGACCCGGAGCCAGGCAGTCAGCCCTCTGCGCGCTGAACCCAGGGCCTGCTCAGGCAGCTGACGAGAGACGTCGGTCACTGCAGACTCAGGCGGGAGGTGGACAGCATGAGAGCCACCATTCACTGAATCCCACTGGGTGCCTGGGGTTCTGTGGGCGCTTCCCCCGCGTGTGGTCCTCTTTAGAGCAGCTTCATTATTGTCTCTGGCTCACAGGGAGGTGGAGGAGGTCACAGGTCTCCCCTGACCCTTGGTGCTAACCAGCATGGGGCCCTGCCCGCTCTGAGTGCCCTCACGACAGAAGGCAGGGAGCTGACATTTGTCCAGTAATTACCGACTGCCAGGCACTGTGCTCAGTGCTGGACACGCACTGTCTCAGTTAAGCTCCCAGCAACCATGTGCAGTTGGCATCTTCCGCTCCCATGTTTTAGATGAGGAAACTCAGGCTCCAAGTGGTTTTGACCTGCAGGAAAGAGAACCGGGACCTAGATCTCCCTCCTACAGGAGACATGCTATCTGATAATTAAAAACAGGGTGGTTCCCCCGTTTGTCTCTCCTGTTTGCCCCCCTTGGAACGGACCGCAGCATCTGTGAGCGGGTCACCCCCAGGCTGTCCCACGCCAACTCTGCCGTGGTGCTGTCAGCCGTGAAGGTGCTGATGAAGTTCATGGAGATGCTGTCCAAGGACCTAGACTACTACGGCACGCTGCTCAAGAAGCTGGCGCCGCCCCTGGTCACGCTGCTGTCGGCCGAGCCTGAGCTGCAGTACGTGGCCCTGCGAAACATCAACCTCATCGTGCAGAAAAGGTAGCGGGACTGCTGCATGTGGGCACTGTGTGCCCCGGGCTTGGGAGGGGGCGGTCTCTGCTGAGAACGGGGCCTCCGAAGGGAAACTGGCCTGTCACTGGACAGGGTATCTCAGCGGCTTACACCAGGGATTCCTAGCCGCTGGTACCTTTGTCCCACAGGGGACGTTTGGCAGCATCTGGAGACACTCTTGGTTATCGTCATGGGGGCTGCTGCTGCTGGCATCTGGGGGTGGGAGTGGGGAGGCTGATCCACAGCCTGTGGTGCACAGGAGCGACCCCCCACCCACACCCCCAGGACGCCAGCGGTGAGAGGCTGAGAAGCCGTGGCTCAGCCTGGGCAGCTAGAGGCTAGCACGCGCTTCCTAACCACAGACAGTGGCTGGTCCGAGCCCCCATGGCCCTTCTGAAGCAGGGTGTAAGGTGGTGTGTGCGCAGGCCTTCTTCCTGGGGAAGGAGTCCAAGCTCTGGAGGCTGGAGGGCAACATGGACTCTGCATCAGCCCTAGGGCCGCTCAGAGTGCAGAGCACCCGTTTCTGTCTACCCCGCAGGGATGACCACAGCAGGGAGCCACTGCTCCTAAGGGAAGGCACCGGGGTGGGTGGGGCGAACAAGCCGTGAACCATCCCGGGAGGGGCCGGGCAGCTCCGTGCTGGGAGTGAGGCAGGGCAGACTCTGCAGTTCAGCTTCCAGCCTCTCTGGTCAAACAGCTCCATCAGCAGCTAATTCAGAGGCAGAACAAGCACTTCTCGTCCTCGTTCTTTCTCGGAAGACTGCAGAGGCTCCCTGTCCTTGGAGCCTTGGTCTGGTTCTGAGCATGTGCCTGGGGTCCCAGAAGCGTCAGGGGAGTTGGGACGTTTGTAGAGGTTTGGGAGGTAAATTCGGGAAAGCTGTGTGAGTATCTAAGCAGAGGATGAGACGGGAGTCGTAGTTGCAGTGTGGGACGAGTGAGGTGTCATGGCCCGTGCAGCCGGATCAGCAGGAGGGGCTCCCTGTGTGGGGTTTATTTAACCAGCCAGCCTCCCAAGTGGCTGAGCCTGATGCTGAGGCCCCGCCAGGCCTGGGCCCCACGTGCGTGGGGCCGCTAGTGCTGAGTCCTGATGGCGGAAACCACCTCTCCAGCCATCCAGTGAGGGACCCCACCGCCCCCACCCAGAACGGCCGAGGCTCCTGCATCGCCAGGAGTCCTCCCACCCCACCGAAGCCTGCTCAGCAGCACTAGGGGCTCAGGGCCCCTCCTTCCTCCCGCTGTGTCTTCTCCCCTCATCACTGTTCTGTTCCTCCTCTCTGTTGTGGACAGGCCGTGGGAGTAGGAGCCAGGTAGGGGTGGTGACTCTCATCTCACTCCCGCCCCAGTTAGCACTAGATGTGTGACGCAGGGCAGGCCGCTCCCCCTCAGGTTTCCGCAGCTGGGAAAAGGAGGCAGGAGGTGCCGATTGAGGGAGGAGCACGGACACTTCTGACAGGGAGTGCCTTCTCTGAGGCAGGCATGCATCATGCCACGTGCTTTGTATCTGCCTCTCATGTAGGTGTCCGTGTTGGGGTCCCCAGGACCCCCACACACGCATCCAGAGATTCACTAGAAGGACTCACAGGAGACAGCGTATCGTCCCCATGGCTGAGGTTCACTGGTCTGGTTAGGCTGTACAGCTGGATCGTAGGGAGAAAGCCAGGTGGCGTCGGAGGAGCCCTCGCGCCAGCCTCCTGAGCTCCCTCCCCTGTCAGTCGAGGCACAGTCAGCCCCCTGTGTCCTACTCGGGAACAGTGGGCGCACTCTCGAGAGCCAGGTTCCCAGATGCCAGGCCTTTCTAGGACTAGCAGCGCAGGCCTGCGATGGTAACGTTTCTGACAGATTGCTTCCCGTCTCATGAGTGAGAAGATGGCCTGAGGTCACCAGCTAGAATTGAAACTGAGGCCTGATTTCCAAGCCCGTTCCCTGATGCCTGTGACCTCCTGAATATGAAGTGTTTCTTGTTTCCTTTCCTGGGATGTAGTTGGACACGCAGGAGCTGGTCAGAACCCTGGTCACAGGTCCCCTGCCCAGGAGCCTGCGGCCGTGGGAGTCACTGCCTCCACGGATATCAGGCTCCACGTCCGACCCCAGAAATGCCCCAGCAGTTGAGAGGCCCCTGACCTGCCCTTTGCTCTTCGGGCACCCTTGCCCACCCCCAGGCCTGAAATCCTGAAGCACGAGATGAAGGTGTTTTTTGTGAAGTACAACGACCCCATCTACGTGAAGCTGGAGAAGCTAGACATCATGATCCGCCTGGCCTCCCAGGCCAACATTGCCCAGGTCAGCAGAGGGTGGTGTCCGGGCCCTGGGCTCCATAAGCAAGCTCTCCACAAATGTTATTGGGTATTTTTGTGATTAAGGAGCCTGTTCTTTCTGTTATCACTTAATCGTCCGTCCATCAAAGTGGATGCGTTTGCTAGATCACCCGAAACAAGGCTTGTCCAGCCCTAACAAGTCGTCCTTCCTGGTTTCCTCTAGGGCACCAAGAGCTCCCTCCCTCCCTCAGGACTCGCACCTTGAATGGGAGGCAGAATCCCATTGGGCTTGTGTCTGTGCTCACCCCCAGCCCAGAGGTCAGACTGTGGGAGGGTGCCCTGCCAGATCCCCCCAACTCCATCTCCTCTGGGCCACAGGTGTTGGCGGAGCTGAAAGAGTACGCGACCGAGGTGGATGTGGACTTTGTACGGAAGGCTGTGCGAGCCATCGGCCGTTGTGCCATCAAGGTGGAGGTGAGCCTCTGAGACTGTCCTGGGTGGGAGAAAGGAGGAAGGGCAAGGAGTCCGAAGGCAGGAGACCAGCCTGATTCAAACAGAATCTGTCAGCTGCTCACGACCCAGCAGGGTCTGAGGGTCACGGCTGGAGCCCCACGGGCCCCCGTGCTACAGATTTGGCTCCTCCTCATCTGTAATCTCCCTTGGGCCTCTGAGTTGCTGCAGGTGAAATCAGCCCGTCATCATCATGGGATCTCCTGCAGCCTTAGTGCAGACGGTGGGGCAGCCCAAGCTGATAGTGGCCCCAGTAGACTTCGCTTTCACTTCATGGACTTTGGGGCAGGGGGCTCTGCCTGCTGAATGTTTTAGCAAGTTTCACGATTCAACTGTCTGTGTGTCCTTTTTTCCAAATTGTCAAGGGTCACTCAGACCCCTGTGTCCTGGCCCTTCATCCCTCATATTCTCTGCCTCTGGAAATGTTCTTGGGCCACTGACCCGACGCTCCTTAAATGGGTCCCTGGAGGCCAGGGGGTCCCTTGAGCCCTGCCTCTCAAGACATTTCCCCTTTGACACCTCTGATGGCAGTGAGGAGTCGCTCCCACAGTCTGACAGAGTGTGTTGGAGTTAGGGGGTGTGGGGAGGCCTGGTCCCAGCAGAGGCTTCCTAAGTGCTTTTGGCCACTGGAGCCCGTTCTGTGGAACAAGCAGAAGTGAAGCCCTGACCTCAGGGCCTGGCCTGGGAGAGCTCCAGAGCCCTCCCTGCTCTCAGGTTCTGTCGGCCTCCCCTCAGCCTCATTCTGCCTCCCAGTGCCCCTGCCGTCCCCCAGCCACCATGCTGCACGCATCCTCTCACCTGTTACCTACTTGCTGCCATGGGCAGGGTGTGACTGGGCCCTTGACCGAGGCGGGCGGGCAGAGGTTGTGCTGGAAGTGGCCGCGAGGCCTGGCCCACGCTCTCCTCTTCCCACACAGCAATCTGCCGAGCGCTGCGTGAGCACACTGCTCGATCTCATCCAGACCAAGGTCAACTACGTGGTGCAGGAAGCCATCGTGGTCATCAAGGACATCTTCCGCAAGTACCCCAACAAGTGCGTGGTCACTGCTCCCTGCCCGTGAGGACGCTGTAGTTCTGGGGGGCCGGGGATGGAGGGAAGAGGAGCACGGGGAGCGCTTGCTCTTCTTTATATCCCTGCTGCTCTGCTCCCCAGGCCTAAACAGGAACCAAACGGAAGGATAAAGCTCATGTCCTGTTCCCCACCAGCCTCTCGGGCTCTTGTAGAGTAGCTGCCCATGTCTCTGGTCCCCTCACGGGCAGCCTGGGTGCCCTCGGTGCTCACACGCAGGCCGTGCCCTGGTCTCCAGGTACGAGAGCGTGATCGCCACGCTGTGTGAGAACCTAGACTCCCTGGACGAGCCCGAGGCGCGCGCCGCCATGATCTGGATCGTGGGCGAGTACGCCGAGCGGATCGACAATGCGGACGAGCTGCTGGAGAGCTTCCTGGAGGGCTTCCACGACGAGAGCACCCAGGTGAGGCGCGTCTGCGGGCCTCAGGGCCCTGCCCCTCCACTACCACCGGCGCCGTGGGGACGTTCCTGTGAGAGGTGAACGGGTGACAGGCATGGTCCCTTTCGTCCCTCACTGTGGTGCCTAAGGGGGCTCTGAGGACAGTCTGTGGTGGAGGACTCTGAAGGCTGCAGATGTTTCTGGTTTCGTTGTTGTTTTTAATTTATTTTTGCCTCTGCTGGATCTTCATGACTGCATGCGGGACTCTAGTGCAGTAGTCGGGGGCTACTCTCTAGCTGCGGTGCGCGGGCTCCCGCTGTGCTGGCTTCTCTCGTTGTGGGCTCGGGCTCCAGGCGCACGAGCTCAGTAGTTGCGTGCGTGGGCTTGGTTGCCCGGAGCCTGCAGGATCTTCCTGGAGCAGGGATCAAACCTGTGTCTCCTGCGTTGGCACCAGGGAAGTCCTGATTTTGTTTTAATTTTGTATTTATGGTTGGATAGGTACTACATTGACTTAGTTCAAAACCTAAAAGACACAAAAGGATATATAGTGAAAATTCTGTTTCCTGCCACTCTCCTGGCCTTGAGTTCTCCTCCCGGAAAGCACCATGTTACTTGTTGGTTTCTGGGGGGAGGGTGGGTGGGCTTACTTCCAGAGAGAGCGAGTTTAGGAGCACACCAGCCAGTTCCTCCACAGAGACAAAAAATAGTCAATTTTCATCACTTGTGATACTTAACGTTCCATAAAGTCAAATTCTGATTTAGTACGCTAAACCCTTGCTCCCAGGAGAAATAGAGTCGTGTTTCTACACACCTTCAGTCACCGCATGTTTATCTGCTGGTCAAGATAAACGTCATTACGTGTGTTTCTGTTTAAAGACACCTTGCTTAATACATTCCGTTGATTCGTTAGCATTGAACTCGTGGCCAGCAGCTGTAACTCAGGCCTGAACAAAGCTCATCTGACACATGTATTTTCTCCAAAGGCATATCTCAGTCTTCCTGCCCTCAGGAGCCCCAGAGAGCTCTCCAGCTCTACAATGGGGTGGGGTGGGCCCCTTGTAAACAGCAAAATCACCAACAAAAGGCCCCAAGCTGTGAACAACCTGGCACGTTTACCATGAGAAGTGAGCACCACCTCACTTGGTCTCAGCCAGGAGCTTATACGTCAGGCAAAGCACACATTCACTGCTCTGCACGTCTGTGAATGACTGTGAAGGTGCCATAAGCATGGGTTTCTGGGTCATGAGTAAATGTTAGCAAGCAGACAGATTTGCAGGTATGTCCTGTGTGAATCATGAGGACCAACTGTTTATATATTTCCTTCTCACTTATTTTTAAATATTACTTGTAGTAAACCATGCAAATTCAAACTGATCAGCAGGTTGTGTTTTTCCCTTAAAAATACGTCTGAAAGCCCTGACGTTGTGAGAGCTTTTTACAGCTTCCTAGCTTTATGCAGAAGGACCCTGTTTAAGCAGGGTCTCTGACTGGTATGTAGGTGTCCAACCTTCTGCTCTTTTAAACAGCTCTGCTGGGAGCGAGCTGTGGGAAGCGCGTCTGCAGGCGCAGCTGGAGGACGGGTTCTTAGGAGCGTGGTGCTGGGAGGAGGGCCCGCATGTTGCCGGTCCAGGTTGCTGTGTCCAGACTGCCGTGGCATAGAGGCGGTTCTGGTCTACACTCCCATCGTAGGGGCGGGGGACCCTCTCCTTGTCTCCTGGCCAGCCCAGAGCGTCCTCAGACTCGGTGTGTGTAAACTGCCCGCTTCCTGTGCCTCATGGGAGGCAAGAACTTTTATAAGAATACTTAGTGCTTTGCGATTTGGGAACTTACTTTAGATTCTTTTTGAGCCCCCTCGTCCTGGCTTGTAAGCTTCTCCAGCTGTGGGCAGGGGAGGGGCAGAGATCAAACTGTCAAAATCTGTTGGATCATGGAGAAAACAAGGGACTTCCAGAAAAACATCTAATTCTACTTCATTGACTACACTAAAGCCTTTGTGTGGATCACAGCAAACTGTGGAAAATTCTTAAAGAGACGGGAACACCAGACTCTTGGCTGTCTCCTGAGAAACCTGTAGAACTAGATGTGGAACAACTGACTGGTTCAAAATTGGGAAAGGAGCATGACAAGGCTGTGTACTGCCACCCTGCTTATTTAACTTCTATGCAGAGTACATCATGTGAAATGGCTAGTCTAGATGAATCACAAGCTGGAATCAAGACTGCCAGGAGAAATAACCAACAACCTCAGATATGCAGATAACACCACCCTAATGGCAGAAAGTGAAGAGGAGCTAAAGAACCTCTTTTTTTTTTTTTTTTTAAAGAGCCTCTTGATGAGGGTGAAAAAGGAGAGTGAAAAAGCTGCCTTGAAACTCAGCATTCAAAAAACTAAGATTATGGCATCCAGTCCCATCACTTCATGGCAAATAGAAGGGGGAAAAGTGGAAACAGTGACAGATTTTATTTTCTTGGGCTCCAAAATCACTGCAGATGGTGACTGTAGCCATGAAATTCAAAGACACTTGCTCCTTGGAAGAAAAGCTATGACAAACCTAGATAGCATATTAAAAAGCAGAGATACTACTTTGCCAACAAAGGTTCGTATAGTCAAAGCTATGGTTTTTTCCAGTAGTCACATACCGATGTGAGAGTTGGACCATCAAGAAGACTGAATGCCAAGGAATTGATGTTTTTGAACTGTGGTGCTGGAGAAGAGTCCCTTGGATAGCAAGGAGATCAAACTAGTAAATCCTAAAGGAAATCAGCCCTGAATATTCATTGGAAAGACTGATGCTGAAGCCCCAGTACTTTGGCTACCTGATGCAAAGAATCGACTCATTGGAAAAGACCCTGATGCTGGGAAAGATTGAGGGCAAAAGAAGGGGACAACAGAGGATGAGATGGGTAGATAGCATCACTGACTCAATGGATAGTAATTTGAGCAAACTCCAGGAAATAGTGAAGGATGGAGGAGCCTGGTATGCTGCAGTCCATGGGGTCGCAGAGAGTCAGACACGACTTAGCAGCTGAACAACAACAAGCCCTGAGCTGCAGGCTGACTCGGGCCTCAGTGTGTGTTTTGGGGGGAGGGGAAGCTAGGCAGGGACTCAGCCTTGGTTCCAGGCAGCACAGCAGACGGACAGGGGTGAATGAGTGCCAGCAGCCAGCAGCCCGGGGCTGGGGAGAACTTGGTGAACAGTCCCTGTGTGGTGGTTGTGGTGGTGTTGACAGCAGCCATGACCGCTGTTGTGCCTCGGGCAGAGGACACGGTTCTTTCCATTTGTTGTCTCCACCCTGTGAGGCATTTCATCCGTTTTAGAGAGGAGGAAGCAGACTCAGCAGTTAAATGACTCGTCCAGGGTCACCAGCTGGGAAGTGATGAAATCAGCATTCAGAGGAAGTGCTGTCTAGCTCTGGCTCGCAGCCGCCATGGCTTGTGTCTTCAGGGCTCCCAAGAACCCCTGAAGTAGGCTGCGCCTCTCCCTCACCAGCTGAGGGTGAGCGGCCTTCTCCTGGCTACCCGGCCAGGGACTTGAGCCAGGTCTGGAAGCCAGTCCCCAGCCGCCTCTTGGAGACAGCCAGCCTGCTCCTCCACCATTGGCCTCTGTGTCCCCAGAGCGCAGGGACTTTGGATGCTCCTGCCTCCCAGCATCAGCCCGCCCTGTGCACCAGGCAGCTCCGCTGCTTGTTTTCATAAGTGCCATCTTTCGGACGGGCCCAGAAGCTGCTGCCAGTCCCGCCACCGCCCTTCTGCTGCAGTCCCGTCCCTGACACCATCTGGGGAGCCTCTGGTTGTCTTCCTGTGCCAGGGCTGACAAAATGAGATGGGGCTACGGAAGGGCTGCGTGCGGAGAACTGTTCTTTCAGAGGTGTGTTTTTAGTCAGCGAGTGTTTTTTTTTCCTGGCAAGTTTCTCTTAAGTGCCTATTTCACGCCAGGCTTTGGAGTGAATGATAGACAGGGATGCAGCAGGGGCAGACTCGAACCCCACCCTCAGGGGCTGTCTGCAGGGCGGCCAGGTGGCTGGAAACCGTTGCCAGGACTGTAGGGCGGCGCCAGTGAAGGGGGGCTGGAGCTGCAGAAGTGGGGAGGGGACATGGGAGGCATGCTCAAGTGCAGACAGGGCGGGCAGGAGGTGGGGCTGCTGGGGGCCGGGCGGGCATCGTTCCACCTCGGGAGGAAGGCTCTGCAGGCCCAGTTGCCCTGTCTGCCCGGCATCCCTGGCACTCGCTCCTTGTTGGTGGGTGGTCTCCGGTAAGCCCACCAGGCACATGTGTTGCCCCCATGAGCTGAGCTCCTGACGGTTGTGGGCCCAGAGCCCTGATGGGTTTCTGGGGCCCTAGCGCTGGGCAGCAGTCCCCAGCCGGCCTGGGGCGCCGCACAGCTCCGCAGCCAGCTCCTCCTGACCATTCGGGCCAAGGTCCAGACTACTCGGCCCGGCCACCCCGCTGCTGGCCTGGCCTGTTTGCGTGGCCAGCCCAGACCCAGGAGAGCCGCTTTCGGCCTTTGAACGCCCTTTCGGTCTCTGAGGTCCAGAGCTCACCCTCCCCCCTTGCCTCCTCTCCGTCCTCAGGTGCAGCTGCAGCTGCTGACGGCTATCGTGAAGCTCTTTCTGAAGAAGCCGACAGAGACCCAGGAGCTGGTGCAACAGGTCCTCAGCTTGGCCACGCAGGTGGGTGCGGCCTCCCTGCGGTGCCCAGCCGGCCCTGGCTCCACCCCTCCACCCAGGGAGCCAGACCGGGAGTCCCGCCCCTAATCCCCAGCTCAGGGAGCTCAGTCAGACAGATAGGGAGGGCGGGGGTGGGGGCGATGCGGAGCCAGCCTGTAAACCCAGAGCAGAGGGAAGTCCCTGAGAACTGGGAGGGCAGGCCGTGCAGGGGGCAGGGAGCAGAGGCAGGGGCAGGCTGGCCTGAGGGGAGCCAGGGGGCTGGGCTACGTCTGCTTTGCGCCTAAAGGGGCAGGCTCCTACCAGCACTCCGGCAGTCAAGTTAGCAACCCTGTGACCCCCTGTTGTGGGGCTCCCCCTCCCCATCACCCATGTGCTTGGCGTTTCACGCCCTTCTCGTCACCTCCCAGGACTCAGACAACCCGGACCTGCGGGACCGCGGCTACATCTACTGGCGCCTGCTCTCCACAGACCCCGTGGCTGCCAAGGAGGTGGTGCTGGCCGAGAAGCCGCTCATCTCGGAGGAGACGGACCTCATCGAGCCCACGCTGCTGGACGAGCTCATCTGCTACATCGGCACGCTGGCCTCCGTCTACCACAAGCCGCCCAGCGCCTTCGTGGAGGGGGGCCGGGGCGTCGTGCACAAGAGCCTGCCGCCCCGCACCGCCTCGTGAGTCCGGGCGCCAGTCGCCGGCCCGCCTCCCTGGTTCAGTAGCACAGTGCTCGGGCCTGAGTCTGAGCAGAATTAGGATTCTAGCGGCCCTAGTGAATGCGCCCTACACACCAGGTGTGGGCTAGGTGACAACAGCTCTGAGAGGCGTCCTCCCTGAAGAGAGGGACCAGAGGCAGGGAGCGCTTGAGAGCCTGGCGAAGAGCACAGGCCATAAGGCTGGGCTCAGACCCAACTCTGCCCGCCTCCGGGGCCCCAGTGTGCTCAGGTCCCTCTCCCGCGGCTCCCGTGGCTTTCGGGCCTGGCTGTCCTGTCCTCTGGGGACCTTAAAGTGGACTGAGTTGGGGAATACAGACGGCCCGCACTCCCCTCAGCCCGGAGCAAGATGGATCAGGCGTGGGAAGGGGAGGAAGTGGGGTGTAGACAGGCTTCCGGGACAGTGAGGGGGCGGATCCCAGAGACGGGGTCTGGCCTCCTAGAGACGGCACTGCTCCCCGCCCTGCTGAGCGTCTCCCCACGTCCCAGCAGGAGCGAGAGCACAGAGAGCCCGGAGACAGCCCCTGCTGGAGCGCCCCCCGGAGAGCAGCTGGACGTTGTCCCTACGCAGGGCGACCTGCTGGGCGACCTCCTCAACCTGGACCTCGGGCCTCCGGTCAGCGGCCCGCCCCTGGCCACCTCCACGGTGCAGATGGGCGCCGTGGACCTGCTTGGTGGCGGCCTCGACAGCCTGGTATGTCCTAGGCCCCTGGACGTGGTTAAGGGTGGTCTTCAGGGAGGGATCAGGAACACCTTCTCTGCCAGACGCCACCCAGGGATCATGTAGCTCCTGTATCGGTGAGAAGCTGAGGCGTAAAGAGGTCAGGTGATGTCCTGCCTAGCGCACACAGCTGCTAAGTGGCAGACACGGGATTTGGCCCCTTGCTGGGCTGCTGAACCCCAAGAGTCCTGGGGGCTGTTCTCCCTTACCCTCTGAGTCTGGCCCGCAGGCACCTTGGCTCTGTAAGGCTGGGGAGCCAGCCCTGCGCCCACTCCCTCACATGCGGCGCCGACCAGGGGTAGCCGCCCAGCAGGCCTGAGAGAAGGCAGGACAGCACCTCCCCCGGGAAGGCGGTAGCGGGATGGCCTGCTGTCTCGGGATTCTTCAGGCAGCCGGAGAACCAGGTCCCCAAGGCCACAGCACAGGGAACAGTCAGTAGGACGAGGGTGGTCGAGTGGGGCTGGGGGTGCGGGGTGGGGGGCTGCCCGTTGTAGAGACCTGGGCCCCTCCTAGGCTGCTGCAGCCTTGCACAGGCCCCGTGGGGTCGGGTGGAACAGCCGTGACTAATCTTCTGCCTCTTTCCTCCCTGTCTTGTCTCTCTGTGTCTTCTTTCCTGGCTTTCTCTCTGCATGTGACTGCCTGTTCTCTTCACCCTGCCTGCTTCTGCTGGGAGATGGGGGATGAGCCTGAAGGGGTACGGTTCAACCCTGTACCACCAAGCCTTCGTCCTGCTGCTCCTTGATCACCCGCCCGGCGTCCCGGGGCGGGGGTGTCAGAGCCGTTGGCCCTTCCCTGCTAACCCTGGCCTCTGTCCAGCACCCTGGCAGCTTCTGTGTTGACTGCCTGGTGCCCGCATCCATTAGGTCCTCAGCCCACCCTCATTACCCTCCAGTGAAGTTGCCTTGTCATCCGGAGGCCCCCACGAGCCCTGTCTGACATCCTGAGGTGTGCTCCAGTCTCTGAGCACTGCCCCCTCACAGCACTGTGTCGAGTGCCCCTTTTATCCGTGGCCTGTCAGTTTGCAAGCATGCCCAGCTCTTTCCCTTGGGGCTTGTAGGGCACGGGAGGGCTTGGCCTCTCCTCTCCACCCACCTCACTCTGTCTTGTTTCTGCAACTTAGAGTTGACCTGAAGGCAGCCCTGCCCCCGTCTTCTAAAGGGCCAGGCGGCCGTACTTCCTCTGGCGTGCCTGCCTCTGACCCCTTTCCCTTTCCTCTAGATCGGGGCCCCCAACTTTGTGGCACCCCCAGCAGCAGCAGTACCAGCCAACCTAGGAGCACCCATGGGCAGTGGCCTGAGTGACCTCTTTGACCTGACCAGTGGTGTGGGCACCTTGTCGGGATCCTATGTGGCTCCCAAAGCAGTAAGTGCCGTGGATCCGTGGGAAGCGGGAGGCAGGCGTGTGGGCTCCCTCAGTGGCCGGCTGGGTGGGGCTGGCTCAGGCCAGCCGGGTTGCCCGGAGCAGCAGTTGATCAAGCGATGCGGAGAGCAGCAGGAGCACCGGGAAGAGGTGCTGAGTCTGGTGTGGGGGCCTGAGGAGGGCTTCCCAGAGGAGGTGTCACTGGAGCTCAGTCCTGCGGATCAAGTCAGAATTAGCAAGGCGAAAATGGGGAGCTGAGGGGGAGTGCTTACCTTCCAGAGAACAGCAGAAGCCCCGTCTAGTGACTGGTCAGTGGTTCTCAGTGCTGCTTGACCCAGTGCCCCAGATTGATGACAGGCACTTCATAGCGCCCCCTCCTTTTCTAATGAATGAGATCTACCTACTTGTAAAATTTCCGAAATGGTAAGATGCTGTCATCGCATGAGGAGACTTGAAAGGAAGAGAACAGAAAGCTTGATTTCAGTGTGGTGAAGGCTTGGGCACGCCCGCCCCGACAGATCGGATGGCGTTGCCAGGGGTTGGCAGCAGAGCAGAGTGGCTGTGGCACCACAGCTCAGCTGCCGTGAGTGATGGGCCGGAGCTGCTTTCCATTTCTGATGTGGTGACTGACTCCCGGTAAAGTTCCAGACGAAACAAAGAACAGGCTTCCATTGATTTTCACCATCAAGTTCCTGGGAATTTCCAGGCGTGCTGAAACCCTGCAGAAAATACTCAGGGTCAAAAAATAGAAAATACTCAGGGTCTGCAGTACAGTGGCTCACGGCGAAGCCCGCCATTCCCACGGCTGCATCCCTGACCCCAGTCAGCTAAAGCGGTCCCCATTATCAGCCTGGAGGTGCCCCAGATGCCCCCTGCGCCACCCAGGTGGTCCCACCCTACCCCGGACTCCTGGCTGGACTAGCACTGAGGAGGCAGGGGCTGGCAAGGTCACGGCCCCAGCTCTGAGGTTTTGCTCGCCATCCTGGCCACAGTGGGCTTTAAGCAGAAACCAAGCTTAAAGAGCAGTCACTTTGGCCACTGTGTGGAGGCCAAACTTAAGGGCTAGAGCAGAAGCCAGGAGCCAGTGAGGAGTTGTGGACTGCTGATGGTGGCCGGACAGGAAGGCTTTGTAGGGCTGGAAGGAGGCCTGGCAGGATGTGGGGGCGGCAGGGAGAAGGGTTCCGGCTGGCAGTGGTGAGGGCGGGCGAGGGAAGGAGAGCTGGGGACAGCATGGTGTGGGCTGGGCCCTTGGCCTCAAGGAAGCTGTGAGAGGGGACGGACATGGCCTGAGCCTCGCAACACTCAGCCAGCGCCCCTCTCTCTTCCAAGGTCCCCTCCCCAAGCAGGACCCAGCAGGGCTTCAGAGGCCCAGGGACATGTCCCTTATGATGAGGGGAGCTGCCAGCCAGTACCTGCCCTGCCCCAGCCTTCCTGGGTGTGCCTGCCAAACTACCGTGGTGGTGGCCAGAGCCACCAGCCACGCTTTTTTGCAGGATCTGGGCCTGAGGGGCCCCCAGTTGGCAGCAAACCTAGCACCAGCGGCCTCCCACTTCTGTGCAGGGGTGCACGCGCACGGCACAGCCCGCAGCCCACAGAGTTCTCCTGGCAGCCATGCGGTGCTGGTGTTCCTGTTTTCTGGTTGAGAAATCTGATTACTTTAAGGTCCTGTAGCTGATAAGTGACAACAGTCTGGAACTGAATATAGGTCTGCGGCACCAAAGCCCCTGCCCGCGACCCTTAGGTGATCCTAAAGTGTTTGAGAACCTCCGTGTACCTACTTCAGTGCCACAGTTGTCAGAATCAGCTTGCCCTCTGCGTGTGGATTTGTTTTAATTAATGTGTATTATCACTGCTTTGTCTTAGTGGAGGACCAGGTGAGTGTATCAGCTGGAAGGAGAGGTGAAGGGATCAGCAGGATAGGAGTAATCAGGGCAGGCTGCCTGGAGGAGGAGTCCTTTTCAACACGAGCAGGGCTTTCCCCTGCCACTTTAGTCCCAGGGATGTGGGTGTGCTCTCCCTCCAGAAGTAGTGACTGTGTAGGTTACCTTTTTCTCACAGCACTGTGACCACCTCAAATTGTTTGTCCTGCCTGCAGTCCCAGCCCCTCCTGGTCAAGGAGGGTGAGGCTGTCATATGTACAAGAAGTTGAAGTTCCTCAAATATTGTAGCCAGAAGGAGCTGACAGTTCTAGACTCCATGAGCCAACAGTGACCAGAAGACACGATATCCCACCCCTGACAGTCAGGACGGTGGTAGTGCCAGTTCTGAAGAACCTGGGAAGGAAGCCCGGTGGCAGGGTGGGGCAGAGCAGTCACCCTGGGGTGCTCGCAGAGAGCACCCTGAGTGCTCACTATGCTCCCAGTCACAGCTCACAACTAAAATCCCGAGGTTCTGCCCGCGGATTTGTCTGGGGGAGCAAAGGATGAGCAGGTTAGCAAGTAGGATGGGGGTGGGGAGTGCCGTCCAAGCAGAAGAGACAGAGTGTGTGTGTGTGTGTGTGTGTGTGTGTGTGTGTGAGGCCCGAGGAGCCTTGCACACTGACCCAGGGAGGGCACCTGGCCGCGGAGGCCATGGGCAGTGGAAGCACCGCACCACTGAGGGGGTTCCAGGGTGCCGTGACGAGATTTGCCTTTCTGAAGATGGCTTTGGCTGCTCTGGAGATTGGGGAGAGAAGACTTGGGCAGACATACATACATCTATGACTGATTCATGTTGATGTTTGACAGAAAACAAAATTCTGTAAAAATTATCCTTCAATTTAAAAAATAAATTAATTAAAAAAAGAAAAAAGACTTGGGCAGCTACCCAGGTGGCTGCCCTCTTACCTGGGGACTCTGACGGTGGCTTAGCCGCGGGTGGTGCCTGTGGATAGGGGAGAGCGGAGGATGTGGTGTCAGGGGAGGAGGGGGCCTTAATGGGACCTGGGCTGGGTGACCGTGGCCATGTTCACTGACAGAGGGCCGCTGGAGAGGCTGGCCTCGGGCGGGGCTGAGTCGTCCTGGTAAGAATGGCAGCCAGAGAGGCATCTGCGCGTCCACAGGATGGCATCCGTGGGTGTCCCTCCTGGGCAGGGCTTTGGTCCATGCCGTTCACTCAGCAAATGTTCCCCGAATACCAACCTCACACCAAGCTCCGAGCCAGGGATGCAAGACAGAACAGCAGAGTCCTCCCCCTCGAAGCGCTGTCCGGGCACAGCGGAGACGGTTTATATGCAAGAACGTCATTGCCGCAGAGCCCGGACAGGGACCATGGGGATGGGTTTCCTGGAGGAGGTGGCTCTGGAGCTGAGCGGCCACGGACAAGGGCAGCCAAACAGGCAGGGAGAGCCTGCCAGGCGAGAGGTCCTCCTGGGTCCTGTCCCTGCTCAGGCCTGTTGGTGCAGTTAAAGGCCAGCCCTGCTGCCTGCGAGGAGGACGGGCTATGATGGCCCGGGGTCCTCTGGCTCTGGCCAGGCCCCAGGTACCTGTGGGCTTTCCCTCCTGGGCTCCTCTGGAGGCTGGTGGGCCCGCTGGCCTCTCCACCTTCCTCAGCCCTGCTCTGTTCTTGCTCTGGCCTCCGGAGACTCGGGTCAGGCTCTGGGCACGCCGAGCGCCTCCACGTGCCGCGCTGCTCCAGCAGGCAGCCACCCCGCGGCGGGGGCCCCAGGCAGGCTGTGCGGCGTCCCTCTCATCCCGAGGCCCACACGGTCATCCCCTGGCAGTCCAGGCAGGTGTGGTCCATGTGAGAGGCCCCTTCACATGTGAGAGAAGGAGGCAGGGGACGGACCCTCAGGTGGGCTGTGGCGTGGGGGATGTGGCAGCCCCCTCCCCATCATCTTCCCTGCAGGTCTGGCTCCCGGCCATGAAGGCCAAAGGGTTGGAGATCTCGGGCACTTTCACCCGCCAGGCAGGCTCCATCTCCATGGACCTGCAGCTGACCAACAAGGCCCTGCAGGTCATGACCGACTTTGCAATCCAGTTCAACCGCAACAGGTGAGCCCCCGAGGCTGGCCTGCCGAGGGCCCGTGCTGGGGCCTGCAGCCCAGCCCCGCTTTCTGGTGGAGGAGGGTCTTCCTCACAACTGCAGCTCGGGCCAGCTCTCTCTGAGGCAGTGCTTTTCCTCACTGTGACCTCTCTTTGTGGGCACCAAAGTCTGAAGTCAGTGGCGGGGAGTTGGGGCGGTAAGGCACCTCCCTTTAGTTTTATCTCCCCACCGCCCAGGGGGTTGTTTAACTGACAAGATCTCCAGACCTGAGCGGCTCCCCTCTCAGGACCTGTCGCAAAGAAGTCAGACAGGGAGTGGACAGGGCCTCTGGAGCGTCGTCTGCTCCCAGCGCCTCGCCCCCAGGGTCCCCTGCACTGGGGGTCTGGTGGGCAAGGTCTCCTTGGACCCAGCCGGCTAGGCCAGGGCTCTCTGGGGAACTCAGGCAGCCTCTCCTGATGATCCTTCTTCCTGAGCGGCTCTGGTGATGAGCAAACTGAGCCTCTAAGAAGTTGACTGAAGGGGCTGCTTCCTCCAAGAGAGCCTGTGCCCCAGCGTTTCCCGGCTGTCTGTCAGACTGGGGAGGTGGACACTGCTCCTTTCCCTCAGGGAACCCTGCAGGCCCCCAGGAGTGCTCCTGATTATCACTCATAGTGAACTTAACTGCGTGTGGAAAACTCCCTGGGTACCAAGCCTCGTGTCGAGAACTTTAGGAGTCTTGGTCTCTCTTGAGCCCCCTCATGGCCCAGGGAGGTTGATGCCATTAAGCCCAGTTTAGTAGAAAAGGAAATGGCAACCCACTCCAGTATTCTTGCCTGGAGAATCCCATGGACAGAGGAGCTTGGCAGGCTACAGTCCATGGGGTTGCAAAAGTCGGACATGACTTAGTGACTAAACCACCAAAGTAGGTAATGATACCTGAGCTCAGAGAGGGTGAATGCCTCACCCAAAGTCACAGTTGGCAGAGGTCAAGCTCCGGGAGAGCCTGGAGTGCTGAGACACCATGATGGCCTTGGCATCCCCACGTCGTCTCCTGCTGCGTCCTGGGTGGGTCTGAGACCACCATGGGCAGAGCACAGGCTGAGGTCAGGCAGCTTAAGCTCTGGGTCTCAGCAGTGCTGCTCACCCAGGTCTGGGCCCGCCCCTCCCTGAGTCTCCGTGTCCTGGAAGACGGGAGGTTGTGTGCCTGTCACTGTGTTTACGAGGACAGGGCTTCAGATGCCCCGCCTGGGCACAGGGAGTGAGTCCGTGGTCCCAGTCGGTACCGTGGTGGCTTACCTTCCCAGAGCCCGTGGCCGGGCATCTCTCATGTTCTGGGTGCCCTCTGATTTGCCCACATGCCACTTTACCAAGAGGCAGGGCTTTCCTGAAGCTCCGTGGCTGTCATGTGATCCGCCAGTTCTGGCCCAGACAGTAAAGCCAATGTCTCCCCTGGGATGGTCACATCCCTCCGGGGAGGTGGGAGGTTGGTCACTGAGACGTGGGCAGTCACAGAGTTTTCAGGTTAGAAGAAGCTTTTAGGCCCCTGGTATGACAGGAGGCTCCTGGAGGGCAGGGCAGGATGCACTGACCTGGGCCTGCCCAGCGCCTCACCCAGAGGAGAAAGGGGAGCAGAGGTGGCCTTCGGCTAACCCAGGTTCTCTTCCTGTCCGTGGGGCCGTTGAGGGCTGGGAGTGGGGGTTGGGAGCTTGTCCCTCCGGCCTGGGTCTGGCCTGGGGTGAAGCCAGCTCGCTGGAGAGCCTTCTGCCCCGCTGTTGCCAGGCTCCGGGGCCCCAGGAGCCCACCTGCCCTGTGTCAGCGCCTGCTCCCCACCATCCCTGTGGGGCTTCTCTCTCCCCAGCTTTGGCCTGGCCCCCGCCGCCCCACTCCAGGTCCACGCGCCGCTCAGCCCCACCCAGACTGTGGAGATCTCCCTGCCTCTCAGCACGGCGGGCTCGGTCATGAAGACAGAGCCGCTGAACAATCTGCAGGTGCGTCCCCAGGGGGACCAGGCACCCCGGTCCTTCCCACATGCCCCGGGGAGGGCGGGGAAGCCCTCGGGGCCTGGCTGGCTCTGCCACAGGGCTGTGTCTGTGGAGTCTTGTTCTTGGACACAGACTGGTGGGGATGGGAAGGCTGCGGGCGGTGAGGGGACAGACATGGCTTCCAGGGAAGCGGTGAGCGGGGACCTGCTCAGCTGTGCTCACAGGGAGCAGATGCTGCTTGGGGCCTCCATGGGCATCAGGCATCGGGGACGACCTGGGCCCCCTTGTTCCCAGGTGGCCGTAAAGAACAACATAGACGTCTTCTACTTCAGCACCTTGTACCCGCTTCACATCCTCTTTGTGGAGGACGGGAAGATGGGTGAGTCCTGAGGGCACCCAGGGGTCCCTAGAACGGATGGATGGAGTCCGTGAGTCACTGGCTCCCCTGCAGAGCCTGGGGGGAGGGTCACACCTTCCCGGGGCCCCGAGGGTCTTGTCTGGCCAGCTCTGCCCTCAGCCTGACCTGCAGCCTCTAGACAGTCATCCAGGCAGGGGGCCTGGGCCACGCGTCACACCTGATGCCCACCCCTGATCCCCAGCTAGAACCTGCGGGAAGGCTCATCTCATGCCCAGAGGGTGTGGGCCCCTCTCAGCTGTCACCACAGGAGCCTGTGACGTCACTGGGACCAATGAGTGGGCTGCTAGGTGCCAGGGACAGAGGCCGGACGTGGGCAGGCGTGGGGAGGTGTGGAGCCCGGGGTTTTTGGGGAGCAGCACAGGTGACCCTCTCAGAACATGAGCTCAGGGTTTGCTGAGGGAAGCAGGAGGGGCTGTGACGGAGCCACCCTGGTCTCGGGTGCAGGGTCTAACTGTCCCTGCTTCCCGATGAGGGTGCTGAGCGGGGTCCGACCTGTGCCCCTGCAGACCGGCAGATGTTCCTGGCCACGTGGAAGGACATTCCCAATGAGAACGAGGCCCAGTTCCAGATCAGAGACTGCCCCCTCAACGCGGGTAGGACTTCCGAGCCCTGCACCTGTCCATGCTGTCCTGTGCCCTGACCCCAGCCTTGAGCGCCAGATCCCCCATTTCTGACCTTGTGACCCCCAGAGGCCGTGAGCAGCCGGCTGCAGAGCAGCAACATCTTCACCGTGGCCAGGAGGAATGTGGAGGGCCAGGACATGCTCTACCAGTCTCTCAAGCTGACCAACGGCATCTGGGTGCTGGCCGAGCTGCGCATCCAGCCCGGCAACCCCAGCTTCATGGTGAGGCGCCCGCTCCCACCTGCAGCCCTGGGGCCTCTCCCTTCCTGCCCGCATGCCCGCCTGGGCTGGGGTTGGCCCTCGTGGGGTGGGGTGGGGCATCCAGCCCGGCTGAGCCTGGTGTGAAGAAGCACCAGGATTCTGACCTTAGAAAGCTTCAGCTCAGTCCCATCAAGTGTCCCAGATAAGGCACCAAACTGGGTCTCCGAACAGTGAAGTGGACTAGAATCGGGTCCTGTGAGGCCCACCTGGTCCCGGGCTGGGGTTCCGCTGGGCCCAGGGAGCCCAGGCCCCTGGGCTCCCCGTTCCCCGAGAGGGACGAGGCTTCCCAGAGGCGCACCACTGCTCGGCCCCCGAGAGCCCAGGCTTGCTTCTCCCTGCACTCGAGCGGGCAGGCGTGACCCCCGACGCTGCTCCCCGGCCCCCAGCGGCGTGGGCGCCGCGGCTGGTGGTGGTAATTTCTGTCTCCCTGCGTCCGGTCGCTGCATGTCCACCTTCCCTGCCGGTCCGGCGGTGCAGGACCTGGAGGTTAGCGGGCTGCTTTTCTCTTCCTCTTCCCCCGTCCTCCCAGGCACGCCTGGCCACCCCACCCCCTGGCCTGGCCTCGCCCCCCCACTCCCCAAACCGGGCAGACGCATGCAGGCTGCAGGCTGGGGGCCGGACTGCCCCCTGCCACGCCCTGTGCTCAGCAGCCACTCCCCACAGGCAGTGAGCGCGGAGCCCTTGGAGGACACCGGGGGCCCCCTCAGAGCAGCAGTGTCGGCAGGAGGGCCGGCGAGCCTGTTTCTGCTACTGCGCTTGCCAGCTCTCCTCGCGGTTAGAGCCGAGCCAGATCTGACACAGCTGCCCCCTGTGCAGGAAACCAGAAAGATCCCCCACCCCCAGTGCCCCCACAGCCTCCCTCCTGGCCCCCAGACGTTCTCAGGGACCCCCAGCCTCCGCGGTGGGGCCGGCCACCTCGGGCTCTGACTCACGCTGCGGCGGCTGCGGGGGCCAGGACAGCAGGTCTGTGGGCTGCAGTCTGTTCAGTCCCCGCCCGACTGGCTGCGGGGCCGCCCCCTCGCCGGCACCGCACAGCTGCTCCAGCCGCTGCTGCCTCCCCGCCGGGCCCCACGTGTGCCCCACCCTCTGCCATCTGCTCCTCCCCACCCCCCTGGCCTGGAGAGGAGCCCCGGGAATAAGGGGCCCCTGCCTCCCACCCTTGTCCCCCTACAGCTGTCCCTGAAGTGCCGAGCGCCAGAGGTGTCCCAGCACGTGTACCAGGCCTACGAGACCATCCTGAAGAACTGAGGCCGTCCAGCACCCACCCCAGCCTCCTCGGGGCCCCCTGCGAGGTGGCAGCACCTCCCCTGCGAGGGGCCAGCGAGGCTCCTGGCACCCCCCGGCTTCCCAGGCCTGACTGCAGGGCCCGCTCGGGGCCTCAGGGCGCTCCTGTGCCCAGGACTCCCCTATTTCCATCGTGCTGACGCTTGGGGTCAGGTGAGGAGGGCACCAGAGGAGCCAGAGTGGCAGCAGGAGCTGCATGGGGAGGCCAGGGCTGCTCCGCTCTTCCCGGCACCTGAGGGCGCGCCCGCCGCGCCCTCCTCAGGCTCCCAGCCCGGGGTCCTCTGCCCTGTCTGCCTCGGCCGGTGGCGAGGCTCTGCCCACTGCCCCTCCCAGGACAGGCCCTGGCAGGCATCCTGGTGTGCGTGGAGGGTCCTCTGGGTGCCAGGAGAGCTGCTCTGTCAGGGCCGGGGCTCCCGGGGCCTGCCCCCCTCCCAGGCGCTGAGCTGCTCAGGGAAGACCAGGCAGAAGCTCCCAAGCCCCTCGCAGCTCCGGGCGCCCGGCAGACCCCTGGCAGAGGTGCCTCCCACACCCTGCCCGCGAGGACAGTCACTGCCTGTGTGTGCCCGGGGCTCCTGGAGTGAACGGGGCTGAGGGGTGGGGCGCCTGGGCGAGCGGGGTGCTTCCTCTCTGGGGTTCTCCTTAGCTGCCCCCTCCTGGCCTCCCAGGGTCAGTTGTGTCTCACAGAGCATTAGGTTTTCCTGTTACTGCTGTTTAATAATAAAGAAAGATTCTGCTTTTGGCAATCACGGACACTTCTTTCCCCTCCACCGAGTGTCAGAATTAAAAACCGCCTCCAAGTGGTCGAGGGTGGTTTTCTTGAGCCCTGCAGTAAGGATGCCTAGTATATATAAATAGAAATTATATATTGTATGTTTACTCTTATTTTCAGAAACAGAAAGTGAATAAAAATGATGACATCAAGCGTGTCCCTGGCCAGTGTGTCAGGCCCCAAGGCTGCTCTGGGCAGGGTCCTGGGTCTCCTGGGTCTCCTGGGTCCAGGGCCCAGGGCTCAAGCTGTCAGCCCCCCAGCCCTGTGGACAGCCCCTCTCCCTGTCCCTCTCCTGTCCTTTGACCCGCCTGCTGGTCTCCCAGCGCCTCTGCCACCCTTGACTCCAGCTCCACCCTAGCCCACAGCATCTCGCCTTTGGATGCTCAAGGGCTGAGTCTGTTTTGGTTTTCCTTGTCTCCCAGGGTCGGCAGGAAGGCCCAGCACCAGGCCTGTCCAGGCCAGCTGCAGCGGCTGCCCCAGCCACCACCAGGGATGCCCCACGTGTCCCCCATCCTGGCAGTGGCCTGGCTACCAAGGGTGTCGGTGGGGACCCCGGGTAGGACTGCCCAGGCAGAGCTCCCAGTGGGGTCTCAGTGTGTGTGGCTGCTGGGCCTTCGGCCCTCAGCAGCTTCCTGCCCGCGCCAGACACACTGCTGTCCCAGCTGCCGAGGCATCAGCAGGGGTGCCTGGCCCTCCACTGCCCCACCTCTGACCCCTGGGTGTCACCACAATGCCCTGAGACCCCAGAGTCTAGAACCAGCCAAGACCCTTGACTGGACAACCCCAGTTCTCACCCTAGCCAAAAGTCCACGGCTCAGAAGGCGCCACACACACAAACGTGGCCGTGGATGCACCCCAGCCTGCCCTGTCATCCCCCACCCCTGACCCGCTGAGGCCCAGCTCCCACCAAGCTTGGGAGCACACCGCTGTCCCCGGGGTGGGCGAAGACGAGGCCCAGGACCCAGCCCCTGAGGTAAGGGGAAGTGCTGCCGGACCTTCTGGCTGGCCTGGCCAGAGGCCCGTGGACCGTCATCGGACCCCTGAGGTTCGTGTGCTCAGGCCTCAGGCGGTTATGGGAGGGAACTCGCCGTGATCTTGGCCCCCCTCCCACTTCCCTGTCCCTCCGTCACCCCAGCAACACCCCTCACATGCACCCCTGGCCCACATGTGCTCAGGCCTCTGTATTCGCAGGTCTCGCTGTTCCTCGGGGGCGAGGGAGGGGGGAATGGCATCTCACAGAAGACTCTCCAGGGTGCTGAGCCTTTGTGACCAGCTGGGGGATTCAACAGAGCAGCCAGTTATTCAGGAGGGTCTAGCAAGCACCCCGGGGGCTGACAGGTTCTCTGAGTGCCCGACAGCCCGCCCAGGCCTCCAACGTGACCTCATTGTACATTTTTTTTTTTTTTTTTTAATCTTCACAAGTGTTTTGTTTCATGGAGAGTGATTCTGGACCAAGGTAAGTTCAGTCACATGGAGGATAAAGTTCTCCCTTCCACACTTCCTCTGTTCTTATTTTCCTCCCTAGAGGCAAAGTTCATTGCTACATTTTGGTCTTCTTCCAGGAATAACTCTGTGATTTTATAAAGCAAATTCAGGGAGGTATTGACTAAGTAAATAGCAGCACACCCTGGACGCTACCAGCACTTGGCTCTATTTACCTATCAGTACAAACAGAGCCACCTTGGAATTCCTTGTGCAGAGGGGCTGGTGTCTGCAGATGGACACTCTGGCTGCTTCCATCTGCGAGTCCAAGCAAAGGCGCAGTGAATCTCTTCCTACAGACCTCCTTGCCCCTAGACCCAAGCACAGCTGTTGGATCTAGCCCCAGAATGGCTAGACCAGAGGGTATAAACATTTCACATCTTAAGTTTTAGTTCTTGTTTTGAAAAGGTATTCATATGGTTCAAAATGCAAAAGGCAGACAGACACAAGTGAAATATTCCTCATGCCCCTCCCTGAAGGGACTAGTGTTGCCCTCCAGAGAGACTCAGGGACATATAATGTGATTTTTCCCTTTTTTGTATGTGAAGAGTAGCATGGAGTACATATACCCGACCCACAGCACACTTGTATCCTGCGGACTTCTCCATTGTCAGTTCCATTATAGAGAGCAGCTTCACGCCTTTTTCTAGCAGCTGTGTGGTTTTGCATGGCACGGAGGCACCGTGATGAACCAGTCCTTGCTGTGAAGTCGTCTGAGTTGCGTCTTTGGTGGTGTTGGTGCAAGTGATAACTGCAAAGAGCATTCACTTTTCATGTCAGTACAATCCTCAGACAGAAATTGCTGGGCTGAAGGTAGGTGTGTTCATCATTTTGTTAGCTATTGCTAAAAGCTCTCTAGTTCACACCCCCACCAACCAGGAAGGAGCTGCCGTTCCCCCACACCCTCACACACTTGGCATAGTGCAGTGTGTTTAGGTGTCGGGTGAGAAATGGTATCTTACTGCCTTTTAAACAGGCCTCCATTCCTGTGTTTTTGAGCCTCTGTATGTCCTTCTCTGTGAGCTGTTTCATATCTTTTTGCCCTTTTTTGATCCGGTTATTGGTGCCGGTTATTGGTGTTTTTCTTCCTGGTTTGCCATTATTTCTCCCCATTTGGTTTCTGTCTTTGCTGCCGTCTTTACTTTTCCATGCTGAAATCGCGTTGGGGGCGTCATCCTCCTGGCAGCTTTCTTCCCAGTGCCTGTCTCGTCTTAGTGTCTGCATTCCAAGCCTGCTCCATCCGGGCTTTATGTGAGGAACGAGGTCGGGATCCAACTTTCTCTTTTCCCAGATGGTTACCTAGTTGTTGCCACACCATTTCCTGAGTAATTTGTCTTTTCCACACAGATCTGAAATGTCATTTCTGTCATACACTAAATTTCCACATGTATATGAGTGCTTTTCTGGGCCCTGTTCCATACCAGAGAATTTGTCTATATGTTGGCCACTGTGTGTGTGTTTGTTTTGGGGTTTTTGGGGCCACGCTGTATGGCTTGCGGGATCGTCCCCAACCAGGGATTGAACCCAGGCCATGGCAATGAAAGCCCAGAATCCTAACCACTTGGCCACCAAGGAACTCTCGCCATTGTGTTTTTTTTTAAATATATTGTTCCTTTATATTTTTATAATTTATAGCACCTTCTTATTCACCCTTTGGGTCCCATGTGAACTTTAGAACTAATCTTTTTTTAATGATGGTATTATTTTTATTTGGATATCAAATGTTTATTTATATTAACTTACGGAGAACTGACATCTTTATAATGATGTCAATAATAATATTAATCTTTATATCTGAATTTAGGAGTAGATGCCTTTCCATTGGTTCATACTTTCTTTTACGTCTCTATAACATCTTAAGTTTTCTTCATTTAAATGTTCTTGCATGGGAAATTCCATGCTGGTCCAGTGGTTGGGACTTACCACTTTCACTGCCAGAGCCCAGGTCTGATCCCTGGCTGGGGAACTAAGATCCTGCAAACTGCACCGCATGCCAAAAAAAAAAAAGTTCTTGCATGTACATTATCCTTGCATAGATTCATGAGTATTTTCTATTTTTTGGTTCCTTTTGTGAATGGGATCTTTTCCATATGTATGTTTATGATGTAAATATATATTTGTTAATACATAAAACACAAGAATAGGAGTATTTATACTGTAAATTACAAATTATGGAACATATACTTTAAAAACTAAGCCCAGACTTTATTCAGATTTCTCTAGTTTTCCTACTCATGTTCTTGTTCTGTCCCCGGATCACACATTCCATGTGGTTGTCACGTTTCCTCAGTCTCCCTGGGTCTGCGAGAGCTCCTCAGACTTTTTCTGTGTCGTGACTTTAACCGTCCCGAGGAGTGCGGGTCACGTATTTTGTCGACTGTCCCTCAACTTGGGTTTGTCTGACGTTTCCCCGTGGTTAGCCTGGGGTTCTAGGTTTTCTGGACAGAGACCAGGGAGGTGCCCTTCTGATCACACCATGTCAGGGGCGCGCGGTCACCACGGCTTAGCGCCACACGTCAGCCTGCGTCACTTGGCCGAGGCGGTGTTCACAGCGGGCTCCTCCACAAAGCCGCTTCCTCCCCTTTCCACACTCTTTTGGGAAGCGAGTCACGAAGCACAGCCTACACTGCATGGGGGCAGGGGGCAGCTACAGAAAATACTTGGAATTCTTCTGTAGGAAAATGTGTTTCTTCTCCTGGGTTTATGTATTCAATCAATCATTTATACCAGTTTGGATTCATGGATATTTATTTTATAATTTGGGTTTAATCCAAAAGTGCATTATTTATTTTCTTAAATTTTTTAAGCTGTGGCCATTGGGAGCTCTTTCAAGTAGGCTCTGTGTCCCTTTGACACCCCCATCCCTCGATTTCTTTCTTTCTTTCTTTTTTTAGATTCTGGGATCTTAGTTCCCTGACCAGGGATCAAACTCATGCCCTCTGCAGTGGAAGCTCAGAGTCCTAACCACTAGACTGCCAGGGAATTCCATCCTTTGGTTTCTTTTGAGCACTTCCTTCCTCTCTGATATTATGAGATGCTCCAGGCTCATCTTCTATTTGTCTTGCTCCAACCCTGGCACCAGCCATTTCTCCAGGGAGCCTGGAGAACAGAATCAGAAGCCAAGATCTGGGTGCTGGGTGTGCCTGTGGCTTGTAGGGTTGCACTCTGAGGCCCTCAGAGCAGACAGAACTAGGAAACCCCTGTCTACACACTTAGCTGTGTGCACACACACACACACATGCACACACATATGGTTGCGTGCGTGCGTGCTAAGTTGCTTCAGTCATGTCTGACTATTTGCGACCCTATGGACTGTAGCCTGCCTGTCTCCTCTGTCCATGGGATTCTCCAGGCAAGAATACTGGAGTGGGTTTCCGTTTCCTTCTCCATAGCCAATGGTTATTTGCATATAAACTGAGATCACTTTATATGTACAAACTTAGTCCTCCCACTAGCCTTCCTAAATTGTCTTGTTTTCCTCGTTGTATCATCTCATTTCATCCCACAACAACTTTATGAGTTCAAGACCATTACTGAAGCCCTGTGCTGCCTCCTTGTGTCCTGGTGGTTGTAAAACCCCACAGCCTTCAGGGGCTTGACTGAATCAATGCATGAGGTCTTACAGTGGCCACCAAGGGCCCAGCATGCATAAGGCATCGAGTGATAAGAGTTTCCCCAACTCAGGACTTGGGGAGGTGAGTTACGCTGGAACAAGTGACAGACGGTGGGCAGGACAGACCGTGACTAATGGTCCGTGCACTGGCCCAGATGGCTGGCCCGGAGGAGTCCACAGCACACATCCCTGGGAGCTGGGCACGTTCATGGTCCTCGACCCCAGGGAGGGGCTAGAATCAGGCAGGATGGGGAGAAACTGCATGGGCCAAGGTCAGGCAGCGGCTGACATGCAGCCCAAGCTCCCTGGCTTGCTGGTCTTTGGGGAGCCTGGCCCTGGGCTGCCCGCTCCTATCTGAGCTGAGCTCCGCTCCTACAGGGCCACACGCACCGACTCACCTCCTCCTGAGGTGCTTCTGGGCCCTGATGAAGATGGGCTTCTCAGAGGGTCAGCCTCAGTGGCCCAAGGTCTGGGTTCCAGTCCCTGTTCTGCCACTTTCCTGCTGGATCATTCTGAGCAAATCATTTCATCCCTCTGGGCCTCAGAGAGCACAGAGGACAGGCTGGGCACATCACAGGTCCTCTTTTATTTATTGATTTAGGCCACACTGCACAACTTGTGGGATCTTAGTTCCCCATCCAGGGATTGAACCTGGGCCCCCTGAAGTGGAAGCGTGGAGTCCCAACCACTGGACGGCCAGGGAAGTGCCCACAGCTCCTTGATAAGTGGGAATGTGTCGCCCCTGTGGAGTCTGCACACCTTTGTGGGGACTTTTCCGTACCCTGTTCAGAGTGTCCGCCACCATTCCAGAACCACACCCTGGGCCCGGCCGTGTCTCCCACGCAGCCACACAGCCCTATGTGTGGTTCCCAAAGAAGCCCTGCCCAGGAAGAAGCTGCCCTGTAGGAAAGCAAAGGGAAGGTTTCCGAGGAGGCACGTCCAGAGTGGGCTCCCACGTGTAGGCGAGAGGGTGCTCGAGGCAGGTGTGGGTCCCAGCGAGCGCCCCTGAGGAAGACCATCCTCATGTCAGCCCCACACCCTGCTGGCGGTCAACAGGGCGGACGGGGCCTAGTTAGTTTATTTACTCCAAGGAACTGAGGCAGCTCACAAAACCCAGAGGCCTGAAAAAGTCAGAGGGGGAGTCAGGTGAAGGAAGAAACCCACAGTTGGAAAGTAAGATAAAGCCGCTCACTGGGCCCGAAGAGCTGGCACACCACTCAGATGTAGCCACAGCTCTGGCTCTGAGCTCCCTACTGGCTGGGGAGAGTGAAAGCGACCCAGGCCCCTAATCCAGGTGCCATCGCGTGCTCCCCAGGGTGAACCCCCTTCCCTGCTTCAAGACTCAGCTCCTCGCCCTTCCCCACGTGCCCCAGGCTGAGGTGAGCAAGCTGTCTGTGCTTTTTCTTTTAAAAAATCTGTCTCAGCATCTTGGGAAGCAGTTAAGATTGGGCCTGTTTGTTGCACAGACAGACAAGCAAAGTGCTTGGTCAGTGCAGAAACAGTGATGTCTGTGCCTGTCATGCAGTACCGGGGCATCAGGGATGGTCAGGGATGTGGGAGACCCACCCCCACCACCACCACCACTGCACGGGCGGAGTGGGCCAGCAGAGGACGGGGCTGGGAAACCCAGACTTCCCAAGGCCTGATGGAGAAGGAAGGAGCGTCCTGCCGGCTCCAGGAGTGGGGATTTGGGCTCTGGGAACCTAACATGGAGGTTGCGGGGTGTGAGGGAAAGCTACAGGTGGAGACTTAAGCGGAAAACTTGGCCTTGGTGGTGAGGGAGGTGGTGTGAACCAATTTCTGCCTCTTTCAGCCTTGCTGGGACAGGGATCTGGGGCTGAGCTGCTGGGACCTGCTCACACCGTTTTCAGCAGCCTTTGTCCCACGCCCCCCTCCCTGACGCCCTTATTTAGGGCTGGCCCCTGTGGGCAGGAGGGAGGTGGGAGAGCTCACAGGGACCAGCTGCTGACCCGCAACCTTGGACAGCAGCCCCCTCTCCGGCCTCAGTTGTCTCTCAGAGACACCAGGTTGAGGCTTCGAGTCAAGGATCGTGTAGGTGATAGCTTAGTGTAGGGCCTGGCACGTAGTAGGCGCTCAAGAAATGGTGTGTGCCTTTGGTGGATGCGGAGCAGAGCCAGCGCAGTGCGGCGACTCGCCCAAGGTCACACAGCCGGGCCGGATCCGACCCGGGCGGCCTGACTCCAGCGGGCCGGGTTTGCGAGGAGCCAGCTTGGGAGAGCGGTGTTTGGAGGAGCGGGCGCGGACGTGGGCGGGAAGGGACTTCTATTTTGGAGCGGGTGACAGAAGCGCGGAACGCAGAGGGGGCTGGGTCCCTCCCTGGGCTCCCCCAGTCCCAGTCACCTTCCCGCGACCCTTCCCGGGAGGGGCGTCCCGGGCGGGTAGGGGGGAGCGGGAGGGGCGGGTAGGCGGTTACCTCATCGCCGCCTCCGGGAGGCTCCGCTTGCTGCTCGCTGCTCGCTCGCGCCGCCGGCTGGGGCGGCGACTCCGGGCGCCGGAGCGAGAGAAGGACGGAGGGACCGAGGCGCCGAGAGGCAGCGCCGCCCCCTGCATCCTGCTCCGCCGCGGGACCCGCGAGGCGAGGAGGTCCGACCTCGGTGCTCCGCGCTGTCGCCGGCGCCTCCAGTGGCGCTGCGGGGCGGAGGCCGTGTCTGCGCGCGGCGCGCTCGGTCAGTTCTCTCCTGAGCTTGGCACTCGCCGGAGCTGCTCGTGCGTCCGCCGTCCGCCTGCTCGGCTGTCTGTTTCCCCTCTACCGCCAGCTCCGACCTCCAGCCTGGCCTCCCCGGGCCCCCGGTGCTCCAAGGGGCGATGAGCGCGGCGGGGCCGGGGTGCACGGGGCAGGGCGCGCCGGGCGCACAGAGCGGCGCCGGCCCATGAGGCTTCCCAGAGCGGGGCGCAGCAGCACGCGCGGGCCATGGGGGGCAGCCTGCGGGTGGCGGTGCTGGGCGCTCCGGGCGTGGGCAAGACGGCCATCATCCGCCAGTTCCTGTTCGGTGACTACCCCGAGCGCCACAGGCCCACGGACGGGCCGCGCCTCTACCGGCCCGCGGTGCTGCTCGACGGCGCCGTCTACGACCTGAGCATCCGCGACGGCGACGGTGCTGGCCCGGGTCAGAGCCCCGGGGGGCAAGAGGTAGTAGGCTAAGGGGTGGGCAGGGGCGTGTGACAGCATGTGGGTGGATGCTCGGTACACACGTGCGTGTCCGCGTGGACGGCCCAGGGGTACCAGACTGTGTTCATGGACTGAAGGGTCAATGTGTGTCCTGGCATTTGTGCTTTTCACCCCTTCTGCCGGCATGCAATTGCCCCAACTCAGGCCCAAGACCCGGCGATTTTGCAGAGTGGCTTTTTCTCGCTTGCTTAAATTGCTATTTCTCGGCCTCCGCTGGTGGGTGAGGATTAGTGCACGGGGGAGCATGGGCCTGCCTCCCTGAGAGTGAGTGTTCCGTGTCTGGAGCCACGAGCAGAGCCGCAGTGGGAGAGGTTGAAGCTAGACACGGGGGTGTCCATTCTGAGGGCATCATTCTCTGCTCCCTCATTCCTATGACCTGCAGCCAAGACTTGTTTAGTAATTTTGCAAAGTCCAGGGCAGATTTTGAATCCTTGGGAGTTGATGCCTTCAAGAAGTGAAGAGGAAAGAGCAGGCAGGATTAACCAGGGCTTCCTGGTGAGGGTGGCATTTGGGCTGAACCGGGACGGATGAGTGAAATTTTGATTAGAGGAAGCGGCGGAAGCATTCCCAGGTGGAAAAAGCAGCGTGTGCTTTGGCCGGAAGCTTAAGTGTGTAGAGCTGCCGTTTATCGGTGGTCTCCGCAGGCTCAGGAACATGGGCCCAGGCTCGGAGGCAGGAACTACTCCTGAGGGCGCCCGGGGAGGGGCGGGGCCTGGCCCGAAAGAAGGGAACCATGGGAAAGAGAGAAAGGGCGAGGAAGGAGACGGGCCTCAGGGGAGAGGAGACCCAGAGAGAAGGGTTGGACGCTGACTGGCTCCAGGCACGGTTTTAAAAGGTATACCCCAGCGGCCATAAGGACTGTAAGGCCCAGGGAGCTTGCGGGAGAGGGCCACAGACGAGGAGGAGAAGGGCCAAGGCCTGAGCGTGAACTATGTGGGTTTCGCGTCAAGGCCCGTTGCAGAAGGTCTGGATGCGACAGAGTAAGAAGGGGGCTTCGGCAAACTCTGGCCTCCCGCCCCCCAGGAGTGGCCGGACTCTAAAGACTGGAGCTTGCAGGACACGGACGCCTTCGTGCTTGTCTACGATATCTGCAGCCCGGACAGCTTCGACTATGTGAAGGCGCTGAGGCAGCGCATCGCGGAGACCAGGTAAGGTGCGCCGCCCGGGTTGCGTGTGGGACGGCGGGGAGTGTTTGTGGGTCTGGCTGGGTCTTTTTTCCCCCGAGATGAGTGGGTGGGCTTTTCCGCCGTCCTGGGCCAGGTCTCAGGCCTTTTCGGGCCTGGCTTCTGGCCCTAAGCGGTCTTTGGTCCTGGGTCTTTGTGGGTCTGGTGTTTGCTGGAGGTTCTCTGGCTGCAGGAAAGTATGCTCCTTAGTGTGTATATACCCGCTGGAGGGATTCTTCGGCCATGGGGGTCCCAGGCACTGCTACCTTCATCCTCCTTTGGCCTCCAGGCCAGCGGGCGCACCTGAAGCGCCCATTCTCGTGGTGGGCAACAAGCGGGACCGGCAGCGGCTGCGGTTCGGGCCTCGGCGCGCACTGGCTGCCCTGGTGCGCAGGGGCTGGCGCTGCGGATACCTCGAGTGCTCCGCCAAGTACAATTGGCACGTGCTGCGACTCTTCCGCGAGCTGCTGCGCTGCGCGCTAGTGCGCGCACGCCCTGCGCATCCAGCTCTGCGCCTGCAAGGGGCGCTGCACCCGGCGCGCTGCAGCCTCATGTGATCGAATTGGAAAAACGCCGCTTACGAGGGGAAGGGCCTTCTAGTTAACTGGAACAACCGGGGACCTGGATTGGACGAGATTGCCCAACTTCTTTCGGATTGGACAGGACAAGCCTCCTCCCTGATTGGCTGAAGAACACTCCCACCCATTCTCCTGGGCAACAGGCTTCTCTTTGAATCTCACTGGGCCCAACCAGGCCCCATTGGACAAATCAGTCCTTTCTGGGACCTCACTGGGTCACGATTCCATTGGATGAAAAGGACTTGGCTATGAATCTGATTGGACAGCCTCAGGCTGCTCTTGGAGTTTCATTGGACCAACTGTTAAGTCACACCTCCCGGGAGGAAATAAAGGGGAAGCAAGTTGCGCCTGGCATTTCTGGGATGGCAAGATAAATCTTGGGGAATTCCCTGATGGTCCAGTGGTTAAGACGCCAAGCTTCCACTGCAGGGGGTATGAGTTCGATCCCTGGTTGGGGAACTAAGATCTCTCATGCCTCACAAAATTGCTAGAAAATAAATTTTGTGCTTCCCAGGGGGCGCTAGTGGTAAAGAACCTGTCTGCCCTTGCAGGAGACACACACCTAAAGGTCAGAGCTGACAGGCATTGCCCGCTCGCAGTTGACTCCAGAATCCCAACCTGTAATGAGGGTTCTCAAATGGATATGACGGCCCCAAGGCTGAGTCTCCAAGACGCAGACACAAGTAGCTGGAAGAAAACTTTACTGTCAGGCTCTGCAGGGCCACGGGACCTCAGGAAGGGTCCTTACTGGGCTGGCCCAGCCTTCTCTAAGGCATTCAATAATATTAGTAATTAAATAGCAATGCTCATCCCCCAAGCGGAATGTACACCAGAAGTCCCATTGTGCCATGTGGTCCCGAGGGGTCTGGTCCCATGAGGTCTGGTCCCCAAGAGGCAGGGGCACTCCCTGATGCAGAGGGGTTAAGGCCACAAAGGAAAAGGAGAGAGGGAACAGGGGACTGGGGGCAGCTGGGCTGGTCCGTCACATCCAGGAATCCGGCTCGGTCCTTGGGCTGGCTGACTGAAGGGCATGCCAGGTCCCGGACCCCGTGGGTCCGGGTGGGCGGCGGGGGCCCCTTGGTGTGGGGATGCGTGAGGGTTTTCGGTCTGGCTGTGTGTCCATCCGGCCTCGTGCCCAGGTCCTCAGGGGCTCTGGGCCGGTCAGAGGACTCCCGGGTGCATCTGGTGGGCCCCCTACACCGGGGCAGGGGCTGCCCTCATCAGAAGAGCTGGACAGGACTGGGCCTCGGGGCCCAGGCAGCCCGTTGGCCATCCTGCCAGAGTCCCCGGGTTGCCCACACTTGCTACCCAGGACGCTGAGGGACGAAGAGGAGGAGCTGGAGGAACAGTAGGCTGAGTCAGGAGCTGGAGGGTCTGGGGCCCGAATTGGGTCAGGGGCTGGTCCACTGGCGGTCCCACCAGTAACAGCCTCAAGGGCTCGGGCGTTGGCTAGGAACTCCTCTTCCAGGCGCTGAAACAGTTGCTGTTCCTGCTTTGGGTCAAGCTGCAGGGGTGTGCGGAAGACACTGGCTGGGATTATTCTCAACTCTGGACTGGGGCTGGGGACCCTGGGAGCTGCAGGGCTGTGGGCACGGGGAGTGTGGGGGCTACTTCTGCCCGAGCCCGCACTGCCTCTGCCCCGCGGCACCCAGGAATGCTGCCCATCTCGGTCCCGACGCACCAGTAGCACTGCCTGGTCTTCACGGCTCTGACTCCGGGCCCGCCGGGCAGGGCTGGGGGCCGACAGCTGGCCTCCCCTGCCTCCTGGGGCCCCACGCGGCCGCCCCCGATCCAGCCGGTCCCGGGACTGGCTGCGTGGGGCAGGAGGCCGTCTCGGGGAGGCCGGGGTGCCCGTGGTCACACGCCGGCTGGGACGCTCCCGCCGGGGGCCAGTGCCTGAGTCTTCACTGCGGGCACCAAGGGGGCCGCTCTGGGCCGAGGAGGCTGAGGAATCGCTGTCCCCAGAGTAACGGCGGGAGCGGGGATGGGGGGGCAGCTGGTCCCGGGCCCTGGGGCAGGGGAACAAGAGAGAGAGGTGGGGCCAGGCAGAGAGACCCGCTGCACAGAAAGGGTGGGGAGGGGAAGGAACAGGCAGACGCACGGCTGCGGGCGAGACACCTGTGGTGGTAGCGGGGGTGCCAAGGGTTTCTGTCCGTCCTGGGGACTTCCAGGGAGAAGTGAGAGATTCTGCCACAGCTTCCTGCAGCCAGGGCCACCCCCCGCCACCCCACCCCAAGGCAGCGGAAGAAGCAAGGGCCCAAGCTCCCCCCTCCTCAAGCCTCCAGCTTCCTGGGCAGGCCAGAGGGAAGCTGGGTTGGGTTGGCGGCCACCCAGCCCCCAGGGCCCGCCCAGCTGTGTTGTTCGTTTGCTTGGGTTGCCATGGAGATGGGAAGCCAGGCCCACCCCCACCCACGGGAACTTTTCCCAGGGTGTGAGTCACTGGAAGAAGCGTCATCCCGGCCAGGGCGGGCGCCCCCCACACCCCCACCCCCTGGACCTGGGTCCCATGTCCTCCCTCCTCTCACCTGAGTGGGGTCTCGGGCCCCTCCTTCCAGCTGCGTAAGCCAATGGGTGTCACCTCTGGGCGGGAGCTCCGGCGCTCCCCCCCTGGGGCTGGGCTGCCAGCTCGGGGGCTGGGGCTGGGTGACACTCGCTGCGGGGAGAAGGTGCGCGTCCTGGGCTGGGGCGGGCGGTGGGCTGCAGGGAGAGAGGGCGGGGCCGCGTGAGGGGCGGGGCCGCAGAAGTGCACGCCCCCGCGTCCCACCCCCGCCCCCCAGCCTGGACACTGACCCGCGGAGGAGCAGCGGCAGGGGTCGTGCTTGTCCAGGTAGTGCTCCAGCGTGTCCCAGCCGCCTCCCACACGCACCATCACGTGGCTCCTCAGCACCTGTGGGAGCCCGGCGTGCGCAGGTCACGGGCAGGCCAGCCACCGCCCCGGCTCTGCCTGCTCGGGGAGCCCCTTGCTCTCACCCGCACGAAGATGAGCAGACTGGAGTCTCCCACGCGGTACTTCCCCTCCGAGACCTTGATCATGGGAAACTGGTCTGGGCAGGTGCAGCGACCCAAGATCTCCCTCACCTAAGAGGAGAGGCTGGAGGTCAGGGGTCAGGTCCCTCCTCCCTGGGCCTGCCGTCAGCAGCTCCAGGGTCAGAAGGAAGTAAATCCTTCTGTAGAGCAGAGGCTCCGATTGTGTTGCCCTGGACTTGAGTGCCGCCTCTGTGCTCGACGTTTCACCAGAGCTCCTTCCCTTCTGACCACCAAGGGGGAGGGAGCCGACCAGGACGAGGTGGGGGGCTGCTTCCTTGAAGTCCCTGAGCCCTTGGCGGAGTCCTCACTCCCCCTCACCCATTTCAGAGACGTGCATGTTGAGACCCACAGAGAGGCCAGGTTAGGGGAGAAGGACCCACGCCATATGGAGGCGGCAGTGCCACAGATCCGTGGGGCACACGCAGACACCACCAGGCCGCCCGCCTGGCCAGCACACGTCTGCCCACATGCTCCCCCAGGCCAGGAGCTGCCAGGCTGGCTATGTGGGCGGCCCCACCCGCCTCCTCAGCCACAGCAGAGCTGACAGAAGGAGCAGGTGGAGCCTCGGGTGACCCTGGCCCGGGGTGGGGTGGGGTGCAGCCTCTACGCACAGCCATCCGGCTGCCCGCCTCCAGGACGGTCACATCCCGTCCTGACCTGATAAGAAGGAAACTCTTGGCCAGGCTGTGGGGGTGTCAGGGACACCTAGGTCCCAGTAAGAGGAGGAAGGAGCTGGAGTCACGGTCTGGCACCTCCTATATGCTCAGCATAGAGCTCATCCCACAGCTCTTAACAGGGTACACTGGGCTGGGCTTCTCAGATAAGTCCCGGGGGAGGAGTAGGGACCCACAGAGCCCCTGGGAGCTTCCTTGGGCACTCACGTAGCGCCTACTGTGTGCCAGCTGCCTTGCCCTGGACCATGGGCCCCATGCAACCTGGAGCTCAGTGATGGCGTGAATGCCGCCCTCTAGCAGCTGAGTGCACGGAGGTGTACAGGAGGGGCTCAAAACCCCAGGATGCAGGACACCCAGCGCTCACCTGGGGCGCGGTTGGCACAGAGAGGAAGCGGGGATCGTCGTGCCATGGGGCAGCAGAGGCCGAGTTTTCTCCCAGGCCACGCCGGGCGCTGTGACCTCACCCAGCGCTCAGCCCTCTCAGCGCCTGCCTCTCTTTGGGGCCGGGTATCCACTTGGTGCTCAACATGTGCACCCTTTCCCCGGGGCAGGCTGTCCTGCAGCCACGAGGACAGGCCGTGGAAGGTGGCTGGCACCACCCTGCCTGCTGGTGCCTGGGTTGTGCTAGAATAAGCCCGGCCACCGGGCATGCGCACTCGCAGACTCACCAGCTCATCGAGGTTGCGCAGGTCGCTGGACGTCATGCGCGGCCCACGGGCTGGAGCTCCCGGGGCGGTGGTCTCGGCGGCGTCCTCCCCCGCACTGGGGGCGTTGGGGGCCGGGGGCGCGGCGCACAGCTCCCGCTCAATCTCCTGCTCGAACTGCACGAGGCGAGGGGCCAGCAGGCCGAGGCGGGCCCCGCGCCGCGCCACCTCCAGCAGGCACAACACCACGCTCTTCTCGTTCTTGCGCAGCACCAAGTCCTCAGTCTCGAACATGAGCACTTCGGGCACACCCAGCTCCGCGCGGCACCAGCCGATGAAGGTGGCCACGTTGTCTCGGGCCATGAAGGAGCCCGGCACCACGCTGTGGGCCTGGAAGGTCACCCCGCGGGCCGGCCGGGCGGCAGCCATGGCGCGGGCGGCCTCAGTGACGGCGTTGGCATGCTGGCACAGAGTGGTTCCCGTGGCCAGCCCCGTCAGGAAGCCGTCGCCACCGCTGGGCAGACCCAGGCCATACAAGGCGTTGAGCCACTCGGCCAGGTCCTCCTTCATGGCCTCCACGTAGGCCTCGCTTGAGCGGAACGGCCGCACACTCTTGGCTGCAGAGCCGGCGATGCCCGCTACGGGGTCTGCCATGCCCGGGCCAGCCGAGTCACTGTGGGCAGGGACACGGGTCAGGATGGTTGTGGACCCAGCAAATGCTCAGCACAGGCTAAGCCGCTGACCACCTGCACCTGCTTGTCGGTTCAGACCAAATGCCTGGATTTTGAGAAACTTCTCGCCTCAGTTTACCCATCTGTGAAGTGGATACAATAATAGTACCTTCCTCATAGGAACTAATGGGATGATTTTTATAAATGATTTAAGTGTCCATAAGTGTTGGCTGCTTGGTTCTTTCGGGAAGAAGGATTGTGAAGACTTGGCTGAGTCCTCCTTCCTGCCCAGGAAGGGAGGCCCCCATCGTTACTGCCCCTGTGAGAGGCGAAGAGCTATGCCCGAGACAGAGAGTAACGTGCAGCCCTGGACTCAAGAGTAGGAACCCTGGACCCGACCTCAGAGATGGGTTAGTTCCGCTGCTCAGGCCTGGTGGTGATCCCACTTACTCCGGAAAGGTCCCAGGCCCTCCCTCAACCCCTTTACTCTAAAGGCTGTGTCATTATAACGACAGCACGGCAGCAGCAGTAAAGCAATTGCAGGGACCGTGGCCAGGGCTGAGCGCGCAATGATATTATCTCCATTTTACAGATGAGGAAACTGAGGCGCAGAGCTCACTCAAGGTCGCGCAGCAGTGAGTAGCGGAGCTCGGCCCTCCAGCCCCGCGTGGCGGATCCGGCGGCCGGCCTGGGCCAGGCCCCTCCTCCAGGGAGCCTCCCTAGCCCGAGACTGATGCCTGTGAGCCGGGACTCGGAATGGCTGTCTCCAGCCCTGGCCGTCCTCTGGGCTTCGGCCCAGAGAGGGTGCGGGGCTGCCCAAGGTCACACAGCCCCGGGAAACAGAGGCCCGCGGCTGCCGCCGCCGGGTCTGCTTCACTGTGTGCCGGGCAGGGGTTGCCGGGGGGGTCCCCACGCTCACCTGGCTCATCCCGCGGCCTCGGGGAGCATCGCCCCGGCTGGACCGGAGCCGGGCGGGCCGCCGAAGGGAGGCGCCGCCCGAGCCGCAGCAGATCCCGGTCCCACCGCCGCGTCCTCCGCGCCCGCCGTCTCCGCCCCGCCTCCCTGGAATTCGGATCCGGAGGGGGTGGGCGGGGCTGCGCGCTCTTAAAGGGGACGCGCTGTTTCTGGGCTGGGACGGGGCTGGAGCCTCCAGACGCGGGGCGGGCCCGGGACCAGGCCCAGCCCTGGGCAGAGGCGGGACCGGGGTCCCAGGCGACCCTGCCGGGCCGGAGGTCCCATCCCCAGACCGGGTCCCTTCTCCCTCCTTGGTCTCCTGGGAAGGGGTTTGGGCGTTTTTAGTGGCACCCCCTTCGCAGATGGTGGCCTCCCCTGGTGAGCCGCATGGCCTGTTCCCAAGAGGAACTCAGGAAGAGATAGGGGGCCGGGGCTGCGGAGTCACCTCCGGCCGGCGGGAGTGGACCTCCTTAGGTCCGATAAGTGAGGCCATCCGGCCTTGGGTGGCGGCTTCCTACCAGCAGTGCTGGCCTCGGGGATGGGGACAGTGGTGGCTCTGTTGTACCCCCCATTCAGCCACTGGCTCCTCATCAACTACTCTTTGTTAAACCCTGAAGTTAGGGGAACCCGTTTCTCAGATAAGAACGCTGAGGGGAGGGCAGGGAGGGGACTGGCTGAGGCCCCTGTGTCTGAGGCTTCAGCCCCTGCCCTGCCCTGGACCACCTCTGGCTGCCCGGGTGGGGCACAGAATAAAGGCTGGAGGAAGGTAGGCGGCAGCCTGGCTCCTGAGGGTTAAGCCTGGCTGGTTTCTTTTCAAACTGCAGAGGAGAGACCTGCCCAGACCAGCGGGAAATCCTGCCCCCTGCTGCGGTTGGGCAGGGACGCCAGGCCTGGCTGGGCAGTTGCCTTGCTGGCCAGGCAGGGCTGCTGGGGGCAGGCACCACCAACAGCAGCCAGTGCTGGGAGCTTTATTTAATAAAACCCCTACTGTGTGCCAGGCCTGCTGTGCACCCTTGACCTGAAGGAATCGATGAGTCAGCTCTATAGGGGACGCTCTTATGCCCAAACTTGGGCTCAAGTCCAGAGAGGAGCTGGTGGCACTGGGATTTGACCGATGACTGTCCTGGGAATACCTTCATTCAAGGATGGGGCATCCGTTGAGTACCTACAGTGTGCCGGACTTCCGGGTGCCAGGCTGCTCACATGCACCATCTTACCGCGTCCTCCTCGTGACCTTTCAGAAGGGGGGGCTCTCACCTCAACGCCCAGATGGTGCAGGTCCCACTCTACCTTCTCAGCACCCCTTCCTCCCCACCGCCTAGTGAGGAAGGCCCGTGCCTAGACGTGATAAAGGCTGACACTTACGTGGTGCCTACTGAATGTCTTAACGGCACTGCAAACCAGGAGAACGAAACCACCGAGCCAGCAGTGAGGCTCGCAGTCTGGAGAGGTGGCCTTTGGGCTGCAGTAGGGACAAGGCGCCAGGGAGGAGGGAGCTGAGGGCCGGCAGGGATCTGGGAACAGGAGAGGTGAGGGAGGGAGCTGTGTGGGTGTCTGGAAGAAGTGTTTTTAAGCAGAGGGAAGGGCTGGGGTAAGGGTCTAGGTGGGCCTGTGCCTGGTGGGTCGGAGAAAGGGGGAGGGAGCCTTGAGACTGGAGAGGAGGGAGATGCAGACGGGGCCTGGGGGACCGCTGGGGACAGCTCTGTAGGGCTTTGCAGGCCATGCTGCTTTTCAGGGACTTGGGAGCCACGGAGGGAGCTTGGAGCAGGGGAGGGGTGTGACCTGACTTATCCCTGTGGCTGCCATGCTGGGCAGGGCGGGGGCCCAGGAGGGAACCAGGTGGTGCCCGCTGGGGAGAGGAGTCGAATTTTGAGGCTGTATTGTGAGGGGAAAGCGGATAGAATGTGCTGGTGAATGAGGTATCGGGGTGAGGACAGTCCCAGGTTTGGGGTGGGCCACTGATAGCCGGGGAGGACAGGATCGCTGCAGACAGGGCCGGGTAAGATTAGGGTGTGGAAACTAATTCCCAAAGTATCCTGTGAGGTGCGACGCTGTTTGGGATTCTGCTTCTCCAGTCTGGGGAGACGGAGGCCCAGAGAGCCAGGGCTGTGTGTGGTCAGCAGCTGTGCGGGATTTTGACCCCTGCTTGTATCTTCCTCATGACCTGCAGGGCCCTGGACACAGGCCCTGCTGTTGATTACTGGGTGAGGTGGTTAAGCTCCCTGAGTGGTGTTTGCATGGTCTGTAAAATGGGACAGCAGCAGTCCCATCACGCAGTTGTGAAAATACCATCACTCATCCCAGCGCCATTAAGGTGTTCATCCACTGCGCTGCTGAGGACCAGGGGCCAAGGGGGACTGTTCCTGTCTCCAGCCCCCTGAGCTGTGGCTGCCGTCACAGACCCGATGCCAGCATTGCAACTCTAGGACACGTGGGAGGTGTGGTGCCCACGGATATGGCCAGACCCACGGCCCGGGCCATGGAAGGCCTTGGCTTTGACCCCTTCCATCATAAGGTGACTTCTCCTCCTCCTGGCAGGACCAAGGGAAGCACGGACGCTGCTGGAGGGAGGAGAGGTTTGGGCTGAGGCTGTCCAGAGCCCATCCCTGCAGACCCCACAGGCCACCCTGAGCACGGAATGCTGCACTCCCATGCAGCTCGGGCAGCGGGCACATGGCTGGATCTCTGGTCTGGGCTGCTGGGTGCTAGGGCGCGGGCTGCTGGCCTTGGTTGCAGCCGGTTGGATGATTGCCTCGAGGGCAGCCCCCCGCCTCCGCCTTGGCGCTGGGCAGCTGGGGTCCTGGCCAGCTCCACCCCGTACCTCCTGGGTTAGAGTGCCGTGGGAGCATGGCCTGGGGTGAGTGGGTGTGACCCACCAGGGGCTCGAGGCTGCCCTGTCCACGTGTGGGTCCAGCCGTCACAGCTGCTCCTGCCCTGGCTGCAGGGCAAGACCCCAGTCCCCTGAGTGGCCACCCTGCCCCGTGGGAGCAGCAGGCCCAGAAGGCCCACTCTCACCCCAGCCTCCCTGCGCCCGGCCTGTCAGGAGTGGCCCCAGGGGCCAGTGTCCAGCTGCCCCTGCCTTGGAGGTGAGCCCCTCCCTGCGAGCCTTTCTTCTCAACGTCATAGTCCTCTCAACTGACCTTTCAACCTTCACCTGGACCTGCAGGGCGTGGCCTTGTGGGGCCACGAGGCTGTGCTGGAAACGTCCGTCCTGTGTCTGACGGGGAGCTCCTGAGAGCAGGGAGCGGGGCCGCGCCCACGGGCTCTAGCCGCCTGTGCGCAGCCTTGGGCTCAGGGCTGGCAAAGGGCGTCTGAGGGCAGTGCCACCGGAGGCCGAGGTGCGGCAGGTACCCGGGGCAGCTTCAGGCCCAAGGCCAGTCACACCTGGTTGGTGGCTGTCCCAGAGGTGGCTGCGGGCTGGGGTGGGGGCCGACGGGCACAGGATGCCTGTGTGTGTGTGATTGGGGGGGTGGCCACAGGCTCTGAGGCGCCCCCTGGCCCCTCCAGGGCGTGGACCCTCCTCGCCAGCCCACGGAGCTGGTCGTGCTGGGGCAGCGCCTGGCACAGTGCGGCAGCCCAGTGGCATCCTGGGCGTGTTTGGGCCTCGGGGGTGTGACCCCGTGCCTGCCAGGGCCAAGGGAGTGGCGTCCTTGGCCTCCGGCAGGGACATGCTGACTCGCAGGGTGGGACCACGGGGGGCAGGCTGAGGGGGCAGCTCAGGTCCCGGGGCCTCTCGGGGGTCATGGGAGGCGCGGCGGGAGTCCCCGGGGGGCTCCGAGGACTGAGTGAGGGGGGCGGAGAGAAGCCGGGACTCCGGGAGAGGCGGTAGGAGGTGTGGGTCTTGGTGAGGATAGTCTGGGCTGAGGTCTGAGGGAAGGGAGTCCATGAGGACAAGGGGGATGCTTCCTCTCTGAGAATGGCGGGGGGAGAGGGCCAGGCAGGGTGAGACCCCCAGGGAGGGGCTGGCACCTGGGGGAAAAGCGGTCAGGACACCTGAACAAGCGGAGACCTGGGCGGCGGGGGCACGTCCAAGTAGGCGTGTGGTGGATGCGGAACAGAGGCGGAGAAGGGTGACTGTTTATAAACATTTGGAATTTTATTTTAAAAAAAAAAAAAAAAATCACAACCATGAACATTGTTACAGTTAGAGGCCCTCTTGGTTCTCCACAATGATACTGAGCATGCTCACAAGGGGTTCCCATTGTTTAGTCTTAAACAACCATCTTTAAAATCAGGAAAAAAAAAAACTCAGCACACTACCATTTAACTTGTTTTAATGTTTCTTCACAAATGGTGAAAAATACTAAAGTACAGACAAGGAATAATCATAATGTTGTGGCCAACATTATAAATATGGAATTATAAATTTAAAACATTTTCTGGTTTAAAAAATAAATCTGGTAGTCAATGCAGCTCTGCGGGTCTCTGCGTCTAGTAGGGCCGGTCTCTGCGCTCCTGACGGTGCTCGCCTCTGCCCAGCAGAAGGGAAGGGGTGGTGGGTTACGACAGGGGTGGAGAGGAAGCCCGGCCCCAGCTCAGGGCGCCCTGGGACAGCCACCCGCCTCCCGCCCAGGGTGGTGAGACCCGTTCCGGGGGGAGGGGCCGCCGCCCGCCAAGCAGGCCCCCAGCTGGCTCACCCCCACGTACTTATCCATCTTTCCAGGTCCTCCTCGCCCGCCTCGCCGTCCTCCCATCTGTTCCATCAGTGGTCCAGGGGGCCCCCCAGGGCCACCTCGTCTTCCACCACCAAAGCCACCACGGTCCATGCCCCGGCCGCCGCGGAAGCCACCTCTGTCTCCACCACGGCCGCCTCTGAACATTCCACCGGGACCACCGCGGTCCATGAGGCCACCTCTTCCTCCCCGCATGCCTCCAGGGCCACCTCTGCCGCGGTCACCGCCTGAGGGGAGCGCGCAGGAGAGGACACTCAGTGCCAAGACGGAAGGCTGGGTGCAGAGCGCTTCCCTCACTGCACGCCGGGTCACAGTTCAGAACTGATGCTGGGGCTGCAGGTGACCCTTCGACAAAGGTTTGAAATGCTTGGGGGTCCACTTACACATTGATTTTCCCCCACCAAATATGAAGTACAGGACTGCACAATCCGCAGTCCGTGGAATCCGAGGGTGTGGAACCACAGACACGGAGGGAGGGCGGGTGGTGAAAATTAAGGGGCTTTTTTCTAACTGCACAGAGGGGTCAGTGCCCCTGTGCTGTTCAAAGGTCAAGTCAGCGCTGCGCCTGCTGAACCAACCTGACCCTGGCCCGCTGGTTACCAAGCCCACGGTGCTAACTGGAGGTTCAGTGCCAAGAAGCTGTGGGTACCTACCCGGGGGTGGGAAAGGTGGTGGGAGGAAGCCTTCAGGCTTCGGGGCCTTACACTGGTTGCACTCTGTTCTCCAGGCGAAGTTCTGGTTTCCACAGCCCCTGCATAATGATATCACCACAGAAATCACTCACTGAACAAGCCTGAGCAGAGACCACCACACACACCGAGGCTGGGTCCAACTCCACGCGGAGGATCTGACTACACACAGGGCCAGAGTCTGATCCGGCCAAGCGTCTGGACAAGCACGTGCAGAGGGGCCTGAGTCCAGTGGACTGTGTGACAGTCTCCCGAAGGCCCCACCCCACAGCAGGGTCAGGGGCAGGCTGCCCTCTGGACAAAAGGGCGCCCCGCAGGCCTCTCAGGGCTGGGCTGGGAGAAGTACATACGGGTTGGGGCACTGCCAGTCTCCAGCTCGGTGCTGGACATTTCCTCCTCCAGACGGGTTCCCCCGGGAACCGCGGGGCCCTCTTGGTGGGAAGCCTCCTCTGTCTCCTCCGCGGCCTCCTATGCGCCCCATGGGTCCTCCAGGACCTCCTGGGCCCCCTGGACCTGCAGTAAGGAAACAGCAAACCTCTTTGTAGCACCAGACTTGCTACAGAATGTGTGAATCACGAAGGGAATTGGATCACAGCGTCACTGGCCCCTTGCCCGGTCCTACTTCGCCAGAAGCCCAAGGGCACACCTCTGTGTCCCTGTGGTCTGTCCCTACAGCTGGAGGACAGGCCTCCTCACACATGTGAGGGACCAAAGCAGGATAAACAAATGGCAGCCCAAGGGCTGACCCCCCAGAGCATGGTTCCCAAGGCTCTCAGCCTCCCTGACCAATCAACCCCTCCTCCTCTTTTGCTGTCAGTACTCAATACTAGTATTGACACACCTTTTCAGTATCCCTAAGGGGCCTGCCTTCACTCTAGAAACACAAGGGTACCGAGAACATTCAGAGCAGCAGAGTGGAGCCCGAGAGCACCCGGTACATACCTCCTCGGAGCGGCGGCGGCATCCCCCTGCCCTCGCGCGGCGGCATGCCGCCTCGCATGCTGTTCATGGGCGGCTTCTTCCGAGCGAGAGAGACTTTAAGTTTGCTCCCTTGGAAGTCTTTCCCTAGAAAGAGATAGAACATTCATTACTCCCAGTGTCCAACTCATACGCCCCCTGAGGGGATCAGGTAAGGTTACACGACTCCTTTTTCACCAACTGCACCCCATTATAACACTCAACCATTCCCACTGCATCAGTGTCTTCCCACAATCTTCCCTAAGATTTTTACAGGCGAGGCCAGAAGAGCCTTAACAGGGTGAGAAGTAGAGCAGGAAGTGGCCGAGAGGAGACAGATCTTGCTGACACTTTCAAATTGGTTTTGTGTGAACTGAAATTCTAGGATCAACGCCAAAGTCATTACATATATAAAACCACAAATGTGTGTAGCTGAGGGGTCTGTGGGGTTTTCTGCACCTCTGACGTCTGTTCTTAGAGAAGCAAGGGGATCTGAGAACAACCGAAGATAAGGGCTCTCTTAACCCCAGGTGAGCACCTGGCGCTCGTGTGACTGAGGGAAGCAGGGCAAGCCGCTTCCCGGACGCCCCCAGCGCTCCTCCCGGAGCAGAGAGAGGGTCTCCTTGCTCTTCTGACTCTCAAGTCCTCCTTCCTGCACACCCTACAGCTACACAGAGGGACAGCCCATCTGTCCCTGGTCCCTAGAACCACATTAAGAGAAAACCATTCCAACAGAAGGACACACTCAAGCGCGAGACCCTCGCCCCGCCACACTTGCTCCCAGACCCTCCGTGTGCCCCGAGGCGGCAGAGCCAGGAGGGCCGGGCGCACCCCGCGGACCCAGGGCTCCTACCGTCAAACCACTCAACAGCAGTTTTGGCGGTTGGAGGGTCTTCATAAGACACTGTAGCATCGCCTTTGGGCTTTCCCGTTTCCTTGTCCAAGTAAATATGGATCATGGGTTGTCCAGTCCTCTTGTTCATCTAGGCATAAAATAGCATAATTAAGCTATGACCAGAAATACTAGTTCAGAGGAATGGCGGAATTATTGGTGACTTATTTTCAAAGTAGCTACCACAACTATGTACACGTAAATGACTTTTTCTTCTTACATGTTTTATCATAAAACCAAAATACGCCCAAAGTTCTAAACTGGGTCTCATTTGTACCCCAGCCTCCTCTTCCTATGGCCTACACCTGCCCCAACGCCCTAACTAAGGGCCATATCACAGGCACCCAGTGAGCAGCCACCTCCTAGGATGCAGTCAGGCCATCCATAAGACACACTGCACATAAAGTGAAATTGTCCTTCGATCGTTCAATACAGTACACAGGGCTGTGAGTGTGCTAAAAGTAAAAGGACTTGACCACCTCAAGCTCAATCACAGCCAGTTTTCCCTCCAGAGACAGAACAGGACTAGCTTCCCAGCTCAAAACCAGATGCAAATAGCTTGAGTTCAGGAGCCACACTACACGATATATGGAATATGGCTTCGTGTATTTTTTCCATTACACGTGCATATGATCAAACTCTAAGATACACACATTTATGTATCTAGTGATACGTGAAAATATATATAGAGCTTAAGTAACTTACATACATGGACTGATACCTATGTTTTTATAAAGGGCATATAGAGACAAAGGAAATGTGACAAAATAGTGGTATGAATAATGGGTTATATAATTTTAAAATCTTTTAATTTTACAAACTTGATAGTAAACACTACTTACTTAACTAGGAATAAATCCTAATACCCAAATATACAATATACTATATAATCCACAAGTAGGAAGTTTATGATTTTAAGATTTATTAAAAGTAACTTTTTTTATATAGATGGATCAGAGAAAGTCATTCCAAAACTGCCCATTAACAAAAAAAAAATCTGCAAAACTTTTAAGATGGGCTTTCCCAAAGACCTAATAAATACACAAATACAATGCTAATGGAGGGTGGGAGGAAAGCACTCTATCATAGAAAACATCCTATTTGTGTGTGTGTGGTTTTTGGCTGCACCACAAGGCACCTAGGATCTCAGTTCCTCGACCGGGGATGGCGCCTCTCCCCCCTCCGCATAGAAGCATGGAGTCCCTGACCACTCGACCACCAGGAAGTCCCCCAACTGGGGTTTTTAAGGAACTTCCTAAATTGGTTCTAAAATGTATAGATAGAAGAGCAAGAAGTAAAAAGAATGAAACAAGAATCTGCCTTACTAGAGATTGAGATTTAGCACAGAGTAATTAGCAGCGCTGCTAGCATAGGATCACATAATTAACGAAAAGTATACATGGAGCCAAGAAACAGACCCAGGTACAGACGGTACTTTCTATGTGACAGCACCACATACCACCAGGGAAAAGGTAGACCTTTCAAAAGATGTGGAAAAAAGGTTTTGCAGATTAAAAAAACATAAGGACATAACCCAGTAAGGTAATGACTGAAAACATTAAGAATCCCTATTCACCGAAAGAAAACGAGCGAAGTGTGAGCCTCAGGGAACCCCTGGGGGTACGGTCAGAGCCCTGCTTTCACTGCCAGGGCATGGCTTCAGCCCCCGGCTGGGGAAGAGGATCCTGCAAGCAGAGTGGTACCATCTCCCACCCGCCCTTTCAAAACCGAGCCACAAACTGGAAGACTTGGATTTGCAACAAAGACAAAGATCAGCATTCAGACAACATAAAGAACCACGTATAAATCAACAAATGACAGACAACCCAATGAAAAGTGCGTATGAGACACAAACAGGCATTTCAAAGAAGACAGGAGGCCATTATAACATTATTAACCATCAAGGAAAAGCAAACTACATTTCCATTTTCTTCTACCAGATTACTGAAAGTTTAAAAAAACAAACACGTGATTCCTGATGAGGCTGTGGTGGATGTGTGGTGAAAGGTCTACACTGGTCAGCCAGATGGGTTACTTTGAGGTTAAACACTGTACACACCTAAGAACCAGCAGTTCTACACCTGGGTATAGTCAGTTCTCATTATTCATGGATTCAAATATTTGTAACTCCAAAATCAACACTTGTGGCACTTTCTGTGGTTATTTGTGGCAACGAACATAAGGTGAAAGACGTGTGGCCAGATGCACATGTTTCCAGTGGAGGAAGACGATGCTCTTTCCTCCCGTTCTAGCTTTCCTGGAGACGACCAGAGGCCAGAAACTGGGAGGTCGGGGGCAGTGTTCTGTAACGAGTTTTGGCTGTGGGACTAGTTGGACAAATCTGAATACCAATGCAGGCAAGTCACACTTCTGAACCTTTTCCTTTGTAAAACGAGTAGGAGTTATCAGGATGAACTGTTCTCAGAATTCGTGATTATAATCTACATGAGATGTGTGTACACACTTCTGGGGCAGTGGCTCGGCATTCGCTGAGAATCCAGTGTCTGTAGTGACTATAGAACTTAGCGCGACGAGTAACAAGAATCAACTATGTACACACCAGAGAAACTAGCGCCACCAGGAAACATGTGCAAGGATGTTCGCTGGAGTGTGGCTTATATACTGAACAGACAGCCTGTGTGTTAACAGAATGGACGAATAACTTGTGATGTATTTATGGTAAAAATACAGGATGCCCAGACTTTGAGATTTTGACCTAGGGACCCTCCTCAACCCTTCTCAAAATTCCAGTTTCTCTTAGTTTTCCTCATCTTTGGTAACCATCACAGTAGTCAAACCAAACTTTCTAGCCACTCCAAGCTTCTTCAAGCTTACCAGGCAAGCTCCTGTCTCACTATTCCCTCTGTTATTCTGAAATTATTCCCCACTTGGAGTGGCTCTGTTCCTCATTTTATCCCTTTCCTATCTTCCTTGAGAATCATGATCACTGAACACAGCACAACTATATTCCTCTTTACAACATGTTCCACGCTATACGTAAACTTTAAGGGTTCTTATCTGTTTGTTCCCAGTGTATGTCCAGAATGGTGTTGCCTTGTTACAGTAGTGTTTTAATATTCTTCAAAATTATGTGAAACAAAATATTATTGAGGTACATCTATAAAGAAAGGGGAGGATAAAATTCAGGATTCGCGTGGGGAGAAGGGACAAAACTAGGAAAGGAAGACACACACCAGGCACCTCCAAGGAACTCATAAAGCCCTACTGCCTGTGCTGGGGTATGGACACATGTTATTTTAAAAACATTATAGTCTGTATTTCCTCGCCCCAAAAAGTTCCTGTAAATATTCTTACAATTAACTTGATAATTATAAAAGTGACCCTGAGTTATCAAATATGCTTAAACCATGTTTAGGATTTCTTTTCTGTAGAACAGTATTTTTTGCTTTCTGCTTTTTGTATTTTAAGGAGCAAACCACATATGGACAGTCCAGAAGGAAAAATCAAGCCACTTCAGAAACTCTCCAAGTCAGTTCTCTTCAAAATGCCCTGTGGTTACAAGATCTGCCAGCACACAGGATCATGCTCTTACTCACCTTAACAACTCCACACTGCTTAAAGAAGTCTACCAGATCATCGAGAGTCACACTGTCATTGAGTCCTTGCACGTAAATTGCACTGTTGTCAGAGTCTTCGTCTGGATCTACAGGTGGGCCTTCCAGAGAAAAGGAGAGGCAGTTACTGTCACGTATCCATGGGGGCTGATTAACCAATGGTCACTACTGCCTGCTAGCATTCATCACAAAGCCAAGAGAACTATCAACCTTACTAACAAGAATGAGACAGAACTTTTGGTGTCTTTTTGTTTACTCATGATAAAGGAAGCCCCAAACTGCTCTTGACAGCAAGAGTATTCCACTCATCTACCTGGCTGCTGAACTCCAACACACACACTTGCTTCTGGGCCATTCAATTACAATGCACATCATAACTCCAGGAATTCAAAATTACCTAAATCAAGATCTGGTCCTTCATCCATGGGTCCTGCCAACCAGGAAAGATCATACAAAATATTATTAGTGCACGTCTTGCAAGCTACAAACCTTACAAACACACATAGCTACCTACTATACCACCATTTGATGGGGCTTCATTAAATTCAAAACGACCCGCACTGCTAGAATGGAGCAGTGCCCCTTTAACATATGTGACAGGTTTGCTAGGGTTTGCTTTTCCTTCGCTCAGAGTTTGCTTTTAAACCATTAACCAAATACACTCTCAGTGCTTACGTGCCAAATTAGTGTTAAATTTAAGTCAAATTTTTTTTCCTCCAAATAAACCAAATTTTAAAAATGTGCTCTCCCCCATATTACAGAAGCAGTTGCTCAATACTCCAAGTCACCCTTTGTTTCGTAACCGTAGGTTAACCTTATTACCCCTAAGACAGTGCCGGCAGTACCCATTAGTCTCTTTTGTAGAGATCATTTTTAAACCACTTATCAAACTAATAAAAAATTATAGTTTTCTAAAAACTGACTGTATTTTTTTTTTAAACACTATCCATGGTAATACTCAAAAACTTACCACCAGGCTTATTGAAGCCACCTCGCTCTCCAGCGCTGCTGGGGGGATAAACGAAGAAATGAAGGCCTTTCCCTTTAAAAGCCAGTACCGCTCTGAGCCTTGGGGGGGCTCGTGGGGAAGAAGGGCACTGGCTAAACACATCTCCAAACAATGCATCTCTCTCATCTTGTCACTATGCCTTTCTTCAGGGCAGCTTGCTCAAATTTCCTTTATATACAACCTTGCTTGTCTGATTGTACACACCAGTGTGGTTGATTCCTTTCATTTCGGGGGCTGGTATTAATAGTGCAATACTTGGCAAATTGGGGGAAAAATACATCCCAAACACCCACCCCATCAGTTGAAAAACAGGGAGAGCTTGTGTGGAAAGGAGTAGCAAGCCAGGTAACTGCTGTGATGAATTTTTTCATGTTCATAAAGGTGCACCCTCAACCTCTCCCAGGGGAGAGCCAAGTGAGGCCCTGGGCTTCTTAACAATCACAGTTTATAGAAAGCAGGAGACACCAGAGTAGGGCCTATGACACACACCAGAGGACGCATCCAGCCGATCTTCAGCATGAAGCCATACATTTCAGGGTGCTAACGGGTTTAACAATCGCTGTGAAAGGAGAATTTACAACAAATGCCAAAGCTCCACAGACTGGGGGTGCAACTTTATAGACATATCAATTGAGATTAATGACAATGGCAGTATAAAATCACTGCCTTATGTATTTTCAAAGGGGAAGAATAAGAATTGGGCCTTTTAGGTTTTTTTCTTAAATAAAAGGCAGCTCCTCAGTGGGAGGCCTTGAGCTTTTCTAACCAGTATTGCACCTTTAATACCTGAATATACAATTTCAAGCTGTTGCATGCAGCTTTGCTTCCTTTTTAAAAGTACACACCATAAAATGTTCTCTCTCTTTAAACACAAAAGTTTACACTTTAATGTTACACAATTCTAGAGTATTATACCTCCTCTGGTTCATTACCAAACAACAAGTATGCAGTTACCAAAGTTACAGAAGGATTCCATTTATACAATGAATACATTTTGTTAAAAATATTCTATGTATATTTTTCCTCTCCATATGGACACCGTGTCTAGTCCCACTTTTCATTATGCTGCCGGCTGAGTACTGAGTACGGGTACTTTTTAAGTATTGAAGTGTATACAAGGCTCTCACTTTGTAACCTGTAGCATATAAATGCGACAAAGCATGTTAAAAAGTTTCCACGTTTAACAGCCAATGAAAATATCAAAATACTGAGGCAATGAAAAAGGGCATGTTAACAACATTGAGTGCCTTACCTGCAGAAGACACTGAAAACCATCACCACACCACAATAAAGAAAAGAGGGGAGGGGGAAGGCTCTTGTATTGTCCCCAGAGGGTCCAACAGACTGCATCCCAGTCTGTTGAAAAGCCTGTGGGGAAAGCCACGATGTTTTCTATGGCTTCAGCAGAGACTTCTCATTGAGAAAGAGGGAACACCCTCTACTAGCAAAATCTAGTAAAATTAGTAGAATTATTACTTCCGGAGAATTAAAATGAATAAACTTAAAATTGGTTTTGCAATCGAAAAATACTAAGGAGTCTAGATGATTGGAGACGTGATGATAGTGATTTCAAGTGTCTACATCTATTTAAAACATCTGTAAAGAAGTGAAACCTTTATAATGGAATGACATTCTCCAAATCAGAAGACTGACTCTACTTTATACCAAATTACTCATAAATTTTTGCATCTTATAAAATGACTTTCTTCCAATAAAGATTTCACTGAAGGCTTAAGTTATGCAGAATATGCAAAACAGTATTTTAAACCAGTATTGTTCAGCAGTAAACAGATTTGTTAATATAAAATCTAAAAATCAATTGTATATTTAATCTTGAAGTACACTTCTAAAGAAATTCTGTTCAGTTTTTCCTTGAACCAATGGTGGCACCAAATCCAATTTATACTTATACCAACATTCTGCATAACTTTTTTTTTTTTTTTTACTAGTTTATACAGGGACAGAACACACACAGAGCTAAGCCTTCTGGATTATGTTAACCAACATTTCACCTCACCTTCATCAAAGTAGAGACACCAGAAAGGGAAAAGGATGTGGGAGGAGGGAGGGGAGGGTGGGGTAGCAGGTTCATGTTACTCTTCTAAACAAAGTTTTCTAAACCAGGTTGTGCCATCCATCAAAATGGTCAAACCGATTTAGACTTCTCAGAATCTCCACTGGGGAGAGTGATTCTACAACTGTATACATTACTCTGCACAAAGCTACTAGACTTCTCTGTATACCAGGTGCGCCTCAGGCCACAGTTCAAGGGTTATGGGACCAAGACCTTCATCATTTATGTTCAGTAGTTCCAAGTATAAACAGAAGTTGGGGACAAACATTGTGGAAAACAGCTGCATTCCTTTTCTGCAGTATATACACCAGGTATTTCAAGACAATCATTCAGAAGCAATTAGTCAAAAACCTAGGGTTGTTAGAAGGGTTGTGTGTGTTCCATCCCAAATCTATTACCCAGGAGGCTTTTGGCCTCTGGAAACCATGAAGGGAACTGAAAGCTCTAGTTTCAAAACCATTCTTTGTTCTCCCCAACCCAACCAAGTAGATTGGCATTTAAAAAAGCAAACTGCCTCTATAGATATGCCACAGAGATGACATTTCCATGTTTGCAAGATGGCTTGGGCTCATCAGACTATCCATGGAAATGCAGAAATAAATTTCCTATGTCTTTCAGTCCCTTCTTTCCATTGAAAATCCTATGGATGAAACAAAATTAGGTAAAAGGAGAAAAGGTTTGCTCTTACCCCATTCCACCGCGTCCTCCTCCCCGCCCACCTCTGCTCATGCCTCCACGATCAAATCCCCCTCTTCCCCTGCCCCGGTTATCAGGGCCACTCATGCTCCGGTTCTCTCCTGGTCCGGAAAATCCTCCAGACTCCTGCCCATAAACACCCATGCTACTGGGGTGGTCCTGTCGGAATGAACCTGAGGAAAGAGTCACATCTGTAAGCCATGGATCAGCATTCACACCACTGCTGTTGTACTTTCTCCTGGAATCACAGAATTCTCAAGTGCAAGGCACTAACCGAGGTACCATCTTCTTTACATCTGATTAAGTAGCCCTATCAGTAAGTTTTTTTATCAAGTTCAACAAAAAAGGCTGCAGTAATCTCATATTATAGTCTGCCTAGGAAAAAACCATTCTCAAACAAAAACAGGACTCTGACCAACAGTTCACAGGGTTCTGTATCCCAAGATGCCTTAAAAAACTGTTCTTTAAACCACAAACAAAAATGGAGTCAGGTTTCTTGGGGGTTGCTAAGGGGTAGTCTCCATCAAGAAGCACTACTCATTGTCATAATGAGACGTACTCATGGATGCAATTTAAATTAAAAGACAACAATCCAGGCAAAGATCAAATTGTGAAAATAATTTTTTGAATTTTTGGTTACTTTTCCACATAAATAAACTGTAAGCATTCCACAAAAATTGTCTTACGAATGTAAACAAAAAAAAACCAAAATCAAAATACAGTATCTTTTTAACTATCAAAACTGCAGGAGTCTTCAATAGCTACCTGCTCACGCTCTCTTAATGAGCTGGGGTGGGCAGGCCATGAGAAAAGCTGGCTTCACTCACTGCATATAACCTCCCCAGAGAGCAGGGCTGGCAGTCTGAAACTTTTTCTCTGGTCAGTTACAAACTCTCTTTTCTCCTAAGGCATACTAACAACAATTAAACTGGAGAAAAGCCAGGATTATTAGCCAGGATATGATACCCTCAAGATGCATCCTGGAGTTCAAAAGCGCACAGTGGTAAAGAGTGCATCCCCGTTTCAGAAACCCCAAACACAACCATTCTTATTTGGGTTTCTCTCTTAGCAACTCACTCTGCTGCCCGTAGCTGCTGCTCTGCTGGCTGTACTGACTTGGAGCCTGGCTGTAGGACCCGGTCTGGGGGGGGTAACTGGTGGGCGGCTGCTGCCCATAGCTGCTCTGCTGGCCGTAGCCACTCTGCTGCCCGTAGCTGCTCGGCTGCCCATAGGTGTTCTGCTGGGAGTAACTGCTCTGATCGTAACTAGTCGGCTGTGTAGAGGAATAGCTGAGAAAAAACAAAACAAAACAAAACAGCTCGTTAGGAGAGGCTTGTTATTTTAGGTCCCCTAAATATAAGCGACATTCCCAGCATGTGACATAGAAACCCTTAAAAATGCAGTTACTCTTTACATATTAACATGCTGAACTTCAAATGAGCAAAGTATTTTTGTATTTAGAATCAAGTTCTGAATAGGAGGGGGTATTATACAAACACACACACACAAAACGAACCCATCTATAAAATGTACAACCTTAATTAAGAGTTTCCCCCTTTACCACCCCCACCTTTATTAAAACAGGGCTTCCCAGGTGGTGCAGTAGTGGAGGGTTAGGAGGCTCCACCTGCCAATACAGGAGACACAGGTTCAATTCCTGGGTCAGGAGGATCCCCTGCAGAAGAAATGGCAATCCACTAGCACTCTTGCCTGGGAAATCCTACGGACAGAGGAGTCTGGCAGGCTGCAGTCCACGGGGTCACAAAGAGTCGGACACAACTGAGCACACACACGCAGGCACACGTGCTCATTAGAACAATAGTTACTCTCAACCAAACTCGAGGCATGTTTGGGAGCCTAGGTGCTTCCTGTATTGAAGGAAGACTGTGCTCCCAGGGAAGGATGACCCAGGAAAAGGCACTGAGAAGAAAAGTGAGGCAGCTAAGTATGGTATCCAGTTCCAAGGCTGCCTACAATAATTCTCTTGAGTGAAGACTTGTTTTCTGAAGGTACAAGGCCACTTGATGTGTGTTTGTGTGGCCACTTTTCAAGTTGCTTTAGTGTATAGTTCTAAAACTTCCAGACATGCCTGATCGTCTATGAATCTGGACATTAATAAGGAAAAGCTGGACAAGGAAACATGAAAATCAAGACACTATATGAAAAATGAGTTATCAGACTGATATTCACCTTCATATACGTCAACTAAAGGGCAGGAAAACTAACCAAAGATACTTTTAAACAGAAATAAAGCTTGAAATAGTATGAACCATGATAATGAAAAACAAGACAACACATAGTACAATTTTAATTCTAACTACAATAATTTTAAGTATCTGCACCTCCCTCACCACAGCTGTAAAACGTTAGTCGCTCAGTCGTGTCCGACTCTCTACAACCCCATGGACTGTAGCCCACCAGGCTCCTCTGTCCATGGGATTCTCCAGGCAAGAATACTGAAGTAGGTTGCCATTCCCTTCTCCAGGGGATCTTTCAGACCCAGAGATCAAACCTGGGTCTCCTGCACTGCAGGCATATTTTTTACCGTTTGAGCCACCACAGAAGCCCCTGGAAAGCTGTAAGGACTCAAAAGCCTCTCTTCACACCAAGTGCACCTATTCAACTTGCCAGATGAAGTGCTTTCAACATGACAGGTGTGGGTGGGCCCTTGGGAGGAACTGCTCAAACCCTGTGCACTTCTGCTCCAAGCTGTACAGAGACACTTACCAGTCAGTTGTGCTTGCTTATACATAAGCCAATGAAATGAATACAAAAAGGGGAAATGTTAATTCCATCAAAACCAAGTTAACACTTGAGGACAGAATTCAGACAGTTAATTTGAAAACTTGCATCAAAAAAATAAACCTGAGACAACTTGTGGTTCTTCCTCTACTTTAAAGAAACCAAAACTGGACACTGTAGTTGCTGGTGTGGCTAATTAAGACAAAATGCAGAACAATAAACTCTTAAGTCAAAAACAAAAGCCTTGGCTTCAGACTGGTGCAAGAATGGACCTTTAAGTTAAACATAGTATGATTAAGGTAAACTTTCTTTTTGAAAAAACAATGCCCTGCAACTTGACCCATCTCAACTGCACCTGGAAAATGTGACTTCCATGGTTCTGTTTATCTGCTTTCATGCCACTGTTTCTTATCTGAATAAATTAAAAAAAAAAAAAAAAGTGGCAAAAATGTACTGATATTTAGAAGTGTTTTTGACTGAGGTTTTAATGTAGAATATATGGTCAGGCTTATCCCTGGGAGAGTCAGGTAACACAGTTCACCTGAGGAAGCAAAAGCAAGCTGGACAACAGCCTGAAAAAAACCTGCTGTGTTACCCCACTAGCTCATTGGCCACAAGAACAAGCAAGAGGAGACTGACCTGGTAGGAGGGTAGGACGGTGGTGCCGAGACTGGCTGCATGGGGTAGCTCCCAGGTACCTGGGGATAACTGTAGTTACTCTGTCCATATCCTAGGCTGGGCTGGTTGTAACCCCCTGTGCTAGATTGAGGTTGACTAGTCTCAGCGGGTTTGTTACCATCCTGCGGTCTAAAAGGAGAAATAAAAAAGTGAGACTTCTTTTCTCTCAACACCAAACTCTTGAGTAAGAACTCAATCTACGAGCAATAAGCAATGTTAGGATTGAGCCTGGAAATAATAAGTAGAGTTGCAAAGTGAACTCCATCAAAACCCAATGTTGGTCCAATGGTCTCTGCTGGAAGAGAACACTAAAGATGGAAGAGTCTTAATCACATCCACGGAAGAGACATCAACACGCTCCTTTCCATTCATGTCATCAGCTATAGAAGCAATTATAATACTCTGTGCTGCCCATTTAACAGACCTGGGATGGGAGGTGGTTTGTTCAGGAAGAAAATGCCTTTTCTCAACAAGGACTATTAAAGAGAAACAAGAAACTTTAACAATAATGCAAATTCTGGGTTAAAGTAACATTTACGTAAGTCTATGGCATCCTCTCATGCTCAAGGTGAACTGGGAAATACCCTTGTGAAGTGATGAAAACCAATCTTAATCCCAAGGGGGAAAAAACCAAAGAGGTTTCTATTACCGCTTAACCCCAAAGTCTGTAACAGGGCTGTAGCTGAGTTGAATGCACGCTATGTTAAGCAAAGCCCAAGAATCAGCAGGCAGACCAGGGAGGATGTAGAAGTACTGCTTTCTCCAAAGAGCTGCTCAACAGTTCACAAGCTCCCTCTCTCTGAGGGAAAAGTGAGTAGCTACCACTGATCAGGAGACAGATTACTGTTATAAAGTGTGAGGGATTGAAAAATTAAGAAACCAAAAAAGATGACTTATTCAAAGACTAACATATACCTGCCCCCACCCCCCCGCCCACCATGGATTGGATACACTGTTGCAATGGAGCATCAAATGGGACCTCAAACATCTGAGAACATTCTAAGTCAACTGAATTGGGACCCTAGAGGAACCTGCTTAACACTAACCACTGATGACTGTCTAAAAGATGTAAACTATTCAGTAGCTCTGATTACTCACTGTGCATTTTATATGTACTCTCATGAGTGTCTGCCAGAGCTAATTTCTTACCTCTACAGCAGACAAAAAGTCTAGGTTACAAGTTGATCTCGTGTTTACTCCCTAAAGTCTTCTTTCAAACTAGAATTCAATGTTCCTTCAAGACTGTATGCAGAAGCCACCTAAGTGCACTGTCTAAAGCAAAGACCTGAAATCTTCTGTTAAGTAATAATTAATATTGTTTACTTGCTTACCAGTCATGGAGTATGAACTGTTTGCCCAAATATTCACCCTACAGCAAGGCACCCAGTTAAGAATTCATACTTGCCTATGGTACTTAGATTACCAAGCCAGTACACAATACAGAAAATCACAGAAATAAAGCAAAAACAAAAACAAAAAACAAAAAAAAAACAAAAGAGAGAGAGAAAAAAGAAAATCATATCACCAATGTCTGACTTCTGGATATGGATATAGTCTTTACTGACAACTGAATCATGTGACTGTTCCTTGAAATACATAATTCTACGACCGACCCACCCCCAACTGAGAACTACAGGGTTTTTCCCAAAGAGAGAGTTATTACCCATTTACAGGGTCAATAAAACCAAAGGTAAAAGCATCAAACTGTAAGTCCATCAGTTGTTCTGTTGTGAGGAAACTACACTCTATTTTCATCTGTGTTTAGCAAAGTAAATATAATATATCCTTGTATCAACATGCCCATTCTACTGAAACCAAACCACCTACTCAGTGACATTCCTTATTCTGGCCCCTGGATGGCACCACTTATCTACTTAATGATGAGTAACATTCCTGGTGTGACTGTACTGGGTGAAGAACAGTTAACACCCAAGTAGATCTGAGTAAGCTTTAGAAAGGAACCAAGTCAAGGATGCTCTGAAGTGGGCAGGTATGCTCTCTTTCCTGAAAGCCCAAGGCTGCAGCATTAGAAGCAGGGGAGGGGGCCTTACCTCGCAGGCGCAGTGGCTGCCGGCTGCTGTCCGTAAGCTGGGTAAGCAGGCTGAGTGCCGTACGCAGACTGAGCTGCGTAGGAGGCCTGGGTGGTAGTGACCGTAGCAGTGGTGGTGTCGTAAGCACCGGTGCCGTACCCCTGGACAGGCTGACTGTACGCCTGGGGGGCAGCTGGGGTAGAATATCCTAGAACAAAGGAGAGCTCCGTCAGATTTCTGGCTCCTCAGAGATGTGCCTGAACACTCATTAATAGAACAAATTATAAATCACTTTCAAGCATTATAATATTTGGCCCCTTTAAATAATCTCCCCTTCCGTAAAAGTAGCAACAAACCAATATTTAATGCCTAAGTTCTCTGAAAACACTCAGTTTTCAGCAAAGCACTGTCTCTTTTGCTCTAAACCATACCAAACAGAAACGAAGAGAGTAGGCCACAGAAAATGCTCATACAGAAAAAAGGGCTCCCTTTACCCCCACCTTGAAGGGATTCAATAGGGGACATGAATTCTACACTGGCTTTGCAAACAGGCCTTCTTTAACACGTCTTTCAACTAACTACTTAAGTATACCCCAAATCTCTACAAACAGGAATAAAATGCCCCAGAAAGGGAGGTAAAAGACACAGTATGTTAAAGTAGCTGCAAAATAAGGATCCAGGTACAACTTGAGCATTAAAACCTATCCTTTGGAATTATTTGCTTTCAGCTCCAAGCATCATATGCAATTCAAGTTTAAGGAAACTGGAAATTGTGGAGAAGATGTGTTTAATTTTCAGTGAGATATTAACAACTGATTAAACACTCTTTAAGAACCACTGATTTTGCTTCAGGTAACAAACTACTAAGAAAATGTCAGTTACCAGCATTACATTAGTAATAAAGACATACTACAAATTATATTTGCTTACGTATGTATAACCAATAAAGGTTTCCCTCTTTAACTTTTTTGATAAATTATCTTAAACTTAATACTCCCAAAATACACACTGAAAGTTAATGTATAGTAGTCATCAAGTTATCCACCCTATTTCTCTCTTATTTACCTACCATGAGCAAATGAGTATTTCTCCTGCTAAGCAATACTGGAGGTGGACTTTGTAGCCCCCCTGCTATTTACCTAACCAAGTGTCACACACCTGTCCCTGTGGGTGTGCAAAGACCAAGCGAGGGTCTCTCCCTAGTTCCTGCCTTTGCCACACCAGATGGGATCCACACCCTTTCTCTCCCTTTCTGCCACACCATGCAGTTTGCAGGATCCTGAGTTCCCCAACCAGAGAGGGAACCCAAGCCCTGGGAGTGAAAGCCCCGAGTCCTAACCACTGGACCACCAGGGAATTCCTGGGGTCCATGCCCTTCCATCTGGAATTTGGGCTTGGAACATGACAACCCCCGAACCTGCAGTTCCTAACTTGAGTCCCTTTCCTAGAAGAGGTGTCATAACCTTTCCTGGTGCTTGGCTTTCCTTCTTCCTATTCAACAAGCAGTCAGAGTCAAGTCTACTAGTCAGCATTTATGTCCACCAAAGAAAAATCCAAATCTCAGTAAAGCAAAAAAAGTTTCAGTACTCATAACAAACTTCAGTTAGAACAGTGTCCTCACTCTACACAGAACTTACTAGCCAAAAAAAAAAAAAAAAAAAAATCAACTTCCCTCTGTGCAATGTAAAATGTCACCAATCTGTAGCACAGAATACTTTCTTCTCCACTTCAAACATTTCAGGGCAATTCTGAAATTAATTATACACAAAAACAGTAACTGCCTTCTCAAATACGTTGGGTTGAAATGTATATGAAAGCGCACTTCACAACACAGGAGTCCCAAGCACTGGAAGTTTTTTCAGTTGGCATGTTATTCATCTAAACTGTTTATTTAAAAGTTCTTTGCAGAATCCTAATGTCAACCATATAAAGCACTCATTTATTTAAATTTAACTGGAATCTAATTCCACCTACCCTATTACTCCTACACAGATTTTTCCCCTCTCCATGACAAGCCATTTATAAGATTTGTAAGGACAACAATTAAAAAACAACAAAAAACTGATAAGGGCAATAACTCATGTCATAAAAACATCCAGCAACAGATCCTTGTAGTGCTGAAAATTACAGTAATAGACACCTGATTAATAATCTTTTAATTAATCTGTAATACCCACACAAGCAGCCAAGCAAAATGAGCAAAAATTAATAGAACAAAATGACAATAAAAATGACCAATATAAAAAAGACAACATATTTATTTACCAGGTGGTGATGAATTTAAGAAAAAAGAGAGTAAAAAAATCACACAAACCACCAGAATTTTTGTTCAACAATACAATCTAAAGTCTAATATTTCCATTCCAGTTAATAAGCTGAGATTTCTATAGGCCCTCCTCTAGAAAAGAGTCTTTTTACATACATTCCTTCCAGTAACCATCCAGTGACTTTTATACGTGAAGGCAGAATGAGGTAACGGGAAAGCACTCAGTGTACTTGAACATACCTACTACTCCTGGGGTCCTATTTGGTTTGGCTCAGCCTCAATTTGCTCACCAGGTTTAATTTTAGTTCCTACACTCCAAAAGTTGATGGGAGAATTAGGGGAGATGTGAAAGGTCTTCTATAAACTACAAAGTGAATACATAGCTCTACAGAACCTAGAAACTGTATTTCCTACAAATGACTTGATCATGTTCTTATAAAATGATTCAGAGACTCCAAAGGCTGCATTATTTAACTTCAAATGACACTCGCTTTTAAAATGAGTTAAAGGTAGTTAAAAACATCTAGATGTGAAAAATCAGTCTTGGGGATGTAAAGTGCAGTATAGTGACCATAGCTGACAATACTGTATTGTATACTTAAAAGTTGTGGAGAGAAGATCTTAAAAGTTCTCATCAAAAGGATGATGTGTGGGGGGGAAGGGGGGGCGGTGGGGAGGATGTGTGGTAATTCACGCTAACTAGACTGGTGGTGATCAATTCACAATTCTCACAAACACTGAGTCATTTTGTTGTACACTGGAAACTAACGTCATACATGTCAATTACATCTCATTAAAAACGTAATAGCTTGAATATGTAAAGTTCATCTCACAACTTCAAAATTCTGTGTTAAAAATACAAACGGCAAAATTTCAGTTCCAGCTTTTTCTACAGCTGCCAACTAACACCCACAGAAAGTTTAAACGCTTCCCATCCTATTCAATGATATGCATTAGGTAGATTAGGAAATACTTCCCATCGAATCCACGACATGGTCACACAATGAAATAAACTGTAGGTGAGTTTCTCCCTACCAGTTCTGGTAGATCATATGTAACTTGGGGACTGGAGATAGTTTGAAAAGTAATATTCTCTTACAATAATAATGACAGGAGTGGGTGGGTGGGGAAAAGGTAGGGATCCTGAAATGTTACACAGTATTAAACATAAAAAAGTTATTGTACAATTTTCACACACTCCACTTTCAACCCCAGTATTAGGATATAATTTATTCTAATTCTTAAAATAGTTCATTTTTTATTTTTTGCTCCCTGGAATGCTGTTACATATATATTTAAAACATACTATGGATTAAAATAATATCATTAATACTTAAAAAGGAAAATAAAATGTGTCTGGACTGGAAACCAACCAACAGACAAACATAATACATGCAGGATGGCAATCTGTTCCTCTAAATAAATCTAATCATGCAACCTATCCTTGAGGGAACAGGGGGAAATCAGCTGGGAAGTAGTCATCTGAAATACCTCTAAGAAAGTGAACAGCTATTATTAAGGCTTGACACAAAATAATGTAAAATAAAACAAAGCAAAATCTTTCCCAAAAATCACATAAAGAAAAAGGACATGGATCTGCAAATGGCACCTGAAGCAGTTTTCCAGTAGCACCTTGTGTGTGATGTTAAAAAGTTTGAGGGTTAAACAAATGAAAACACCTAAAGGGTTAACATTACAGGGTTAGACAAGATGGAAAGCATTTCCCATGCAAGAATGAGCAGGATAGTCAAACCTGTACTGGTCCCTTCTACTGTGGAAAGCACAAAACAGAAAGTAGAGGGCACACTATCAGATGAAGCAAACAGATCTGAAAATCAGTTCCATTTTTAAGCAGCTCGGTTTAAGAAGGCTCATTCTTACCCAGTATTAGCATTAGCACAATCTTTTACATAGTCTCCATTTTGTCGTGAGATTATTTAATACACTGTGTGTAAGACAGATGAAAGAAAAAGTTCTTTTTTCCTTTGGAATTTACCCCACCCACATTCTATTGGAGATCCTTCAAGGAGAATGTAAGGAAAAGGAAAAACAAAAACCCAGCTCCTTCTAAGAATAAAGAATTCCCAGACGCCAAGGTATCAACTAGAATATATACCCAAGAGCACAACTAACAAGTTCCTTAGCAAACACCCTAGCTAACATGACCCCAAAGTCTCCCAGGGTCTTACCAGTGGGAGGCTGTCCATAAGAAGTTGCATAGGCGGTCTGCCCATAGGTTGCAGTGGTCTGAGCCTGGGTATAGCTGACATCAGTGGGCTGTCCATAGGTTCCATAACTTTGCTGCCCATATGCCTGCTCCAAGAAAAAGAATTCAAGAACTTCATATATGAATCTAGCATTTTAGCAATAAAATGGACTTGCTTACTTCTAAGTTCCTAAATTGGAAAACCAAAGTAAAAAAATATGCTAATAAAAAGATTAAAAAAAAAAAAAAGACAAGAGATCACAATATCACAAACGTTTGTTTCCCCCTTATCTAATCCACTTGTGTTTTCATAAACTAAAAAAAAGTTCCTGAGATAAACAGGTAAAAATCTCAATTTAATGATAGAAGAAATTAACAAGATGCCCTCAAATGATGCACAATGAGGGAAAAGATATATAATTACTAGTACCCAGTGTAGCAGTTTTAGCAAACAGAAACAAATGCTAGAAAAACAAAATGAAAAGAGAAAGAAAATGAAAATGGGGCTAAAACCTATCAGACAATTTTGAAAACTGGATTTTCAGCATGGGACAAAGAGTTACAAATTATTACACCACTTCAAAGAAAATAAGGAATACTACACGTCTCCTTTAGATTAGTAAGGCATGAGTACTGAATTTTGAACTTGGACATCAGTAATACTTAAAACCTGGCAAGGTATGAGATGTTCCTTCAGGTATCAGTAAGATCACATTCTAGATTTGAACGGCCAGTTATGTAAGATCTGCCAGAGACATCACATTCTGTCTGTCCTAGAATCTTTCCACAACAGAGCTATTAGTATTCTTTTATGTCACAGAGCATTTCAGAATTTGAGGTGATCTTGAGAACACTAGGTGGTTAATTTCTAGTATCTTTTGGCCTAGATTTGATAACAGGCTCATGTACTAAAAAGAGCCCAGAAGCCCTATAGTTAGGCAGCCTTAAGAGCTGACCCATCACTTACTGTGCAACCACTGGCGAATGGTGTAATATCTATGCACTGCAATTTTTCATCTGCAAAATGCCATATTATCACGTTCCTCTGCAAAACTGCTGTACGATTAAGTTAAATAAACTTAAACACAAAATATGTAGAAGAAACAAGCATGGAGCAAAACATCTAACTTGAGAAATAATACCAGAAAGGAAAGGAGAACTAAAAACTCCCAGTCTGAGGACAGTTTCATTACAATGGCCCTCCCACTGTGAAAGTTTAAATATCTATGCGTTTTATGATTTCAAACACATTATACTTTTCCATTACCTAATTTTTGAAAAAGAGTCATGCTAGCTATTTTTTAATGGCTGATGGAAATAGTTTACTTGGGGACGCAGCCACATGTAATTATCTTAAAAATTACCTGGGTAGTCTGTGCATATCCTTGAGTGGGCTGGGCAGTGTAAGCACTGTAGCTGTAAGAGAAATTAAACGCAAGAACTGAATACAGAACATCCAAATTCCATTACTAAATTCTCCACAATTAGAGGAGGCTCTGTACTCTAAAAAAGCAACCAATCACACCCAAAGTACACTTGTAAAAATCTGACTTACCCCTGCTGGGCTGCAGCTTGGCTGTATGTACTATAATCTAGAGAAAACAAGAAGACAAAATAGTGTGAAGCCAGAATTTACAAGGAGAAAAGAAAAAGGAGGGAAGGAATTCAGGCAGCAGGAAGATGAATTTTTAAATACCGTACTGAGAGGACCTACAGGACAACACAGGTCCAAATGAGTATCTCTCTCTTTTTTTTTTTCTCCCCAAATGAGTATCTCTTATCTCTCAACACCAAACCAAAAAATAAGTCTAAGCCAGTTAAATTCAGAAAATTTGAACAAAGTGCTAGCTAATGAGGTCAAGATCAGCTGATTTGGCAAAGATACTTTGCATGTTTCCATGACTACAAAGCCTCCCTTAACCACTGGCTGTCATTTCAAATACATGATCATCATCCTAAAAGTAACAGGAGACAAGATAAATGCAACAGGATCCAAAATTTTACCCTCAGGAGGCATGCAACAATATAACAATGTTTAATACTGGAATGGTTACATCAGTAGCTACATCTCCTCAAAACCTAGTTCAAAAAAAAAAAAACAAAAACAAAACACCCCCTCACTTAAATAAGTTAGACCACCCATAATTCCCTAGGAAGGCTGAACAGAAATGGCAGAGAATGAGACAAGGTATCCTGCAAACCAGGGTTCTAAAGGGCTTGCTGACCCTATGATGGGTCACATCTATAATTTTAAAACTACCCACCTTACAAATCCCACTGAAGTAGTTAAGGCAGACTCGTAATTGGCAGAGGAGAGAGCATTTACTGTTTTGGCTGAATAGTTTGGTTTTAGGTAAAACCATCTTTTAAAACTCAAGTGATTTCACCTTAAAAACACACACTATTTTTCTTCCCCTGTCCTAAGTAAATCTTCCTACAATTTTTCTTCTCATAAGAAATTTGCAAGGACTTCCCTGGTGGTCCAGTGGTCAGGAATCTGCCTCCTGGAGCACAGGAAATGGGTTCGATCCCTGGTCTGGGAACTAAGATCCCACATGCACAGGGTGGCTAAGCCTGTGCACCACAACCAGAGAGAAGTTTGCATGCCACTATGAAGATTCAATGTGCTGCAACTAAGACCAAGCACAGCCAAATAAATAAATATTCTTTTTTTGAAAAAAAGAAATTTACAAATGCACAAAAAGGGACTTAAAAGGAAAAAAAAAACCCCTCTGGTCCACTGAGGTGTCTAAAAGTAGTGAAAATAGAAAATAAAATTGTTAAGAAGCTTTCATGGCACTACTGAAGTAAACATTCATATATACTTATAAAAAACCCTGCCCAATTCTCTGCTCTCCCTAAGAACTACTATCTTTTTCTATTAATATGTCAGAAGACAATACGGCCATTAAGGCAGACCAAAGGGTCCTTTCTTTCCAATCAGCAAGTAGTGCCTTATCTGAAAGCAAGAGCTAACAGCTCTTCACAGAGGGGGTTTCTAACCTCACTCCAACAGAAGCCTGCTTCACAGTTCACCTGGCCTGCCCCCAAAGCAATCTGCTGATTCAATCTCTTTAACTTGGCTCATTTTTCACCTCTACACATAACTTGACCACTTTTCTTCCTCTACACCTTTAACTCAGAACCCTGAATCATCAAATTATCAAATCAACCACCAAAGGCTATGTATAATGAGCAAATCCATTTGCTCAAGACAATCTTAGCTCTGTGACATATGAAAAGAAATGCAAATCACTTTCACGTTTTAGTTAAAAAATAAACACATCAATGAAACACCAAAAATCAAATATTTCAACCTACATTCTGCTGAGGCTTCTGTGTGAGGAATGGCTCTACATCACTGACATGTAAGTTCAATGTTTGCAGGAGAACTTTTACACAACAGTTATATAAAACATAAAACTGGCAAAGCTGACATGGAACAAGGAATGATCTCAGATCAGTGGGAAACCAGCTGATTTAGCCCCACACTGTTGGGCTTAGGGAGGTAGTAAATGTGTTTCCTGAGAACTTATGTTATCTTCCTACAGCATACAAACATTTATATGGCCTCAAAAATCTACAGTTACACACTGGTCAGATTATTTAGCAGTTGTCTTTTTTTTTTAATAACTCCCAAACGTGTAGCTGAAGACTACATTAGAACAGAGAACAAGCTGAGGAGAACGGGGGCTATTGGGGGGAGGGGAGCTCCAGAGTGACATGTCAGGTCGCTTCAGTCCTGTCAGACTCTCTGCGCCCCTTCGGACTGCAGCCTACCAGGCTCCTCTGTCCATGGGATTCTCCAGGCAAGATTACGGCAGCGGGTTGCCACGTCCTCCTCCTGGGGATATTCCCAACCCAGAGTGCTAGCAATATTCTATTTCTTGGTCTGAATCGTGGTTACTTGGAAGTTTCTTTGCTAAAGTGGACATATACTTTAGGTACTTTTCTAAATACGCCAAATAAGGAGGAAGAAAAACTAAGACTATTGCCCAATGTGGTGGCTTTTAGATACTTCAGGCAGTCACAATTCAAACTGTGGAGAGTTAGAGCTTCAGACTACATCATAAGTTAAAGTCACTTTGGGACAACTCCGTGAAAGCAAAAATGCTTTGCTGTAACATCAGAAACTAAGGGCTCAAAAAGCTCTTCAAAGGTCTAGCCTAACCCCGTCATCTTGAAGGACAGGACACTGAAGTCCAGGTAAGTTAAGGATTCCCTCAAAGGTCCCCCGGTCAGACCTACTGCCGGATCTACATAAAACACAATTGTAATTCTAATACAGTATGCGGTGGTTACCAGTAAACAGAGCTTGAGCAAAGGAGAACGAAAAATTGGCACGTCCACACACACACACACACACACACACACACACTTAAATACACACACATATGTACTCCCCGAACTTTTACGGGGAAGGGTGAGCAGCACTCCCCCTTACAGAATCCTAACACTGCAGGGAAGAGGGAGGAGGACAGGGCTCTGAGGAAACCATTCCCCACCAGGAGGTGTCTTGGACTGTGCTTGTTTCAGAGTCCTTTCTTCCAGGGGCACTCTGTACCCTGGCACTAACAGCCAGCATCCACTACCTGCTTGTTTACAGACCACAAAGCTGGGGAGAGTTCTTAAGACTGTCCTGCCCTTGCTGGATTCTGGACCCTTTTCGAATTAAAACTCGGAAGGACCCTAAGCTTTTTCCATCTTCCCTCTTCTCTAACAGCCTGGAGTCAGGCTGCCTAAGATTTTGCCTCAGAGGCAAAAATCGCCCCACCCGACCCACAACCGCAGTTAGTGCACGGACTGCAAACTGCAGGTCGCGTTTAGGCTACTCTCTTACACACCCCGGGGCGGTAAGGACCACCCCACACACCAAGTTCCAGATCCCACCCCGGGCTTTCTTTCAAAGTCCAGTCCGCGCCTCCTTCCGCTCTCTTCTGTCAGACCACGAAATAAACAAGACTCTCTCGGCTTAACCTAAGCGAATAAACGTGCGAGACGATTACTCAAGCATAATTCAAACGCCGACCGAGGCCTTTTGTTTCTCCTAAATCAAAAAGGCCAAGAAATGGCTTTCGGTGGGGGATTCCTGGCCTCGCGAACCGGGTTGGCCTCATTATACAACAGGCCTCCCTCCGCGTTTGATGAAAAATGGCCCTGGGAAGCCGCTTAATTGCTTTTTGTGGCGAAAGAAGGACTAATAATGGTTTAAAAAAAAAAAAAAAACTTTAAGAAGCAGCCGACTGGGTAGTTGTAAAGCTGAGCGTGGGGTGGGGGCGCTCCGTTTAAAGCCCAGTTGGGCAGAAGTTCGGCTTGGGGGCTGGAACCCGCGGAAGGGGGCAATTCGGCAGCCCTGGACATGCAAGCCGACCCGGCTTTAAGAATGACGAGGCTCCGGCTCACAGGTCGGCGCCCCTCGGCTCATAAGTCCGCGAAGCCTTTTTTTGTTTGCTTTTTTCCCCCCGGGCTTCTCGATGAGGCAGAGTCGGCCTCGGGCCTAGGCTGCCGCCCTGGAAATGGAGTTGTGGTGGGGAGAGTGAGACAACGGGCCTGCCGCTTCTCGAGCCGCCACCCGCCGCCCGCCTCCAGTTTCGGGGTGCCGGGCCTGAGGCCTGGCCGAACCCTCCCCCCAACTGCACGCGGGGCCCCGAGGCCTCAGGCCCCGCCCACGTGGCGAGCGGCCCGGATCTCCGGGCCCGACCGCCGGCACACAATGGAGGCCAAGGCAGGCCCCGCGCGCCTCCGCCGCCTCCAGCCCCCCGCGTGCCGGGGGCGCCGGAAGGTTCCAGAGCCGGCCTGCCCGGTGGGGGGAGGGGAAGGAGCGGAGGGGGACGCCGGCCATCGAGCTTCTCAGACCGCGGCGGGTACCCTCACACCCTTCCCGGGAAAGCCCACTCAGTCGTCCCTGCCATCCCCAAAGACGAGCGACCCCCAATCTGGGCGTCCCTGCCGTCGCCGGCGCGACCGCAGTCCCACCACACTCACCCGTGGACGCCATTTTCTCTCCTTCCTTCTCGTTCTCTCAACGTCCGTCTCCCTCTCGCAGTTCCTCTAGACGCCGCACTGCGCAGGCGCGAGACCCGCAACCTCGGGCGCTACCATCGGGCCCCCGCCACGGGGGTGGGGGAAGGCGGAATGACCCACCGCTTCTCGTCCTTCGCGCCCGCCTCTCTAGTCCTAATGCTCTCTAACAAGCCCCGGATGTGATGAGCGGACCAAAATAACACCGCAGTGGCGGGCGCGGTGGGTGAGCGGAGCTCGGTGACGAGTCGGAGCGATTCTTTGGTCGACGCCGGGTCGTTCGGGGAATGGTTACGCCCGCAGGTTCTAGGGACCGTCTCTGAAGAGACTACATTGGAGGAAAACGGAGGCCGGCGGGAACACTAGGGGGAAGGGACCCGGGCCTTGAACAACTGCTGACTAATCGGCGGGCGGCGGAGAAGGGGGTGGCGTGCCGACCGGTCGGCCGGGGTCACGCGCCCGGAGGGCGAGCAGAATGGGCTCGGGCCTCGGCGGGAAGCTAGAGTACCGCCTGCCAGCCGAGGGCCCCACTCGGCCTTCGGGGGGCGGGGGGGCGCGCTCCGCAGTGAGTACCCCGGACACGTGGCCCGGCCCGCGGGGGAGGGAGCCGAGACCGGTGGGCTGGACGGGAGGCCCTGAACGTAGCGCCCGGCCCGAGACCCCCCACCCCCACCCCAAGTAACGATCGAGATTTGCGAAGTCTCTTAATCACCCCTCATCCAACACTCTTTGTTTCTACAGAAGGGGAAACTGAGGCCCAAGGAATTTGGTTACATCTCCTAAAGTCACAAAGCTGAGTCTCACGCACACCCGGGACCCCCCCACCCCCAACTGCCCATGACCCGGAAGAATCATCCCCATCCCTATCTTTCTACTCTGTCCTTCCGGTTTCCCGGAGAGGTAGGCGGGGTCCGAGGGTACACAGCTCCATTTTATAGATAAAGAGACTGAGATCTGCAGCGTTCAGATCCCAGTTCAGTTTGTCCAAGGGCAAGTCTCTTACTCTTGTTAAAGTACCCCGGGGGGGGGGGGAGGGTGCAGGAGGATAGCAGTGCCGCAAGGCTGACACCAGCCTGGCTTCTTGGAATCAACCCGATCTCCCTAGGTGGATGCCCAGGTCCTGCAAAGGGCAGGGCTCATTCAAATCCTTGAGAGGGACCTGGAACAAAGCTACTGTCTTTCTTTTCAACGAACACATACAAAGCAGGAGCTCTGTGCTAGGAGCACCCTGGGAAACTTGGCCGTGAGTGAGAGGAGCATCCCTCCTCCCCCAGTTCAGATCACCTGCCTAGAAAACTGGCCAAGCGGTACTCATTAGATAGGGTAGGCTCCATGATGGTGGGGGCGAGGGGCGCTTTGAGCTGGGCTTCAGAGGATGAGTAGGAGTTTGCTGTTGGCGAAATGGAGCGAAAGACATTGCAGGCAGAGTTTTCCATATTTTTTCTGCAAGAGAGTGGCAGGTGGGTTTTAATGCCAAGGATGCCCCTGACAAGGGAGCAGATGAGGCAGCCCTCTTATCTCTGGCATTTCCCTTCCTATCCTGTGACATCGGCTCAGTTGGAGTCCTGAGACATGCTAGGGTACCAGAGTGAGGGGATTCCAGCAGGGCTTAGAAGACAGGCTGGATGTGAGGAGGGAGAACACAGGAGGGAAAGCCTTGCCTCGAGGGCAGGGGATTGACACGATTGAGCAGCTGGGCTGGAGCGGCTGCTTCCCTGTTGAGGCCTCCCCCTTGGTGGGGACCGCCTAGGTGGCTACCATTTATCCAGCAGGAGTTGTGGGCCTGCCTAGTCCATTCCTTTTTCATATCCTACAAGGAATGAATTTTCTTAATCCCCAGTTTACAGATGAGGAAGGAGAGGCTCTAGACTTGCTGAGACAGGAGTCGACAACAGGAAGAAGTGAAGTGGATCCTGGAAGCTTCCTGTGAAAGTGAGGGTTGGGCCAGAGGGGCTGTGATCAGGGCTGGAGGAGGGGTGTCTCTGTCTGGTGTCACTGTGTGGACTCCGGCTGCCCCTCCTCCAGCCCTCCGGCTCCACTAGCTCCCTAATCTGCCTGCCCTTTGGCTGGCCTTGCCCGCTCGGTCAAGGGCAGCTGAGGCCACCTGGAGCTCTTAAGTCAGTGGAGGGGAGCGGGAGGAAGGTGGCTAGTCTGTAGCCAGAGGGAACAGGGAGGCAGAAGATGGCCTTCAATTTGCCCCGTTGGGGCTGTACAAATCCTTCCAAAATTGGGGAGTTCAGTGTCCCATTCCCCGTGCTTCCCACTCCAGGCTCCTTTTCAGGGCCCATGAGGGCCTGACCTTCACATTCTCACACATAGGCAGGTGGGACAGCGAAATGGCTAAGCACATGGCTAGGCTCGGAACTCTTCTGCAGCCAAGTTCCTGCACTGACCTCTCCAGCCTCAGTTTCTACTTCTGTAAAGTGGTGCTATTGCTATGGTAGCTGAAAGGAGGTCAGATAAAAGCTGCAATAATAACTATTGTTATTGTTTTCCTTTCCCCCTAGCACACAGTCCCACGGCCACCTTTGAGCACCTTCAGCCGAGTTATGAATGCCAGAGGCCCCCCTGGCCTCCTGACCCCGGCGCTGCCTCTCGCTTCCTCTGTCCTGATGCTGCTAATGAGCGCCCTGTGGCTGTTGGGGGCCGGCCCCAGCCTCGTCCTGGCCCCAGAGCTGCTGCTGGACCCTAGGCAGGGTGAGGGCCGGCCACATGGGCCTTGGAGGCAGGAGATTTGCTGTAGGGCCTGCGACCAGTTGGCAGGAGCACGTGCATCCTGCAGCGGTCAGGCAGGGGTCAGACCCAGTGCTCCAGGGAAGGTCCGCCTCGGCCGGGAGCATGCCCAGCTCAACCACAGCCGAGGAGGGAGGGCAGAGGGGCAGCACGGGATTGGGAGCCTGTGAGTAGGAATTCTTTTCAGATGGCTCCCCTGTCTGGTGGCTTTCCCTTAAACTAAGGCTTTCAGCTAAGCCCGAAAATGGAAAGGAGGAGCTAGGGGTTTGAGGACTGGCAGGAGATGAGCACCTGTTTCCCAAGAATTTGAGGAACTCAAATGATGTTCACAGAAGTGAAGTGACTCACCTATGTTGGTTGCTCTTAAGAAGACTGATTGTTGGGTCTGGCTTGTTCTACTTAAAGCAGCAGGGGTGCGGGTAGCCATAGCGTTTGGAAGCCCTTGGTCCCCTCCACCAGGGGTGAAAGTGCTGGCCGTGAGCAGGCTCTGACTCCCCTGGCGGGGAGGCTGGCTTGGTGGACGGCCCCGGCACACCTGGGCCAGACTCGGGGGCCACAGCCCCTAACCTGGCACATAAGCCGCTTCTCTCCTCCAGCGCACCGGCTGCTCACACATGCCCTGGGCCACACGGCCCTCCCCGGCCTGCTGCTCAGCCTGCTGCTCCTGCCCACGCTGGGCTGGCAGCAGGAGCGCCACCTGGGCACACTGCGGTTCCTGCATGCCTCCAGCCTGCTCGCGCTGGCCTCCGGGCTGCTGGCGGTGCTGCTGGCAGGCCTCGGGCTGTCCGGTGCAGCCGGGGGCTGCGGGTACATGCCCGTCCACCTGGCCATGCTGGCAGGACAGGGTTCTCGCCCTCGACGGCCCCGGGGGGCCCTGCCAGCGTGGCTCCTGCCTTGGCTGCTGCTCGCCCTGACACCACTGCTCAGCTCCGAGCCACCCTTCCTGCAGCTCTTCTGTGGCCTCCTCGCCGGCCTGGCCTGTATCCTTTGCCAGGGCTCAGGGCTGCTGTGGACACACGGGTTCCGTGGCTGGGCCCCCAGGGTGCCAGGGAGGAACTGGCACAAGGAGTCCGGCCCCCGTCATTCACACGCATTCCAGGGGCATCTCCGAGTCTCCTCTCTCCAGCTCTGGGCTGGGGACTGGGGGCTCGTGGCCATGTAGAGGTGCCAATTACAGTTTAAAGGAGAGCCTGGGCGCCGAGGGGCCCTGGGAGGTGCCTAGTCTGGACGTCCCAGTGGAGATGGCAGCTACACCAAGGCCGTGCAGGATGAGGGGTCCCGATGAGAGGTGGAAGAGGAGAGCATGGGCCCGCAGTCAGCACAGAGGGCGAAGGACCAGGGTGAAAGTGAGCCTGGGGCTCTCCTGGCCTCAGAAGGGGGACGGCCTGCTGCAGGTGTGTTGAACACAGGCTTAATGCCTTGCGGGGTGACACTGCAGTCAGAGGGAACAGTGGGCGCAGGCTGGCCCCGGGGGTTGCTTAGGACTGGGGACGCCCGGCTGGATCCTGGAGAGGGGAGCGTGTTGCCCTCGCTATGACAGTGCCCAGGGGTGGGCCTGGTGTCACAGGCCTGGGCCTGAGTGAGCCCACAGGGCTCGGGGGATGGCGGGGGGGGCGGCTGAATTGGGGTGAGACGGGTTTAGGAATGAGGCATGCCACTACCTCTTGCTGGCTGGGTAGCCACGAGCAGGCCCCTTTTCCTCTCTCAGCCTCCGCGCTGATGAGGGTGATGACACTGCTCTGGCAGGGCCATGGTGAGGAGACAGGAGGGAATGCCCGTCACACACTTGGCACGGGACCTGGCATGTGGCATGGGCTCCCCCCAGCTGTATGTGGTTTTCCTTGACCGGCCGCCCTGCCCTGGGCAGACAGACGCGGCCGGGGCCTTCCGGTGGCTGGAGCTCTCGGAGTGGCGGCTGCAGGCGCTGCAGGAGGGTGTCCTATGCAGGGCCCTGGCGGGGTGCTGGCCGCTCCAGCTCCTCCCCGCCCCAGGTGGCCCAGCTGAGCTGCCTGTCGCCCATCCCGCCGGAGTGAGGTGAGGGTGATGCCAAGGACACTGGCCCCGGTGGTGGCAGCCGCGCCAGTGGCTGGCAGTCAGCCTTCTTCTGCTTCTGCCCCTCCAGGCCCCCTACCCCTGGACCTCCCCACATGGCCTCCCCTAGCCTCTGGCCCCTCAGTGAAGGCTCAGTCCCGATCCCGCCGGGCCTGAGGCCTGTGCAGCCGCTCTGGGAGGGCTCCTCAGAGGCTGGACTGGCCTGGTCTGGGCCCGGCTTTCCCCCGGGGACCCCACTGTGGGCAGCCCTGGACCAGCAGATGCTACAGGAGGGGATCGAGGCCTCTTTGCTTGAGGGCCCAGCCCAGGGCCCCGACAGCCCACTCTGGCTACCTAAGTCCTCCGTCTCCTCTCTGCGGTAAGGTGGGGTGGGTGGGTGGGGGTTGCCCTGTTGGGGGGCTGGAGACGGCCCTGACCCTCCCTCCCTGCCCCTTCCCCGCCGCAGGCTGCAGCAGCTGGAACGCATGGGCTTCCCCACGGAGCAGGCGGTGGTGGCCCTGGCGGCCACGGGCCGAGTGGAGGGGGCTGTTGCACTGCTGGTCGGCGGGGAGGTGGGCACCGAGGCGCTGGTGACTCAGGGGAGGGGAGGGCCTGCCCACCCTGAGGGTCCTGGGCCCCCGTAGCACAGGCAGGCCCTCAGGTGAGAAGAGCCCTAGCCCTGTCTGCTGAGAGTCAGGAGGGGGTCTGGGGTAGCCCCCCAGCACCCTGCCCCGGTACTGTTCAGAATAAAACCCAGTTCACTTTTCAGCCTGGATCTGGTGGGGCAGTGCTTGTCTGACTCTTAGGTTGGCATCAGGGGGCTGAGTGAATGAGCGAGCAGTGAACGAATGGCTGACTGCAGCAGGGCAGTGCTTGCTGGACACCTGGCCGGGGCTGGGGATGACCTGAGCCTCTGCTCTGCCCCCCGACCCTGTCCCCCAGCTGCCAGGTGATGGCCAGGGAGCCCAGCTCCACAGCCCTCAGGGGGACAGCAGAGGCCACAGAGGAGAGCTGCTGGCCTGCCCGGCCATCTAAGCGCACACAGACCAGCCCGGTGGGCAGTCAGGTGGGGGCCTTTATTGGCTGATACACATCTACCTGCTGGGGCTGTCACAAGCGGTTGTGGAAGCGGGCGGCCCCCTCCCCTGGACCATGGAAGGGACCGAGGGTTCAGGGGTCAGAACTGACACAAGGAGCCCTGGACATCCAGTCAGATCAGGTAGCTTGACCTCAGGGTCAGGAAACCAGCACCAGAAAATGAGGAGGGGTACAGGCGGGCCCCCCAGGTTTGGCTGGGGAGCCGGGAGGCGAGACTGCCCGCCCTTGTCATCCCTGGGCGTGTGGAGGGCTGGGCAGTTGATGAGATGACAGAAGCTCCAAACCCGCAGACCTCCATAACCCCATTTCACAGAGGGAAACTGAGGCCCAGGGCCCTGAGCAAGGCCTCACCTCTCACCTGGGCCATGCCTCCCTCTCAGGCCCCAGTCCCTGCTCAGCCTCATAGGAGGCAGAGGCACATGGGGTGCCAGGATCAAGACCCCCACCCAAAGGCCTAGGTGGTGGAAGGAACCCTGAGGATATCAATAAATACGGGCAGGCAGACCCCAGAGGCAGCTGGCCCAGGCCAGGCTGGGAAGGGAAGCCTGGCTGGCCCTCCCCAAGGGGCCACCACCACCCTCAGTCTCTCTCGTCTCGGCTTCTGGGGGCCACGATCCGGTAGCTGGCCGCGTGTCCTCCCCTCTTGCCCCGCAGGAGGCTGGGGGTGCCTGTGCCGGCAAGGCTTGCCCCCGACCCCTCTGGTTCTGCCGGAGGGAAGAAGAGAGGGAGGGACGGAGAGAGGCCAGGTTAGTGAGGTCTGTGTGAGGCACCCACCTCCCCTTGGCCCTCTGGGGGTGGGGCTCTGTCGTCTGGAAGCAGAGCTGTGGGAAAGAAGGGGGTCTGCAAAGCTGGTTAGTGCCTGTCCCCCTGGGAGTTACTAGCCCCTAACCCAACTAAAGCACTCAGGGCCTCTACTTGATTTTCTATGACAGGTGGGGATAAACCCACCATGTTTCTGAAATGCTTCGTACGTAGTGGATGCACCATGAAAAAGTACTTTTTCATTAACATATTTTGGATGTGGAGGTGTGCCCTGAGTCATTCCCATTTCATATCTGGGTAAACTAAGGCCAGGCATCACTCTTTCTCTCTCCTTGGGTTACACCACCTGTAGTGGGGAAGGGTTTAGGAAGGCCAGGATCTGCCACTGATCTACTGTGTAGCTTTGGACCTCGGTCAGGGTCTCAGTTGTCTCATCTCTAAGACTCGGGGGATGGTCCAGATACAGAGGCCCTGGGCAACTCCAGTGATTATTGAAGTCAGTTCCGATTTGGCTATGGTGACATATGCCCCAACCTGCAAATTAGCTGGCCCCCAAAAGTAAAACTGAATAATTGGCATTCTTCCCACCTGGAAAACTCCTACTCATCCTTCAGAACACAGATCAGGACCTACCTCCTCCAGGAAGCCTTCTGTCACTATCACCTCAGTCCTTCTCAAATGGATTAGGCAGGTTGGAAGGATGGGCTGTTTTTCCAGAGGGAGAGCCCCAGGATGGAGGACTTGGCTGAGCCTCCAAAACCCTGTTCATAGGACCAACACTTGGACTCTGGTTGAGCATCAGCTTCCCACTGAAGGGAAAGCGGCTACAGCCTCATAATCATAAGTGTCTAGTGTCCCGACCCTGTGTCCCATGAACCTCTGGACTGAGATTTGGGGCAGACAGGTATCTGCAGTCACAGTCAAGGGACATTTCATGCCCCAAACCAGGGGGCACAGGAGGAGGGTAGCCCAGCACTCAGGTCCCAACATCAGCTTGGACCAAGTCCTGGCCCCACCATATTCCAGTCATGCGGCCTTGAGCAAGTCCCAGAACCTCTAAGCCCGTTCTGGGATTTGGGGGTGACACTCCTGTAAAGTGTTTAAGGTGACCAGGAGTGGAAAGTGGTTTTCACAGTAAATATTGGATTACAATAGTCACAAGGTTGGTGTGTCTTCAACTCCTGCAGGTCTGGTCACAGTGAGTCGGTCATGAGATGCTGTTTCTGACATGACCAAATTCAAGGCCTTGGTTTCCCCTGGGCCCCCCTCAGTGCCTAGCGGAGCAGAAGGGTTGGAGAACCTCTGCTGAAGGAGCCCAAAGAGCTGGAGCTTTAGGCCAGACCGAGGGGGCCCCGGGGGCTCACAGCTCTCCCTGTGTCACTGCAGGAGTCGCGCGAGCCCTCTGAACCCATGTTTCTCCCTCTGTGAGGTGGACATGGTACTGCCCACCTAGAATGCATGTTACAAGGACTGGAGATGATGGATATAAGTTCCCCGGCCCAGGTGACCCGGGTGGGTGACAGCTGTTACTACTATCGTTATCAATCACAGTCTAAACACGAGCCCATCTGGGTCTTCTGTTAGCACCTGCTGTGCATGATGCAACAGCGGGGAGGGTTCCATCTCCTCTGCTCCCCTCCTCCCGCACCCCCTTTCCAGGCCACACTGAGTGGACATGGGCCCTGCCAGGGGCCTGGCACCTCCTCCCTGGGCTGCTGAAGGAGGGGCGGGGCACAGAGGCAAGGCCACAGTGTGTCCTTTCTGGCTCCTGTCCCAGTCCTCCTCCTGAGAGGGGGCGTGGGGGGGCACCTGACAAAGAGCTGAGAGCCTGGGATTTGGTCCTTGGTCCTGGGAGAGGAGAAGGTCTGGGAGATGGTTGGAGAAGTTTCTAGAAGTTGGGGAAGCCATGTGGCGCGGCGGGAGCAGCTCTGTAAGCAGACCCCGCACACCTTCCCACCCCTGGTAGACGGGGCTCTGTGGGGGCTGCCTTCCTCCCTCCTCCCAGCACACTCAGAACCTTCCATGACTAATGCAAGGGTCCCATCTTGCAGGAAGGCTTCCCTTCACACTCATCCTTTGGTGCGCCTGTTCCCTGTGGCCCTCACCTTTATAGATGCTGAAGACCCCACCACCACCAAGGCAGGTACCCTGAGATCGGCCTCTGCACCTGCCCAGACCCAGCACGCAGCAGGTGTGCCCTACATTTTTGCCAAATGAAGGAGATGGCTCCAACCTCAGCTTTCCTTCCTGCTGGGGGCCTCAGTTTCCCCATCTGTAGAACAGACATGAGGTTACATGCGATGTCTGAGGCTGTGTGCACTGAAGCGTTGAGAGATGGGGCGTCTGGGAGAAGAGTGGCTGTTGGGGCCTCTTCGCAGGTAGGGGAGGATTAACCCCAAGGGCAGTCAATCCCTCCCTCTCTCCAGGGCCGCCACAGACTCCAGTTTAACTTGGGGAGACCTCCTCAGCCTCACTGCGTCAGCCAGGTGTGGCTAACCTCTTTTCATGCCTACATTCAAGGACCCTCTCAAACGGGCGCCTGCCAGATCTTCTAGCCTCAGCTCTCGCCCCTCAGCAAACTCACAGAACAATCCCTCTGGGTTCTCCCTGGTCTCGGCTTTTGGCCGTGCTACTCCTCTTGCCTGTTTACTTGCCCCCGGTCCTTGCCTTTCAAGTCTCCACTCAGATGCCTCCTCCAGGAAGCCCTCCCGAGGTGCCACACCCCAGCCTGCATCAGGAGCACTTCTGTGCTTTCCTGGTTGCCAGTACTCACTCCGCTATGGTATTCCTCACCCTGGATTTAACACCCAGTTCCAGGGCTCCCCTCCCCACCCCACCCCCCCCGCAGCAGCACCCTAAACTCCGCGAGAGCAGGACTGTGTCTGTCTTATCTGTTGGAACCTGTCCGGCGAGGTGCCTGGCACAGGGCAGGTGCTCAGTCACTCGGGATCTAGTCACCAGGACCTTCTCTGTGCCAGACACTGTCTGCTGGCCGGATGGAAGGGCTGAAGAGGGGGTGGTGGCTGCTAGTCTGGATCCAGTGTTGGGAGGTGCCGTCTGTCTTCCCAGGCCCTTCCCAGGCCCTTCCTGGCAGGGGCTGCCCCTGCCTGCCCGCCCTGCCGTTACCTGGCCAGATGATGGCTTCCAGCAGGGTGACCCGTCTGGCCAGGAGCTCCAGCTGAGCCTGCTGCTGCAGGAAGCTCTGTAAGCTAGGAGCCTGATGGGAGATCGAGAAGAGCAGACGGTGCGAGTCTGGCCTCCGGGGGCGGGCTGGGCCGGGGAGTTGAGGGGAGGGGCAGGAACCTGGGCTCGAATCTCTGTCAGGATCTTGGTCTCTCCTTCTAAGTGGGGACGGGGCTCACTTGGCTCCTTAAGTGACCAGATGGGTGGAGAACTGGTGGATGAATGCCTGGGGGAGGATGTCCCAGCCCACTCCCAGGTCATCCTGGGACCAGGAGGGCCTGCTGAGTGAGTGCCTCTCGGGTCAGAGCTGGAGGGTGGTACATCACCCAGAATCCCCTGGGACCCGAGCCTGGCTGTGTCACCCACAGTCCCCTGCCCTGCTGGAGTCTAGCCCTGTGACCTGCTGGCCCGTGGACGTGCACACTGGCTCTGCCTGGAGTCTGGATCCATTGCCCATAATCCTCCCGGTGGCCCAGGTTCTGACGTTATTACCCATGATCCCCTGTACTGTTGCAGTCTGGCTCTGTTACCCACAATCCTCTGCTGCCCATCATTCCCTTCAGACTCAAAATCTGTCAGCCCTGACACCTCTGCAGGCCTGGAAACCACATTACCCAGTTTCTGGAGCCCCAGGTCTGACCACAGGGGTGGAGGCCTGGGTTTCTGGGGCTCCCCACTTCCCCTGTGGACTCGTGGGACCAGTCATCGAGGGATGAGTGGTCTTGACCTTTCACATCCCCACCTGGAGAAGGTCAGGTACCTTCTCCAGCCTCTTGACTGGGCCCAGGCAGCTCCACCCTGGGGGGCCTGGGGAAGGCTGGCGGGCGGGGGCTGGGCTGTCTGTCCATCTGTCTCTACTCACCATAGAGCCCAATCATTGTTTCCAAGATTAAAACCCTCTCAGCTAAAATCTTCAAAGCCTCGCGTAGTTGGTGCAACCCCTCCCCCTGTGGAGGAAAGAGACAGATGCAGCCGTGAAGGGGGCAGGGGAGGGGGGCCCTGCAAAGCTTGTTGGAGGCCCATGCCCCACCCTGGGCATGCACCCGCAGCCCCTCACCACCTGCCACAGCCCAGGGCCCACGGACAGCCAGAACAAGACTCGGAGAAGACAGGAGGGGGACAAGGCAGGCAGAAGCAACCCCCTTGGGAGGATCCCACCCAGCTGTCTGCTCTCTGCCCACAGCCCTGCACGTCTTCGCTGCACTGGGGGTGGGGGGAAGCCAGTCTGCAGGGGCAGCCCTGCCATCCTGGGGCCTGCCATGAGGCTGCCCCAGAGCCATAGCCGCTCTTGCATCTCTGCTGCCTGAAACCAGCTGTTCTCACAACATCCGCAGGATTCCTGCCACATCCCTGGGCCACTTGCACTGTTGTTTACTTAGCAGTCTTTGAACTGACTCAGTTTTGCCTTCAATACTGTGTTTGTCTCGTCTAATTAACTCCACCACTGGGATCAGGCTACTTTCCAATCGTCTTCCCACTCATGTCCAAATGAACATATCAGTGTAAAATCAGGAGATGTCTGAGTGGCATCACTGTTGGGTAGCTAGGCTTAAAATGCTGGCAAGGCTGAAGTCCAGGCCCAGGTGCCCCCTCCCCAGTCCTTTTGGGCCCCTTCCTCCCAAGGGCTCTGACAGCTCCAGGTCCATATGCTGCACACGAGGGAGCCCAGCCCTCAGCCCCGCCCTCTCGTCTCAGCTGAGTCTCCAGCACCCCTCAAACCCCTCCCCTGGACCTCCCTGCTCTGGGGTCTCCTGTCTCAAGTGGTGCTGACGCTGCCCAGGGCTCTGGTCAGGGACCGCCAGCTGGCCTTCACCTTCCCTTCTTCCCAGGGTCTGTCCATCTGTCCTTTCCTCCCCCTAGCATAAGGCCCATGGTCTTGTCAAAACTCCACACACCCTTACTCCTTCCTTCCTCTTTCCTAGTCCAGACTAAAGGTACTTCCGGGATGTAGAGATCTTAATTCTGACCAAGCACCAGGACGGCAAGAACTATTCCAGCCCTGACACATCTGGGAGTCTCTTCTGAGTCCTTTACTTACTGCAGATTAAATGAAGGGATGGGGTATAATATGCATCTTGGGACAATTGCTACCTTCAAGGTAGCTCTTCCCACAAAAAACATCTAACGAGTCCTCGCAACGTGGCCGCTCTGAGCGAGCCCATGGCCATGCTAGGACCGGCCCTTATGACCTGGCTGTCCTGTCCACATCACAGGATGGGATGGGACTGTTCTCCACTGACTGGCCGTGGAGCCTGGGGGTCACCGGGTCACAGTGACTCCGCTTCAAGTATTAACACCCGTCTAAACGTAGATGACCTTCAGAAACCACGGTAAGCCTCTGGAGCATGGACAGTGGGACAAGCTGCCGTCACACGTCTCCTGATGAGATTCAGTCAGAGGGCACCACCTCCCCAGCTGGTGCACCTGTGGAGGGCGGTTCACCTGCATCTCATCACAGGGAACTGTCAGGCCGGTCTAGACAGAGGGACAGTCTCACAAAGACAACCTCAAGAGAAAGAAGAAAAGGGCAGGGGGCCTGTTCTGGATTAGAAGAACCTAGTGACATGACAACCAAATGCAATACACGAATCTTGATTTGATCTTGGGTTCGTTTTGTTTGTTTGTATGTTTGTTTGTTTTAAACCAGCTACAAAATGCATTTTGGAGGTGACTGGTAAAATTTATAGGTAGTGAAGTGAAGTTGCTCAGTCGTGTCCAACTCTTTGCGACCCCATGGACTGTAGCCTACCCGGCTCCTCTGTCCATGGGATTCTCCAGGCAAGGGTACTGGAGTGGGTTGCCATCTGCTTTATAGGTAAGCTGTATACTAAGTAGCTGAATTAATGTCAACTTTTTTAGGGGTGACTGTGGTACTGTGGCTCTTTGGGAGAACGTCCATACTCTTTCAAGACACACATTGATGTGTTGGGGGAGATGCAGATGAGGTCTGCAACTTACTTTCCAATGGATTAGGAAAAAAGATCTGTAAATATATAAAGAGTGAAAGAACAAATGTGGCAAAATAGTAATAACTGGTCAGCCTAGAAGAAGGGTATAAGGACAGTCATTGAACTAACTTTTCTATATATTTGAAATTTTTCAAAGTAAAAATCTGGGGGGGAAATGCAAAAATAAATATTCTGGGTAAGTGGCCTGCTATTTGCATCGATGATGCCCCAGTGCCCCCAAGCCTGGCCTGAGTGTCCAGGGCCTGCTGGACAGCCCCTTAGCTGTCATACAGACATTCCCGGTTTCCACGGAGAAAGCTCAGAGGGTCAGCTTCTCCTGGCTGTCTTCTGTCTTTCTCTATTGTAAACATCTCCCTTAACTTCTCGCCCCCTCATCCCACAGCCAGACTAGCACCCACGTGTCTCTCAGCTCCACTGACATCTGTCCATCTTCACTGTCCGCCTCCCAGTTCCGGCCCCCGCAGCCTCTTGCCAGGATGACGAGGACAGCCTCCTGTCTAGTCCCTCTTTCTGCTCCCACGTTGCTCCCTTTTCCCATCCATTCTCCACGTGGCAATCAGAGGGATCTTTTGCTAATAAAAATCTGACCATATCACTCCCCTGCTTAACATTTCAATGAGTTGCTCCCCACCACCTACAGCACAAACTTCACATTTCTCAATATGGCCTCTTAAGTCCCAAAAGCCTCTTTGGCTTGTGTCTCACTCCTTGCCTGTCACCCTCTGTCACTCCAAGTATTTGCAGCTCCTCAGACACCCCAGGCTTGCCCTTGCCCCAGGGCCTTTGCACATGATGTTTCCTCTCCTCTGCCAGAACACCCTTTGCCAGGCCTCAGCCTGAGTCTCCCCAACAAGAAGATGCTGAATTGCCCCCTGCCATCACAGCTGAGCTCCCCCCTGTCCTGTCACTTCTGGTTACTGGTCTGTTCCCTCCCACCCCTACTGTGACCACTCTGAAGGTGGGGACTGTGTCCAGATCACATCTGTGTCCACCGTGCCCAGTCTGGGGCCTGGCACTACCAAGGAGGTGCTTGGGGACAGTTAGCTGGCTCCCCAAGCCCTAGGAGCTGAAAAGCCTGGGCTTCAGTTCCAGCTCTGCCAATAATTCACTCTGTGGAGTTGGACCTCAGCTTTTCCTATCTGAATAAGGGGTATGGGCTTTGGTCTGGATGGGCCAGTGCCTGCAGCGGATCCTCCTGACCACTGGGTGTCACTGCTGAGCCACAGCCAGGTCAATGTCTGCAAGAGCTTCACCAAGTGGGGACTGGCAGGTGAGTGTGGGAACAGGAGCCCTTCCCCACGCAGACCTCATCCCCACCTGCCCCCAACAGAGCTGGTCCCCCAGCCCCCAGAGCCTCATGCAGCCCCCAGCCCAGCAGGTCCCCTCCCAGGCAGGCGGCAAGCAGGGACAGAAAAGCAGGTAGGTGGGTGAGGGGAAGGCAGGTGGATGGGCAGGGGCCCTGCTACCTCATGGCGGTGGGAGTCTCTCCCAAAGGTGGTTCTGAGTTTGAGGTCTGTTCTGAGAGAGCTCAGGCATCTGTCTTCCTGTTGGGCCCCCCATATAGGGATGGGGCTGCCCAGCCTAATTCAGCCTTCATCCCACTTCTCCCACCTCCCCCAGGCCTCTGAAGAAGCCAGTGAAGGGGCCGGAAGGCTGGGATCTCCTGGGTCTAGCTGACCCCCAGCCCAGCTCATGCCGATGCTGACAGTATGCTTAAGAGAGTCTGGAGCCACTAGGGGGTGGAAGGTGGGGAAGCGAGTAGGGTGGCAATGAGGGGCTGGGAGAGGCTTGACAGAGAGGTAGCAGGACCCCACGCGTCATGGGAAGACACAGGGGAGGGCTCGTGCATGGGGGGGGCGGGCTCCCACGGCTGTATCCATCACTGACCCACAGTCAGGAGCACAGAGGGCGGGGCAGGTGCTGGGTGCCCCCCTGTCTTCATTAACTAGGGCCTGCCAGGAAGTAGGGCGTCCCAGCCAGACTGCACCAGGAGCGGGTGGGGGAGGGAGGGGGCACAATGCCAGCCTCCAGAAGAATGCCCCAATGGCCTCTCCTGTCTGCCCCCATCCCAAATGTCTGTTCTCCAAATGCCTCCTATGGCAGTGGTGGTTTCCAGGTCCCTGCATTGTGGGGCTTCTGGTGCTCCCTCCATGTTTCCTGGTGGGGGGCGGTGATTTCTAGGCCCTGAAATTCATTCACTGCAACTCTCTCTCATGACGGTGAAGGCTTCTAGGTCCCCTTTCCCATTTATTCTATATCTTCTGTGCATGTGACGGTTTCTAGGCTTCCTTTGTGTACAGTGGTTTCTAGATCTCCTTATTTCATTTTCCATGGTTCTCTGGTGCGTATGGCAGTTTCTAGGCCTCTCCTTCCCCTCCTCATGGGTTTCCTGTGGATATGATGGTGTTGAGGACCTCATGTTAATTGTACGTCTTCTGGGTACAATGGATCTAGGTCCCTTGACTTCATTCACCATGTACACTGGGTCCATGATGGTTTCCAGGCCTCCCTTCCTATGATTCACCGTTTCCAATGTGTTCGGTGGTGTCCAGTGCCCCATCCCTTTTACCAAAGGGCTCCTGTGTACCTCGGCGTTTCTGCACCTCCCTTCCTGTGCTTCATGGCTTTCCTAAGGCCTTCTGGCCCCCTCTTCTGTGTGGATGTTGTTTTCTTGCTTCCCTTTCTTTTGCAGACAGGGGAGCAGAAGCCAAAGCCCTTGCTGGGAAGGGCTATGGCGGCAGGGCATGCAGTCTGGACTGGGTCAGCCCAAACTGCCCAGGAGGAAGCGGCAGGGTCACCCCGGCCTGCAAAGGCCGCAGAGAGAAGACAGAAACAGGGCGGAAGACAGAGAGTGTAGGTCTGCTGATAAGGCCAGCCCTGCCCACTGGGGAGGGGCAGGCTGCGGGGAGGGGGCAGGGGCTGAGAACTGGGGAGGCTCTGCCCGGGGAGACCAGGTTGCAAAGGGGATTTGGATGGGCTGCCCCCACCCCGTATAATCTCCTGAGTGTCCAGGGCAGGGGGGCAGCGGGACGTCAGCGCTGGGCTAGAGCTTACCCAGTGGCTCTTCTCACCAGGGTCTCCTTTGGGGCCAGGTTCTCCCTGCGAGGAGAGAGAGAGGTAGGAGCAGTGAGAGAGGGAAGGAAAGAGGGCTTGGGGGTTGTGGGGAGAGAGAGAGAGGCTGAGCTAGGCTGAGAGAGATAGGGAGTAGCTTGTTTGGACTAACACAAGATAAAAATGCAAAAAAACCCAACTGTTCGAAGGCAATGGAAAGTGATAAAGAATAGCCAGTAACTGAAGGATATCTGACCTTAGAAAGAAGGGAACCACACTGGATAACATCCATGCTTTTATGGTTTTTCCTCTGAGGGCTCATCCCAGGCCCCTCTGCCTGGCAAATGGCTCAAGCGGGAAGCTTTGGTCTTCCTGGCCTGAGGAGTCAGAGGCTGGGGTTGAGACCGCAAAGGAGGAGGAAATTGAGGGGAAGATACTGGAAAGCAGAGAGCCACAGCAGGGAAGCAAAGTCAGTAGAGACTCTCTCCTCTAATTCTTGGATGGTCCGCGAACTGCCCATCCTAAAGTCACAAAGCTGAGGGCTTGCCCTCAGCTAGAGCAAAAGTCAACACTCATCAGAGGATGATTCTCTTCACTATGACATCTACATTGTCCAATATGCAATACAGAATTATTAGACATGTGAAGAAACCAAAAAATGTGACCCATCCTCAACAGAAAAATCAGTCCATAGAAACAGATCCATAGGCAACCCAGATATTTGAATTACTAGACATGGAGTTGAAAATATCTGTGACACAAACTGTTGGGTATAAAATAGGCTTAAGAATGTATTGTAAAATACAGCAAATATAGCCAATATTTCATAATAACTATAAATGGAAAGTAACCTTTAAAAATTGTATGAAGTTTAAAAATTTTTGATAAAATAGAATAAAATCATTTTTAAATTAAAAAAAATCCGTGACAAATATGTTAAAGAATCTAGTGGAATTAATATAATGGGTGATAAATAACAAATTTCAGAAGGGATGTGAAAATTATAAAGAAGAATCAAATGGAAATCCTAGAAATGAAAATAATATTTGAAATAAAAAATTCATTAGCTGGGATTAACTGAAGATGGGCCAAAACAGAAGAGAGAATCAATTAACTTGACAACGGGTCAATGCAACAATTCTAACTGAAGCACAAAGAGAGGAAAGACTTTTTTTTGAAAATTGACAGAGCCTCAGTGACTCCCGGGAGCCTCACTTAAGCATAACTGGAGTCCCAGAGGAAAGAAGCAAGGGCAGAAACAGGAAAAACATTTGAAGACACATCAACCAGTTTTTTTTTTCCCAAGTGTGATTGAAGATCAAAACAAAACAGATTTCTGGTTTCTGGTCCAGCATATAAAGAGCTTAGAAGTCACCATTCTGTCCTCACAATAAGTAAGGAGCTGAAAAACAAAAAATCAACAGTTCTTCTTTGAGCCATCAAAGATGTAAGGTCACCAGGCAAGCTGCTGCCTACACCTCCCCACCCCCATCCCAAGCTGCAGAGACAGACAGACAGGCGGGCCGCAGCTGAGTGGAGCAAGAGACTTCCTGAGAACCCAGTGCCAGGCTGGTGAAACCTGAAAGTAATTGCCAAAATGCTGGAGGCTCAGTGTGGACAAGTCCCAGAGCTGAAAATTCCAGGAGACCCAGTCTCTGGGTGGGGCTGATGGTGGAGTTGGCGGGGTGGCAGAACACTTTCATGAGTTTTACCTCCAGGAGCTCTAGCTGGTCCTCACAGTGAACCCTGGAGAAAAACCCCCTCCTGTTTTTTTTGTTTTTTTTGGGGGGGGGGAGAGGGGAGAGGAACCATCTTGAAACACCCCAGAGCATTCAGTTCTTCTGAACAAGGCCTGCCCAAAGGAGAAGCTACTTTTCCAGAGCCTAACTGGCTGGTCTTATCTGTCCCTGATTAACATGGGAGTAGGGAAATACCCATCTTTAGCCAATTTTAGCCTTTGACATGGGAGAAGGGAAATACCCCAATTCCAGCCCGCTCTGGCCATCTTGTTCCACGTAAAGGGGAGAAACCAAAATAAAATTGAGAAGCACTTGTGAGGTTCACCGCCCAGGGGCACAGGCTCAACGAAACCCTGAGACCTAACAATACAACCACAGGGCACTTCCTCCCGACCCTTCACCACTGCCTTACTAAAGGCCTGCTTGCTGCAGAGGCTTGTTCCCGTTGCTGTTTAGTCGCTAAGTTGTATCTGACTCTTCTGCGACCCCATGGACTATAACCCGCCAGGATCCTCTGTCCTGGGATTTCACAAGCAAGAATACTGGAGTGGGTAGCCATTTCCCTCCTCCAGGAGATCCACCCGACCCAGGGATCAAACCACGTCTCCTGCATTGCAGGTGGATTCTTTACCACTGAGCCACCGGGGAAGCCCACATCATATCTACCTTTCAACAAAAAATTTACTAGATGTACTACAAGGCAAAAAGCACAGTTTTAAGAGGCTGAATAAGTATCATAACTGGAGTCAGATAGGCTATGTATGTTGGAATTATCAGATAGGCTTAAAAAAAAACGCAAATATACAGAAGGAAAACTGCTATGATTAATACCAAGGGCTTGCATGGGAAAAATAGACAACATTTAAGAACAGATGGCTAATATAAGCAGAGAAATGGAAATTCTAAAAGCCAAAGAGAAACACTAGAATTCAGCTGAAGGCCCTCTTTATAAGGTCAGTTAGCTGAGGACAACCACATTCTTCCCAGGCCTCTTAATAAGTACTCCTATCCCAGCAAAGGCCCTTCTTGCTGGTATCAGAGACCATGGTCCAGAAACACAAATCCAACAGAATTTCAGCCTTTAGTCTCCCAGATCACACCTTCCCTGAAGTTCTACCTAGAACAGGAAAAAAATCACGAGAACGCTACCTCAGTCTGCTCAGTCTGCTGACCAGGAGTCTTAGGCTCCTCAGTCTGCTGGCCAGGATTTCACGCTCCCTTAAAACATCTTTAAGGGAAGGACAGCGTGACAGGGGAGGAGCACGGGAGAGAGTCAAAGGTGCTGACCAGTTCTGTTTCTTAAGGTTTTTGTGTTGGACACATGGGTCTAAGATCTAATATTATTTAGATTTTTCCTGTTAAAAGTATTTTGGTACAGTAGATGAGAATCCGCCTGCCAATGCAGGGGACACAGGTTCAATCTCTAGTCCGGGAAGACCCCACATACCGTGGAGCAGCACAACTGCTGAAACCAGTGGGTTCTAGAGACCAACAGCCACAGCTACTGAAGCCCGTGCACCCAGAGCCTGTGTTCCACGAGAGAAGCCACTGCAGCAAGCAGCCTGTGCGCTGCGGTGAAGAGCAGCCCCGCTCACAGCAACTAGAGAAAAGCTCGCATAGCCACAGAGACCCAGCGCAACCAAAAATAAAAATCAATCAATTAATTAAAATATTTTTCATTCTTCTCAAGCTCACATGGAACATTCACCAAGGCAAACCACATTCTGGCCCATAAAATATATCTCAACAAATTAAAAACAATGAACATCATACATTGGGCTTCCCTGATAGTTGGTAAAGAATCTGCCTGCAATGCAGGGGACCCCTGTTCGATTCCTGGTTTGGGAAGATCCCCTGGAGAAGGGAAAGGCTACCCACTCCAGTATTTTGGTCTGGAGAATTCCATGGACCGTACAGTCCATGGGGCTGCAAAGAGTCAGGCACAAGTAAGCGACTTTCACTTTCACTTTCCAGCATCATACAATATATGCTCTTAGACCATAGTGGAATTAAACTGGAAATCCCTAACAAAAGGTAACTGGAGGGACTTCCCTAACGGTCCAGTGGTTAGGACTCCGCACTTGCACTACAGAAGGCGTGCGTTCCATCCCTGGTTGGGGAACAAAGGTCCCATAACACGGCACAGCCAAAAAGAAAAGAAAAGGATAATTAGAAACTCCCCAGTACTTGGAGATTAAACAGATTTCTAAATGACACACGGGCCAAGGAATAAATCTCAAGAGAAATTTTAACATACTCTGAACTACATGAGAATAAAACTGCTACTTAGCAAAATTTGTGAGAGACTGAAAACAGTGCTCAAAAGAAAACTTAACTATAAAGGTACAGTAGTCAAGACACTGTGGTATTGGTGAACAGTTAAATAGGTCAATGGAACAGAATAGATAGCCCAGAAACGGAATCACATAAATACTGTCGACTGAGCTTAGACAAAGGAGCAAAGGCAACACAATGGAATAAAGATAGGCGCTTCCCTGGTGGTCCAGTGGCTAAGATTCCACACTCCCAATGCAGGGGGCCAGGTTCAATCCCTGCTCAGGGAGCTAGATCTCACATGCAGCGACTCAAGAGTTTGCATGCGGCAGCTAAAGATCCTGCATGTTGCAACAAAGATGGAAGAGCCCATGGACCACAATTAAGATCAGCCTAATTAATTAACTAATTTTAAAAAACTGGTTTAAAAATGCAAAAACATGAATCTAGACACAGATCTCATATTCTTAACAAAAATCAACTCAAAATGTATCACAGACCTAAATGTAAAATACAAAACTATAAAATTCCCAGAAGATAACATAGGAGAGAACCTAGGTGACCTTGAGTTTGATGATGGCTTTTTAAATGCAATGCCAGAAGCACAATCCATGAAAGGAATCATTGATAAGCTGGACTTCATTAAAACTACAAACTTTTATTCTGCAAAAGCGAGTGTCAAGGTAATTAGAAGACAAGTTATAGACTCAGAGCAAATACTTGCAAAAGATATACCTGATAAGGGCTTCCCAGGTGGTGCTAGTGGTAAAGAACCCCCCTGCCAGTGCAGGAGACAAAAGAGATGCTGGTTTGATTCCTGGGTAGGGAAGATCCCCTGGAGGAGGGCATGGCAACCCACTCCAGTATTCTTAACTGGAGAATCCCCAAGGACAGAGGAGCCTGGTGGGCTACAGTCCACGGGGTTGCCAAGAGTTGGACCCAACTGAAGCGACTGAACACACAGGCATACCTGATAAAGGTGTATAAAGGTATATCTTTGTATATCCAAAAAATACAAAGAACTCTTAAAAATTCAACAGGAAGAAGACAACCTAATTTAATAAGTTCTTGCACAGGAAAAGAAACCATCAACAAAATGAAAAGGCAACCTATGAAATCAGAGAAAATACGTGCAAACGACATATCCGATAAGGAGTTAATATCTGAAACATATAAGGAACTTATACAACTCAATAGCAAAACCCCAAATAAGCCGATTTAAAAATGGACGAAGGACATGGATAGACAGTTTTGCAAAGAAGACATATAAGTGGCCAAGGGGTGAAAAGATGCTCATCATCAGGAAAAGGCACCTGCTGGGACGTCTGTTATCAAGAAGATGAGAGATAATGAATGCTGGTGAGAGTTCAGAAAAAGGGGAGCCTTTGAATACTGCTAGTGGAAATGTAAACTGGAAATGTAAAATGTAAACTTCAACCATTATGGAAAACAGTATGGAGGTTCCTCAAGAAATTAACAGTAGGGTATCCATCCAAAGAAAAGGAAACCACTGTCTTGAAGAGGTACGTTCACTGCAGTATGTTTCATGATGGCCAGGATATGGAAAGAATATCCTGCATCCTGCATCCACCGATGGATGAATGGATAAATACAACATGCGGTATTTACACACACACACAATGGAATATTATTCAGCCTTTAAAAGCGGGGGGGAAATCCTGCTGTTTGTGACAACACGGATGAATGTGGAGGGCATTATGCTAAGCAAAATAGGCCAGACAGAGGAAGACAAACACCGTATGGTGTCACTTATATGTGGAATCCGAAAAACAACCAAAAACATTGAAGTCAGAGAAACAGTGGAACGGTGGTTGCCAGGGACTGGGTTTGGGGGAGGGAGGGAATGGAAAAAGGTTGGTGAAAGGATGCAAACTTTTAGTTATAAGATGACTAAGTTTTTTTTTTTTTTTCTTTTGGCTGAGCCATGGGGATTGAGGGATCTCATTCCCTCAACTAGAGACTGAACCTGGGACGTGGCAGTGAAAGTGCTGAATCCTAATTGCTGGACTGCCAGGGAGCTCCCAGATGACTAAATTCTAACCTAAGGATCTAATATATAGTATGGTGACCAGAATGAATTGAAATTTACTAAGAGTCTATCTCAAGTATTCTCAACACGCACACATACACAGTGTTTCTTACAAGAAAACATTTCTCATAAAACTAAACTTACTTTTATCATATGATCCAGCAGTTGCATTCATTGATATTTAACCAAAGTAACTGAAAACTTACATCCACACAAAGACCTACACCTAGATGTTTATAGCAGCTTTATTCACTATTGCCAAAACTTGGAAGCAACCAAGATGTCCTTCAGTAGGTGAATGGATAAATGAACTGTGGCACATACGATGTAATATTATTCAGACCAAGAGAATTAAAAGGAGCTATCAATCCATGAAAAGACAAGCTAGAACCTGTAATATGTATTACTAAGTGAAAGAGGCCAATCTGAAAAGGTTACATACTGCATGGTTCCAGCTATATGACATTTTAGAAAAAGCAAAAACATATGAGACGGTTAAAAGATTAGTGGTTGCCAGGTGTTATAGGGGAGGGAGGGATAAGTAGGCAAAGCATAGAGGATTTTAAGGGCAGTGAAATATTCTATATGATACTATGATGGTGTATACACATCACAATACATCTAACAATATCTGTAGACTGTACAACACCAAGAATGAACCCTAATGTAAACTATGGACTTTGGGTGATGATGACATGACAATCTGGGTTCATCAACTGCATCGAATGTACCACTGTGATGTGAGATGTCGGTGGTGGGGGAGGCTATCCACGTGTGGGGACAGGGACAATATGGGAACTCTCTGTGCTTTCTACTCTATTTCGCTGTGAACTCAAAAAATGCTGTAAAAAAGAATTGTATTCACTAAACAAAATAACCAACAAAAGCAAGACCCAGAAACCTTACAGACCCAGGAATTTCAGCCAACCCAAAGCAGAATAAACACAAAAAAATCACACCCAACCACACCATGATCAATCTGATGAAAACCAAGGGTAAAGAGAAAAGTCTTAAATGCCAAAGGAAAAAAAAAAGACATATTATGCACTGGGGAAAAACAGTAGGAACAACAGCCAGTTTCTCATGAGAAATTATAATGGTCTACGTAAACCAGAAGACCACGGAACAATATCTTTACAGTACTAAAGGGGGAGGAAACTGCCAACCTATCATTTCATAGCCAGTGAAAATAACTTCCAAAAATTAAGGTTAAATAGAGACAGTTTTAGATAAACAAAAGCAGTGAGGATTTGTTGCCAGCAGACACACATTACAAGAAAGGCTAAAGGGTGTTCTTTAGGCTGAAGAGAGATGATACTGTGTGAAAATCTGAATCTAAAGGAAGGTATGGACAGTATCAGAGATGACAAACACATTATTAGATGTAAAAGACTTTCTTTTTTTTTCATTTTTTAAACTTCTTTAAAAGTCAACTGGTTGTTTAAAGCAGTGACGACAGTGTATTGCGGGCTTAAAACAAATACAGAAGTGTAATACGTGACGGCCACAGCACAACGACAGAAGGGGGTGAATTATACATTTGTAATGTTCTCACTTATACACGGAAAGGTATCATAATTCAAGTAAATGGTGCTAAGTCAAGGACACATTTTGTTATCCTTAGAGCAACCACAGAAGAATAACACAAAGAGGTATAATAAAAACATCATTAGCGGAGGTAACACAGAGTTGTAAACAATTCTCAATCCAAGAGAAGACAGGAAAAGAAGAGGGAAAAAAGAAGTCAAGGAGAGATTGGAGAAACAGAACACAAGCAGCAAGATGGTTGACTTAAACCAAACCGTATCAGTAGCGATGAGATGTGTGCTCAGTCGCTCAGTCGAGTCCAACTCTTTGTGACCCCGTGGACTGTAGCCCGCCAGGCTCCTCTGTCCATGGGATTCTCTAGGCAAGAATACTGGAGTGGGTTGCCATTTCCTTCTCCAGGGAATCTTCCCGACCCAGGGATCGAACCCAGGTCTCCCGCATTGCACGCAGACTCTTTACTGTCTGAGCCACTGGGGAAGACAAACTAAAGGGAGAAATAGACAAATCCACAACCAGAGTTGGAGAGACAGAGAAAGAGAGCACTAGAGAGTCAGAGAGAAGGACACACAAAGGGCAGACGGAGAAAGAGGTCCAGAGACAGAGCCAGAGCAAGGGAGATGGAAGTGGCTGACGGGACCCTGACATGGGGGGAGAATGGAGCTAGAGCTCACGCTGGACCAGCCCAGGAGGGTCGGGGGCTCGGCCCCAGCGGACGGAGCCACGGCAGGGGTCTGGGCCTGTGGGCTCCTGGAGAGGTGCTGCTGGGTGAGCCGCGTCACTTACCCGCCGCCCCATGGAGCCTTGGGGGCCGGGCTCCCCTGGCAGTCCCTGCAGGAGGGAGGACAGGAACGGAGTGAGCTGAGAGGTCTGATCCGGGGCGCCCAGGACTCCCCAGAATCCTCCACCTGGGCTGCCTCAATACTCACTCTCTCGCCCTTCTCTCCAGGGTGGCCGGAGGTTCCTTTGGGTCCAGTGGGGCCTGGGGGTCCCTGAGCAACAAGACAGGGCCTCAGCCTTGTACCAGGGCAGGGTGGAGTGGGCAGGAACTTGGGGTGCAGAGGGGCAGGGGAGGGTTCCCCAGCTTGGCCTGGGCCTCTGGGCCCTTCACCACACAGCCGGCGGCCTGCCCGGAGTGGGGAGTTGACACAGGTCAGTGTTCAGAGTTATGGTGGAGTCAGGCAGTCCCCACTTTGATCTGGAAGCTGCCAGGTGCTGGCCACAGCCCTAGGGCAAGAATCTCCACCTCCTTTCTTGTCCTAGGGTGATAACAACACCTGTTCCTTGCCATGTGGACTGAATAAGATTCATGGAAAGTAGTTTGCACATTAAGTGCTCCATAGCAGCTCGAGTGAATGAATGAAGGATAGAGGAACGGATGGTGGATGGATGAGTGGGTGGGTGGATAGGTGACAGGATGGGTGGGTTAGGTCAGGGGTGGACGGACAGATGAGTGGAGAACTTGGAGAAATGCTCACCATATGTCCAGGACTCCCAGGAATCCCCATGGGACCAGGAAGTCCAGGAGGACCTGGAATCAGACAGCATGTCCTCAGGTTCCAAACAGTACAGCACCAGGAAGTTCCACCCTCAGCTCCCTCCTCATGGCCAGCCCTACCCCTTACCCCAGGCCTGGACTCAACTTACCCATGGGTCCTGGGGGGCCTGGGGGCCCAGCCGGTCCCTGGGGCCAGTGGCTGCTGGTCTCAGTGAAGGTGTTGGACAGAAACGGGTCCCCTGGGGGAGAAAGGACGATGAGCAAGCAGGGCAGAGCTGCACGGGGCGGTGTGAGGCAGACAGTTTCAACCTGTCTTTTCTGCCAAGCCAGCTTTAACTGCTGTGCCCCCTGTGGGGCAGTCTGTAGGCTGTGGCTGGGGCCGCCGTAACCTGCGCCAAGGTGGGTGGTGGGGGAAGCGCAGGTTACCCAGGACCAGGCTGCAGGGAGACCTGGGTTCTAACTGCCACAGTCTAGCTGCTGACATCCAGCAAGATTCCACCTCTCTGAACCTGGACTGTCACAGGTCTGATGGGAATAATAATGAAAGCTACCGTTAAAAAAAGAAATTATTTGGCTACACTGGGTCTTTGTTGCCATGTGCGAAATCTTAGCTGTGGCATGTGGGATCTAGTCCCCTGACCAGGGATTGAAGCTGGGCCTCTGCACTCTGAGAGTGCAGAGACCCAGCCACCTGGCCCTCCAGGGAAGTCGAGGAAGCTACCATCTTTGACGCCGGCTTTGTGCCCAGCTTCTGTGCACTGGTGTCATAGAGCCCTGGGACCCAGCACCGTCACAGTCTCCACGGTACAGATGAGGAAACCGAGGCTTGGTGGAGGGGGAACGAATGAATGGTGCCTGGTCTCACAGCAAAGGTAAGATGCGGATGGGGTTGAACCTGGCACTCTAAACACCGACCCCAGCAGCAGGCATGCCGGTCAGATTTCAAAGGAGAAGGAGGCACGGCAGGACCCAGCTGGGCAGAAGGGGCCAGGCCTCTCTGAGTGCTGGGGCAGGGCTGTGGCCTTGGGAGTTCAGGGCTGACGTCCTGCTGCCAGGCCTTGAGCTTCCCGGAGCTCTGCGGGCTGGATCCTGGCCAGCTCCGAGGCTTGGTGGGAGGGCCTGACGCCGGTGGTTCCCAGCAGAGGCTGTGGAGGCTGCAAGGATCTGAAGCCAGCCTCTCGGGCCCTGGCTGTGTGATCTCCCTGCTCTGGCCCTCGGTCTTCCTCCTCAGTGACAACGGTGCCCATTGGAGGGGTGGCCCAAGGGCAAGCCTGGTATACAGAAGCTGCCCAGCAGATGGTCACGCCAGCCTCACCCCACCTCCAGCTGGACCTGCTGTGACCCCAAGCGACTCACCATGCTGGGAGATCCGGGTGTAGGGTGGTCCAACAGGGGCTGGGGGCCCAGGGGGGCCAGGAGGGCCTGGGGGCCCTGGAGGTCCCCTCTCTCCGGGGATGCCCACAGCTCCCGCTTGGCCAGGGCTCCCTGGGGGGCCCTGCAGACCTGCAATGGAACCAGGGTTTGGTGGGTGTGCTGGAGGCAGGGAGGCTCGGGATGGCTGCAAGGGGGAGGGAGGGGGGCCTCCTGGGGCAGTGGGTACAGAGGGTGCCAGGGGCCACAAGCAGGGCAGCTCCCGTCACTGACTCCCCGGCCGTCATTAGGACAGTGGACACTTGGTACACAGTAGGTGCTGAGCAGATGCTGATTTCCAGAATGTCCTCTCTCTTCCAGGCTTTTGCACGAGCTGCTCCCTCTCTTGGTCCTCCCTTTATGTGGCCTGGCGTGCATTTCAGGTCATCCTAGGCCTCATCTAAGGTGTCGCTCCCACTGGGAAGCCCTTCCCATCCCCCACCCCACCCAGGCAGGGTCTGGGCTTCCTTCCCTGGGGCTCCCATACCAGCCACGGCCCCCACAAGAACCCTGGTCCCGTGGAGGTGGGCACTGCTGTTCCTCCTCTGCCCAGGCCCACCCTCCCTGGCCTCCCTCGCCTGGGAACCCCAGGAGGGCAGGGTCTGGTCCGACCCACCCCCACGCGTCCAGCTTCAAGCTGGGAATAGGAGAGCAGGTGGATGGGCCAAGTGAATGCAAAAGCAGGTTGCAGGGGGCCCAGGCGTTAATGGCGGGTGGTGGGCACCTTTGGAGAAGGGGTAAGTCAGGAGATGGGTGAGCGGAAGGGGCCCAGGCCACCTCTGCTACATCAGGGTGGGGAAGGCAGGCCCCAGTCCGGGCCCTCCTGCGAGGAGGCGCTGCTAGAAGGGGCAATGCTGTGGGCACTCACCTGGTGGGCCTCTCATCCCCATCGGGCCCCGGCTGCCAGGGTCTCCCTTGGGGCCAGCGGGCCCAGGAAGCCCCCGGGCACCAACTCGATCTGGGGGGAGAAAAGGCAACAGCTGGACAGCTCCGGCCTTGCTCAGCCCCGCCCCGGCCACGCCCACACCAGCACCTACCATCTCGAGGGAGCAGAGGGGGCCTCTGGTTTTCTCTGGTTCCCGGCAGCCCTGGGGTGGGGGGTTAGGCGGGGGTTAGTGTTACCCAGAGTTTCTGCCCCAGCTCCACCAGCTGCCGGGTCTCCCTGGACCCCAGCGCTCAGGGGCCCCTGGAGACACATTGGCGAGCTGGGAAGACAGGCCCGCATGGGGGTCAAGCTGGGAGCCAGCGGCAGCGCGGACTGGAATCTCGCTCCCCCCAGCTCATTCCCACGCAGGAGCGTGCTCCCCACTGACCCACTCACCTCGGAGGCCTCCATCCCCGGGGCTGCCCTGGACAGCTGGGGAACCCCAGAGTGGGGCGGGGTCCTCAGGGGCAGCTGGGGTCGGGGGCACTGCCCGCTCCGTGACAGTCAGCACCGCCACCTGTGGAGGAAGAGGACGGTGGGGTGGGTACCAGCGTCTCACCAGGGACAGGCCAGCTCACCCCGTGGAGGCGGGGCTGGGAGGCCAGGCGGCCAGCAGAGCCCAGCCTGGATTGGAGACCAGGCTCACAGGGGCCCAGAACTTCATCAGAAGTGCCTGTGGTTTTCCGACTGCACAGTTCATCACATTCATTGTAAGAAAGTCATCACACGCTATCATAGCCACCCATGTTGGATTCTGAGACTGTCTCCGTGTTTGCTAGGCTGTGCGGTTTTTTCCTGTGTTTACCTGCATGTGAGTATGTATATTTAAATACATTTACATGCATATATAACATGACATTTCTCTTGGTCTCTTAAAACACCACAGGTTGGAAGGATTTTTTTAAAAATTTGAAGGGAAATTTGGGAGGATCTGTCATGAAACAGAAGTGCCGAGGTGTGTACAAAACCACTTTTGGAGACTTCCCTGGGGGTCCAGTGGTTAAGACTCTGTGCTCCCCCTGCAGGGGGCACAGGTTCCACCCCTGGGCAGGGAGCTAAGATGCCATGTGCTTCCTGGTGCGACCAAAAAGTAAAAAACATAAACAAACAAAAACCCATTGTTTGGACTCAGTGAGGGGGGAAGGGCCTGAAAGGTCAGCAGTGTCCGCTGAGCCACTGATCGGGGCGGGGCCGTGTGTGCCTACCCAGAGGGCGGCTAACCTGGAACTGAGCAGAGCTGCCCCTTAAGCCAACTTTCCCTGGGAGGGAGCCTGGGGAGCAGGGTGAGTTTCTGGGGGTGTTCATACCTCATAACAGGGGTTCTAACCCATGTTGTTTAGAAACTTGGGTTTTCCACTTGATAGTCATACATCAGGGGCATCTTTCCATGTTAGCACATGTAGGCGTTGTTCATGGCTGCCTACTATTCCACCAAGCCATGTTTGCGCAGTCTGCAACCACCCCTTCTGTTGTTGGGTTTTCAAATCTCCCTCTGAATAGTTAACACTCAGGTGAACGTCTTAGAATCTAATCTCAAGATAAATTCCAGGAGGAGGCGATGGATATGCAGATGAAGTTTAAAAGTCTCTACATGTCTTTAGAAAATCTGGAAGAAAAGATGCTTCGATGTTGGCAGTTGCTCTCTTTGGGGGGCATAGGCGACCGAGGCCGATGGTTTTCTGGTAGGTTGATTGTGGTTCCGAGTTTTTCATGTTTCTAAATTTAGGATGTCTTACTTTTTAGCTGTCAAAACCTTTTTATCTTGAGATAATTTGAGACATGCAGTACATGTTTTTGCTTTTTGGAACTGGGAAGATAGCACTGTGGTGAGGGTGGGGGATAAAGGATGAAGGTGTTGGGGCAATGAGGGGACCCATTTACAAGCTCTGGGGGGCATCTAGGAGTCTCTGGGAGGGGTTGGGGCCGGGAGAGCTTCACGGGCCTCCTGGAGGGAGAGCAGGCTGTCTGACCGTGAGCAGGCTTCCCAGGGCGGGCACTGGGGGGAGGGTGGTGCCTGCTTGGCAGGCAAGGTGCTCACCCACCTTGGCCTCCAGCACCTTCAGCCGCTCCGTCAGCTCCGACACTTTGCTGCAGTTGAGACAACCTGCGGAGAGGAAGCAGGCTGGGTTGGGGCTCCCAGGTTCCTGGGGGCAGGATGGAGGGAGGGGACAGATACCTGATGACCCCAATCCATGAGACAACTCAGGGCAGGGACGGGGCTACGGAGTCACAGGCTGTCCAGGGTGGACCACGCCCTGCGGGTATCCTTTGGCTCCCGAGCCTCCAAGGGGACTGTTTCTCCCAGGGCAGGACCAGGGACCCGACTCCTCATCCCAAACGGGGTGGGGCGGGGAGGGAAATGCCTGCTGCTTCCCCCTCCCCCGGGCGGGGCTGGCCGTGGTGTGCTGGCTTTGGGGACCCCACACAGTCCAGACTGGGCTGGACCCCCATGCCACCCTCTGAGCCGTCCCCCAGAACCACCATCCAGCCCCCCAGCCTCTTCAGCAACACCCCGACATTATTCACAGCAGTGTCGGCAGCAGCCGAGCTTCTCTGGTCTTCACCACGATCCTGCGTGTGAGGACAGGTGTCACCCTGTGCACACCGGGACACTGAGCTCAGAGCAAAGGGACCTGGGGTCTCCCCAAGCACAAAGCCTGGCCGTGGGGTCCTGGGCAGGGCACATCCCCTCTCTGACCCTCAGCGACGGTGGGGCCGTCCCGGGGGGAGCTTTATACAAGGCGACCATGGAAAGCTCCTGGCACGGGGCCTCACACCCTGCAGTCGCTCTGACAAATGTTCTTTGAATGAAAAAAAGGAAACTGGGGGCTTGGACCCATGTCTGCAAGACTCTGGGGATCCTGGGTCTCAGGTGCCTGGGCCCAGGGCAGACTCCCCTCGGGGAGCCCTTCCTCACCCCACCCCCAGTTTTCTTTCCAGCCTGCGGTGGACGGGGGCAGGGTGCTGTCCCTGATCCTCCACTGCTGGGCCCAGCTGGCTTTTAGGACAGTCACCACCAGCCCCTCCAGCCTCCCCTGGCCCAGGGGGACCCCAAGCAGCTGCCCTGGGACCCACCTGAGAAGCCTGTGCGCTGAAGTGCCATCCGCCGCGTGGCGCTGCCCGACCACCCGGGCTCCACGAAGCCAGAGGAGCCTGCAACTGAGGATAGCGAGGGTGAGGGCCTGCTGGCCGTGACGTTTTGTTGTCCGCCCCCCGCAACTACTGTAGCCACAGCGGGGATCCCTATTCCCCTTGGTGCAGAGCAAGACAGAGGCCCAGAGAGGTGGGACGGTTTACCAGAGTCACACAGCGTAAAGTGGGCCAAGCTGGGGCAAGGCTGTCAAACTGATGGGGCTGGGGAGGGGCTGGTGATGGGTGAAGGGGAGGCTGGGTGCTTCTCCAACAAGCCCAGCAAGCTGCCTGGGCTCAGAGCTTGAGCCAAGAGATTCGGGGTCCGGTCCCAGCCCTGCCGCTGTCGGGCCTGTGTGGCTTGTTCTCCCTGGACCTGCCGATGTTCCCATCTGTAAAATGGGGTCATGAGGCCCTTTATACACCTCCCGGGCTGGTGTGAGGCCTGAGGCCGGCCATGCATGCAGAGGGCCCACGGAGCACACACAGGGGCCTGGCATGCAGTAGGCGGTAAATAAACACAGCAACGTCACCATCCACCCTCTCCCTGCCCCACTTGGTAAGAAGACACCAAAGTGGATCCAGCTCTGGTTTTAAATGAAAACCAGAGGGCAGCTGGCTGCCTGGGAGGGTACGGGGGGGCCCATTCCAGGAGCCCACCCCTGTGAGGAGCAGCCCATTCGGGCTGATCTGGCTTTGGGGGCCTGGATTTCTCCACAGCTGGAGGGTTGGGCCGGCCAAGCCAGGGGAGCAGGGCGCAGCTGGAGGGGCTTTGGAGCCAGCAGTGGCAACTGCCCCCTCTCCCCACTACCCCCGGGCCTGCCTTTTAAGGCCACGCAGTGTCGCCTGGGGGGAGATGAGACCCAAATAAGGCACGGGCCTGGCAGCTCAGAGCCAGGCTGCGGGTTGGTGTAGCGAGCGAGCGGCGCCGGGAATTCAAACCAGACGGGTCCCCCTGGCCGTCCCCCAGCAGGGAGGCTGCCAGGCCCTCTCTGGGTTCCACCAACGGGGCCCTCGTTCGGGCTGAGCCCGAATCCCCCATGTACCCTCCCCGGGGCCTGCAATGTGGCCCCTCACAGGGGGTAAATCTCACCTGGGATAGAGGGCAGTGGGTTGGCAGCCCAGAACGGGGGCAGGGCTTGGGGACTTGTGGGGAATTAGGGGGGAATGCCGCTGTGAGCCCCGCCCAGGGCTAAGAGCTTCACATAGCCCAGCTGGATCCTACAAGGTAGGGAATAATAGCAGCCGATGCTTGTTCAGCACTTCCCTGGGCCCAGCACATCCTGAGTGCCTCTCACAGACTGTCTTAACTCGCCATCCTCACGAAGCCCTGTGAGTGGACACCAGTATCCCCTCCGCTTTACACGTGGGGAAACTGAGGCACAGGGCAGCTTGGTGTTACCACTCCTCTGTCCCCCAAGCTCCGATAAATGGATGAGCGAATATGAATCTCTCCCTTTGAGGGGGCAACGAGGCAGAGGTGGAAGTGACTGATCGCCCAGCTGAGGGCTGGAGCCTGGAATGGAACCTGGGTTGGTCTGACTCCGGGACCCGGCCTCCTTTTTCCTGGGCCACCTGGCACCACAAGTCCAGGTGGGCAGAGGCGGGAGGCCCAGCGCCCATCAAGGAGGCTGGCTCCTGAGAAGAACGGCCTTGATGAAGTCCTCCTCATCCTCTTTGCTCCCAGGTGAAGCTGTAAAAGGGCCACTGGCTGACTCTTTGCAGGATGTCAACCAAAAGAAGCGGCCATCCCCCAGCCCCGGGGAAGTGTGGGTTTGCTCTGGGGTGAAGTTTGGCAGAGCATCTGCCCTGCCCGCCCTCCCCACCACCCTGCTATCGTCTTCCCTTTTTTCCACGGCACTTTCCACCTCAAAAATGTCATCTGCTTGCCAGCTCCCAGTCTGATCTCCTGCTCCCCACCCCCGCCACCTCCCGGCTAGAATGTGAGCCCCACCAGGCAAGGACCTCATCCGTCTTGCGTATGGCCGGGGAAAGTACCCAGCACGCAGTAGGGCCTCAGAAGCTTCACCCAACCTCTTACAGAGGAATGCATGAGTCGCTGGCTGAAAAGAAATGTAAAGCAACCAAACAAAAGGCAAAATAACGTGGATGGCAGACACAGCTGCCTTGAAAATGAACATAAGTGTTCTAACATCATGCTAGGGTGTCCCCAAGTTATTAATCTATAAACGTGTGGTTGCAAATTCTTTTTCAATCTACTTGCTTTGGGCCATTTCACCAGGAGTCAGAGAGAACTAGAAAAACTAATGAAAACATGGCCTGACCAGCAGTGGAGACGTAATTGGCTCAAAGAAATTGAGAGCTAAAATTTAAAAAAAAGAAAGTTTAAATAAACAACAAAAACTGTCAAAAACACCAGAAGATACTGGCTCTGGTGTCAAGATTCACAAAAGATGATCCCCTCAACTCCCCCAAACTCTAATAAATGGACAGAAATACTTCAAGAGTTGAGCCAGGTTGTAAATGGCGCTATTGTTTAGCTGCTACTTCGTGTTTGACTCTTTGCGACCCCATGGACTGTAGCCCGCCAGGCTCCTCTATCCGTGGAATTCTCCAGGGAATAATACTGGAGAAGGAATACATTTCCTTCTTCCTGACCCAGGGATCGAACCCGAGTCTCCTGCATCGGCAGGCAAGTTCTTTACCACTGAGCCACCAGGGAAGCCAATGGCCTTCTACCACACAAAATTCCAGTAGGGAAAAATCTTCGGGCTCGAAAGGTCTCCTGTAGGACAGAAATGTCACATCCCCCCCCACTGGTGTTGAGTCGGGACCCTGGAGCAGGCCCCAGTGGGTTGAGAACCCCCTCACCCCAGCCTGGTGGTCCACCCTGAAGGGCCCCTCCCCAGACCCAACCTTGCCCTCCAAAGAGCTCCAGGCTAGTCCCAGGGCCACAAGCCCTGGCTCTACTCTGGGACCCTGACTGGACCACTTCCCTGGGACCACATCCCCCACCTGGGAGATGCTGGCCAGCCCTGCACGCACACACACACACACACACACGCACACACACACACACACACACGCACGCACGCACTGATTCCCCATTCCCACAGCTGCTGCTCCCATATCTCCTCCTCCAGAGAGTCTTCCTGGACAGACCAGGGAACCCACTAAAGCCAGCCCTGCACACACACACACACACACACACACACACACACACACGCACGCACGCACTGATTCCCCATTCCCACAGCTGCTGCTCCCGTATCTCCTCCTCCAGAGAGTCTTCCTGGACAGACCAGGGAACCCACTAAAGCCAGCCCTGCACACACACACACACACACACACACACACACACACACGCACGCACGCACTGATTCCCCATTCCCACAGCTGCTGCTCCCGTATCTCCTCCTCCAGAGAGTCTTCCTGGACAGACCAGGGAACCCACTAAAGCCAGCCCTGCACACACACACACACACACACACACACACACACACGCACGCACGCACTGATTCCCCATTCCCACAGCTGCTGCTCCCGTATCTCCTCCTCCAGAGAGTCTTCCTGGACAGACCAGGGAACCCCCTAAAGCCCGCTCCGCCAAAGCTCTCACCACTGCACCCTGACCTCCACGGGGCCCGCGCCATCTGCACTTTCTAGCCTTGTGGCCCCGCAGCGGCCGCCCCCCACTGCCCAGTGTCTTGTGCTCCTCGCGAGAACACTGTGGCCCAGGGAGCAGAGGCTGCCTGTCCACACAGCAGGAGGGAGAAGGGGGCAGGGCACGGGGTTTAAATCCCCCCCTCAGCTGGGACGGTGTGAGAAGTTGGGGGTGTCCCTGGGCTCCACCTCTGACTTTCTGTCCGAGGGGCTTCTTCCTCCAGAACCCTCCCCCCAGGTCTGCTGGGTCCAGTGACCACAGACCTCCCCTGCCCAGCCCAGCTCCCTCCTGGGAATTTACTCTGCAAATGTAAATATTTGCTACTATTGGCCTGAGCCAGGGTCCAGGGTCAGGCCTGGGGCTGGGAGCTCCAACAACCCTCAGGGAGGCCCTGATCTGTGTCAGTCCTGGGCCCTGCTGGGGGAACACGAGGTCCCCCACTCACTTCCCGTGCACCCACTTAACGCCAGACTTATGCCGGGAACCAGAGAGACAGGATTAATGATGGAAGGGTGGGGGCTGACGGAGCCAGGCGGGAGCACCAAGGAGGTCACAGGCAGAGAGGACAGACACTGCCCAGGCTCTGGGGTGGGAGCAAGGCCAGAGTGGGCCCCGGGGTGAAAAGGAGGGCAGAGGGGGAGCCTCCCAACGGGGGGTGGAGGATGTGCCCGCGGAGTTGGAGGTGGGGTCCTTCAAGCCCCCCAGATGGGAGTGGAACAGTGGCGGGAGTGGAGTGGACAGCAGATCTGGGCAAATTCCAACAGTGTTTAGCATGCGGGATTCCAAGTCTGCGGAGTAAGACACGGGCTCTGCTCTGCATCGCACATCTGGTCAGAGCATGAAGGCTGTGCTTGGGAAGGGCCCAGCCCTGGACAGGCAGGGGCCAGGTGGCCCAGAAAGTGCTTTCCCACCATGCAACCTTGAGCAAACTTCTTCCCTTGCTGTTCCCCCACCGCAGAAGACAAGGGCTGCGGGGGTCCATGGAGAGGGAAGGGACAGGTGTGGGGGACCGGTGCGGACAGCAAGGGGGGCAGTGGAGGCTCTGGGGGAGCCACAGCGAGGGGAAGGTGAGGAGCCTGGATTCTCTGTCTTTCTGTCTGGGAGGGGCTGAGGCTGGCTGCCTCACTCCGGGGTGTCTGAACGCGCCGGGTGAAGTCCCCGGCCAGTGTCGCTGCAGAGGGAAGACCCAGCTCCGGTGGGACCGAAGGGCTTTGAATCCCTCTGAGGCTCTGACCGCTCTCTCAGCCTCAGTTTCCACATCCGGACCTCTGGCACCCTGAAAAGAGGGCACGATGCAGGTGAGGACCAGCCCTGGTGCTCAGCAAAGGGGACGGGTGGAAGCTTTCCTCCCGTCGTCATGGTGACTGCAGGAGGGTCTGAGGCAGGGGCACGCTGCAGACCTCAGGTCTGAGAACTTGGGAGAATCCCGGCCACAATGCTTACTTGCCGTGTGACCTTGAGTGATACCCACATCGTCTCTGAGCCTCAGTTTCTCCATCTGCATAAAGAAGCCTGTTCTAGCCCCTTCCTCCTCATTGTCAAGAACATCAAAGAGACCAGCCTCAACCATCGTCACGGAGTGAAACTCCCAACCAGAAGTCTGCTGGCCTCAAGAATGTCAGAGACTAGAGGCCTGTTTGCTGAGCAGCTGATGGAGAAGGGGGAGTCTCAGAGCTGGGAGGCAGCGCAGGCCCCCAGCACAGGGGGCCAAAGGGGAAAGGAAGACATTTATTAAGTAGCCATGTTGGAGATGTGAGTCTCTGGCCCTCTCAGTAAGGTACGAGACGGGCCCTCTCGATCCCAGGTGACTGCCAGATAGAGATGGGGTTCAGAGGGGTGAAGTGACTTGCCCAAGGTCACACAACAGAGCACAGACAATCCAGGCTGGATTCTGGAGTGATAGGTGTTTCCGTTCCCTCTTTGACTCACTCTGGGCCCCGCTGACCCTGGATGCAGCTCCTTGGCCTCAGGTCACATCACACACTGGACAGACCTCGGGGCAGTCGTCAGCAGGGCAACAGCTGGGGGCCCAGCCTGAAGCTGGCTGTCACAGGAAGGTCAGGGCCCGCCGTGGGCTGGCAATGTCCTCATGCTTCCCCACCCCCCACCCCCAGAGCAGTTTTCGAGAACATGCAGGCCTGGGCCTCCCTTTACTCGCCCTGGTCTTATGGGTGGGGAGAGGCCCTTCCCGTCCCACTGGGTATCCCATGCTGCGCCCCCGGCGGCCACACCACCCGCTTCACATCCTTCCAACATCCCTGAGAGGCAGACTGCGTGACTTTGTCCATTTCACAGGTGAGGACACGGGGACCCCGCGTAGGAGAGTGCCAGGAGGAAGCACCAGGCAGCTCGGTGCCCTTTAGAGAAGGTGGCCACCCCCACCCCCTGCCCCCGAGGGCCCCAAGTGCTGCCTAAAGCTCAGCCTCCCCTCCCCGGCCCGATGCCCTTGCACAACGCATGGGGAGTCCCCGGCCCAAGGCCACACAGCTGGTATGTGGCTGAGCAGGCCAGGCCCAGGAAGCCCTCATCCCCAGGCTGGAACTCCAAGGCCCCGCAAGGTCAGGGCCAACCCCACCCCAGGCCTGTCTCCCGCCTCCACTCACCCTCCGTAGAGCCCCAGCCCTCGGCCTGGTCCTGGACGCACGGCCTCTGACGGCTGGACTCGAGAACAGGGGCGCTTGAGCCGTGGGCGCGCCCCGCCTGTCCTTCACCCCCGCCTGCTCCGCGATGGCCCAACAGACCTGGGAGGGTCCGCCCTTGGGAGGGGAACCAAGGACAGGGTAACCCGTGTCTGGGCAGGCCCTGCCTGGGCACAGGCGCTCTGCACCCGGGGGGCCCCCACACCCTGGGATTCGCCCTCTCCTCACCACCAGCGTCTCTGCAGCCTCCTTGGCGGCAGCCCCTCCTGGCTGGACGCCCTCCGGCCCCAGGCCCTTCTGCCTTCCCCCGTCACCCCCAGCAGGTCGGGGAGGGCTCAGTTCCTGGCTCCCCTCCCTCCCCTCCCCTCCCACACCTGCCTGGGTGACCACCTCTCCGTACCAGACCAGGGCTGCCCCCTCCCTCTGGCTGCCTGACTCCTGCCACTGTGCTGGGGGCTCTCCCATCGCACATGGAAACCGCCAGGCCCCTCCCTGCCCTGCTCCGTGGGGAGTCTGCCCCCCACCCGTGTGACTTCACCTCTCTGGGTCTCCATCGCCCCGTCTGTGAGGTGGGGCTGCCGTGGGCCCCAGGGAGGTGAAGGGGGTAAGTTTCTCAAGCACCTACGACCATAGCATCATGGTCCCTTGATTCTGGAACCAGGATGTGTCTTTTGACTGATACACACATGAACGTGCTCCTGGGGGGCCCCAGCACCTCTTTCCATTAAGGGGCCTTCAGGCCTGGTTCTCAGGCTGGCTCTAGGCCCGTCCATCCTCCTTATGGCCATTCTTGGGAGCACAAATCTGGGGGACCCCAAATCTTCCGCTCCCTTGGTTCAGCCAGACCATGAGGGTGGATGCAGTCTGGACCGCTCAGCATACACAGACCCCCTGGAGGAGACAGCACTCGTGGTAACCTCGAAGAGGTGGGGGCTGCCTCCTCTGCACCCCTGCCGGGTGTTCTGCCCAGCCCCCTGAGCTGCATGCAGGGAAGGGAGTGTGGTAAGGGGGTGCCTCTGCCTGGAGCACGTTCCGCCACAGGTTGCCCAGTTGGCTCCTCCCATTACTGAGGGCCTGGGGGAAGCCAGGCAGAATCCCACCACTGAGGACCTGCATGCCCGTCTCGTATCCTGAGCCTTGGTCTTGGAACCTGCAGGATGGGGTGCGGCCATCCCCATCTTGCTGACCCTCCCCTGCGTCGTCACCACCTCCCGTGGAAATGTCCCCAAGTCTGGAGGAAAGGCTTGGGATGTGCGACTTCAGATTATGAGCCACACATCACGCAGGAAATTCCTCCAGGGGTCCTGACAGGGTCCCGTCCACGCCCGTGGGACAGCAGACACCCTCCGTGGCTGTGCGCCTGGCCGGTAGCTCTGCGTAGCTGCCCCCAGTACGCATGGTGCTCCGATCCTCAGCGCCTACCGTCTGAACCACGGCTTCCGGCTCCTCCCGCGCACCTGCGGGGAGGCACCTGGCCCGGCCCAGGGCAGTCCTACCTTCCTCGCAGCTCGGCCCCGAGTGCCCGGGGCAGCACCTCCACTCGCGGGCCGTCACCATCTTGTACATCACCTTGTACGTGGGTCTCACCACCGTCCTGTAGCTGAAAGAGCGCCCGGGGGGCCCGGCTCAGACAGCGCCTCCCGCCCCCTCTCCTGCCCTCCGTGAGGACACGCCCAGGGCCCTGGGATCCTCTGCCACTTCCAGGCCTCTCTGGAGCTTCTCGCCTCTTGAATTCTGGGCCTCAGCCCTTCCATTCCCTCCCCAGCCCCTGGCCAGGGGTGGGGGATCAAGAAAATAACTGGACAGGAAGCCCCTGTGAGCTGGGCTGGCCTGTCCTCCAGCCGTGAACGCGCACTGAGTAAAGATGTGCGGGTGAATGGGGGAATCCTCTCCCAGGAAGCCCTCCAGGGTGGCCCAAGAGCCAAGGGGAGGTGCCGGGAAATGGGCAGCGGGCCCTCTGTCCGCCCACCCTTGGGGTCCCGGGCTTCCCCCCAGCCCCAGCCCCAGCCCTTCGACCACAGCAGCTCCTGGTCCACACAGCCTCGCTCACCTGTTCCCAGGGCAGCTCATGGGCCAGGGGCAGTTCTGCAGCACCCTCTGCAGGTAGGTGCCATTCTGCACGTGGCATGACACGGCGCGGGTCACCACGTAGGGGCACCAGTGCCTGAAACAGACCAGCAGGCAGGAAGCTCAGGAGGCGCCTGCAGCCTGCGTGCACGCGCTCTCTCGGGGAGCCTCAAGGCTCCAGGCAGGGAGACCCTTGAGCCCCCCGAGCCCTTGGGCCCTGGTGGGAGTCTCCCTGCTGCTGAGGTTGAGGAGTGAATTCCAGAGCCCTGGGTGGGGGCAAGGGTGGGCCGCTGTGCTGGGAACTCTTGGAGGAGTCTTGGGGAACGAGCTGCAGGGGCCCCACGGGAGCAGGGCGTCTTCACTGGGGCTCATCCCCTCGGTATCTGCTCTCCAGCCCTGATCCTTCCAGGCCACACCACCGTCTCCCGCCTGGACAAGGCCAGCGGCCCCTGGTCCTGCCCCTCACTGTCTCCCCAGGGTGGGGCGGGTCAGACAATGGAGACCTGGCCGGGTGTCTTCACCCCAGCCCTTTGTGTCTCCTGCACCCGCTCCTGCCACGCGCTGCTCGCCTCCAGGCCTTTGCTGGGTCCGCTCCTGGAGCACCCTTCCCCCGTTCTCTCCTGGCACCTCCCCCCCGCTGTGCCCGCTCCCCGGGTCCTCGCCCACCTCCGCCCCGTCTGAGCAGAGCGCTGGTTTTCCACTCTGTATCCCTGTCACGCTGAATTCAGCTGGTGAGTCACGTCTGCCCCTCCCTCCCCGAGGCATGTAGGAGAGAGGCCCTGCCTCACGTATCCTCAGGTCCCCTCTGAGTGACAGCCGGGAGCGGGGTCACCTTCCCGAGTGTGGAGGGCTGGCTCCTTCAAATGCCACTGAATAATCATTCTGCGCTGCACATATTGAGCGCCGACTGTATAGCAAAGGTATTTACATCAACTTTCCTGGTGGTTCAGTGGCTAAGACTCTGAGCTCCCAATGCAGGGGGCCCAGGTTCCATCCCTGATCAGAGAACAAGGTCCTGCGCACTGCAACTAAGACCTAGAGGAGTCAAACAAATAAATATTTAAAAAATAAAGATATTTACATCATGTTCCCACAGCCGGGAACACCTCCCCCCCCCCCCCCCCATTTAACAGAGGAGTAGACTGAAGCAAGACTGAGGGCAGGAGGAGGTGGGGGAGACAGAGGGTGAGATGGTTGGATGGCATCACCAACTCAATGCACATGAGTTTGAGCAAACTCTGGGAGACAGGGAAGGATAGGGAGGCCTGGTGTGCTGCAGTCCGTGGGTTCACAAAGAGTCGGACACGACTGAGGAACTGAACAACAGACTGAGGCTCAGTGAGGGGGAGACAACTGTTGATGTTACAGAGCTGGTGCGTGGAGGGTCTGGATTTGAACCCAGGAATATGGATGTTCAGCCCAGCCCCCGCCTCCCTCCCAGGGGCCTGGGCTCCTGTCTCCCCCCCATCCCCTGGGCCACGGTCTGTGGCTCTGTGAAGGCCTCTGCCTGGGAACCTGCTGACCCCGGACTCCAGGCCACAAAGGAGAGTCTGGTGGGGTGGGCGCTCAAGCTGAGAAGGGTCACCTGAAACGGTCATTCCTTTCCCAGCCCCAGGCCCGTGACCCTGAGCAGGGCTGAGGGCCGGTGAGCACCTGGAATGTCCCGCCTCTGCGGAGGTGTCCCCCACCCCGGAAACCTAGCCCTGCAGCTGCTGGCCCACCTGGAGCAAAAAGTCTCTGGCGGGAACCAGTGGACAAACTCCCCATGGGACTCTGGGGACGTCCCTTCACTGTTCTGAGTCCCACGGAAATCAATCCCAGAGGAGGAAACAGTCCGCTGAAAGCACAGAGGTGGGCAAGCCAGAGAAGAGGGCCTCTGAGCAGCCCACCCCAATTCAGACGTCACCGGAGCTCCGCAGAGCCCATGGCCGGTGACCCTTAGGCAGAGGTGCCCATTTTTTTCTTCTTCCTTAGTTGAGATCTCCCCTGTGTGAATTGCTGTCTGGTTCCCCGGTTTCCTGCTCACCAGTCCAGTTCCCCTGCGTAGGGGACACCGAGCTGGTGATGGGCCAGCAGAGATTTTAGACAGGAGAGGACAGTCAGGCCAGGTGGGGTTCCAGGTCAGCCCCTCGTGCCCTTCACCTGGTGTGGGGGGAGGTCACCAAAGAGTATTTCCCACCCCTCCCTGGCCTTGAAGACCCAGCCCTGCTGTGGCCAGGATAAAACCCGAGCTCCTCAGCAGGGTCCCAGCCTGGCCCCTCCGCCCACTGTCCAGGGCATTACCGGCCTGGGGTCCACACGCCCCACGCTGCCCATCACCCCGACCGCTCAGACCGCACACTTGTGCCAGCCCTCCGTCTCCTCCCTGCCCTCCCCGCCGAGCGCCCTCTCCCCACCTCCGATCCTTGCAGACGAGATTCCCTCCGCCTGCCTCGGAAAGCTCCTTTTGAGCCTCCTGAGGCTGTGGGCACAGCTGGGCACCTGCAGGGCATCCCTCCCCCATCCCAGCCACTCACAGCAGCTTTGAGCTTTTTCTCCCCCCCCGCCCCCCCCGAAGGTGCTGGGGGAGGGCGCTGGCGGGGACCGAGCCAGGGTGGGGCTCAGCTTTAAGGGCACCCAGGGAGGTTTGCTGAATGACTGAATGACTGAGGACAGACAGTGGCCCTGGGCAGGAGAGCCAGGACCCAGGGTTTCCCAGAGATGGGCGTGGTCCCTGGAAGGCCCGCCTCCAGCCTGCTGCCCTTGGGTGCTTCTTTCCCGGGGCATGCTTGGTGAGAAGCCTCCTGAGACCCCGCTGAGGCTGTTACCTCCTGTGGGACGGGGCGATGGCAGGGGCTGGGAGGAGACAGCACCCCTCTGCTGGGCCTGCCACTCTGCCCACTCAGCACCTCCACGGCCCCACAGGCTGCCGGGAGGAGAGAAAACAGGCCAGACCAGCTCGGCCTGGCACCGGCTGCCCCCACAAGGGCCCCCCCCACCTGCCCTCCACCCCCTGCCACGAGGGGCCCAGGGGACTTTGTCTCCACAGGGCCCAGGGCTGTGATCCGGAACAGCGATAGGGGCTAATTGCAGGAGGCAGCCAAGCGGGCTGGGGGCCAAGGGCCGTTATGAAAAGGAGAGGAAAGAAAGAAGACCCATGGGTGGGGGTGGGGTGGACGGAGCCCGAACCCCACACCGGAGGCCAAGCTCCACCCTGGCCCTGCTGCTCCCTAACTTGGTGACCTCAGACGAGCCCTGCCCCGCTCTGGGCCTCACTCTGTCCATCTGCACGTGGGGACGGCAGGACCTCCTCCAGCAGGGGGTGTCTCACGCTAAGCCCCGAGTGAGCGCAGTGCTGACGGGCGTTTTGGTCCTTCTTGTTCCTGGACCGTGACACGGGGCCACGCCAGGAGGCTGGGGTCCAGGGGCTTCCACGAGGGACACCAGTACCGCACCTTCCACACAAGGTCCCCCCCCACCCCCGCCTTGACTTTGAGATCGCGACTGTCAGGCTCTGCATTTTACAGAGGGGAAACTGAGGCCCCGAGAGAAGTCACCTACCCAGGTCACCCCTGTGGGTGCAGCACTGGGATCTGAGCTCCCCGGGGAGAGGATGGGGAAGAAAATTCTCCACTCTCCTTGACTCTGGGATTTGCCCAAAGGAAGCCAACACTGCAAGGCAGGAGGCTGGGCCAGGACGCCGGTGATGGCGTCGACTCTAGAGCCACAGTGCTAAGACACAGATGGGCCATGACAGGCTGAAGGGTCCTCGGAGGGGCAGGAAGCCGCCCCAGCAGGGACTGGGGTGCAGACAGGGGCAAGACGAGCTCAGGCAGCTCAGCGCAGCCCGCAGGCACCCTGGTTCCGGGGGTCTCGAAGTCCCGCCACATTCTTGGGCCTGGGGGCGGCCCCTTGGACGCTGTCCCGGGCCTCCCCCTCCCCAGGCACAAAGCCTCTTTTCTGTCTCTGGTCCCTCGGCTGCCAAGGGGCGCCTGGGGTGCAGGGCTGGAGGGGGGGTGACAGGCACAACATCCCCATGCTATCTCCAGCGAGGCCCAGCGAGGAGGGGCTGGGGCCACAAGGGGAGGTCCTGGCAGCCCAGAACCACAGATTCCTCTGGTGAGGGTCCCTCCCCCACTTAAGGTTGGTGTTAGCAGGTTGGGACTGTCCTCAAATGGGCCTGTGAGCAGGGGAGGGGAGAGGGGAAGAGGGAGGAAACTTAGAGGGGAGCTGAGCCCTGGAGCCACGGAGAGGCCTGCCCGAGGTCACACACTGAGTGGGCGACAGAGCGGGAAGGAGACCCTGCTGTGTCTGAGGCTGGAGCCCCTGATTGCTGACCATGACCGGCAAACCCTTCCCGGCTCCGCAAGCTGACACCCATGCTCCCTCCTCCAGAGAGCTGCCAGCGTGAAGAGAACACTGGATCTGGAAACTGACTGACTTAGATTGAGGTTCTGTTTCTTCTCTCGGCCTCAGTCTTTTTATCTGTAGAATGGGAGCAAGAGCATTGCCTGCAGGGCTTTTGTGATGCTCAGGCCACTCTGAGCCTTCTATGACTGGGTGACAGCCCCCAGTGACCACCAGACACCTGCCCGCAGCCACGGTCCTGCTCCCACACGGGGAGCCCTGCGGGGAAAGGAGCCCAGGCTGGGAGGCAGTGGACTGGCCGAAGGGCAGTGCAGACCTTATGCCCTCTCAACCGGCATCCTGAGCTTGACACTCCATATTTCCAGTTCAGAGTCTTGGTCATTCTAACACCTGGGAACCTGGGGGTTCACGTCCTTGCCCTCAGCAGGTCATATCCCCTCTCTGAGCCTCAGCTTTGTCTTCTATGAAATGAGGACCATACAAATGTGTGCCTTCCTGGCAGTCGGAAAGGTTCTGGAGGGCGACAGGTGCAGGTAAAATGCCAGCCCAGGTCAGCATGCGTGGGGGTGGCTGTGACATCCGCCAACCATCAGTCCCCGTCTCAGACAACTGCACCTCTGGCCTCTGACATCACAGCCACCTCTGCCCTCCAGCCCTGCCTGCGTCACCTGCTCTCGCTAGCCCAGTGGGGACACGCTGGCCCCTGACCACTGGGAAAGCGGAATTTCTGAAAAGAATTAAAGAATTGAGGCCAAAGGGGGTGGGGGCCCGGCAGGCCTTTGAATGGGATGAAAAGGCCTGGAGAGGCCTGGCTACTCCGTATTGTTTGCCTCAGACAACAGCAGTGGCCGGCCCTTGAGAGGGGACCCCGGCGGGGGCAGGGGCTACAGTCAGGACCAGGGCCTGGGCAGGTTCAAACAGTGTCACCAAGGCCAGAAAGACACAGATTTGAATCCCAGTTCTTCTGTCAATGCTCAGAGAGCCTAGAAGATTTTGTCAATTCTCTGGGGCCTCGATTTGCTCATCTGCTAAATGGGGACAAGTGTTCCCTAACTCATTCAGTCCTTGAACACTGCATGTGAAGGGCCCCCTGGCTGGTACTAGGGGGTGCTCCATAAACACCACCAGATAGAATATTCCTGCTCTTGAGTGACGGGCAGGAAGACAGAGCGCTCCCACAGCACTCAGTCCAAAATGCCAGGTCCCTGGGGGCCGACACTGACCCTCCTCTGTGAAACTCCACCCCAGTCTTCTTCCTTCGAGGGAAATAAATAGCTGGGATACTAAAAAAAGCCAGGAGCAGAGTAGAGGGGGGAGGGTCCCCCAAGTGTCAGCCAGAGGGTGATATGGGCTTCTCCTACGTGCAGGGTGGGGGCCCTACGGAGGGGACGGGGAAATCTTGGGGTTTCCTCCGTCGTGCGCCTTCCCCCTCCCCTGGGGTCCGGAGTTGAAGTGGTGGGGGCTGGAGAACGCTGTCGGAAGCAGGGGTCCCCCGCACGGCCCGGAGCTCCTGCCAGCTAATGAGGCCCAGGGTCCCTGCCCCCACCGGGGCTGGCAATGAGGTGGGATACCGGGTCCCTTTCCCAATCCTGGGCTTGCACGGAGGTTGGGGACGGGGGTGCCCGGAGTCCCGGTCCCCAACCCCAAGGGGGTGGGGGGCAGCTCTTACCTGCGCGCAGAGAACGGAGCTCCCCCGACGCTCCACGCGGCGCTCCCTCCCGGGAGCAGGAGCCCGAGGCAGAGCAGCGCCCAAGCCCGCGGGCCGCCCATGCTGCGCCCGGAGCCCTCCGCGCGCGGCCCCTCGCAATCGCCCCCAGCCTGGCGTGCCCGCTCGCCCGCCGGCCGCGCCGCCAGCCGCCCCGGACGCGCTGATCCCGGTTCCCAGCGCAGCGGCGGGAGGGCGGGCGGGAGGCGGGCGCGGGGCGGGGGCGCGCGTTCCCGGCCTCGCCCGGCCCCTCCGCGCGGCCCCCCGCCCCTTGCGCCGCCGCTGCCAACCCGGAAGGAGCCCCGGGGGGCCGGGCGCCCCCACCAGGAAGCCCGCCAGGTGCCCACCTGAGCCTGGCGCCCTGCGCCGCGTGTCCCTTTTGGGGGCGGGGTGCCAGTTCCGAAGTGCCCAACCACGTGTTGCAAACTGAGGCCGGGCCACGGTCTCTGACACAGCCAGGACCCCAAACCACCAAGCCTGGGCTAATGATGCCAGGGGCCGCATCCCCTCTGGATATTTTTGAGGGATCCAGTCATCAAGGCAGGAGGAGCGGTCCATCTATACAACAAAAGCTGCCGAAGCTGTGCGCTCCACTGTGTGCGGGGGCACCTCACCTGCGCTTCACGTTTAATCTTAAGACCTCTGTGGGTGAGGTGGGCACAGTTATCCCTATTTTAGAGAGAAAAAGAGGGAGGCCCAGGCACTTGTAGTCCCCCCTGGGAGAAGACCTGGGCTGACCCCATAAAATCAGTGTCCACTTTTATTGCCATTTTACAGATGGAGAAACTGAGGCCACGAGGAGATGTCATCTACCTAAAGCACTCCATGAGTGGTCAAATCCAGGCCTCCTGACTTCAGAGGGGGTGTCAGCTCTTTAGCACAATCAAGGAAGAGTGCAGACAGCATTTGGTCTTGGCCTGGGTTTCCCCATCTGTGACACTGGAAGGACAGGCTTAGGGTGGAGCTACTTCATCTGGGGTATAAGGATGGGCTTCTGGGCAGAGGGCTGTGAATTCCTCCAAAGTATATGCCAGGGTGGTATGTGTATATGACACATGTGTGTGCAAGCATGATGGGGGTGTGTGAAATGTGTGATGTCTGTGTGCATGTGTGTGATGTCTGTGTCTGTGACGGGAGTGTGTGTTTATGGGGAGGGGTCATAGCTCTCATCAGAGGACACCCAGAACCTTCCCAAACTCCAAAATAGTTTCTGACCTCCCCGCTTCTGCCGGGACTGACAGGTTCAATCTCTGGTCAAGGAACTAGATCCCGCATGCTGCAACTAAGTGTTCACATGCCACAACTAAAGATCTTGCATGCCTCAACAAAGATTGAAGATCTGGCACAGCCAAATAAATACATATATATTTAAAAAAAAAAAACCAAACACCCCAGAAAGCACTTTGAAGGGCATGCAGCTCATTAGGAAGGGAAAGTACTGGGCAGTGGCTTCTGTCCTCGGAAGCACCTGGGAGGACCACAGAGTGAGGAGGCAGCGCCACACCTGTTAGCAATGTGTCTGGGATGCTCCGTGGTGAACGGCATGGGCTCAGTCGCTCAGTCATGTCCGAATCTTGGCAACCCCATGGACTGCAGCCTGCCATGCTCCTCTGTCCATGAAATTCTCTAGGAGCAGGTTGCCATTTCCTACTCCAGAGGGAGAAATATCAATAACCTCAGACAACGTCGAAGACACCACCCCAGTGGCAGAAAGTGAAGAGGAACTAAAGAGCCTCCTGATGAAGGTAAAAGAGGAGAGTGAAAAAAAACCTGGCTTAAAACTCAACATTGAAAAATTAAGATCATGGGATCCAGTGCCATCACTTTCATGACTGCAGCCATGAAATTAAAAGACTTGCTCCTTGGAAGAAAAGCTATGAAAAACCTAGACAGCCCATTAAAAAGCATAGACATCACTTTGAGAAAAAGGTCCATACACTTAAAGCTACGGTTTTTCCACTAGCCATGTACAGATGTGAGAGTTGGACCAAAAAGAAGGCTGAGCACCAAAGAACTGATGCTTTCGAACTATGGTGCTGGAGAAGACTCTTGAGAGTCCCTTGGACAGCAAGGAGATCAAACCAGTCAATCCTAAAGGAAATCAATCCTGAATATTCACTGGAAGGACTGATGCTGAAACTGAAGCTCCAATACTTTGGCCACCCGATGCAAAGAACTGACTCACTGGAAAAGACCCCGATGCTGGGAGAGACTGAAGGCAGGAGGAGAAGGGGATGACAGAGGGTGAGATGGTTGGATGGCATCATTGACTCAATGAACATCCCCTCCAGGAGATAGTGAATGACAGGGAAACCTGGCGTGATGCAGTCCGTGGGGTCACAAAGAGTTGGATACAGCCGAACAACAAAAAAACAACTCCAGGAGATCTTCCCAACCCAGGGATCAAACTCAAGTCTTCTGCATTGGCAGATGGGTTCTTTACCACTGGGCTACCAGGGAAACCCAGATGGACTGCGTACATGTTCCTTTATTACCAAACTTGTGGGAGCTCTGAGCCACTGTGGAATTTCTCCAGCAGTGGATACTCCAAGGAAAAGCTGTTATCAACATTGTGATATCAGAGGCTGGGGTCCCTTGGTCCAGGGTATTTATTTGAAACTGTAGCTATGACTTAAAACTCAACATTCAGAAAACTAAGATCGTGACATCTGGTCCCACCATTTCATGGCGAATAGATGGGGAAACAGTGGAAACAGTGGCTGACTTTCTTTTTTGGGGCTCCAAAATCACTGCAGATGGTGACTGCAGTCATGAAATTAAAAGACGCTTGCTCCTTGGAAGAAAAGCTATGACCAACATAGACAGCATATTAAAATGCAGAGACATTACTTTGCCAACAAAGGTCCATCTAGTCAAAGCTATGGTTTTTCCAGGAGTCATGTATGGATGTGTGAGTTGGACCATAAAGAAAGCTGAGCACTGAAGGATTGATGCTTTTGAACGGTGGTGTTGGAGAAGACTCTTGAGAATCCCTTGGGCTGCAAGGAGACCCAGCCAGTCAATCCTAAAGGAAATCAGTCCTGAATATTCATTGGAAGGACTGATGCTGAAGCTGAAACTCCAATACTTTGGCCACCTGATGGGAAGAACTGACTCTTTGGAAAAGATCCTGATGCTGGGAAAGATTGAAGGCAGGAGGAGAGGGGGACGACAGGGAATGAGATGGTTGGATGGCATCACTGACTTGATGGACATGAGTTTGAGTAAACTCTGGGAGTTGGTGACAGACAGGGAAACCTATGTTGCAGTTCATAGGGTTGCAAAGAGTCAGACACGACTGAGAGACTGAACTGAGGACTTCCCTGGTGGAACAGTGGGGACTTTACGCCCCCAATGCAGGGGACCTGGGTCTGACACCTGGTTGGGGAACTAGATCCCACATCTAGTTGCAACTGAAGAGTTGACACGTTGCAGCTAGAAGATCTTGTGTGCTTCAAATAAGACCCAGTGCAGCCAAATAAATAACTACAATTTTTTTTTAAAAACCCAGATTTCCCTGGTGGCCCAGTGAATAAGAATCTGCCTGCCAATTCAGGGGACACAGGCTCAATCCCTGGTCTGGGAAGATTCCGCATGCTGCAGAGCAACGAAGCCTGTGCTCCACAGCTACCGAGAGCCCGCGCTCTGGAGCTCATGTGCCATAACCGCTGAGCTTGTGTGCTGCAACTCCTGAAGCCCGAGAGCCCAGAGCCCGTGCTCCTTGACCAGAGAAGCCACCGCAATGAGAAGCCCGGGCCACAATGAGAGAGAGCCCACAGAAAGCAACGAAAGACCCAGCGCAGCCAAAGAAACACCTCTAAGCTAGAGCCCATGGCAGCGCAGTCCGGTGGTTACTACAGGTCAGTGCCCCTGGCCGAGATGTCCGTGAGCAACCACTTGGCACTGTGTGACCTGGGCCAAGTCACCTCCCCTCTCTGAGCCTCATTTCCTTACCTGAAAAAACAAGGCCGTTTTTTTCCTCTTTACATGTTCATACATATTTGTAGATCACTGTAAGTGGCTTTGCTTTGTCTTTAAGATAGCCTGAGCATTTCTTCATGCCCTTAAATGTCCTTCTGAGATGTTGTGTTTTTATATTACTAGTTATACTGTATTTTCTACTCTTTGTGGTACAGATCTTAGTTCACCAACCAGGGGTTGAATCCATGTCCCCTGCATTGAGAGTGCACACTCCTAACAACCAGACTGCTAGGGAAGTCCCAAAGTGAGGCCGTTAAAGACATGGAAGCAGCCTAAGTGTGCCTCAACAGGTGAATGGATAAAGAAGATGTGGTGTGTATATATACCTATATATACCATTACACCCCACTGTATGTATGATGGAATATTACTCAGCCATAAAAAGAATGACATATATTGCCATTTGCAGCAACGTCGATGGGCCTAGAGATTATCATTCTAAGTGAAGTAAGTCAGAGAAAGAAAGCCAAATGCCATATGATACCACTTATATGTAGAACCTTAAAAAGTGATACAAATGAACTTATTTCCAAAACAGAAATAGACTCAGAGGTAGAAAACACGCTTACGGTTACCAAAGGGGAAAGGTGGGGGAAGGATAAATTCGGTATTTGGGATTAACAGATACACACTACCTTATGTAAAATAGGTGAATAACAAGGGGAACTATATTCAATATCTTGTAATAACCTATAATAGAAAGTAATATGAAAAACTGAATATACATATATATAACTGAGTCACTTTGCTGTCTGCCAGAAGCTAACACAACAGTGTGAATCAACTATGCTTCAATTAAACAAACAAAAGACAGGCAGTTTTTAAAGCTTGGGTCTCTGGGCAGCGGTCCTGGGGCGCAGTATGAGGTGCCCTTTTGAGCACACCCTCCTGGTACATGTCAGCCTAGTTTCTGGTCCTCTTTGCTTCCTGAGCAGAAAGGGCAGGAAATGCTGTGGGGACCTGGGTTCGGTCATTTGAGGTTTCAGTGTTTGCTGAGATGGGGAGGAGAGGGACCTCCTCCCTGGGGGCCTGATGTCCTCGCTGCCAAAACTACACCACAACCGCCAGTAATGACAGCAACTTCCGGTCTGGTCTGAGCGCTGACCGTGCGCCAGGCGCTGTGCTAAGCATTTTGCTTTCATTGTCGCCTGCCCTCTTCTCCCACACCTGGGAGGCCGCCTGATTATCCCCAGGTGCGGGGCTCAAGGCTGGTGAGTGATGGATGCCGGCCTGAGTGCTTACCCACCAGGCCACACTGCCACCCTCTGGTCCAGCCCTGCATGGGGGGCTTCTCTGGGCAAAAAGAGAGATCAGCTCAGATTGAGACTCCCGCCGGGAGCTGAGGAGGTGAGAGGGAGCACGCACACACACACACAGACACACACAAATGTGTGGGCCACATGGGGACATGAACTCAGACACCGCCCGCCGCCACCCACCCCCCAACCCCCAAGCAGGCCACGGGGTCTGGGAAACATAGCCCTGCTGGTGTGGATTCACTGACACATCCAGCAGCCTAGTCCAAACAGGAAATGCTGTTCTCCTAACAGCAAACAAACCTGGGTCACAGCCTTCCTTCCCGTTATCTCCCCCTGGGGCCTGTGCTAAGGGCCTCTCCTCTCCGCCTATGTCCCAAGGGCAGCCTCCCCAGCTGGTGGTGCCTATAAGATCCGCCCTGTCCGCACACCAGCTCAAGCAAGCCCAGGTGCCCCTGGTGATCTGCGCCCATATCCTGCCCATTCTATAGGAGCAGGAGCAGCCCAAGAGGGCTGGGGGTACCCAAGTCCATGGCAGCAGCCCCCAGGGTCCCAGGCAGTGCCAGAGGCCTTCAGAACCTCTGCCTAACAAAGGGCAGGGCCAGAAGGCCAGCCTTCCAGGTTAGGGAACAATGCCTGTGTTCTGTGCCTTTGATCTGGAGGCCCGGGGCTGCGGCCCCTCGCTGCGCCGGGGCGGGGATGCTGGGGGACCCGAGGGCCTGTAGCTGCCCAGCCAAGTTAGTTATGCTCCATGGAGCCGCCCTTCTCACCCAGTTCTTTCCTTCCTCGTGGGGCTGGGACTGGGGCTGGAAGGGAGTGGTAGGAGGAAGGAAGCTGTCAGAAACTCATAAATCAGGGGCCAAAAAGGGCCATCCTGCCCTCCTTGGAAATCCTAGCAGGAGAGGCTGGCACCTTTGGGGTTGCAGGGAGGATGACAGAGTGGCCGGCAGGGCACCTGTGTTTGGAGTTAGAAGACCTGGATGTTTGCGTGATCCACAGTGAGACCCTTCTCTCCGGGCCTCAGTGTTCCTATCTGGAAGCCAGAGGAGGGAGGGATACAAGACTTGGGGACTTTCCTGTGGCTGTGCTTTGTTGGCTGTGAAGAACTAGACAAATAAATGGCCTCCAGTTTCCCCCCCCCAAATCCTTTCCTTTCTGCCCCCTGCTTCTGCCCTACCTCCCTTTTTGGGGAGCCCCTTTGCTCTGCTTCTCTCTCCACATCTCTCCTCTTGTGAAAACAAACTAGTAAAGTCTCCTTAAGGCAGCATCCCCCTAGCTGGAAGGGAGGGGGCGGGTAGAATAGGGAAAAAAAAAAAAAATTATTGGCTCATTTATACTAGAGTGTTAATGACTGATATGTTGAACGTTGTTAAGTGTCGGGCACAGTTAACAGGGATTCTTCCTCATTTAAACTCTAAATCACTGGTAGTGGAATTTGTCTGCTAGTGAGGGGGATGCTTGGTGACCAAGGGTCTAGGAATAAGATATGCCAAGTGAAAAGGCCTTCTGTGTGGGGAAAGTGTCCATCTCCCCATCCCCTGCTGGATGTATCTGGAGTGACAGCCACGAGTCCCTGCAGGTTATTTGGATCTGGCCAGTGCGAAGGACAGGTGAGAGAAGCCACTCAGAGCAGAGACTCCAGAGCTGCCTGCCAGCCCCGCAAGCCCCAGGAGCTGCCTGCCCGCCCAGCAGCATGTGGCCCTACCCCACCTGACACCCGCAGGATGTCACTCTGAGGAGGAAGAGGAGAGGGAAAGAGAAAGAGCCAGCGAGAGACAGAGAGAGGAATTTGGAAAGACAGAGAGACGGCAAAGAGGCAGATGCAGACAGAAGAGCTCCTGGGCAGAAGGATCCCAGGTTGTTGATCTCAGCTCCTGTGGAGGCCGGGCAGAGGGGGTGGGACCAGGGTGCCAGCTCAGCTCCATCCTCTGGACCCACAGGCTCTGCCTCACTCAGAGCCGCACCCCCGTAGCCCTGAGAGTTGGGGCTGGGCCTGCTCCCATCTGCTGCCCGGATCTGGCCCTGGCCGACCAATGAGCTTTGGTTTGCCTGTGTTGCTGGTCTAAGTTGTGCCAGGGCAGCCCCGTCAGGCAGATGGAGCTGCTGGCCTGAGAAGAGATGGATTTCTAGCCTGCGGCCTGGCCTGGGGCGTCATCAGTGGACGAGCAGCATGTGGGTGTGTGCAGCCCTGGAGCACCTGGACTCCAGGCTCTCCCTGCCTTGCCCTCCTGTCCAGCCCTCTGGGGCCAAGCCTGGATCTTCTCCACCTACCCGCTCCTCGGTTCTTGCCCCTTTCCACTCCCCATGGGATGTGGCCTCGCATGTGCCTCCTCGCTGACCCTTCTGGTCCTTCGGGACCTTCCCTAAGGCGAATGGAGGCATCTTTCCATGGGGGGAACCTGTAGTGTCTCTGTTGCCCTGAGGCAGGAATAGAATGTGGCCTGGCCTCCTCACCTTCCCGCTGCCCCAGACCCTGAGATACCAACGCGAGTCTCCCCAGACGACACTGTGCTCTCCGGCTGGGCTGTGGGACTTTCCCTTTGCATCCCTTCTGCCTGCCAATGCCCACACCCCTTCTGTCTCAGCTCAGACATGACTCCCTGACTCCAGGAAGGTGTCCCACACACCAACGCTGGGTCTCATGTCCACTGGGCTTCCCCACTCATAGAATTCTATGCAAGAGCCACCTGTTGATTTGTCTGGTCTATGATGGGTCATAGATAGTTGCTGGCCCCTTTCTGTAATCTTCCTAAGAGTACTAGGAAAGCTACATACCCCAGAAGCCATAAAGGATGTGTTGGGTACTTACATTTTTCTGCATAGAGAAAGAATAATATGATTAACTGTGGAAAAAACTTGCAACTTACCAGAAAAAAGATGACTACTTTCCTCCATATATAAAGAGCTCTTACAAATCAATAACATCAATGACCCAATAGAGAAACAGACGGAAGTTATGGACAGACAACTCGGAATGACAAGGCATTCAACTTCACTCAAAAGAGAAAAATTGGAGATGAAAACCACAGCGAGATAGCACCTTCCAAAACTGATGGCTAAGGACTTAAGATTTTTGATAAAATGCCTTGGCAAGTCTGTGGGGGAAAATGTCACTTCATATATTCCCTCTTTGGAGCACAGTTGGTAACGAGTAATAAAAGATAAAATGTGTATTACCTTGACCTGGTAATTCCACAGTGAGGCAATTTCTTGCATGTACATTTGCAAAGAACAGAAGGAAATGAACTGCAGCACTATATGTAGTATCAAAAAACTGGAAACAACCTAAATACCTTTGCAGATTAGTATACCAAGGTACACCCATCAGTGGAATGCTGCCTCCTCAATGGGGTATGTGAAATGTGGAATTCCCACACAGTGAAATATTAGCCATCAAGAGGAACACAGTATGGATACACACTGTAGCATGGATACACACTCCGGAACCTTGACAACATTATACTGAGTGAAAGAAGCCAGATGCCAAAGGCTACATACTGTATTTATATGAAATGAACAGGCAAGTCCCAAGAGACAAAAAGGTAGATTAGTGCTTGCCAGGGACTGGGAGCTGGGACTAGGGAGTGACTAATGGGTCTGGGGCTTCTTTTTAGGGTGATGAAAATGTTCTAAAACTAGTGGCAATGATTGCACATCTCTGAATATACTAGAAACCACTGAACTGTTCATACTGAAGGATGGGTTTGAAAAAAAAAAAAGGATGGGTTTGTGGCATGGGAATTATATACACCAATACATATTCCTAAAGATGAGGCTTATATATACATTTATGTATATAAAGATGGGGAAGATAATGGAACTTCTAAGATCAGTTAAGTGAAAAGAGTAACGGCAGCTTTGTGTAAAGGATGCTGCCGTGTGTGGGAAACTGCACAAATACCCACCCATAAGTGCTCAGGTTATACACTCACTTTCTCTAGAAGAAATCACCAGAAACTGCTAACTGGCTGCCTTTGGGAAGATGGAATGAGGGACTGAGGGTATTAGTTTTCACTGTGAATCCTTTTGCATGGTTCAAAAAAAAAAAAAAAATACCAGAAAGTATACATACTATAGTCACCCTTTGCCCTAAGAATTAAGTACGTGTGTGTGTGTGTGTGTGTGTGTGTGTGTTTGCACATATGAACTAGCAGCTCTTAAAATCCCAGCCCAGAAGCTGTGCCTGCAGCCTGCAAGGGCCCCTGAGTGCCAGGGCAAGGTTTCAAGACAGACCTCCACCTCTGGGCAGGCTGAAGCTCCACAGGGGCCGGGGCTGGACTGGGAGCTGTGCCTCTGAACCAGCTGGACCCTGGGAGACGGCCCCTCCCTGCCCTCCCGGGAAGGACCCCGAGCCCCTGTCCTCACCAGGCCTGGCCTGGGGCTTCCAGTCACTCATGACGCACCTGAGTGGAGGCTGTTCGGGGAGGTGACGGGGAGGTGGGCTCCCTGGCCAGAGGGAAGTCCTGGCAGAGAGCCGGGGTGGCCCCCATGTCCGCACTGAGCCATGAGAACTGAAGTGGGCTGTGTTCTTCCCTGGTCCCAGGGAGGGAGGAAGAGGAAGACAGGGGGAGGGAAGCCAGAGACAGAGAAGAGCGGGCCGAGCGGGAGCGAATGTTAGAGACAGATAAACGCAGAGACAGAGACTGAGCCTGGGCATCCGCACGAAGGAGCTCGGGCCTGATGTGGACAGAGTGGGGGCTGCCACGCGGCAGACAGAGACGTGGGGGGAGCAGAGAGACTGTGGGAGGACAGGAGGGTGGCGAGGGGCCGGGGCCAGGCAGATGGTGGGGGCAGCAAGGACCTGCCCCCTCCTGAGTCAGCCCTGAGCTTTTATCTGTGTGCCTGCAGACGGCATGCATTATCATAGCTGCCATGCAGAGGTATTCTGCCCAGGAAAGGGAGGCCAGGAGGCTGATAAGCTGCACAGCTAGTGACAGCAGAATGCCACTCAGCATCTGGCTTTGGAGCCCTGGAGCAGGTGGTCAGGACAGTCCAGGCCCAGACTTGACCCCAGGACCCTGCACTATGCCCAGCTCCTTCCAACAGGGGCCCGTTGGCCCATCTGGGCTGCTTGTGTCCTGCCATGGTGGGATGTTCCCAGGAGCAGAGCGGACCTGCCTGGATTCCAGCCTGATGTCGGGAGGGGGCTAACTCTGTAGCCCCAGCTTGGCCAGGAGGACGATGTTTCAATCCTGCCTGTATCTTCCTCACTGTGTGGCCCTGGCCAAGCTGCTTGCCCTCTCTGAGCCTCAGTGTGTTTGCCTGGAAAATGGGGATAGCAGCACTTGTTTCAGGGTAGGCTGCTTAACCGTGCAAGCTAAGTCGCTTCAGTTGTGTATGACTCTTTGCGACCTGCCGGGATCCTCTGTCCCTGGGATTTCCCAGGCAAGAATACTGGAGTGGATTTCCTTCTCCAGGGGATCTTGCCAACCCAGGGATCCAGCCCGCGTCTCTTATGTCGCCGGCACAGGCAAATGGGTTCTTTACCACTGAACCATAAGCTTAAGAGGAGCACTCAGATTCAAAAGAGGAGCTTCTTATTCAGGGCTGCTACATTCTGCTCAGGAAAAAGTACCCACGTGAATCTGAGGCATGGGGTGTGCAGTTTGCAGAATGAGACATCTGGGAATCCGGGGAAACGTGACAGATGGAAGAGCCAGTCTTCGGAAAAGAGAATATTGGGGCAGAATCGGGTTTTCTAAAGGGCCCTCGCGGTGACATACTTCTATTGGCCAATCTCTCCGGCTAAAAAAAGGAAAATCCCTGTTGAAATTCAAAATTTTTCTCTACGTATTTACTCAAGACTAGACTGAATGGTTTAATTACTATCATCGTGGCTGGCTTTTTTTGCTGGCCCAGGGAACCAACTAGTTTCAGTTGTACTCTGCCTGCAATTAGGAAGCTCCGCCACTAGGTGGCGTCTTGGGTTTGCACCTGCAGTGAAGTGAGGTTTTTCTGGGGGGTTTTTTGGTCCCTCTTATCCTCTCCAAGAAGTTGCCTTTTGAGAACAGACAGGAATATGGAAGCAGTCGCTAGACTGACGGAAAAGAGTGCTGTGATCACTTAGCAATGCCTGCCCTGGATGAAGGAAGAGAAAACAGGGGCTTCTGTGTCCACAGCCCTCTAGACTATGTGCCTCTGAGTATGTGTTTCTAAATTTAATGCTACTTTTTTAGACTAAGTGAGGATTTGTGAAACACTTGAATGTAAATATTAGGATTACTAATTACTGTTTAAGAAGGGATGCTTATACAAATAATTTTTGTAATAAAGAACATATAGTTTGGGAAAACATTTGCAGCAAAGTATTAAAAAAAAAAAAAAAGAAAGAAAGCATGAAGTTTCAGCCTTTCTTACTGGACGGTTAAGAATTTCCATTTTTTCCCCACAGTCGTTTCTGTTTTCCGTTGTGCCTTTAGGCATGTGGGATCTTAGTTCCCTGACCAGGGATGGAACCTGTGCCCCATGTAGCAGAAGCGTGGAGTCTTGTCCACTGGATCCCCAGGGAAGTCTCTCACCACAGTCCTTTTAAAGAGAGACACCTCGAATGCCTTTTCTTACCTGCTTCTTCCTAAGTGCTCACAGGCAACTCTCATTCCCGGAGTTGAGATGCTCACAGCTTCCCTCAGGTCTGTGGCTATCGGCTCACTCGGTCTCTCTCGGTGAGCCTGTTCTTGGAAGAAACTATAGAAGAACAGAAAAGGCCTTTTTGGCTGCACTCTCCTTAAGAATTGCTGGGTTTTGTGAAATCATTCTTTTTCATCAGTAATCCATCAAAGCCTTCTTAGACTCTTTTTAGTGGTAAAACATTATGATAAAATATCATTAAAGTTTTTTTTTTTAAAGAAAATAAATCATTTGTAATCCATCCACCTTGATGTAGTGATTCCCCAGATCTTTGTTTGGGGTTTGGACTTTCCTTCTTTTTAGTGCTTTTATTTTTTTTTTTTTTTGCCAAAGAAAGAAAACTTCCAGTCCCATTGAAAATCTTTTCCCCACCTCCAGACAGCTGAAAATCCTCCTTCTTTCTTAACTAAACTCTTGACTGCTTGTCCTTTGAAGTCAAAGCTGGTTTCATTTCTAATCTGCGCTGAATTGTTCTTTATTGATAGTCACACAGGAGATCAGAGGAAGCTGAATGCAAAGGCCAGGAGTTGTCACAGTTTCCACGTACATGGCCACCCGTTCAGGATCCATATTAAGTAAAAAGAGCAAAGGGATGTTTGAAGGGTTGGACACCAGATATCTTTGTTCGTGGGGATTATGGGTGTGCCTGTATTTTCTTGTTTCTAACTAGTTGGCTTGGTGGTCTGTCTCTATCACGTTTGTAATTTAAAATATAAATTATTTTCAAAACTAATTGTTTATTCTTGGTTGCACAGGCTTCCTCTAGTTGTGATGAGCAGGGGCTACTCTTCGACACGGCGCACAGGCTTCTCAGGGCGGGGGCTTCTCTTGTGAAGCACAGGCTCTAGGCTCATGGGCTTCAGTAGTTGCAGCACATGGGCTCCATAGTTGCAACTCGAGGGCTCCCGAGCACAGGCTCAGTAGTTGTGGCTCACGGGCTTAGTTGCCCTGAAGCTTGTGGAATCTTCCTGGACCAGGGATTGAACCCGTGTCTGCATTGGTGGGAAGGTTCTTAACCACTCGGCCCCCCAGGGAAGTCTTCTGCAGATGTAACTAAATTAATGACTTTGAGATGAGATCATCCTGGATTACCCAGATGGGCCCTAAGTCCAAGGACAAATGTCCTGATAAAGGACACTGGAGGAGAGACAGAAAGAAGGCCCTGTGAAAACAGAGGCAGAGCTTCAAGAGGGATGCAGTCACCAGCCAAGGAACTCCTGGAGCCACCAGAAGCTGCCTGAGGCAGGGGAGGACCCCCCTCTAGACGCTTCAGAGGGAGCCCTGCTGACATCCTGACTTCCTCGTCCAGAGAGCATTCAGTATGGGACGACGACAGTTATAAATTCATAAAATCTTAAAGAGTATGCAAAATTTCCTTTCACTTTGCAAACATCCCCAACCCTCAGGACCTTCCCCGCTGGCCTCAGGGAGGCCGAAGGCAGTAACTGTCGTGGGGCAGAGCTGTCGTGGGTTAGATGGTGTCCCTCTAAAACACCGCTGAAGTAAGTCCTAACCCTTGGGATGTGATGTTATCTAGAAAGAGAGTCTTTGAAGATGCTCAAGTTGGGCTTTAGTGGCTCAGTGGTAAAGAATATGCCTGCAATGCACGTGATGCGGGTTTGATTCCTGGGTCAGGAAGATCGCCTGGAGGAGGACATGGCAATCCACTCCAGTATTCTTGCCTGGAGAATCCCACAGACAGAGGAGCCTGGTGGGCTGAGGTCCATAGGGTCGCAAAGAGTCAAACATGACTACAGCACATGAGCACGCAAGTTAAGGTGAGGTCATTGAGGTCGGCCCTCATCCGACATGGCTGTGTCCTTATGAAAGGGGAAATCTGGACACATGGATAGACGGAGGGAAAACGGTGTGAAGACAGGGAGACGGCCACCACTGGTACAAGGAGTGCCTGAGGCCACCAGAAGGTGCAGAGAGCAGTGGTAGAGACGCCCCCTCAGGCCCCTGAAGGCACCTGCAGAGCCCTCAACCTCAGACTCCCGCCTCCCGAGCGCGAGACCAGAAGCGTGCTGTTCACGCCTCCCGTTTGTGGTACTCGGTTACTGCAGCCCCGGACCCTGTACAGGTAGGGATGGGTGTCACGGTCTGGGGAAAATGGGCATTCCAGGGCCTGCGGGGGGGCCCCTGGGCTGTTCCAAAACCCTGTCCCCCAACGGTCACTGTCCAGGCCTGCGGCCAGGCCCGGCTACTTCTCTCCTTGCCGCCCCGCCCGCCACCAGCAGAAGTGTACGGGCACTTCCAGGACAGACGTCTGGGCTGCACTTGGAGGCCCTGGCAGGGGGTTTCCAATGTGGCCCCTCCTCGGTCAGCAGGGACCCATCAACTGGTTGGCCTCTTGGCCGCCCCTGGCAGGGGAGTCGGGGCTGAGCTGCGGCAAGTGGTCAGGGAGGCGTGGCTCCCTTCATGGCCAGGGCCCCCGGCAGGAGACAGCAGGTCCTGCAGTAGGCCCCTGGGCCAAGCCTTGGCCCTGTGCTTACTTTCTGGGTGACCTCAAGCCACTCATATCACCTCACTCATCTTGGTTTCCTTATCTATTAAATGAGGGCAGTAGGAGAAATTACCTCCAAACACGGCTGCCAGGATTTGGTGGGAGAATGGGAATAGCAGGATGCCTGATGAAGGGAAATTTTAGATACTTTTTTAACTTAAAAAAAATCGGGGTGGACTGCCCTGGTGGTGCAGCAGATAAGCATCTGCCTGCCAGTGCAGGGGACACAAGTTCGATCCCTGGTCCAGGAAGATTCCACATGCCTCAGAGCACCTAAGCCTGGAAGCCACAACTACAGGAGCCCGCTTGCTCAAGGGCCCTCAAGTCACAACTGCTGAAGGCCTCGAGCCTAGAGACTGTGACCCACGACAAGCGAGGCCCCACACCACAACAAAGAATAGCCCCTGCTCGCCACAACTAGAGAAAGCCTGTGGGCAGCAACGAAGACCCAGAGAAGCCAAAAGTAAATAAACAAATAAAAAACATGAGCAGCTCATCGATGTAAAACAGATTATAAAAAGTGGTGGTAAATAGGGGGGTTCAAGATGGGGAGCACATGTAAATCCATGGCTGACTCATGTCAATGTATGGCAAAAACCACTACAATATTGTAAAATAATTAGCCTCCAACTAATAAAAATAAATGAAAAAAAATGGTGGTAAATATATAGCACTTAAATTTACTATTTTAACCATTTTTTGAAGTTCAGCGGTATTAAGTGCATCCATATTGTGCAACCATCATCTATCTCCAGAACTCTTCTCATCTCGCAAAACTGAAACCCTGTCCTGGTTAAACACCATCTCCCCATCCCTCCCTTCCGACCTCCCTGGCGACCACCGTTCTGCTTTCTGCCTCTAAGAATTCGGCAACTCAGGGAGGTGGGAGGGGGGATCGGGACTGGGAATACATGTAAATCCATGGCTGATTCATATCAATGTATGACAAAACCCACTGGAAAAAAAAAAAAAAAAAGAATTCGGCAGCTCGAGGGACCTCATATAGTGGACTCACACAGTGTCTTTTTGTGACTGGGAGATTTCACTCAGCATCATGTCCTCAAGTTTCATCCATGTTACCGCATGCATCAGCATTTCCTTTATTTTATTTTAATATTTATTTATTCGGCTGCACCAGGTCTTGGTTGCAGCATGTGAATGCGTATCTGCTGCATATGGGATCTAGTTCCCTGACCAGGGATCAAACCTGGGCCCCCCTGCATTGGGAGTGCACAGTCTTAGCCAATGGACCAGCAGGGAAGTCCCAGCATTTCCTTCAGGTTTTGTTTTCCAAGAGAAGAATATTGTGAAGGCTCTGTGTGGTGGTGAGTTCCAGCTGCCCCGGGAGGAGGCGCTGAGCAGCCCCTCTGCCGTAGGTGGGCTCCAAGGGCCCCGAGGAAGGAGGCCCTGGGACTACGGCTGCTCTCAGGGGCCTGCCTGCCTCCCAACCTCTCGCCTGGGGAGCTGGAGGAGGGCACTTCCTTAGAGAAGCTCCTGACTCAGTCCCTTTTGAGTTTCTAAAGTTTCTAGAAGGAGACCCTGGGCTGCAAGAACCTGCGCTGGACTGTCCGGTGGAGGGGCAGGCAGTGGTTCCCGGCCTGCTGGGGCTGGGGTGCAGTGAGGAGGTGTCTGTGTGCACACACGCTATGCACACGAACCCAGGAGAACTAAAAAGGAGCATTGGCTAAAATAGTAGGGGTGGGGAGACCCAGGTTCACGCGCGGTGGCCCAGCCGGGGTCTGACCAGGTCTTGAAAATCTCCCCCCGAAGGGTTACTTCTGAGTTCAGTTTCTGCCGTCAGTGCAGCCACACTGGACGCTGAGAAGAGAACTCTGAGAGAACCCCGAGGGGCCCCAGACAGAGGATGGCACCTCTGGCCTCTGGGTCACCCTCAGCCTCACATGCAGTTGCGTTTCCATGGCTCCCTGTGGCCTCTGGGCTCCCCAGGGCCCAGTGGAGCCTCGCTCCCAGCACAGACGTGGCCTTGGGTACCATGCTGGCTCTTGAATGGATGGTGGACTCAGAAGGCCTTGGGCTTATCCTTCTGCACAGCAATCCCCGCTGTGTGGGAAGCGGGGGCTACAATAGAAAACAGGACAAACGGGATCTGGAGCTGAGACAGACGGGCCACCATGGGCGGGGGCCAGGGGCCCTCACCTCCCTTCAGCAGCCACTGTCTCCTCATCTGTCAGCTGCAGGTGGTAACAGCTGGGGACGCTGACAGGGCGGGTGAGGGCTGGTGGGCTGAGTGTACAATGTCCAGCCTGGGCCTGGGGCCCCGTGCGGACACGGCCCTGTTGCCGTGAGGATAGAGGACAGCCGCTCACGCTGAATGTGTGTCAGGATGCCCCCTGAGTCGGTGCTTTTCCCTTTTGGATGTGTCAGCTTGCTTTTCAGCCGCCAGCCTCCTCTAGAAGTTGCACACAGATAAAAGGTCCCCGTTAATGAGGATTCTAGCTAAAGTTTTAAAATTCACAGCAAGCCCGCTCCGCATAATAATGTATTAGAAACACAACAATCCTTTAATCTAGAAGGAATTAATTGCTGGGCCCAGAAATTCAGGGCACGTTGACAGAATCCTTAATTTCTTGAGTGGATGCCTTCAGAAAAGCGACTGATTTTAGACTGCTTCTCTCTCCGCCTAAGTTAAGACTCCCACCACAGTTCTGACAAAGGGTGAGATTGTCTCGATGTCTCGCTGGGTAAGAATCATGTATGTGGGGTCTGAATTGACGTCAGCTCTGAGTTTTCCCTGCTGGGTGGAACGTGGCCGACTCGAATCCCCAGGAGACTCAATGCCGGCTCTGTGGCCTGAGCGTCTTGGGCCCTGAATGGCTTCATTCCTCCCACTCACACACGTTTGCTGAGCGCCCTCTGGGAGCCTGAGCTCATGGTCAGTGCTGGACATGCAGGAGCAGATAAATTAAAAAAGCCTTGGGACTTCCCTGGTGGTCCAATGGTTAAGAATCTGCCTTCTGGATGCAGGGGGCATGGGTTTGATCCCTGGTCAGGGAACTAAGATCCCACATGCCTCGCAGTGCAGCAATAAATAAAAATAATAAATAAATCTTTGCCTGACCCAGGGTTGCAAAGTTTTTCTTTTTTTTCAAAGGTTTTCTTTTCTTCTAGAAGTTTTAGTTTTACATTTATGTTTATGATCTGTTTTTATTTATTGATTGATTTACTTATATTTTGACTGTGCTGGGTCTTCATTGCTTTTCCTCTACTTGCTGTGAGTGGGGGCTGCTCTCTAGTTATGATGAGTGGACTTCTCATTGCAGTAGCTTCTCTTGTTGCAGAGCAAGGCTCTAGAGCGTGCAGGTTTCAGTAGTTGCAGCACATGGGCTCAGTAGTTACGGCACACGGGCTTAGTTGCTCCATGGTATGTGGGATCTTTCTGGATCGGGGATCGAACCTGTGTCTCCTGCATTAGCAGGAGGATTCTTCACCCCTGAGCCACCAGGGAACCCCCATGATCTGTTTTTGAGTTAATTTTCACGTACACTTCAAGGTGTGGGCCAAAATTCTTTTTTTAAAAAAATTGCATATGGATATCTACACTAGTTTCTTGAGGATGCCACAATAAATTACCACATACTCGGTGGCTTAAAACAACAGAAGTTTATCCTCTAACCATTCTGGAGGTCAGAAGACTGAAAGCAAGGTGTGGCAGGGCCATGCTCCCTCAGGGGCCTGTATGAGAAAATCCCTTCTTCATATCTTGTAGCTGTTGGTGGCCACCTGGCATTCCTTGGTTACACCACTCCCATCTCTGCCTCTGACTTCATAACACCTTTTCCTCATGTGTCTCTTATAAAAATACTCGTTATTGGATTTAGGGTTCACCCAGATAATCCAGGATGATCTTCTCACTTCACAACTCTTAATTAAATCTGCAAAGACCACTTTGTTGTTGTTCCATTGATAAGTCATGTCCGACTCTTTGCAGCCCCATGTACTGAAGCATGCCAGGCTCCCCTGTCCTCCACTATCCTCCGGAGTTTGCTCAAATTCACAACCAACTCATCCTCTGATGCCCCCTTCTCCTTTTACCATCAATCTTTTCCAGCATCAAGGTCTTTTCTAGTGTCAGCTGTTCACATCAGGTAGCCAAAATATTGGAGCTTTAGTATCAGTCCTTTCAATGAATATTTAGGGTTGATTTCTTTTCGGATTGACTGGTTTGATCTCCTTGCTGTCCAAGGGACTCTCAAGAGTCTTCTCTAGCACTACAATTCAAAAGCATCAATTCATCAGTTCTCAACCTTCTTTATGGTCCTACTCTCACATCCATACATGACTACCAGAAAAACCATAGCTTTGACTGTACTGACCCTTGTGGGCAAAGTGATGTCTCTGCTTTTTAATATGTTGTCTAGCTTTGGCATAGCTTTCCTTCATGTATCATAGCCTTGTCATGGTGAAGGGACTTGCATAACTCAATGAAGCTATGAGCCAAGCCATACAGCCCAAGAAGGATGGGTCATAATGAGGCGTTCTGACAAAACGTGGTCCACTGGAGGAGGGAATGGCAAACCACTCCAGTATTCTTGCCTTGAGGACCCCACGAACAGTATGAAAAGGCAAAAAGATATGACACCAAAAGATGAACCCCCCCCACCCCAGGTTGGAAAGTGCCCAACATGCTACTAGGGAAGAGTAGAGGGCAATTACTAATAGCTTCAGAAAGAATGAAGTGGCTGGGCCAAAATGGAAATTACACTCAGTTGTGGATATTTCTGGTGGTGAAAGTATAATCCAAAGCTGAAAAGAAGAGTATTGCATAGAAACCTGGAATGTTAGGTCCATGAATCAAGGTAAATTGAACATGGTCAAACAGGAGATAGCAAGAGTGCATATCAACATCTTGGGAATCAGTGAACTAAAATGTATGGGAATGGGTGAATTTAATTCAGATGACCATTGTATCTACTACTGTGGGCAAGAATTCCTTAGAAGGAATAGAGTAACCCTTGCAGTCAACAAACGAGTCTGAAATGTAGTACTTGGGTGCAGCCTCAAAATCAACAGAATGATCCTGGTTTGTTTCCAAGGCAAATCATTCAACATCACAGTAATCCAAGTCTATGCCCCAACCACTAAAGCTGAAGAAGCTGAAGTTGACTGGTTCTATGAAGACCTACAAGACCTTCTAGAACTAACACCAAAAAATGATGTCCTTTTCATCATACGGGATTGGAATGCAAAAGTAGGAAGTCAAGTGATACCTGGAGTTAACAGTCAATGAAGCAGGGCAAAGGCTAACAGAGTTTTGTCACGAGGACACACTGGTCATAGCAAACACCCTTTTCCAACAACACAAGAGACAACTCTATGTATGGACATCACCAAATGGTCAATACTGAAATAAGGTTGATCATATTCTTTGCAGACCAAGATGGAGAAGCTCTATACACTCAGCAAAGACCACTCCCCTCCTTCTCTTCCTGCTCTTCTTGTTTTTGGTCGTTCTGGGTCTTCATTACAGTATGCAGGTTTAGTTGCCCCGAGGCATGCAGGATCTTAGTTCCCCAACCAGGAATCAAAACCCACATCCCCTGTACTGGAAGGCAGATTCTTGACCACCCGGCCACCCGGGAAGTCCCTCTCCTTCTTCTTTTTCTTCTTCTCTTTTAATTTCTTAAGGCAGAAGCTTACTCAAATCCTTTAAAATTCACTGAGGTCTGTTTTATAGCCCAGAATATGGTCTATCTTGGTAAATGTTTCATATGCGTTTGAAAAGAATGTGGATTCTGCAATTTGGGGGTAGGAAGCTGTATAAATGTCAATTAAGTTGAAAGGAATGTGGAGAAAGCCTGAGCCAGTCCAGACAGTGAAAGGAAGGTCAGGGGTTGCTGCGGAAACTGCAGGAGTATTTCTCAGTCATGGTGGAGGCTGAGGCTGTGCAGAGATGATCTGTCCAGGGCCTGTGGGCGAACACCCATCTCTGGCAAGGAGACGCCCAGGAGGGAGGTGCGTGTTCAATGTCATCTTCGCCCTGGGCCCTGTGGCCCTCACGGCTGCCTCCCTAGCTATCTCCTTCCCAGGCCCCTCTGCTGGGCTGGGCTGACACCCAAGTTCCAATTTCTACTTTTCGGAAGGCATCAGGCCTTGACTGGGCTGTGGGCCTACCAGTGAAGCTCCGGCCAGACAGAGACCGCCTCCTGGATTCTGTGCCACTTAGCAGTACAGACACGGTATGTACCCCTGGCTCCTGGCTTCCCAGAAAGATCTCTGTGGCAGCTGTGGAGTCCCATCGCAAGGCCACAGATGCCAGAACCAAGGTCACCTCGGGAACTGACTGAGCCCTTGTAAAAAAAATGTGAAAGTGTTACAAAGTGTTAGTTGCTCAGTCGTGTCCCACTCTTTGTGACCCCAGGGACTGTGGCCCACCAGGCTCCTCTGTCCATGGGATTCTTTGAGCCCCTTTGAAACCATTGCCAAAAGCCCCCTTGATCATCACCCGCAAGCTTCCTAACGCTGTATTAGGCAAAAATACCCCCCTCAGTGCTCACCCTTGGCGCCCTAATCACCTAATGCCACCTTCCAGCAGGAATTCTCTTCGTCTTGAAGCTATAAAAGTGGCTTCTAACCTATGAAAGCGGCTTCTAACCCATGAAAGCGTCGGCTTTCCCTTGAGCCGGCCCGCTGTTCTAACAGCGTCCCGTCGGATTTCTCTGGTCTGTCACAAAGTCAGCCGATGTGTGCTCAGAGAGCCCACACTATCTCTGCTCTTTGTTCTTCATAAACTCCCTTCCTTCTGCAACACTCTGTGTCCGGAAACCCTTTTACAACCCGCGTTCGGATGGCCGCGACCGCAGGCAGCCTCCCCGGAGCCTCCCTCTCCTCTGATCGTGGGTCCTGTTCCCACGCCCACTTCCCTGGTGCTTCCTTCCCACTGCCTGCAGCCCCTCGGCTCAGACTAAACCAAGCTCTCAGTACCTGCGTAGGGTTGATCTGTGCCCACTCCCAAATTCATATGTTGATGTCCTAACCCCAGGTGTCTCAAAAAGTAACAACGTGTGGACCAAAAGAGGAGATTAAGTTAAACCAAGGTCATTCGGGTGGACCCTAATCTGATATGCCTGGAGAAGAGGAAATCTCGACACGCAATGGGATCCCAGGAGTGCACGTGCACACGGGACAACCACGTGCAGAGTGGCAAGAGGGTGGTGGCCGTCTGCAAGCCAAGGACAGGGGCCTCAGGAGAAACCACACCTGCCGGCACCCTGGTCTTGGACTCCCAGCCTTCAGATCTGCAAGAAAATAAGTTTCTGTCGTTTATGCCACCTAGTCTGTGTTATACTTCAAAATATTTATTAAAGTAAAATGGTAAATATTTATTCCATTTTGTGGGACAAGTGTGCTGCCTTCCTGACCTGTGTCCCTCCACCCCCACCCCAGCCTCCCCAAGCCCATCCTTCTGGAAACAGCCGCAGCAGCTCTGGGCTCTGTGGGAAGAGGAGATGGAGAGGTTGCTTGTGTTTGAGACACTTCCTTGTATTCCTCTGATAAAAGAAATGTCCAGTGTATTGGTGTCCGGGGGAGTCATTCTGGCTTATACATGAGTTAACTTGAATTTTATGCTAACTAGTATGGCCCATTTGTGATCTATTAAACATACATTGCATGTCTGCTTTGACTTAAAATAAAAAGGGATATTTGACTGCAAGTAAAGAATGACCATGATAAAAACACAGACTAAATGCCTCCCTTCCTGGGATGCCAATGCTTGCTTGTTCTCCTCCGATGCTAAGACTCCCTTCCCAGGTGCCAAGGTCACGCTGATTTGCTGTGTCCATGCTGATCTGTTCTTTTTTTAAACTTGGAGGAAAGTATCCCTGATGCGTTTGATGTTCTTTGTCCTGACAAGACCCAAAACTGTGCTGAAAACCATGCTTCTACAGAGCAGTTTCTCAGAGTTATCTGAGAACCTGTCTTCCTGGCTATTGTCCTCTGTTTGGCTCAAATAAAACTCTTTGCTATTCCTATTACAGATTGTGGATTATTTTCATTGACAGCTCCCTCCCCAGCCCTGTGGCTTCCAGGGAAACCCCGAGTTATGGAGCTGAGGGGAGAGTGGACAGTTTGGCCAACCTCGCCAAGTCCTGGGCCCTGGCTGAAAGATCCGGGCTGCAGGAGCCAGCCGGAGGCCCCTGGAAGGTCACTTGCATTCCTGCAAGAATCACAGCAAACTTGAACGTGCACACACCAGGCACCGTGCCTCACAAGCCTCCTCTCAGGACCCTCACAAGCCTGCTGGACAGGTGGGAAGACGCCTGCTGTACCGAGGGGCACAGGCCTGGAGCGTGGCAGGACCTGCATTCCCACTCAGCTCGTCTCAACTGCAGGGCCAGAGAGGTGAGCAGAGGTGGTTCTGACAAACCTGGCCAGAAGCTGGCTAGAAGACAGCAGAAGATCTAGAGAGAGAAACTATTTTAATTCCAACGTGCACAAAGGTTTGTGTCTTAGGGTTAGTTCTGTTGGAGTTGTGATTGTCTATGGGGAGGGGATGGGGCAGTGTCATATTGTCACCAGCGGCCTCTAAGGATCTCAGCTGGTTGAATCCAATGCCACTGTCCCAAACTGCTTCGCTGCTCCCACGCCAAGGTCACCTCTGTCCTTCCCCTGACCCACCTCCTACTAGGGCTGGGTTACCTCCAGCACCTTCCATGCCCCTGCTCCCCCAGCAAGGGGATTGCCAGCTCCTCTGGGCAGCAAAGGGGCATCAAGGCCAGAATCACTCAAAGGCCGTCATAACAAAGACCATTGATATGATTTCAGACTCCACACTGCAAGTAACCTTTGAGAAACTGCCACTTTCGCATTCTAGTTTATATCGGAGAAAAATAGCCATTGTTATCTGAAAACGCTTTGAAAATGCTCCTCCTTTTTTTCCACCTTCCTATCTGTTGAGGCTGAATTTTCTTCATATTTTCAACCCAAACACTACGTCACAACAGACAGAGTGCAGGCGCAGACATAGGAATCCAGCCATCATTCTGTGGAGCCAGACATAAAAAGGTTTGCAAAAGTATTTTTTTCAAAGCCATCTTCACACTAATGTTTTTTAAAAATATAGTTACTTTACAATAAAAATATGCTTAGTATAACAAGAAATATACTCACTGTTATTTTTAAGCAATTAATAGTTTTTTTAAAGTTCTCCATTTAAATTTCAAATAGGATGTATTCATTTCCTGTGGCTGTTTTAACAGACTGCCACAAACTTAGTGGCTTCAAACAACACAGATTTATTCCCTTACATTCTACAGGTCGGAAGTTGGAAATGGGTCTTACTGGGTCAAAATCAAGGTGTCAGCATGGCAGTTTGGGGCATTTAAACAGTGCCTGGAGCTTGGTAGGTGCTGTATAAGTGTTAGCAATCACCACTATCATCTTTTTTAAGTTAATAAAATTTGTTTTTAACTTTCTATTATTTATTTAGGCTGCACTGGATCTTCATTGCTGTGTGCGGGCTACTCTCTGGCTGAGGCTCTTGGGCTCCAGAGCGTGGGCTCAGTAGTTGTGAAGCATGGACTTAGTTGCTCCATGGCATGTGGGATTTTCCCAGACTAGGGATGGAACTCAAGTACCCTGCATTGGCACGCGAATTCTTAACCACTGGACCACCAGGGAAGTCCCTTCTCCTTCTCCCCCTCCTCCTCCTCCTTCTTTTTTTGATAGGTAAGAAGAGGATTTATTTAGAGAGAAACAGACTCCACAGACTGTGGGCCATTATGAGGACAAGTGCCTCTCCTTCTTCTTAATGAGGTTGAGGCCAGATCATACAAGCCCTGTTATCCTGGAAGCAGTGGGATTCTTGGGGCTGGCGTCTAGCTGTGGAGAGATTTAGGCAGGAGGAAGCTGGTCAGCTTTGGGTTCAGGAGGCGTCCCTGCCCCGTGGGAAGGTGGAGAATGGACAGGAGTGGGGAAACCGCCAAGGAGACTTCTGCTGTCACGCAGCAAGGGGTGGTCATGGCTTGACCTCAGCGGTGGCAGAGAGATGAAGAGCAGTGGATGGGCCTGAGAGAAAGGTCGGGACAAGGCCCACGTTTCTGGGCCAGCAAGAGTCCAAGGGCCAGACAGGCGAGAGCTGCGCTGTAAAGTGAAGGAGCAGCTGCCTGCGTAGGCAGGAGCTTCCGGCCACAGGAAGGTGCGTGCAGGCGTGGAGGGCCACCTGCTGAGGATGCTGGAGGGGTGTGTGCCTCCACTGGCAGGGGGCCCGACAGGCAGACACTCTGGATTGTGCCCTAAATCACTTGGTCCTGGCGTTTAGGAAGGTGTCTGTAACGAGAGGTAAATTAGGCAGGTCTGGTCCGAAGATGGGGTGACCAGCCTCCCACAAAGTCTCAGTGTGCTGTCCGAGGGCCCCCGGGCTCTCTCACGTGCGCGTGTGGGTCCGCTCTGAGGGCGCACGCTTCACCTGTCATCCCTCGCTACCCTTGTCTTCTGCTGGGGGCCCAGGCCACCCACTGATGCTCGAAGCCGGTGGTCAAGGTCCTGGTGAGACTGCTGTCCTTGGGGCTGATGTCTGGCTGGGAGATCCGGGGATGCCCAAATCCTCCTTCCCGTGAGGTGCCCCAGTGAAATATGCACACCAGGATGTTGCTAACAGGAAAATGATATGCAACTTGGTTCTGGGACATTCTCAGAGAAGCCTGCCCTGGGCCTGGAGACCACTGATGTCACTGACGAGGCCACCGTTGCCATGAGACTGCAACCACTGAGCCTGAGCAAACCACGCATTCATGTGCCCGTACAGATCATAAAACGTATGTGACTTGGGCTGGATTCCTTTGGGGTTTCCTCCTTTCATCCTCCCCTGCTATTGTTGTTGTTGTTTAGTCGCTTCAGTCAAGTCTGACTCTTCTGTGACCCCATGGACTGTAGCCCGCCAGGCTCCTCTGTTCATGGGATTTCCCAGGCAAGAATACTGGGGTGGGTTGTCATTTCCTTCTCCAGGGGATCTTCCTGACCCAGGGATCGAACCAAGACTCCTGCATTGGCAGGTGGGTTCTCTACCTCTGAGCCACAGTGGAAAGCTGTTTCCTTGCTGACATCTTGACTATAACCTCGTGGGAGACCCTAAACCAAAGACACTCAACTCAGCTGCTCCTGAATCCTGACGCAGGGAAACTGCTGATAATACCTTTTCATTGTTTTAAACTTCTCCAATACGGGACAGGTCATACAGCCGAGTATAACTCACAGAGGTGTGTAGAGCAGTGCCTGGTACTGTGTGTAAGCAAGTTATGAGTCATTCCTCTTCTTCGGAATCAAGCTGTGTGTCGAGGTCGAGCTCATTGCACTAGGTTCTTCTTCCCTTAGGCTGTGGCCTGTTCTGGGTGACGCGGTGGAGGGCTGGTCCCGTCAGTTTGCCAGCTACGTCTGAAACTCTCTCTTTGACTGTAAGAGGATCCCCACCGCCACCATCCACAGCCATTTCCCTTTTGGATTAGTTAACCTGTTTCCTGCTTTTGTAATGTCAGCAACACCAGGACTGGTTTTAAAAAAAACTGTACAGGTAGGCCTCCTTGAATGTCTCTTGGTATATGAAGGTAGAGACTCCTAAGATTAGGATGAACCTTGCTCTAATCCCCCTATCTAATGCCCCCATTTCCCCATTTGGGCACCTGGACTTCATCCATTATCTGTTGCCTTCAACATCACATTTCAGGACTTCTCTGGCAATTCAGTGGTTAAGACTCTGTGCTTCTAACGTGGTAGGGGGGCGGGGGGTGGGCAGGGGCAGGTTCCATTCCTGGTTGGGGAACTAAGATCCCATGTGCTACACAGCCAAAATAAATAAGAGGATCTTCTTATTTAAACAAAAAATCACATCTCTTACAGAGTTCATCATTCTCAATTTTTAAAAAAATCTCACTGGCTAGCATCTTTTTCCTCCCAATCGGTAGAATCTGAAACCAGTCCATCCTAAATGTTTATACCTGAGAATGTTAAGTTACAAGACACACCTGAGCCGACCACACCCCCACCCCCATCTGCCTCCAGTTCCACTTCTTGTTGCCCTGTCGTACAATCAGGCTGGAAAGTAGCCTCTGTCAGCAGCACCTCTGCCCTGGAGGCAGGGTCATCACGCCCATACCACTGGACATAGGGCTGGCTACACAATTTTGTGGGGCCCAATCCACAATGAAAATGTGGGGCTCCTTTGAAAATTATTAGGAATCTCCAGATGGCAACAGCAGAGCGGAGCACGGGCCCTTCTGAACATGCGGCCCTGTGTCCCTGCAGTGAGCCTTCGTGGGAAGCAGGCCCTGCTGGCACCAGCCGCCGCGGTCTCAGAACTCTCTCCCTGGCGCCCTGTGCTTGCTTCCCTCCTCTCCTCCCTTCCAGCTCCCCCTTGCATCCTCTTCTTTTCTGGAAAGCCGGCCAGGAGTCTTGGCTGGTGGGGCCTCCTCTGAACATCTTCGGGGCTCTAGGATTTCCCTTAACATTCATCTGGAAGATTCTGCCTCTCGCTCTGGCACCATCCTGTCCCTCTCCTGCTGTGGCTGGACTGATGTCAGGGACTTGAGCCACAAGGGTCTGATTGCAAATCAGGATCCTCCTTCCTACTTTTCCGCTGGTGTTTCTCATGCTGGGCCGGCCCACTTCTCCAGCCTCACCCTCTGTTGCTCCTCCTACATGCTGAGCAGCACTCACCCTGGACCTCCTTCAGATCTTGAGGCATTTCAGGCCCTGATACGACTGTGGGATTTTTGAATAGTTGTAGCAGAAACAGTGTCTTCGATGGACCTATTTCATGTCCCACGCTGACTCTCCTGCAGGACTACATTTCCCAGAAGGCCTTGCATCCAGCTGAGCCCATGTGACTAGTTATGGCCAATAGGATGTGGGAGGAAGTGAAGTACAGTGAAGGACTACTTTCCTGGGTCCCACCCATAAAATATCTCCTGGAGACCCTCTACCTACACTGGCTCCCAGCACGGTTTGTTGACCCTAAGGGTGCCTTGAATGCACATGATGCTGGAGCTAAAGATGGCAGCAGTCCATGGCCAACTCTGCATCAAGAAGGAAACACCCTTAGACTGGGTGATGCCCTCCACCTAGACCAAAGACCCAGGCAATTTGGAAGATCAGCTTTTGCCCCATTTTCTCCGTCCAGTGCTTGCCACCAGCTTCAGTTTTTTCAGGAAGCTCCACAGAGTCGTGTGAAGGGCAGGGACTGTGGAGGCGAGGTCCTGGTGGCAACATGGGGGCATGAATTCTGCCTTCTGGGCCCCAGTTTCCCCCGTGGAGAGATGGAGGAGGCTGATCCTTTGAGATGCCCCCAGCCTCCCCTGAGAGGCTTTAGGACATGGGGGCTGACCGCTGGCCCTCACTCCCTCTGGGTGCCTACCCCACAGGGGGGTTTTTTAGTTCGGAGTTGTTTCCAGGGGTCTGAAAGGTGATACTGTCCTTTGTGTTAATGAACCACAAACACACAGGGGTGGCCGGATGTGACTTTGAAGTTGCAAAGCCCTGGGTTTCAGTCCCAGCTCTGCCCTCCAGTCACCAGGTCGATGACCTCGGGCAAGAGCTGCCTTCTGTCTGAAGAAGAGGACCTAACTAGCCAGGATTAAATGAGACCGGGGGAAAAATAAGAGAAAAGCAAACTTGATTTCTCTGAGACTCAGTTTCCTCATCTGTGAAATGTGAATATAACCATACCCACCCTAGTGGGTGGCTAGGAGGCTCAAATGAAATAATACAAAGTGTGTTGAGTTTAGCAGGGAGCCTGGTCCTCGGATGTTTAATCAATGTCCACTGTTGACAGGACAAAGTACCTGATCTTCAGCAAATGTCAGCCTTGCCCCCCCACCCCCGCCTCTGTGTACACACCCAACATGAGGGGTCTCTCCCCCAAGTGGTTTGAGTGCTGTAGGTGCTCACAGCCCTTCACCTGGAGTGGGTGCTGCTGTGTTGGGGGCTTTCTCTAGGGGTCCGTCCCTAGTGCCTGATTCAGAGTTTTAAAGATGTAGCCAGCGTCCTTTCCAGAGAGCGTTCCAAGGCCTCAAAAGCCCATCAAAAGCAAATTTATAGCAGAAGCCCACATCAGCCACCACCCCCCCAACCTGCTACAGACCCGTTGGCGGAAGATCAGACACCCCAACTGCTGAGGGTTAATTACAAACTTGGCGCCCATCTGCTTGGGAGAACTTGCAAGAGTCTTTTTTCTCTTTCCAAAGGCATAAACATTTGTACTGCAAGTAGCCCAGGGGGCCTGGAGATGTTTATTTTGTAGTTAACAAAGAGAAGGAACTTTTGGCTTGCGAGCTGAGTGTTCTGCTGGCCCCAGGGAGAAAGAGGCTTTGGGGAGGCCCCTTACAGGAGCAGGTGCCTCCGGGGGTGGCTCAGGTCAGGGTGGGGAAGGCCAGCAGCTGTCAGCCCAGCCTGGGGGCCCCAGGTGACTTCCCCAGGTAGGAGATGTGCTGCTTCTCAGGGCTCAGTCCTTCCCAGCATTTTCACTCTTCAACAGAAGAAAGAAGTGCTTGCTTTCTTCTGAGTGGTGTGCCAGTGAGAGGCAAATGTTGCTCTTTGTGTTTTTTTACACTTTCCATTAAAAAAACAAACAATGTGTTTCTTCCCCCCAAAATTGCACGTGTAATTCAAGAATATAAAAGATTCAAGCTACATATAAATGCATCAAATAAAATGTGTTGAACGCTGACACAGCATTTCATAGTATGGAAGTAGAACAACTCATCTGCTCACTTACCTGCTGATGCAACGTGTTCTTTTTATAAGAAGACAAAGAGGATGCTCTTAAGTAAAGATCTTTCTGTTGTTGGGTCCCGTGGGGTCAGGGCTCAGAGGACTCGCCTTCTGGGGAGACAGTTTGAGAATCCAAGAGCTCCGAGGTGTCAGTGGTGAGAGTGTCCTGGGTTAGTCTTCAGGGTGAGGGCCCAGAGCTCTGTGCCGAGGCTGCAGTTCAGTTGCAGCTCTCCAATCATACCACTTGGGGGCACTGCTGAGCAAGTCTGAAGAGGGGTGGCTCTAGTCAGGAGAGCCAGGGCGGAGGAGGCGGGGTCCGGGCAGTGTGGAATGGGGAGCTGGGCCTCAGGGCTGGCCTGTCCGCTTGCCCACCTGGGGCCATGAGGGAAATAAAAGGACATCCAAGTTCTGCATTTGTTCCTGACCTGAACGTGGTGGTTTAGGCACTAAGTTGTGTCCAACTCTTGTGACCCCATGGACAGTAGCCCGCCAGGCTCCCCTGTCCATGGGATTTTCCAGGCAAAAATACTGGAGTGGGTTGCCATTTCCTGCTCCGGGGGATCTTATCGATGAACGCTGGGTTCTCCAGCGTTGCATGTGGATTCTTTACTGACTGAGCCACCAGGAAAGCTTCCTGACCTGAAGCAACAGATTAAAAAAAAAAAAAAGAAAATCCACTGCAGGCAAGGAGGCCAGCAGAGAAGGGTATTTTCACCCAATAGATAATGTTGCTGAAAAGGTGATGGTCAGCAGATAGTTTTACAAAATAGGGCCACATATTGAATATTTTGGGGGAAATTAGGTATTTAAAAGGAACTGAGTCAGGAGTCATTTTCTAAGGCGCGAACTACCCTTTCTCAGTGTATTGTGTGCTTGGAATTTGATAAACAGGGTTTTAGTCTCAGAGGCAGGGCGCACCTGAAGTTCCCCTGCTGTCGGTGGTCCCCAGGAGGTCAGGCTGCAGAAACCTGAGTCCGCTCCTGTTTGCAGAGTCGGGACTGTGAACCAGGCCTTAGACATGCTGACTGTCTCCAGACCTATGTTGCTAGAGTGTCACCACCTTCGTTTACTGCCAGAACTGAATACTTTACCTTTATTACGGTATTTCACCTTCACAACAACTCTCTGAGAAACTACTGCTAGACCTGTTTTACAGATGAGTCAACTGAGGTTAGAAAGGTAATTTGCCTGAGGTCTGAGAGCAGGTTCCATGGCAGACCCCGCCTGAAACCTGGCCCCCACAAGTCCAGAGCTCATGGTCTTCATGCTCCTCTGATGAGGAGTCATGGCTTCCTCCGTGAAGCCCCGTGGTTTGGCTAAGGTTACCTACATAGGTGTGGCAGCAAGCCCATCTCCTCCCTGCACCCCTCAGGGGCTGCCTTCCTCAGGTTCAGCTTCTGGTCCCTGTCACGCCAAACAAGACGGAGGTGCGGCCCCAAGTGTGTTTCTGGGGTGGAAGCTCCCAAGCCTTGGGCCCAAGTTGCAAATGACTCAGTGGGGATGAAGTGGCGAAGGGCCAAGGGCCACCTGTGAAGTCAGCTCCCTGCCCTGAGAGCCAGCTGGGGAGGCATGGAGTCAGACAAAGGGAAACAGATTCTGTGCTGAGACCCTTTGCTAAGAGATTTGATGGCAGAGCTCCGTCAAGCAAGGCCACGTGCAAAAGGGCAGCCCTAGCTGCCTTGCGGGAATGAGAAGGCCAGTTTCTAAAGAGAGACTGGGGCTCCCTATGTGGGAAAGGGAAGTGATTTTAGCCCAGCAGTTGGCCAGGAGTCTGGTTCATGGTTCCAACTCATGGGTATTAGCAGAGGAGAACAAGGCATTGCTGAGGGTGGCAAATTGGTTATAATTAAGAGAACCTGGGAGAGCAAAACAATGCAAGGGCCACCAGCTGTCCTGGATCTGAGAATTCCTTCTCTGGAGGAAAGTAGTCGCTCCCCACCCACCCTGCAGGGCAGGCCATTCGAGCAAAGAGCCTCCCCCATCACCACCTCCTGCTCCCAGGGACCTCCTCCTGCTCCGCACCAGCACCTTTTCCTTCCTGGACAATTTAAACTCACCCGGCTGGCTTGTCTCTCAGGAAAGCAAACAGGCTTGGGGACGGGTTCAAGCCCCGAAGCCTGCACTTCCTGAGTGAGTTACGTAAACTCTCTGAGCCTCAGTGTCCTCATCTGACAGACAAGGATGATAAGAAGGCCTAACCCATCCAGCCGTTTTACGCTTTCAACAGGATGGATGAGAAGTGGTTGGCCTGGCACCAGGGGCTGGCCTGCAGGCTTGCCGCCTGCTCTCCTATGGCCCACAAGCTAAGAACATGTGTTAATTGCCAGGGGAGAATCAAAAGACGTGTGACAGTTATATAAAATCCAGGTTTCAGAGTCCATAAATGAAGTTTTATTGGCACATAACCTGCCATTTGTTTATACAGTGAGTCTCCTACGTATACGACTGAGTTTTGTTCTGAGGGTGTGTTCCTAGGTCCAACGAAGTTAGCCTTGGTACCCAGCTAAGACAACTGGTTATGTAGTACTGTATACTAATAGGTTTATAATACTTTCCACATAAATAATACATACATAAAAAACAAACTCACAAAATAAAACATTAAAAAAATAATTTTATTTATTTATGTTTGGCTGGGTCTTCATTGCTGTGCAGGCTTTTGTCTAGTTGCAGAGTGGGGACTTCTCATTGTGGTTGCTTCTCTTGTTGAAGTGCGTGGGGTCTAGAGTGAGTGGGCTTCAGTAGTTGTGGCTCCCGGGTTCTAGAGCACAGGCTCAGTAGTTGTGGCTCATGGCCTTAGTTGCCCTGCAGCATATGGGATCTTCCTGGACTAGGGACGGAACCCGTGTCTCCTGCATTGGCAGGCGAATTCTTTACCACTGAGCCACCAGGGAAGCCCAAGAAAACATTATTTTATTTTACAGGACAGTACCTTGAAAAGTGTAGTAGTATAAGTACCATAGTTGGTAGACAGGGGCTGGCATGTGCATTTCCATCTTTAAAGCTTGCAACTTGAAGGTTCATGTGTAGGGGACTTTCCGTTTATCGTCTGTGGCTGCGAGGGGTGGGCCTTGGTGCCCGCCTCCCGCTGCCAATTCCCCACCCCCTCACAGAGTCACCCAAGGCTTGAGGACTTGCAGTGCTGGGGTCCTTGGGGGTCCCTGGGGATGGGCCATGGTCCCAGTGGATGCTGCCCCCAACCACTGCAGGCAGAGGTGAGATGTGACAGAGATCAGAGACTGTAGGAGCCAGGAAAGGTAAAATAGTTACTATTTAGCAATGCAGGAGACCTGGTTTGATCCCTGGGTTGAGAAGATCCCCTGGAGAAGGGAATGCCTATCCAATCCAGTATTCTTACCTGGAGAACTCCATAGACAGGGGAGCCTGGTAGGCACCAGTCATGGGGTCACAAAGAATCAGACATGACTAAGCGACTTTCATTTTCATTTAGCCCTTTTCAGAAAAACTTGGTCAACCCCTGGCAAGAGCACCTGACCCTGGATGAGCCATCAGTAAAAGGTATCCACGGTTACCATTATTCTTCTTCTCTTGGTTGGTTTTAACTTTCAGGTACCCCTTGCTTTTGGCTTAATGGAGAGACTATGAACCTGAAGTCCTTGGAAGGGTTTTTGGGGGTGTCTCTGAATCTCCAGAGAATTTGTTTTTTTGTAGGCGAGGTCTTTTGGGGAGGGGCTTCATGACATTCATCTGATTCCTGAAGGAGTCTGTGTTCTCAAACAGGTAAAGAAGCATAGGTTTGATGCCTTCCCTTATTGCAGGCACTGATCTGTACTTTTCTCTGGGCTGTTTGGAGGCAACATGGATGATATTTGGGGGAGATTTTGGAAGGCCGCGGGGCCTCCCTCAGATACCCATGCCCCTGCCCAGGTGGGAGGGGCTTGCAGAGCACCAGGAACCAAGAGCCCTGGGTTTGTAGCCAACAGACAGGGGTTCAATCCCGGCCTTGCCCTCCACTGGCCAAGCCTCGGCTCCCAGGCTGGGCTGGCCCCAGGAGGACGTAGAGGGCTGACCACAGTGTGTCTGGCACACAAGGTACCACAAAAGGGTACCTGCTCTTACTATTATCATCATCAGCATCCCTGGACATTCAGAAGCTTCCCTCAGCTCACCTGGAGCCCATGAAAAGCTGCCCAGTGTCTGGCTAACAGGAGGTTTGAATTCCCACTGCTCTTGATTTGACTTTATCTTTGGTACCAGCAACTAAAGTGAGTTCATGAGACATATTCACACGGTCAGTCTGCCAAACAGCAGGCCCCCAATTCTGCTTTTTTAGTTCAGTGGCTTCATTTGAACAGGGACAATAATAGACATTTCCTGAGAGTGAAATAAGAGATTGGAAGGTTCTCTGTTGCAAGAAGCTTGGCTGTTTCAGATTCTCCTGTTGTCTTTTTTTCCCACCTGAGGAGTTACTCTGGACCTCAAGCTTGGATCTGCTTTCCCTCTAAAATGCTTCTCTGTGCAGCCCGGTTCCCTGGCCCAGTCATCCACAGCAGGCAGGCTCATTCCGGGGCCCGGTGACCACCTCTGAGAGGGCTGAGGGAATCCTCGGCGACAGGCTTGTCCTGGAGACCGGCCTCCGCACACAGGCTGGTCCACAGCCAGGCCAGCCCGGTGCTGTCTGCGCCTAGTTGCTGGGCGTGGTCCCATTCAGCAGGGGCCCAGTGGCTCCAGACAACAGCTGGAGACCAGGAAGGGAGACTTCCAGCTACAAGCAAATGTTGCTGCTTCTTGAGGTTGAAATGTTCTCTCCCCAAAGTGCCCCTTTCAGCCAAGCAAAAACAATCCCCCACGGGGACCCGACCCTGCCACAGAGGAACAAAGGCATCCCAGTTCTCTGTGTTCCAGAGACCGTCTGCAGCTTCAGGCACGCACAGCCCCGTGGGGAGAGGGGATGGTCATGTGATCGCCAAGCTTGAGGACAAGGTCGGCCTTGTCCAGGCCTTTCGTCTCTGGAGGAAGGCCCTTGGTTGCCTGACAAAGGATGAGGCTGACGCTGCCCTGGTGCCAGCTCCCGGGTGGGCGGCTTTTAGTGTCCCATCTTGCAGGTTCAGAACAAGGAGACGAGATCAAGGTCAGCGGTCCCCTGAGTCCACTCAGATGGGCCGGAATGGGGGGCTCCTCCTGGCCCTGCTTCAGGCAGGACAGGTGCCTGCGTTCTAGCTATATGTGTTTATTTTTCTGTTGCAGGCGGATCCGTCTCTAAGAAGTTCACCAGCAAGGCCGCCCCATTTGCTTTCCACCAGCCATTAAAAATATTAGTATTTTCCTTCAGGGCCAGGCAAGAGTTTCTGGGAAAGGCAGAAGGAGAGCTCAGAGAAGACAGACGCTCAGGTGACACTGGCCTCTGAGTGCCGGCCGAGGTCGGGGGCGGGGAGGGTGGGGGGTGCGAAACAGCCATGTCAAGGCAGCGCCTTCCGGAGAAGCTTCTGGAATGACTGCTATGCCCTGCCCTTCTCTGTCCCTTGATGAATCTCTGGAGCGATACAGCCTTCTAAGTTGAGGAAGCAGTACTCTGTAGACTGCAGAGGAAGAGGCCAGGGGAACTTAAGGCCGCTGTCTATGAGTGGACAGTTCCTTTCAGAGGAGAAGGTGACTATTGACCAAACTTCTCAAATGAGGTAAAAGGGTGTTTGGATTTCAGTGAGCACCGGCATCAGTCAGGGGCTTCCCGGAGAGTCTGGTGGGTCTGGGGTAGGGCCCAGGAACATGCATTTCGAACTAGCACACCAGGGGTTCTCAGGCCAGTGGTCAAGGCGGCAGTCTGAGAAGCACGTCTGCGTCTAAGGTGGTGGTGCTGGAGGCTTTGCCCGGCCAGTCCCCTCCTGAGGATTTGTACCTGGGGGCTTACAGAACCAACGGCAGCCTGCTCCAGGTAGGTCGGAAGCTTGGCTTCTGGGGCTGCCCCCGCTCCTGCCCAGGCTCTCCCGCATCTGCCTGAGTGTGTCCGTGACACTGTCCTCAGCTGCTCCTGCCCAGACACACCCCTGGGATGTCAGCTGTGCCTCTGCTTTCATGGGCTGCAGCCCCCAGTCCTGACCCTCCCTGGGCCTCAGGCCACCTGTCCTGGGCCTAACAGTTCGGCCTCCACATCCCATGGGGACCTCCCTCGACTCAGCCCGACAGAGCTCTGCACGTTTCCTCTCTTTTTATGTCCTTAACCGCAGAGACTGGCCTCTCTCTCCTCAGCAGCCGGGTCAGGACACTTGGGCAGCACCTTGCTCTTCACCTACCAGCTGCATTCCAGAACAGGGAGCAGCTACTGCTTATTGAAAACATACCACAGGCAACAGCTCATCACGACCAGGTGACCTGAGTACTGTAACTGCCCTCACCTGAAAGGTGATGTGGCAAGTGGGAGGACTAGGGGTGAGCCGGGCCCTGTGGAGGCGGCCGGCTCTCTCTCTCAGGCCCTCCCCTCCCACCACAGGGCCGCCCTGGGAGCCCCGGTAGGCCCTCGGCATCTCTGACTGGCCTCCTCACCCTTGGTTTAACCTCACTCCGACCACTTCTCTGAATGCAAGTGGGAAATGCTTCTCAACTGGGAACCTGGCGTCGCTCCTCCACGGAAATCCTTCACAGGCTCCCTGTTCTATGCCCCCAGCCTCACAGCTGGGTCCCACAGGCTGACGCTCGGCTTCCTCAGGACCCACTGAAAGGGGCTTTGGGGCACACAGCCCTCACAGGAGAGGGCAACTCACACCCGAGCTTTTTCCCTGCTATTACAGAGGAAGGGGGGGGGGCGGGGAAGGGAGAGGAAGTGCCAGCTGCTCAGAAAGGCGGGGGATCATGTGGACCTCCTGAGCCAGGGGTGCTGTGTGTTTTACAGGGGCAGAGAGTGGACTAACCGGCCTGAGGCCAACCTCAGACCTGTGGTCCGGTGCCCTCACCCATGGCTGCCCTGTGGGTGTGGGATCCCAACTCTTCAGACCTCCCCAGTCGGAGATCGGCTGCGGGTCAGAGGCACGGACCCGGGGTGAGCCCGTGGGCCCCTAGCACGGCAACGTCCCGGCCCACGGGCTTGGGAGCCTCCCATAAACACAACAACCCTGGGCTCGTCGCGGTTTCTACAACAATGAGAATATTTATTTTCTCCAGACGGTAAAAATAACATTTTTCTCTCTTTTGTAAAAGTTAAGTACCATTACATTCCATTTTCTTAAATAACAAAATCCTAAAAATATATATTAAATTGTATACAGTGCGTCACACTTCATCTTATATTTTAAAATACATGATGTTTCTATTTTATTCTCAAAGTTGCATATTCAGAGCATATTTACAGGTAAAGCCTTATCACCCAGAGTCAGCAGCCCCTTGGGAAGGTGAGTGGGTGTGGGCGGTCCTGACGCCAGGAGGACCCCGTGGCAGCAGCCCCCAACCCCGACCATGTGCTCCTGGCGACACGTCCCTTCCAAAGCAGCAGACTGACCTGGACTTTCCCCCACACCCCACTGCTGCCTCGTTGAGTGTGTTCAACTCGGCAAGACGGGAACCTGGGAGATGGGCCCCCCGGGGTCTGCAGGCTGAGGGTGAGGCCCTGTCCCCCTGAGCTGGCCAGCCTGAGGGGAGGCAGCTGCGGCTGGAAGAGAAACACCCTGCACCAGGGCGGCTAAGCTGAGAGCCCCAGCCAGGAGGTAGAACAGTGAGGAAGGTAAACGAGACACCAGAGGAAACAATCAGAAGGTTAAACATTCCCAAGGTGGCAGCAAAAGCAGACATCAAACAGTAAGGGAGACTGGAAACCAAGAGGGCTGCAGTGCGGGGCTGTGGGCTGCGGGCCGGCCCGGCTCGACGGGAGGCCGGGGTGCGGTCAGGCCAGGGGCCGACCTCAGAGGCACCTGCAAGTGCTTGGGAAGACAGAGTGCCAGAACTCACAGGGGCGTGGTGACTCTGGGGTCAGGACGACCTGGCTGGACACGGAGCAGGTCCGACCACTCCTGCCAGGGTCTGACAACGGGCAGGGCGGGGTGGGGGGGCCGCAGGTGCTTCCTATGCAGGCCCCGCCCCCTCCCCCCGGTTTTGGCAGAAGGGCCAGGACAGCTGCGCCTGCAAGTGCTCTGATCTCTGTGGGTTTCTGGCCGACTGGAGTCTTGCGCTAGAGCCCACACTTCAGAAGTTACCTCGCTCAGGCCCAGAAAGAGGGGGCCTCAACCCTGTTCTGATGTGCGGGCACCTGGGTTCATTCCCCTTCCTCCTCTGTTCTGTGAGCCACTGGCCACTTGGGGAAGAACACGAGCGCCCTGAGCCTCCTCCAGGGGCCAAGAGGCCAGGCTCCCTGGCCGGCCGGAGTGGGGCGTGGGTGAGGTGGGGGCCTGGCTCCCAGCAGCACCCGATCACCGCAGGGCAGGGATGCTCTGATCCACGCTTCCTCTTACCTAAGCCCGTGTGATCTGTCGTGTGCTTTTCTCAGGGTCACCCTTTCCAGCCCCCTCCAACTCCTACTTTCTCCCCTCTTAAGTGGTTTCTTAGCAGATCAAGTGCTGCTCCCCTGGGTGTTCCTAGGTGTAAACACCTCCCCTCTTCTGGGACAATTTGTGTCTCAAGTGTTTACTTAGGTGCGGGGGGCCCCTCTGGGCAGGTGGCTGACAGGTTCCAGCCAAGGCCATGGCCAGGTCAGGCTTACAGACTTTGGCCTGGGACAGTTTATGGCCCTCTCCCCCTGTGCCATCCTGAGGCCGGTGTGGGTTTCCAGGGCTGCTCCCGGGGTGGTAAGTGCATCCTCGGTCACTGGGCTGCACCCGAGTGGCAGGAAGGATAGCACTGGCTTCCAGCACCTTGGGGATCTCTGAGAAAGGGCTCCTCCGGCTGCTTGGACACACGGTGACCTGAAGTCACCAAGTGTGACGACAGCAGGTGGGCCCACAGGACGCACCGGGGCCAGTGATCAGAGGGAGCCCGCGGCTTGGAGCAACTGCTCCTGGTCGGGCGGAGCCCTCCCGGCTGCAATCCCACATTCCCTCTGAGCTGCTCAGGGACCTAGTGACCGCACACACCTGACACTTGTGTTTGAGAGGAGATTCCACAAAGGCCAGGAATAGTTTGGAGGAGAGACTGCACATGTCATACATCCCAGTGGTCCTTGCACGTGGCAGGCCTGTATCCAGACCCTGGGGGCCGGCAGACAGCTGCTCTGGGGGAACTGCCTTTCCAGATCAAAGCCTCCCCCAGGGCCTGGGGCAGTGCCCCCGCCCTCCTGCGGGCTTGCTGCGTCTCCCACTCTAACTCTCCCCCTCCGCCAGCTCCCAGCATCTTTCTGGCCGCTGGGGTCACCTCCCAGCGGCCCCATGCGGCCTTCTGTCTTTCTGGGAGCCGGGTGCATTTGGCTGCCAGTGTGGCAGGCTCCCAAGGAAGGCCAAGCGAGCAGCAGCCCAGGGGCTGGGGGAGGGGGGCAGAGTACCCAAACAGGGAGCGGTGGGGCCCGAGGCCTACGAGGCCTGGAGTGCCTACAGGGGAGCCTCACTCTGAGAAGGGCCAGGCCCCCCTCCCAGCTGCCGTGGGGGATGGCACCAACTCTACACCCACAGCCACTGCGGCTGCGGCTCTCCATCTCCGGAGGCCTCTCCCGGAGGGGCTCCGGTCCCCACGCCCTCCCTCCGCACTCTGCACACCGCTCTCTGAGGCTCCCCTCTGGGTCGGGGTTGGGGGGTGGTGGTGCAGGGCATGTGGGACCAGGGACAAGAGCCCTCTCTTTCCCCGCTGAGCCATTCCAAAGCCCATCCTGTCCCCATAAGAAGGGGCATGGAGACCACTGAACGCCCAGGCCATGGGAATTTCTCATCCTCTTTTAAAAGGAGGGACAGTTAACGGAGGGACTGCTGGTGCCCGGGGTCACAAGACGCTGCCTGGATGCTTTGCCATATACACTGTTCTGAACAGAGAGGCAGCTTAGGAGTCAACAGATGGGGCTTGGCTTGGGCTCCACGGAACCTCAAGCTGCTCAGGGACGAGGCCAGCAAACCCAGTGAGGAGTTACTGAGCACCTAGAAAAGCTTCCGGTGAAGTCTGCTGCGTGAATAGATGGCTGGACATTTCCTATCCCTCAAACCTGTCTGCTGGTCACCAAGCTGCACAAAGAAGCAACAGAAAGTAGCCGCATGTGAAGGTGTCAGGTTTGACCTGACGGCCTTCCAGGTTGGAGGAGGCCCATTCTTGCCCAGAGCCCAGAGCCAGTGCAGAGCATGGGCCTACATCATGCACGGGGCAGCTAATGCCCGGGAGTACCAGACCAGGCCACCCCTCGGGAGAGCCTCAGAACTCTCTCTGCCTGGCCTGTTCCAAAGCAGAAAGACCAGGAGAAAGCCATCTGTGCATGGACAAAACTGGGAAGAAGCGCTACCTACCCACTACCTGACAGCTGTCTAGAATGTACCTGAGCCCCATGCCTGACACAATCACCCCGTCACCTCAGCCCCTGTTGTCCCAACCCCCCGCTCCTAGACGAGAGTGAGATGCAGGGGGCACAGACCGGGACCTGAGTCTCTCTCCTGAGTGTGGTGATGAAGCAGGCTGAATCCAGGCCAAGCGGCCCCTGCGGAAGACTGCTGCCCTGGAGGAGGCCAAAGGCGAGGTGGGGAAGAGTCGGTGGAAAGAAACCACGGGAGAGGCGGTCCCCAGGGACCTCGAGTGCAGAGGGATCTCGTGTCCTTGGCAAGGAGGGGGAACTCTTAGTCACTCACAAGAGGATTACGGTCGTCTGGTTGACTCTGACACTTGAGCTTCTTCTTAAAGATGGAAATCGAAGTAGAAGGCTCGTAAAAAATGCTCCAAATTTCCCCTGACGTCCCTGGTTGATGACAATCCCTAAGGTCCCCCGAGGCAGGAACGCGATGGGATCTGTCAAACAAAAATATCTTAATTTTTCAAGTAGAACAGAACTAAGCATCCAAAGCAACCTACCATTTCATGAGATACCTGCACCTATAGAACAGGACACTCGGTGAGGAGACCTGGGGAAACCTAGTAGCTGCCATGAGAGACTGGAGGGATCGCCAGGCGGGTGACCCAAATCCCATGGGATGGCAGTGCAGTGGGGCAGGTCCCAGCTCAGAGTAATGAAGAACCTTCTAGCTGGAAGGATTATTCCAATCTGCAAAGGGCTGGCCTGAGAGCTTATGAGTTTTAAAAAATCTTCTCTTTTTAAGCAGACGAACTCTTTTCGAATGACACTTATTCAGAAGCTCACCTACCTAAACAGGATGAAGGCAAACCTGCTCTGCTGGGAGTAGGCCCTGCCTTTCTCCCCATCTGCCCCGCTCCCTGGGTCAGCCCCTCGGCTGCTGGGCAGGGAAAGTGCAGAGGCACTGGGTGTCAGATGGGAGACGCACACGGGCTTTGGGGTCTCGGCACATGGTGAGGTGCTGGGCCCCAGAGAGCACCCCGCCCCTCCCTGCTGTCGGGGACACACAGACGGGACTACTAAGCCAGAGAGGCTTCCCTGGAGTGTGTGAACTGTGACTCAAAAAAAAGAAAGAAAAACATATATGTATATTATATTTATATATATCAGAAGCTCAGTAAACAGTAATAAGGACATTATTTTCCCTGAGAAATGTACAGTGCAGGGTGGCAAGGCCTATAAGTAGTGTCAAAGGGGCCAAGGGCAGCCTTTACAGGGCAATAGAGGAGCCGGCATTTAACGTATGAAAGTCTGTGGCAGCCTCGGGGCAACTAAGCCCATGCATCGCAACCACCGAGCCTGTGGGCCGGAGCCCTCGAGCCGCCACAGCTGAGCCCGTGTGCCGCAGATACTGAAGCCCACACACCTAGACCCTGTGCTCCACAACGAGAGAAGCCACTGCAGTAAAAGCCTGCGCACTGCAACAAAGAGTAGGCCCCACTCGAAGACCCAGGACAACTGAAAACAGAAAACCAAAAACCCTGAATCAAGCACAAGCCAGAAAGTTGGGGAAAAGGTAGCTTTTACACCAACACTCAGGAAGGCCTTGAAATGGAGAGAGACTTTATGTCAATTGTATCTCAATAAAACTGGAGGAAAAGAGAAATGGAGAGAGCCTGGACTGGGAACCACAGGAAAGACAGAGTACAGGTAGGAAGATTAGCAAGCCCTTCTGTAAGTGCACAGACTCCTGTGCATGAACAACCGCCCCTTTCCTAAAAGGCAGAATAGTTAAACCTGAATAGTGGAAGTAAGAGAAGGAAAAAAATTTTTTTCCCAAATTGGTCAGAATTGAAGGGTGAAGCTATTATAAGCTTCCTAAATAACTGCCTTAAAAATAATTATTAAACAGTAGTTAATAAAACTTCTCTTCCTAAGACTGTCTCACAGATTCTAGATGGCATCAGGAAATATACCTGGTATTATCCTAGGAATCTCTGCTCTTAGGTAAAAATCTCATCAAGAGGCCAGCACAAATCAAAACAATGGAAATTGTCCTGTTTTACGCCTGGACTATTTCAGTCCTCCTTGAAATGATATCCTCTAGACGGGGGAGCAAACACAATCCCTCAAACCTTAGAGAGATTTGTCCAGCTGTACATTTCACTCTACAGGGAATGAGGAATGTCTACGGCCGTACACTGCCCTGTGTTGAGCGCTTTGGAATTGTGTTCTGACGTTACAAGTGTTTCAGACAACTGAAACGTGGTAGAAATTACCTTCCCTTCCTGGGGCCGGGCAGCTCCCATACTCACCTGAACGTGATGTGCAGAAGTATCTTTGCTACGATGGCTGTGACCGTGAGGATGAGGAGTGTTGCCAGGCCATACACTGTCCATCCTGCAAGTGTAAAACACAGGGGTGAGTGTGCACAAGGGGTGAGCTTCGGGCTGGGTGTGAGCTCAGTTTTCAGGAGGAGGTCTGTGTGGAGCCCTGAGGGAGCCCTGGCGGCCTGGGGTCAGGGGGCTGGGGGGCAGGCTGGCTGAGGAGTTCCCGGCAGGTGGGGGTGGCCACAGCATGCAGCTAGAGCGGGGCTGGCATGCAGCCCCAGGCCTTGTGAGCACCTCGCCTGGCTCCTGACTCCCCCTGTGGAGAGAGGCAGGCAGTGTGGCCCAAAGCACACTCCACTCAGAGTCAAAAGGGGCGGTACACGTTCCATCTCCACCCCTGGGACCACCGTGTGACGGCTCTCTGGGCCCCGGTTTCCTCATCTGGGGAACGGGCTGTGTGAACTGTGAGATGCTAGATACACAAAGGACAGGACACACAGGGAGGGGCTCTCGTGCCTGACTCCCTGCTGCGAGTCCTGCAGGGGAAACCTTTAAAGCAGAGAACCACTAATGGGGTCTGCAGCTCTACCAGCTCTTAAAGACTGCAATTTCCTTGGCAGAAAAGAGGGAGTGACCGTCTGTGCCCGATCAGGTCACCCAGCTTGGCCCACAAGACTACTGCTCCTTCTCTACCCTACTCCTGTGGGGCCTACCTTCACAGCTCAGGTCACTATCTGACTTCTCATTTTGCTTCTTGTCTTTCTCCTCCCACTTACAAGTGGCAGGAGGGCAGGGATTCTGTGTGGTTCTCTGTACAGTCCAGCAGCTACAACAGAGCCTAGCATCAGTAAAGCACTTACACATCTGCCCAGTGACTGAGGAAAGAGCTCTGGCAACTGCTGATGCATTTAGCGAGCTACACCTTGGCTGTGGAAAACACTGGATAAGCTTATTAAATACTGTGTCCTAAAGGAGGTGAGCACTCTGCCTAAGGACTCAGGAATCAAGCCAAAGAGATGTCCCTCCAAGGCCAAGACAAACAGAGTCATGGGGCCAGGACCCCCAAGCCGCCTTGAAAAGGGAACACTCAAGAGCACCCTGCTTCTGTAACTGCCTAGGGTGCTGCTGCCAAGCTCTGTGGCTCCCACCCCCTTGATGGTGTCTGGGAACGGCTACCTGGCACAGTCTGGGGTGGGTGGCTGGGGCTGGTGGTGATGACGTAGAGGACTTTGGAGGACCGGGCAGCGCTCACACTGAAGTTGGCTTGCTCCGTGATCACCTCGGCCAGCATCTGGTTGTCAGTGGGCTTCTCCTGTGGTGGGTCTTCCTTGATGGCTGGAAGACCAAAAGGAATTAGCTGGGGGAAAGCTGGTTGAGACGCCAAAGATGAGGCGGTACTGGTTATGAAGAGGGGGGCCATTTTCTCTGGGGGTGATTCTCTCCCCTGGCCTCCCCACCCCCACCCTGGCCCCAAAGCAGAACCTGCCAGGCTCTGGCTCTGAAGGAGCCATCTGAGGTCTCTGCGTGGACTCCTGGACACGCTTTAGGGTGGTTCTTCCCTTGTGCCTCTGCAGCTATGGTCCCCCAGCCTGGAAGGCCCTCTTGTTTCCTATCTGTCTGCCCCAATCCCACCTGTCCTTCCAGCCTGTCCCACCTGTACACTGGAGCCAGACACTGACTGAACTCTTGTCTAGGCTTCTGATGTCCAGGGCAGAGACTAGGTCATGGATGCCCTCTGTGTACCCAGCACACATGTCCACGGTACAGGGGCATAGCTCCATGTTAGGATGGTCTGAGTGAACCAGGCTCTGGTGATTGGCAAGGCTGTTCAGAAACAGGAGGATGAACCAAATGACCTCTTTGGAACCTTCTGATTCTACCAATCTCAGCTCTTTTAGTTATTCTTTTAGCCTTTCCATGAAAACTGTCATGAGAATGACTAAAACAGCAAAACTCACAGGTGGCATCTCTTTTCTGTATCATGCAGCATGTACAAGTTATAAAACAGGAAGTGGGAAAACCTGCAAGTTGATTCGGCAGCTCCTGACATGCAAGAACCACCTGAGGTACGCACGTCATAACGAGGGGCAAGGGGGGCCCGAGGAGGCCAGGACCTTACCTTGGTATAAGACGGCAAATCCCTGGGCCTGATTGATGCGATCAGAGAAGAAATACAAAATGATGAAATCCAGAGAGATGTTAAAGGACGAGGGTGGGCGGTTTCTCCCGCTGAAACGGACCAGGACACGGTGGGTGTAGCCATCCAGCAGCTCCACCATGTCTGCGGAATCCCGGAGGTCAAACAAGGTGAAGTTGAAGTGGATGTGCGCGGCTCCTGGGACCCGGATGGTCCAGTAGCAGACCCTCCCCGCGGCGTAGGCATCAGGAAAGTCAGGGGAATACACCACAGAGGTCATGGCCGAGTAATTCCCACCACAGGCGCCAACCAGAGCTGCAGGAGACAAAAGGACGCCAGCCCTCACGCAGGGGCTCGGCCGTGGGGTTTGCTTTCCAACCTGTTACAAATGAAGCTTCTGAGCTGACGGGATCCAGTCTAGGATGTTGTTTTTTTGTCTGCAAAACCAGGCCATCTTATGTTTCAGGATCGAATCACAGAATGAGCGGCTTAAACCCTGAACAAATGACTGGAGGCTTTTTTTTTTCCCCCAGGAGACCTCAGAGTGAGCATACAGCACGGCAGTACAGCCCAGGCGGGGGCCAGGCTGGAGTCAGAGAGTCTGGGTTCGGAACCAGCTGGGCTGTGTGATCCCAGGGGCTCCCTTCACATCCAGACCTCTCGCTTCTCTTTGAGGGTGGAGAGACCATCGCCTGCTCCCGTATCATATGAATGTGTGAGGACAGACGAGACAAAGCCCATGAAAACACAAACCTCTCTGCCGGGGTCACTCAGTGAAGTGAGGGCCTCCCGGATACCTGAGGGGTGCAAGGCTCATGGGAGGGGGCCACACTTGTTTTTGAAGTGGGACACTGTGGCACAAGAAATGACCTTCTGCAGACAGGAAGTTCCCTCATTCCTCTGCACCAGCACAGCTAATGTCTGGATCCCCGGTTCTGAGCGGCAGGTTCAGGGAAGGGGACACACCACTTCACAGTCTTAAGTAGTGAGGTGAAGACGAGAGCCTAGAAATCAAAGTCCTCAAGAGGAAGGGCAGGCACAGGATGTACAAAGCAGGCCAGGTTTGGGGGGGGACACCTAGTTCCTTTTAGGATGTAGAAAGCTGCTTCCATCCTAACACTGAGAAGAAGCTCATAACTTTTTCTTCAACCCATCAGAAGGCTGAGATCTCAAGACAACCAAGGGATTTTAATTCTAAAAAGTAAGAATCGCCTCTGAGGAGAGTCAGGCCACACAAAGTGCTTCATCCTTGACAGAGCACAAGAATGAGAGCAGGCCACCATGAAAGCAAGGAAAAAGAAAGCAGCTAAAATTTTAACAAATTTCTAAAGGCTGACCATGGACCAGCCTCTCAGTCCAGCATGCCCAGAAGCCCCGGACACAACAGTCTGCACTCACTTGCACGCACTCCTGTGCAGGCCTCCACCCGGCGCCCATGAGAATGACTGGGGTGGGGCAGGAGACCAAAGGGTTCCCACTGGTGGGACCAGTGGGCAGGAGGGGAGGAGCTGCTGCTGGGGGACAGGCCCGATACCCTGCTCTCCTCCAGAACCCTCCTGGAGCAAAAGCTTGGAGTTGAGAGGAAGGGGCCACACACCCTTCTGCTCCCAGGCCCCTGTCTGTCCCTGGGAGCTGTTGTTACTCTTGTCAGAGTAACCAGGAGAAGACTCATTGCCTTTGGAGGAATAACAGAGGCAAAAGCCACCCGCCCCTGGCCTGCAGTAGGTGCTTAGTAAGTACTGCAGGTAAATGAATGCATAGCAGGAAGGCAGGGTCAGACAATGCGCAGGCCAGCTCCCCTGGCCCAGGGTTCCCCAACCCTGGGTAGCGCAGGGCCCAGAGCATACTCACTGTCAAAGACGATGACCCTGCCGTCGCCCCCGCAGGGCTGGGTGTGGTCCCCAAAGCAGACACTGCTGCACTCAGTACTGGCTGCCTCCCCGTACTTCCAGTAATCAGGGTCGTTTCCACAGAAGCACGCGTAGCCCGACTCTATCCCGGCAAACTGCCACGACAGAGAAGCAGCACTTGGTAAGCGTCAGTCGGGGTGTCAGGTGACCTGGCTGGGTCAGCCCCTCGGCAAGCAAGCACCTTGTCTTCCCAGCCCACCTTCTCTGATTCTCTGCCTTGGTCCCGACCCACTCTCACCGCACTTCACTACATGCTGACTTGTAACTGTAACTGTGTACCACCACGGTGCTTCCCCTCCTGAGCATCCCTCACTTATGTTTGCAATTCTACTGTATTTAACTCTGTTAAAAGCAGGGATCCCATTAACTTGAAACATTAATAACAGCTAAACATTTTACTGAATGTTTACTATGTGACAGGTGGTAAATGCTTTGAAGTTAGTGCTTATTGCAAACTTATTGTAGGCCCTATGTAATACATTTTTTAAATTAATTGATTAATTTATGGCTACACCGGATCTTTGTTCCTGTGCACAGGTCTCTCTAGTTGTGGTAAGCTGGCTTCTCATTGCAGTGGCTTTGGAACACAGCCTCTAAAGCGCAGGCTCGGGAGTTGTGATGCAAGGGCTTAGCTGCCCTGTGGCATGAGTAATCTTTCCAGACTAGAGATCAAACCTCTGTTCCCTGCATTGGCAGGTGGATTTTCTCTTTCCTTTTTTTTGTTTTTTACTTTTCTTTTGGCAGGTGGATTTTTTTTTTTTTTTGGGTAGGTGGATTTTTTAACCACTGGACCACCAGGGAAATCCCCTATTTAACATTTTTATTTTTATACTACCATACAACTATTCGTATGGTGTACAGGCCTAAGGATTTTAACCCATGAATAAATTTGTACAACCACCACTACAATCAGGACATGGAACATGTGCAGTAAGCTTTCTGGTGCTGTTGCTCTGTAGTTCCCCTCTATGACCCCTCAGTTCAGTCTCTCAGTCGTGTCTGACTCCTTGCGACCCCATGGACTGCAGCACACCAGGCTTCCCTGTCCATCACCAACTCCCAGAGCTTGCTCAAATTCATGTACATTGAGTCAGTGATGCCATCCAACCATCTCATCCCCTGTCATCCCCTTGTCCTTCTGCCTTCAATCTTTCCTAGCATCAGGGTCTTTTCCAATGAGCCAGTTCTTCCCATCAGGTGGCCAAAGTACTGGAGTTTCAGCTTTAGCATCAGTTCTTCCAATAAATATTTAGGACTGATTTCCTTTAGGATTGACTGGTTTGATATTCCTGCTGTCCAAGGGACTCTCAAGAGTCTTCTCCAACACCATAGTTCAAAAGCATCCATCCTTCGGTGTTCAGCTTTCTTTATGGTCCAACTCTCACATCTATACAAGATTACTGGAAAAAACCATAGCTTTGACTAGATGGAACTCTGTTGGCAAAGTAATGTCTCTGCTTTTTAATATGCTATCTAGGTTGGTCACAGTTTTTCTTGCAAGGAGCAAGTGTCTTAATTTCATGGCTGCAGTCACCATCTGCAGTGATTTTGGAGCCCAAGAAAATAGTCTCTTACTGTTTCCATTTTTTTCCCCATCTCTTTGCCATGAAGTGATGGGAATGGATGCCACGATCTTCGTTTTTTGAATGCTGAGTTTTAAGACAGCTTTTTCACTCTCCTCTTTCATTTTCATCAAGAGGTTCTTCAGTTCTTCTTCACTTTCTGCCATAAGGGTGGTGTCATCTGCATATCTGAGGTCGTTGCTATTTCTCCCAGCAATCTTGATTCCAGGTTGTGCTTCATCCAGCCCCACATTTCGCATGATGTACTCTGCACATAGTTAAATAAACAGGGTGACAACATACAGCCTCGACTTACTCCTTTCCCAATGTGCAACCAGTCCGTTGCTCCATGTACGGTTCTAACTGTTGCTTCTTGATCTATATACAGATTTCTCAGGAGACAGGTAAGGTGGTGGGGTATTCCCATCTCTATAAGAATTTTCCACAGTTTGTTGTGATCAACACAGTCAAAGGCTTTGGCATAGTCAATAAAGCACAAGTAGATGTTTTTCTGGAACTCTCTTCTTTCTCTAGGATCCAACGATGTTGGCAATTTGATCTCTGCTTCCTCTGCCTTTTCTAAATCCAGCTTGAACATCTGAAAGTTCTTGGTTCCCATACTATTGAAGCCTGGCTTGGAGAATTTTGAGCATTACTTTGCTAGTGTGTGAGATGAGTGCAATTGTGTGGTAGTTTGAACATTCTTTGGCATTGCCTTTGGGATTGGAATGAAAACTGACCTTTTCCAGTCCTGTGGCCACTGCTGAGTTTTTCAAATTTGCTGGCATATTGAGTGTAGCACTTTCACAGCATCATCTTTTAGGATTTGAAATAGTTCAGCTGGAATTCCATCACCTCCACTAGCTTTGTTCATAGTGATGCTTCCTAAGGCCCACTAGACTTTGCACTCCAGGATGTCTGACTCTAGGTGAGTGATCACACCATTGTGGTTATCCAGGTCATTAAGATCTTTTTTGTATAGTAGTTCTGTGTATTCTTGCCACCTCTTCTTAATACCTCTGCTTCTGATAGGTCCATACTGTTTCTGTCCTTTATTGTGCCCATCTTTGCATGAAATGTTTCCTTGGCATCTCCAATTTTCTTAAAGAAAAGAAATAGTCTTTCCCATTCTATTGTTCTCTGCTATTTCTTTGCACTGATCACTTAGGAAGGCTATCTTATCTCTCCTTGCTATTCTTTGGAACTCTGCATTCAGATGGGTATATCTTTCCTTTTCTCATTTGCTTTTCACTTGTCTTCTTTCCTCAGCTACTTCTAAGGCCTCCTCAGACAACCATTTTGCCCTTTTGCATTTCTTTTTCTTGGGAATGATTTTGATCACAGCCTCCTGTACAATGTTACAAACCTCCATCCATAGTTCTTCAGGCACTCTGTCAGATCAAATCCCTTGAATCTATTTGTCACTTCCACTGTATAATCGTAAGGGATTTGACTGAGGTCATATACTAGTTTTCATACTATAGTTTTAACTTTTTAAGACTGTCATATGCTAGAGACCAAATGTCCATGTCTGCCCCTCCCCTGCAAATTTATATGTTGAAAACTAAGTCCCAATGTGATGGTACCTAGCGGTGGAATCTTTGGGAAGTGATTCATGAGGGCTTGTGCTCATGAATGGGATTAGAGCCTTTATAAAAGAGACCCCCTTTCCCCTTCTGCCATATGAGGACACAGTGAGGAGACAGCCATCTATGAACCAGGAAACAAGCCATCACCAGACAGCAAATCTGCCAAAGCCTTGATCTTAGACTTTGCAGCCTTCAGGACTTCGAGAAATGAATTCTTGTCTGTTTTTAATTGGAATATAGTTGCTTTACAATGTTGCGTTAGTGAATGCTTGGTTTAGATCAAGTATTTTGTACAGCAGTCAGAATAGATTCCGACATACTATACACAGAATCATATTTTGAGACTGGCTTCCTTCCCTCAGCATAATGTCTCTGAGGTTCCTCTGAACTGATCTATAGTTTGCTGAACAGTAGTTTATTGCATGAATGTACCACAGGTTGCTAATCCATTGAGTTGTTTTGTTTTTCGTGATTATAAAATAGAGCTGCTATAAACATTTGTGTATATTTCTGTGTGAACATAAGCTTTCCTTTCTCTAGGGTAAATATCTAGAAATGGGGTTTCTGGGTTGCGATTTCTCTACCTCATTAACATTTGCTTTTGTCCTTAAGAAAAAAATCACAGCCATCCTAGGTTATTTATTGTATGAAATGGTATCTCATTGATTTTAATTTGCACTTCCCTAAAGACTAGTAATACTGAGCATCTTTACTGCATGAAGTGTGTTATTATGTGTAGCATAGGTAGAATACTGAGCACTTTTTTCACGTGCTTATTGGCCATTTGTACATCTTCTATGAAGAAACATCTATTCAATCCTTTGCTCATTTTTTAATTGGGCTGTTCTTCTACTGTCACACTGTTAGAGTTCTTTATATATTTTTGGCATTAGATCTTTATTCAGATATATGTTTTGCAAATATTTGCTCTATTCCGTGAGTTGCTTTCTCACTTTCTTAATAGTGTCCCTGATACACAGAGATTTTAAATTTTGGATGAAGTCCAATTTATTTTTTCTTTGATTGTCTGTGCTTTTGGTATCCTAACTGAAAAAAGTCATTGCCTCATCCAAGCTCATATATATCTGTACCCATATTTCTTCCTAAAGCTTTATAGTTTTAGCTGCTACATGTAGGTCTGTGATCCATTTTAAATTAATTTTCATATATGAGGTAGGGGTCCACTTTCATTTTTTTCCATGTGGATATCCAGTTGTCCTAGCACTGTTTGCTGAAAACATTGTTTTTTTCCCATTGAATGATATGGTACTCTTGACAAATATCAATCAGCCACAAATAATACTATCAATCAAGCTATTGGTTGTTTGCAAAAGATTGAGCATGTTAAGTAAATCTATGGAGGATAATGGGAACCAGGTTTCTCACTATTAGAGAAGGGGGCCAGAGAAAACTGGAATGAAGCCTGCAGTGTTGGACAGGGATTGACGTTACTAGTATAGTGCATGGTCTCTGACATATATAATAAATAACATTATTATATACTATATCTTTATATATAATAAATTATTATTTACTAATATAAATAATAATATGGCCATAAATAATAATATGTCTGGACTCTAAATTCTATTTCCTTCAGCTTATATGTCCATCTTTATGCCAGTACTGTAGCTCTTTTTTCAGTATGTCACTGTTCCCAGGCCCTCTTAGTGGAAAGAGCTAGGAAATACATATGTATATACAAACACATATACACATACTTTTATATTTATGTTTCTTTCTTTTTTGTTTTCTTTCACTGCATCATGTGGCATGTGTGATATTATTTCCCCAACCAGGGATGAAACCTGTGCCTCCTGCAGTGGAAGTGTGGAGTCTCACTGGACAATAACCACAAGTCCTATATATTTATTTCTATATATCTCTCTCTACATATGTATCAGAACCATGCACTATACTAATAACGTCAATCCCTGTCCAACACTGCAGGCTTCATTCCAGTTTTCTCTGGCCCCCTTCTCTAATAGTGAGAAACCTGGTTCCCATTATCCTCCATAGGTTTACTTAACATGCTCAAATCTTTTGCAAGCAACCAATCGCTTGATCATGTTGGGCCAACTGCCTTGCTCAGCCCCTGCCTCAGACAGGCCTTGAGCACTGCCAGTCTATTCTCCTTGCTTGGGCCTGATTAATGGCCTTTTGACGAAATTATTAAGGAAGGAATGAAGGATGGAAGGAAGGGATGGAGGGAGGGAGGAGAGGAGGGAGGAAAAGACTTCTTTTTTCGATATAACAAACAATAGCATTATTGAACCTTAATGACTGATGAATGACTTTCAGATAGAAGAATGGACAGGATGGAAAGAAACTATTTTGGACGGGTATCCAGGCAAGGGCCCCTTAATGAATCAAAGTAGTAACCACTACCTTGGCTTATTCTCAGATCCACCCCTTGGAGCCAGGGACGTCTCTGCTCATAACACACAGGGGCTCGAGGAAACACGTGACTCTGCTGGAGGTCAAGCTGGCTGCAGGTACAGGGGCGTTTCCTTTTTTCCCTCAGTCTCTGGACAGAGTGCTGCCTCCCGCCCCGGCATCCCAAGCCCCACTCTTCCTCCAACTTCTCTTTGGCAGAAAAGCACAGTTGTAATGGCTTCACAGGTTGTTGTTGTTTTTAACAATTTAAATGATTTAAATACATTTTAAATGGTATCTCAGCAGAATGCATTTAGACCTTTATCTTTTTCCATAGATATAAAACCACAGAACAATTACCTTGAACCTTTGACTCCGACAAAAACTGATGCAGTTTTGTATGGTGAGTTTGTTAGACGTTTTACTGGCGCCGGTTAGAGGAGGTGGGTTTCCATGATCCTTGTAGCAGCCAAGGTTTCCAGGCACTGGAGAAAAAAAAGAAAAACAAAAGAACTTCACAACATCTGGCTGTGAAACACCAAGAAGGAAAGGCATGTTGTGCCAGGTACTTTCATCTCAGCCAATATTTCCACTCCTAAAATGCAAATAAATAGCAAGCAGCAAGTATTAAAAATGGAAGTCTTGGGGTCCTCTGCTATCTGCTTTATCTTTGTTTTATTTCGACGAGTATGTGAAGCCCATAAAACCAACCCTAAGACATTTTTTTACTTGTTCAATATTGATAGAATTTAGTATTGACGAGAACTAGGCATAGATTCCTAAAAACAGAGAAGCTGCAATATGTAAATTATGTCTCAGAGTCACTGGAGGGCAAAAAAAGAAAGCATTTGGAAGGCTTTCTTCCAATTATTCTTCCAATTATTCTTCCAATACCATAGAATGGTAATCCTATGCCTTGTGCCCGCCCTAGTCCCTTCAAAAGTCCCACAAGTTGGTTTTACCAGGTCATTTCGTGAATTTAATACTTTCCTGTTGCCGCTGCAATAAATGACCACAAACCTAGTGGCTTAAAGTAGCATAAATCCAGCTTCTTACATTTGGGGAGGTCAGAAGTACTAAATGGGTGTGAGGGGACTAAAATCAAGGTGTCAGCAGAACTCTGGCTCCTCCTGAGGCGCCAGGGCACAACCTGCTCCTTGCTGCCTCCTGAAGAAGCTGCCCCATGGCTCGGCTGTGGCTGCACCACTCCAGGCTCTGCCTCCCCCTCTGCTTCTGTCATCAGCTCACCTTCTGTGTCTCTCATCCCCCTGCCTCTCTGTTACAAGTCCCGTGTGATTACGCTGGCCCACTGGGGTAATTCAGGATAATCTCCCCCTGTCAAAATTCTCATCTTCATCGCGTGTGCCATGTAAGGTAAGATGTTTGAAGATTCTGGGGGTTACAACATAGACTTTTGGGGGAGGGGGAGTATTCTGTTTACCACAGTGGATGTATTAGCGTTTCACAACCACAAAAGTCAGATGGTCTGGTCTAGCAGAAAAAGCTGCAACTGAGAATAAAGAAATCTAAATATATGTGCCCCTACCCCCTGGTGTTTGTGCCCCTGTGTGATTCCCTCCCCTAGAGTGTGGGCTGGACAAGTGACTTGTTTTTGCCCAACAGAATGCGGTAGAGTTGAGGGGAGCTACTTCTGTGACTGGACTACAAGAGCTGTGACTTCGGTCTTGCCAGTCGACTCTCTCTACTGCCTTCTTGGCTTATATACTCTAATAAGGCAATGTATCACATCAGAGGTCATAAGAATGGCCTTCAGCCAATAGCCAGCAAGGAGCTGAGACTTCCAGTTTCTGCAGAAACTGAACCCCACCAACAGCTATGTGTGCTTGAAGGAGATCCTCCCCAGCAGAACCTTCAGATGAGACCCTGGCCCTGGCAGACGCCTCACCAGAGACCTTGAGGCAGAGGACCCGGCTAAACCATGTCCAGATTTCCTGACCTACAGAAAGTGTGAGGTGATAAATGTGTGTTCTCGTTAAATTTTTAGAGTAATCTGTTACAGCAATAGATGACTAACACACCTAAATAACATGCATCTAAATATATGCTCACTGAATAAAGGAATGTATTGTGAGTCATGTACAAATTACGGCTTCCTAGGTGGCTCAGCAGTAAAGAATCTGCCTGCTAATGCAGGACACACAGGGTCGATCCCTGTGTCGGGAAGATCCCCTGGAGAAGGAAATGGCAATCCACTCCAGTATTCTCGCCTGGGAAATCCCGTGGACAGAGAAGCCTGGTGGGCTACAGTCCATGGGGGTCACAAAAAGTCGGACACGACTTAACGACTAAACAATAATGGACAAATGGACCTCTCTGCCCCTTAGTTTTTCATCTGTGTTATTAATTTATGAAATCACTCCACCATCAGATGAAGCCCTTTCCCTATTGTCTCTATTTGGCTCCTTACAGTTCATATCACTCAAGATATAAGACATGAATGAGGTCTGGTCCTAGGAGCACTTCTAAGCCAGTCAGAGTTACATATTATCCAATTCCAAAGTGAGACATATAGATTCTTAGAAAGCACTTTTTGTTTAAGACTGGGAAGCAGCATGGTCCAACTGAGGAAACTTTACACCCATACTAGTTTTTGTTTTTTTTTTTTTTTTTAGTTTTTGGCACATAAAAATACACACACGTGCACACACACACATATACACTTTTCAATTTCTGCCACCATCTACATCTAACCAGCTCATTTTAAACTGGCAGGAAGCTAACCCAAAGCTAACCTCCCCACTCTAAGCCAAGTGGTTACCCTTCTCCCTTGCGTCACACATGGGTCAAATATAACAAATGCGGCTCACCACACAAATGTTAAAATGCATCTTTAGGAAACAAACCAAATCTCTATAGTAGCAAATGTAAACAGAAAAGATCTAGGCAGTAGGAGTTCAGTGTTCAGTGGGGGCCTGGATTGGGAATGGCTGGGCTTTAGCGTTTAAACAAATGCAGGGAGCTAAGCATCTCTAGTTAGGGGTGTATCATATAAGCTGAGCTTGTTAAAGGGGCCTTACACATGGAAACCTGAAGCATGCATTTAATGGTTTTTAATAAGAGCTACTTGATCGTGATCATTTTGGTCATTTACTCTGATTTCTGTCTCATTTATTCCATTCCATGCTCACAAATAGGCATGTTATTATGTATTCATTTATAGACAGCCCAAGGCACAGAATCACAAATGTTAACATTAGACATAAACAAGGTCGTGGTTTGCGTGGATGCAGCTGGAACCTATCAGGTTTATTCACAACAATTCGGGGAGCAAATTCAGGGAGCTCATGTTCAGTTCCAGTAGGGCAGTGAGGCTCCTAAACACCCCAGGGAGACAGAGCCTGGAAACCAGCCCACACCTTGCTGCTGCTCCCTCCATCTGGACAACGATGGCCTTCGTATGCTGTCAACTGCCTGCCAGACACTGTCCATGCTACCTCCCAAAATACTTCAGACCCCTGTCCACATCTCTATCCAGGCTGCTATTTCCCTGGTTTGGGCCACTGTCCCCTCCCATTTGGGGCTTCCCAGGTGGTGCTAGTGGTAAAGAATCCACCTGCCAATGCAGGAGACACAAGAGATGTGGGTTCAATCTTAGGGCCAGGAAGATCCCCTGAAATAGGAAGTGGCAACCTGTTCCAGTATTCTTGCCTGGAAAATTCAATGGACAGAGGAGCCTGGTGGGCTACAATCCTTGGGGTTGCAAAGAGTCAGACATGACTGAGAACACACACCTCTCCCACTAAGACCATTCTATCAGCCTCCTGTTCCATCTCCCTGTTTCTAGGCTCACCTACTCTAATCTAGTTAGTACACTGCAACCAGAATAACCTTTACAGTACATTCCAGGCAGAAGGAAGGCCAAGGGCAAAGGCCTAAGGCAAGAATGACCTTGGTTTTTGTAGGAACACAAAGAAGTGAGTGTGACCAGTGAAAGAGAGATGGGAAGGCAGCAGGAGCTACAGAGGTATACAGGGGCCCTGGCCTGAAACCCTCAGACCTCCCGGGTCATCCTTCAGGATGAAGTCCAAACTCTCTCACATGGGACCCAAGGCCCTACCTGATCTATGCTGCTCCTCTATCCCACCCCCTCAGCATGACCCCTCTCTCTGTCCCTCGGCTCACATTCTATATGAAACCCAAGATACATTATAGTATATCTGCAAGTTGCCCACATGCACATGGCTCTCTGGCCTCTGGCCTTTCTTACAAGCTGTTCCTTCTGCTTAGAACACTCTTCCCTGCTTAGGATGGCAGCCTGAGCATCATTCCCCTTGGGAAGCCCCATGGACCTCCCATCATCCTCCCACTCCAGAGAAAAAGTTGTATGCCCCTGTGGTGTGCTCCTGTAGCAGCCTGTGTGAAACCTGATTCTAAACACCTGTTTATGTCTCATTCATTGATTAACCATGAACTTAAGGGCTGGACTGTGTCTTCTGCACACCACTGTATTCCCAGGGCCTGGCATGGTCCCAGCCAAACAGTGGGTGCCCTGAAACTGGGTGCTCAATGAACAAATGTGTCCCATGTTGCCAGCTGAACTCATGGAGAATATGGGTTAAGGTACCTATCAGGCAGCAGGGAGTCAAAAGTGCAGAGCAGAGAGGAAAGCTGACCTGCATCTTGATGACCACTTAGGTTTTGACTCCTCACTGTCCTCTTTGGCTAGCTAGAAACACCACTTCAGATAACCAGGTTCTCCATTAGAGGTTAACTTTAAAAGGTAAAATTCTATCTTCATCATTTTGGATGAAACTTTTCTAAAATGCATTAGATAATTAAAAACAACAACAACAACAACTTGGTTTAACCTACGTACTTGGTTTCTTGGTGGCTTGAGGTCACCAGATGTATGTCACCAAATGGTCCCAGACTGTGTGCTTTTCTATGTGCTTGTGTCTGACTCTAATAGTTAATCTGTCTCCTTGGTTACAGCTGGGGCTGCTGAACCCTCAGAACGTTAGCACTGGAAGGAGTCCTGGTGTCTACTTGCTACTGTCAGTGCCTGTGGTCTTGGCTTATCTTAATCTGCTGCTTCTCAGGCTTAGGCTTACGGACTTCACTGGTGGCTCAGATGGCAAAGAATCTGCCTGCAATGCAGGAGACCCAGGTTCGATTCTGGGGTCGGGAAGATCCCCTGGAGAAGGAAATGGCAACCCACTCCAGTATTCTTATCTGGAGAGTTCTATGGACAGAGGAGCCTGGCGGGCTACAGTCCATGGGGTCGCAAAGAGTCGGGCACAACTGAGCGATTAACACTAAAAACTAAGTAGGCTTAGAACAAAACTATCGAGCTTATTAGAACTGTGTGGAAAATAATAGTTTCTGAAAGAGGGAAGGCCTCTATGTTTTCTTCTCCATTTCAGCTGTCCATACAGTAGCTCAGAGCTTTTGTCTGTTTGCCTACTTCCCAGTTCTTGGCAATGTTCTGAAGAGCGCTGGTGCTACCATCACCTGTCCAGAAGCAACCAGCATTTTGCAACAATCACAGATGCTGGGCTTTCGACAGACGGACCCCAGGGTGAACTTGGGTCCCTCCGTCACGGCCTTTCTAAGCTCGGGTTCATCCACAGTGGGTGATAAGGGCCTCAAAGGGTTCTTGTGAAAATCAAAATTAGATAATGTAAATAAAGTAAACACCACAAGGCCTGGCAATATAGTATGTGCTGAATAAATGCTGTTTGTTATCATTACATACAAAAAGGCTTTCATCATTTCCCACACAAACCAGAATAACCTGCTGGGTTGATAGAAGAGTAAAACAGCACTGAATTAAAAGATAAGATCAAAGGCAGTTATCTTGGAAAACTGGATTTGATTCCAGATATTAAAATGTTAACCTCTGCATCTGGGTAGATCCAGTACACTGCCATGCAAGCCTTTCCCACGAAACCCAGAGCCGTTTCAGGAAGGCAGACAGGAGATGGGTTTCCTAGGTGACCGAGAAGAAGCCACAGTTCAGCCAGGCTAAGGGCCCTGAATGGGGATACATGAGAGGCTGTTCTCCCTGGAGAGCAGAGGTCAGCTCCAGAGTGGGGAGTGCTCACTCCACGGCTCGTTCCTTGGCGTCCCTCTCCTGATAAGGCCAGTCTGGGAGCTAAATGAAAGTGACTCCCTAAGATCAGGGGCTAACTCTGCAGACACGTTAGTCCCTCGGCGCTCTGTGCACCGCAAGGCCAGCCTCTGAGGGCTGTCGCTGCCGCTGACTCTAACTGGAAAGTGTGGCTCCAAGTCTCGCCAGAGAAGACACGTCATTGTCGTCTTCAAAAGCATGACTGGTCAGCTGAGTGGATTTCCAGACCGTGTCCCACCCTGAGTTCTTCCCAGAAGCGGGGAGGGAAAGTCAATTTGTAAAAGGATATTTGTTCTCAAGTTCCTTTTTTACTTTCAAGACCACTTTAAAGTCCTGTGGCTTGGTCATGCATTTTTTTTCTCTTACCAAAGAGGCTTCCACATTTTCAACTTTTAAAAATCATCTATAAATATAAATGGACCCCTTGTTTACCACACTTGGTGCTTTAAAATGTGACAGTTAATTACCAACAACCTTTTCAGAGGTTCAGGGTTCTTGACAGAGGCAAAAGTTTTAGAGGTAGCTGAGGGAAGATGGTTCTCTCTTCAGATTAACCCAGGAACGACTGTCTTCTCACTGCCACAAGCAACTATTGGGAACCAACCACGCAGACTTGCTAAACAGTCTTTACAACTGGATATAACTATGGTCCCACTGTGATGGTGCAGCTCACACCTCCACAGGGCCTCCATGGCCAACAGCCCTTCTCTGAGAACCACTGTCTCGGAGGACCTGCTGTAGGCTGGGGGCAGGCCTATCAGCCCCATCCTTGGCCACTGCTGACCCCCACTGGGGTCACCAGACTCCCTCTCCCAGGAAGTTGGAACTAGGATTCTAGGCAGTGAACTGCAGCTACAGGACTTGTGGGGTTCAGTCAAGCCTGGATTAAGGCAACAAGCCACATTTGGGCCACATGACTGGAAAAGTGAACTGATTCTACTGGTCCACAAAGAGGAAGAAGAATGGACGCCATACTGAGAGAGAGGGAGACTGTGCAGCCCCACAGACAGATGGTAAGTGTGGGCACCTCCTTCCCAGGTTCTGGGACACAGGGATTGGATTCTGTGATATTCTCCCAGTGCCCTTCCAATAAATCTCCTGTGCTTAAGTTAGCTTGAGTAAGTTCTATTCCTTGCACACAATTCCTGACAAAGAAGAAAGTCTGCCCTTTATTGTAAAAGTTCAATCTGAATAAAAATCTTCAGCTGGTAATTTGTGTAGGAAGTCCTGATCTATCATTGTGTTGTCTACTGCCAAATCCAAGATCTGTTTAAGAAACCGGAAGCAAAGTTTCTCTCTTGCATTTAGAAAACTCTACCCTGGCTCTGGGAACACCTTTTACATTTTCTTACAAATAAAATCTGACTCTTCGGAAACTATGCAGCGACTGCTTGTCTTACTTTTTTATACTAAAAAATAAAGATTTTTATTAAGCACTGTAAGTTGCATTCAATAGCCTTCAGATACACCACACCACAACCCATCTATAATCAATCAAACCCAACGGCAGTTCATTCTTACACAATCCATGAGTTAGGGCGAATCTTCCTTCAACTTACAGTCAGGTTCTACTCAGGTCTTGTGGGCAGGGACTGGGAAATTACATCTCATTTCTGATCACTAATGTGTGATGAAGCGCATCGGGAGAATTTTATGTAAACAAATAAATGATTCTGTTTTCAATGTACACTGGAAGTATTAACAAAACACCAAAACTAGTATATTTATGCTGGCTTCTACTAACTCCTCGATGGGAAAGAACAGGCAGTGAGTTTCCCGCTACAGAAGGTCATAATGTCATTCACTACCTTCTGCCTCCACACTGGTGCCTCAGGAGCTGAATTCTCTCTTTTGGAGGAGAGGGGAATAAGGAATTAAGTACACATGAAATGATGCCATTGACAGCCCTTCTATCAGATGACCAGTCATTTCAAAGACTTCCCTCAGAGCATCAACAGGTTAGGTGTGGATTATTCCATACTCTCAGCCCACGACCATGAGCACCCTCTATCCCTACAACTTCCATTAAAAACCTGCCAGCTGCCAGCTTGATCCAAGTCCTTCCATAACATGGCCCCACTCTAACTCTGCAAAATTTTTTTTTTTTTGGCCATGCTGTGCAACATGCAGGATCTCAGTTCTCTGACCAGGGATCCAAACCAAGCCCCAAGCAAGTGAAAGCGTGGAGTCATAACCACTGGGCCTCAAGGGAAGTCCCTCTGCAACTTTATTTCTAAATATGAGTTCTCATTTTCAGTCACTCTGATTCTTCTACTCATGTCTCTGAGTCTCATAACGACACACCCAAATAGGTTAGTAAATAAGGCCTTGTCTTCCCCTATGAAATTTTACCTTTGGGGAAGGCAGGAAAAGTTCCTAAGGATCCTGACCCCCATTCGACCCTGATGTATCACAGAGACAGTTCTCCTCTGGCAGGAGTTCCTTCTTTGAAAGTTAATTTTGGGGGATAGAATGTTGTAGACCTTCTCCAAAGGAGGCTCTAATCATTTCCTCCCTCCCCATACATGTGTGCGACTCCCCACTTTCAACGTGGAACCAATTTCCTCTCCTCTTGAATCAGTACTGACCTTGTGACTTGCTTTGATTAATAGAATATGGTGGACTTCTGAGTTCACCCCCTAAGAGGACTGGCAGCTTCTCTTGGAAACTGGCCACCCTATAAGAGGTCTAAGTATGCCGCTGGAAAGAGAGGCTGCCCAGGTAGGGGCTGAGGCCATCCTGGACATCCCGTGGGTATCCCAGCCCCAGCAGAGGCCCAATGGATGCAGACACCTGACTGAACCCAGATGAGAGCAGGAGGAAAGGAACACAGCCGAGCTGAAACTCGGCCAACCCACAGAGTGAGGAGGTACAACAAGCTGTTGTTGTTTTAAGCCACCAGGGCTTTGGGGTGGCCTGTGATGCAGTAACAGACAATCAAAACACCTTACTCGACAGAAGGTCAGTCCGAGTTCAGGAGCAACAGTACGGTACTGCTGTGTCTCTGGGAAGAAGAGCTCAGTCTGTTGACTCAAACTTTTTTTCTGGACACCACAAACATCCCAGGCATCCTCTATTCGTCCTGCTGTTTCATGCCGTATGTATCTCACTTGTCATCAAGTTCTGACTCCTTCCTAAATGCATCTTGGATGAAACTTTCCTGCATGATCTCGCTGCCACCACCACAGCCCAGGCCCTCATCCCTCCATTTAGAAATCTACGCCTATCCTCCCCTCCCCAAACATCCCTCCTCCACCCACCCTGTAACGACACTGGGCCCATCTTCCTGAATGAGGAGGGCTCTCCCTGTATGTGAGCCCCAATCTAATCAGCCCTGGCTTTCAAGGTTCCCACCCAGTTCCTCTCTGTCCACTCATTTCCTTGGGCAGCGTAACTACCACCAACACGCACAGCAGTCCCATGTCTTTCCTCCGCATCTCTGTCTGGCTGTTTGTTCCCTGACCTGCGGGGCCCTGACCCCTCCAGCCCCTCTGGCCTTTCTCGCTAATGATGCCTCCAGCTCCCCAACCCTCACTGAGCCCTCTCAACTTCAAAAACTCACAGCTCTCTACCACATAACTCAATCTTATTTATATAATTGGTGGCTGGTCTCCAATTTTCTCCTGTGTTTATAGCTCAGATTCCTAATTACATCATAAGATTGAGGGTGGGACTATTCCTTATGTTCATGTGTATTTTTTACTGGTGCTGGTATGAAGATTGTCAGTAAAACTGTCCTTACTGATCTGAATGATTTTCCCTTTTTAAGCTATTAATATGCTTTAGAACATTTTGGAAATGCAACGTATATTAACTGTCGCTGAGGAAAATGTCCACTTGGCTCAGAAAGTCTGAATTTTTAAATAAGAAATTAAATAATATCCACTGCCAAAAACAATGAGTAATCGAGATATGCCTGTCCTGAAACCATAAAGCTGCACTGTCAGAGGAATTCGGGGCCCCGGGTGTTCCCTGAGCACAGGGCCACACAGGCCCCAGGGGAACAGCCTCTGGACAAGCAGCTGAGGCACACTCCAGGGCCCTGAGGCCAGTCAGATAGCACAGGACCAGACAGCAATAAAACGAAGGTCAGGAAGAACCTGTTTAGGAACAGGATATCAGGAACATGCCAGTGGTAGTCCACGCCGTGGAGGTAGCACAGGCCACCACAGTCCCTGCCCGTACTTTTCTGCCTACCCTCTGCTAGGTCCCTGGACTCGGAGACATGTGTATTTTACTTATTTAATTTTCAAAATGACCCTGGAAGGTAGAGATGAGGAGACCAAGGCTAGGAGAGGAGAGTCATTTTGCCGTGAGCTATAAGCAAGTGATGATTCCAACCTAAGGTGGAGGACTTTGGAGGCCGAGTTCTTTCCACTGGATTGTGTTGTCTCTTCCTGGGAGAGATATGACAGTCACATCAGCAAGAATATTTGGTGAGCATCTATTTACAGCCTGCTTCCAGTCCCATCACTTGATGGCAAATAGATGGGGAAACAATGGAAACAGTGACAGACTTTATTTTGGGGGGCTCCAAAATCACTGTAGATGGTGACTGCAGCCATGAAATTAAAAGACACATGCTCCTTGGAAGAAAAGCTATGACCAATCTAGACAGCATATTAAAAAGCAGAGACATTACTTTGCCAACAAAGGTCTGCCTAGTCAAACCTATGGTTTTTCCAGTAATCATGTATGGATGTGAGAGTTGGACTAAAAGAAAGCTGAGCACCGGAGAACTGATGCTTTTGAACTGTGGTGTTACAGAAGACTCTTGAGAGTCCCTTAGACTGCAAAGAGATCAAATCAGTCAATCTTAAAGGAAATCGGTCCTGAATATTCATTGGAAGGACTGATACTTTGACCACCTGATGCGAAGAACTGACTCACTGGAAAAGACCCTGATGCTAGGAAAGATTGAAGGCAGGAGGAAAAGGCAACGACAGAGGATGAGATGGTTGGATGGCATCACCAACTTGATGGACATGAGTTTGAGTAAGCTCCAGGGATTGGTGTTATACAGGGAAGCCTGGTGTGCTGCAGTCCGTGGGGTCACAAAGAGTTGGACACAACTGAGCAGTTGACCTAAACTGTTACAGCCTACACTGTGTGAGGGGCTGTGGGAGACTGTTAAAACACACTGCTTGAGGGGGGAAAGCCCCCATAAACTCTATCAGCACTCTCCGTAAACAGACATACAGTCCAAGTTAAATGAGAGAGCCCACTGAGAAAATATAGGTTTCAGAGAAACCTCGGGTCCCCACCACCTTAAGGTCTGTCCTTCACAGGGATTCCAGAACCTGTGTCAGTATTTGAGCAGTTTAGTCCAGTTGGGAAAACAAACATAGAAAATAAATCATCAAAACAGGATTCTGACTGCTAATTCTGGTAATCGAAAAACGTTCATTTAGATAAAAAGGTTATGTAATTGTAGTTTCAAAGAGAGAAAAGGCGGAAAATGGGACTGCACAAAGTGCAGTGTTAATGTTCATTTCAGTGTCAATATTGCTTTGGCTATGGGCTAGAGTTTGAGGTTTCAGCATTTAGCTGTAAAAGCGTTAGTGACGTGCAGAGATGCGTCTTTTTCAAGGTGAAGTTCAGAGCAATGGGAACACAGCGTTGGGAGAGACCCTGAGGCTGGGACAAGGCCACTGATGTGTGGGTTCATGCCAAGGGTCCACCTGTGAGGAGCCCCTTCCCAGCTGAGAACAGCTGGGCCGGGAACACCCATGGAGACGGGCCCAACAGCGTCCAGAGCAGTTCTGCCTGCAGTGAGTGCTTCCTGGATACCATCACAGCCTGTTTACTCCTGGGGCTTGGGATTTCCCAAACTCAGAGGAGAAAAGAGAATGGCTTGGAGCTAACAGCTTGAACTGCAGACCCTCTGTCGCCGCTGAGTTAATCCTTTGGTTTCCCCAATGTCGAAAAGGCAATCCTAATAATTCAGCATACTATCAGAATTTCAAACTCAAATTCCCAAACAATCCCCAAAGAAAAATTCTCAAGAATGACCTCAACTATAGCCTGGTTCCATCCCAAGCCCCCCACTTTTAAGGAAATAAAGGAAATGGGGCTGTTCACAAGTCCTGGGAGGGAAAGGGCACTGGTTGGTCTTGCCATGAGAAGTCCTAGACTCAAATCCTATTTGGCTCAGAGGGTAATCCTCATCAAATCACTTAACCACTCCAGCTTCATTTTCTCATCTGACCAAGGAGGGCAGGAGGGAGGGAACATACCACCTGCTTCGCAGAATTGTTGAAAAGGTTAATAAGGTAATGTGAATATAAGTGCTTTACATATATGAGGTACTCAATAATAACTGAAAAAAGCTAAAACATAAAAAAATTAGTGCTGACATTAAAATGCACAAAGTGCTGACAGAAGCAAAACACGTTCTGTAGTTGAGAGCCTGCCTTGACCATCATTGCCAAAGTGCCCTTGGCTTTTTACTCAGAAGTCTCAAGTTTAAAAACTCTAGTGCTCACTTCGGTAGCACATACACTGAAATTGAACTTTAAAAACTCTTATTAGGGATCACAATTAGAAGCTTTCAAACCCTGCTCTTTTGGGTTGTATTTCTGTAAGGAAAAACAAATCTGTTTGAACAAAGTCAGGGTGTCATTTAATTAAAAGGAACCTAAGCCAGTGAGGTCACCGACCAAAGGTCCCAAGTGGCAGAGGTGCTGTTGCTGGCGTCCTCCTAGGGCAAGTCTGGGAGAATGATGCCACCAGGAGAGAACTTCTCCCGGATTAGGAGGGAGGAACAATGCCCCGAATCCCCGACACAGAGGCTGAGGAAGCAATGGAGAAGGGCTTCCTTCTGACTCTGGCACTCCCCCAGGCCTCATCACTGTCTTTCTGGGTCAGGTTTTGTACCCAGACCATGATCTGGCCCCATCTAATTTTCTGCAGACCTTATTTCCTGACCTTTTTTCTTAAAACCGATGTCTTAGCAACACTGATGTGCATGAGAATTCCCGTGTGTGTGTGCGCACGCATGCAAACTTTTCCTTCCGCCCAACCCTAACCTGGCTGCTTAAAGTGTGGTCCTCCAGTGCCAGCATCCCAGGGGCCTGAAACACAGAATCCCAGGTCTGTCCCAGAGCTACTGAATGAGAACCTGCATGTTGATAAGCTCCCTGGTGACGGTAGGTACCGTAAAGTAGGAGAAGGCCCTACTTCTTCCAGAAGCCCTCTGGCAAAGCAGCCCTGCCACTCGCCTGTGCAGAGCGGACCCCCCCTCTTCAGCGCTCCGGTCCTTCTGTTCATCTCACGTATGCAGAGCATCTCGCATATGCTCATCTGTTTACGTGCTGCCTTCAGTTCTAAACTAGGGGTTCCCCACGGGCTGCAGACCATGCCACCCCTGTGTCCCCTACTGTGTACAAGGCCTGGTATATGGTTAGAGCTTAAATAATGTTGTTTGCCACAGCTAATCACTTCTAAGGTCCTTGTGATGTTAAACTTTAATAACTAATTTTAAATAACTTAAATAACTAACAGTATTAAGCTTATTAAAAGTTTAATAACTAACCCAAATGCCTGTGAACTATATTTAAAAAGTACAGTTTAGGTGAGTCATGTTACACACTTGAATCTGGATACTTTGAATGTGTTTACACATTCAGTTTAAAATTTTTTAAATATTACAAACTTTTTCAGTATTACAAAAACTATATTTTGCAATTGAAACTTTCAAGCATACACAAAAAGTAGGAAAGAATATGAACCCTTACCCAGCATCAACAAATAGCCACTTTAGAAAAAACATTCTTATTTCTTCTGTTTCCCCCACCCCCTGTCCCACCCACTCACTCTTTAGGAGAATATATCTTCTTAAAACAAATCTTAAAACAAAAACTTAAAACAAATCTCAGATATAACGTAACTTCAGTGTGTATCTGTAATATAAAAGGGCTCTCCCTATAAGCATGCCATTACTCTACCTATTAAAGTTAACAGTGATTCCTTAATATAATCTAACATTGTCAGGATTCAAATTTCCCTAAATCGAAGGGGAATTTTAATAGTTGAGTGTGTAAAAATCAGGTAAAAATTTTATTGCAAACCAAAAATAGCTCTTGGAGCCGACATGATAAATTTCTCATGCCTGTGGCCTCAGGCTCTAATCAGGGATGTGAAGAAAATCATATTTGTCTTTAAATACCATTTGTAGGTTCTGCTTTCTCTCAACTAGACTACTCAGCTTCAAAAACTGTACAAAACTTTCATAAAGAATTTGTAGGTAAAAGAGAACAAAGCAAAAGCCATGCAGGGTATTATAGTGCCTGTCCCTCAAAAGCAATGAAATAAACAGGAATAGGACTGGTGAGGCTGACTATTTAACAAGAGACAGACACGCAAAGGCTGGACATTAAGCCAAATGATTTCCTGTTCAGTAGTCAACAGGACTTAAGAGATTCAGGAGGCAGGACAAATAGCGATGGTAAACTTGATGTTGGGATTTCCTTTTAAAAATCTGTATTTCTACTCTCTGTGATAAGAATGGGGTTTCTGAGAAACATATTGGCAGAAGCAGTTTGAAGAGCAAATCCAATTTCCTGGGGGTTGTTCTCCTTTTAACAGTAAGTTCTGATCCCCGCTCCATAGGTCAAGAGCGTAGTTCAGATCTCTCTTTGCTCCCTTTTGAATCAGACTTGGTCTCTGCCTGCCTACTCGTTTTAGCTCTTTGCGTAACAGAGATTCCGGTCTCCACACAATGGCCCACCATTCAACCACACTCGGCTTTGTCCCTAAACATTCATTCCCCCTGGCTCCTGCTGGGTCTGTTATATTCAGATATGAACTTTCCAGGAATCTGATCATGTCACACAGGCCTTTTCCTGTATGACAAGTTCAATGCTGATCATGAATAGCGGGCTTCACACAGAGGGTTGGTATTATTCATGAAAATTATGACTCCACATCCAGAAATAGGGCAAAACTGGCCTAAAATAGGCAGGCTGGATCTCAGTTGAGTCCATCAGGCAATTACCAAGGTCTCCTGCTGCAAACAGCTTAGGAGGTTTTCTCAACTCTGTTAATCTGACACATTAAAAGCACAATGTCCTCGCAGACTCAGGTCTGAAGCCCGGCTCGGGGGGGACCCTGGCGCCCACAGGGTGAACAGAAGGGTTTTCCAAAGGACCAAAGCCACATGCTGCTCCCTCCTCCCACCACCCTAAACCAAGGGCTCCCAGTTCTCATTCCCAACCTCTGTGTGTCTTCCCACCTTGACCATTTCAAGGCCAGCTTTAGAAGCTCTGAGAGGGTTACAAAAGCGCCTTTAAGAAAAATGATATTTAGTCTTTCTTTTTTGGAACAGTGAGACACATCTGACAAATATTACAAATTAGAGGGGACCTAGGTGGTTTGTACTGTTTTGCTGGAATTCTCTACTCTGGAACTCAGTCTCAGTGACCACGTGAGTCTGCTCCCATTGGCCCAAATTATATTTTATAAATGAGAGTTGAGGATTATCTTTCCAAATAAAAGCACTCAGACTGAAACCCCCTCTTTGCTGTTTCTGAGAGAATGACATAGGCTGGTACTAAAAGACCATCATTGTGTAGAACAAATGGACCGAGGAAAATCTGCTTTCCTCTCCCCCTGCCCCTTCCTTCTTCACATAACTAGAGCCAAAAGAGATGTTTTTCATTTTAAAAATTTGATTAAGCATCCTGGGCAAAAGCCCATTCTTCTGGTCTTTACAGTTTTCTCAATTTGGGGGAGCTGAATCAAGGTATACCAGGCTGGAAGGACAGGGACGTGAGGGCCTAACTGCTGGGCAGTAGTGAGACGTGCGAAAGTTTAGCTCACGAAAAGTGAGCACTGGTCCCCCTGCAGCAGCAGAATTCAGACTGCTGAGGTGGGCATGGGGAGAGAGTCTTGGGTCCCACTTGGACCTCCATATCCCTTCCTGACCTGAGGAGTGGGAGAGAAGGCAGGGCAAAGGTAGATTTAAATCATGAGGGAAAAAAATCCGGGTAGGATTATTATGAAAGAGCAGTCCTTTCCTTCAACTCTAAGAACTGAGAAACTCTATTCCTCTGGCATATTTAAAAAGATATTATAAACACCGATTAATAAATGCCTTACGGTTACCATGTTTAGTTTTGATTTTTGTATGTTAAATCTTCCCACAACATTTTCAACCTTATTTTCAAGTATCATTCTAAGATCCCCTGACATATCACATATGCCCTGAGGGTCAAGATACCTTTCTGCCTTTACATATTATAAACACTGAACAGGGAATGAAGGAATGAACAGATTAGAAGACAGATCTTGTACTAAAAGGCTGAAGAAAGTGGGTTTTCCAGTAGTAGAGAGTGACAAATTATGAGCTATCATAATATAATAGAACATCTTTATGCTAATGTGAGGAAAGGAGCTATCTATCACATTGGTTTTGAAGGTATCTAATTAGACATTTACTGAACACCAGCTTTCAGGGGACACAGCACATCAAATCTAAACAGTAAGTAGGGTCACAACTTAGTTTTACTGTCAATAAAAGACTCTTCGTTCATTCTTTAAAAAAAAAAAAAAATGGCCACACCCCATGGGATCTTCATTTCCCAATTAGGGATTGAACTCAGGCCCCAGCAGTGAGAGTGCTGAGTCCTAACCACTGTACTGCCAGGGAATTCCCTCATTTTTGAAAATTAATTCCCCAAAGTGCAAGGTACTGTTTCTTTTTCTGGACTGCTACCAAGCTGGTGCCATCTCTACCCATGAAAGAATCAGTGTGAGGAAAGCCAGTGGAAGGTGAAGTTCTAGGCTTATCCATGGAGGGAAGGGGTTCCTGAGAGAACCCGAGGGTCTCCTTCCCAAAAAGCCTCCATGAGAGAAGCGAACATCTTCAGCCCAGGGGGCTTCTCCTCCCCCCTGCCTGCACTGCCCCCCGCCCCCGCCGGGGCACTGGCCTCCACTCCAAAAGCCCAGTGCTTGGGGCCCAGGGGGTGTCACGGCCTTACTCTGGCAGGTGGGGATCTCGCAGTACTTCCAGTAGACGCCGTCCTCGTGCTCCGCCACGTAGCACCAGGGGCTCACGTCACCGTCTGGGTTTCTGGGGAGGGAAAAGGACACACCCGGTAACACTCCCTTTGTTTTAAGTCAACTGGCTCATTGCTTTTCAGTTTTACCAACCCCTACGCCCCACCAAAACCAAACCAAACAGACAAAAAATCTTCAGCTTCTGTGTTGTTTCTAATAATTCATGTGCATCTTAATGCCACCTCTCATGAAGAAGAAAAAAGTGGTGATGCTACAAGAACAATGCGATGCACTGCCGCGGAAACTCCGGAGCCTGAGGGTGGGGGTGGGGAGTAAGCAAAGGTGAAGGGTGTTTACAGGTCACTGCAGTGTGACCGGGACAACTGACCACTGAACAGATGATGCCAAACAGCCCTGGCACCTTAACTGTGAACACGGGATCCCATGACTGGGAGAGCTAGGTGCGCACAGAACTGTGGATAAGCACACAAACAGAGCAAATGGTCAGGATGGAGACTTAGTGGTTCAGAGTCAAAGGTCCTGAAGATACGCAAAACCCCCTTGACTTCACAATTTCTCTTTCAATGCTGTATTCTAGGGAAATCTTTACTTACAAAGACGTTCTCCACAGCATTTTCACAATGCAAAAAAGTTAGAAACAACAATTAAAATTTGGTTAAATAAATATGTCCATATAAGGGAAAGCTAGACAGCTGGTAAGAATGTGGTATAGAGAAACATTTATTAATATGGAAAGATATTCACAACGTCTTGTTAGGTTTTTTTTTTTTTTAAAGGCAGTTCTAAAACACGATGTATGACAACAATCCCATTTTTGAAAAGACATATTTAGGGACGGATACACACCAGATCCTTGAAAGTATTCATCTCTAGATGATGGGACTGTAGGTATTAATAATTCTAATGTTTTTCCTTTCTGATTCTCTTTATTTTCTCATGTCTTCTAGAGTGAACACTGTGATTTTTAAACAATAAAATAAAACTCACATGCTCTAGACTCCACTGAAAAGTTTTCAACAGGATCAGGCCAGTCAACTCATGTGCGATAGAAATGGGTCCTATTTTCACATCAAAATACTAACTTCTCGGAAACTTCTAAAGAAAACTACACCAAAGAGTCTCAGTCAGAACATAGAGTCCTGTTATCCAGGTACCAACTTCTGACATGGCAGTAATAATCACAAAAGACTTATTTCACATTTCTAAACAAGTGGCTTGGAATAAATGCCTTTAAGGTCTTTTCAACTCTGAAATGCCGCAATAATGGGCAGTGCAGCTGAAACACAGCAAAAGATGGCAGGGGTTACTGGACACACAGAAAAGCCTTGCCTCTCTCCGTTGCTTTTCAAGCTCCCTTTATTTGGACTCAGAAGGCTGGAAACCTGACACTCCGGTTAGGCCGGAAATGGGCATAAAGACCCTGCGGCCTAAGCTTTTGGAGCAGCCCCTATCAAGGCCTGGGAGGGATCAGCCTATTGTGTGGCCCAGAAGATAAGCCACCCTGAAGCACAAAGGGTCCTTTTATTCTTTGTGCCCAAAGGCAGGTGCCAGCACCAACCCTGCTGTCCTGGCCTCTCTGTCCTCCCACCCCCAACCGAGATACGCAGAGCCCAGAGAAGCCCATTCCCATCACTCGCCATCTCTCAGACGTCGCGACTGGGATGGCATTGGAAACCTCACGTAAGACAAACATGGTGTCAGGTGTCAGCTGAGAAATCAAAGTTGGAGAACTTGTACAAAGCCCTTCTTTAGACAGTATTTCACTGTCATTTTCCTCCCTCTATTCAGGGTTTGGCTTTGATGTAGGATTTGATAAAGGCTTTCGAAAACAACTGTTTGTTATCAAAGTCAAAACCATTCTGAAAAGCATCAGAATAGGTTAAGAAAGAACAAGTAAATTCATTTTTGACTCCGCTTCCGTGCTGAAACAGGGGCTCTCTGATGTGATGTAATTGACAATTTCAGTGTCCCTTTTTTGAAGGATAAACTGTTAGGTCAGGTCTGGTACATTTCACCAAATCAAAGGAGAGGCCTGCAGCCAGCCGAGGCTCAGGAGGGAGGTGGTGCTCTTGGCGCTAGTGTTTTCTTAATGGATATTTACTGGTGCATGTGTGGGAGCCTAGTGGTGGAGCTGGGTGCTAATCTATAAGAAAAAAAATTTTTTTCATGTAAATTAAACCTCATGGGAAATTTAAAATCAGATTTAAAAACAGGAGCATGTCTGAGAAGACTTGCTTGATAGAAGGCAGCAGAAAAATAGAATAAACCAACAGCCTAATACCAAGAGATAGTTTAGAACAAGAAGATAAAACAAAAAACAAACACTGGTTTCTCTTCCTAGTACTCTTCTTAACCCAAGCCAACTATTCCCAATAGAAAAACTAGGGGAAGGAAATAAGCCAGAAGTGGAGTGGGGTTCATTTCTTTTAAATACGAAAGAAAAAAGTAATGGTCATGTACACCTTTGAAAATAAAATGTAAAAGGATTATTTAATGAGCATGTGTAACATTAACGCTAAAATGCAAAAGATAGCAAAATGTGAAGTAGTATATAAACAGTTACCTCTGGGAAGAAGGCCTTGTTGGAGAGGATTTAGAAGGGAAGAGGTAAAATGGGGACTTTAAATTTAAACTATATATATATATATATATATATATATGGTGTTTGAGAAATTTTTTTAATAAACTTTTAATACTTCTATAACAAACAAAAAATAAAATGTAACATATAAAAAACAGCAATCAAATAGCAAACTAAAAAACAGTGCACTAGCGGCTATGAGGAATGGCCAGTGGTGTCCATTAGAACCGAGGTAAAGCAAAGAGATGAAGACAACGCGGACTATAGGCCTGAAGACTTCAAGATAAGCCCAAGGGTCCTAGATGTGGGCAAAGGTGCCTGGGGAGGCAGCAGGCAAACACTGGGGCCTGTGCAGTGTAGGTATAAATATGCTGTCTCAGCTGGGTCAACAGTGCCATGGTTGAGATCCCAACATTCTGCTAGAACTGGGGGCACAGTCTGTGGTTCAAAGAGTAGCTCACTGATTGTTTTTCCCTGCCGCAGTGGCTCAAGAGGCTGCCTCTGTACCTGTCCTAATAATAATTAAATTCAGCACATGGCTGAACCTTGAGTCATGTAACCAGGACCCTGGGTATAAATACCTATGACATGGCTATAACCAAAGGTGCTCTGGTCCCTACTGACCAGCGATTCTCAACCTGATTTAGATCACTGACAACTTTGAGAATCTGATCAAAGCCATAGATCATCTCCCCCAACAATCACAAGTACACACTTGAAGCACCATGGAGTTTAGCCCCTATGAGGTTCAGACAGCAGGTAAAAGAGCAAAGAAACACCTGAGTATACTGAAAGGAAAGAAGCAGCACAAATCTGCTGGCTACAGCTGCTCCCAGAGCAAGGCAGTCCTGGGCTGGCAGGAGGTGGGACAACATAGGACATCTTCTTTTGCTCAGAAGCAGAGGGAGGTTCGGGCCACAGACAGTGCTCTGCTTGCCCATGACATCCATGGCAGCTTAAGAAGCTGAGTCTTCTGGTGGCAGCGCCAACAAAGGAAACCCTCCCGAAGAGACACGGAAGTGATCAGACAGGAAAGCAGAGCTCTGAAAACCAGCATCGAAGAGCCCCAAGTTGAAAAGAGATTTTGTGTTTTTATGTGTGTTCAGGAGAAACATTTCTAAAATTAGTAACAAGAAAGGCCTTCTGAGTTGGCCAAAGGGAAGACAAAGCTTTGCCTAGTTGTGAGCAAGGTGGGAAGAGGCCGGAGGAGGGTCTTACCTGCAGTAGTTATGCTCGCCCACGCCCCCCTCCCCGTTGGGGTACTTCAGAGTGTTGTAAGGATGCTGGAAAGTCTCGTTCCAGAACAGACATGGCTTCCCACCTTGCAGTGCCGTCCAGTTCTGCGTTCCCCTGTAATCTGCACCATTGGCTGTGAAACATTCTAGGAGAAAGAAAAGACAGAGCAAACTAAGTTTCTGGCAACATCTATAGCTTCCTCCTTCTGTGCTTGATGTCTTGTTTTGTTTGGATGGAGCTGGAAATGGGTAGCGTCTTGCTGGATCCGAGACACAGTGGGTTGAACATGGGTAGGGCTGGGTACCCTCCAAAGGCCAGGCCCCTCTTGGTGCTGCTTGTCTGTAGACACAAGGACATTTCCCCCGAAACTATACAGATCCCAGCTAGGATATAAACAGGGAGCTGAAATGTACTGAAGCCCATGAAGTGAACTGGGAAAGCTCCCAAACCTGGGAGCCATCCTTGAGGAACTCTGGGTGCTCAGAGGGAGTCACTGCGCCGCCAGCGTCTCTGCGTGGTAACTGGAACCAGGGCACCAGCTCTAACTGAGCTCTCCTCTATGGTCTGAAAGGCTGCACTGACACTTGGATTTAATAAGACCATTGGATACAGCAACGCTTTGGAATCCCAATCACACGGGTCTGGGAATGACTCACATTCCCTGGTAATGAAGAACAGTCCTCCCCACGCTGCTTGAGACGGAGGTGCCACAAAACAGACAGTCAACAGGAGGGAGTGGGCGCTGAGCTGGCATTTTCTTTCACCTCCTTCTGAAATTCCTTCCTACAGGACACGTTCAACATGGTCTGAGGTCCCTTTAATAAGAAGACAAATCCTTGCAGGTGCAACAATTGTGCTTCTCAAATCTGCCTTTCAGACTTCGTGGGGGGAGGGGGGCGGGGGTGGATGGGAACCTCGGCTGAGAGGATTTCCCCCCACATATTGCATGCATTACATTCGCAGAGGTTCACGAGAAAGGCACGGTACAAGAGCGATTTCCGAAAATTAGCTTAGTTGAAACTGACAGATAGAAGCACTTCAAACACTCCTTTAAGACGTATCCCTAGGAACCTGACAATCTGGGGGCGGTACACTAACATTCTTGGCTCTGTTCCTTTCCCTCCTGGCATGTGCTGACCCACGACTTCTGGCATGAAGGACTCACACCTCCGGCTCCCAGTGTGGGGCGTGCTCCTCCTCCGGCCTCAGCATGTGTGCAACAGGGCATCTATACTCTGAAATGTATCTGAAAGCTACCCTCAGATCATCTCTCTTCCTGTACCCGCTTCCTCGCCCGATCGGGGCCCTGTGTTTTGCCCAGAATGGCATGGTTTTATGGACAGCCAAAATAACTGGGAACCCCAGGCTGCATAGGACACCCTCGCACTTCACCTACACGTTGTGAGAAGGGTGACTCGTCATGTTCTGAGTCAACCGAACCCTCTACCAAGAGTGCACGAATTTAAAAAGTTCAAAGGTAACTGAAGGAGGCAGCTCAGTATAGCAGAAAATCCACTGGTCCCAGACCTGATGCCAAACAGCTGTGCAACCTTGGACAAATCACCACCATCCACATCACCGCTGACGTTTACATGGGGTTCTACTGAGTGCCAGGCTCTGCGCTAAGTGCTTTACATCAGCTCCTCACCAGCCCAGCCTGGAGGCCTCAACACTCCCATTTTACAGATGAGGCGACTGAGGCACGCAATCACACTCTATGCTGCCTCTGACAGAACCCCTTGGCATCATCCTAGCTTTCCCACGCTCTCCCTCACCCTGTTTCCTCTCATAGGCGAGTCCTGTTGACTTCTGTCAAATGAGTTCCCTGAAACTACCCTCTCCTCTCCGTCTCGGGTGCCTCCACCTTTGTCCCGTTTGCCATGGGAGGACAATATGGTCCGATTCGGATCCCACGGCATCCACTGTTGTGCTCCCAACAACCCATTCCCCACACAGGGCTCAAAACTCCCAGAGAGACGTGAGCAGTGGGAACAAAACCCAGAGCCTTCATCCCTGCCTGCGAAGCCCGTGAGACGCGGCCCCAGGCCCTCTCTTCACCGGCCGAGCTCTCCCCTGATCCTGTGCTGTGCGCCAGCCACATTCTTCTGCTTTTAACTCTATAAACACACCACGCTATTTCCTGCCCAAAAAGTCCTCCCCTAATACCTCCCATCACAGACTAAACATTATCTCCTCGGAAACCCTTCCCCACCATCTCCACTCCTGTTTTTCTGCCCTTCATTTGTTTCCTTCGTAGCACTTATCATCACTAGGAATATATATGATCTGCTGGGGAGAGAGACAGACTGTGTGTGTGCATGTGTGTGTGCGCGCGTGTGAGCTCAACACACCAGAGCCCTACCCAGTCTCAGGGTTAGAGCAGGACCTGGGAACCTATATTCCTAAAAATCTGCCCTGGTGATGATTCTAAGATCATGCCAATCTCTGCCAGTTACTAGAATCTTAATTTCCATGTGTTAATACATATTTTCCCCTATCGAAAGTGACTGAGGAGGGGCTTGGGAGCCAGAAATGCGGGCCGACCAACAGAAAGCCTTAGCAGTACACAGCAATCTGCAGGGAGTGGGTCAGTGTTCCCTGATGACTTAATCTGAAGAAGAACGCGGTGGCCATCCATACAAGGGCCAGCCCTCTGGAACGGGATGAGGTGGCATCTCAGAGATGGGATGGGTATGAGCAAGCCTGTTGGCTTTAGTCTGCTTCTCCCAGGCCCAGTCTTGTTCTTAATTACACTAGGGAAACTGAGGCAGTATTACCAGATTTGACAATTATTTTTTGAGCAGACTTGCCCAGTGCATGTCAATTGTGGGGAGGGTGGGGACAAGAAAAACAAAAGTGAACATTCTGGATTACAATTATGTGTGCATCTTGACTTCACCAGAATACCAGGGTGGGTACTAGGTAATGGGGACCCTGCCCACCCTGTTCCCTACCACTGGGAAACTGACCTGAGCCTTGGCTAGACAAGAAAGGAGAGGCTTAAACCAGTAATAAATAAATTATCACATGGCTGGTTGTAATATTTACGCATTCAGTGAAAGAGAACGAGCAAAGGCGATAAATCTAATGTCCAGGATACTATTCATTAATTCATTCAACAAATATTTATTCAACACTTACTATGTGTCTGGCACTGTTCACAGCACTGGGACCGTGTGGTGAACACTCTGCATTCACATGCTAACAGGGCTTCACGCTCATAACACACCAATCAAAGTCAACGCTAGTCAGTGCTATGTGTAACAAGAGAAAATGGAGTAAGGGGATGGAGGTGGAACAGTGGCGGTTCTCTTTTAGGAAGGACCTGGAAAGGCAATGTTTGTGCAAAGATGTGGACAAGAGGACACAAACAGTAAATGACACAAGAGCTTTCTGGGTAGAGGGCACGGCAGGCACAAACCCGGAAAACTGCATAGACTCTTCAGGAGAGTGCCAGGCCACTCCTCTGACCCAGCCAGAGTAGGGCGAGTGTGCCGGGAAGGGTGGGTGGGACATGAAGAGGAGGAGGGGCCAGGCAAGACCAGGACATGTAAGGTCTTGAAGGTCATATAAATTAGATTTTGGCTTTTGTTCTAAGAGTGAGAGGAAGTCATTGGAGGGCTTTGAGCAGAGAAGTGACGTGATCAGATTTATCCTTTAGCAGAACTGCAGCTGCCAGGCGGAAAAAGAGCTGTGGAGAGTGTGCCAAGCACGTGGCAAGGGGACCCTAGGTGGCTGCTGAAGACGATGGCTGGAAAGAAGGGTGGCCTTGGCCATGCTGGCAACTGAAGGGTGGGAAGAAATGGCTGGACTCTGGATGTATTTTGAAGGTAGAACCAAAGTATTTGCTGGGAGGCGGGGGTTTGATGAATACAGGGTCCCAGAGAAAGAGCAGTTGGCGACAACACCGAGGAGGTAGGCCTGGGCACCTGGGTGAATGGTGCTGCCATGTACTACGATGGGGCAGAGCCAAGAGGCACAGTATCTTGTGTGTGGAATCAACGCTTTGGTTTTGGACAGGAAAACTGGATGGAGATAAGAGAGTAAGCAGATGGCTAGATGAGCCCAGGGTTGAGGAAAGAAGCCAAGGCCAGATCCAGAAGTGTGGAGGTAACGGTGCCTGTGTGGAGAGAGAGGACATCTAGGCCGCGCCCTGGGGCCCAGCTGCATTTCAGGCCTGGAAGAAGGGCCCAGCCGTGACGGCTGACAGCGCGCAGCCTGGGAGGTGGGATCTTTAAGGGAGAAGGGGTTTTGAGAAGGAAGGGATCATAAGCTGTGAAAAGCACTGCTTTATTTCCTGCCTGTCCTCTCTAGCTGGAGCCCACTCCATTTATCTCTGTTGGACCTTTCCTCTCTATCAGAGAACCCCAAGTCTTTTGTTTTGGGGGACTGAAGGAAAACAGCCCTTAAGTTAGACACAAGCCTGAAGCACTCGGGATTAATTCAGCCTTTCTAAGCTGGCGATGCCTTATCTTTTTCTCCATCACCAAAATCCTTCAAAGTATGGCTTGTGGCATTTATTTTTTAAAAACTGGAGATGCACTTGTGGTCAGAGGAGGATGCTGATGGGCGCGGGCCTGCCCTGCTCCGGCTCTGACCTGCCAGCTGCACCACCGTCACAGCACATCCCTCCACATCTCAAGTTTATCTCTGAAATGAGGGCAGTCAGTGAGATCAGGAGTCCTAATCCTTTTACATACACAAAGACCTCTCGGAGAACAGGCTGAAAGACAGGGATCTGATGCCCCAGACAACCATCACACACACATCAGTTTACAGTTTCAGAAGTGCTCATGAAGCCCCTGAAGCCCTTCTATGCAGCCCTGACTGCCTGTACAAGTGATATACCTACAGAATAGACACACATGCACATGTAAACTTACAGGATTGAGTGTTTAATCTCCAGGGTTATGAAACAGTTTAAATCAAATCCTTTTCTCACTACTTTCTAGCGAGAAAAACTTCTGGCATGGAAAGAGCACGTTACTGGCTGGAGTCAGAGCTCAGCTCCGTGGTGTGCAAGCTGCAGGCAGGCAGCTGAGCTCTGAGCCTGTTTCCTCACTGGTGCAAAGGGGGATTCGATTATTAATATCTCAGGACACCTGGAAGAATCAGAGGAGCTGCAAGTAAAGTGCCTAGCACACAGTAGGTGCCCCATAAATTATCATTATGCAAATAAACAGTGTCTTATTATGTAACTAAACAGTGCAAAAAATCAAACATTATTAGAACTTTGAAAGTACTGTAACAATCACGATCGTGTAGTTTACTCTACCCCATAAAAATACATAGCTATAAAAGGCAATATGCCATGGATGGACAGGCACACCGTTCTGCTATTTACAATTCTGTTGACAGTTACCAGGCTACCACGCGGATAGAAAAAAATATGTAATGTTTGAAGAAGACGGGATATATGTACATGTATAGCTGATTCACTTTGCTGTAGAGCAGAAACTTTTCAACACTGTAAAGCAACTATACTCCAATAAAAATTAATCAAAAATTGATAAATAAAAGGAAAAAATATATATGGTTTGAACCCTATGTTGAATCCCAGCATTCAGTGGATAAACGGTAAAGTGAAAAAGGTATATGCTTTTCTTAAAATTCCAACTGTGTGATGAAACAGGTCTTTGTTTATATATGCTACTGAAATCACATAATTCAACATTTGTACTTACTATAAGTGAGGAAAATGCCAAGTTAAGAGTCTCAGGCAATTTAACCCTTGATAGGTTGTACATACACTGAATTTTTAAAGTTCATGTTTAAAACTGTAATGAGGTATTCTGTTAAGATAATTAAAACTGGACATATATGAGATAGTGGTGGGAAAGCAAAAGGCATTCTACTCCTCAATAACATTTAATAAAGTTGAAGAATAAGTTCTCAATGAAGCTCCACGTCATTCCTAACAACACTGTTTCCCTGAACCATTCCTAACCACACTATTGAGAAACAGAAATTTTTTCTCATACTGAGTCTTGAATTTTCCTAGTTTTCTGGTAGCTAATTACTAGTTAGACCTCTGTTTATGTGATGTGTGTGAGAGTCACTGTTTTAATCCATCAAAGCCAAGTTTCTGTTCCACATAGAACCATTCAACATCTCTATCAATCCTACGTTGGAAGAATCTGGCTGGTTTTAGCCTAGTTTGAAATCAACACGAATCAACAAGCATTAAATTGAATTATGGCATCTTAAAATAAGGCAGAAAATATTTTTCAACAGGAATATCTTCTGTCCTTTTAAAAGATATCTATTAAGTCTGGCAGGCAGGTAGATTATAGAAATATAAGGCTGAGGTGGAAAAAGCTCCTTTTAATACTTAGATGGCCACACAAGAGTGTCGTCAGATGTTTGCACAACACACCTGTGTGTTTTCAATACAGACTGGTGTCTGGTGGAAACTTCTGTGTAGGTCCTCAATGCCTGCGGTCCCTGACAAAATCATCTTTTGCCCTCAGACACTCAAAGGCACTTCAGGAATGCTTATTTCAGTAACATGGAACCTAGAGGTCAAGAGGTGTGTGGCCCTGGGAAGGCAGTGGTTCTCAGCTTTTCTCACCCCAATGGGGCTGAGCCTGTGAGAAGAAACTCTACATCTTTAACTCTGATGGCTCCCTAAGGGCAGGGATTCCCATGATTACAAGGAGGCAAGTGATCTAGTTCTTGATCTAGATCTAGATCCCCAGAGTGAGGGTAGTCTGTGGGGAAGGAGGAGGCCTTCTATATACATGGTGCATAGAGAATCACTGGCAGAAAGAGAAAATGACACTAGGTAAGTAGCTGACACTGCAAGGTTTAAAGAAATCACCTGGATTTGGGCCTCCACTTCTTCACTTGTGAAATGAGGGGACTGGAGCCAATGTCCCTTCACTCTAAACTCTAATCTCAGGATTCTAACAAAATAGGACAGAGATGCAAAAGTCTGAGGTAATGTGACAGGAAAGGCTTAATGATTAAGAATCTCTTCCAAGCTTACAATGCTCTAATTCTGTTTCTCTAATGGAAGGGACAGTTCTTCAGGAAAAAAAAAAAACAAAACTCACCTCCCGTGTGGGCCCTGCCTCTGGAGAGGCTCTTAAGCACTCTCTTTTGCTTAGAAGAAGCTACATCTTCAAAATATATATGTCAAAGAAAAAAATGGGAAACTTCTAGGTGAATAGAGACTTAGGTTAATAGAGTCAGATGACCTAAAAGCATCTTGTTTAGATCCTTGTTTGAACTGTAAAAAACACCCATGAGACAATCAGGAATATTTAAATACTGATTAATGGACTGGATATTTGATTATTGTTAAATTTTTTAGCTGTGACAATGGTAGTGATACTATGTTTTTGAAAAAGATTCCTATCCTTTACAGATACATAAATATTTACAGATGAGATGATATGGTATCTGAGATTTGTTACAAAATAATCCAGTTGTAGGAATCAAAGGGATACAAATGAAATAACACTGGCCTTGGTTGATAATCATGAAAGCTGGGAGATAGATACATAACGACTTCCTTACACTCTTCTATTTTTGTATATGTTCTAAATTTTCCATATTAAAAATTTTTGAAAGGACATCTTGAAAATACTAATATCTTCTTTTACAATTAATATACCTTAGTTTCTTTTTCAAGAACTATGATCAAACTCAATCAACCATAAATTCACTCATCTAAAATCAAGACAGACGTTCACCTACCATGTTCTTGGACTATGTATTCACAGTTCAAATGACCACAGGAAAAAGTAGTTCTGTACTTTTGCCCAAAGTAGAATTGCCACAAAATAATCACTGTAAATATTTAAATTATCAGTAGCTTTTCTATTAAAATATCTTTCAGATCTTCCTTTTCATTCATAGGAACAGTGTGCTTAAAAACAGCACCCTGTACCTCTCAAAGTCATTTTAACTAAAGAATGCATACTTTTGGAAGAGGACCTGAGGTCTTCTGTTTAAATCTCCAGCTTATTCATCTGTATTAACAGATGTGCTCCGTTGGTCAGTCTTTGCAACCCTGTGGACTCTAGCCCACCAGGCTCCTCTGTCCATGAAAATTTCCAGGCAAGAATACTGGAGCAGGTTGCCATTTCCCACGCCAGGGAATCTTCCCAACCCATTAACAGATAAAATACTTGATTAAAAGACTGGTCAAATAAACACTGAACCTATACTAAGCAATGGACCAGAGGTTTAAATTCAGAAGACCCATGAAAACACTTCAGAGAGGGGTCCTCATTACTTGTTATATAAAAATTTGAAAAACAGGTAACTATCAAAGCAGAGCAGGCCCTGAACTCAGGGCTGCTTGGGTTCCAATCTCCAGTCTGGGTCCCATCTGGAATATGCTCTACTCCTACCCAGGGAGGACCCACTGGACAGCATGCATGGCTGTCCCAGTGAAACACGTGTTTTTGCCAGGAAGAGTCACCATGAACATGCAGCAGTGCTTGAGGAATTGACAGTCATTCTGTAGGGTATTATAAACAAGCACGCTCAGCAAACTGAAGACCAGGAGATAGCTTTTAAGAAAGAATGAGGGGCTTCCCTGGTGGTCCAGTGGTTAACAATCTGCCTTGCAATGCAGGGAATTGGGATTTGATCTCTGGTTGGGGAAATAAGATCCCATATGCCTCGGGGCAATGTAACCCATGTGCCACAACTAAGACCTGATGCAGCCAAAAAAAAAAAAAAAAAAGAAAGAATGACCATTCACCTATCAACATATACAGAAAGATTAGGCCAAGCCTCAGTGAAAGCACGAACTCGCTCAGAAGTCACTAGCTCAGCAGAACTCTAAGGAAAACATTTTATTAATTAACCATGGACTTTTCTGCCAATGCCAGCAAGACATGTTCTATCACAGCATGGTGATGGCACCTCTCTCAGTGTAATGCCTGAGCATCAGTGGGTCTACTTAAACATGTACTTATAAATATCCTCTTCAATCTTGAAATAAAATTTCACACTAGAGTGTTCAGGTAAGGAAACGGGAAGCATAGTAAGTCTTCAAGTTCAAAGTCCACTTCTCTGATGGACAATAACTTAGTGCATCATAAGTTAACTCTAAAGGATCAGAGCATAAGACAAATGCTGGAGAACTATTTGAAAGCTCAGGGTCCAGAGGAGACAGCACTACACTCCTATGGAAACCACAGGCTCTAAAACAAGTCCCACAGTGCCTGCTGTCCCAGCTCTTCTAAGACTTGATCATCTTGAACTGTAATTGCTCCAGAAGCACCTGGCCCTGCTTCCACTAGCACGTAAGTTTCCTGAGTGGTTCACTCATCTCTGTAGTCTCAGCAACTACAGACCACACAGAACATGCCTGGCAAATGTCTGTTGAGTGAGGGAAGCAGGTGTATGGAGGGCTGGGGGGAACCCAAGATGGACATATTCAGAGAGCCCAGGTTTCCTTACCAATCTGGGCCTCCACCCTGGCTGTCTGGGCCTCCACCCTGGCTGTCAGGGCCATACTGTAAATGACCCGGGAGAAATTCCAGGAAAGTTTACGTAAATCAAAGTATTTGAAAATCAAATGCTTGCTATTTAAACCAGGGGAATCTGCTATTTAAATAGAATCCATGGTAGAATTGTTTGTAACAGGGAATGAGCAGCCCTCTTTGCAACGAATACACCTGTTTCTATTCTGAGTCTGCTTGCAACAGGAGACACCTGGCTCAAATCTACACCTCACCTAACCATCTCTTCAGCAACACATTCACACTGTCTGAAGTTCTCGATCAGACTAAAAAGGAGATAAAATAAACTGATACGATCCAGCTTCTGGACAAGTTTCATGAGTACTGCCTGTGTCCGACTTTTAATTTCAGACAGTGAGAAAGTTCCCCAATAATGGAATCCTGGAGGGCAGCCAATGCTCCATGGAAGCCAGTCTGGGCTATTCAGCTTCCCTTGGTTGACATGGGGTGGGCAAATAATACAGCAGCCCGTGAATGAGGAGCGAGCTGACTGGCAGGTAGACAGTGTTTTCTAGGGGAGTGCGTGTTCAGTTGTGTCCGACTCTTTGCGACCCCATGGACTGTAGTCCACCAGGCTCAGTATTCCAGGCAAGAACACTGGAGTGGTTTGCCATTTCCTACTCCAGGGGATCTTTCTGACCCAGGATCAAACCCGCATCTCTTTGAGTCTTCTGCACTGGCAGGCAGAATCTTTTACCACTGAGCCACCTGGGAAGCCCCAGTGTACTTTTACAGCACATCTTTAAATTAAAACCCAAAGCAACAAAGTTATCGTTTTCTATGATTTGGCACAGGGACAAGTCCCAGTCAGAGATGTGGGGCATACAGTAGATATTTGATAACATTTGTTAGTCAGTTCCAAGATAAAGATATGACTCAAGAGACAAGTTTCAGAAATCCTGGCCATGGAGACAGCTTGAGGCAGAAGGAAAGTCTCAGTGCAGCGCTGACTACAAACAAGAACAGGCATCATTGTCACGTCTAGTCACTCAGAACGAGGACAGATGGTGGCCAACAGACTGATTTGCTGGTCAAAGGTTTAAAGTTTCAGGCAATGTTTCATGGATCAAGAATTTGGTTGCCAGATTTAGCAAATGGAAGTACAGAATGCCCAGTTAAATTGGAATTTCAGATAAACAACGAACAATTTTTTAGGATAAGTATTCCCAAATATTGCATGAGACAAACACACAAAAAATTACTGTTTATCTGAAATTCAAACTTAATTGAGTGTCCTGTATTTAATCTGGCACTCTTACTCTAGAGAAAGTGGAAACATACGGTGACCCACAGACCTCCTTACTCCACTGAGATTTCTGAAGCCCTGTTCACAGAAATGCTTAAGGAGTTTAGATATGGATGAAGAATCTATCTTCTTAATAGTGAAAAAAGATGTTGATCAGAGTCGCCTACTCTGAGGCCACAGAGAAGAGAAGGGCAAAAGAATAACATGATTAGGACAGGGTCTCTCAATCTCAGCACGACTGACATTTCGGGTTGGACAATCCTGTAAAGGGGCGCTGTCCTGTGCATTCCAGGATCGTTAGCAGCATCCCTGGCCTCTACCTGCTAGATGCCAGTGCACCCCTTCCCACCACAAAAATGTCTCCAGATATTGTCAAATGTCCCTTGGGGGCACAAATCTCCTCTAGTTGAAACCACTGAATTAGAAGAAATGGTCAAATAAACAGAGTGTCATACCCATTAACCAGTGGTCACACAACAAAAGATCCTTCTCAAAGGAGAAATTTTCAGCTCCACCCGGGGGCCCCCTCAGGCCCGTAAGAAGGATGAGAGGACTAGTTATTTCTGCTAAGACAATCAGAAACCCTTCACTGGCCAGAAGCACTGGAGGAGAATCTTTGGTAAGCCAAGCCGATGAAGTTCTGCATGGCAATACACACATCACAAAGCAGGGAGACGCACCCAGCCTTTGAAGACGTTCCTTTTAAGTTAACCTCCCTTCCAACTAAACTTTTTCCAAATCTCTTCCTGCCATTTGGAAGTTGAGTGATTCTCAGCTGAAAAGGCCTGTATATACGAGGTGCAGATGGCAGCAGTTATGGCCCTCACCAGATGCTGCAGTCTCTAATTTGATTGAAAGGATATAATTAGACAACAGAAACACTTTAATGAAAGAGCAAAACATGGAGGGAGGGAAGGATTGAAGGCCCTTAACTGATGCCAAAACACCCACCAGTAATAGAGGCTTTGAGTCTGGGGAAAAGGAAGGGGAAAGCCCCTTAAAAGGACAGTCCCCATCCTGTTTATTTCCCCATAGACATAGGAATAGGGATTTTATTATTGTAGATTTCCACTGTATTTTATGTGGGAACAATCTGATTAAAACCAGAAGAAGTCTTCGGAAGAACATCAAAGAAAAACAAATATGGCTTCTGTGGTCATTATTAAAAATATTTTTACCAGTCCAATAATTTTCTTTGAAGATGAATTTTTATAGATTGAACAGCAGCAAGTAATTTACATACTGTGATGACACTGGTTAACAATCCCTACTGTTCTAGAATAGAACTACTTGGCCGCCATGTTTTCATCCAACATCAGGACACCAAAGAACATGGACAGCCACTTAACATTTCTGTTTGGAAGATACCAAGAAACTGGGGAGAGTTAGTCCTGTAAGTCAACGCTACAACTGTTCTGAATCATCTTTAAAAGTTGCCTCTGCTGTTTTTATTATTTCCTAGCTTTCAAACTTTGAGTGTGAGTACACTGCTCTGGTTCTAACCAAGAATCTAACCAAACTGAAAGAAGTCCAGCCCTCAAAGTCTGAAGTTGCTAATGTGGTGTGACACTCTGGTTTGGAAGCCTCCTCAGCCCACTAGAAGTGGGACCCCGCCCTCGTGGAAAATTGAACAATAAAAGTTTAATGCTCTGGCTACTTGCCAGGGATTAAATCAGTGGTGAGAGAAACTAGAAGCTGGGCCCAGCAAAGAGGCAGCTCCGAGAGGGTACTGTTATAAGTAGGAGGGAGACGCAGCCTTGTATAGGAGGTGGCCTGAAATCTTTTGTCTATGAAGTTCTTCCTAGTCCCCAACCTCATTCCTCTTCAAACTGGTGCAAGTCCAGGCGAGGGAGGTGTTTACCTAGAAAGTGGTTTAAAGGCAGGTGGGGAGTGGGAAGATGTCCTTAGAGAAGGAAAAGGCAGGTTTCTGTGGAGTGGCCATTTTTGAGGAAGGACACCCCTCTGACATTTCTACAAGGGCTTTGCTTTCTCTGTTCAATCTGAATCCAGGATAAGGTCCCAGAGATGAGGTCTGGGGAAGAAGCACTGCTATCTTGAGAGGAAAACACCGAAGACAACAGAGAAAGGGGGAAAAATACAGAGTGACCTCGGGCTCCTCCCCTAGACTCACGCTTCTGGGTTCCAGCTGGATTCTCAAGATAAAAATAACATGGGAGAATGTCAGTCAGTTCTCACCCATTCACCAGGAGTAAGCCAGAAATGAACCTGCCAGGTGACTACAGGGGGCTTGAGGAGACCTCACCTCAAAACCTGCACAGGTAGTTTGCTAAGGAACACATTCACTTCCTCCTCTGTTGTCCTTGTTCGGGAGGCAAAAACCCAGACAAAAGCTGCAGATCCAAACTTCCGGCCTCTCCCAAGTGTTTTGCATTAACTGTTCCACAGTACAAATACAATCAACTTGGTATGTTTGTTTCATTTTGTTTTTTTCAAAAATGTTTTAAAATAAGCAGCCATGCTAAACACATTGTTGTTTTTCTAAAGGCCACTTTATAAAAATGACGATAGAACCATGGAAATAAAACTCAACTGTTTAGGAAAATGATAGAAGTTTGTTTTTTCTCTTTTATTTATTTATTTTTTTTTCCTGGCTTTTTTTTCTTTTTAAATATCTCAGGGCTGGTGCCACCTGCTGCCTAGGCTTTCCTCTGAGAAACAGATCTTTCAACAGTTTGATCCAAGCAACATCTGCATAGCTGAACAAACCCTGGGCTGGTTCTGAGGCAAGCTCTATTTTCTTTATGTGCTGCACGCTGAACCACACTGAATTTCTTTTTAAAGCTTTTTTTTTTTTTTTAAGTCTTAGTAAAGATCCAAATGTATGTGCATGAAATTTCCCTCCCGGACACATTCTTTTTAATCGTGGTAATATATACATAACATAAAATTTACCTTTTCAACCATTTCTCAAAAGTCTTTTAAAGTCAGCTACCAGTAAAAGGTTCATTCATTCATCAAAATCATTTGCCTCCTTGTCACCTTTCCAGACCAGTGAACACTGGGGAAAAAAAAATCAATACATATGGACCTAGAGCAGGACTTGGTAAAGTACAGCCTGTAGGCCAACTCTGGCCCACCGCCTGTTTTTGTATGTCCTATGAGCTAAAAAAATGCTTTTTAAATGTTTAAATGGTTGAAAAAACTAAAACTTGTGACACATAAAAATTACACGAAATTCGAATGTGGGTGTCCATGTGAGTTTTACTGGAAGACAGCCACTCTCATTCATTCACATTTGGTCTATGGGCTCTTTTGCCCTACAAAGCCAGAGTTGAGTAATTGCAGCAGACAGTACATGGCCCACAAAACCCCTATTATTTACTGTCTAGTCCTTTATAAAAAATGTTTGCCGACACCTGATCTAGAGCCTCACATGGCATTACAGGCTTGAAAAGTCTACACTAAAGATGATATATTGCCCATCACACCAAATTCCTAATCTGTACACTGTGAAGCAATATATTTTACCTTCATCACTGATTGCCTTTGATCCAAATAACCTAAATCATAAGTAAGCACATCAAGAATATCTCTATTAAATGTACCAACTTGCTGTTTCTTAGCAGTGAGCTTAAACTGAACTTCCTTTTGCTCTAAGATTTATAAAAGGTCTCATTACATATCTCAAACACTTAAATAGCTTTGCTGAGGAGTGAGAAGTTTTCACAAAAAGATGAGAGTTCTTTGATGCCAGGTCAGTTTTGACCATTTCCCTGTCTCTTAAAATACTAAAAGCATAAAAGAAACTGGTATGCACGTTGGTCCCCTTTACTCCTCTCAGCCCTTCTGTTCGTTCATGCTAAATCCCTTCAATCATGTCCGATTCTTTGCCACCCCATGGGCTGGCTGTAGCCCGCCAAGCTCCTCTTTCCATGGGATTCTCCAGGCAAGAATACTGCAGTGGGGTGCCATTTCCTCCTCCAGGGGATCTTCCCATCCCAGGGACTGAACTCATGTCTCTGGCATTGGGAGGCAGGTTTTTTGCAGGTAATCCTATTAACATTAATGGAGTCCCCACAAGGGACAGAGCCCTGTACAGTATGAAGCTCTTACTGTTAACTGAACTCACAGGTTTTAGGGCAAGACACACTACTGTCCAATGGGACAAAATCGAGATGAGGAGCTAGAGGAGAATGAGTACTAACTATAAAACGATGTTCACGGCAAATGTTACCAGAGTTGAGACACTCTGTTGACGCACACCCAGCAGGCCCTAAATGTGGTGAAACACCGGTGGTGAAGGTGAAACACTGAAGGTATTTGCCTTCAGCGGAAAACTCAGAGCTAAAGTCCACCCAGCTTTCTCTTCCTACCTCTTGGCTGTCCCCTGCAGGTCAGTAAATTCCAGATGCGAGTCCACGTCGCACAGTCCATGGCCCTGGCTGCCTTTCTCTTTGAAGAGGGAGTCTAGATTCCACCACTAACCTCTACATCCCTCCTTATCAGTTGTGAAGGAAGGGAGAGGATCCCAAAGGATGAAGAGAAGGGAGATCATTTGGGGTTGGCTATACACTGTAATTAGAAGTATCACTGATAGGGAATGAGCTAACTGTTTTCATAAAGTCAGCATTCAAATATGCAAACCACCAGTCATTTAAATATTACAAAATTATGCAGAATGTAAGTACTGAAATAATTTTTTCCATCCACAAAATTTTAGAGAAAATTACAGTATCAAAAATATGAAATGGCAAGCCTGACATATCTTCAGAGTAAAACATGTTTTTTATTGGAAAGGATTTTTAAAAACTAGTGGGTAGGCTCTAGACAGGATGTGATGGTGAAGACCATGTGGTATCTCCCCAAAACTGCTCTGGAACTAAAGAGGAAAAGTCACAAAGGCACTGGTGTATTATATCAAGATGGTAGGGAGAAAAGCTGATGAGGCTCACTGAATTGGGAACATGGGCCTTATCAGAAATAATTTCATAATGGTTATTTATTTGTCCCTACCCCGGACTCACTCTTCCCAGGTGTAAAGAATCCACCTGTCAATGCAAGAGACACAGGAGATTTGAGTTTGATCCCTGGGTCAGGAAGATCCCCTGGAGGAGGAAATGGCAACCCACTCCAGTATTCTTGTCTGGAAAATTCCATGGACAGAGAAGCCTGGTGGGCTATAGTCCATAGGGTTGCAGGACTTAAGGACTAAGCAAGCATGCAGGCACGCACAAACCCCAGACCCTCCAATAAAAGCACACCGAGGTCTGAAGTTCATATGACATAAGGGCTGCTGCACTTGACCCTTTCTACTGAAGCAAAGGTGCCTGAGGAGGGTGCCACCTTCCAACAAGCATAAGCACACAGCAAGCTCCCTGAACACTTTCCAGAGCTATTACTTTGCCCTGTCCAGGAGAGGAACCAGTTTATTTCCACCGGTACCTCTCTCCATAGAGGACATTAAATCCTGACCACACAGATGGCAAAGTGGAGCTAAGGGGTTACTAGGTTACAGTTATGTTGACATATCCTGGCTCTCAGAAAGTTCCTCCGTCATTCCTCACAGACGATAAACAGAAGTGATCAAACTTTTGCAGAAGTTTTTGAAGATGTCCCCTTAAGAGGCCACTGATCACTCAGAAACCCCCTTCCTGAGCCTAAGGTTTATAGCATTTGGAGAGCCCCCTTCTACTTCTCTAAAGCCAAGCTTTGCCTTTTACGGGGTTTAATCAGATTGGAAGCTCAGAGCCTTCCCAGGGCAAAGGAGGTGTCCAGCACTTGGCGAACTGTGAAGCACTATAAAAAGAATTCTTAAATGTGTTCAGTGACTGCCTGCTGTCCGTGGGCGTGTTACCTGCAGTATATTCTTTAATCTTCACAACACCCAGCAAGGGAATTACCATATACTCCTTTACAGATGAGGGAACTGAGGCTCAGAGAGCTGAAGGCACAGCCCAAAGTCAGGCAGTAAGTGACAAAATTAAACTTGATCTTTATCAGGAAACCAAGCTGGCAAGTAAACAAAGCAAGGCAGTTTTCTTTCAGCAGCAAAATCCTGTCTCTCCAACATCACAGTCTGCGACTTTGGGTGGAGAACCCAGAGGCTTGAGTTTTCCCACTCAGGCAAATCTGTAATGCACTTTTCCCACCCCTTTCCCTCATGTCCAATTCCCTACACTTGAACAACCTGCTGAGATAGGTACCTGGGCCAGACAACGCCCTCTTGCCTGCTCTTCAACTTGGGAGAGTTCTGCTGCAAGGAAGGGTGTGAGGGCAAGCTAAGCAAGTTTCAGCTTCCATCCTGGTCTAAGGCCCCATGTGGGGAAAACCTGGCCTTGACCTTGACTTGGGGAGCGGGTGACCCTGTTTAAAGTGTGGAGATACCCAGGGGAAATGGGGGCTCTGCGTTGCACTCGCACGACGAGCACCCTAAACTCTGTAGGGGAGACGTCTGCCATCACCCCCCTTCCTTTCTTCCTCTCCCCACGCTGGACCTGCACCTGAGTCCCCGGGAAGTTCAAAGCGGGCCCCGGGGGGGAAGGGGACGTTAGGGCAGGGCCGAGCCGGTCGTCTCGGGACCCAGATCCGCCTCTACTAGTAGGACAGGCAGGTCAACTCGACTCCTCACGAGGCGCAGACTACAGAGCTGGGCTAGCGGGGCGCAGACCTGGGCAGAGGGGCCGGGCGCCCGCTCTCGTCGCCCTCTAGGCACTCGGTCGGGAGCCGGGAGGCGCGCGGACGTGGGAGGGAAAGGGACCGGGGGGGGGGGGCGGGCGTCGCTGTGGGGCTTGCGGAGGGCGTCCTGGCCCGGGGTGTCGCTGAGGGGCTTCGGGTGGGGGTGGGGCAGCGTACCCAAGCGGGGCGAGTCGCCCCAAGGGACTAGAACTGGGCTGGGGGTGCGAGGTCCTGAGAGAGGAGACCTCCCGGCCCGGGGGGGCGTCGCTGAGGAGCCTAAGGAAAGGGTCTGAAGTACTGGAGGCAGAGAGGGCGCCGGCCGGGGGCGTCGCTGAGGGGCCTGAAGGTTTCTCGGGTCCTGAGAGAGATCTCCCGGCCCGGGGCGGGGGGTGTCGCTGAGGAGCCTGAGGAAAGGGTCTGAAGTACTGGAGGCAGAGAGGGCGCCGGCCGGGGGCGTCGCGGAGGGGCCTGAGGAGAAGGGCCGCCTCGTCCGAGGGGCGTCGCTGAGGGGCTGAAAAGGAGCCCCACCAAGCTGGGGCGAGAGAGTTGGGCCCCTGGGCGGGCTCCGCGAGGGACAAGCGGCGGCGGGGGGCTCGCTCACTCACCGGGTCCCGGGCCAAGGCCGGGGCTGGGCGCGGGCCGGGCGGCCAGCGTGAGCGCGGCGGCGGAGAGCAGGGCGAGGCGGGCGGCGGGCGGCGCCATGGGCCGTCAGTGCGGGGCCCCGGGGCGCGGCCCGGGGGAGAGGGGGCAGCGCACGGAGCCGGGGGCGGCCATGGGAGCGGGACGCTGGGCTTGAGCGTGGCCCCGCCCCGGCCGCCCGGCCGCCCCGCCCCGGCCCGCCCTCCCCCAGCGCCGCCACCGCCCCGGCCGCCCGGGGCCCGCCCGGCTCAGCCGCGAGGCCCGAGGGGCGGAGCCGACGGCGCCCGCCCGCGCCTGCCACTCACACGCCAGGACCCGCCCACAACACCCCCCGCTGCACCTGGCCCCGCCCACCGGCGGAGCACTCACTTGGAAGATTCGAGGGGCGGGACCTACAGGTAAGGGGCGGGGCCTGGGGCACCGCCTCCGAGTCCCCGAGTGGAGGTTGACCCGGCTGGACCGGGCCGGGCGCGCAGTGACCCCTGCTCCACCCTCGTTCGGGTCGTGACCCACACGCGGGCTCAACCGCAGCCGTAAAAATCAAAACAGCACTTTGCAAACCGCTTTTCTCTGCTTGGCTCGTCGCAGCGGTTTTAAAAAGGGTGCTCTGGAGTCAGCCTGACCGGATTCATATCCCACTTGATCACCTGTAAGATCTTGAGAGTGAAAGTCGCTCAGTCGTGTCCGACTCTTTGCAACCCCATGGACTATACAGTCCATGGAATTCTCCAGGCCAGAATACTGGAAGTGGGTAGCCGTTCCCTTCTCCAGGGGATCTTTCTAACGCAGCGGATCGAACCCAGATCTCCTGCATTGCAGGCAGATTCTTTACCAGCTGAGCCACCCGGGAAAGGAAAAATAGCTCTCTTACTTCAACTTCTTCATCGGTTAAACGGGGGCGTTGATAACAGTTACTCCCAAAGCGGTGGTACTAACGAGAAAATGCGTGGAAACATTTACACACACACAGTAGGAGCTGAGAAACTGTTGAGTCCCTTTCACCATGCCGATTCTTGCAGGCACAAAAGAGGCAGCATACTGAGCCCTGGTTCCGAATTCTAAAACACATCTTTTGTCAAGTAGGGCAAGTTCCCTGCTCTTAGTCATCTGCAAAATAGAAATAATAAAAGGTCCTCACAAAATTAGGTTAGATTACATAGAAACAAGTGAAGCTCCCGACCCCGAGAAAGTCCAGAAGTGGGTGGGGCGACGGTGCTTTCTCAGACACTTGGATCTCCGGGCGCAGAGAGCGCGTGGCGGCTCTCGGCCCCCGTGTGGCCGGCGCATTGCTCCTCACTCCCTGGCAAGGTCTTCCCCGCCAGCCCCAGGGTCTGTGGGAGGGCCTTCTCCTACGCTGCACTCCCCTAGGCAGAAATTTTCCTCCAGCTCCCGCCTAAAGCGCCGCGGCAACGCCCCGCAGGGCAGGTCCGGGCGATGCGCCGGGAGTGTTTAAGTCCCTGGTACCAGACTTGCAAGTGCGGGCCTGCGCCCGGCGCGGTGGAGGAAACCTCCGCCCTCTCATGCAGACTCGCAGCGCCCTGAGCGAGGCTGGGCTCTCCCCGCCCCGCAGGCTCCCCGGCCCGCTTTAGGCACACCGTCCCCTGCGCCCCCTAACTCCCCGGGGGCCGTCCCCTCGCCTGCCACTTCGCCTCCAACCATCCCCCCCACCCCGTCCCAGCTGCTTCCAGAGGCGCCCCAAAGGCGCACCTACCTCCCAAGAGGCCTCTGGGCTCCCTCCTTCTCCACCCACACGACCCAGCGCCCCGGCAAGTGTCATCTTGTTCAGTCATTGTTTTCCCTGTGTCATTCCCGAGGTGGAGACTCCTCTGGGCTCCTTGGAGCAGGGGGCCGCCCCTCTCCCAGGTTCCCGGAGACACACCCTCCACATCCCACCTGGAGTCTTGCACTTAACTTACCCTCTGTCTTCTGCACCATTTCAGGTCTTTCCCCACCTCCAAAATTGCCTCCTGTAACACAAACTGGAAAATCTTCACCTCTGAACGTGCACCCTTCCAAGCAGGAGCTGCTTGAAGGAGAATAAAATGGGGAGATGTAGGTAGAATGATCAGCACAAAGTGAGTACTTAGGGAAGGGGATCCTTCCTCCCTTCAACAAATGCTAAATGAGGAGTCTGTCAAAAGCACCAAGATAAGAACTTACAGTCTGAACTGACACTCATACAGAGGGGAGAGGCTGGTTAACCAACAGGAAAATAATGTGATTTTCAGAAAGCACCAAGTAGGATAACGACAAGAAAATGATGATATTGACAGAGGATGCTCTGTGGCCTGTTTTAAACAGTCCGCTGGGGAACGGTTTTAGCAAAGCAGGACGCAGCTCTCTATAGTTTATGAGGTCCTTTTCATATCTCATCCTAGTTTCAGAAGAGGAAATAAGAAGGGCAGACAGGGGTTTCAAAATCAGGTTTATTTGGCCAAATCTGGGGATTTATGCCTCGTGGTAGTAGCTCCCATCTGTCTTATTGTCCTGCAGAAAGGCACCCCTGCTGGCTGGGTGTGCCAGTCTGCTCTCTTGGCCTTGCGTAACCAGAATGGGCTACAGTGAGAGATGAAAATGTGGGGTCCCTTTCTTTAAAATGAAGAATTTCCAGACAGCAACAATAGAACATTAAACCAAGCCTGGGGTCCTCCTAAGCTTGAAGGCCTGTGTCAACTACACACAGCCCTGGAATGTCGCAAGCCCCAGAAAGCTGGCTTGTACAATTGAAGTGAGAAATAGTGTGCAAGCCCCTGCCCCCACTGGCTGCTATGAGAAACATCCCTCTAGCTGTCCCCAGGCCTCCCTCCCCTCTTTTCCAGTGTAAAGCCCAGCACAGGTGATGGAAACAGCACACAGAGACTAAAAATACAGCCACGCAGGTCTAGGTCAGGTCATGTAAGGGCTCAAGGTCTTTGCTCAGTGATGTGGTCCGGGCCCTGGCAAGGAGCTGCCTGAGATATTCATTTCAGTGCTTCACATGCCTCAGTCCTTAAGCAGCTTTATTTCATGGAAAGAGTGAGGGCACTGATTGTAGCCCCTGGGCCTTCAGGAAGAGGCTGGTGTCTGTCTGTCTGCTGGCTGTGCAGTCAGGCCCTTGGATTCCTCCTGAGGGCAGCAGGATTTGCCAAAACCTGAGTGATCTCAGCTGGTGGAGTTTGGGGGATCCTGGTATCTTTGAAACTCCAGCTGGGATGATTTCTGCTCAAAGGGCAGTCATGCTGTGGAGAGAGCATGAGATGAGAAGTCTGGTTATAATAACAAGAATAGCAGGCGTTCACTGAAGATTTCACTGAGCTTTCGGCAGGGTGCAGGGTTTGTCATCACATTGCATGTATGACAGTCACCCTACGAGGGAGGCACCCTTACCAGCCCTCTCATACAGAGATGGTTAATGCCTTGCCCAGAGGTCGCCTAGTGGCGGAGCTGGGCTTTGACCCCAGGCAGTGGGACTTCAGGACCACACATCTCATCACCCACTGTGGTGAACTGCCTTCTTGTCTTTGTGGGGTTCTAGCAACCAATGCTCCCTGAGTGGTCCAGGGCTGCGATTAGGGTGAGGTGAGTGAGGCATTGGCTTTAAGCACAAGACTTAAGGGAGCCCCCAAACCCAGGTGGTGCTAGTGGTGAAGAACCTGCCTGCCAGTGCAAGCGACGTAAGAGACGCGGGTTCGATCCCTGAGTTGGGAAGGTCCCCTGGAGAAGGGCATGGCAACCCACTCCAGTATTCTTGCCTGGAGAATCCCATGGACAGAGGAGCCTGGTGGGCTATGATCCACAGGGTCGCAAATATTTAATGGACTGAGATTTTGAAAATTATTTTATATATCTTTGGCCTTGATGGGTCTTTGTTGCTGCATAGACTTTTCTCTAGTTGTGGAGACTGGGGACTACTCTCTAATTGTGGTGTGTGGGCTTCTCACTGCTGAGGCTTCTCTTCTTGTGGAGAACGGGCTCTAGGGCTCATAGGCTTCAGTTGTTGCAGTTCCCAGGCTCTAGAGCAAGGACTCAGTAGTTGCAGCACATAGGCTTTATTGCTCCTAGGCATATGGGATCTTCTCAGATCAGGGAGTGAACACTTGTCACCTGCATTGGCAGGTGATTCTTTACCACTAAGCCACCAGGGAAGCCCTGGACTGTGTTTTTATGTACTTTTTAAATTTTTTTAAAAAAATTTCTTGGCTGTGCCGTGCTGCATGTGGGATCTTAGTTTCCCCAAACCAGGGATTGAACCTGTATCCCCTACATTGAAAGCACAGAGTCTTAACCACTGGACTGCCAGGGAAGTCCCAGTGGATTACATTTAAATGCAATATCATTAAAAACTCTAAATGAATGCCAAAAAACTCATGATGAAGAGAATCTTAAAATTTTAAATAAAATCAGGATATAGATTCCTGCTTTTCCTTTAGTTTCAGGCTCATCTCAGCACAGTACTGTTACTGACCCTGTCTCCCAGCTTCTGAATCAGGCAACTAGTGATGGAGAAGAGAGCAGTAGTTTGTCTTTTCTGATGGACGTGAAGGGAGAAAAAGAATTTGGTTTTGAACATAATGAGTTAGAGATGTCTGTGGGGTATCTGGTGGCCATGTCTGAGAGCCCAGAGCCAGGTGAGAAGGGGTTGGCAGGGTGGGCAGGACATCCTCAGCTCACATACTTGGCCATGAGAGGTGTGTGTTCAGCACATGTGGTCTAAATCACTGGTCCTCTGAGTTTGCATCATGGCTCAGGAATCTACAAATTCTCTCATCCAGAGTTTCTCTCTTCTTTCCTAAAACTTCTACATCACGAACCTCAGATGTGTTCCCATATGGGTGTGGAAGTTTACTTGCTTGGGTGTTAAAAACATCTTCTGTGGAAATTAAAAACAACGAAATTCCATTAGAATTTGAGGATGGGGCATGAAGGGGGAAGAGGAGGATTCATATGAATTGGCTAAATTTCCTCTTTATTCATCAACCCTCCAGAAAGAGAACAGGAGCTAAGAAAAACTACAGAGAAGAAGAGGGGTAGTAAAGGAGAAAAAGAAAGAAGAAAGATTAACAGAGCTAAAAATACAGTGAGGAGAGCCTGGGTAAACATCAGAGAAGGGCAGATGTGTTTGCAAATAGAAGTGGTGATTTAGATATGTCAGGAAGAAGAGCTCCAAAGGATGGATGGATAGTAAAAGTTATTTAGACTGAGCTCAGCACAGTAAAAAAGGTTCATTGGCCAAACTGAGGGACAGATCTTTCCGCAACACGGAAGCCCTATGGCCTCAACCCCAAGTTCTCTGGACCAAGGGTTGGCACCAACGATGGAAACTCTTGCCATGGCTTCAGGACCCTGGACCAAATGGAGTCTTTCCATCCTGATTTCATATTTCTGAACAACCTTCAATGGAACAACCTCTGTTAAAGACTAGTTACTTTGTTTAATGTATCCTCACATACCCACTTCCCTATTCAGGACAACTTCTAAAAGCAGAGACTCCTCTGATGGTCCAGTGGCTAAGACTCCGCGCTCCCAATGCAGGGGGCCTGGGTTCAATCCGTGGTCAGAGAACTAGATCCAACATGCCTCGACTGAAGATTGCATATGTCACAATGCACATTGAAGATCCCGTGTGCAGCAATGAAGACCTTGGGAAGCCAAATAAATTTTTTTTTTTTTTTTAAAGAAGACTGTTGGTAGCATTTTGTGAGATGATGTTGGTAAAGAGTCTAGAACCATGCTTTGGACTACAGTGAGCATTCAATCAACACAGCTTTTACAGAAATAGGAGCAATAGCACACGTCAAATTACTCTGAATTATTGGTAAAGAACATGAGGGTTACTCTTGGGGCAGTGTCAACTGAAGGGAGTTACACGGAAGGGAGAGAAGACAGAATTTAACGGAGCTTGAAGAGTATGTATCAGCTGCCATCTGTGTGAAGAGCTGTGTGCTAGAAAGAGATTCTGAGTGCTCTGAGAGGCAGAGCGGTGTTGCTCAGTGATTGAGTCAAAGGCCCAGGAAAGTAAATACATTTGGTTGTTTGGGACGAGGTGGTGAGGAAAAGTCAACCGCAAGACGGGGAAGGAGCAAAGGGAAACAGAGGCCCGGTCCCCTGTGTCTTGCCCTTCTGTTCCCACAATGAGGAATAAAGGCAGAATAAAGGAATAAAGGTAGCCCCAGAGCCAGGTCGCACTTCTCTGGGGCTCACCGACTTTGAAAGGATGCCTGCCTGACCAACTTCCAGACGCTCACAAACCCTTCCCAGAGACAAACCCTTTCCGATGCCCTGCTCTAAAACTGACCCACCTCTCAGGAGGTGAGGCCAAGGCTCCGCCACTGAATGGGCCCCATTGTCCTCCTGAGCACCTGTAGGTCCAGATGCCGGCGGCCTGGAGGGGGTTCCACGGCGGCCTGCGGTGCGGTCTGCCTGCGACTTTGATTCATTCCGGGGACAAAAACAAAAACAAACAAATAAAAAAAATCAGACAGGCAACACATGTGATTCCAGGAACTCCTGCCAGACTCATACTCTGTTTTTCCATCATTTTGCTTTCCTCCTCCCCCTGGGGAGGGAGCCTCCTTTGGCATTCTGCACACGAAATATCAAAACCACCAACAGGGTGAGCACCTGATAAGGAGCTCAGCATTGCCCAAGAGTTCCCAGGAAGAGGCGTCTTTGTTCTTGTTTCAAGCCCTTGACACCGCTAACAGCTCTAATTACTGCATTTGCCATGGGATGTAAAATAAAACCACATTCCAGAAACCATGTAGTCTCCCCGGGAGAGACACGCGGGCAGAGGTAGGTGCCCAGGGCTGCAGGAACGTGTTCTTTCATTTCTGGTCCCTAACCTTGGCAGGCGTTCTGAGAACGTAACAGTACCTTCTTTATGTGCGTGGAGAAGGCCCTTGTGCACAGGTAAGGATACATCTCGCTACCTGCACCCATAAACCTGGTCTGCATATTTGAGTATGCTGCGTGCAGAGGGTGCTTCTTAAGAATGTCAGGACCTTCAAAATTCACCCAAGCCATTTTGGGGGAGAAGAGGGCTAGAGAAGTTCCTGAGGCTGTAAGCACAAGAAAATAGAACTTCTTCCAACATAAATCAACTATAAAAATCTGATGATGTAACACCCACCCACACCCACATCACAAACCAAAGTGACATCACAAATACTAGAGATAATGGTTCAAAACGGCCTGCATGAGAGCCAAAATCTAAACAAACAGCAGTTTGCCCATGCATGACTGAGGCAGAGAAAGACAGGTGATAGAAATATTAAAACAAAGCAAAACAAAACAAAACAAAAGAGAAAAAGGGAAAAGAAAATACGTATTTCTTCCCCCTACTAAGCTAGCTAAAATAAAGTTTAAGGCAACTGAAATATGGTAAGGTGATTTTATTTTATTATAGATGACATTTCTTAGAAAGCCAGGTCTCTTTTAAGTGTGTGATTCTAATCTCTCCAAATTGTTCTCTTGTTCTTGGCTGGTCCTGGGAAATGGAGGCCAGCATCATTTACATTGTGCTTTTGCCTTTATAGACCCCAGAGTATATTTCCCTGCTTAGCAGCTTTTCTTGGCTCATGGCAGTCTGGTTAGAAGCGATTTCAGGACTTGGCGGGAATTTTACCTGCTGTCATTTCTGGGTTGCAGCAGAGTTGAGAACTGGCTACAGCTCTATAGGCAGCTCAAGTGATCCTGTCTCCCATTCCTCTCCCACTGTGGTTTCCCTTAGCTTTCCAGGAGACAGAAATTGCTTTTAATTCCTTATAAATGCTCCCCAACCCTCCCTCCACTTCCCGTGCAAGCATGCTATGTTCTTTGAGAACCTGACCATCACTGTGACATTGTGAAGTTACTATTGCTTTCCTACTTGGTACAAAAGGCTTTAGTGAGCAGGACAAAGGGTATGTAGAAAGGTTTCTAAGAGTTTTTGTGGAAGGAATGGTCTTTAAAAAGATGTTAGTACTTTACCTCCAAAATAGACCTTCTAGTCTCAGCTTGAGAATTGGTCTTTTTTATTCCTCTTTCCCCCTTATAATTCTAGCATCCAATCTATGTGAGACGAGACCCCAGCATCCCTGCCTATGGACTCCGACAGTCTATCTTACTGAACACCAGGCTCCATGACTGCTACGTGGACTCGCCAGCTCTCACCAACAATTGGACAACCAGAACTTGTGCTGAGCCGAACACCAGTGCCCCCACACCAGGTCCCACCTCTTCTTGGGAAGTTGTAAAGGAACCAGTAGTTGCCAGTTCCTTCTCCCTGGTGAAACTGGTGCTCAGGCGACAGCTGAAGGAGAAATGCTGCCCAGTGCCACGCAAGTTTGGAGACGCAAAACCCTCCAAGAGATTAAAGCCCAGGGACGATGCAATAATGAAAACCACCCAGCGGGGCGGAACAAGAAACTCCATCAGTTCCAAGAGCAAGCAGCCAGCGGGGCGGCGGCCAGGCTCGCCCAGGTGCAGGAGGCTTGCAGGAGGCGTCAACGAGGTAGGAGAGGGCTGGTGGTGGAGGAAATGTGACAGAGTGGGAAGAGGGAGAGGGGATAGGGATTCCCGTGAAGAAGAGGAAATCCTGAAGTTAAAGATGGCATGCAGGGGTGGGGGGGAGTGAGGATGGGGGTGGGGGGTGTGATGTAGCGGAGAGGATATGAGATCCAGGGTCATACCTATGTATCCTCTGCCCAGCTCGAGAGGAGGATAAAGTGGTTTTCAGAAGCAGAGACAGAAGGAACTTGATGTGAAGGGAAAATGAAGATGAGAAAGGCTCAGAGACACACGCCTGAACCCCAGAGCTGAGCCACAGATCTAGCTATAAATCTGAACATGGAGAACTTGGCATCCAGAGGCCTGATCTCAGTCCAGCTCTGTTACGCCATGGTGGCCAGCAGAGCCCAGAAGGCGCCCTGCGGGAACCTGCTGCATAGCCCAGGGAGCTCGGCTTGGTGCTCCATGACGACCTAGAGGGGTGGGATGGCAGTGGGGGTGGGGGTGAGGTGGGAGGGAGGTCCAAGAGGGAGGGCATGAATGTATGCATATGTATCTGATCGACTTCATTGTACAACAGAGACCAATACAACATCGTAGAGCAATTATGAAGAAAGTGACAGTGTTAGTCACTCAGTCATGTCCGACTCTTTGCGACCTCTTGGACTGTAGCCCACCAGGCTCCCTGTCCCTGAGATTCTCCAGGCAAGAATACTGGAGTGGGTTGCCATTCCCTTCTCCAGGGGATCTTCCTGACCCAGGGATCAAACCTGGGTCACCTGAATTCCAGGCAGATTCTTTACTGTCTGAGCCACCAGGAAAGCTGGGTAATTATACTCCAATTAAAAAAAGAATAAAAGAATGTCTCCTGGAGCTAGTCAGTCAGGGTTCTGATCCCAACTCTGACTGTAATTGGCTTTTGTCATCTATAAAACGGGGAGTGACAGCCCTTCCTTCATAGGGTTTCATGAGGATGAATGAGTTAGTACACGCAAACGGTTTTCAAGCCGAGCCTGGCGCAGAGTAGATGCTTGGGGTCCTGTGTGGCAGTCTGGAGGTGACAGCCGTGGCCTTGGGCAAACCCATTCCCAGCTCCTTGCCTTTAGAGCTGTCTCCCGCTGACCTTCCAGTGTTGTGGCGAATCGCTCGCAGAGGCCTCCCTGAAGGAATTCAGTGAACTAGAACATGCTAGACAAATGTTGGTTGTGGCTGTAACCAAGACTCGGGGACACAAATCCCAGATAATTATTCTGAGCTCCCTTCTCAAGTTTTAGCTTTGACTTCTCTGCTTTCTTCCTGGCTAGAGTAAAGAGAGTTCAAAGGAGAAAAAAGCGACGGTCTGCCAAGATCTTGAGAGCAGATATGCTGAACATGTGGCCGCCACCCAAGCGCTACCCTGGGACGTGGGGACAGCGTCCTGGAAGGGCCGAGCCTCGCTTCCCGAAACCAGGAAGAGGCAGCAGTTGTCCGAGGACGCGTTAGTCATCCACGGCCTCCCCACCGAGGGCTACCGCGCTCTGTACCACGCTGTGGTGGAGCCCATGCTGTGGAATCCTTCTGGGACCCCCAAGAGGTACAGCCTGGAGCTGGGCAAGGCCATCAAACAAAAGCTCTGGGAGGCTCTGTGCAGACAGGCTGCCGCCCCCAAAGATGCTCAGAAGGACCTGCTGCCGGGCGGGAAGCGGCTGGAAGTCCACAAGGAGCCTGTTGAGGAGCCTGTGCCCAAGAAATAGCTCAAGAGCAAGAAATAGGAACCGGAGCTCACAGGATTAGGATGTTCTCTGCTGGATGTCTGAAAAATAAACACTGCTTTGCACCTTCCACACGATCTCAGAGCGCTTTACAAATCAGTGACTACCTTCCCCGGGTCAGGGGGGAAGCAAGCATGGATGGGTAGGAGATTCACTTTAGATGCAGGGCCCCCTCTCCACCTTCATGGTTTGGCCATTTCCAGGCTGGACACTTAAGCCTTTTTCCTACAAGTCCCTTTTCCTTAAAGAGGGGCTGGAGGGCCTCAGTCTTCCAAGTAGGAAAAGGCCTGGCAGGTGAAGTCGATGGTTACATCCAGCCTACGGTTCCTGTTTTTAAAAAGCAGGCTCCTGGGATCCCCCCGCCCAACCACCACCACCCCCGCCCCCACCCCGGCCACACACACACATAGGGCTGAGCAGAAAACTTGCCACTACCATCAGGGACACAATCACAAATGCTTGCCCAGGAATCACCCGGATCCCCAGTTACCTGAATTCTGTTTACACAGAAGCCCCCGTGGATGATGGGCACTGCTTCACGCAGAGGTCTCCTTTGTGGCATCTGTAAGACCTTTACCAGAGCAACGACAACATATAACACATACTTGATAAAATTGTATTTTTTTTTTTTTACAGTCATTTGTACAATTTGTTACAAAACCATAGAAGACTACAACTTGTTTTAAATCATTTTTGGTCGGCAAATATGTAAAATCTGTGTGCAATTATCATGTATTTACAGGGCTTCATGTTAGTCATTTTCAATGATTATTCCAACAATGTCACACTCTCAACATAAGACATGGCTTAAGATAAATATATTAGTAAATAAATATTCTGAGAACATATTTCCATAAATGAAATGTGCTGCTATACATATACAGAATATACATAAGTTGTTTTCTAGCCTTTAAAACATTTTTTAAAAATGGTAATGTTGGAGAAGGAGCCCTTAGACAACTTTATTACAAAATCTTTACAGCAAAAGTCTTTACAAAATATCTTTTAAGTGCTATGGGAGAAATATTTTTTTAAAAAACATTTAAAATAGTGCCTTGTTAGACCAATACAATAGAGTTTATATAAAGAATAGAAAAAGGCAGTTCTGTTTAAAAAATAATACTCTTGATTAGTAATTATTTTTTAGACCTCATTTTAAAAGCATTAGTCCTGCATGAGCTTTGAGTAGGAGCTAGCAGCACATTAGGGAGGGTGTGGGCAGTGGGCAGCAGAAGGAGCTTTATAAAATGGCGTAGGTTAGAGTCAGGGTCAAGGTAAGGGAGAGGCAAAGAGACGGAGAGTTAAGGCCAGCATCCCAGGGCTGTGTCCACAAAGAGGTACCTGGTGGACCAGAACTCCCAAACCCCCATTTTTCACTGGTTCTAGCACTCTTCAATCTACATGGCTGCCCTACACCCAAGCCTGGGCCATGGGACCACGCCCAATAGTCACATTCCTGCTCGTGGGTGTGTGTGTGTGTGTAGGGGGTGGTTCTCAATGGAAGATTCGAGGCTTCCAGTTTCCACATCTACATAACCCCCACACGCCATGGAGAGGCCACTGAGAAAAGACACTTATCATTATTGGAGTCTTCAAAGAAGACAGTTCTTTTGACTTGAACGGTGAGGCAATATAGTTGGGTCATTATGCTTTGTGACCCAACACAGATTTAAGACAATGGTTAGAGATTTCAAAGTCTGAAAATTTCATTCTTCTGTTTCTACCACCCTATAAAATATGAAAATTAAATGTGTTTCTTTTGCCATCTGTAGTTACTGCTCTTTTCAGATGAAAATTGGACACATTTATTCTAATAAGCCCAGTTGAAGCCACATGTTCTCCTCATCCATTTATTGCTTAAGGCTGTTAAGGAGTGGTTTTTTTTTTTTTTTCCCAGTCGGGACTAAAGCAAGCCACTTTGGGGGGTCGGGTTTCAGACAAAGAAGAGACTATGCACTCGAAGGCATTAAAAACAAACAAAAAACACAAAACCACAAACAAACAGAATCTCAACAATGAGAAGCTGCTTTTTGCAGTTCCTGTTAGAAGCCCCCACCCATTCCCCATGCAAGTTGCTGTCCTTTGCAGCTGCTACTCTCGGCCCCAGGAATAAAGGCGGCCCAGATCACATGTCGCCCGCTCAGGCACTTCCCACACCCTCACCAACAGGTGTGCCATGCACAGGTGGGGCTGGGGGTGGGGGTGGCCCCAGAGGGATGTCCCACAGCAGAGGCTGGGGGACAAGTCTCACCACAGCGAGCCCCTTAATGGGCAGATGGCTCAATCGTTTGATGCTGAGATTCCTTTCTGACAAATCCTGGCCAGAAGTAAGTAGATGTCCTCACCAAAGGCTGGGCTTTTTAAGAAAGGGATTCAATAAGATTCTCCTTCAAAATGTTCTGGTGTGGACCCTGGGCTGACCTCCCCTAGGGCAGACTGGAGAAGAGTCTTACAGCCCCCTGGCGGAGTTCTCTGCTTCCCCACCTACAGGGGGCCAGGACTCAAGGTTCCTATTCAGCAAATGAGCATTTCAGATGACAACAAGCAAACACCTGCTGAATAAATGAATAAGCAGAAATGACCAGAAGAGTTAGCAGACACAAGGGCTAAGGTGATTAGTTTCCTCTAAAAAAAAAAAAAATTTTTTTTAAGGACAAGAAACACATTGGACAAAGAGGTTAATGATCCCTGATCTGAAACAGCTTTAAATAGATTCTCCCTTTTAAAATGGAAACATCTTTTAAAAAATGGTTTGGGTTTTTAAACTCTCCCTCCCTCTTAAAACGACAACAACAACAAAAGAAAACAATGAAAGGCTGGAACAATATACAAAAACCTACCCTTTGGGGCTAAACTATCTGATAGTCTCTTTCTCTCTGTCTCATGGAGAATCAATACATAATAGTGCATTAGGTAGAAAGGATAGTAGACATTTGTAGGCGAGATGAGCAATTTCAGCCATGAGGCAGAGGGCTGAACAACCCTGAAGCGATGGGATGGGAAACTTTCATACGGAGCTCAGAACCTATGGGGTCCCTGCCACGTGCCCCTAGGAAGACACCCCAAAGTCGGAACAGTCCAGGGGCGTGACCGCGCCGGCTCGGACGCATGCGCAAAAAGCCCACTCTGCGCCAGGGTGCCCTCCATCCCTCCCCTCCCCCAACTTGGGTCAGACACCGAGGCTGCAAAACCATGTACATTCATTCCTCCTGGGTGTCTGTCCCCACACCCCACATCGAACCATCTCTGCAGCCAGTGGCAGGAAGCCCAAGATCAGGACTCTGTCCTTCTATCTAGGACGCGGACCAGAGGGGACAGACAGAGGACACTGCGCAGAATAGTCCCTGTCACCCCGGGGCTTATGTAGCAATGGCTTGTCCCGGCTCCGCAGTGCGGCAGACCTTCCACCCGACCCCCGGCTGTTGCCATCAGCGGCCTGCAGGTGCGGGCTGAACAGGCCTGGCTTCCGAGGAGGCCTGACGCCTTGTACGTTGGGATTTGCCAGAGGAAGAAAGAGGCAGCATTGCATTGTTCCTCAGAGTTTGTACCCATATCAACTAGCTTTACTTCAAGTTTCTGGTTCATTTTCTAAGGCAGGTGTAGCCCTGAGCTTTTCAAAGGCCTGAGCTCCCTCCAGGGAGACAACAGTATCTACACATGATGTGGTTCAATTAATGCAGCAGTGAATTTTTTTTTTTTTTCAGCAAAAGTTGGCAGTTAGGGTTCTTTAAAATATATATTTAAATAACTTTTTACATTTACATATAATATCTTAAAAAAAAAAAGCAGAGAAGTCAATCCCACACACCTCGGAACCCCAAACACACACACTTTACATAACAGAAGTGTAACATGTTATCAAAAGAGGCAAAAGACTCAGAATTTTGTCTGTTGGTTTGTTAATGGGGGGGGAGGGGGTTGCCACAGGTGGCTCACATTTTGGGCTGAGAAGGAGGGCTCTCTTTATTACCACTTTTGTGTTTGTCAAAGCTAAAAAAATTTTTTTTTGTTTTGTTTTCTTTTTTTCTGTAGGAAGTCAAGAGTTTGGAGTCTCCATACAGTTCCCATTTCCACGAAGAGTTCCTTCGGAGCTCAGGCTCCAGGGCTGCCGCTGTCCGCCGGGCGAGATATCAGTCCTGGGAGAGAGAGAACGACCGTCAGGGGAGGGGGCCGTCCCCGCAGCCTTTGGGCACCATGTGGTCAGAGGGGTTGGCAGGGCCTGATCATACACAGCTGGGAGAGGGGTCTACGTTTCTAAAATTCAGAGGGTAATGGCAAATCAGTGAAGGGTTTTCTGGTGTAAAGACAGACTTAATGTTTAAAAAAAGACAACTGTGGCGCTGATGTGGAACAGAGGGCAAGATCAGCCACAGGAGACCAGTCAGAAGGCTACTGTCCTCACCCTGGGGAGAGGGAAAGGGCCTGGCTGCGGACAGCGGGTGGGGAGCAGCAGAGAACCTTGTGGGGTTTACTGCGGAGATGGAATGGTCCCGGTGCTACTCAAAGGTGCTAGGCTGCCGACGGTTCACTCCTGAGACAAAATGTTTGGAAACTTGACTGCAGTTTGACCATGTCTGCTCAATCTCATAATAAAAGATCTGGACTGGAATTCTGCATGTCTTTAGCTAAGTTTCGTTTTTCTGGGGATTCCCCTTTCTGGATGAGGGGCAAATCAGCACAGAGGATTTTCAGACAGATTGTGGAGCCCAAGACCCTGAAGCAGGAAGGGCAGGGCAGGCTTGGGGCTGGGGCCTGGGCATTTGGGTGGGGAGCCCTGGAGGAGTGGGTGCGGAGGGTTGGGTGGGCTGCATCCGGGGCATCTGGGGGAGAGGTGAGGGATGCACAGGGCCCACAGGTCTGGAGCGCAGAGGAAGGAGTAGGTGGGGAAGTAACACCTGGAAATCACCAGGTACGGATGGGGTTTAAAGCCATGTGCACCAAGAAAGTCAGTCAGGAAGTGACCATGGGGAGAGAAGACCCCGACCCGGGCCTGCCGTCACCGTCCGCTCTCACCTGCAGCCTCGGGCGCTGTGGTGCTGGACTCCCGAGTGTCCCGGAGGGCTCTGGGGGAGCTGGTCCCGGGGGCCCCCACATCCTCCGGAGGGCAGCCAAATGGCCGTGGTGCCCTGGCCGGGCAGCACTGAACCCTCTCTTCTTCCTGGGCTGCTCCCAGGCCCCTGCGGGGCCACAGGGCATCTGGACCGGGCAGCGTCCCCTGCCAGGGGCCGAAGCCATGGGTCCCCTGGCAGTCGGAGGGCAAGCCCAAGTCGCCATCCACATCCTCCGGAATGATGGGGACGCGCTGGCTCAGGTCCCAGGCCCCAGGGTGACAGCCGGCCGGGGCCTCCTGGGCCAGCGTGTACTGCACGCGCACCGAGCAGTCCTCGGTGTAGCAGCCGCCGCCCTCGCGGCCACGGGCCACCTGCTTCTCTTCATAGAAGCAGCAGGGCAGGCCCTCGTACTTCACGCCGTCCGTCCTGGTCAGATGGTCCGGGTGAAGGCCATAGAGGCCCTGGGAGCTGGTGGGCTGTGGCTCCCCGCCTGGGGGGCCGCACCCCTCACAGGGCGGGGGGCCCAGGTACAAGGCGCCGCCCCCGGCCGCCCCCGCGCCGGGGTCTGGGGCGGCGGCCGGGGGCTCGCAGCAGCAGGCGCACGACGGCCCCTCCCGGGCCCCCTTCCAGGTCCTGAGGTCCGGGGCGGCGCCAGGAGAGGCCTCGAGCCCCCCTTGTGAGGTAGAGCTGTGGGACCCCCGGGGCTCCAGGGAGGAGCTGCTGCTGTAGTTCATCTCCAGGCTGCAGGTGGACAGCTGGTCCCCCGAGGCGGAGGCCGAGACCGCGGCGGGCCCGGGCCAGGGCTCCCCCCGCGTGGCGCCGGGGCCGCGGGCTGCCGCCGGGAGCTCCTCGGGGGCCGGGGAGCCATCGAGGCGCACGACGGGGCCCCGGCCCGAGCCCCCCACGTCGCCGGCGCGACAGGGGCTGCGGCTGCGGTAGACGAAGGGGTCGTAGTCGCTGCTGAGCGAGCTGCGGAAGGTGGAGCAGCTGCCGTACACGCCCTGGTTGCTGACCTCCGTGCAGTCCACCACGGAGTCGCTGGACGAGCAGCGGCACTGGCCCGAGCTGCCGCCGCTGCTGCTACTGCTGCTGTCGCTGCCCGGGCCGTCGGCCAGGTAGCCGCTGCACACCGAGCGATGGCCGTGGTAGCAGCTGAAGCTGGACGCGCTGCCGCTCTCCAGGGGCGAGGCCGGGGCGGCGGGCGCGAAGAGCAGGCTGCCGCCGCCGCCGCCGCCGCCTCCCGGGGGGAAGGCCCGCGCCGGGCCCCCGGGGGCCAGGCTGGGGGGCGGCTGCCCCTCGGGCTCGGGGTAGCTGAGGCCCCGGAAGTAGTAGTGCTGGTACATGGTCTCGTACTGCGAGAAGCAAGCTGCCTTGGAGAAGCTGCGGCCGCCGAACTTGGGCCTGCGGAAGGGGGGCGCGGGCGAGTAGGGCCGGTGCTCCAGGCCACAGCGGTGCGCGGCCAGGCCGTGGTCCAGGTGGAGGGGCGGGTAGCTGCGGATGTAGGCGGGGGTCTGCGGCGGGAAGAGGCCCTGCTCCCCGCGCCGGTCCACGGTCAGCAGCGTGACCGGGTTCCCGTGGGCGTCCATGCTGGTCCTCGTGGGGTAGGCGGGCACGGCGCCGGCCCTGTGCACGCGGCCCGGGTAGTGCACCGGCAGGATCACCCTCTGCTGCCGCCCGCGCGCCAGGCTGCTGGTCTCCACGCACACGGCGCTCGGGTTTCCCTTTTGTTCTGGGGAGAAGCGCAGGAAACAGGTCAGCACGCGGAACACGCCGGGGCCCAGGGCTAGAGGGGCAGACACGGGCAGACTGAGGCAGCTGGCACCAGAGGGGCTCTGGCCCATTCTAAGCTCCCGCCAAACCCGGCCACGCGGGCAGAGGCCTCCTGCTCCTCCACTCTCAGGGTGGCCCCTCCTATTAGGGCCCATCTCCCACCTGCTCTGCATGACAAGAGCCTCCGAGACAGGAGAGGAAAGGCCCTGACCCTCTTGGAAAAACAGCTATGAGGAGGGCACCCTGCCTTCTGGACCCTCAGGCACCCCCACAGTGACAGCATCATGACATGACCCCAAGGTAGCAAGCAGGGTGCATGTCACCACTGTTGTCCCGCTTAAGAGACTGTGGGCCCGGGGCCTGGAGAGGCCGGGGGCCTGGTCCAAGCTCAGGAACCCAGTCGTGTCAAAGCCAGAGCTCAGACCCAGGCTGACCCTCCAGCAGACCCCCCCAGGCCCCCTGGCGCCTCCAGGTCCCGGCAGCAGTGCTTTGGTGGGCAGTTGGCTCCCCAGCCTGCGGTGCCTGTCCCGCTCCCTCTAAGCACCCGGGAAAGCCAGTGCCTCCTGGCAGGGGCGGAGGCGGCGGAGCGTTACCTATGATGTTGTGTCGGCAGTGGGGGCAGGTGTGGTGCTGCAGCAGCCAGGGGTCCACGCACTTCCTATGAAAGCGGTGAGTGCAGGGGATGACCCGCAGTTCCTGGGGCGGGAGAGAGGACACGCAGCCTGAATGTGGGCCGGGGCAGAGGGCGGTCCGCACATGCTTCTTTCTTCCCGCGGGGCCGGAGTGGACCACGGAATCCAGTGCACCATGGCGGTGCCCGGAGGCTCCCCCAGCCCCATCTTTAGCTCCAACCACGGTGCTTGGTGTCAAGGGAGGAAGTAGGCTCTCCTCTCGCCTCTGGAGGAGAGCACTCACATTCGGGCCACTAACTCAGGCCCGCCACAGCTGTGTGTTCGTGCAGGGTGCTCAGCCTGGGGGTGTGAGGGACAGCTAGGCACGTTCAAAAACCTTTTGCATTTCTGGGATGCAAAATGAGGTGGGTAAAAAGGACGATGCCTGGGATTCATGACTGACAGGTGTGGCAGCAAAGGCGCAAAGTTCTCCCACCTTCCCCTTCACGGGACTCTCAATATTCACCTGAGGCCACATGGTTTGTAACAAAACTCCTAACATGGAGAGGAGGTGATGGGGTTCTGAGGCAGGCAGAAATGCCTCTAAAGTTCCTGAGCCCAGAACACCCTCTGGATTTGCCACTTTTACTTTGATTTTCCATTCTCTGACCAGCTAAACGTAGCCACATTGCAACTAACCCCTACGGCTGTGCCCGACCATGACAAGAGTCCTATCTGGATTTTCTCATGTGACCTTGGTGATTACCTGGAGTCCAGGCCAATCTTGGGCTCATGTCATAAGCAGAGGCACAGAGAGTAAAGTTATTCGCCCAAGATCACAAAGCTAGAACCCTCCTGGGCCCAGATGAGAACTAAAGCATTCTGCAGGTAGAGACTGTGTGAGACCGTTCATTTGAAGGCCTCTGCAAAACCTCGTTTTTCATCCAACAGTCTACACAGCGGCAGGACACTTTCATCAAAGGGGCATCAAATGCCTGCAACTAATTCTGAAGTGGTTTGCCTCCTTACTCCCTCAAACGTGTGTGTTTATGTGTGCTCAACCCGGAAGGAGATGAAGCAGATGTAGGAAGATGTTAACAATGGGTGATTCTCAGTGAATGATAACAGCATTCACTGTATGATTCTTGCAACTTTTCTGAAAGTTTGAAATTTTCAGAAAAAAAGCTAGAAGGAAAAAGGAGACATCACATCCTTTGTCCTTACTTTCTTCTTTTTTTTTTGTTTGGCCGTATCAACCTGGCTTGTGAGATCTTATATCCCCAACCAGGGATTGAACCTGAGCCCCTGGCAGAAAAAGCGTGGAGTCGTAACCACTGGATCACCAGGGGAGTCCCCGCCCTTGTCTCTTTATAAGTAAGAATGGGTGTAAGTGTTCCACACAGCTTTTAGGAGAGAATTGTATGAAGCTGAGTTCCAGAGTTTTCAGATGAGCAATGCTCAAATTAAGTGTTGCTGTTGTTCTGTCACTAAGTCATGTCTGACTCTTTCCTATCTCTCAGAGTTTGCTCAAACTCATGTCCATTGAGTCGGTGATGCTATCCAACTCTCTCCTCTGTCGCCCCCTTCTCCTCCTGCCCTCAATTTAGTAAGTGTAAATTAATTAATTTAATGTAATTAATTTAAGAAGTACCCCCCCCCCCTTGTGGCTCAGCAGTAAAGAATGTTCCTGCCAATGCAGGAGACTGGGGTTCGATCCCTGGGTCAGGAAGATCCCCCAGAGAAGGAAATGGCAACCCACTCTAATATTCTTGCCCGGGAAATCCCATGGATAGCAGAGGAGCCTGGTGGGCTACAGTCCATGGGGTCACAAAGAGTCAGACACGACTGAGTGACTAACATTTTCACTTTCTTCAAATGTAAATTAACTGTAAATATTCCTAAAACCAGAGTTACATACATTTCTGATCAACGAGTGTTCAGCCAGGTACCCAGGAGAGTGTCCATGCATGTGGCCACCCCCTTCCGGGGGGGGACAGCAGTTGGAAGGTCTCAGGATGCCCCCTGGACAGCTGGGAGGCTCAGCCCTCGTCCCACAAGGCTGTGGGCAAGGCCCGTGGGGCCTGTCCTTCCAGGTTCCGTGCGCCCCATGCGGGGCAGTCCACCTCGTCCCCGGCTCGTCCCCACGGGGCCCGGCCCTGCCCCTGCCCCCGCCATTACCTCCCCGTCGATGTACTTCTCCAGGCAGATGGCACAGTCAGATGTGGAGCTGCTGCTGAGTGTGTCCAGGGCCCCGCAGCTCCCCTCCCGGCGCCCCTTGCTCTTGGAGTTGAACTTCCTGGTTTCCATCTTCTCCAGGGCCTGCACGGCCAGCCTGTTCATGGAATTCTGCGCGGCAGAACGTGGCCCGTGTGAGGGTCTGGGCTGTGTTAACAGCGGCGGTCACCCCCCGGGGGACCACGGTCAGCCTCACGCTAGTCTCCATTGGGCCAGGACAGACTGCTGAGGAGTCACTAGACGTGGAGAGACCACGGCCCAAGAGCACGGGTCTTCAGACTCCAGCGTGGCCACCACACTGGCCTAAGCGGCGGAGCCGGCAGAGGTCTGCTCGAGTTGTTTGGCCGACTCTGCCCTGGGCTAAGGGCTCCTCCCTTCACTGAAGAACGCCCCGCGGGCCAATGAACAACGCGTGGGGGTGCTTGGCACTTGGCAGGCTGGACGTGCTTGACAGACACCAGCTGCTGCTCTGTCGCTGACGGCCCCCCCAACCCTCGGCGCTGTCTCTGTCCAGGGACGTCACACTGCTACACCCCTGAGATTCTGGACTCCTGAGTGTCCCTCCATTGCCCTCTGCCCCCAAACCCTTCCCTCCTGTAAGCACGCAGTGCTGTCAGCCGGGGCACTAGCGTGGCTCCTCTGTTCATTGAAGATTGCCTGGAGAGCTTGGTAGACGCAGATTCGGCTGCGGCAGGTCCGGGGTGGGCCCTGAGACTCTGCGCGTCTCCCAAGCTCCCAGGTGATGCTGATCCTACTGGTACCCTGATCATATCTGGGGAGCAAGACTCTCGGGCTCCATGTTAACATTCAAACGTATTTTTGGAAAAACTCGTGGCTGGAAACGGCCCCAGTGCTCGGCCCTTGTATTGAGAGGACCGGCCCTTTTGGAACCGAAACGACTCAGTGCTCTGAGCTCTGCTCTGGCTTTTCTCCATCTTTGCTGGTTCTGGGCCAACAGGGAAGAGGCTGCTGTGTGGGGTCAGCACCCTGCCCTGGTCTGCACCGGCAGTGGGGCCTCGGGGATGAAGGTGATGGGCCGCTCCGGGGCCATTACCTGACTGCGTCGCTGCTTCAGCTTGATTTTGACCAGGAGGATGAGGCAGACCAAGGAGACCACGACGAAGAAAGCCAGGAAAATCCCCATATCGAAGTATTCAGTGGGTTGCTGGAACAGAACACAGATACAGTGAGTCACAGTGCTCTTCGGCCCGGGGATGGGCACGTGGGCTGGGTCGGCTCTGGTCAGCAGAGGGATGGAGCCACTGGGCTGCGTCTCCGCGCCTCTGCGGGACCCGCTGGGGCTTCTGCTGACAGGCGCGCGGTGCGCTCTCCGGGCCCAGGCAGTGCCCCGCGGTGCGGCCCGGGGAGGCCTGCCGGGGTCTTAGCCAGGCCTCCTAACAGCTGGGAGAACTCTGCTCGCTGAGCCGGGCTCCCCGCGGAAGAGCGCAGAGTCCGCCGTAACCGGCAGGAGAGGCCCTTCCGAATAAACACAAATATCACATTTATGGGACAAAGGAGTGAGTGTCATGTTTTGAGGGAACAGTGATTACTAACCGTATAATTAATGGTTTACAACAACTCAGAAAATTGTATGCTGCTTCCACAAATATCAGCTTCCACTATAGTGAGTCATATTTACCAAAGCGCTCTTTTTTTCCTTTTAAAAGCAGCCAGCAAGTCAGTTCTTCTGCAAACTCCCTCTAGTTTTAGTTCTTACCTTTCCCTCATGGCATACGGCCTCCTAAAACCTTACAGCCACCTGATCTGGGACGTGCATTTGGCCCGCTGGAGTGGAGTTTTGCTGCCTGAATGCTACGAGCATCTGGGTAATTTTTGCGAAAGGATCCTCTTTTATGTGAATATTCCAATATTTGGGAAGAGGAAATAAACCATCTATGGGGCACCTGTCCCAGGTTCCTAGAATCTTGAGCCTGAGGTTGGGCAAAGGATGGCAGCAGCGTGGCTTTAACACAACTAAGAGAAGCCTAGAAGACAAAGCTATCCATTAACCACCTGGAAGTCGTGAGCTCCGATCCCAGTTGAAAGCTTACTTTTAAAGAATCTAGGACAGGTTAGGGGGTTTTGGTAATGCACTTGCCCCACAGGAAGGAGGAAGCACAGGCCTCATACTCTTAGTGAAGACCCCTGGGAGGAGGGAGACACTGGAAAAGCAGCTGAGGGTAAGGTGCCCTTCCCTTCAGTCCTCAGTCAGCCTTTCATGGGAAGATGGGACAGAAGAGGAAAAAGGGCAGGAGGTCGCCCAGAGGGGACCCCGGGTGGAAGAGACACCTGGTCACAAGTCATCTACCTCTGGAAGGGCTTTTCAGATGCCCTCAAGTAGAACTGGTAATCTCTCCCTGGCCTCCGGGCTTACATCCGCTCTAAACCTGCAGGTCCCTGAGGGTGCATCAGCATTTTAGATGGGGAAAAAGCCGGAAGCAAAGAAAAAAAGGCCAGAGCCGGAAGGGGCAGGTGGCGGAGGACCACGGAGGAGGCTCACTCGAGGCGGGCGGTGCTGGATCCGCGCGCGCGCCACTTTCTGCTTGTTGACGATGTTCATCAGCTTGATAGCGTCTGCGCCCTTCACATACACCACTGGCCTCTTGAGTGGGTCTTCTGAGCCCTGGTTCAGCTAAGCAAGGAGAGACGGTGCTGCTTAGAAGATGTAATTACTTTCAAGAAGCCGGAGAGAGAGAAAGACTAGAGGAAAAGAACGAAATTCCCTTTGGAAAATCCCCAAACACCAGCATCATAGACGGGGGGGCTCCCAGGCAGATGAAGCTGAGGATGCCCCCTGTTTTAGGATGAAGGGTCTGTGACAATGCCTCCCAGCCCCCAGCTCCCCGGCTCTTAACCCCTCTCGACACATTCGCTTTGGAGGACGACGTGCAGATACGGATCACTAATGAGGGCAGACAAGCACAAGGGCCCCGAAGACCCAGGTGACACAACGGTGAAGCCAGGCCAAGTAAGGGAGCTGCTTCTTTCAGGGGCCCTGCAGCCTGGGCCTGGCCCCAGGAGCTTACCTGGTCAATAGCTTCTGGGTTTTCGGACACATCGAAGATGACTGCAGTGGCTCCCCGCTGCACGGCTCGCTTGGCCTGGGAGAGTGAGAAAGAGCGTGTTGGGACGTTTCCAAAAAGCTGACCTTGGAAATCAGACCTGTATTCGAATGCAGAATTACATGACTGGGCAAGTTACTAACTTTCCTAAGCTCCAACTTAAGTGAAAGTCGCTCAGTCATGTGGCACTCTTGGCGACCCCATGGGCTATACAGTCCATGGAATTCTCCAGGCCAGAATACTGGAGTGGGTAGCCTTTCCCTTTCCTTCCCCAGTGGATCTTCCCGACCCAGGAATCGAACTGGGGCCTCCTGCCTTGCAGTGGATTCTTCACCAACGGAGCTATCAGGGAAGTCCAAGCCTCAATTTGCCTATCTTTTGTTTTGTCTTTTTTTTTAAAGGAGGGGGTGGGGATGGGTAGGCAACAGCGCCTTGTTCAGTTGAACCTGAGAACTAGATGAGTTAGAAATGGTGAAAATAAATAACTGGGTACTCAATTAACCTTTGTCTCCCTCTTCAGCGTAAGCCTTAACATCAGACTACAAACTGACAACCTGCCCCGTCAGCATAAAGGTATTGGTTTCAGTGATTTCTGCTATGAACGCAGGGCCACTGGCAACAAAAGCACATGCCTTTGGTCCTTCTCTTGTGGTCCTCCCTCTTCCCCATGTCGTCCAGCCCTGCAGTTAGAAGAGCCTGTGAATATGTCCAAAGGAATCTCAAAATGGTCAGTTTTAATAATGGACATGAGCTGAAGACCTTTGGAGATGCTGTCGGGTAGGGGGAAAGGCTACGAGAAATAATTGTAAATGGGGATTTAGAGCTGTTGGCTGCCAAACCTGGCCGCACATCAAAAACCACTTGGGGAAGTTTGTAAAGCAGATTTCCTGGCTCAGACCACAGAGCCTGATTCAGCAGGGCTGGAGTGAGGCCCAGGAAACTGAGTTCTGTAAGTTTTCTGAGGATTCAACCATTTGAGGAACTACTGGTCAGAGATGAAATGTTTCAGGAGCAAATGAGAAGCGGTGGGATTCTTTTGGGGGGTGGGGGGCGGAGAGGATTCCTTTCCATCCTGGTGAAACTTCCAGGTTCATGTCCAGCTAAGGGAACAGCAGAGTAGAAGCTGAGGAAGAATTAGACATAATCCTTGCTTTTAGGAACCTGAATCTTGTTAGGGAAGCAAGACTCCTCTCAAGGTTAGGGATGGGGGAGGGGACCAAAACGAAAACCCAGCCTCCTGTAAGATGGACAAATGATGGCCAGTACTCAGAGGTCAAGAAAGCCTCTATGGGCCAGACTGCTTGAGAAAGAACGAAAGCTGAATTCCTTCCATAGAAAGAATCACTGCATGGCTACAGCCCGGGAAAGCAACACAGCCTTAGACCGGAATGTGGCTAGGGCAATGCTCCATCAGCCCACCAGAGGGCAGTCTTGCCCCACAGCTGCTACAAGCCAGCTCCTTGTATTTGGTACAAGCAGGACAGTGAACCCTTCGGGATGCAGCAGAGTCCTCCGCAACTTCACGAGCTCCGGCACCTGAGTGCCGTCCTTGTTCTGCTGAGGACCCCTTTCCGTTGGACTGAGATTCGGTGAACCCGGTCTGCTCTGCCGCTTGCTGGTCCCACCCTGGTTCCCCACTGGCTCGCCCCCATCAGGAGGAGCTCCTGGGTACTGTCCGCGGCTCTGCCAGACCAACTGCTGATGGGGGGGTGGGTCGCTGAGCCTCTTTCTGTCCCCAGCCTCAGTTTCCCCACCGGTAAAAGGAGGACAGGGCCTGTGTCGTGAGGACCAGCCTCGGTCACTCACAGAGGCAACGGGCTGTCCAGAGTGCTGCAGAAAGAGCTGCGATGGCTGTCACCTGCCTCCAGCGAGAGAGGATGGGATGGCCTTGTGATAAAGTTTGGAGCCAGGTGGTGTCACCTTCCTCCATAAAGCTGTTTAGGGGCACAGACCCCTTTGCCTGAGGTCAGCAGGTCCTCGGGGGCCCCAGTAAGTGGGTGCCAGTCTTCTGCTCAGGGGGTGTGTGAGTCACTCAGTCGTGTCCACCTCTCTGCGACCCCATGGACTGTACCTCACCAGGCTCCTCTGTCCATGGAATTCTCCAGGCAAGAACACCGGAGTGGGTTCCCATTCCCTTCTCTGGGGGTCTTCATGACCCAGGGATCGAACCCAGGTCTCCTGCATGGCAGGCAGATTCTTTACCAAGGAAGATCCTCCCCGCCTTGTTCATAAACTGGCTGCCAGTGAGGAAATAAACCAGATCTCTTGTTGCTTTGCTGGCTTTCAGTCCCTGCCCATCAGACAGCACCGGAGGGGACTGGGTGTGCGGCTCTGTCTTGCTTGGGAGCTTCAGTGGAGGGCAGGCCAGTCTCCTGGTTTCTCTCATGAAAACAGCAGGTCAAGAACATGGAGCTTAAATCCTGTTTATAGCTCGACTGCAGACACAACCGGGTTAATACACAGGATCCAGGGCACCAATATTTTGTTTGAGAAAACAATCATTCTCATAGTTGGCTTACTTTAAAAAATTAGGTTTAACGTAAGCTGCTGTTGAAGTAAGGCTGTATTTCCCACACACAGGACTGGACACGAGGAGGATCAGGATTACGTTCAGAACTCACTTGTCAGGAGCAGGCTTGGGATTAAAAATGTTGTTGTTGTTGGGTCTGACTTTGCGACCCCATGGACTGTAGCCCACCAGGCTCCTCTGTCCATGGGATTTCCCAGGTAAGAATACTGGAGTGGGTTGCCATTTCCTCCCCCAGGGACTGAACCTGTGTCTCCTGCTTCGCAGGCCGATTCTTTACCACGGAGCCACCTGAAAAGCCTGGGTTTAAAAATAGGCCATGAATGATCTACACTTTGAAAATGACACATTGATCATACTATTCCCAAAGCAAATGAAAAAACGTACTTGGTCACACGTTCCCCCTCACCCTACATTTTCAGTTTAAAAATGGATGCGGCATCCTTGAACGCATATTCATGTGTTAGACCTTTCATGTCTTCTGTAGTCAAACTTGGACCGAAAAGTTATTTCAAAGCCTCATCTTTATAAAGTCACACACCCAATGTCTAAATTTCTCAAAATGAGGTTGTTTCAATGGACGGCTAGGGAAGATGCCTCCTGGTGGATGCGCTAGATGGTCATTGTCGCTGGGCTTTAGCTGGAGAGCGCAGTGCACAGACTAGATTAAGAAGAAGAGCTTGGGAAGGGTGTGGGCAGCAGAAAGCAGGTGGGAGGGCCAGGCTGGGCCTCCCAGAAGCAGCCAAGGGCCTGGCTTACTGACCTCTGCCGACCCTTCCCCTCGCCCCACTCACACGAGTACGTTCCCACCCTTTGTCACTGCTGCTGCATCCACCAGGCTGGGACAAGTCGGCCCCAGCCAGCAGGTGACCACAAGCCCCGCAGCAGAATATGGACTAAAAGGTTGTCACGGTTCCTTATTTACCTTTCCAGGCCCTGCAAGACCGGAGGCGACAACGTCCACAGCCACTGAGACACGTCACAAAAGCAGCAACATCTGCAGACTTACGTCTTGCAGGGTACAAAGCATCAAGCTCTAGAAGACGGGATCTTACGTGACTGGCACTTCCTGCAGTGCAAGACCCGTGTGGTTGTTCAGTGAACACTTACTCTGAGTGAGAGCAAGTTTGCCTGGGACTGTGCTCTCAGGTTGCTGCTCCCTGAACGTGGGTTGTCTAGTCTTCCCCCAAGGAAGTGCTTCTGTCGATATGACTGAGTCTTGAATTTCTGGATGCGTACTGGGCATTCTGCTAATAGTCCCATTACCACCTTGTGGGTGAAGAGACACACAGACTAGAGTCTGCTTGGGTTTCAATTAAATTCAGGGATGGACCTGGCACTTGCCCCAGAGTGTGCAGTTACACCCAGACTGGGTTTGGGGCCTGGTCCTACCCCACAGCTGGGCTTCCTGGGTGGCTCAGTGGTAAAGAATCCACCTGCCAATTCAGGAGCCACAGGAGATGCGGGTTTGATCCCTGAATCAGGAAGATCCCCTGGAGGGCATGGCAACCCACTCCAGTGTTCTTGCCTGGGACCATCCCATGGACAGAGGAGCCTGGCGGGCTACAGTCCATGGGGTCAAAAAGAGTTAGACATGGCTGAGCACGCACACAGATTCCCACCCCATAGCTCCCCTGCAGAGCCCCCGGGAACAGACCATTGCCCTGTTTCTTCGTCAAGCGCTGGATGTGGCGTCCCCAGTGCTTAAACTTTATTGTAGGAAAACTTCCGGTGGAATACAACCTGAATCGGAAATAACCCAAAAGATGGCCCACAATTTCTCCTTTGTCCCTCACGCCCGACCAAAGCATAAGCCAGGAAGCTGGACTGTTAGCGCTGATAGAAAGAATTGTGTCTTCAACCTCTTACAGGAAGTTCTGACATATGGGGGGCTTCAAGCAGACTTTTTCTTTATTTGCCTCTATTGACTATAAGTCTGTATTCTGGTTTTTTGTTTTTTTTTTGCACTTATCATAATCTTCCAACAAGTCATTTAAAATTTTTTGTTAATATCTTTTAAGGCTGTGATAGATCCCTTCAGATACCCTGCTCACTCATATCTTTCTGATATTTGGGCTATTTCAGTTTTTTTATTCTTATAGTTAATGCCACGTTGAATGAATCTTGGCTTACACTTTCAATTCTCCTAGGATGGGGGCCCAGGGCCAAAGAAAATGAAGATTATTAAGAATCTTTATACAATCCACAGAAGATTTTAATGCTCCTCCTTATAAACCCACTCAACTCTTAATTTATCTGCAGCAAGGACAAGATAGGATGACAATGACAATACAAGACAAATCTGGGTCAACAGATTTAACTTCTGGATAAAGCAGCACACTGGGAGCTGGCTAGGAAGGAGTCTGGCAGTCTGAGAGTAACCCTCCAGGGGATACTTCACACGTGTAAAGACCTCCAGAGTGAACTATAATGCGTACTGAATCTTACCTAGCCTACTGATGCTTCAAGGTCAAGTTTATGTGCAAAGTCTCCCACGTAAGACGTAAATGCTTCTCTTTAGTCAGAAGCAGCTCTTACCCCTGAGTTCTAATACCTGTAAAGATTTCTCCTCTGCCACTTATCACTTTCTATGATGCATTTTCCCCTGCAAAGGTGACCATCTTTAGTATCTTCGCAGTTAATAAAAGTAACATGCTTGACGTGAAAATTCAAACATCACTCAAAAGTTGAAAGCAAAAAATAACCGACTTAGTACCTCCTCAAATCCCAGCTTTATAATGTAACAACAGTGTGGTTTATATCCTTCCATGTGTTTTTTTTTAATTCATGTATCAGCAGGCATAAAATGCCTATGTATATATACACTCACATATGAAAATATATTGAAAAATAAGTTGGATGTATATAATCTGTTCTCAACTGCTTTCCCCCTTATCTCAACAATTTACTCAACAGCATTATATGCAGTGATGCAGAAAAGGGCTTTTCTTCTTACCAGCTCTATATAGTCTTCCATTACAGGGTGGACTGCCTCTGACAGGCATTTAGGAGCTCTCTGCATTTTCTCCATCAGGATCAGTGCTGTGTGTACAGTCCTGTACTCACGTTCTGGTGGCATCCATCCCTCACATCGCTACACGTGGTCCGGCGGAATCAGACGGTGCTAACATCTCACATGTAATCGTCTTGGCTGGGTGCTAGGCTCACCTGCCCTGGGGTCTGTGGAGCCAGGAGGTACATCTGACCCGTGTCGGTGCCCGGAAAAGCCTAACAGAGCAGACCGCCCTGGGTGGGCACAGCCCCTACTCGACAAATTCACATTAGTAGGCGGCGGCAGGGTTTAATTCTATTTGTGGTGTCATTTATGACTTTATTTGTTCGATGGTAGTAATTAACCAGTTACTGTGGGTGCTAGGCCAGGAGGACGCACACGGTGAGCAGGACGGTGGCCGCCCTGTCCTCATGGAGCGTCCGTTTCACCAGCAGTGCTGCGACAGGCCTCGCCGAAGAGACTTGGGGGAGTTGTAACGCAAGGTCTGAGTGTTCTGTTCCGAGGGCCAGTGAGTTAGAAATAAACGCCTGAGCCACCGATCTCACGTTCCTATGGTAGGTCTCAGGGGATGAGACACCTTTGAGAAATATCACATGTGCTAAGGCTCTCAGCTACCTGGCAGCCCCAGTTTTTTCGACACAGGACCCTTTCTGCAGCAACTTCTGTCCATGCCTTTCCTTCCACGGGAGAAGCTCTGGGACCCGAGGCTCTGTGCAGACGGCTGGCTCAGGTGACAGGAGTCTCACTGCCTAGCTGCTCCCTGAGGTCGGAGGGTGAGGGACGGGCCAGAATCTACATTTTGATCTGAAAGACAATGTCTAAGGAATACACCCACTGCAGCTTACAGGAGGTGGTCCCTGGTGTGAAAACACTCAATTAACAGTTGACCCTCGAATAATGCGGGGTCAGGGTGCTGACCCTCTGCACAACCGAAGGGAAATCGCCATGGAACTCAGAGTCACCCTCTGTATACTCGCTCCTCAATCCCCAAGGTTCCTCCACGTCCACGGTTCCGTGGCCGCAGATTCAACCCCCTGGGTTATGCAGCACTGTAGCAATGACCACTGAAAAAACCCGTGTCTAAGCGGACCCGTGGTTCAAACCTGTGTTGCTTGAGGGTCAGCTGCATACAGTGCAATGTGACAGCTACTTAAGAGGGCCGACTGTGTGCCAGGCACCCCAGGAAGGATCCAAGCCAGGGCCTCCCAGAGGTGTCTGTCGTCCTGGGAGGGGGAAGAGATCTTGGTCAGCAAGAAGCTGGGTAAGGCTGCCGAGGTCTCTCCCCTTCTTACTGAAGAGTGTTCACGCGCTGCCCTCCTCCAACATACACAGCAGCGTGACCCACAGCGGCAGAAACCACGGTCGTGGAGAACCCAAGATGGCACCGGAGGCCCAGGGCTTAGTGCCCACGACCTGGCATCAGCTTCCTGCTTCAGCGGGGCCCCCGAGCTCCTTCTGCAGCTGTTCCCGGGGCAGAGCTCACTGTTCCAGCTCGGGCTGATAGAGGTGCATGCGCCTACCCTTCACGCGGTCCTGGCCTTCCTACAGCCAGGGCTCTCTCCGGAGGGAGGTGCCCCAGAGCGCCCCCCAGGGGCCAGGCTGAGCCACACCCCTTTGCCCTCACCCCTACGCTCAGCTGCTCACTGGGTTTTGCCGATTCCATCTTCCACATCCATTCACTGTTTTCCCAGCCCCACTGCCGCCACCCTGTACCGGACACCAGAGTTCTCACGTGAGTCACAACCACCACCCCCCTGGGGGCTCTGGAGCCCACCCTGCCTGCCCCCACCGCCCCCCGCCCCCCACAGGATCTCCATGCAGCACAAGAGGGCATCTCTGAGTCGCAGACCTGCCCTGCCGCACCCTCCCGAATGACTCTGTGATGCTCTTAGAATAAGACGTGAGCTCTATTTAAAACGGGTGAGCACCGAGGTCTTACAGCACAGCACAGCACGGGGAACTCTGTTCAATGTCAGGCAGCCGCCTGGATGGGGAAGGGAGTCTGGGGGAGAACGGATACGCGTGTGTGTATGGCTGAGTTCCTCTGCTGTCCGCCGGGAAGCAGCACGACACTGTCAATCGGCTATCCTCCAGAAAAGACAGACTAGGATGTGACTCCTCCGGCTTTAAGTGAACTCAGCCCACCAGCCCCGGAGCCTGCCGAGGTGGGGCTTCTACAGCTCCTTGCCCACCTGTCGGGGAAGCACGCTGCCTCTCGCCCACAGCCAGCGGGGCCTCCAACTCTCACAGCCTCAGGTGTTCCTCTCCGCGCCGCCTGACCCGCCAGGTCCCACTGGAACAGCTCTTGTGACATCACACTCACTGTTTACTTAAAGTGCCTCCCTCACTAGAGGGCAGCCAAGGCCTCAGACTTCTTTCCCGCTCCATTCCCAGAATCCAGCAAAGAGCCTGGCACAGGGTAAAATGGCCTAGAAACGTCTGTTGATTGACCTAAAAAGGATGAGCTTTTGCCCCGGGGGTTAGCATCAAACACGCCGGGCCCTGCTGTTCCAAGCACAGGCTGCGGCTCGCTCCAGGCCACCTGGTCTCCTGTTTCCTCTGACTCTTTCTGAGTGGCGGAAGGTTCACTCTCTACCAGATCTTCTCGGAAGTCAGGATCCTTCGCTGGGCAGATGCTGGCGATTTGGTTTCTTATGAGCTGTGGCTGGGTCTTCTGCTGCAGCACTTGCATACGGGCCTTCTATTGGTGGTTGGTTCTAACTCAGGAATTATTCTCTCTGGGGAACCTCCACCCCAGTCCCTGAGAGTGGCTCTGCCTCGCTGGGGATCTTTATGGGGTCCCAGGCCTCTTGTGAGCAGGTCTCTGATGTCAGGGCACTCATCGCATCTGCCCCTTTTACTCCTGGGAGGAACGCAAGCCTCCCTAACAACTCTCAGCAGAGGAGAGCTGAGCAAACCACCACCTCCAGGTATATCCACGGGCAGACGGCAGGAGTGGTGCATTTTCACTGTCCTCTTGTCGCTCAGGAAAACCTGGCTTTCCTTCCTCCTAGAAGACTGATGGGAGAAGCTGGCCTGCATGACACAGAGGGGCAGCGTGTGGACACTGGCCTGCCCACCCCCCTGCTGTCAAGATCACAGAACTGGCAGCAGATTCCTAACCCCCCCAACTCACACATGCCCTCGGGCAGAGCCACGAGAGACCAAAAGTGCAGGCTTGCGAGGCTGGTCCACCTGAGGCCTGAGCCTCCAGGCACGGTCCCTGCCAGGAACGCAGGGTCCCTAACAAGCCCTGTTCAGCCTGCCACTGGGGCAGGGCCTGTCCACACACAGAGGCCACCAGCCAGGAGTGGAGACACCCTGCCTGACGCTCACCAGTCTCTCTCGGCTGGTCCCAGAACAAGCCAGAGCTCCCTTCATGCCCCTCCCTCTGGACACCGCTAAGTGGATTCTAAAGCTGCCCTCCTCACTTTTTCCTTTCCTCCTCCTCCGCTGTGTTCTCTGCTGAGTGACCGCCCAGGCACGGGGCTCTTGGGCTTTCTGGTCCGCCGCTGCGCCCTGAAGCATGAGGCACCGCACAACAGGGGACACTCTGCCAGCCGAGGGGGCTTGCAAGGCCCGTCTCACCAAGCGCCCTGTTTTCCTACAGAAACCTTTCATTCCATAGGAAATGAGGTCACACACCGGCGCACATGGGTAACCGGTGAGAAAAGCCTGGTGCCAAGAAGGGGGCGGGCGTCAGAAGAAGTGGCCAGAAAAAAAAAAACAAAAACAACACGACCCTAACACTCTAACTGGGCAGGGTAATCACCTGCCGCTCTGAGGGGGGATCTGCAGGGGAGGGTTAGGAGGGAAAGGAGGTGGGGAGGGGCACAGAGCTTAAAAAAAACAACCTGGTTTCGTTTACAGTCTGTACGACAGATAGCGTAGTTACTAAACAAAACTTGCAGGGCATGTGTCTGGTTTAAAGCCACGACTTGGAGACCCTAATCCACTGCCTAAAGGGAGACCAACGCAAAACAGCTCCAACCCAGTGAGGGGGTGGGTGCAGGGAAGTGGGGGCGTCGGGCGGCCAGGCGGGCTCACTTTCAGGGAGGAGGAGGCGGATGGGGGAGGCGGGTGGGTGGCGCGGCCCGGCCCGCTCCACCGGCTCCTGGCTCCGGGGCTTGGCTGCAGCCCGGCCTGACCTTCCAGGTTTCCCTGGCCGGAGATCAAAGCGCCGAAGCCACAAACACGGCTCAGAACTCCGAGGCCCCGCGGCCTCCCCCTCGGCTTCCCCTCCCCCCACCCCGTGGGGCCGTCTGCGGGGGGGCGGGGGTTGTGGGGGGGGGGGTGCCGGGCTCCCATCCGGCCTCCTCTGACCCCAGCCCGCCGGCCGCGCCCCTCCCGCCCGGAGAAGGTATTTCTCGCCATAATTAAAGTCATTAAGCCCTCCCGGGGCTCGCGTCGGCTGCGGGTTCCGAGCTCCGGAACGAAGGTGATGCATTTTAAGTCCTAGGGAAGATTATGCTGATCTACTTAGGAGACATGTAGCAGCGAGAACTCAGCGGTTAAGTCAGTGGTTAAGGCTGCCTGCGTTTAAATAGTGTTATTTATTCTCAAAATATGTAGCAGCCCCACTTAATTTCTCCTAATTAAAGGAACCGGCAGGAGAGGCTGGGGGCCGCGGCCGTGTCACGGCGCCATCACCGTGTCGGTGCCCTTCACGAGCAGAAAACACTGGGTCTCGAACGGAAATGCGTTTCCCTAGATCTTAATCTTAAACAGAGACATTTAGACCGGTTCCAAGAAACACAACGATCCTCTTTGTTTTAACACCTTGACAAGGAGCACCCAAACCCGGGAAGCTGTCCACGCCCTCCTGCGCCATCGCGCTGCCGGGTCAAGAGGTGTGGGGGTTGGGGGGGGGAACCTGCGCAGGTTGGGTTGTTTCTCGGGAGATGGCCGTGCCTGCGAGAGAAACTTCTCGAAGGGCTTGTTAGCTGCTACGTCAGATTGATGAGTTTCCAGAAGCCCCACTTCAGGCCAGATCTTATAAAGTCAGCAACTAGAAACTTCAAAAAGGACCACCCCCTTCTCTGCATGGGGCAGCTAACGCTTGTTTAATATAAACAAGTGTTAATTAGGTGGCGGGATCGGGCTTAACAACAACAGTGCCTGCAGAGTCTGAAGACCCGACAGGCTCCCTTCCACCAGGAGAGCAAAGGCCGGGCTCCTCTCAGAGAGAACCACCAAGCCTGGCGGACTTGCTTCTCAACCTTGGCAAGTCGTGGGGTGCGGGGCAGCCTGCAGGCCTGGGCCCCTGCTCTGGAGATGCCTATTTCATCTGTTCAGAAGGGAGCCCCCCACTGCAGGATTTTTTCTGAGTTTCTCAGTCAGTTTTAAAATTTAGACAGGGCCGAGGTACCACTGAGTCAGGAGCTGCACGAAGCCTCTGGGGTGCCTGTCAGAGGCACATTCCGAGGCGCCTCCTGGTTCAACTGGACTCAGATAGGTCCAGAAGCTAGGTAACCAGCATCCCAGGCAAAACTGCTGATGAGGCAGAGGAATTCCTGAATCAGGTGGCAAAATGAAAACAAAAACAAAAAAAAAACAACCCCAGGATAGTCTGATTATGTGTTTTCTTATTTTTATTAAGAGGAAGGGAATCTGGATGAAAGAATTTCTGCATGCCCCAAGCAGGCTTGCTCTTCCCATCTGTGGGGCTTGGGGGGAAAGTAACAAACCTTTAAATAAAATAAATACTACTGTCTATCTTGAGGGCTTCCCAGGTGGCTTAGTGGTAAAGAAATCTGCCTGCCAATGCAGGAGACCCAGGAGACTCGGGTTCAATCCCTGGGTTGGGAAGACCCCTTGGAGGAGTAAATGGCAACCCACTCCAGTATTCTTGTCTGGAGAATTCCATGGACAGAGGAGCCTGGCGGGCCACAGCCCATGCACAGAGCTGGAGATGAATGAGCACACACGCATACACATATCTTAACATACACAACTTCATAGAGACTTGAAAGGTCAGGTTCCAACTGAAATTTCTCCAACTCCTTGGAGCTCATTGTCGGAATATTTCGGTATGGAGAAAGCAGACCCCAGGCCCACCCTGCATTTGGGGTGGGGGGAGCTTGTGCACATGCGAGGGGTCACCCCAGCTTCGAGGCCAAAGTCCACCCACCCTCCTTGGGAAGAGGCTGTGCTGCCAGGGTACCCTGCCCCCAGGAAGAGGGTCCTGGGGGAGAGGACTGCAAGGTCCTAGAAGCCAGCACAGGGCCATCTTGGGGGTGATCTGGGGATCCCGGAAACAATTTAGAAGGGGGCTTCCTCTTGGATTGTCTTCCAGTGGCCAGAAGCTGTAGAAGCTGGGCCTCCCCCACCTGGTCTTGGGACATGACTGCCCCAGAGCATTAGACCTAGAGAGGGAAAGTAACCTGTTATGTAAGGGCGAGGCAACGAGTGCTTTCAACAGCACTGAACCTGCACAGCACGTCTGCAGGTGAGGTGGGGCTCGTTCCCGGCTTAGAGCTGGACGGCCAGTGGTTACATGATACAGCCGTGGTATCGGTATAATGTAACAGATGATACAGATCTGAGGGGAGCTGTATCATGTGAGCTGAGAATGTGACGTCAGCCTCTCTCTGTAATCCGAGGCTAGAGAAATACTCATGGTATCCTAGGGGTTTCCAAAAATCAAGCCTGATGGAGATGCGCGCACAAGTACAGATGTGAATGGTAGTCCATTAATAGTTTATGTGTGTGTGTGCTCAGTCGTGTCCGACTCTTTGCAACCCCACGGATTGTACCCTGCTAGGCTCCTCTGTCCATGGAATTTCCCAGGCAAGAATAGTGGAGTGGGTTGCCATTGCCTCCTCCAGGAGCTCTTCCCAACCCAGGGATCAAACCTGCATCTCTTGTGTCTCCTGCATGGGTAGGCATGAGCCATGGGGGAAGCTCCACCCACTAATACCTTATGTAAGTATTCTATTTCCCAGCCCCACTATGAAGTTCCAGGTATCTCTTACCCTAACCCAGCTGGACTCCCCCTGTTTTTAAAACTCCCTTTGTAAATGCCATGCAGCTCACACAGTCGAAATGAAGTGGGGTGGCAGGATGGACCGTCTTGCTTTTGTACAGGTTAGCTGCTTTGAAAGCTCATGGCTGTCTCAGGCAGAAGCCGTTCATTCAGGAGGTAGGTCCACTGCTGTTTAGGCAGCGCAGGCTCACAAACGGTACACCCTCGCTGCATACTTCTTAAGGATCTACCGAGCTTGCTTCACATCAGTCCTCCCCTGTGTACCCTACTGTCGTGATTCCTTGTATCTGTGACTTGTATTAGAATTTGAGTGATATCATTTCATCGTCTCTTAACTTTACACCAAAGTCATTTATAGCAGCAACAGAACCACACCTCTCCCCCCACCCACCTTGGGCAGAGTTGCCAGGTGCCCCTCAGCCCGGGAAGGGGTTTGATGACACCCCCCACCCCCAACCATGGTGGCCCCGAGGAAGAACAGCAGCTAGAAGGTGACTTGTGAATGGGTGGCTGACCCGGGTTCTTTTTAGCACTGCTGGTGTTTTTAAAAAAAACCCCGGCTCACCTCCCCAGCTCTGACTGTGAGCACCTGCACAGTGGGGATGATGCTAACAGACGAGATGAGACGGTGCCTGGCATGTGGTGAGCCCTGGGGCACCATCTCCATCTCGATGCAGTATGTATGCCAGGACTGTCTCCTTGGGCCCTGGCCCTCCCCGTAACCACTTGTGTGCAGGCTTCCTCTCCTCTCCAGGTCCCTCCTGCGGGTCCAGCTCCCACACAGAGCAGCAGGCACTCTGCTGGACTCACAGGGATGCACCTCTGGAAGGTTCTGGAAGTCAGCGTGACTCTGCTGCACACCGTGGACACACAGGAACCTCACGGTTTAGGCACAGAACCAGGAGAAGGTGGTCAGTAACACACCTGAATGTTCTGGGAGCCTCTTAAAGATACGGGGTGGGGGCAGGCCCCACCCTGGAGACCCAGGGCGGGAGGTGGACCCCGCCTCTGTAGGGCTGAAGGCTCCCTGGGTTGACCCTTGGGCACAGCTGAGAGCTAGATCGCCAGACTGAGACCCCGAGGAGGTCAGAGGATGGGCTGGTGGGAGGGTGCTTCTCAGCCCTAACTCACCCATCCCCTGTCCACAGCCAGCCCCTGTCCCAGGACAGCAGATTCCTTTCTCAGGTGGGCTGTTTGGTTTCTAGAAGCCCACTGAGGCTGCTGTAACTCAGACCTAAGGAAAGCGCTCAGAAAAATGTGCTTCAAGGCAATAAATGATTGTGCTTCTTTTGATGTCTGGCTGAGGAAATGATACGTGCCCCACTCCCCCAGGAGGGGCTCAGGGTCAAAGGTCAAAGGTCTGGGGGGCAGTCACTATCCCAGGCATCCTCCGGCAGGGTACCTGGGCCCCCACAGGCAGCAAATGTGGCAAGGCTCTCATGCAGAGGGGAGGGGCTGTGGGCACAGAGCAACTCCCTACCCTGTAAGGGGCAAGCTTTGGGGTTCACTGCAGAGGGTCCCCCGGGGCCTGGGGGCCTGCACACCCTGACTGGACAGAGCAACAGAATGAGAGTTCCAGAAGAGTCTTCTGTGATAATAGGACGATGAAAATTCAAGAAGATGAGAATCTCAAGGATTCCGTTTCCAAAGTCCCGTTTTTCTTCACAAGACCCACGCTTTCTTGAACAAAGTCTTCAAGCACACCCTGAGCCGAGTTAGCCGAGTCACAGAACTGGGATCCCACTTCAGATCCACTTCTCTGTGGGAAGTCAGGACAGCTGTGTCACTGGGAGCCCTTCTGGGGACGGGGACTGGGGGTGTGGAGGGGGACGCTAGTGAGAGCAGCTGAGATCGTGGGGAAGGCTAGAAAACATCATGGGAGTTCGTTCAGCCCAGAAAGGCCATATTCTAGTGTCTGATTCAAAGAACAAGCCTTATAAGCCCAACTCCACAGACCAGCAAGCTGAAGGCCATGTGGAAAGTACACTCGTGTTTTTCCCCCCAATGCATTTCAGGCCTGGTGCTCAATAAACAGTCACCACGATGGTGGTGGTGATGGAAGGGGAGGGAGACAAGCGGAGCAGGCACCGAGCAGGCCTTCCTCAGGCTGAGAACAGACCCGAGCTGGAGGAGAAAGAGGTTCCTGTGCATCCCTAGCCGGCATCAGGGTGGCGGCAGCGGTTACTTCCTGGGTCCACAGTCCCATCCTGCCCGCCGCCTGGGCTGCGAGGCAGTCGGGGGTGATCACTCGCCTGTGCAGAGCTTGCAGTGTCCTGACTAGAGAGAGGGAGCTGGACCAACAGGGGAAACAAGTGGATCGGGAGCCCAACCATGTGGAACCACCACTTTGAGGGATGCTCCAAACAGGTGCTCCAAAGAGGAGCTGGGATGGGCTCGAGTGGCTGGGAAGGGCTTTGGCGGCCAAGCTGCCCAAAGGAAGAGGAAGGGGAGGCTGGCCGGGAGCTGGACACGTGAGGTGCTGGCTGAGGTTGAAGACCTTGCAGACACCATCAAGTCCTATGAAGGGAAGAGGCGATGCTCTGTAATGCGACGGTGATTACACATCACGGTCCCCTCCCAAGGCCACTGTGTAAATACTGACCACTACTTTGTTGCGGTTTCGTCGCTCAGTTGTGCCTGACTCTTTGCGACCCCATGGACTGTAGCCCTGCCAGGCTCCTCTGTCCTTGGGATTTCCTAGGCAAGGATACTGGAGTGGGTTGCCATTTCCTCCTCCAGGGGATCTTCCCAACCCGGGGATCAAACCCACATCTCCTGCACTGGCAGGTGGAGTCTTTACCAGTGAAAACTGGGGAGGCTTGACAACTCCTTACCAACTAACTCTCTTTTTCTCTCAGTAGCAGGCGGCAGGCCCACAGGTTAGTTTCAAGCACACAGCGTCCAAGAGCCCCTATGGTTTACTGACATTTTTGGGTCACTAACTGAAACTGCATTTTTTTCTGGGAGGGGTGCCCTGACCCCTACACAGGGCTCAGGTTGCTTGCTCTGTGCTTACAGGCAAATGTGTAATTCTGACAGTCTTCCCCAGGAGTTATTTACATAACACATATTTCTCGAATGCCTACCATGATGGTACAGTCATATGCTGAGCAGGCCCAGTCCTAAAAGATTGAGTCCCTCTTAGCTCAGAGCTGGAGCAGTCACACTGGGGGCCCTGTATGCACAGCAAGAAATACTCCTTGAATGAAGGAAAAACGGGAAAGGGGGGAAATAGGGGGAAGAAAGGTGCCTGCTGACAGGGCCCACGTGCCTCCACTTTACGTCAGACCTCAACTCATCGTCCCGTGCAGGGCATGCAGCCTCGGAACCCTCACGCAGCAAATACTAAAACATGTCTTTGGTGTGAACACTCATAGCTGACAACAAATACACGGGCAATTATTGCTTCAAGAAGGCAGACTGAATTTAAAGTGTAGTTTGATGGCCTTTCACTGTGCCAAAAATTGAAAAAAACCCCAAAAACAGTTAATGGCTTTGGAAGGCATTTATAATGAAAGAGACCAAAGGGACCGTGAACCACAGAAAGGTGGGGTTGGGCTGGATCGCTTCCTTTGGTCAATAATGGGTCGATGACTGTGTCATTAAGAAGAGGACTTCTTGCAAAGGAACAGCTTAATCCCAGGAAAAGGAAAGAGTAAAAAGGTTACATTAAGGGAATCAGGGATAATCTCTATCAATTACCCAGAGCCTTTCCTGTTGGGGAAGTCTCAAAAGAAGAACAGGAAAAGAGCTGGGTCGTGATCCAGGTGCTAACGCTTTGTTTCACGATCCGAGAGCTTGGCGGGCTGGCTTGTGGTAGGTAAGTGGAGAGGGCTGAAACTACCAGTGGGCGTGGGTGGGGGGTGGGGTGGGTGTGTGTTCAGTCATGTCCCACTCTGCGACCCCATGGGCTCCTCTGATGGGATCCTCCAGGCAAGAACACTGGAGCGAGTTGCCATGCTCTCCTCTAGGGGATCTTCCAGACCAGGGATCGGGAACCTTCATCTCCTACACTGGCAGGCGCTTTCTTTACCACTGCGCCATCTAGGAAGCCCATGTAACCCCCCCCCCCCCCCGGAAAACAAGCAGGTGATTGTAGAATATGCCAGGGCTGGTTCAGGAGGCACCCCACCATCAGGCAGGCAGTGGGGTACTGGCTGGCATCGTTTTGAGGCTAAACAAGTCAAACTGCGTTCCCCCGCGGGAGGCTGGCCATTTGGAAGGACCAGTGAGCCAGATCCAGACGAGAGGGTGAGCCTGCTTCTCCCGGGCACCAACATGGCCCAGTCGAGGAGCTGCCGAGGTCCTCACGCAGAGGGACAAAGGGGGCCTCTGAGGCAACACCGACCTCCTCGACTATGGTCCATCTGAATCGATTAAGTGCCTCTCGGTCCTGGAACGGGATTAAAGAGCACCTAGCCCCACGTCTCAGATCTGCAGAGGATGCGGTGACTTCCCGAGGTCAGAGCACACTGGCAGCGGGGGAGGGCGTTCAACTCACATCCTGCCGGCCCTGCCCCCGACTTCTCTGTAGTCCATTATGTGGTGTCATGTCTGAGCTTTCCTTTTGGGAGAAAATCAAAACTCAGGGGCGTCCAGTGGTAGCTTTCCAAAAATAGCTGAAAGATATATTTAACTGGTACCTATGCGTAAGAACATAAGTATTTTGCATATTATTTTAAGCAGTTGTTTACTAGAACATTCCTACACTAAGAGGTCTGAAACCAAACATTAAAGGAAAGAGCTGTTAAAAAAAAAAAAACTGATCTGTGAAAGGAAGACGGTGAACTGTAATGAACTCGATAGCAGACAGGTGTATGTTAGCCTTAAAAGGAGATGGAGTCTTGAAAAGAAGTGTCAATTCAAATAATTTCTAGTGAATTGATTTCACTATGAAAAAAAAAATCCTAAAGTGAGTATTTTTGAAACAACGCGGGGTCCCCTCATTTCCGCCCCATATACTGAATTTGCTTCTACTGGGCATTTGCATAGCTCAAACTCAGAAATATAAAAGAGAGCTGACTGAAGTACAAGCTTCTCTCAGAGCACCCAGAGCCTGCTCTTTTGCCGGCCACACCATCACAAAGCCCAGAGCCCCGTCATCATGAGAACACGAAGATGGGCTACGTTCATATTCGACCGTGGGCCAGGATGAACCAAGACTCAGAATTACTGGGTTCCCCAAGCCCAGGGAAAGGGTGCCCAGGATCAGGGTCTGACTGTCAGTCAGGAGGAGCTTAGGTTTGGGGGTCGCGTTAACCGCTAACAGATGAGGTTATAGATTAACTCATCACTGGCGTTAGTTGGTTAATGTACAATTTGGTAGGTAACTTCAGTAGTCCTAGGCCAAGTTCAGAAGGGAAAAAAAAAAAAGAGCAGTTTTCCCTTTTCTCATTTAAAATTTTAAAAGGAATAAACTGCTGATACGATCAATACGGCTGGGATCTCAAAGTATGCTAATTATGCTGAGTGAAAGAAGTCAGATTAAAGAGTACATATTATATGATTTCATTCATATAAAATCAAATTAATCTACAGAGGAGAAAGCAAATAATGGTTGTCTGGGGACTGGCAAGGGACAGAGAGAGAGGGGGCAGGGAAGGGTTTCAAAGAGGCAAAAGGGAGCTTTTTGGAGTGATGGAAAGTTCATATCTCGACTCTGGTCCTAGTTTCACAGATATGTGTGTGTATGGTTGGGGGGGGGGCGGTGGTAAAAACTTATCAAATTGTACACTTCAAATATGTACTGTCTATTCTGTCTATTATACATCAATAGAGAACTTAGAGGTGGGGGGTAGAATCTAGAAACCTTCTTTCCCCATTATTGCTCTTAACTGCTTAAAAGCAAAACTTTCATGACACAGATAGCTTTCATCATGTGAATGCTGTTAGCATTAGCTGATATAGGAAAATTCTAAAGCTGGTTTTAAAAATTATCCAGACTGAGCAAGATTAGAAGACTTCCTTCTGATATGTCACGTCTCAACACTCTAAAACCAATCCACTCTGGGTGAATCTGGATGAATGGGGAAGCTGGGCCGGCAGTCCTGAGCCTGTGGGGACTCCTGGGTCAGGAGGCCGGAGAGATCACGTGTTGGGGGGGATGATCAGTACTGGAGGGGATGGGAGGTGGTAAGTGTCCCCGTGCATTTGCTCCAGCTGCCCACAGTCCTGGGAGTCGAGTGGCCTGAGCGATTTTTTAAGAATTGATAAGGCGGATAAGAATCCCCTTGCCAGTGCAGGGAACACGAGGGTCCATCCCTCATCAGGGAAGATTCCACGTGCTGCGGGCCCATAAAGCCCATGCACCACAACCCCTGAGCCTGCGCCCTGGAGCCTCTGCTCTGCAAGGAGAAGCCCCTGCAGTGAGAAGCCCCAGCACCACAACGAAGAGTAGCCTCCCCACTCACTGCAACTAGAGAAAGCCTGCTCGCAGCAATGAAGACCCAAGCACGGCCGAAAATAAATTGTTATTTTTTAAAATTCTGGACTCTCTGACTTCCTAAACAGGTGCCCGTGAGTTCGTTGTTTCTATCTGACCCGCAGGCTCCCCGCTCGGGGAGAAGCCAGCCAGCAATAGGACTCGGTAAGGTTGTTCAGGGGATCAGACGGTTCGTGGGTGCAGAGTGTGCGGCCCGGGGTGAGCACCCTGAGGGCACCAAGGAACGGCAGCTAGGATCTAGTGTCCAGTGAGTCATGGTGCTAACAAGTGTTGATTGCTACGAATCCGACAGTGCTGCTTGGAGAGAAAGGAATTTGAGTCTCAGTTTTGAACCGGGTATATCCATGTGTTTAGGAATCGCTTTAGCTTGAGGTCACGAGTATGAGTGGCACTGTGCCACCTTCAGCTTTTGTCTGGAGCAGAACCGAAACAGTCTCCTCCACAGTCAGGTGATTGATTCGTCAGAATTTAAAGTGCTCCACCGTGATCTCCCATCCTTCCTGGGTCAATTACGAGTTACACGGTTGACCCAAAGCATCAAGTAGCTCCTCTGGTCAAGTGTTAACAAGAAATTCACACCTATCAAGGGAGACAGAAAAGAAAACCCGGCCACAATACTTTGTGGCTCCTCCCATCAGGAGGTAGTTTAATTCTACAGCCCTGGGGCTAGAGCTTGGTCCTGTCGCTGGCTTTGGCCAATGGTTGGTTAGCACATATGATGCTTGCAGAGGCTTGCTAAGTGCCTGTGCATTGGGCTGGCTCTCTTCTGCTGCTGGGAACCCCGAGATGACCACGTGAGGGAGCCTGTGCCAGCGTCCTGGTTGATGAAGACCATTTGTGGGGCAAAGCACTTCTCTCCTGGTTTATCTAGAATACAGGGACCAGACCGTCCTCTCTAGGCAAGAATTTCTCTCCCATTTCAAGTCTCTTAGGTGAAAAAGGGTTGCAGAGGCGGCTGTGTGCACCACTGGGCATGCTCCTTAGAACAAGGGGAGCTTTGCCCAGCGGGACATTTCTCCAGCTGAAGTCACGTTGCTTGAGATACTGCACCCTGCCTACTCCCCATCCCACCCCTCACTGCTCCCCAACATAAGCCACTCTCAGCCGGGTCAAGTTCTTTAAATCAGAATACGAAAAGTTTTATTTGAAACTCCTTGGTTAATCAGTAATCACTTAAATGCTAAGAGGTCACTTGCATAAAAGGAACAAATACACTTCTGTTTCCACCACCTCTAACAGGTAATTTGCAAAAATCCCTAAATTCAAGCTTTATCTCAAGTCTCATTAAATTAACCCTTGAATTTAAGTCCCTTAAATTAACCTTCATTGAACAAGTGAAAGGATGGCCTCATTCAGGCTTTTCCTACTATAATTATTCAGTGTTAGCAAGACTTTACTTAGTAGAACAAAGGAAGTGGGTTCTAGTGTAACCTTTTATTTGCTAAAGTGAACATCCCTTGCCCTGGCAAAGCCTTGCTTCTCATTCACTTTTTTTCTAAAGAGAAAGTTCTCTAGCTCATTACAGCCTGTGTCCACACTGGCATCTACCTTGGGTGGTCAGACACCACATCACCTTCCCAAATGCACTTATCATCATGGGCTGAGGGGATGCAGGATTGGTCTGGTCTCTAGATTTTCAGGCGACCACGAGGTCAGTGCACCGGAAGCTCTGCCGTGAACTGTGACCATGACTTTTGCCAGGATCACAGACATCATCTAGGGATGACCAGCTGACCGCTTGCAACATTATTTAATTCAGAGTAGAAGATACAGCTTTCACCAGCCAAGCTGGTTTTCATTGCAATAGCTTGGGGATATTTTTTTCTTTTCCCCTTTCCTTCCTTCCCTCCCTTCTTAAAGCCACTGAGAGAGGGAAAGAAAAAGTCTGGAAGGAAGGATATTAACCCAAAGCAATACATCGAAACCTAAGTTTCAATTAAAGTGTTTCTCTTGTTTTAATATTTATTTATTTAGCTGTGCTGGGTCTTAGTTGCAGCACGCAGGATCTAGTCCCCTGACCAGAGATTGAACCCAGGTCCCCTGCATTGGGAGCGCAGTCTCAGCCACTGGACCACCAGGGAAGGTTCAGTGAAGGTTCCCTCCATTCAAGGTTTGGTTAAACTTCGGGTTTCTTAGGCTATAACTAGCCATTAAGGGGGAAAAAAAAAACCCCACACAGTAAGTTTCAGGCAATTATTAGAATAAAGGTTTTACATACAGCACATCCTTTAACAGCACCCAGCACATTAGATAACTTTTAGAGGATCTGAAAGAAGTTGTCACCAAATAATCAAGTATTAGTAGATAATATTTATCTACAGGATACCTCAAATAAGTTGTTAACTTTCTGCAAGACTCGAGTGCTCTCGCTCTATTACTTGGCAGACGAATATATATGGAAGCGAAGTTCCATTAAATGATTAGAAAGTGACAGGAATCACAGGAATCAAGAGTGTGGGCCCCCCGCCCTGCCCTCCACAGCAGATGTTTCAAAGAGCAGGTGCCGGGTTGGATCGGTGTGGAGGCGGGTGCCTGGGATGTGGTGAGAGGTGTGGGAACCTTGACTCTGGCAGGCTCTCCACTCAAGACAGCCTATGTGCAGAGACGCCCCAGACAGCCTCCCACCCGTTTATTTGTCTCAAGATGCACACATCACAGCCTGTCGTGTGTGTGTGTGTGTGTGTGTGTATGTGTGTGTGTGTGTACTTGCCAGGGGTCTCTGCGCCCCCTTCACTGCCTGCCAGCCCCCTGTGGGCAGGGGACCTGTCTATGCAAGTCACCACTGTATCAGCAGCGTTGAGCAGACTCGGGACATGGGATCTTCCCAATGGCCCAGCAGGTAAAGAATCCGCCTGCCAGCGTAGGAGACACAGGAGATGTGGGTTTGACCCCTGGGTCCGGAAGATCCCCTGGAGGCGGAAATGGCAACCCACTCCCGTATTCTCGCCTGGAGAATCCCATGGATGGAGGAACCCGGCGGGCTACATACAGTCCATAGGGTTGCAAAGGGTCAGACACGGCTGAGCGACTAAGCACGCACACACGGGGACACAGGAGCTGCTTCATGAACAGAGGAATGAAATCCACTGATGTAGCCGGTTCTTCTGCACAAAAGGGAGCTCCTATGAGTCCAGCTCGCTGCATCCTTTCCCCACTGCCGGGAGCCCTGGTACACCTTTGCCTCTGGTCAAATGCGGGGGTTGCAGTGAGGGCCTACAAGCTCTTGTCCCCACCCTGGCTTCTGTGCAGTGAGCTGAACTGCCGGGGCTCGGGGATCCCACGGACATGAGAAATCACATCACCCAAGCCTGCCTGCCGCACAGCTCAGGCAGCCCACGGGGTGACTGCTCTGTCTGGGGGAACCGACTGAGGGCATGCAGGGCATTGACAAATGACTTCAGATGACTGAGGGCCATCACAGAGGCCACCACTATTAACTTGTGCCTTGTTTAAAAATTTAAAAAGCGGGGGGGGGGGGAGATGGACATCAACCCTGAATATTCATTGGAAGGACTGATGCTGAAGTTGAATCTCCAGTAATTTGGTCACCTGATGTGAAGAGCCGACTCACTGGAAAAGACGCTGATCCTGGGAAAGATTGAGGGCAGGAGGAGAAGCAAGGGGCAGAGGATGAGATGGTTGGATGGCATCACTGACTCAATGGACACAAGTGAGCAAACTCTGGGAGACAGTGAGGGACAGGGAAGCCTGGAGTGCTGCAGTCCATGGGGGTCGCAGAGTCAGACACGACTGGCTAACTGAACAACAATAACACAGAGGAAGAAAAACAACAGGGGTAATTCCAGTGACACTTCTCATCTCTTCCTAGGGGCAAGATTTTTGGCGAGGCTCCTCAGTGTCAGCCCTTGGATGTCTGTGTGATTTCCCAGCAGCAACATGGAAATAACCAGGGCAAGAGGAAAAATACAGGGGAAAGATATTTAGGGAACAATAATATTAAGACTATGAAGACTTCAGTACTGTTTTGTTTTGTTTTTCCTTCAGAGCATGGGGATATTTTACCATTATTAGCAATGCTAGGCTGTTCTGGAAAAAGACTGCCATCAGTTATCTGTGACACCTGTGGTCGCTTATGTCGGAGAATGGTGCCCAACCCTGCCCTCAGTTCCTCACGCTAATGGGGTACAGCATCGCAGTTCTGCGTCACCGTGCTTACAGTCACACCGGCAATCAAAAACCTGTGATCGAATTTGGTTCTTAACACTTGGGCCCTCTGCCAAGCCCGCTGTCATAACAAGTTTAGCAGGCAGTGGTTTAAGCTGTTTATCAGGTACAAAAACCAAAGAAGAATAGTCACTTGGTCGTGTCTGACTCTTTGCGACCTCATGGACTGTAGCCCACCAGCTTCCTCTGTCCACAGGATTCTCCAGGCAAGAATACTGGAGTGGGTAGCCATTCCCTTCTCTGGGGCATCTTCCTGACCCAGGGATCAAACCTGGGTCTCCTGCATTGCAGGCAGATTCTTTGCCATCTGAGCCATCGGGGAAGCCCAGGTACAATCCATTAGGTACAAGCTGACATGCAGATGATTGTACCCCCTTTTCAGTCTAATACAGCTTTCTTTAAGTTAGCTGTGAGTGTATATATAACATGGCGAAGATTTTTTTATAACAACAAGGGTCAAGTTGCTACCACCTTCTGTCTCTTAAGCACGCGTTTGAAAAGTGAAAAGATAAATCAAGGGCACGGTGGGAAGGTTTCCTTTTGTCTTATCTTTTTATATTGAAGTTTTTTTCAAAAAATATCTTTGTATTTATTGACTGACTCAGGTGGGAAGATCCCCCAGAGAAGGGATCAAACCCATGTGTCTCTAGTTGTGGCTCTCTAAGTTGTATGCTGATCTTAGTTGTATGTGGGATCTTAGTTACCTGACCAGGGATCAAATCCCCACATTGCAAGGTGGATTCCTAACCACTGGAACACCAGGGCAGTCTCTGTCTTATCTTTTTAAAAGGATCAACGGGGCCTCTAGAAACTTGGTTGTCTTTTCGTTTCTGGGCTTCCCTGTGGCTCAGCTGGTAAAGAATCTGGCTGCAAAGCAGGAGACCTAGGTTCGATCCCTGGGTTGGGACTATCCCCCGGAGAAGGGAACAGCTACCCACTCCAGTATTCTAACCTGGAGAAGTCCATGAACTGTATAGTCCATGGGGTCACAAAGAGCTGGACCTGACTGAGAGACATTCACTTCACTTTTGTTTCTGGATCTGCCTGTTTCCCAGGGACTTCAAGTAGTTTCTAGAAGCCCTGCTGAAAATTAAAGCATGGATGTGAGGCTGGAACTGGGCCAGTCGCTGGCGCTGACGGGAAGCTCCTCACAGGCATCACCCGGCCAGGTGGTGGATGAGCTGCAGCGGCCTGACCACAGGCACAGCGTGAACGGACAGACTCCCTGGAGCTCCCTGAAGCCTCACTGCAGACAGTCTGGGCAGGCTGAGAGCTTCTGGGAAACAGGCGCAGGGGACATGACAACAGAGTGGGCTCCTCCCCAGTCTGGGTGTGGCCTGTTAGGAATCCATCTGCCCTGTTCAGTTCAGTTCAGTCACTCAGTCGTTTCTGACTCTTTGCAATCCCATGGACTGCCGCACGCCAGGCTTCCCTGTCCTTCACCATCTCCCGGAGTTTACTCAAACTCATATCCATTGAGTCGGTGATGCCATCCAACCATCTCATCCCCTTTCATCCCCTTCTCCTCCTGCCTTCAATCTTCCACAGCATCAGGGTCTTTTCTAGTGAGTCAGCTCTTTGCATCAGGTGGCCAAGGTATTGGAGTTTCAGGTTCAGCATCAGTCCTTCCAATGTATATTCAGGGTTGATTTCCTTTAGAATGGACTGGTTGGATCCCCTTGCAGTACAAGGGACTCTCTCAAGCATCTTCTCCAGCACCACAGTTCAAAAGTATAGATTCTTCAGTGCCCAGCTTTCTTTATAGTCCAACTCTCACACCCATACATGACTACTGGAAAAACCATAGCTTTGACTAGACAGACCTTTGTTGGCAAAGTAATGTCTCTGCTTTTTAACATGCTGAGTTGGTTGGTCATAACTTTTCTCCCAAGGAGCATGTGTCTTTGAATTTCATGGCTGCAGTCACCATCTGCAGTGATTTTGGAGCCCCCCAAAATAAAGTCTGTCACTGTTTCTCCATTGTTTCCCCATCTATCTTGCCATGAAGCAGTGGGACCAGATGCCATGATCTTCGTTTCCTGAATGTTGGGTTTTAAGCCAACTTTTTCACTCTTCTCTTTCACTTTTATCAAGAGGTTCTTTAGTTCTTTGCTTTCTGCCATAAGTGTGGTATCATCTGCATATCTTAGGTTATTGATATTTCTCCTGGCAATCTTGATTCCAGCTTGTGCTTCATCCAGTCCAGCATTTCTCATGATGTACTCTGCATATAGGCTAAATAAGCAGGGTGACAATATACAGCCTTGATGTACTCCTTTCCCGATTCGGAACCAGTCTGTTGTTCCATGTCCGGTTCTAACTGTTGTTTCTTGACCTACATACAGATTTCTCAGGAGGCAGGTCAGGTGATTTGGTATTCCCATCTCTTTAAGAATTTTCCACAGTTCGTTGTGATCCACGCAGTCAAAGGCTTTGGCATAATCAATAAAACAGACGTAGATGTTTTTCTGGAACTCTCTCGCTTTTTTGATGAGCCAAAGGATGTTGGCAATTGGATCTCTGGTTCCTCTCCCTTTTCTAAATCCAGCCTGAACATCTGGAAGTTCACGGTTCACGTACTGTTGAAGCCTGGCTTGGAGAATTTGGAGCATTACTTTGCTAGTGTGTGAGATGAGTGCAATTGCGCAGTAGTTTGAGCATTCTCTGGCATTGCCTTTCTTTGGGATTGGAATGAAAACTGATCTTTTCCAGGCCTGTGGCTGGACTGTTACACATACACGAGTGGAAGAACCACCATCTGTAGGTTCAACTTCTAATGCAAAGAACAGAAAATGATGGGCAAAGAGGAGTTGGGTGGCCTAGAAAGGGCAGGTCTGGAGTTACTAGGGGGCCTGGACAGAGCCAGGAGGCGGCTGCGGGCAACTGTCCTCCCCGAGACTCGGCATATTCATCGTAAAGGAGGTTGGGAATTGTGAGCATCAAGAGGAGACTCTCCGGACCCAGTGCGGCCCAGGGCTCTGTGCTCAGGGAATGGAAGCTCAGGAGAGGTGTCCTTCCTATATGCGACTCCAAAATGTGCCATTTTCCCTTGGGAACTTTTGAAGGCACTCGTCGGGCACAAGCATCCAGTGACCCATCAGGTGACAGCCCTCAATGGTGCATAAAATGCTCAGGCACATGGCTTCCTGTGTGTACTTCCCACACCTCCCAGCATGAAGGACAACGGATTCCTCAAAGAGCATCGAGGAACGGCACATCGCTTGACCGCATCTTCATCATCTAGAATCATCTAGTTTGTTCTGTCCTCTATCCACAGCCCCATACTTTGGACCCAGAGAATACTGCTCATTTGCCATTTTAGGACAAGAGAGATAAAAATGAGCGAGACCATCTGTGCTAGCCCCTGAGGGTCTTTGGGCAAGTCGCCAATGTACACAAAACAGAACGAAATTGGTGTGGGTAGATTCTCTACACCTGCAATACTTCGGGATATTGAAGAACTAAGAGGTGAAAGTGTTGGCTGCTCAGTCATGTCTGACTCTTTGAGACCCCATGGACTGTAGCCCAGGAGGCTCCTCTCTCCATAGAATTCTCCTGGCAAAGATACCAAGAGGTGATGAATCTGAAAAGGAGCACAGCCCCTCAGCCTCACGGATGTGCAAGGCTGCAGACATCAGAGGGCCCCGCCACCTGGTTCCAACTCCACCTCAGCCTTGGCACCTCGGAGCGGCAGCTCCCCTCCACTGCTGTGCATTTTGTTCGCACTGTTCTCCTTCGGGACCTGAGAACTTTGCTTGCAGTCTAAGCATGGATTTGAGCGGCTCACGGGGCGAGGGGCGAGGGGGCTGGGGGCGGTGGTGGCGGCCTGGGATCCAACTTGGCCATCAGCTTCAAACGACCTGGTCAATCCAGGTGACCCGGCTCTCCGCCCAGCTCGGGCTCTTTGTTTGTGGGTGAGGCCGGTGGAGGGGTGCCCCCCGGCTGCGGTGGTGGGCCCGCATTGTCAGCTTGTTGCTTCTTTCCCCAAAGAGGATCTGGTTACAAAGAGGAGCTGGAAATGTCTTTGCACACAAGCAGAGACATGGCGGCCCTGCAAAGGCCCCAGGGTAAGGATTAAAGAAAAACAAAACAGAAACCCTTCCATCTCTAATTAGGGTCTTCATTTGCCAAAGTGCCATTCCCCAGCAGGAGAATTTACATTCAGGCCGTTGCTTGGAGTTACTTGGAAAACGTCTCCCAGCAGGTTGGTTCCTCGGCTCGGGCGCCTTTGAGCCAACAGTTTCTGGTTACTTGGAGGGGAGCTGCCTGCATATTGTTTTAACTGGCCTGGCTTCAGCAGCCAGCTTAGCTGTGTGAACAATCTCCCATTCAGAATCCGAAGATAAAAGCACAGTTTGGTTGAAAAATCCCCCCCCCCCTTTTTTTTAAACTTGGGAATTATAGGTTTTGGAACTGGCACTATTTCTCTCATACACAAGCGTGTTTTCCCCTCCACCTTGGTCCCCCGCCAGCAGAGGCTCCATCCTGGGGTGCCGCCAGCCGCCAGCCCCCACTTCCTCGCCATTCACACCGTGGGGCCGGTGGCAGCTGGCCACAGAGGCCAACAGGAGCTCCCCGCTAGCGAGAGGTCGACCGCAGAAGAGTGTGGCCAGCCTGCTGGACCCCTGCGGCCGGCCTCCAAACGGCCTCGGAACTTTCTGTGTGGTTCCGTATCGTTCTCTGCATCCACAACAGCGCATCTTCCAACACAGCGAGTTGAGAGCCCGGCCTGGGAAGCAAAAAGTTCTCTTCCTTTCTGGAACTCTCAGGACAACAGTAGATTCTAAACTGAGACTAAGGAGTAGGATGTGTTTGCATAACTTTCTACGTGTAAGAAAAATGTTAGCTGACGATGAATTAAGGAACAAGTGCAAAAGAGAGAAGAGCTGTCAAAAGCACAAGGCCACAAACGGAAAAAGAAAAGAGAGAATCTGGATCTCAACTCAGTTAAAAAATGGGCAAAGGACTTGAACAGTCCTTCTCCAAAGCAGATATACAAATAGCCAATAAGTACAAGAAAAGATGAGCAACATCACTAATCACTGCATGTGTGCATGAGTGCTAGGTCACTTTGGTTGTGTCCAACTCTGTGCGACCCCATGAACTGTTAACCACCAGGCTCCTCTGTCCATGGCATTCTCCAGGCGAGAATACTGGAGTGGGTTGCCGCGCATTCCTCCAGGAGATTTTCCTGAGCCAGGGGTCAAACTCGCGTCTCCTACATCTCCTGCATTGGCATGCAGGTTCTTTATCACTTGGGAAGCCCTCACTAATCATTAAGAAAATGCAAATCAAAATCACAATGAAAAAATCACCTCACACCCCTAAAGATGACTATGAGAAAACAAAACACAAGAAGCATTGACAGGATGTGGAGAAAACTGAACCCCTGTTCATTACTGGTGGGAATGCAAAATGGGGCAACTGTTGTGGAGAATGGTGTGGTGATCCCTCAAAGAGTTAGGCATGGAATTACCATATGGTCCAGCATTTCTGTTTCTGGGTATAGACCCAAAAGAACTGAAAGTAGGGTCTTGAAGAGACATTTGTATATCTGTGTTCATAGTAACATTATTCACAGCAGCTGAAAGATGGAAACACCCCAATCGTCCATTGAGCGACGAATGCATAAACAGACGTGTACACACACAGATATTACTCAACCGTGAAAAGGAAAGAAATTCTGGTACGTGCTACAACATGGATGCACCTTGAAGACATTATGCTAAGTAAAAAGCATATGAAAGGACAAACATTACTTGACCTAACTTACATGAGGCACCTGGAGGAGTCAAATCCACAGAGACAGAAAGGAGAATGGCAGCTGCCAGGGAGAGGCCAGGGAGAGGGATGGATGGGGAGCTGGTGATTAAAGGGTACAGAGCCTCAGCTGGAGAAAAGGAGAAAGTTCTGAGACAGACGGTGGTGATGGTCGCACAAAACGTCAAAGTGCTTCTGGCCACAGAACTGTACACTTGAAAATGCTTAAAGTGATAGCAGTGTTGGTCGCTCAGCCGTGTCCGACTCTTTGTGACCATATGGACTGTAGGCTGCCAGGCTTCTCTGTCCATGGGATTCTCTAGGAAAGAATACTAGAGTGGATAGCCTTTCCCTTCTCCAGGGGATCGTCCCAAATCAGGGACTGAACTCGGGTCTCTTGCATTGCAGGCAGATTCTTTACCATCTGAGCCACTAGGGAAACTCCATATGTACATACAGAACCACAAAGTAGAGAGAAGATTCAGGGTAAAAAGAATAAACGCCACAGGGAAGGGAAATTAGAGCCCCTGTTTGTGTTTCGCGTTGGCCGGGCAGGTTCTACCAAGTACCACTTTAGTTCAGTCATGTAAAAATCCTCTTGGAGTCTACGTTTTTGAGACCTCTTTGAGTTTTATTCCTCTATTTTACTTAAACTGCCACAGAACAGCAATTTACAGCAACATCACAGGAATGTCCAAAGTGGGATTCTGTATCTAGGCCTAAGCACTCCCAGTTCCCTTCACTGCGTCCTCCTCTTTTGTACACCTCTTGACATGCTCCCTGGAGATGCCCTCCCCACCAAAGGGCTTTTCTGTCCATTAAAACCACGAGGCCCAGTCCAGTCGCTCTCTCTGACCACCCCGCCCCGGGACACAGCAAGTGCTATTGCTATTCCTGCTGCCCCACTCCTGGAGTTTCCCTTCCTCCTGGAGTTTCTTACCCCAAGCCCAACCATCCTTGAGAGTTCAGTTTCCCCTCTTCCGGAAGCCTCTGCTTTCTAACACACCACAGGCCCAGAAAGACTTTTAAGAGAAAGTGATGCATGAGCAAAGACCTGAAGGAGTCGGTCCTGAGGCTCTCCGTGATGGCCCTGCGGTGCCCAGAGGGTGGCTGGAGCCCTGTGGATACCCTGAAGCTGCCTGCTAAAGGTTGAGGGACAGGGCAACCAGGGCAAAGGAGTGTGTGGGAAGTTATAGTTCTGAGATTTCAGGTAAATTTTACATCCCTGTACATATCCACACCTTCAATCACAGATCCTGGCCCAATAACTGAACAGACCTCCTTGGTAACAAAAAAGATTAACTGGCTCCCTAGATTATCACAGCCACAGAATGCAGACAAACCACAGAACTGGAACTGGAGAATCAGTGTCGAGTGGTGAGAGACATCTAAGTTTCCCAATCCTTCTATGAAAGCTGCCAAGAAGGACAGTCACTGGCATTTTTTGTTGTTGCTTAGTCACTCACTAAGTCATGTCCGACTCTTTGTGACCCCATGGACTGCAGCACACCAGGCTTCCCTGTCCACCATCTCCCGGAGCTTGCTCAAACTCATGTTCATTGAGTTGGTGATGCCATTCAACCATCTCATCCTCTGTCGCCCCAAGAGGTGAAAACCCAACCACCTTCTTCTGAAGAATGGCTAAATTCAAGACAACAGCCATCGCCTGTGTGGTCTCCGCCTGCCGTCCCATGCCCGTCTCACTGAGTTCTGTCCTGAGAACACACAGAAAGAAAACAGTCCTCACTGGTTCAGCCTTGTAGTGCTACGTCCATGTCAGACAGGCCTGGCCCTGGGGAGAAAGGCGAGGCAGAAAACCCAACAGGTTCAAGTGAATCAAGACTCCTCTCTTTCCTAGTTTCTTCAAGTCACATGACCGACAACCTAACCGGGCCAAAGTAAACCATCACACCACATTAACTTCTGTGTGACGAGGCAGATCAAGAATCTTGAGATAGTCGGCTCGGAACCTGGATCACCCTGTAGCGCATGTGGGTAATCAGCAACCCCCAGACCCCACGGCCAGACCCTGAACAGCTCCTGGTCTCCTGCTCCCACTGGTAAGAATACGGTTTGGAGCACGTATTCTGCCCACTAAACAGGACGTGGTGAGGATGACGCTCTTGGATACAGAGAGCTTGTGCCACCATCGTATGTTCCAGCCTCATCATCTGAGCATGCGAGAGAGGGACCATTTTGGGTAGCTTTGTAAAAAGGAACGAAATTGAGTTTTCAGAGAAAGGGCAAATGAGCAAGAGAAAAGGAGGACGTGTGATCAAAATATTATAAAAGGCAAGTGGCTCAGTGGTAAAGAATCTGCCTGCCAATGCAGGAGACACAGGAGATGCAGGTTGGGTCTCTGGGTCGGGAAGATCCCCTGGAAGAGGAAATGGCAGCCCACTCCAGTGTTCTTGCCTGGAGAATCCCATGGACAGAGGTGCCTGGTGGGCTACAGTCCATGGGGTCACAAAGAGTCGGACATGACAGTGCAACTGAGCACCCACACATGCAAAGCTAGGTAGCAAATTAACAGCTGGAGAGACATCCAGTTTCCCACAGGCCTCTAGTCCAGGAAGCCCAGGGCAGAAATTAACATTTGGGCCCCGAGGGGAGGGGGCAGGCTCGATATCTGAAAGGTGACTTCTCAGGGGACATTTCATCTTTTAATTCTGGCAACACCATCCAGCAGCCCTCCCAGATCATTGACACTGCCTCTGTCTCTACAAATGATGTGAGAGGCTCCACTCCTCTGCGTGATTCAACAAAGAGCGAAGACAAAAGTCAAGCTGGGAGGCGGGGCGGGGTGACTGCTCCACATCTGTGGTCTTGGAGGAGTGAGCAGGTACCACCCGGACCACCCTGGCTCCTGGGACATGAAGCAGGGCCATCTACATTGATTCCATTCTCTGCTGACCCTAAAGACACAGGTCTAGCAGAGGAAGTCACCCATGACCTGCCAGTCCCACCACCTGCTGGTCCCATGACCTTCCTCAATCCAGCCTCCTCTCCCTTGCCCTCTCCTGCCCTAAAGGAGGCCACTCTTTTCCAATTGTAAGGGGCTCGGGCTTTGTTCTTTCCTTCAGTTCCAGAAAGGCTCCCCAAACTCTCACCAACCTGGGATCTCTGCATCCCATCCAAGCCTACCGGGGCAAGCGAGACCCGCACATGCGCACACACACGGCCGGCACAGCCACTCTGGGCGGAGGGGAGGCTTCCCTCCGGCGGGCAGCGGGGGTCAGAGGCCTGGCTCAGAGGAGCCGCTCATTGTGTGGCCGCCTGGGGCAGGCAGCGCGAGCGCCCGGAGGGGAAAGGTTCCCTTTGAAGCACATGGCGCGGAGCGCTTCCCAGTGACCATGGAAACAGGCACAGTGGGTTCCCAGCCTGAGAACCAGGGAGAGCAGCCTCGATTCAAACGTCAAACACGCACGGGGGTCTGAAAAGCGGAGGCGGGAGGGGCAGGCGGCCCTCGGGGGCTGGCAGGAACTGAGCGGCTCCCTGGTAGGAGAATCTGGCCAGTGAAGCCAAGCAGGTTCACGGGGTTTCCTTTTCATTCCCGAGGCTTTCTTCTCGCTCCCGTCACTGCCCCTCGGGTCCCATTCAGCACCTCATCAGATCAGTAGAGCCGGCCCTTTGGCTGGCCTGCTGGCGGCGGGGCCTGGAACCAGGAGGGAGGTGATCAAAGGAGCCGCCCGGTGCTCCCACCTCCCTCCTCCCGCCCTCCTCGGATGAGGCCCTGCCAAGGTGATCCAGTGGAAGCCGCCGGGCTGGGGGGTGTGGGGCAAGGAAGAGAGGCAGCTTTCATGTCTGCTGTTCTCTTAGCAGAAGAAACATAAGGCATGGTTTGAACGGAGGAGACACACCACTGGCAGGTCAGAGCTACCTCCTTTAAGGATGTCTCTGCTCTTAAACCAGGAGACCCAGAAGCCACCTAGACTGATACGCTGGGGGTGCACCTGGATGCCGCCCCCCGCCCCCCATCCTCGCCCCGCTGAGACTTGTTCCTTCTGGGTCCTCTTTCATAGCTGTCCACCTCCCAACCCTCGAGATGGATGAAGTTACACTGAACAAGTTATCTGCGATGCTATGCCCCATCTCTTCAGGGTTCCAATTTAAACTGGGGGTCAGGGAGGTGGGGGTAGGGGAGGGGGAGAAATCTATCTGTGATTTTTTTTCCCCCAGCAAGGAAGAGGAAGTGATGTGATTAGAATCTGTTAAGGAGGCAAGATCTCGCCCTTACTGATGAGTATCTGTTCTCTCGGGTGGGACTGAATCAAAGTCCAACAGCATCCTGCTGGGCACAGGGCCAGGGCCAGCGAGAGAAGCGAGCCCACTTCTCAGCCCGGCCTCGTGGCCGCCACGGAGCAGGGCAGGCTTCGGCCCTGACCAGCGGCTCCTGGGGAAGGTGGTGTCTGGACAGGCCTGTAATTTGAAAGGCCCATTAGGTACCTTCTCCCTTTCTTACCTTTGTTGGGCTGCCAAAACATTTACTTGACTTCTTAACTCTAAATCTCTGAAACACACCTGCATTGCCTAAAACAGGCAATTTTCTTAGTTTCTCTCATTCGGAGAAGAAAGCCCAACCTAAGCAGAGATGACAATACACAGAGGGATAAAGAGGGTGGGGGCCTGGGAAGAGATGCGGCTTTATGTAACACCAGCTTCCTAACAGAATACAGTGCTAAAGAGACGGGTGCGTACTGCATTTGTCTTTAATTTTTTTTTGGAGGGGGGGTTTAGTTTTCAGGGCAGTGAGCATAGTTGAAAGCAATTCTACAAAAGGTAATCCTTTGGCAAAACAAACTGATTCTATTTTGACCTTTAGGGGAAGAGTCCGTTTCCATGTCAAGTAAACATTCTGTGTGGTAGCCTACTGCATCCAGTCATCCATCCATCTATCTAACATACTTGTGATAGAAAAGCCAACTGCGCTGTAATACAAGCAGAGGAACTGAAGACTGTATAACAGGAAAACTGGGGTGCATAAACAACAAATAATATTTCCAGGGTCTTAGTGAATTTCAGATGCCATAAATGACACGTGCATAGTGCTCAGTCATGTCCAACTCATGGACTGTAGTTCAACAGGCTCCTCTGTCCATGGGGTTCTCCAGGCAAGAATACCGGAGTGGGTTGCCATGCCCTCCTCCAGGGGATCTTCCAGACCCAGGGATTAAACCCTTGTCTCCTACATTGGCAAGTGGGCGCTTTACCACTGGGAGCCACCAGGGAAGCCCTATAAATGACACAAGTAACTGCAAAAAGTTTTTTTTCCCCCTTTTCTCAAGGCTTCCAACCTCATGAAAAGAACTTAGGAAAAGAGCCTCATGTCTAGCAAGTGAGAAGCCTCTGCACTACCGGTTCCCACTGCCATGTGCGTCTGTCTGTCAGCTCTGGTTTCGGCCAGGGACTTTCTGAAGCACATGCTTGCCAAGGCTGAGTGGTCTGAAGTGAGGCCTTGCTGACCGGCGGTGGTTACGGCCAGAACTCAGAAGAAGGCCCCCGCACTGCCCGTGCTCTGGGGAGGACATCGATGACTCTCGACCCCAAAGACACCTACACCCTCTCTGTAGAACAAGGAAGGGTGCGGCCAACACTTAGGGAGTTCTTTTCACAGTGCCGGTGCTCATCGGCAAAACCTTTTAAGAGAAAAATTATTTTGGAAAGATTTTTCAAGATCCTGAATGTTCTAAAATGGGACTTGTGAGCTGCTGTCTTGTCAAAGGCACTAACAGCACAACGGAGGTGGGCGCCTCGCTGACAGCTCTCACTCGCCCGCATCCTTCCTGTAGCATTTCAGAATTGGCTCTTCCTGTCCCTTTGTTTTGGTAGACTGTCTTGTCTTCTCTACTTAAGCCTGACAGAATATAACCTTAAGCCTGAGAAATCGGGTCCTTGAGTCTGGTCAGCGGGGGCACCCGCGTTCATAGGCATCTGCTGGGATTCTGGGAAGTGGCAGGCCAGTGTTTCCTGGCCCTCTGTTAGGTTTAAGCTTCTTGCAGGGGAAAGAGGGTAAATTCTTTATTACAAATCCCAGAAGGGCCTTAAATATACGACCAGTAAGGACAACTAGTGGGTCTCAGTGAAAGAGAGAGCTTTCCTTCTTGTGATAAACCATAATGGAAAAGAATGTGAAGAGGAATATATATGTGTGTAACTCATCACTTGGCTATACAGCAGAAATTAACACAACACTGTAAATCAACTATACTTTGATAAAATAAAAAAAAAAAGAATGAGCTTTCCAATGATTTCTTAGGCATGATACTAAAAGAAACTGTCAATCAACTGGACTCTGCTGAAATTTAAGCTTTTCTGCTCCAAAGGACACTATCAACAAAGTGAAAGAAAATCCCCAGTACAGGAGGAAATATTTGCAAATCGTATATCTGATAAGGGACAGGTATCGAGGATATATGAAGAACTCTTAGGATCTGAATAGCTATTCATATTTCTTCAAAGATATATAGACTTTCAATAAGCACATAGAAAAAATGGATAAATCATTATCCAACAGGGAAATGCAAAGCAAAACCACAGTGAGATACCACTTCATACCCAGTAGGACGGCTGTAATCAAAGAGACAGGTAATAACAAGTGTTGGCTAGGATTTGGAGGAATCACACACTGCTGGCAGAAGTGTAGGACGTGCGGCCCCTTGGGAAAATAGTTTGGTAGTTCCTCAAAGGCTAAACGGTTATCATATGACCCAGCAATTCCACTCTTAGTTACCTACCCAAGATAGATGAAAACCGATACCTACACAAGATCAGGCACACAAAGGTTCATAGGAGCATCACTCTTAGTAACTCAAAAGTAGAAACAATCTAAATGTACACTGACAGATAAACAAACAATGAACACACACAATGAACTATTATTTGGCAATAAAAAGAAATGATGTGCTGACAGCTTACTGCCACATGGACGAAACTTGAAGACATCATGCTGAGCAAAAAAGAAACAGATACAGAAGTTCACGTTCTGCATGAGTCCATGTGTATGGAATGTCCGGGATGGAGGGGCGATGATGGCTCAGTGGTACATGGTTTCCTTCTGGGTTGATAAAAATGTCCAGACATCTGATAAGGGACTTGTATCCATAATACATAAAGAATACAAAAATACTAACATTGATAGAGAGTGATGGTAGCCCAATTCTGTGAATATACTAAAATCCACTGTGTCTGCATGCGTGTGTGCTCAGTCGTGTCCAACTCTGCGGCCCCATGGACTGTAACCCACTAGGCTCCTCTGTTCATGGGATTTCCCAGGCAGTAATACTGGAGCGGGTTACCATTTCCTTCTCCAGGGGATCCTCCTGACCCAGAGATCGAACCCATGTCTCTTGCATCTCCTGCACTGGCAGGTGACTCTTTACCACTGAGCCACCTGGAAAGCCCCAGAAAACCACTCTATACCTAGATAAAAAGAAGCCTTTGTGTGGGAACAACCTGATCAGTCATTTCTTTTCTATTTCTGTGTAGAGTCCAATCATCTGGAAACTTATTTCTTGAACAGAAATGAGTAGAAAAGTTTTGGTAGTGGAAAGATCTTGGGCATTTCAAAGTTGAAATAGGCTTGAATGGCAGTTGGTTTTAACCACAGTATACACATCCTAGTAAAACTTAATGTATGTGTGCTGAAATGGAGTGAAACTTGGATATGATGATGAATAGATTCTGAAAGCAGCTCCCCATGCTGACAGAGTTGGGGCAGGGCTATGATATACTTAGGGCTTTTCTGGTGGTCCAGATGGTAAAGAATCTGCCTGCAATGCAGGAGACCTGGGTTCAATCCCAGGGTCGGGAAGATCCCCTGGAGGAGGGAATGGCAACCCACTCCAATATTCTTTCCTGGAGAATTTCATGGACAGAGGAGCCTGGCGGGCTACAGCTCAAGGGGTTGCAAAGAGTCGGACACGACTGAGTGACTAACACTTTCATACTTTCATGATATACTTACTGAGTGGGAGAGGATGAGGTGTAATCAGAATTCCCTGGTCTAAAGAATAGCAACAGCAGGCCTGTGCTTTGTTGATTTACCAATGGATTAATTCTTTTAAATGTTTCTGTAAGCAGGACTTCCCCAGCAGTCCAGTGGTTAAGTCCACTCTGCAGCTTCTGCTAAAGGGGGAGTGGGTTCGATTCCTTAGTAACTAATTCCATATGCTGCATAGCATGGCCAAAATTAAGTAACTAAATAAATTTGCCAAAAAAAAAAAAGTGTTTGCAAACAAGCATATTTTACTTAACTCGGGGACTATGTTCTAAAACAACAAAAATTAAAACAGTGTTATTGGCCCTAAAAGGAATACAGAATCTGACAGTAGATAACGCTGTCTGCTATAGGTTTCAGTAGGACAGAATATGTTATCTTTTTAAAGGAGGAAGATACATAAAACAAAGGAAATGACAACTTTAAGAAAGGGAGAGACTCTACTTAGCCACTCCCTGATGTTACACATCAAAATTAATTGAGTGATTTAAGGATGTAATATATTAAAAGAAAAACAGTGATAACAGAAACAGTAGACAAGGCAAAATGATTCTAAGCTTGCAAGGGAGGGGAGAAAATAATTAACTTTAAAAGCAATAGAAGAAATCATGAAGGAGTGATGGCTACGTAAAACCTTTAAACTTCTGCATGCCAAGAAAGCTAAAGCAACAGACAAAATTAGTAAATAAAAGGGCCAGTTAAAAAACATTCCAAAATAAATAAATAAAAAAAATAAAAACATTCCAAACAAGAAATTAATACACTGCTATAAAAAAAAAAAACTACATTAAGATCTACCCACAAATGAGCAAGCAGCCAGAGTAGACAATTCACAAGAGAGGAAATTTAATTAGTAGATGAAAAGATGCTTGGCACTTAATGCTTGCTGATAATCAAAGAAATGCAAAGGAAACAATGAAGTACTATTTTTACCTTTCTAATCGGTAAAGAAACATATTAACTGTAACGGTGAATGTTAGCATTTGTTTCTGTGGAAAATGGTTCATACTTACTTCACTAGTGGCAAGGTAAACTGAGGGAACTTTCCTGAAAAGCAATTTGCAACTGTTTGCAGCAAGAGTCATTAAAAATTGTTTATGTCCTTTGATCTATGATCTGCTCCTGGAATATTACCATGAGAGAATAATTCAAAGAGGAAAAAAAAAAAAAACCCTGAATGTCCATTTTACATGAAAAAAGGTTTCAGTGTGGCTTCTTTGTGAGGATTAAAAATAAAACAGAAGCAATCTAATTACTGAACCCTGGGGGTCAACTTCATCATGGCGTGTTCTACTGTCATGTTATGCAGCAAATGAAATGACAGGTTACAAAAATAACAGCAAACTGGTCAAATGACTAGCATGTGTGATTAGGTTTTAGGCAGAATAGAGATGCACACCGTCATAATAATTACATTAAAAATCAGACTTGGATTCCCTGGAAGACTGGGAGGGAATACACCAAGACTGACAGTACTTGAATTAAAGGAGCAAAATGAAAGTCGGATTTTCCCCTTTGGTTTTTAAACAATCCATAATTGTTTCATGCAACAAATATCTACCAAGTGCCCAATATATGTCCTAGGCACTGTTCTTGGCACTAGGAATATAGGATTGTGTAAAATTATTATATTGCTTTAAAAAAAAGGCAAAGGGACCAGAAAATTGTTGGTTATATAAACAGTACTTGGAGCTTCCACTGCAAGGGCAGGGGTCCCACATGCCACAGGGCAAGCGAGACCCCTTTATCCAACCCTTAATCCAACTTTACAGCCAATAGCAAACAAAAAACAAACAATTTACTATGTTTACAAACAGACTTAAAAAAAAAAAAGATTTTGAAGCTAACCGCTTTAAAATTTGATTTCTAAGGATTGAGCCAAAATAACAAAGGTTCCTGGCAAATTCCATATTCTTTTCTCTGAGGTTCATTTAAGAGTTGATACTTGTGAAATGGGCTTCCCAGGTGGCACTAGTGGGTAAAGAACCTGGCTGCCAATGCAGGAGACGTAAGAGACGCGGGTTCGGTCCCTGGGTTGGGAAGATCCCCTGGAGAAGGGCATGGCAATCCACTCCAGTATTCTTGCCTGGAGAATCCCATGGACAGAGAGGCCTGGTGGGCTACAGTCCTTAGGGTCGCACAGAGTCGGACACAACTAAAAAGCAACTTAACACGCAGCACGCTTGTGCAAATCCATCAGCAATGGGGTAAAGTGTAACAGGGAAGGCTGCGTGCTTTATGAGCTTCCCTGGGGGCTCGGACGGTAAAGAATCTGCCTGCAATGCAGGAGACCCAGGTTCGTATCCCTGGGTCGGGAAGATCCCCTGGAGAAGGGGATGGCTACTCACTCTAGTATTCTTGTCTGGAGAATTCCATGGGCAGATGAGGAAAAACAGCCCAAGATTTTCAGGCAGACTAGAAATTTATTTTATCCAGCAGTGCTTAGAACTACTGGAATGTGTTGGTACTCTTTAGGACCTGAAGTCTGATTTGGAAAGTAAGATCACCAAAGCAGAATGCTACCTTTTATCAGATGAAATACAGTGCTTTCTATACAGGGAATGAACTTGAAAGACAATGAGGCAGAGAAATGGCTTCTGTCCACAGTTAGCAGACAAATCTGGCCAGCATCCCTGCTCCTCCGCGTCTGTACCCAGTGGGACTCTCTGCCCAGCCTGGGCTGAGAGGAGATGAGAACAGAAAGTAGATGGAGCCTTGGGGCTGGTGTCCAGGTATGAGAGATGCAGGTCGCCCGGCTTGGGACTGTCTCTATAGATATTACCATGACTTACTGTGCTAGGTTCTAACTTCATTTATAATTCAGAATGGCCTCTCAAAAGTAGACAGTCATCAGCTACTTTAAAAAATGTAATTATTTGTTTGTTTATTTTTGGCTACACTGGGTCTTCATGGCTACACGTGGCCTCTAGAGCCCAGGTTCAATGGTTGCCCCGAGACAGGTGGGATCTTCCCGGACCAGGCATCGAACCAGTGCCCCCTGCATTGGCAGGTGGATTCTTTACCACTGGACCACCGGGGAAGCCCCATTAGCTACTTCTGATGATCTTTCCTGCTGGCCTGTCACACCAGCCCGTTTCCTAGGACAGCCTTGCTTGTGGCCTCTGCTCTCTTGAGAGCCTGGTTCACTTGGAGGGGACAGTGGCCAGAGGAGTGCTGTGAGCCAGACTTCCCCCGGTCCAGGGAGGTGGCCAGCAGCCTCAGACCACCAGAAACATTATTTTGTTTTATTCACTCGCTCTACCGTCAAAACTGCCTGAAGCCTTTCAGGGAATTTCAAAGAAAAGTTTCGGTTAGCCTTTTATAGCTGAAAATGTCTCAGATCTAGCTTAAAAAAAAAAAAAAAGTCTTGTGCTTAATATAGCCTGTTAACCAAGAGGTTCCTGGAAGATTTAGGTGAAGAAGAAAAGCATCACATTTAAAGTTTGTGACTTTCAAACCAGACACAGGACGTGAGAAGCAAAGTGGTATTCCCTGAGATTTTCCTTTTTCCATTCATATCATGCCAATCTTGTCTTCCTGATCTGATTTCTTTTACTAAGTTCCTTTCTTGCTTTCCTTTTTAACCAAATATGGGAGGTATGTACCCAAGTGCTCCTTAAAATAAATCTGAGGAGCCTTCCAAACTTCCTCTCCAGCCAGAAACCCACCTCATCTCAGGAGTATGTTTAGAGCGGGGAGGAAACTGATATTTGCCGAGTATTCACACCCTCTGAGGAGGGTATTCACACAACGCTCTTTACGGAGCACGGAATGGAGAAACGAAGACAGAGGGAGGTGAACCGGCCCAGGGTGAGGCTCATGGAGGAGTGCAGGGGGCCCGGGTGGTGAAGGCACGACGCATCCGTGCAAAGCCTGCTCCCCGCACTCCTCACGTGGAAACAAACGTGCCCTGACACTGATCACGCACTTCAGCCAACACGCCACAGACACCACAGACCTGCCTTTGTACCAGAGGCTAGTGGGCAGAGAAGTCAAGGAAGAAGTGGGAATTAAGGGTCTGCTAAGGGAGACGGCACGTGTCCCAGAGAGACGGGACTTCTCAACAGTGACGCCAGTGAACATCTGGGGCCAGAGTGTACTTGGCTTATAGGGGGGCCTGGCCTGTGCATTGAGGGGTGCTGAGCAGCAAAGCAGCATCCCCAGCATCCACCTGCTGGATGCCAGCAGCAGCCCCACCCCCACCCTCTCCTGGCTATTTGTCTTAAAACCAAACATGTCTCCTGATGCTGCCAGATGACCTTAGGGAGGGGTGTGTGCGTGCACGCGTTTTCCTGCCCCCCACCCCCACCCCAGGTCAGAATCACTGCAGTAAGAAGTCCCAGGTGACATGCTCTGGGAAGGTGTGACACAGGTAAGTGTCCCAAACACAGGTGCTTCTGGGGATACCATGGCAATGAGCGGTGTAGTCACAGAGCCCTGAGGTCAGGTATGTGGCAAATTTCACACTCACTTCCCATCAGCGCCCGGGATAGGGGTGGCTGCTCTGAGACCCTGCTCCAGTCGGCCAGTACCTTCCTCTGGCTCTTGAGATGCAGCCGGGGATCTCATTCCCAGGGGCGCTAGGCTGGGCTTGGCCTAGGGGTCAGGGCCCCCAGGGTTGCAGGGGACACCCACCTGTGACCGAACCCTGGACGCGGAGGGCACGATGACCCCCGCCCCCCGTCCACCCCCCGCCATTCATTTCCAGAACTCTTCCACCCCCTCTCTGAAACCCTGGCCCCGTTAAACACTAATTCCTCATCCTCTCCTCCCCGCAGCCCTGGCAACCACCACTCTACTTCTGTCTCTAAGGATTTGACTACTTAAGTAACGGCACTGTGAGTGCTGAAAGCAACCAAAGGATAATAAGGGAAGCGGGGAGGGAGAAAGGAAGGGAACTTGGGCACCAAGAGCCGCTAGTTGATTTGTGTCTCTGGCCGTGCGTGAACCCAGCATACACTCTCCCCTGCGGTCCCTCCTGTCTCGGGAAGGTGGAATCGGGCAGAGAGGTTTGGTGACCGTCCCAGGCCACGTGGATCTGGGGGCTGGAACTGGGCTTTAAATTCAGGTTAGTTTGGTGACTAAACCCAAATCTTAACCATTACATGTTCCCGCTCCTCCCAGCCATCTTAAAAACAGTGAATTCCTTTGATTCTGTTTTCTGTCTTGCAGCCGCTTTGGGCACCAAGGGACTTGTTCTCTAGAAGAAGTTACCAAGAAACACTCCAAGGGCTGGACGTGGGGTTCCGTTCACCGACCCCTCACCCCTGGGTTTCCCGGAGCTCAGTCTCACGGGACGGTGGTTCCCAGCAGCGTCTGCCTGCGGTGCTCGGCCAGGCAGCCACCGCAGGTGGGAACAGAAGAGGCTGGGTGGAGACTTGGGAGATCTGAGGGCGAACGCGAGGTCAACGTCATCGGCTAGAACCTCATCAGCGCTCCCAAAGCCTTGGTGTCTGGGCCCATTCAGCTCCGGAAGCATCCGCCAGCACAGCAACCTGACTGACCCTCTCCCTAGACCTAGACACCGCTGCCAAGTGAACTCCCCGGCAAACCTTCAGTGGCTCCCAGCTTCCCGGGGGATGGAGATGAAACCCTCTCATCTGAAAGCCTCTTCCTGCCCCATCAGCTTTCAATACCCACCAAGGAACCTGCTCCCCTTCTCCCCACCCACCTCACCCCCTCCCACAGCCCCTCCAGCTCCACACTCCCAGCCACCACCACCTGTCCGGGGACAGGTCCTCGGTTCAGGACGAGAGGAAGCAGCTCCTCCGGGCGCAGGAACCAGAACGGGCCCTTTCCACTGGTGTCTCTCTGAGCAGCTCTGGAGAAGCTGAGGCCGTCTCGCGGCGGCTTGTGAGCGCACACGTGATCTGGTGCCAGAGGGGACTGCTGAGGGGCAGAAGCCCAGCGCTGCCCCCCGCCAGCTTCCTTCTGGAAAGTGCATTGTCCACCTGTCCCACCCCCAACACACACACACACACACACACACACACACACACACACACACACACACATACAGCTGGGCAGTTCCAGCATGTTCCCAGCCCCAGATCACAGCTGACAGACTGAAGGGAGCACCTGATCCAAGATGCATCGGACCAAGGGATACTGGGGCCCTATTTTCCACCAAGGAGATAGCGAGTGGGGTGAAATGAAGCAGACGCCCAGAAGACTCGGGGAGGGGCCCCGGCACTTAGCCCCGTGGTTGGCAGCTGTGGAGGAGCACGGCACCCCCATCTCGGGCTCCCCAACAACACTCAGGACCTCAGGAGTGGATCCCTCTTTGGGCTCAACACAGCGCAAGAGGGGTTTCTACTCAATAGAACCGGCACTCCTCAAACGGCCAGTAACCACTGAAGCACATCCGATTCTTAAATCCAGAGAACCCGGCAAAGACAACAGGAGGCAAGAGGAAGACAATCTCAGCTCAGCCCCTGGGAGCCGTCCGATCTCAGGAGACATTGAGATGTCCTCAGCACAGGATGGGGATCTAGACACGGCCCCAGAGTCGGCCTGACAACGGGAGGAGACGCCGCGTGCGACGCTCTCGGCCCTCGGCGAGTACCCAGCACAGGGGGGCTGCTGTCACGCCCTCACGGGGCGTCCACCGAGGGCCAGGCACTGTGCTCGGGACTCCCCGCAGAACTCCCGCCACAATGACAGGGGCGGCCTGAGCCCCCGTGAGAACAGGCTCCAAAAACTGAAGGGGCTGTTCCGAGGCCACTCAGCCAAAGCTGGGTTCTCTTTGACTTAAGCCACCTGCTTTTCTTGTCTTTCTGCTAACTTGGCGCTGTCCTCCTGAGGACTGGCAAGAGCCAAGTTCAAGCCTGTTGACCATCCTGTGCTTCAGAACCCCAAGAGTCCCCTCCAGCGTGGGGTGTGGGGGACGGAGCTCTGCCCTGCTTCCATGTTTGGTGACTCCGGGCCGGGTGAGCTGTGCTGGATCTGAGCAGGCCTAGTGTGTTCCCTGCCACGAGGCTGTCCATGCGGTGGACGCACAATGTCTTACCTTCCCCATAGGATGCTTTATACAATAAACACTGCTGAGTTGAAGGGCTGAAATGCCTGGGGCCTAAACACAGACTCTTACAACTTTGGAGATGGTTGAAGACCCTTACTTTCAAAAGCAAGATGCTCAGAAATGTCTACTTTATTCTCTTTTAATCGTCGCAGGTAACATAGCCAATCTTTTAGTGTCACAACTAGAAATCTCTGAAAGAATCTCAAGGGAAGCTTTTTAATATGATACAGAAGTTCAACATATCAGACAAGCAAGGAACCCAGGACAGCCTCATTACATGACGTGGAACAGAGAGGCCCAGGAAGCGGAAGGGACTTGCCCGGGGTCTGGCCTGGAGCCCTGACCTGCTGCATTCTGGGGGGCGGGGGTGGGGTGGGGCATCTCACCCCCACCCCAACGTTGCACCCCCTCCCCCAGCCCCCGGGCTGATCCAACTGTCTGCCTTTGCCTCCCCCAGTATCAAAAAGATTATAAGGAGGTGATCGTAAATCACTTTTCTCTCTTGAGGTTACAGTGTTCCCTTTTTTTGAGCAGTTCAAAAGCACTCAGTAATAAACCCAGGTGATGAGTTTATGTCTTTCACTCTTAAAATGAAACTTTATTTGAACTCCTGGAGAGGCATTTAACGTTGTTTTAATTTAGGACATTCCTCCGGTATTTCAGCATTTCGCCCCATGGCATTTTCTGTGGGCGGGTAGGTGAAGGGGGTGGGTAGGTGAAGGGAGTGGGTGACAGGGGAGGGAGAAGGGTCTGTGTCTCCCCCTCCCCGTACAGGCCCTTCCAGATGCTGGCGGACCCTCCCTTCTATGGTTTTCAACAAGTCTCAACATCCACAGGAGGAGGAGGGGGCCCACCCACACCCCCATGGGGACTTGGCTGCCGCTTCTTCCTTTTGTGAAAGTCCTTGCTGCCCACCCTCCTTCTTGCCCTCGCCGCTGAGAGCAGAGGGAAGCACCTGAGTACAAAAAACCACGCCGAGTGTCCATGGCGGGGAGGGCCAGCCGTGAGGACCACCCTGCTCATCCCGCATTACCCTCTTACCACTGCGCTTGCTTAGGGGCTCGGGAAGAAAGAAAGCGCAGCTGGCAAAGTAAATAAACCTGAAGCTGGAAAAAAAAAAAAAAGACACTGAAGAAGAGGGTGAGAGGGCAGAAGACAGGGAGGGAGGGAGAGAGGTGAGGAAGGAGAGAGGGAGAGAGGCCTGACTCCGGGTAATCAACCCAGGTTTTAGGCAAATGCGAAACTGCCCTGCTGTGTCTGGCCCTGGTGGTTTTGCTCATGATTTTATGCGGGTGTTAAGCCAAATTTCAGTCACTAACCACGTGTGAATACTGCCTGGCCACCACACAGCCCCTCCAAACAGAACCAAGGCAGCGGGGACAAGGGGTGGGGGGTGGTGCGGCCTGCTGCTTGCAAGTAGGCAGAATCTCGTGCTGAGGTTCTGCATTCAATAACTACTTGGTGAAGGAATAAACATGACAGATACTTAACGGTGCAGTATACGTCAAAGGTTTTTATTCCCTCTGGCTTCACGGGCCGGCAGGCCAAGCCACACACAACTCAAGTCACACCCACTCCGTGGCTGTTCCAGGCAGAGGAGCAGCAGATGGGTTCTCGGACTGGGACCATGGCGGGTGGGGCCCGAGGGGGCCCTGTTCCAGCCCATTTACAGACGTGACAGACCCGCGGGTGGAGGCCCACCCGACTGGGTCAGAGCAAACCCGGCCGAGCCGCTGAGCCCTGCGGAGCAGCAGCTTCAGTACAGAGGAAAATATTCTATTAGGGGAGTATGACCTACAAGGAGAGCACTGTGCCCAGGCTTTGGCTGTAGCTGGCATTACTCCTAGGAAAACACTAATGTGCTCTCGAGGGGGTCGCTGCTCTCCGAGCGTCATTAGGCAGCATGGCCACCTATTTAAACGGTGAAGGATGGGGCCTGGGCCGCCTGAAACACATCGAATGGACTTCGTGAACTGTAAACCAAACAGGCAATAGTTCCTGTGGGTTTTTTTGTTTTTCCTTCTTCTTCTATAAAAGGGTGGCTGGGGGTCGGGGTGGGGCGGGGCGGGAGGGGGGGTCGGGTCGGGGAGGGTGTTCCCTGGTGGCTCAGTGGTAAACAATCCCCCTGCCAATGCAGGAGACACAGGTTCGATCCCTGATCTGGGAAGATCCCACACGTCTCAGAGCAACGAAGCCCACGTGCCACAACAACTGAAGCCCACGCGCCCTAGGGCTCGTGCTCCGAAACGAGAGAAGCCACCGTAAGAAGAAGCCCGTGCACCGCAACTAGAGAAGAGCCCTCATGGCAGGGAAGACCCAGCACAGCCAAAGACAGATACTTAAAGAAGAAGGCAGGGGAACTTGACAAGTGGTTGGAAGCTATGCAGAAGACAGGTGGGATGCAAACATCACAGATCCATGAGGGTCTTCTGGGCCAGAATTCTTCAAGAAGACACTGACTGGGACATTTTCTTTCTTTCTTTTTAGTATTCAGCTATTTATGTGGCTGTGCCGGGCCTTTAGTTGCGGCATGCGGGATCTTTAACAGCAGCATGCAAACTCTTTAATTGGGGCATGTGGGGTCTAGTTCCCTGACCAGCATCGAACGCAGGCCCACTGCATTGGGAACGTGGAGTCTTAGCCACTGGACCACCAGGCAAGTCCCCTGGGACATTTTCAAGTGTTGGAAAAGGCTCTCTCTCAAGTGCCCTGTATCAGAACCACTCTGCTCTGGGCTGAATCTCCTCAGGAGGTCAGAACCAGGACTGTTTCCCCCCGCCCCTCCAGTTCTCTCCAGTTCTCTCCCCGTGATACCTAGAACAGCTGCTTCTGAGAAGATAGAAAAACATCCAAGAGATAACACTTATCCTTAGGCTGCACCCCCGTTCCTCCAACCAAAGTCCTAGCAGCTTTCTCCAAACCTTTCTCTTACCAAAACGATCCGGTTTAAAACAAGATGTCATCTGTTGTATTTTAAGATCACTGACAGATGGTTTTCCAAAATAAATGGATCTCTTATCTTTTAACTCATACCGCAACCAGAGGTAATGCTGACCCTCAAAGAGTTGTTTTTTGTTTTTATAAAGTACTTCTAAGGGGAAGAACGGAACAGTCCATGGCGGCAGACACTTCTGGAGCACTCTCTCTGCTACACGCTTGTCTCCCGTCTCACCTCCTGACCATCCTGTGAGGTAAGTTCTAAGACAGGACCATAATTGCTGTCTGCCATTCTGAAACCAAAAAAGCTCCACAACCCCCAGGTTTTTCCATAACTCAGTTGGCAGCAAAACATCAGGGCCCTGAACTAACACTGGGCTATTTAGATTCCAGTTGTGCCACTAAATGTGAATATCCGTGCAGGCAGCTACACACTTTGCATGTGCTTGGTTACTGAGGGCCGCCCCACGTCTCCTCAATACAAAACATGTGCACCTGAGCGCCCCCAAAACCTCAGAATTCTGAAATATCTGGCCCCCGCGGTGTAAGACAAGGATTGTGAATCTCTATGATCAACCCGGTTTTCCGATAAGAAACTGGGAATCCCTGAGGGCGAGAGACCTGCCCGAGGCCACACGGTGGACAAGGGTGGAGGCCACTCTGCGGCTGCAGCTGCTACCAGTGTCCAAGCCGCTGACCACCCCGGGGGTGGGGGGGGCTGCCCCAACACACGACTTCCGCCAGGAAAGAGCGCTGTGCCAACAGGGGCTCTGCTCCGTACCCCGCTATTTGAGGGCGCGGACGACACCGGGGTCAGAACCGGGGCAGGTGGGAGGAGGGCCTGGGGCTTACCTTGCCGAGGACAGTGAGGCATGGTTTCGGGTCCAGCTCCGGCTGTTCCAGTTTCACCACTCCTACCCAGCCGTATTCGTACAGGTCCTCTTCGTCATTGTTATTACACAGGCCCAGTGGGTGCATCTGGGAAACAAGCGGGGAGAAAGCTTCAGTGGGCAGGCCGCAGATCTGCGGGGCTCCCGCAGTGCCTGTCTCAGACAGCACAGTCAAAAGCACCCTCGAAACTGCAAAGCATATGGGGGTGGGGAATGCGTTTTTCAACCCTCGGGGGATTCTATTTCAGCACAATGAGCCGAACCCCTGGGGAGAACACAGCAGGACCTCTACAAATAGACTGTAGGACGCTGTCTCCCTGCTCTGTAAGGAGCGGTCACCCAAGGCGGACGCCACCTGATGGGAAGCAGGAAAAGACAAATAGCTTAACTCCCACGTAAGGGCCGGTCTAAATCACTGTGAAATACCGTGACGGTCAGTGGCAGCATCCCAGATTATTTGGCTTCCAGACCTGAACAACACATCTACTTCAGCTGATGCAAGAGGACCTAGAAAAGTGAGGAATTCATGGAGAGACCAGCAGACATGGGGCAGCATCGGCGGTAAAATTAACAGGCCGTGTAAAGGCCACTCCTGGTTACTGGGAGATGGGTGACAGCCTTTTGAGGTTTTTTTTTTTTTCCAAAATTTGGCAAAGCACAAAATCAGAGATAGTTAGAAGAGCTGGTCAAATTTTTACCAGGAAAAGTGACGTCGGTGGAAGCCTGAACACAGAATGATGCTGCCATTTGCGCTCACAGTTCTTAGTGTTGAGTCCGGTCTCAGACGGAAAAATCCCTGATAACCATCCGAGAAGAGGAGGTCCTCGAGGATAAACATAACCTACCACGACGTTAAGGGGTCTATCACAGTGCTAAGCTCTTTAAATAACCGGAAGAAATATGTCTTTAGGTTCGTGGCGTGTTAGAGACACAAGAGACCGAAGAACCCACCAAGTTAGCCAGGTGAGATCAATGCCCTAATCTACAGAGCCTGGGACTATGTTATCTTAAAAGACACAAGAGACTTAGAGATGTGATGAACTTTGATGTCCTGGATTACCTGGGTGAGCCCAATGTAATCACAAGGGTCCTTACAAGGAAAAGGGGAAATCGTGCAAGTAGGGGAGAAATGACCGGGGAAGCAGAGGTTGGAGTGATTTGCTTTGAAGATGGAGGTGGGAGCCAGGAGCCAAGGAAAGCAGGTGGTTAGCTTCCAGAAGCTAGAAAAGACAAGGAAAAGGGTTCTCTCGCAGGCCTCCAGAGCGAATGTAGCCCTGCCAACCCATTTTTTTCACTTCTGACCTCCAGAAATATGCGAGGGTCAGTCTGTGTTGCTTTAACCCATTCGGTTTGACGTAACTTGTTACAGCAGCAAATAGGAAACTTAAAACATCCTCCTTATCCCCCACTCATTTTATGGATAAAAATGCTTTGGCATCAGATGATAGTAATGGATATGTGAACATTGTGAATGGACTAAATGCCTCTGAACTGTATACTTTTTTTAAAAAAAGAGGGCTCATAGATTGTGCTTTATTCAGATTTTGAACCTTACATAGCAGTTTAAAGAGATGAGGCTGAGCTACAGACACATCAAATCACAGTGACATACAAAAGGAAATTGAAAACTACATACAGTTTGACACACACAGAATTTTAGATGTCTTTCTTACTGATATATTTATGAATATAAATTCTCAAAAACAAAATTTAGAAAGGATACATGCCAAATTCCTATCTAATTTTCTTCTCGGGGAAGGAATTTTGGTATTTATGGACATTCAGAGGGACTTTGAATTGTATACTTTAAAATGGCTTAAATGGTAAACTTGCTATCAGTTTTACTGAAATAAAAAATCTTTTGGGGGGACTTCCCTGGTGGTACAGTGGCTAAGACTCTGAGCTCCCAATGCGGGTGCCCAAGGTTCAATCCCTGGTCAGGGAACTAGATCCTGCATGCCACAGCTAAGACTTGGTGCAGCCAAATTATTAAATAAATGTTAAAAGATTTTTTCTTTAATGTCCCAAGAATTTACTCAGAAACTACTGTCCTCAGTCAACACGGGGATCCACAGTGTAGGACGACATGATTTTCACTCCTCTGGAGCCTAAGCTAGCCCTGTGACCCTTCAGGAGACCCTGTCCTCAGAGTCCTAGCCCCGCCCGATGACCGGCAGCTCTGCACAAGCAAGGAAGGCAGAGCAACAGGGCCTGCGGATTCAGGATCTACATCTGGAAGTTAAAGCTCTGCAGGGGCCTGAGGTTTAAAAAAAGGGTTTCAACCTTTGCCGAAACCAGCATTCCCTACCCTTTGGCGGTCAGCCCATGCTGCGCTTACGATGCTCACACTTTCTCAAGGGGCACATCCTGAGAGATGCTGGGTCGGGGACGGCACAGGTACACGTGTGAAGGAGAAACCAACTTGAAGCAGATGTGACTCAAGCATGACGCTGACGCGCCTGATGCCAACAGCAAGGGCTTTGAGGGGGAGGAGATGGAGGGACAGAGGGAGGAAGAGGGGGCCTGGGAGGGCGGTACCGGGAAAGCAGAGCAGCAGGAGCGGGAGGAAAAACCGAGGCCCTTTGGCAGGCTGGGAAGAGGCTTGAGCTATGGAGCAGGACAGGCAGGCATGGGAGGGCAGCGAGGGGATGCCCTGGGCTCGCAGAAATCCCCACTGCACACGCCTCACACACACTGAGGTCCCCCTGGAGCCCTGGCCTGCGCCCCCCAGCGGGCCCTCCCCTTCTTGGCGGCCATGCCCTCCCACTCTTCCCCCCGACCCCAGACTCCCTTTCAGAGCATCGCTGGGGTGACTGCGAGCAGCTCAAAGTGTCAGCCCTGTCAAGGGTGTTGACTTCTGAACAGGGATCAAAGACTTAAAAACCAAAAGGAATTTCTGTAAAGTGCCGGCGGGTGTCATGGGTTGGTGTGGGTGGTTTGTTTTCCCTAGGAAGGGTGCAAGGGCCCCCAAGATCACATCTCAGCGATCCAAAACCGACCTCGCTGTCTCCACTGACTTCCAGGCTCCTCTCCAGAGTTCCCTCTCTGCTGAGTTCCTTAGAGTGCCTTACTCTAGTTCGAATCCCCAGGGGCCTTTGAACTACCCGGCCTGAGAATGCAACCTCAGCCACGTCTCAGGTATAACTGGTCTCTTCCATCCACCTGCCAGATACCGTCCAATGGGGTCTTTCTCAGCTCAGCCCTGATGACGACATCAGCTTCCAGAAGTGTCTGCCGCCCTAGGTCTCCAAACATTCACACCCTGGGGTCCTCTTTTTCCAAGGGCTCCATGCTATGGGCTCTGTAACATCTTATGGGAAAACCCAAACCAACTTTCTGCCCAACCCAAAGCTAACAAAAGTACAAAGGAAAAAACCAAATAGACTCAGAAACCTAGAACAGAGCTTGACAAAAACTCACTGGAGACAGAATACTGAAGGAGGGGAAGGACAGTCTGAAATGATGAGAAGATCAGGAGAACTCCTGGGTGGGCCCACAGAAGAACAATGCCAATGATTCACAAGCTACCCGAAAGTGTGAGGATTTAACAGAAGATCTGTCTTGTGTTGTAATTCTGGTCTTGCGCTCTCAGAATAACTTTGTGATGTCAACATTCTTGCTTAAGTCAACTGAAGGCAAATTCCCAGCTGGTCCTCTATAGTGAGGCTTGACATTAAGAATCTGTGTCTAGAGACGTCCCAGGTGGTCCAGTGGCTAAGACTCTGCACTCCCAATGGAGGGGGCCCAGGCTGAATCAGAGAACTGGATCCCACAGGCCACAACAAAGATCAAAGATCCTGAGTGCCACAACTAAGACCCGGTACAGACAAATAATAGAATTTTTTTTTTTAAAAAAAGAAGAAATTGTGCCTCTTGCTGTTTTCCTCCTGATTCTGTTCCGAGGGGTGTTTGGGGGGTGGAGAGGATGTGAGGTTTGGAATCATGTAACCATGTTTTGAAACCTGCCTCTTACGAGGCACATCTCCTTGGGCAGATAACTCAATTTCTGTAAACCTCTATTGTCTCAACTGTAAAATGGGAACAGCAGCATCTGCCTCAACAGGGTGCTGTGAGGGGTCAATGAGATAGAACACAGCATCATAGTTTCACAGCAGATGCTCCATCAGTGGGAAAGTCCTCTCCTTCTTCACTTTCTCTAGACATGTCACGCTTGCTTGCAAGTCACACTTCTGCCTAGAATCCTCTGTCCTTCAAGACCAGTTTCAAGGTCAGCCCTTCCATGGAGCTTTCTTAAATGCACCAATACAGCTAGCGGCTTCCACCCCTGTGTTCCCAAACGCTTTACATGGTGCTTGCCACAGTTCCTTCACCTTCTCCTCGGGGATGGGCAGCTGCTTCTAGAAGTCTTCTCAGAGGTCCCCTTTCACCCCACCCACAACCTTGCACCCAAAAGGTGCTCAATAAATGACCACTGCTACCACGCCTCAGCTCTGTTTGGAAGTCATTTGGGCCTCTGTTTGCCTAGGTGAGGGACCAGGACAAAACAGGTCAGAATTTCAGCAAACGACTGCAGGAACTTTAGTAGAGGCGGCTCTTACAGCCATTGAGCCCCAAGTCGCCAAACACATTCCCAGGACTTTACTGGCGACCTCAGGATTTCCTGGCAATGGCAGGGGAGCAAAGGCTGCTCCTTCTTGGTCACCATGGCCGGGCTAGCAGGGGCAGACAGCACTCTCGAAGTGCAGGGAACACAACGCCGCCTCCCTTCCCTGGGCCAGGCCCAGGACAGGGCTTTATCAGGGTGGTGGAGGGGGAAGAGGAGTAGAGGATTTCTTGCCTTAAATAAAAAAGAAAGCAAAACTTCAAATTCTCCCGCCCCGGTCTGATCTCAGAAGTTGCTGTCACCTCCGATAAGACGAAGGAATAAAGCAGGGAAGAGGCAGGCATTGGATTGAGGGCACAGGGAACCCAACAGAGAAGAAAAATAGAGGGAAATCCCAGAATGACAGCTACGCCACCGGCTGACCAGGTGAGCAGCCCAGATGGGGCCAGAAGGATGAGCACTGCAGACAGCACCAGACAGTAAGCAAAACATCAACAGCCTGGGTCATCACCCAGGGGGTCTGGCAGTACTGGGCAGAGTGTTATAGTTCTGAACAGAAATGTGATAATTATACAGCAAACTAAAGCAATGGAGGCAGAGAGGACGATTATTAACTCTGGAATAAAACCAAAACGTCAACGCCAGAACTGTAAACCACAGCAGGGCACGGCACGCAGGACCTGCTTGGGAACAGTGACGGCCATAAAATATAAATCCCGATCTAGACACTGTCATGTGACTACACTGAGAAAATGCAGAGATGGGAAACGTGTGTGTGTGGGGTGGGGAGGCGGGAAGGTTGGGGCCGTGGAAGGGATGAGGCGGGTAAGAGAACAAAATCTCCATCTTCCATAGGAGGAAGTCAAAAAACGTATAAATGGACTAAAATATGAGGCAGTATAAGACACGCTATTTAGAAATTATTGACAGGAACTTAGAAATATTCCTAGAGGTGAACAGTAGAAGAAACCACTAAATACCTGAAAATAGTTCCCTCTGAGAAGAGCAATCGGGAATGGCAACGGGTGCCCCGGAGGAAGCCTCTTTTTTTTTATTAAAAGCCATGAAGTACCCTTTGCCTGTTATAAACGTATACGTGCTTCGGTTTGGTTAAGATCTTTGCAGGCACTGCTGGACAGAAGCCCCTTCCTCCAGGTGTTCCAGCAGATTCTCTGGGTCCTGCAGGCGAGTGTTCCATCGGGCCAAAGAGAGACCCAGCAGGCGGCCTGCGCAGGGCCATGGCCTTGGAGGAGCGCCGTCTGGGACGGCTCTTGGGAGCTCCCAGGCCCAGGGTTGGCGATGGCAGGAACGCGGCATGGGGAGGATGGTACAGAGGGGACCCGCAGCCCACGCCACCCCCACAGCCCAAAATAACTTCCGGGTGGCACCAGGGAGTTGGTGTTGGCCGAGGACTTGGGTGTTGCAGTGGTGGCAGGCACAACAAGCCAGTTGGTTGTTCTAAGGGGCCCCGTTTTCTCCCAGACACAGACAGATCCCATAGCCTCCAGGAGGGGTGCTGAATGACCGACCTGCACTTCCCCACAAGGAGCCGCTCGGGGCCAAATGGCTAACAATGAGCAGGACAGAGTCCCAGCCAGCGTCGGGGCCGGGAATCGAGCGTCTGGCTTCATGCTGAAATATGAAGATGGACCTTCTTCAAATTTCTCGAAGCCTGCTGGGGTTGGCTATCAGGGTTTCACTGTTTTCTTAATGGGCAAAGACTAGAGGGAACTTCAAAGCCAAAAGGCTATGTCAGACAAGGTTAAATAACTGGAGAAAACAGAACCACACTCCCTTGGGGACGGGACATCAAGCCAGGCTTTGAAACCAAGACCCGCTCTTTAAGAAGCTCTCAGTACAAAATCCTTGAGATATACCGGGGCACTTTCCACACGTCTGAAAGGGCAAAACTGAAACCAGGGCTGGTGGAGCTCTTATCCAAGGTTACAATATCTCCACACTCTGCTGCAAGTTTAAAATAACTTCAAAAGGGCCGCCTGCTTCTAAGTGGGTTACTGTTACACTAGAGCCAAACACGGAACGAATAGGAGGAGAGACATTTCGGTCTGTAATATTATCTCATCAAAAAATTCCTGGGGATTTAAAAGGGAAACTTCCTTCCTTTTGTCCTTTCGCCACCCGTTGACTAGGGTAGGGTGTCAGTGTGGTACAGGGTTTCACAGCCCTGGACCTTTTCTTAAAAGGTGTGGTGGCTGCAGTCAAGACTTATAATTTATGTGAAAGAGTGGAAAAGGACAGCTCCACCCGCTTCTCTCTTGAATCATAAGGATTACTTTTTTCTCTTCTATGTACAAAGGAACAGCTCTCTGTTGCTCTTTGAACAAATATCCTGAACCTCCTTCTGGAGCTAGAATCCAGAGGTCCCCGAACACAGTTTTTCTCCCCCGGTTGTCATAGCAATGGGAACAGAAAGTACCACAGACACAGAAAAGGAGCTGGCTGTTGCTGCTGTTTGCTGGAAACTTCGAAATAGGAATTGCCTGAGGATCAAAACTGGTGTTTCTTTTGCTGAGGACTCTGGTTTTCTGAACAGGGTCATCTGCCATGGGCATCACTTTTCAGAGAAAAACCAAGAACCGCCTCTACCCTGTTTGGTTCTTCTTGTTCTTGGTACCAAAAGAACCCCTGAGAAGCTGCCTGTTGGAAGCTATGCAAAGCAGCGAGTATTTCAAACCCTCCTTTTCACCTGAATATCCCCAGGCACTGAATTTGGTCAGATAATTCTGTTGAAACTTAGATATAGCCCAGTGTATATCCCAGGTCTGAGTTTATAGACCTTCACTTAGAACTTCCAATTCTGACTCCAGGTAGGTAAGGATATGTTTCCTAAGTTAAATTTTATTTTTTTTAAAAGAAAAATTATCCAATAGCCTATAGAAAACCATCTGAAAATGTTCTGTTCTAAAAATGACTCAAAGTGACTCATACCACCACCTGATGACAAGGACTGAGCTAAACACAGAAATTCACGGACACAGTTTTAGTTTAAATCGCAAGGCGATGTAATAAAGGACACGTGATTGCTCCTACTATAAAAAAGGTAAGGATTTGCCTGTACACACCAAAGAGCTACTAAATCAAGAAGAAATATGTTGGAGGGGAAAGTGTAAAGTGGGCTTCTCATTCTGCCAGTTTTACAAACAATACTATAAAACCACAAAATCAAATAAAACTGCTTGGTGCCAGTCTTAAACTGGAAAAATGGAAAAAGTGGAAAAGGAATTCCAAAAACACATTTAAGTTGTTATAAGATCTTAATATGACGTAAACCAGGGCAACATAAGGATGCAGAAGGGACTCACTCAATAAATTCTGTTGGAACAGGTGAATAGCAATGCAGAGAAAAACTCAGTTTGGCTGTCCGTAAGCTATTCTGAGAATCGATGAGGCAACTTGAGTTAAGGGAAGCCCTTTAGGGAAGCTCGAGAATGACAAAAGGAGGCAGAAAGAACAAGATATTCTTAAAATGTCTCCATGTTATCAGTAGCAGAAAGGAATGAAATGATGGTTATAGGATAGACATCAAGGTTATATAGGTTATAATAAGAAAACTGAAAGACCATCAGCCTTATTGTGGATTAATGCACAGTAAAATCACCAATGTAAACCAATGCTAACCACAGGGGAGGGCTGCTGGGTATATGTGGATTTGGGTGGAATCTGGTCTAGCAACATGCAACAAACCCGCAATCCTATGACTTCCTTTCCCCCATAATTCCATTTTTAGAGAAGATAATGAGGAATTAATCTAAAACAAATAAGTCAAAAACAAACTAAATAAATAAAAGAAGAAACACAATCCTAAAGGAAATCAACCCTGAATATTCATTGGAAGGACTGATGCTGAAGCTGAAGCTCCAATAGTTTGGTCACCTGATGCAAACAGGCAACTCATTGGAAAAGACCCTGATGCTGGGAAAGATTGAGGGCAAGAGAAGAGGGCAGCAGAGGATGAGATGGTTGGATGGCATCACTGACTCAATAGCCATGATTTGAGCAAACTCTGGGAGATAGTGAAGGATATGCTGCAGTTTATGGGGTCACAAAGGGTCAGACATGACTTAGTGACTGAACAGTAACAACTTTACATGATAAAATCTTCAAGGAGTCCCCCTCCAAAATACGAAAATGTAGAAAGAAAAAAGATTTCCCAAGAGTATATAATTAAACAAAACAATGTGCCTAATTTATGGGATATTGTACAACCCTAAGAAGATAATGATGAAGATAACAGGGTATAAAAAATACCATGTATGAAATCGTAAGAAAAGTGTATGTATAAGGCAACACCTATTCAAAAATACCATCTGCAGATGGGCAAAGAATGTAAGGAGACAAAGACTTTTAAAAGCTGATGGGTTTAGAGTGTAAGGGTAGCTGGAGACTTCCCTTTTGTGGATTTTAGCATTCATCCAAACCAGCGTTTGCTGAGCGCTGACCTGGTGCTGGACACTGCACAAGAGAAGGTAATTAAGACCTACTGTTGGGACTTCCCTGGTGATCCAGTGGTTAAGACTTCGCTTTCCAATGCAGGGAGTGTGGGTTTGATCCCTGGTCCAGGAGCTAAGACCCCACATGCAGCCTGGCACTGGGAGCAAGTGCTGGTCAAACAGCAAAGGCTGTGTGCAAGGGCTCAGCAAAGAAAACACAGGAGGAAATTATCATACACCAGCACACAGCGAGGAATCAACCATGAACACTATCCTAGCCAATGAGGACAGCAGCTTAGCTCCAGTCATTCTGACGCGCTGAACTTGCTCGAGAGGCCACCTAATCACAGAAACTTTACCAAGTTACACGGCGATTTGGCTTCCTTCCTCTGAAACACACAAGACAGATGGACAAAAACACCTGAAACAAAAATAAAGCTAAAAATTCTTTCACCTAGAAAATACACCATATGCATGCTAAGTCGATCAGTTGTGTCTGACTCTTTGCTACCCCACGGACTGTAGCCCACCAGGCTCCTCTGTCCTCGGGATTCTCCAGGCAAGAATACTGGAGTGGGCTGCCCTGCCCTCCTCCAGGGAAACTTCTTGATTCAGGGATCAGAGCCCCATCTCTTATGTCTCCTGTTATCTCTTCTATCTCTTATCTCATCAATAGGCAGGTTCTTTCCCACTATCACCACCTAGAAAGCCCCAGAAAATACACTTCTTCACCCCAAATATGACAATAAAGGGCAAGTCAGGGGTTCTTTATAAAATAAAGACAACTCCTGAGATTTGAGGAGTTTCTTACAAGGAATACCCAGGGAGAGAATACAAGCTTGCTGTAACTTTGAGTCGTTTTCTGAATGCAAAGAAAGTCAGGCCTGGGGGAGGTAGATTCATTACATTACCTCCCAATCATGACTCTAATTCATTTTTATTCAGAACGTCTCCTTAATTAGTAAAATGTAGGAAGTAAGATGGGAGGAATGAGCCAACAGTTGCTAAGTGACCATTGTGGACGCATAGGGACTCAGCACCGTGTTGGGAGCGGGCACTCTGGTGTCCAGCCTGGGGGCAGAGCCTGTCCTTTCCACTGACCCCGGGGCGCTGCCCCAACGTGTTGGATGTGGCTGTGAGCCGCTGGCCAGGGTGGCTCCCGGCACTGCCGCTTAACTTCTGGCCACCTGGGAAGAGCCAGGCAACCTCGGAGCTTGCTTCCCGTCTGAGGGTGGTGCTGATCCCGACTACGTGCATCTACTCCTGAGGTTATACCTGGAGTAGGCCCGCGTCCCGGCTGGTGGCCAGTGGGGCAACACAGAAGCACAAGCAACCAGAGAAAAAACAGGTCAACTGGACTAGTGACAAACGGAAAGGACGCCCTCAAGAATGCGCAGAGACAGCCCAGAGGATGGAGGGAAATACATGCAAATCGTGTGTCTGATAATGGGCTACAATGCAGAAAAATCCCTACAACTCAGCAACGAAAGGACAAATTATCTAACTAAAATATGGGCAAGGGATCTAAATAGCTATTTCTCAAAAAAAAAAAAAAAAGTGAAGCAAATAAGCACATGAAAAGTTGCCCAACGGCATTAGCCATCAAGGAAATGCAAATCAAAACCACAATGAGCTCCCACTTCATACCCTTGGTGCTGTGCTGGGCTTAGTCACTCAGTCGTGTCTGACTCTTTGCCACCCCATGAACTGTGGCCCACCAGGCTCCTCCGTCCATGGGGATTCTCCAGGCAAGAATACCGGAGTGGGTAGCCATTCCCTTCTCCAGGGGATCTTCCCAACCCAGGGTTCAAACCCAGGTCTCCCGCATTGCAGGTAGATTCTTTGCTGTCTGAGCCACTAAGGAAGCCCCCATACCCTCTAGGACGGCTGTAATCAGAAAGAAAATAACAAGTGTTGTCTACCAGGTGGAAAAATTAGAACCTCCATTCACTGCTTTGGGAACTGTGGAGACAGTACAATAATTCTGCAAATAAACAGAGTTACCATCTGACCTGGCAATTCCACTGCTAGTTATATAACCAGCCGATATGAAAACATATGTCCACACAAACACTTGCACCTGAAAGTTTATGGTAACATTATTTGTTATTCCACCAAAAAGGTGGAAACAACCCAAACATCCACCGATAGGCGAATGGGTAAACAAAACACGGTACACTCACACAAGGGTATATCATCTGGCTATACAAAGGAACAGAATACTGATACTTGCTACAACTCGGGTGAACCTTGAAAATATTAGGCTGAGTGAAAGAAACCAGACACAAAAGTCCACATCTTACATTGCTCTGTTCATATGAAAGTCTGGCACAGGGAATTCTATAAATACAGAAAATAGATTTGTGGTTGCGTAAGGCTGGAGGCTTGAGGAATGAGAGGCTGGGGAAGTAGGACCTAAAAGGTACAAGGTTTCTTTTTTGATATGATTTGAATGTTCTAATATGGATTGTGGTGACACTCTACAGCTCTGCGAATATACTGAAAACCACTGAACCCTATACTTTATACAGTGAACTGTGTGGTCTTGACAAAGCTGTTATGAGAGAGCTATGCAAATAAAGGAAAAGTTAAAAAAGAAAAAAAATAGGGCAGGATTCTAATTAAGAGCAATGGTTTGGCATGTTGAAGAGAATGCAGTCCTGGAGGTCCATTTCCTTGGGCGTAAAGTAAGGGCAGGGCCTGCATCTCTTGACTTAGATGGCAGGAGCCAATGTACTTGGTAAGTTAGGATCCCGGGGCTGGTGAGGGGTGTGTATTGAGGCCCAGTGTCTAAGAGGGCGGGGTCACTATGAAGACTGACAACAGGAGGAGGTGTGACAGCAGAGTGGGGCGCAAGGGCAACCATCGCCGTTCGCCACGCCCAAGACCACGGACCCAAGCGAGAAACCTGTCACAGGAAAGCAGGACCCCAGGGATGGATCCAGAACAGGGGTGGGGGGTGAGGGTGGGGGGCAAGAGCCTGCAGGGAGGGGAAGGGTGCCTCGGGGCCCTCAAGGACTCACTAGCTCCACCCACAGGCCCCGGTTCACCCCATCCCGCCCCGCCTCTCTGTGATTGCACTGGTGAGCTTCCAGACTGGAGCCTTCAGAAAGGGACACTGGATGAAAACCGCCTGATTAAAACTGTCCTGTGTTAGTCTGTTAATAACAGGGGCGGGGGGATAGGGAGGAGAGGAGACCACAACAACAAAAGCAATAAGTTATACGCTGCGCTTTCCCACCCTGGATGACCTCGGGCGAGTGGCATGAGGGCTCCGTTCACTGGGATCCTGAGAACGAGGGGAACGCCTGCCCCCTGTTCACCCCGTGGGGTTTGGGGAGGATTAATGAGATGATGTCTGAGCTCTGCTCCAGGCCTCCTGCAGACACCACTAGGTCTCAGGCATTATTAGCACAAGCTAGGACAGCCTTCTGCCCTTTCTTCACCTCATTATGACACCTAAGCTTTATTACATCTGCTATTAAAGTTCTCACTCTAAGAGGGCACCACGAAGGTCACAACCCAGGCTGGGTCTGCACTGCCTGGCCAGCCTTGTTAACACCACTCCTTAAACCCTGCTCCTCAACAACAGGGCACCTTGAAGCTTCAGCAGAGCGCCCAGCATTTGATGCCAGAGACGGATGGTTTAAAAGGCCCTCTAGGATCTCCCTGGGGCCTCAGTGGTAAAGAATCCACCTGCCGATGCGGTGGATTGGCAGCGGGTTCAATCCCTGGTCTGGGAAGCGGCCACGTGCCAGTGGAGCAGCTAAGCCCCGTGGGCCACGACGACGAAGCCAGCATACCTAAAGCCCATGCTCGGCAATGACAGGAGCCGCCTCGCTGAGAAGCCGAGCACCGTGGCAGAGAGCAGCCCCCGCTCGCTGCAGGCAGAGGAAGCCCGTGTGCAGTAAAGACCCAGCGCAGCCACAAATAAAACAAACAAGTAAAGGCCCCCTGGATTTGGGCGTTTTGAGACCCCTTGCTTCATGTTACCACCCTCACCCCTCAACATTTAGGACCTGAGTGGAGTAACCGCCAGGCTGGGGAGGGGCGTGGGGACAAGCTCCTGGAGTCCTCAAAGACTCTGTTCCTGGGCATCAGACTCACGGACCGGTTTTTGCAGGGTTTAATTTCAAGGCTACCAACCCAGGAGACCAGTATTTCAAAGCAAGGGCAAGGCCATATTGTATGTGTGTGAAACTGATACAAAAGTCTATACATGGGCCTCTGTCTTTGCGGGTCTTTATTCAGTTGGGTGAACTAACTTTATGAGTTTGTTGTGAAGATCAGAGATAACACATGTTAAACTTCCAGAGTGGTGAATTATAATAGCTGCCAACACTTATCATGGGCTTCCTGTGTTCTGGGCACTGGTTTTCCAGTTTTACAGGTGATAATTCACTTGATCCTAACAACCTTGAGTTAGGTATTCTTAGTATTCCCGTTTTATAGATAAGGAAATCGAGACAGAGGGGTTCAGTGATTTGTTCAAGGTCACATCCAAGTCAGTGGTAGAGTTGAGATTTAAACCCAGGTAGCCTTTACTCCCCCGCCACAGTAGACATAAATTCATATTACCGCATTCATATTACCTTCTTGGTGCTGAAAAGAAAATGAACATGTTTTCTCCAACCCAAGTGCTAAGAATGGTTCCTATCCTGATACCATCTTAGTTATTTGGTTGACCTTGAGTTTAAACAAATAAACAGTGAGAGAAAGGAGAAGGGTCGTCAGGGATGTGGGTGACAAGGGATTCTAGAAGTGAGGCATCATCCACTCTGAGGGGCGACAGAGGAGAAACAAACAGATTCCCAGGGAAGAAGGCTGCATGACCCTCTGCCTCCACAAACCAAAGTTCCAAATCTGGGAATGTGCAAGCAGCCATAATCATCCAGCTGAACACCAGATCCATTTAAGACAGAAGCAGCCACGGAAATAAAATGCCAAATTCATGATGGTGGCCACATTATCCGATATACTGTTTTACATCTCAATCCCTTTATTTCTTGAGAAAGCATAGGTGGGTGGGGTCGGAGGGAGGTCCGAGAGGAAGGGGATATATGTATACATATATAGCTGATTCACTTCACTGTACGGCAGAAACCAACAGTTATACGCCAATTGAAAGGAAAAAAAAAGAAAGCATAAACTGGATGACTTTGTTACATAAGAAATCTACCCACCGCACCCCCATCTCAAGCACAGACAACTCACTCCATAAATCAGTAATCTTCCTAGTTTGTCTCCTGTCTACTTTCAGATACTTTTCCCAATGTCCTGACTGGCAAAAACCTAATTCCTCCTCTGCAAAGCTCCTAGGTCCTTGTCTAAATGACGGGGAAAAATGTAAAAATAAATTAAACCTCTGAAATTCAATGGGTACCAAAAAGTACCTTGGCAGGAAGAAAACTACCGATCTATATCAATTTTTCTAACCTGAAGAAAAACGTAACACACAATAGCAAATCATAAGTGTACCAACTAGGTCCAGAAACATGTTAATAAAGAAACAAGTCATTTTTTAAATTGGGAGGTGGCCAAAGAAGGAGGAATGCAGCAGGACTTCAGTCTATGTGTCAGCATAGGAGGATAACCAGCCCGTCTTCCCCTCACCTTCCCCAGGATGCAGCTGACCCAGAGCCAGAAGCTGGAGGACCACTCCCAGCCCTGGCAAGAAAGACCACCCACCATGATAGAGCCCATTGAGAGAACCTGGCTTGGTTCTAGCACCAGACAACTCCAGATCACCCGGGAAGCCTGCTTATCTGATTCCCCACCCTGAGCAGAGCACAGGCTCTGGGCAGCAGCCTCAACTCGGTCTGCTACAGCCGTCATTGTCATGCAGCCCCTCGGGTCTTTGAGACTCTGCGTCTGTAAAACATGGCAAGAAACACCCCGGCTCATACATCTTCGGAAGTGGTGGGTAGCAGGGGGTGGCCTGCAGGTGGTGACTGCAGCCATGAAATTAAAAGATGCTTGCTCCTTGGAAGAAAAGCTATGACAAACCTAGACAGCTTATTAAAAAGCAGAGACATTACTTTGCCAACAAAGGTCTATCTAGTCAAAGTTATGGCTTTTTTTCCAGTAGTCATGTATGGATGTGCGAGTTGGACCACAAAGAAGGCTAAGCGCTGAAGAACGGATGCTTTCGAACTGTGGTGTTGGAGAAGATGCTTGAGAGGCCCTGGGACTGCAAGGAGATCCAACCAGCCCATCCTAAAGGAAATCAGTCCTGAATATTCATTGGAAGGACTGATGCTGAAGCTGAAACTCCAATACTTTGGCCACCTGATGTGAGGAGCTGAGTCACTGGAAAAGACCCTGATGCTGGGAAAGACTGAAGGCAGGAGGAGAAGGGGATGACAGAGGACGAGATGGTTGGATGGCATCACTGTCTCAATGGATGAGTTTGAGTAAGCTCCGGGAGACAGTGAAAGACAGGGAAGCCTGGTGTGCTGCAGTTCATAGGGTCGCAAAGAGTTGGACATGACTGAGCGGCTGAACAAGAGAGTGGCGCCTCAGACGCAGGTCCCCTTGCTGCTCAACCAGACAAAATCTGTGACTGCTTTTGTCTGGTAAGTCACTGCTGTGACTTACGCAGTAACCTCCTGCCTTAGCACTTCGGATCAAGGCTTGAGATGGGAGCAGAATGTGTGCAGAAAAGACACCGCCTTAAAACTGCCACTCCTGGGACTGGACTTCCCTGAAGGGCCAGTGGTTAAGATTCCAAGCTCCCAATCAGGGGACGTGAGTTCTATCCCTGCTTGGCTTGAGGAACTAAGATCCCATATGCCACACTGTGCAGCCAAATAAATAAAGTAAAATTAAAACGTAGTTTTTAAAACAAAAACCAATCAAACAAACAAAAACTGCCACTCCCTCATAGGTTAGCAGTCTTCGCCCTGTTGGTAGTTTGGGAGATTTCTGCTTTATGCCTACATTGGGCTATTATACTGCAACATGTCCAGGTGTGGACTTGTGGGTTTATTTTAATTCATCTTGTTAAAGCAAGGCACTGGGTGTGTTTCATTCTGAAAACTTGTATCTTGTTTTGCCTCTGGAAAATTCTCAGGCTTTGTCTCTGAATAGCGCTTGTCTGCCACTGGCCTGTCTCTCTTCCTCAAGGGCACCTATCAGATCTGGTTGGAGGCTCAGGTCTTCCCTACATGTGACCCAACTACTCTGTCGAAACATTTTTACTCCTCTTCGGCATTCTGCATATCTCCCAATTCACTAATCCTATCTGTATGTTTGTCCAGTCTGGGGCTTCATTCATCAAGATTTAAATTTTGATTCTCATTTTTCATTTCTGGCATTTGCACTTTTTTTTCATACCCACCTATTAATACTTCCTTTCTGCCTGTTGTGTTTCTTGTTTTCTTATAGCTGTAATTTCTTCCGTCTCTGATAATTCTAAACATGCATTTTACAGTGGGTATTGGATTGCTCTATTTTCATGTAACCCAGAACAAATTAATCTCTCAGTGTTGATTTGGTTGGCTATCTTTAGTACTTCAGATGTTCTGGAAATTTGGTTTGCAAGTCCACACGGTCAGAGTTAGTCAGCAGGAGGTGGAGTGGAGTAAGGTGGAGGTGGGGGGTCGGGGGGTCTCTCCTGCACCACCCCTCCCCCACAGTTTTGTGGCCACTTTTCCCAGGATCTGCCTCATGTAGACAGGTCAGGACCCCTGGCACACAGTAACGCAGGCAAACTTCAGTCACGCCTCCAGGTGATGCTGGCCCACGAGTGGGCTGCAGGCCTGTGTCTGCTTCTTCCCGGTGCCCTAGACTTCACCCTGAGCAGTAATTGTCTTGGATGTTTTTAGCTTCCTTCCACAGCCGGAGCAGCCAGCCCAGACCTTGTTTTCAGCAGTGAGTCTGGCTCATGGGCTACTTTTAGTTCCCTCTTCCCCAGCAGAGCAGGGCTCCCAGCTACACAGCCTACTTCCAGACTCCCAGCGGAGCAGGGCTGTGGCTTCAGCATCAACTCTCGCTTTTTATTTGGTTGTGTGTTTTTCACTGATAATGTCTGTCTTGTTTTTGAGCATAATTGGATCTTTAATTTTCTTTTTATATTTGGTGCTTAGAACTAGGGGTGGGGCGGTGGGGGGCGGAGGGAAGAGACTCCAAATTAAACATATACACTGAGTAGAAGGTGAATATTTAAACAAAGACTTAAAGGAAGTAAGGGAGAGAGTCATGCCTGAAGGAAGAAAATTATCCCAGAAAAGAGGGAACAACCGCAAGTTCAAGAAGCCCGAGGCTGGTCTGCAGTTTCTGAAGAACAGAGTGAGCCAGGGGGATGGAACAGAAAGGCAGGGCTCCTACAGGCCCTCCTAAGTAGGTAGGAAATTCTCAGCACAGCAGCGACAGGGCTGGGCTTGGGTTTTAACAGGATTGCTCTGGCTGCAAAGATGGCCCCAAAGATGGGAGGGGAGGGTGGCAGGAAGTGGGAGCGTAGATGAAGGGACACCAGCTAGAAGGCTCCTCTGAGAACCCAGAGGAGAAATGACGGTGGGTGAGAACAGGGCAGACGTGGTGAGAGTGGTTGGATTCTGAATATAATTTGAAGGTAGAGCAGCAGAAATTGTCGATGGATTGGACGTGGGTGGGGGAGAGAGACAGTAGTCAAGAAGGGCTCCAAGGATAGAAATGCTATTGCCTGAGATGAAAAAGAATGACAGAACAGGTTTGTTTTGGAAGGAGTTCAGTTCTGAACACTAAAATGAAAGCTGGGCCTTGTCTTACTACAAAGATACAAAAATGACTGTAAGACTCAAAAGGAGACTGAGGGGAAAAAAAAAAAAAGACGAAGACTGAGGACTATTATCCAGAATATATAAAGAACTCTTAAAACTCCATAATAGAAACACAAACAATCCAATTAAAAATGGGGAGAGGATTTGAATAAAGACTCCACAAAGGAAGAGACAAGGGTGGCAAATAAGCACATGAAAAGATGCTCAGCATCATTAGCCATTAGAGAAATGCAACATCAACACAAGATACACAGCTACACACCCAGCAGAAGGGCTGAAATGAAAAGACTGATCATGCGAAGGGACGGTGACGATGTGGAGCAATGGGAACGCTCATGCACGGCTTTCCGGAAGGCAAAGCGGCACCGTCACTCTGGAAAAGCAGCTTGGCAGCTTCTTATAAAATAAGACACAGGCCTACCAGGTGACCCAGCCATTCTACTCCTGGGCGTTTACCCAAGAGAAATGAAAACATTTGTCCACACAAATCTTGTACTCAAACAGTCATTGCAGCTTTGCTTGCAAAAGCCAGAAAGTGGAAACAACCCAGGGTCCATCAACAAAGTAAATGAATAAATAAGATCTGGTGTATCCATACAATGGAATATTACCCAGCCACAAAGAGCTACAGAAGATGGATGCGGGCCACAACACAGACGAACCTCAAAATCAACACACCGAATAAAGTAACCCAGCCTTCCTCCCCTCCCCCCAGAAAGGGTACATAATGCATGTTTCCATTAATGCAAAATTCTAGAAAACAGAAGCTTATCTGTAGTGACAGAAAACAGACCAGTGATTCTCTGGGGCTGGGCCAGAGGAAGGGATGGGCTGCCAAGGGACAAGAAATTTTCAGGGGTAATGAAAACATTGGTTGTGGTGTTGGTTTCACAATGTCTACATCTATTAAAACTTCCTACATTTTACCTTTAAATGGTTACTTTATGGTATATAAATACTTTAATTAAAAGTTTGTTTGTTTGTTTTTAAGGAAATTGCTGAATTCAGCGCAAAAACCCCAAAGACAACATTCTACAAAGAGTCAGCAACTCCACCATGGACCTCTCCACCCCAACCAAACGTCACAAGCATCTCAGTTCTGTAAATAGGCTGTTCATTCATAAACACGTGAGGACCTGGGAGAGAAGGAAGAAAACTTTCCTTCTCTGATTCAGGTCTAGCTTAAAACCAGACCAGGAAAACCAATAAGAGACGATGTCTTTTTTAGATCGCGAGTGTGGATTTGGCGCTTCAGGCTCTGTAAACCCTAATCTTGGTGGACTAGAGCCTGAAGCCAAGAGCGGGGCCCCCTGGGTGCCTCACCATCCCATCAGAGGCAGTGTACGTGCTGAGCCACATGAGCCCTCTCTGTTTCGCTCTTCTGAAAGGACATTCCCGCTACCAGCCAGTGTGCGTAGAATAACTTTACCTCTGACGCACAGGAACTAAGAGCAGTCCCTTACCTGTAACTCTGCATTCAGGCTTTTATTCTTGCAAACCCAAAGGATGCATAAACCAAATTCCAGTCAGAGGCCGGCAACAATGAAATTCTTAAGGGTGGGGGCAGCAACGTGGCAACTGGTTCACCCCACCACACCTCTCCCAACACAGGCTGTGCCTTCACACATGTGTTCATCCATGCACACACAGCTGTGTCACTATGCACCACGGACAGCACGTGTAGTGTGACCACATGTAAACATGGGACAGAAGATAATACAGTCGTCCATCAGTCTCCACGGCAATGGGTTCTAGGATGCCACCCTCCCTTCTCCCACATACTGAAATCCAAGGATGCTCAAGTCCCTTATACGAAATGGTGCAGTATTTGCATATGATCTACACAGGTGGCCGCCTGCCAATGCAGGAGACGTAAGAGACGCGGGTTCAATCCCTGGCTTGGGAAGAAAATCTGGAGGAGGGTGTGGTAACCCACTCCAGTATTCTTGCCTGGGAAATCCCATGGAGAGAGGCGCCTGGAGGGCTGCAGTCCAAAGAGGTACAAAGAGTCGGACATAACTGAAGTGACCAGGCACACCACATACACACATCCTTCTGTTCACTTTACATCATCTCTAGATTACTTATAACACTCAACACAACGTCAACAGTTGTAAATACAATGTAAATGCTAAAGAGTCAGCAGCATGAGGCAAATCCAGTTTCTGCCTTTGGGGACTTTCTGGAATTTTGTTTCCCAACCAAACACTTTCCATCTGCGGCTGGCTGGATCCAAGGACGTGGAACCTGTGGTTCCGCGGGGCTGACGGACGCTGGTTCTAGATTCTGTCGTCGGAGGCTGCCTGAGCGGAGGAGCACTGTAACATTTCAGTACAATGACTAGAGTCAGACGTCATCCCTCTCTGCGAAAAACCAGCGACTGCTTGTGTCTTTTAGGGAGCTGAACCAGAGACTATTCGAAGGTGGCCTGAACACGTGTCAGTGCCACAGACGACTACATCACACCCTCTGCGTCCCGAGCCTTCCGTGTAAAGTCAAAGGTCACGGGAAGTCCTTCAGTGGAGGCCGCGGCTTTAGGCCAGGACCATCCGGCAGCACCTTCCATGGTAACGGGGATGCTCTGTTTCTGCCCTGACGCTGCGGGACCCGTGAGCCACATGTGGCCGTGGAAACTGGGGAACTGCACTTTAAGGTTTACTTAATCTTAATGAATTCAAATTTAAGGAGCCACACCTGGCTAGTGACTGTCATGTTAACTTTAGACTCTGAAATCTAATATTTCCCTATGATCTCAAGAGGCGGGGGGGGAAAGTCTAGAGATACTCTTTACCCTGTCCTCCTCAAATTATCTTAAAAGTCAGGACTGGGTCAAATCTAGAAGATAAAGAAACGTGTTGGATGCTGCAGGCTTACAGGGGAAATGTTGTGGTTAAGAGATCTTGTTTGGGCAGCACCACGCGGTGCAGAATAAAACAAAACACCACGGGAAACCAGCAGCGAAGGTGTTCTGGGGTCAGAGGCCAGTGGGAGGTCAGGTGACACAGGAAATCTGGGAGCAAAAGGCAGGCCTCAGGCTGCCGGTGATCTCACTGGGTAGTCTCGGGCAAAAAAAAATCATTTTTTTCTTTCTGGACCTCAATTTCTCAGTAGTACATAGGATTTAACCACCTGCCCCATCTAATTCACAGAGTTGTAAGAAAGGTAAAGTAATGAGCACCTCAGAGTACCAAGGGCTTCCCTGGGGGCTCAGATGGTAAAGAATCTGCCCGAAATGCAGGAGACCCAGGTTTAATCTCTGGATCAGGAAGAGCCTCTGGAGAAGGAGATGGCAACCCACTCTAGTATTCTTGCCTGGAGAATTCCATGGATAGAGGAGCCTGGCAGGCTACAGTCCTTGGGGTCACAAAGAGTTGGATACGACTGAGCCACGAAGGGGCTGGAGCCCATAAGAGCCTGGCAGGCGATGGGCACTGCTGAGGTCTGAATGCTTGTGTCCCCACAGAATTCCTCTGTTGCAGTCTCAGCCCCCAAAGGTGATGGTATTAAGTCGGGGGGGGGCCCTCTAGGGGGTGCTTACGTCAGGTGTGGCATCAGCACCTTGTGAACGAGAATCCACAGAACTCTCTGGCCTCTTCTGCCATGTGAGGATGCAGTGAGAAGTCTGAAGCCCAGGAGAGGTCCCTCACCAACTATGCTGGCACCCAGATCCCAGAACTGCAGACTCCAGAAAAGTGAGAAATAAATTTCTGTTCCTTATAAGCTGCCCAGTTCATGGTATTTTGTTGAAACAGGCTCAAAGATCTAAAAGTCTGAACAACAACGGAGACTCCACATCCGGAACTGAAAACACCCCGATTTCAGAAGGGAGCAGCAAGGCAGGCCCACGGGCATCTTGTAACTCCTGAGAAAGTTGCCCGAACTAGGTCTTTTTAAAATGCAGTCCCTATCAGACTTCCCTGGTGGTCTAGTGGTTAAGAGTCTGCCTGCCAATACAGGGGACATGGGTTCAATCCCTGGTCAGGGAAGATCCCAAATGCAGAGCAATTAAACTCATGCACCACACCTACTAGAGCCCGCGCTCTGCAACAAGAGAAGCCACCGCCATGAAAAACCTGCGCACGGCAACGAATAGCACTGCAGCCAGGGAACACCCGCACAGCCATGAAGACACAGCCACGTCACACACACACAGACACATATATTGTATAGATCCTATCAATAGGATCCAAGATGCACGGAATCCAAGAGCCTTGACTTCAGATGGTAACTCCAATGCCCAACCCTTCCTGCTAGACCAGACTTCCGACGCGGTGCAGTAGCTCAGAAGTTACCAGCAATTCCTGGCCACCACTGACAAGAGGCCCTGGGCACTGCGAGGTGAGCAGTCCGGTAGGGACTGACTAGGAACAGGCAAGAGGGAACCTTCTCGGCTGGTGGTCATGTTGTTCCTTATCTTGACCGAAGAGACAAAGGCTGAGTTCCGTAAGGGGCCACTGGATGGTACATTTAAGATCTGTACATCTCATTCCATGTAAATTTTAACCGCAAAGAAGGGACTGTAAACACACAAAAATTGTAAAGTCCAGCCATACACAACCCCAGTCAGAATCTCCGGGACTGGGACACAGACTTAGGGATTTTAACATGATTCTGATGAAGGTGAACTTCTGAGACCGCTCTGAAAATTACTTGCCTATGCCAAAGAAAACAGGTCAAGGGTAGACAAGGAGGATAATTCGATTTAGGCTTCTCACTGTCTATCTGAAACTGACTACATGACATGAATCATAACTCGATGCTCCCAAGAAGTAGTGGGAAGAACGATATGACAGTAGCCACTATTTGACAGTTATTGTTATTTACAAAAGTCGCACTTGTATATGGCAACAGGATGCCATTACTTCTAGATGCCAACATGTGCCTTGGCGAATGGGCATCTTTTTATCCATAGAGCATAACCTTAATTTATAAGAGGTCCTCTGGGGCCGGAGGTTTATCTCCATCATGAACTGTGCTGCTCCCCTGGGTGGGGACGTATGCGGCGGCAGGGGGCAGCAGCCAGGGGGCAGTCCAAGGGCGAGTGCCCACCAAGCTGCCTGGTTCCACAGCTTGGGGGTCACTTTCCGTGTGGGAGTCAGAGAGCTGCTGGGCCAGAGGCTTGTATAAACTGAGCCTGCTTCTTCCTCCAGGAAGACCAGCCTGTATTTTCTTATTTCTGAGGTCTAATTATTTTCAACAAAACTGGAATTCCCACCCCTGTGGTCTTAAGACGAGCTCGAGAAGCAACTCGGCTTCCCTTGGGAAGGGTGGGACGGTGAGGTCCAAAAGTCAACCTTCCGGAGCTCCTGTGACTGTGAGGACTTCCGGACCAGAAAGGGCACCCTCCTCCAGGGCCTGGCCTTCCCACGAGGCTGCGTGCTTCCCTGCTGATGACCCCGGTTCCGTTTAGTCCTTGCTATAAGATGAGAGGACAAAATGTACCAGATGCAAGTCACTCGGTTTTGAACACAGTCAACTTGTTTACCTAGAGCTGAGGGAGAAGCCAACCTGGGAGACGGGCCAAAAGAAGGGAACTGGAGGGGTCGGCACCCACGGAGGGCAGGAGGACCAACTGTGGCCGGTGCCCAGCCTGCGGCTCCTGGGGACTCTGTGCCCACCAGGGCCGCCCCTCATCCTCTGCCCCCACGGGTGGCAACCACTTCGGGGTACACGGTCTTTACAAACCTTCAGTTCAGTTCAGTTCAGTCGCTCAGTCGTGTCCGACTCTTTGAGACCCCATGAATCACAGCACGCCAGGCCTCCCTGTCCATCACCAACTCCCGGAGCTTACTCAAACCCATGTCCATCGAGTTGGTGATGCCATCCAACCATTATAAACCTTAATGCAGGTCACATCCGCTCCTTCCCTGTAGATTTACGGCCCTGCGCAAAAGGAGGGGCCTGTGCTCAGGAGGTAACGTGTCCAAAGAGATAGGGTGCCTGCTGGACCCACGGGCAAACCAGCCACTCTGAGCCCCCTCCACCAACAAGGCCCCTGAGTCACTGGGTCATATACCTTCCCCAAAAGGAAAAAATGCATGACTTTTCAGTTGTTTTCTGGATCTGAGGGAGACAAAGGTAAAATCGACTTTTATCCATCTCCAAATCAATGAAGACTAATCTACTGACCTGCCTAGTAAGCACTCAAACAGTTGCTGGTAGGTGACTAGCAACCTCGGCTCTTATTAACAACTGGACAGAAGCGTCACTTGCTTTTTGAAGCATCCTTCTTCCCCCTCCAAGTTCTCCACACTCCCAGACGGAGAACAAACTGGTTCCCACCTCTTGAATGGATGCAATCTCGGGGAGGTAGTATATTGATAATATTACTAGATGCAATGCAATGAACAAAGTCTCAGAAACAGTGAGCTAGTCATTATCCCATCCCAATTTGTGAGTTTATAAACCTGGTCAATAAATTTACTGAGCATCCCCTGGGGGTCAGGCACTGTGACAGGTGCTGGGAGTGATACGGTGAAGAGTCACACCGAAGATCCCCGCCCCCCCTTCCCCCCCCCCCCTGCTGGAGGGGCTCCGGATGACGATCCTCGGCTTGCAATCCTGTGACCAAGCCTGATCCGGTGCCACCAGAGCAGGACCCCAGCTCTGCAAAGCCCCTCAACAGAGACGGAATTTGGAAAGCGCTGCTCTGGCTCCAAACCACAGTGACGTCGTACACCAAGTGTCCTAAACCAAAGACACTGGGCTTTCCCAGTAGTCCAGTGGTTAAGAATCCGCCTTTCGAGGCCAAGGACACTGGTCAGTCCCTGGTCCAGGAAGATCCCACGTGCCTCAGAGCAACTAAGCCCGTGCACCAGCACTACTGAAGGCCGAGTGCCTAGGGCCTGTGCTCCGCAACAAGAGAAGCCTCCACGAGGAGAGTCCACGCACCGCAACTCGAGAGCAGTCCCCGATCGCTGTGACTAGAGAAAGGCTAAGCACAGCGACGGAGACCCAGTGCAGCCAAAAAATCATAAAAAGACACTAACATAAATCTACACTGCTCTATAATCCTCTTCCGAATGCAGACAGCCTTGAACAAAATGCCCTGTGGTCTGCCCAGTATTACCTTTCTAGATCTGATTCATATTTTCCTTCTTAACAAATCAAGATGTGCTGGGAGCAGGAGGTGCCCACCAGGACTCTCTCTGCCGCTGGACCCCACTTAGCTGCTGAGCCCCCCAAGGGCTAAAGACATTTTGGAGTGAAAAGCAGTAGTGGCTCTTAGGCCCAATTTTACCTCCAGAACTGACCCCACCTGATTCCATAGCCCTCTGGGGACTATTTATCCCCCAGCCCTGAAGGGATGGAGACCCCCTCCCCTCCACACCACTACAGGAGGCCTTCGACGCCCAGGGGTCTAAGAAGCAGGCATGCCCCTAAGAAGGCACGAGTCTAGGAAAAGGCTTTCTCAACTCTCTGGCAGATAAAGTGAAGGCAGGAATGTGTGAAGCCCTCCTCACGCACCTCACGTACTGCTTTGGGCAATTAAGTGATATATATATATATATATATTTTTTTTTTTGCTCAGCTCGAGGCTCAAAGCTAGCGGGCAAACTGTCTCCAGCACAGCGGGTGACTTCAAAGGACTGAGAGACAGGCCCCAGGCTCTGCAGACACGCCTCTCTTCCTGGAGGAGAAAAGGCAGAACCGGCTTCCCCAAATTCTCCGTGCTCCTGCTCCTCACTTGGTCAGGAAGAAAACGCCAGACCCAGAGGAGGGGAGGAGCGAAGAGTCCGAAGATCCCTCTGTGTCTAGGAAGCTCAGGATTTCATCCGGTGAAAGACACTGCTGCTAAAAAAGAAAGAAAATCAAGGAAACAGAAATGAAAGGCTGCTGAGAAAATCAAAAACATGTCATCAGACACTTCTGTGTAACAGGAAGACCTACAGGTGTTGGCAGGAACTACCCATCACCCCTCCCTACCTTAGCTGTTCTACACACCTGTCTGGTCCCTTGTCTTTCAGGGCAGGCCTCGCACAGCACGTGACCAGCCCACTGCCATCCCAAGAAGCAGCCTGTGAAGAACACGCTCACTACTTGAAGGTACTGCTGGCCAAGCCAGACATCCCTGTCTCTGACCATCTCTGTGGTATTTGATGTGCTCCAACGATGGGCAGAGCCACTGACCATCAGCCAGGTGGGCCAACTAGTCCACCAGGTGAGCGTCCCTGTCCCAGGGATGGGGAGAGCCCTTTGCACCCCACCCTGCCCAGCGAACAGGACCTTGGTGAGCCAGCGGGGGGGTGGGGGCAAGCGGGAAAATGGCTTATTGCCGGTTTCCCAGCCATGTTTAGTACTGGAAGTCCTATCGACCAGCCCTAAAGTAAAACCACAGAGGATTCAAGATGGTACACAGGCGGATTTTTGAAAACAATATACATATGTTCATCTTAGCATGAGTTAGAAAAAGTTAACTAGCACAAATTCTTGATAAAAATCTCCTTTCAAAAATGCCATTTTTCACCAAAGCTCAGATAACATCAACCAAACGTGGCAAGGAAAAAAATTAAACTAGGACACACCATGGGTTTTGAGACATTCCAATGTCAGAGATGATATGATAACAAAAAGGAAAGCCTCTAAAAATTAACAAGATAAGTTATTTCAGTTTTTAGAATTACAGTCACTTTAAAGAAAATTTTCAAATAAATAACCATGACTTGCAGGTATGGGAGGAACTATGTAGGTGTTACAAGAATAACCACGTTATACAAGAGTGCACAGAGCAAGCCATGCACCACGCCTGCTCCGGGGGCTTACAGAACTGAACATATTTCATCTTGAAAACAACTCCACAGGCTTCCCTGGTGGTCCAGTGGTTGAGAATCCACCCACCAATACAGGGGACATGGGTTTGACCCCTGGTCCAAGAAGATCCCACCTGCCTCAGAGCAACTAAGCCCGTGTGCCACAAGTACTGAGCCTGTGCTCTAGAACTCGGGAGCCGCGACTCCTGAGCCCACACGCCCTATAGTCCAAGCTCCGCAGCAAGAGAAGCCGCCGCAATGAGAAGCCCGGGCACCACCACGGGAGAGTGGTCCCCACTCAACGCAACTAGAGAAAAAAGCCCATGTGGCAGTGAAGACCCAACACAGCCAAGAATAAATAAATCTTTCCAAAATAAATTTTTAAAATAGTTTTAAAAAACCACCCCACGACAAGTTACCACATCATGTCTGTTAGAGCAGTGAACTGCAGTACGAGGGGACTGGTGACCTGCCCAATGTCACTCTCTCTCTCTCACACATTCACACACACTCACACACACACACTCACACACTCACACACACACAGTGCAGAGCCCAGCCCAGCACCAGGCATGTGGGTCCCAGCTCCCTGCTCTTCTGAGCCTCCCCAGAGAACTCTGGGTAGGACCACGGGAAGTCGTGGATACCCAACCATTTCTGACTTACAAAAATGGCAAGTTCAAAGGACTCAACCCAAGAGCTGCACGAACCATTTGCTAAATGTCTGATTAACTGGCACATGACTGACCGGAGCCAATTCCTCTCAGGACAGAGTGGAACCTCGGTCTTGGGCAGTGCGTCCCTAACCTCAATCCAAAACCCCGAAACTTTTGAAATATTTCTAGAATGTTTACCTAAAGCCCTCTTCGTCTTCTTCAGACTCCGTCTCGAGACTCAGATTTCAGTCTCCAGAATCCACTGGAGCACATGAAGGGATAGTGGAAGATAAACGTATAAAAAGGAGAAATGCAAGTACGTTCCTTTCCTCAACTGCAGGACTGGCCTGCAGGCAGGTTCAAAGCAACCTGGAGAGACAACTGACGACTGTCCAGGTTGATCTTCCATGGCTTGTGGCCTCACCCCCGTCAAGCGGAGGCTAAGCTCGTGGCAGGAGGGCAAGGGCCATGAGTCAGGGTCGGCCAAATATTTCTCCAGATGAATGATTTGGTTCATCAAGGGCAGAGTATCAGGGTTTATGCCCAGGGTCCGTTTCTAAATGTGATTACGTAATCCATGACCCCCAGAGCAGGGACCCCCACACGCCCTGCCTTTCCTGTCGGCACCTGCACGCGAGGCCCGGCTCCAGCCAGCACCCTTCACACGCTGGTCTCATCTGCCCTCAGATGAATGGGGCCCCTGGGGTTGTGCAACGCGCTGGCCCTTCCTGCACGTATAGAGAGAAGGCAGCTCGGGTTTCTAATAACTCTGGGCAGATGCCCAGAGAAGATCTGAAGTGAAGCAGAAACCTGATACACAAAACTCTGATCATCACGGAGGAAGGCAAGGGGAAACCTGGATCTTATTTTAGGAAAATACTTTATTCTGACATTTAACTCAAAATACCTTAATGGTCAGGGACTCTGAGCAGGTTAAAGACTCCTGGTCCTAAGAACGGCACGGTCTCCCGACATTTGGAACCTCTTTTATTTTTATTTCTTTGTAACTTGCAGAGCTCATTCTCATTATTGATATACCTCCACGGACTCCTAATTCCAGAGAAGTTTTAAATACACACATTCTCAAACATGTTCTTTTTTTTCCCCTAAATCGTCAACAGCACCAAGAAAAATTAACTCGAGCCCGAGAAGATTATCTTCATAAATGTTATATTCTTAATAGAAGTAAACTGTTCTTTTCCCTTAAGCAAAATAGGACATTATGCAGCGCCTTTTGTGCTCTGCTTTCAAAAATGTGAATGGGAACACTTTCCCAAAGTCACGAATATACAAAAGGACCAAACAAATATCGCAAAAAAAAAAAACCACATGGAAATGAAAAACTTCTCTCTGCTAAAAGGAACTGCTCTTTGTTGATAAAAGGGAGGTTCAAACATATTTTAAATATTTTTAAACAAAGGCCTAGCTGATGGCCCTTAATCCATCCATCCAGTTCAACTTTCGGAGCAGGCAGCTGCCGCTGAGGAGTGCCCGTCCAGAAGGGAGGGCCCGGAGGCATTTCCTCAGCGTCCCACATTCCTGGGGGACACGGGACTTAGCCAACTTAACAGCGATTTGCAACCTCCAATGCAAGTACGACAACATCTTCATAAAAGTTTTACAAGGACATCCTGGCAAGAACCAAACCACCACGAGAGAGGAGAGTTGCGGGGCCCTGGAGCACCCCTCAGCAGCTCGCTTTTCTTGGCCACCACTCCTTGCAGTGAGGCGCACACAGGCGGCGCTCGGCCAGGAACCCGCAGGAGGGTCCTGGGGAGGAAGCACTTGGAGCAAAGAAGATATCCACTCTGGCTCGGCAGGACCAGGAGCAAGAGGAGGCCCGGCAGGAGAAGGGATGGAGGCGGATGCCTGGAGTTGCCTTCCTCCGGATGCACTCCCGCCCCCCTCCATCCTTCTGGGAGACGACGCCATCCTCAGCCTCGCGTGCCTCACCAGCGGGAGCGCTAAGGGAGCCTTGCTCTGAGTGTGACCCTCGCGTGGGGGCGACACAGGGAGACGGTCCATGGTGTGACCTGCGGCACAAAGATCCAAGGTGAAGGACAGAACCACGGCTCCGTGAGACACAGCGCAGGCAGCCTTGCGGCCGATATCAGTGTCCTAGGGCGGCCCTGACAAATGCCACAGACCCGGTGGCCCCAACAGCCACGCACTGTCCCGCTGTCCCAGAGGCCAGCAGTCAGAGAGTGAGGTGTCCGAGGGTGAATCTGTCCCCCGCCTCTCCTTGGCTTGCGGGGGCGCTGCTGGCGACCTCTGGCACTCCGCGGTTTGCAGAATCATCGGCCGGCCCGGCTTCCCATCTTCACGCGGTGTGACCTCCCTCTGTTCGGGTCTGTGTCCAGATTTCTCCATGTTATAAGGACACCGGTCGTATTTGATCAGGACCCACCCGAATGATCTCATTTTAACTTGATTACCTCTGTAAGGAATCCATCTCCCCAGAAGGTCACAGTCTGACGTACTGGGGGTTTAAAACTCGACATGTGATTTTTGGGGTGGGGGAACATAATGCCACCCATAAGAAGACCCTTGGAGAACCACGGGTACGTGAGAAAGAAAGGGCCCTATAAGAAATTAGCATTTTCTTTTCTTTAACATCTCTTTCACAATAAGTAACTACAGAACCCACAAGTCTGTATCACAGTGCAGGGGTAAATTAAATGGATAATTTTTTTTAAGTGGGTGGAAAGATGTGGGAGAGAAACACAGGCAAGGTGCCATCACAGGGGGAACAGGAAAAAATGAGGTGTAAAATGATACATTCACAGACTGTTTTGGCAGAGGCCTGTTGCCAGTAGCTATACAGTAGACTCTCCGAGTCTGGCAAGATATAAAAGAGGACAAGGCCCAAAATACATTAATGGCCCAGCTATGGCTTTAGATCGAGTCATAATTGGCTGGGAAACGGGGCTCACCTTACAATTCCGTGAACTGCTAAGTTTGAGCCTCCTGCCATTCAGGGAGGATTTACGTGGCGAGGATCGGGTCACTGCCAGCCACTGGCCCGGGCTTGAGCTAGACACCCACCTGGGGTTTTCAGAGGAAGGAGTGTCCTGAGAAACAAGACGCATGGAGGGAGGCCCTCAGGGGACCATGCTTTCTCAAACTCAACACATGAAATAAGGAAACACTACATTTGGCAAAGACCGGCAATGAAGAGGATCCTTTACTTGGAAGAAAAAAAAAAGGCGGAAGGCATTTTATTTTCAAAGGGACCTCAGCGGTAATGGCTTTGTGATTCTACGTATTGCTGACGACTGGGAAGAATGTCCAGCTACACGGTGCATAGTACACATGCACACACAGTCACTATCATCAGGCAAGTGTGTGCTAACACGTGGTATCAGAGAGGCATAACTATCAGAGGAGAAAGCAGCAAGAGATAAACATGCTCTGTCGTGTCCGACTCTTTGTGACCTCACGGACTGTAACTCACCAGGCTCCTCTGTCCATGGAATTTTCCAGGCAAGAACACTGGAGTGGGTTGCCATTTCCTCCTCCAGGGGATCTTCCCGACCCAGGGACTGAACCTGTGTCTCCGGCATCTCCTGCGCTGGCAGGCAGATTCTCTACCAGTGAGCCACCTGGGACGCCTCACCAGAGAGCCAAGTGCCTTCAAAACAGTTTAATCCCAATTCCCATTAAATGCCATCTAGCCCATGGGCCCTCAAAGTCCAGTCTACCGTCTCCTGGCGGGGGCAGTAGGGGCAGGGTTGTGTTGGTCTCTCAGGTGTGTCCAACTCTTTTCAACCCCGTCGACTGTAGCCCGCCAGGCTCCTCTTTCCATGGAATTCTCCAGGCAAGAATACTGGAGTGGATTGCCATTTCCTTCTCTAGGGAATCTTCCCAACCCAGGGATGCACCCTGGGTCTCCTGCATTGGCAGGCGGATTCTTTACCATCTGACCCTGGTGAGGGAAGCCCAGGAGGTGATGGTTGCAGGGGTGGGGGGGTCCTTAAGCCTTTCCGGAGAACCTGTGAGTGCAAAAGCTATTTCTGTAATGATACTAAGGCAGCATTTGCCTTTTACACCGTGTAGCACATGCACTGATGGTGTAAATGCAACAGTGGGAAAAGACTGTCGTGGGAATAAAGGCAGAGGTGCCAGACTGCACTCCTGATTACTATGCACTTGTAGTCAGAAAAAAAGTTTCCTTAAGAATGTTGATGAAGCAGGAATTCCCTGGCGGTGCAGTGGTTAGGACTCTGCACTTCAATGCAGGGACACAGGTTCCATCCCTGGTTTGGGAACTAAGATCCCTCATGCCACATGGCACAACCGAAATTTAAAAACAAAGAAATAAAGAAGAATGCTGATGAAGCAATACTGATTAAAAACACTGATGAATAAAAGCTACTTTTATTTAACTTAAAAATTTTTTTATTAGCATTCAATTCCCAGTGAATTGAAAGTTGCTCGGTCATGTCCGACTCTTTGTGACCCCATGGACTATATAGTCCATGGAATTCTCCAGGCAAGAATACTGGAGTGAGTAGCCTTTTCCTCCTCCAGCGGATCTTCCCAACCCAGGGATCGAGCCCAGGTCTTCCGCATTGCAGGCGGATTCTTCACCAGCTGAGCCACCAGGGAAGCCCTCAACTCCTAAGTACATACTTTTTAATATTCTGTGTGAAAAGATGAGAAGTTTGCACAAAGCATGTCTGTTGCATACCAAAGCACATGGTTGCCTCATGATAATGTCACACAATACCATGTGACTGTGAGTTGCAAGCTGAACCTGCCACTTCATAATGGGACACATTTTTACTTAAAAAGTCTACAACATATGGTTAAACGGACAGGTATAGGACAGACATTTTCTCAGAACTAAATGAAATGAGCCTGCCACTTCCAGAAAAACAATTGATAATACTTGTTGCCAATGATAAAATCTGAGCTTCCAAGCAAAATCAGAAGTTGGGGAAATTTGTATCTACCACCATGAACTTGACAGAATCCCAGAACTACTTAAAGGCTTTCCTGCTGAGAAGAATGAGGATAGTAACAAGTATGATTTTTTAAATACTGTATGATGAAATGTGTCCGCATTTGAAAGAGGTGTGTGACTCAGTGGATCAGTATTTTCTAAATGACCAGAGCATGATAATACAAAATCATTCATTAGTAACAGATCCCTTCAAAGGACAAGCAAGACCAATGGATTTCAACAGAACAGAGCATGAAGAGTTCATCAATATGGTTTCAGGTTCCACTTTATCCCTAACCTTCAAGAAACTACCTCTTCCTGAGTATTGATATAGTATCAAAGAATATCCACAATTATCTTGAAAAGCAAAGAAAATACTCCTCTGTTTTCCAACTACATATCTGAGTAAGGCCAGATTTTCTTCATATACTTCAATCAAAGCATATCAAAACAGACTGGGTACAAAAGTAGGTGTGAGAATCCAACTATCATGTATTAAGCCAGACACTAAAGAGATTTACGAGAATACAAAACCAAACCATTCTTCTCACTGTATCTCCAAAATATAATACTGTTTCATAAGAAATGTTAGTTATGGTAACATGTAATGGGCTTGTAATTATTTTAAAGTATATTTTTACAGTTTCTGTTTTAATTTCTTATCTGGCAAATATCAGTAGGTGTGAAAAACACTCAGAGGAAGATATGACCAAACTAGGCAGTGTATTAAACAGCAGAGACATCACTTCGCCGACAAAGGTCTGTCTAGTCAAAGTGATGGCTTTTTTTCCAGTAGTCGTGTACGGATATGTGAGTTGAACCATAAAGAAGGCTGAGCACCAAAGAATTGATGCTTTTGAACTGTAGCATCATAGAACTTTCGATGCTAAAGAAGATTCTTGAGAGTCCCTTGGACAGCAAGGAGATCAAACCAGTCAATCCTAAAGGAAATCAACCCTGAATATTCACTGGAAGGACTGATGCTGAAGCTGAAGCTCCAATACTTTGGCCACCTGATGTAAGGAGCCGACTCACTGGAGAAGACCCTGATGCTGGGAAAGACTGAAGGCAAAAGGAAAAGGGGGCAGCAGAGGATGAGATGGTTGGATAGCATCACCTACTCAACAGTCAAAACTTTGAGCAAACCCTGGGAGATAGTGGAAGACAGAGGAGCCTGGCGTGCTACAGACCAGGGGGTCACCAAGAGCTGGACATGACTAGGCGACTGCACAACAGCAACACAACTCTCATAAAGAAAATCTCTTTGTCCCTTAATGCTTCAGGAGCACTAAGGGGTCTTACAATAAAAAGAGAACCACTCAGTTTAAGTGGACAAAGGATCTGACTAGGTATTTTTCTAAATGCGATATACATATGACCAAGAAGCACAGAGAAAGATGCTTAACGTCATTAGCCTCAGGGAAATGCAAACACAACACAAGGTACTATAACCAAAAGAACAAAACAGACAATAACAAATGTTGATGAGGACAGAGAAATTGGAACCCTCATGCACTGCTGATAAGAATGTAAATGGTACAACCATTTGGAAAATAGTCTGGGAGTTCCTGAAAACGTGAAACGCAGAGTTACCATATGACCTAGCAATACGACTGCCAGGCTTACACCCAAGAGAAATGAAAACAGGTTCACACAGAGACTTGTACATGACTGTTCGCAGCAGCATTGTTTATAACAACCAAAGAGCGGAAACCCAAATGATCACCAACTGGTGCATGGATAAACAAAATGTGGTGTCCATGCAATGCAACATTACTCAGTAATATATGGTTAAAAACGGGATACTAATTAAAACTCCGTCTAGACACCTGTAGATTCCCACATGTCCCTATTTAAAGGATTCAAAATAGAAGGGAGTGTTAAAAACTAAGCCCTTTCAGGAGAGCCAACCCAAACTTCACTAGCCCCTCGCACAAGATGAACCCAACAGAAGCCAGTTTTACCCATGTTCCAGCATTCTAGACTTGACTCTCAATGCCTTCTCCAGAAATGACTGCTATTTCTCTTCCTCCCAGCTTTATGAGTCCCCAAGTAACTGGTGACAGTGACGGTTGAAGAAGTATAAGGGAGCATAGCTATGATGAGTAAACCAACCTTAAAGTCAAAGTTCACCTTAATAGACCGAACAGACCTTGCGACCTTCAGCCACCATCATCTGCTACTGCCAAACACAAATGAAACTCACCTTAAAGTCCTCAAAACCCTCTCCCGCCACTCAGATTCCCCTAAATAACCTGCTCATAAAACCATCACCTGCGAACACTTCTCCTTCTTCCTTCCAAATCACGAACATTTCCTAATAAAGGTAGAGTCTGTAACTAGTGCTTTCAACCACTAACAAACAGAAAAGGCCCCCAAAGCACACTGTCGTTCATACACCTCTAGCAAATGGACAGTCTACCTGGACTCTGCCAGAAACAACTAATCCAAACACCAGTGCCCATAAATTAGCAAGTTACTTTGAAGTCAGGCGTCGTTGCATGATTACAAAAGATGATATATTACCTTATTGAATTCCTGCTAAGGGACAGAACTTCCTTTTGGATAAAACTGCAACTTCTTAAAGCTGCAAAGCCATTTCTCTCACACAGAGCATGACAGTGATGTTAATTAAAAGGGAAAAAAAAAACTCACAAGCACATTCTAATGACAACAACAACAAAGAACAGATGGATTATCTTGGTTTATGTATTTTAAAAATACTTAGCTTTAGAAAGTATGTGAAAGTGTGTGTTAGTTGCTCAGTCGTGTCCAACTCTTTGAGATCCTGTGGACTGTAGCCTGCCAGGCTCCTCTGTCCATGGGGTTTCCCAGGCAAGAATACTGGAGTGGGTTGCCATTTCCTTCTCCAGGGGATCTTCCTGACCCAGGCATCAAACTCACGTCTCCTGCATTGGCAGGTGGATTCTTTACTACTGAGCCACCTAGGAAGCCCACTGCGTTATTATATCCTGCTTTTTTTTTTCACTTACAAGCATTTTCCCTCAACATTAAACACTCTCAAGCAATTTTAAGGTATGCATGGAACTCGACTATGTGAACAAAAGTACTATCACTGAGCCAGCTCTTGATTGTTACATATTCTCATTATTGGTAGTTTTTATCGTAACATACTAGTGAACATCCTCACATGAAAATCTTGTTAGGCACCTCCAATTTTTTTTTTTTTTAGGATAAATTCCTAGAAGAGAAACTGCTGAGTCAAGGAGTCAGAATATTTGTAAGCCTCTAGATACACGTGCTGCTGCTACAAACCACCCTCCTACCAGCAGTGCATAAAAACAGCTATTTTCTTATACCTTTTACTAAAATGGGTTCTACTATTGTATTGGCCTTTGCCATTCAGGTACGCTAAAAAAAATAAATAAATAAGGCCAGTTTTTGTTTTAACCCAAGGTTCTTTTTGAATCCTTGCTGTTCCACAACGGCCTCGTTCTCTCCACGGCGCGTCCACAGGGCTCAACAGAAATGCACACAGCACATCAGGGGCTGTCCACGCCAGACACGGGCCACGTGTGAGGGGATTCTGAGCCTCTAATGACAGAGGAAACTTGACGCTATGGGGGGAACAGACGGGTGTTCAAGTGTGTGGAGGTGCAGACACTGGTGATTCCCAGAGCTCAGATTATATCAGGAAGCAGGTATAGTGCCAATACACAAACACTGATGGGGAGGGGGTGGGAGGGGGGTAAGGGCCCTCCCCCTGCCATGAGGGCTAATCTCATTATCATAAAAATGAAAAGTAAACCCAATAACTTCAGTAAGGAACTGCTGCGGCGTCTATTTCCAAATTATCTCACCACCAGGGCAATCCTCCACTCTCAAAAAGTGTGTTTGGTTCAGCACGAATGTCCCCACCCCTCCCCAACCCACCCCCAGACCTCATATTCTGGAAAGAGAAAGCACAGGCTGAGGGACGCTGGGAGCCCTGAAAGAAATGTGCTAACAGCAGGCCCCTACCCCCAGCCTGGTAAATCTCTCATCTATAATCCAACACAAGAGACAACAGGCAAACAGCAAGAGGTCATCTTCAAAGAGCCGGTTGCTACGGGAAGCGAATGTAGAGGCAGCAAGCATGTCCCCATCAAAGTCCGGCAGCTGCAGAAGAACCACAAAGGTAGCGGGCACGGGTGGGGGAGGGGGCGTCCGGGGGAGGGGGCGCAGGAGGAGGAGGAGGAAGGAGGGAGAAAAACATCAGACCGGTAGCAGCTGCCCAGTGGAACATAAAACCTGGCAGCTCTGCGTGGCTCAACAAGGGGCAAAGGAGGGAAAGAAGAAACACAGAAAACAGCACTTCCTGAACTTGCCTTTTTAAGCGTTAGCCAGAGCTGTGGGCCTACTGGAGAGACGGCCAGAGAAAACCCACGGTTGTGGAAAGAAAAACACAGCCATTAGTGATAAAATGGCAAGGACCAGCTTTAAGAGGCTTCCCTGGTGGCTCAGTGGTAAAGAACCCGCCTGCCAATGCAGCAGATGCAGCTTCTATCCCTGGGTCGGGAAGATCCCCTGGAGAAGGAAATGGCAACCCACTCCAGTATTCTCGCCTGGGAAATCCCATGGACAGAGAAGCCTGGTGGGCTGCAGTCCATGGAGTTGCAAAGACACGACTTAGGGACTAAATAACACTAACCACCTTTAAGCACCATCTCAGTACAAAAGTGATCATCTCCTGGTAGGAAGATCTCTAAATCCTTGGTCCCAAATACCCGCTTCCCAGCAGAGCAACTCCAGCCACAAAGAAGAGTGGACCTATCTGTTGTCTATAGAATCTAAACAGGGGAATCTGGATGCGCCCCTTAATTTGAGTAGAAGCTGTCCTCATTTTTCCAGGTGTAAGAGGCACAGAAGTCAGCAGGCTCCACAGGCTCTAAGCGGACATCTCAGAGAGTCCCTTTCACACCTGCGCTCTCCGGCCCCAAACAGAGCACAGAAATCACACGGGTCTTGGGGGAAGAGACAGTAGGAGAATCAAGTCCCATTGCTGCAGGCTGAATGAAGACAGGCTTTGGGACATGCCGCCGGCTCATCGGGAGGCCAGTCTCCCAGCTCCCAGGCCGAAGTCCTTTCCACTCACGGGTGACAACCATAAAGGTCCGGGGACAAGGAGAGGGGTGAGGGGCTTGGTCTTCATTTCTGGCAGCTATTGAATGTCTTGACGTGCTCTGCAGAAGTTCTCAGAGAAAACGCTTCCAAAGGACAGTCTGTCTGTTGGTTTCAGTGGGTTTTCATGGACGTCAGGCCCTCAGGCAGGTGGACACATCTGTGTGTCCTCAGCCCGATCCCCATGTCTGTATCATGTGGTTTTGCTGAGAAAGTGCTCAGAGCCTCAGAGAAGGTATCATTTCGCTCCAAATGATTTCCTGAAACAGGTGAGAGGTTCATGGGGCTAGACATACACACGCAAGAGGGTTCAGGTCTGAAACTTTATCAGGGAACCCTACCCCGCGAAACTCTGTCTCAGAACCATATCCTGTGTGAAAGGGCAAAGTTGAAGAGGCACGGGTGATCTCTTCCAGGGTAAACACTCGCAAGTCAAAGCCTTTTGCAATCTGTTTTTATCAATGGCTCTGTCTTCACCACGTTTTGCGGATATAAAATGTGCTGTGCTAAAAAACAAAAGGACAAGATTTAAATGGCCTTTTCTATAGGCCAAGACTTTTATCTGGGTTTGTCCTCAGCCAAGTGGAAAAGAGTCAACATGAAATGAAAAGAAAAAAAATAAAAATTTCAAAAACTCCTCTGAATTCAAATCAACAGACATAAATCTGCGGTTCTCCAGACACCTATGGCCACCCAGCCGGTGAACAAGCGACCGCTCCTAATCGGCGTGCCAGGGCCTCCCCACTTTGTTCTCCGCCACCAATGCTGCCGCCATCACAGGATTTCTGAGAACCCTGCTCCTACTCGTGTGGGCTTTTCGTCTTGTTTTTCATTCTCAAGAAAAGGAGAGAAGTATGAGGAGAGATGCAGGCGCTCATTTACGTGAAGAAAGACTTCTCAAGGCCCTTCCACTGTCACTGAACACATCAGAGAATTGAAGACAGAAAAAGATGGGGGGGTGGGGAGCGGGGGAAGAAAGAAGGAATTCATGAGGGTGATTCAAGTGCCTGAAAAGGAACAACTGTCCATAAAATGAACAACCTCAGTTAAACACATTTCTGTTATGTTGGGTCATTTTCATACTTTTTTTTTTGGCTGAAGCCATTAGAAGCTTCTGGCTGCAGTGGTGATGATAAAGGAGAGTGGGTCTCTCTGATGCTGCGTCTCCTTTACAGTTCACGACTGGAGATTAAGTTTAAGAGGCAAAACCCAACCCCCTAAGCCAGAGAGTCAGACTTGCTCCTGCCCTCTCTGCCTTCCGAAGGCCCAGAGGAAGACCTCCGTGGCCCCAGGTCAGGCACTGGCAGCCTCTGAAGGGGAGGGCGAGGGCCTCTGAATGACCAGATTAAGTCTGAATGGAAGAAGAACCTGTGATTAAGTTTCCTGAATAGTTGGCTCTCTTAGGAGGAGCAAACTTCTTAAAAAAAAAAGGGGGGGGGGGCAGAAATGTAGCTGTTACTACCCGTCAGAAATGGGAATCCCGCTCTTTGAATCCAAAAGAGTGGATTTTCACATACTCACGTCAAGCCCACTTTCCAACCAATATGTGGGGGTTTGGCCGATTTTCCAGGGAAAGGAGGAAAAACAAAAACAAAAATAACACTGCCTTGTTTCTTCTCAAGATGACTGTTTGGACGGTTCAGGTGGACATGGAATGTGTTTTAACCACCAGTCCCCCAGGACAAACTCAGAAAGTTCTCCAAGCCATTACACAGCAAAGCAGCTAGTCTTTCCTTTAGCTCACTTCACTGCATCTTCAACCAAAACTTTACAATATTATTCCAGCTTGACTGGTCCAGAATCTTGGCCAGAGGCTTCTCTAGCCCAGGCACACATAGGAAAGGAAAAGGGCAAACTGCGTTTTATCCACCCTGTGGTGGCCTGGTCAGAACAGTCCTGGTTACGCGAGATGCCTGAGGTTCTGTCCAGCTTTCCTAAGGGGGTGGGGTATCAACATAAGTCTTTCTTCCCGGCGAAAGAGCCAAGAATTAAGTTAACTCATGATGAAGACTACTCATATATCAAGATAGAGTTCATTAAAAAACTCTTGCTGAGGGACTTCTCTGGAGACTGGTCGAGCGGTCAAGCCTCTGCCCTTCCAACGCAGGGGTGTGGGTTCTATCCCTGGTCAGGAAACTAAGATCCCACGTGTTGCACAGTGCAGCCAAAAACATAAAAAAAAAAAAATGAAATAAAAAATCTTGCTGAACAAAATGTGCAGTAACCCATCCGTGTTAAAAATTCAAGTTTGGATGTAAAAGGCTAATGTCTGGGAAACTTCCAAGGCCATCCGTCATGTGTAAGCTTGACCACCTTGGCAACGAGAGCATCCACCCCTCCTTTATAGCACCTGGTTCTGCAACTGATTTTCAGTGTGTTTCCATCCATCTTGCAGGGGATGCAAGAATAAAAGGCAGAGACTCTGCAATTGCGTGGGGCAGAGCAGGCACCAATGGGATAATAGCACATGTCAGTGCCAAGAGCGAGGACCGTTGTGAGAAGGCAAGACTGGGGCTCCCCCGGTGGCCTAGTGGTTAAGAATCAGCCTTCCAAGGCAGGGTTCAACTCCTGGTTGGGGAACTAAGAGCCCACGTGCTGCGGGATGACTAAGCCTGCGCACCTCAACTAAACAGCCTGCATGCTGCAACTAGACAGAAGCCTGTGCGCCGCAACAAAGGCCTGATGCAGCCAAAAGTAAATAAATAACGATTTTTTTTGGTTTGTTTTAAAGAAGGCAAAATTGGGCATGAGGCATCCCAGGAGACCTTCAGGAGTTGGTCTTAAGAGATAAAAGAAGACTGTGAGATGTGGTTCCTCCCTTATTTCCTGTCTGGAACGTTCCAAGGATTTTTCAGTGCAAGTTTCCACTCAGCAACTGATGTGGCAGAGATTACACACCTATATTTATGAGGCCCACTAGGTACAGAAAAAAATACTTAATATGTATTTATGTGTTTATTGAGCATAACAATGGTGAGCTCTCACCATGCATCTATTTAATCTTTCAACAACCCTAAGAAGGTACTCATGGCAGAGACTCAGAGAGGTCAAGCGCCTTACTTTGGGTCACTCAGCTGACTATGAACTCAGGTCTGATTGCCAAGCCTGAAGCTCCACTCCCCTCTGCACCTCTGTCTTGCAACAGTTCCAGGCACACGTCCCCTCCTTTGGTGGAATTTTTTTTTTTAAGGCGTCAAAACCCCATCAGTAACTTAAAGCCTCTGATGTAGTTCTTTGTTTATCTGCATGTCTTCCCAAATAGCCCGAGTTCCTAAAGGACATCCTTCACCTTCACATTTGAGCACTGGGTGTGGCCCACAGGAGAGCTGAACAAACACGCCATGGTCACACTAAGCAGAGAGGCTCACGGCACTCAAAACGCCAGGGGGCCTTCCCTGGTGGTCCAGTGGTTAAGAATCAGCCTGCCAATGAAGGGGACACAGGTTCGATTCCTGGTCCACATGTCACAGAGCAACTAAGCCCTTGTACCAGAACTGTACTGAGCCCTCTCTCTCGAGTTCCCGAGCTGCAACTATTGAAGCCAGCATGCCTAGAACCTGTGCGTTGCAACAAGAGATGCCGCAGTGAGAAGCCCACGCACTGCAACTAGAGAACACCCGCATGCAGCAACGAAGACCCAGGGCAGTCAAAAATAAATGAACCTTTAAAGCGGGGCGGAGCGGGGGGGGGGGGGGGGGGCATTTAAAGAAAAAAAACGCCAGAGAGCATGCTGCAACTAGAAAGTCATCAAAGGGTTTTGCTCACTTCACCTTCCTGACCCTCAGTCTCCTCATCTGCTAATAAGGATAATAATGATACCTGTTTTGTAAGGTTGTTTTGATAAGTGCGTGAGATAATGTATGCTAAAGGTGAAGGTCTGGCAGTGCCTGGAACCTGCTAAGTACTCCACAGAGGCGGGCAAATAATGTCTCACCTCCAGTGTAAGATAAAAGGGAGGCGTGCCAAACCTCACCTTTCATCCACTAGATTTAGAATCTGGAAACAGATGAGATATTATTAGGCTTAAAAAGAGGACCAAACAATGTGTGCTATCCATCAACACACAATGGGACAGATACACCGACAGACAGAAAAATGTTCAAGACACATTAGATGAAAAAAGCATGTCCGAAAATAAAGTATAGGTGTGTATGTGTGTGTCTATGTCTGTGTGTGAGTGATAACATGAGTACACAAGTGCACGGAAAAATACTCTGACATATACAGGTAATAAGATGGGGGAGTGGAGAGAGGCCTTTTACTTCTGTCACTATACAGTTCTGATATTTGAATCTTAAGGGGAAAAAAATATTAAAAGGAATATTTTCATTAAAAGCAAAAACAGTAACTGCAGTGTGCCAGTGTTGGTCTCTTAGCTGTGACAAAGGTACCATAAGAAGATAAGTCATTAACAATAAGAGAGACTGGGTGCAGAATATGGGAACCATCTACTCCGTCTTTGCAGCTTATCTGCAAGTCTGAAACTGCTCTAAAATTAAAAGTTGGCTTCTTTCAAAAGCGATAACCTCTACAGCCCAGAACCATCTTTGCTTTTAAAAATCTGTCCATGTAAATATGCCAGCACACATTCACTACATCTCAGAAATTAACAGCGATTCCGAGCGGTCAGACTGAAGATGGTGCTCATCTCCCTGTCCCTGCAAGATCCGTGGTTCTCAAAGGGGGATTGTCAGACCAGCAGCAGCAGCATCTGGAAACTTGTTACAAATGCAGTTCTCAGCTCCCCCCATCTCCAGGGCCACTGAGGTGGGGCCAGGTGATTTTGATGCACACCCAAGTTCGAGAACACCGTTCTAGATCACAGAAACTGGCTTTGTCACGAGTGTCACTGTTAGAGCCAAAACACCAGAACAGGCAGACTTGAAAAGGAGCTTAGACGTGTACGCGAAGCAAAGAGCCTACAACAAAGACAGACGGCCGAGCGCACTGGCGGGGCACCCAACGCCCAGGCCACACGAGAGCCAGGCCAAGGTCGGGGCCCGGTGACGGGAAACCTGAAGGCGGCGGGGCTTGATCGCCTGTGACCGAAGTGGGCTGCCCCTGAGGGCCCCCACAGAGCTGCCCCTGGGGACAAAGGATGGGAACAGGGGCAGGTCTGTGTGCTTGTGTCTGAGGTCAGAGGAATTGAGATACCCCGAAATTCCACTCTGGAAGCACCACGGCAGGAGAACAACACCGAGAAGATCGAGAATCGTGATGGGGACTTCCCTGGTGGTCCAGTGGCTAAGAATCCACTTGGCCATGCAGGGGGCGCGGGTTCGATCCCTGATCGGGGAACTAGGATCCCACAGGCCGTGAAGCAACTAAGCCTGCACGAGCCGCCAACTGAGCCCAAGGGCTGCAACTAGAGAACCTGTGCGCGGAAACCAGGGGTCCCATGTGACACAGTGAGGATCCCACATGACGCAAGTGAGACCCAGGTGCAGCCAAATAAATACAGACTTTAAAAAAAAAAAAAAAAAGAATCGTAATAGCCATACTCAGAAAGCGGGGCAATATCTGAAGCATACGGAGGATATATGACACCCAGGAGCTCCGGGTCAGCGCCAATGCCCCACAAATGCCTTCACCTGACCCGCGCTGCATGCCACGAGAGGGCTTGGACGTGGTGCCCCGGTACCCCTGCTCCACTCAGAGGAGCCCTGGGTCAGCACATCTAGCAACAGAGCTAGCAGATAACAGATAAACCGCAGGAGAGAAAAACTAGGCACCCAGCTGGTGATGGCAGCATTTGCAGGAAGAAGAGTGGGGTACGAAGGCTACTCCTTTCTTAATCTGTATACTTTCTCACTGATGAGACTGTAATGTTTGCTTGAATTACAGGAGCTATGCCTTTAAAGCAATTTTGGGGCGTCATGTGTTTTTTTTTTTTGGCCACACCGGGTGGCATGTGGGATCTTGGTTCCCAGACCAGGTATCGAACCCACACCCCCTGCATTGACAGCATGGAGTCTTAAACACTGGACTGCCAGTGCTTTTTAAAAAAAGCAATTTTTTAAAACAAAATTTAAGGCCAAAAAATCCAGGAGCACTGGGCGATGGCGATCAATGAATGGCCTTTGATGCCAACTCTCAATGCACCTCATCAGCTCTTTTTCCAGCGGGGTATTTGACAGTAAATGAGAGGCGGAGAGAGATGGCCACTCCAGACCACTCTATATAGAAACAGGCTAAAATTTTATGGGGCCCTTTGGGCTGAGAAGCTATTAGATGCCACGGCTCCAAAGCAGCGAGGTGGCAGGGAGAGCACTCCAGAGGGGCTATTCAGGAGCCTCCAGCATCTTCCCATCTGTGAGTCTGAAAGTACTTTTGTTCTTCTCCAGGTTTGAGTTTCTGGGTCACCCGGCCTTTTGTTCATAACCCAGTGAATACATCTGCAGTAGGTCAGGACCCCCAGATCTGAGCGGCCTCAGGGCATCGGTACCTCACCAGAGCGCTCACTGTGTTTACCTGCACCTCGCCATCACTGTCTCCACGAAGCAATTTTAATGAGTGGCCCTAAAGCGGGCTTCCCAGGCGGCTCAGTGGTAAAGAATCTACCTGCTAGTACAAGAGATGTGGGTTTGATCCCTGGGTCAGGAAGATCGCCTAGAGAAGGAAATGGCAGCCCCACTGCAGTATTCTTGCCTGGGAAAGTCCATGGACAGAGGAGCTTGGCGGGCTGCAGTCCACGGGGTCGCGAAAAGAGCCTTCAGACACGACTTAGCGACTAAACAACGAGACCAAAACAGGAAAAGAGGTACTGTTCATCTTTATACAGTGAAATAATTACTACAGCCCCCTCTCCAGGATCCAGATAACTCTGTGTGTGTGTGTATTGGGGGGCAGGAGGTATTGACAGGAGATTACAGAATGTTAAGACGGCAAACTCTATGTACCCACAACACCAGTGTTTCGCTGGATACAATCAAGAATCTCCTTTGTTGCAGCCTAATGTCTAGTCTCATCCTGTTTTAGCATCTCCTCAGAGGAAAAACAAAGCTCCGACTGCCAGAAAATGTTCCAAGTAATTGTTGATAACAGATAACAGCAGAGGAAGCCCTCTGGTTAATGTTTAAACACGGGCAGGGGTAACATTTAACTCCTCAGCAGTTAAGACGCCCACCAGAAGACTCCAACGTGTGCTTCCAGGGCCCCTGGCTCATGAGGAACACTGACTGCTCCGCTCAAGTTCAGGAAGATCCCTTCAAAAAAAGAAAATCAGAATAACGCCTGAAACGCCTTCTAATTACCACACTGCTCAGACTTGAACTGATCCGTTTTTTGAACAAATGTAATGTGCAATCCCCCAGTTTTAACAAGTAGATTCCAATAATTTCTAGAGACATTAAGCAGAAGAAAGGGAAGATCGTGGTGGAATCAGGGTATAATTGAGAAGAATGCATTTGTACTTGAGTTGAGATGATATTTTAAAAACCACAGCTATTAAAATACGGCTTTGCGATGAAAAGAAAGTCTCTATTCTAAAATGTCAGACGATGTGCTGTGGAAGATTTGGCTGTTATTATAGGTGGACTACACACACACACACACACACTCACACAGACACACAACACTTCTAATGAACTTTGGCAGTCTTTGTCTCCATATAATTAGAAGTTTGGCTTTCTGTCTTTGGGGCAGAGGGAGGGAGAAGCAGGGGCGTGGAGGAGAGGGAAGGGCCCGGCTCAGAGAGGACCTACACCGAAGATCTTCTGCTGGTAAAAAGAAGGCAGACATGGGGTGAACCTCCTCGGCTGGGGGGAAGGCTACTGTGGGAGGGGGTAGCTGATCACAGCCAGCAACACCCAAGACAAGGACTAAAGGAACAGGGGTCAGCCCTGCCCCCAGGCTTCAGGGCTCCAGCTGCAGAAGGCACCTCTCTGTGGGGTCTCGCCTCTCAGCTCAGCTCACTGTTGGGCCTGGGGACAGTCGGTGAAGACCTCCTGCTACCGCGCGGCTCCCGCACCCTCACACCGCCCGAGCTTCTGACCCTGATGGCGGGGGCCCTAGTCTTCTACAGACAGACAGTTTGCATTCACGCCAAAGGTAGCGGGAGCCAGGAAAACCAGGTCCCCTCCACTCATGCGGATCGCTGATCAAAGATCAAAGAGGCAAGTGGTTACATTCTTACTCAACAATGTTGAGCTGCTGCAGGGTTGGTTTTGTTTTTTTTTTTTTTTTTTGGTAAATTCAAAGCAGTAGAGACCTTTGAGATGCAGGCCTAGTTTTACAGGTGAGGAAACCAAGCCCAGGTGAGGGCCAGGCCTCCCCCAGCTCAGATAAGCATCAGCTCCACCACCTCCCATCGCCCCAGGCACACCTCCCTTCGCTATGCTTTCATCTTTGATTTCAAATAGGGCTCCGGGATGCGCATGGGCGGGAGGGGCTGAGCGGGTCCTCTCTGAGCCCCAGTTACAAGGAGCCACACACAACCCAGCCCTTCCACAGCCTCTGCTCCAAGCGGGTCCCGGGCCTGGCCTACAGCCTGTGCTTCTCACCGAGTTCAGGTTCCCCGGGATCTCCACGGTAGAGCCTCACCACACTCAGCATGTCCCCATCACACCTTCTCTGACCATGGAAACCTCACCTGTGTTTTGCCAGGTGACCAAAGCTTAGCTGCTTCTGGATCACACATTCACTGCACGTCCAGCCCCAGGAGACTGGACAGGAGGGGGTCCGTCTGTTTTCAGCATGACTGCGGTGCTATGACAGTTCCCCAGTATGATGTTGGATCCGAGTCTTTTCCACTGCGGTGTTCCTGGCGCCTGGCATGGATGGATGGGCTTCCTTAACCAAGCGCAGCCTCCTGGATGTTTCCCCTTCTGTCAATTCGCACGTCAGAAGACCAGTGCTAGCTTCAGGGCAGAATCTGTGCTGCACTAATAACAATTTGCATTAATAATTCCAGGGTTTCCCTAATGCTAATTGCAACACAATTGTGCTATTCTTCAAGCTACAAACGTACTCACAAAATAACCTCTTCACGTACTCACAAAATAACCTCTTCACTTGCGGGGGAGATTCTAGCTTCCCAAGGTGGGAGGAGGAGGAGGAAGGTTACAAAAAGAGTGACTGGATGGACTCAGTTTCTCTGATTGGTGACATTCCACAACAAAAGGTCCTTCAACGTCTGAACATCAGCGCAAGATTTATCTAACCATTCATGAAGCTGCACAAGACTCTGCTGACAGCTCTAACGCTGGTCAGCCTGATGATGAGAGAATGAAAGCGGCATCCTGGCAAAAAGTATATATAATTTCTTACTGTCCAGAATACCCTAGAATGTTGCACTGAGATGATGACTTCTTTTCCTCCAGGATGGTGCAGACTTACTCTGCAGGCACGTCAAAGCACAGGTGCAGGACCCGGGATGAGGACTCAGACCCTCCAGCCAAGCCCCCGTGTCCCCACCTCCTGCCCCCTCGCCCCCACCTGCTGTCTGCATTCACCACTGAGAAGCCAGTGTCTTCACTTAAGCAAGACCTACGACAACAACCGAGCCACACCACCTGGGTTTGCCAGCAGGCGTCGAGAGCGGTTTCCTCACTTATGGGTATGGACATGCTAGAGAAGACTCCTGAGAGTCCCTTGGACAGCAAAGAGATCAAACCAGTCAATCCTAAAGGAAATCAACCCTGAATATTCATTGGAAGGACTGATGCTGAAGCTGAAGCTCCAATACTTTGGCCACCTGATGCCAAGAGTGACTCATTGGAAAAGACCCTGATGCTGGGAAAGATTGAGGACAGGAGGAGAAGCGGGCGACAGAGGATGAGATGGCTGGATGGCATCACCGATTCAATGGACTTGAGTTTGAGCAAACTCTGGGAGATAATGAAAGACAGGTAAGCCTGGCGTGCTGCCGTTCATGGGGTCACAAACTTAGGACATGACTTAGCGACTGAACACCACCAACAAACAATGGGTATGAACACAGACTGAACAGAGTCGCTTCTGCTTCCTGTTCTGGCCCAAAGCGCTCAGTGTGACGGTTCCGGTGTCCTGTGGTCAGAACAAGAAGCAACCAAAACACCCTCAGAAGAGCAATCCATTCGCAGACTCGGCAAGAGCTGACTCACTAATAACACACCAGGGGCCCCGGGGCACATTTGCAAAGGTGCATCCGGTGTGTCCCTTAGGTGACCTGCCTGGAACCTGCAGGATGACCTGCATGGTGGTTAAGACCACGGTTACTATCACTCCAACCTGACAGATGAGCAGCCAGAAGGTTGGGGTCTCTAAGGTAAGCTTGGGGTCTTTTGCTCCCAGATCTTCCAACTCCTAAGGAGGCCCACACTTAGGAAAGGGCACTGTCTTCGTCTGGAGTCACTCCACTACTTCGGAATAGAGCAGGGGCTATGAACACAACTGCCCAATACGCCACTGGCTGATACCCACTGCAGACGCCTGACCAGGAAACCATCTCCCACTAGCGAGACTGTATATGTTTATAGATCTGTTTGTTCTTACTCTGTCTGATATGAGTTTATAACTAAACTAAATCTTTAAATGTTACCAAAACATTGAGTTTTAGTCTAGGAAAACTAAGTCAAAAAATGTGGAAAGAAAGATTGAATGAAGGCAAGTAACTTTAAAAATGGTTGAGAACTAAGTGCAACTTTTGAAGACTAGATGAAAAGGGGTAGGGGGGAAGGCAATTTCTAGAAGCTTTGTATCAGAATTTCTGATAGCTTTGCAGGTGTTTGTAAGTTTTCCCTTTGCTTAGAAAAAAAGCCCAGAACTGTGAATTTTAAGTGCTAGATCAAGAGGAAGGCTAAAATAAGGCTTTGAGGAATACAAACCACTGGTACCATTCACAAAAGCCTGAGTCTGAATGTCTGCTTTTAAACTTTTTAAATCATTCCCTGCTTCAAGTGAACCGACCTTGTTCAATCACCCAGCCATCTACAGGTCCCAACAGTATCAGCTTATCACAAAAGGCACACACTCTGTTGTCATCTGCCAACAGATGATTTCGGCCCCTGGCTGGTGACATCTTAGGAATTTCTGGGCTCTCACACAGGGAGAGGGCTTAACGTAGTTTAATTCTCATGGCTATAGGAAATATCCCTCCACAGAAATTCATCAGTAGCCTGGTCAACCTCAACTCAGTAATTAACCCTAAAACATTTCTAAAATAATGGTTCTTAACTACAAGCAGTTTTGTGCCACTCCCCCTGCGCCCGCCCCCGCCCCCCCCAACACACACACACATCTGCAGACATTTCTAGTTGTCATAACTGAGAGGGAAGCTTGTTACTAGCATCCAGCAGGTGGGGAAGGGTGGCTGAGATGCTGCTCAACGTTGTCTGATGCACGGGACAGCCCCCCGCCACCCCCGGCCGATGGAGAATGATCCAGCTTAAAATGCCGACGGTGCCAGGATTGAAGAAGTCACCTTGGAGAAAGGAGTTCCCAGACCTGTGGATTCTGTTTACATCATCAGAAAAGCCAGCCTCTGGACAAACCAAAGGAAGAGTCGATTTCTCCCCTTCTTGACTCAAACAGGACTCAAAGGCCACCGGCTTCCTGGTATTCCTGATAAAACTCCCAATCTCTGGGCAGGAATTTTCAAAGACCACAATTTTCGTGTACGTGGTGAAACAGCACAAGAATGCTGGTCAGTTCTCTTTTTTCTTTCACATTCCACGATACCTCCAATTATCTCATGGATGGTGATGAAAATGAACTGAAAAGTTTGTCCAGAGCTTCGTTTTTAAAGACTACAAGCAGATGGAAAGGGGAAATTGGTTTGGCTTATTGTGATACTGTGGAAGAAGCTTTCCTTTTATATCGCTTTCCCGTTAGCATTCTAGTACCTGAGCATCTACACAATATAACCACTTACAGGTTGGCTACTACAGTACAAGAGAAGCCTGGATGCATCCTGTATTTTTTAAAGCCAGTTATTACAGCCATGTTGAGACACTTAGAAAAATCTAAATATGTCAAGTTCATTGGTGTGATGATGACACAGTGGTTAGGAGCACGTCCTTAGTCTTCACTGGATGTATGCTAGAGGATTGAGGGGGAAGAAGTCAAGGTACTAGCATCTTTTGAATGGTCTGGCCAAAACAGAAAACACACACACACACACACATAACAATGTGTTAGAGTATAAAGTAAGCAACTATTAACATTTTGCCAAACTCAAACTATTCATTCAACTTTTCCATGTGTTTAAAAACTTCAAAATAAGAGTTGGGCAAAAAAAAATTAAAGACCAAGATAGGGATTAGGGAGACAATCAGATCACAAGTATTGCTGGATCATGGGTCCAGACCAAAGAAAGGTCTCCAAATAGAATCAAACTGGAGATGGTGGGCTTGGCATCATTATTAAAAAGGCTGCATGACTGCCTTCTACCGTTACAGCAAAATTAAACAGGTACAGCCCTGGAGCAAGACCCTGCAGATTCACAGCACAACTCATGTCACAGACCTCTCGGCATCCTGGAGGCACCACAGAGACCATGGCAAAGTCAGGTCATCTGAACACATACACCCCCGTAAAACTGAAATCTCTCTGAGCCCAACTGCTTAACCAGGGAAACCAAAGGGAAGAGCCTTTGAAGAAGAATCAGGTAAGCCTGAAGACCTGGTCCATTTCTTGTTTGTAACAGTGAAAGCAAGCACTCCCCAGGAGACTTTGCACACACCCGCAATCCCATTGGCTTGTTCTGGAGGAGACGGAAAGCCGGGCGAAGCAAAAAGAAAGGAGGAGGCCGGTTTAAGTGCAGCAATCCATGATTCACTTCAACTCTGCAAAGCTTTTTACATGTAGGTTTTTATACAGAAGTCAAAATAGCTTAGGCTTCCAGGATCCTTCAAGCAGGTTTACAAGCAAGAGCAAAGGAAGGCCTTTCAACTGAAAGGGTTATACAATAAGCTGACTTTGTCAATTCCTGTGAGATTTCCCACCAAAACACAGGTTCATACTAAGATTCCAAGAAACATGACTTGTTTTACTTACTTAAAAACAAATGATAAATTTAAAAAAATACCGTTCAAACTAGAGAGTCTTAAAACCAATTTCTTTAAAACCTACCAGACATTCCACCCAGCTGGCTAACTGTATGCTCTACGGTAGCATCCTTTGTTGTAGGAAAACGTACAGTCTCTGAGCCTTGAAGCACCCCCAGGCCCCATCAGCAGGCAGCGAAGGTCAGGACAAAACCGAGGAAGAGGAATGGGCTCTGGAAGCATGAGGGGCCAAGTCATTCAAACACAACAGCTCCCCAAAGCAGACTCTACGGCCCAGGTGCAACCTGCTGGGTTCTCCTTTGAGTGCCTAAATAAAGAAGCAAGATCCCTGGGTCTGCTCCAGCTTGAGAGAGAGAGAGAGAGAGAGAGACAGATACCTGGATCTGAAAGTTGTAAAAACATAACAAAGAGGGAACTTCAAATAACCCTGTCACGTTCATTAAAACATCTGAGCACCTCCCAAATACATGTGCACAGGTTTCAAATATTTAAGACACATCACATGAACAGATGGACAGATATGTGGTACAGCAAGTATAGTAAAACGTTAACAGTATATTGTGGGTATATGGTCATTCAATATAAAACGCTTTTTCTTTTCCTCTATGTCTAAAATTTTTCATGTTAAAATATCGGCGGGGGGGTGGGGGGGCTTTAATAGAAGATGAGAGAAATCTGATTTGCAGTTTAAAAAAAGGATAAAAACCTCCCAGTCGTGCTGTCAAAGAGCTTACAGACAATTTGACTTGCATGGACGGAGGCCTCTTTGGGGCCAGGAGAGAGAAGACAGACTGGAAAGATGGCAGGATTTGAGCTTGAGTTACAAGCAAGGACACAAGGGAAATGGACCTGGGGACAGACGAGCAATCTGCTTTTTACACGTGCTGGCTTAAAGTGCCTGTAAGATGCCAAGGTGGGTGTCAGTCACCATGAAGTCGGCCTGGCTGAACACCTCAGACCCCAGCGATCCGAACCTCTGATGTGGGAGAGATCCCAGGAAGGAGCTCAAGGTCCAGCCAGCTGGCCCACAGTGGAGGACGGCTTGACGCGTGCAGCTCTGCATCTGTAAGACGATGGAGCACAGCTACTCATGGAGGCATGCATGGCACAGACTTTCGCCAATGTGTGTACTGAACAAACTGCTAAAGGGAGACACACCGGCTTAAGCTGGGAACATTCAGATCAGCCACATGTCTGTGATTCTTATAAAGACTTGGAGGACGTTTCAGGCTGGGGGGTGCTGGGGATCCTGGCATTCTACCACATTGCTGGGGACCACCTCCCCAACAGAAAGCCCTGTCCGCCAGCCTCAGGCAAACCTCTCACATCCACCGCGGAGGGGACAGGTGAGCGGGAATAAGCGGAGGAGGGGCCCCAGACTCCCCTGCCCACTTCTGGTTTGTCCCCCACCTGGCTCACCAGGTGTGCTCCCAAGGCTGACTCACCCACCAGAGGATGCCGCTTTCAAAATCTCAGGAAGGCCACTTGGGAACAAACCTGACCACCCCCAAGAAAGGGACAAAAAATCAGCTGCTCCTAACAGAAACAGTTTGTCTTTTCCGGAAAACTCCGGCAAGTCCAGGTAAGAAAACTCTCCACGCCTGGCGCACTCCTGCCCTACACCCGCCCCCCACCGCCCCTCCACCAGGCTTGGAGCCCTCCAGATGCCGGGTGCCCTCCGCGGCACACGCTTCACCTCTCTAAACAAACAAGGGGTGTCTTTGTTTAAATTAAAAAAAAAAAAAAAAAAAAAGAACCTGTCTCACAGGCTGCGATTACATCAGCAGAGTCTCTTTCTCTGCATCAATCCCGGCTGCTCGGCGGCTTTGAAGCGCGGAGCGCGCGGTGCCCTTTGATCTTGAGGTTCCCGCCCCGGGGCCAAGCCGATACCATCGCGCGCCCACGCAGGGAACCGCGGTCCACACGGGGACCGCCGATCACAACCCAGCCCCCAGACTCGGCTGCCAGGGCCGGGACACTCGGGGTGGCTTCCCAAGCGGGGCGGGGAGACGCACTGTCCCTGAGCCCCGGGAGGGGAGGAGACACCACTAACGCCGAGATAACCTCTTGTGGGAATAGCACTGAGGTTATGTTTTTACAAACCCACTATCTTTTAGGGAATATTTACAGATTTTTCAATATTTCCAGATTAAAGAACGATAGGGGCTGGCTCTGCTTCAAAAGAACGGGAGGGGTGGGGGTGCACATGAAAACAGAAGGGGCGGGAAGCTGAGGGCTTCTAAAGCAGGTGAGGGCGGCTGGCTGGGTTGGGGGGGACAGCTGGAGGTACACGGTGTACCTTCTCTCTACTTGTGGATACAAGTAGAAGACTGTCTACATAAGAACTTGAAAAAGAAACTAACCTCTTGACGCTTTGCTATTTTAAAAGGTTATTCCTCATAGACTTTATTTTAGGAAAGAAAACAGTGGTCTGAAGGGGGGATGGGGTGAGGGTGGAACACATCAGACTTTCCAACTCTGCCCCCAGGGCAGCCGCTGGAGCGACCAGGGCACCTGTGGTTCAGGGGGGCCAGCTTCCCCAGTGCCATCCCTGCAGCAAGAGGGGTGCAAGGGCACCCCAGTTGGGAGCTCCTCATTGGTTTAAGGGCCTCAGCCTTAAGAAAAAGATGAGAACCCATCTCTCCCCCAAAACACCCACTAATGCAGGACAACCTGGAGGAAATACCAACCCCCCCCCCAAAAAAAAATCCATTATTACAGAAATCAGATCAAAAGCGGCTCTTGGAGTGAGTACTCCAGGTTGCTCTGTTTGGACCACTCCCTCCCTCAAAGGGCTACAGGTTCGTGTCCAGTCACTGGCCTCCCAACACCACCATGGGGGCCGGGGGGGTGCACGGCACATCTCTGGGTTGCCTTGCAAGGCCAATCCCGCTACTTTCTAGCGTTGCGGCCTTGGGTAAGCTGCCTAACCTCTCCCAGCTGGTCCCTGCATTCTGTCAATGGAGAGCTGTTAATGACGACCCTCTTCTATTACATGCTTAACTGGGGTGTAAGAAATGGCCGGGGTTGGGGGTAGGGGGCCAAAGTGCCAAGAAGGAAAATGTATGTGGGGACACAAACATGATTCTACTGGCCACTGCAGCTGAACAAGCCCACACAGACTGGGCACGGAAGAGTTAACTTGGAAACAGACAGGGTCCAGGACTGCTAGGTGCGTTAGGTGTGTTCAGGGCCAGGATTTCATACATACACGGCCCGGAGGCAGAGGAAAGGGCTGGGAGGGGGTGGACAAGGGGAAACAAACCCTCTCCATACAGGTGGATCCACCTTTGGGAGCTCAAACCGGAAACTCCAGTGAAGACCATCAACCCACCTATACCCCTCAGAGTCCAGGGCACAGCAACCAAAAACTTCGGAAAGGGTCAAGGAAACCAGATACAGGATCATAATAGCTAAAAAGATTAGGGATATTTTTAAGAGAAGAATACAACTGTAATGGTGTGAGTCCAAGAAGTGAGTTCGGGGGGAGAAGTTATCAGAACCCTGAAGTCAAAGCCTAAAAATAAAAGGGCAACCAACCAGGGGAGCAAAACCTCAACAGCAGATTAAAACAGCACACACTTGTTAGCTTTCATCCTGAAGGGGTCTAACTCCAAAAACCCCACTCTAGACTGGTTCCCAGTAAAATCACACACATTTTAAAATGTGCAAAAATTCCCCCACTCATTCAAGAGTTTCTGATTTAAAAGCATATTGATTCTGGCATAGCGAGATCTCAAGATCTCTCTGGCACAAAAATCTCTCTGTTAATTATTGTGGAAACTCATTGATCAAGTCTTTCACTCCTATTAACAGAAAAAATGTTAAGACTGCAGTCCCAGATCCTTATGTAGCATCCAACCAACACCCTGCGCAGTGCTGGTGCCGCATAGAGCAGTTCAGAAGGCCCGCCTCTGAGCTCAGTAGGCTTGCAACCTAGTAAAGAGGCGGACGCCGCGCGCCGCCCCCACCCCCCCCACACAAAACCTATTATGAAGTGACAGACGCATGACCAGACCAGGCTTTTTCAAGTTCAGGGGTAGCAGAGATGGTTGGGTGCAGCCATGGTCCAGGAGAGCTTCCTGGAGGTGGCAGGCTTGAAAGATGGGCAGAAAGTAAGCAAAGAGGCAAATAAAGTCTGTTTGGAGGAGGTGAGTGATTCTACAGTAGGGTATCAAACTGCAAAGACAGACAGATGGGGAGCAAAATGCCAAGGGTTTTAGAATATTAGGGTAACACGGGGTTTAGACTCCATCCTACAGAGAGTCAAAAAGCTCTTAAAGACTCGGGAAGAAGAACGTGACATCTGGCAGCCGAGTGGCAGAGTCAAGGAGGGGGTGCGGGGCCCTAGCTGAAACAGGCCACTGGAGGGTGGGGGGCTTCCTGCTAAAAGAGAAATGACTGTCCCTCAATGAACCAAAGAGAACCATGTGTTCAGGCTGCCAGTGTGGCTTTGCTGGGGGCGGGGGGCGGTGGGGGCGGTGGTGGTGTTTAAACAAAGGGGTGAAGATCAAAAGAAACTGTTTGCAAATGAGAGCCCTCCTGCTCCTCTGACTTGTCATTTCTAGTCCTTTCATCTACTCTCCTGTTTGAAATTCGGGTGAAAAGGAGAAGCATGTGGCCAGTGGCCTGCTGGCCTGGACCTGGGTCTGGCCCCACATGCAACTGGGGGTAAATCACTCAAGCTTTCCCAGCCCTCTCCCTCCTTCGCTGAGGAAGGTCAAGGATGGGATCTCAGGTCCCTTGAGGTAAGTGCCAAGTCTGGATCTAGGCTGGGGTAAGACCAAAAGTTTACAGCGAAGATTCCTAGAGGTACATCAATGCCCGACACCAAGACCTTCAGCTGCAGGAAGGCCACCATCACAGAGCCCTGCAGTCATCTTCCTTCTTTCCCAGTGATAGAGAAAACAGCATGTGTGTTATGAAGACAACACAGAAAACTAGAAAATTCCTTCTCACAAACCACAAGTGGGAAAAAAGGATTTAATTCAAATACAACCGATCAGCAAGAATCAACTGATGAACGTAACCATCAGAAGGAACAGAGTTCAGTGTTCTGCTGCTTTCCCTAAAAACAGTTTCTGACCAGGCTTGGGGCACTGAATTAAGTTTCAACTTTCATCACTTAGTGTAACTTAGAGCAATGAAGAGTAAAGGGTTTAAAATCAGCTTGACTAGGTCTGCATTTCCATATTTGTATCAAGAGGGAGGAAGACCTTGGACGAGTCATTTCACTTCTTTTAAAGCCTCAGTTTCCTCATCTATAAAATGGGGACAAGGGCACTTAACAGCACAGAGTTATTATGTGAAGTAAATATGGTCATCTGTGTTGGGTGCTTAATGTCATGCGGGCATATTGTGATCACGTCCCAAAGCAGTGATAAATGTTAGCCCTGTGATATTTTAAATCTGTGGCCCTCACCCCTTGTCTAAGGGAGACAGGAAGTAGTGTCATGAGAAGTAAGGAATCCGTATGATAAGGGCACCTCCCAGCAAAGAAAGGACTGCAAACCCCACTTCAGAAAGAACTTGTGTGGCCCCATCTGTGGGGAGAAACAGGTTGGCATTCTTCCCCTAGAATCTAACAGCTGCCTCTCCTCCCATCTCACCCCGACCCCTCCTCGGCTGCAAATACTCAAGGATTAAGAAGACATTCAAGCTTTGTTCCGTCTCATTTCTGCTCTGGCATTCTCTTCTGCCCTAAATGCCGTTTCTGCTCGACAGCAGTGGGCCCTGCACTTCAGAAGGGTCTTGCACTTTCTCAGGGTGCCCTCGAGCCTCGATTTCCACGGATCCTTACAACACTGACATCCTGGCAGCAGGAGCTGCCAGCCCCACTTTTCGGACATGGACCCCCAAGGTTAAGAGGGGTCGGGGCATCATGCTGGCTCTCAGCAAGGAGTCCCAAGTGTCAGAAGCAGAACCTCCTGCCCTGAGCCCGCGGGTCTTCCGGGCTGCACTGCTTGGATCTGAATCACAGGCGGGATCTGTGGTGGCAGTCCCACCCCTGCGGGGGGCAAGGAGCCAGGCTCAATCCGTGAGGACTCGGTGGAAACACCAGGGTTTCCCAGAAACCCGGACGCCACCCCCACTGGAGCAACCCCTGGGAGCTGTGTGGTCAGAGGGGCTCCTGCCTGCACCACGAGCTGCAGTCTAGCCATCTCTCTTAGGGGGAAACACTCTTTTTGCAGAAACTTTAAACACAAACACACACACGTATACACACACACACACACACACACACGGAGGAAGCCAGCCGCATCCCTGCTGCAAGCTGTGAAATGTGTGAGGAGGCTCGACCCGCCGGTGGGTCACCAGGAAGGCTGGGAGGTTGGTCCCTCCCCCGCAGACTCCCCGGGAGAGACGTGCGGTGCGGGCAACTGGCCCCGCTCCGGGTTCAGTTCTCCACCAGGTTTTACCCTCCGCCGCTTCTCCCCACACTTCAAAGGAAGTATTTTTGTACAGCCCGGGGAGGAGTGTAAACTGGCCAGCTGCTTCCAAAGCAGAGCCGTTAACCCTGAGAGGGCCGTGGGGGCCTGGCGGGGTCGCGGGGAGCCAGCTCCCCACCCCTCCAGCAAGGCGGCACGCCTTCCGCGGCAGGGCTAAATGGAAACTCCCCTAATAGACCAGGCCTCTCTCTCTTTCAGTCCCTCCCTCAGCCACACGAGGGGCTCAAGGGCTCAAAAGCTAGTGCCAAGCCTGGCCCCCAAAGTCTGACCCCTTGAGGCCTGGAGGCCTGGAGAGAGCCTGTCCACCCTTGGCGGCATCCTAGCGGCTGAGCCCCTTCTAAGCACGTGGGACAGCACCCTGAGGGGGCCGCCCCTTCCCCAGGACTCCCAAGGGCTGCCTGGAAGGCCTTCCAAAGGGGCAGGGGAGGGAAGATTAAGACCCCAGACCCAATCAGCTCTCCTTGAGAGCTTTCACATTCTCTCCAGATTCTTCAACCTCCAGAGACTGTGTGGACCCAGAGCCAGAACCAGCATCCTCAGTGCCCCTGTTGGAATCCGAGGGCCCCTTCCAGGAAAGAAGACCTGGACACTGCAGGGCGTGCTCCTGCTCACCAGGGACCTAACCTAGCAGGCTTCTCCGCACAGACCACCCAAGATACAGCCACCTAGGGGCTGCAGGGTGAGCAACGAAGGCTTCTCTCAAGAGTCTACATACCTTGGCACCTCTTGTGTTTTTACCCCCACCCACACTATCTCCAAGGACCTACTAGAAACCCCAGGGCGTCCCGGGAGGCCCCAAGCGCACCCAGGTGGGCCTCCGCTCCCGCCACCTGGCTGCAAGCTTCTGGGCAGCCCTAGAGTGGCGGGCAGGTGGGTGTTTGTCCCGACCCACTGGCAAGAGCATCCTGTAATTTCCTGACACTGAAAAGGATGCTATAAATAGTTGGTGTTTTTAATGTCATCGGGCCTCCAGAACAGAGGGGGCCCAACAGCTGTGTGGGGCCGAGGTTCTGGGCATCTCAGAGCCGCAATTTGGAAACCCAGGGTGGTGCAGTCAGTGTCTTCAAAGAAAGGAACTCCAAGAGCGTTGAGCTCCATCTGAAGAGGCTACAGTGGAGGGAGAAGGTCAGAGCCATCCCCCAGGATTTACAAACCACTGCTGAGCAGAAGAGTGAGTGGCACCGAGGGCCTCTTGGGGAAAAGAGCCAGAGTTCGGCAGCCAAAGAGGGGGCGGCCAGAAAAGCCCCCAAGCCCCAAGCTGCCGTTTCTGCTACATGTGGGCCTCTGAGACACAGCAGGACACTCCCAATTAAAAACGCACAAGGTGATTCAGAGGCTTCGTTTAGTCATTCAACAAACTTCAAATTTCACTCTGCCACGTGCTGAAGATACAAAGAACAAAACATATAGGCCTTTTGACACTTAATTTCTGGTAGAGGAGATGTGGACAATAAGAAGTAAAACAGTCTCCACAGGTGAAGAGGATACCTTATAATCTCAACTCTAATTACACAGAACTTGGCGTAAGAGTATGTACCTAAAAGGAGTTATATTTAAGTAACTGAGTTACTTCGAGGCTCTCCAGACAGCAATTACACTTCAAAAGAATAAACACATCTCTCCATTCATTTGTTCCTTTGAAATAACTATCCCCACTGGCTTTCCTAAAACTGAAGTATAAGGGAGGACAAGAGTGGTGAATAAGGTTGGACCCTAAGTACTTAACTCTCAACATCCATGCCTGAGTCAGAAGAAGACTTATGGTCAGCACTGCTCTCATGAGGGGGGGGGGGGTGTGTGTGCACGTGTGTGTACATTTGTCAATGGCCAGACCAATTCAGGCCAAGACTAAAGATAAATTTAGTAAAGTTGCTACTGAAACTTAGGTCTAATTTTAGCCTTTAAATTTTTTACAAAAAAATCATCAAAACTATCTGCTGGAGGAGTTATTAGAATTAATTCCATCTAGAATATAGCAAGCAGTCCAGGGTACTCGACGTATCCTCCTAACTGAAGCAAGTCTAGAAGACTCCCAAGATGGTCAAGGATCTCAAAACCATCTCATGTGAAGAATAATGGAAAGAACCAGGGTGCTCAGTGAGGAGAAAACGAACGTTAATGGCTCCATCAACGGTGGTGGGTGGCAGGATAACCACGTTCAAAGATCTGCAGGGCCGTCATGTCAGTGGCTCTACATGTTACGGTTGAATTGTATCTCCCCAAAATATCTATATTGAAGTCCAAACCCTCAGGACCTCAGAGTGTGACCTTTAAAGAGGTGATCAGGTTAAAGGTGAGCTCTAATCCAGTATGATTGGTGTCATTTTAAGAAGGGGAAATCTGGACAGAGCTGATCACGGAGGGAAGACCATGTGAGCACGCGGGAAGAAGACAGTGGGCTCTCTGTGAGGCAAAGAGAAAGGCCTCTGAAGAAATCAGCCCGGCTGCCACCTTGATCTTGGATGTGGAGTCTCCAGAACCACGAGAAGGCGGATTTCTGCCACATGAGGCACTTTGTTCTGGGAGCCCGAGGACACTAACATACTCTAGAAACCAGAACCAAGGCATGGAGTCTGGGTCCGTATAAAGAAGAACCTTCTGACTTCAGCACCCTGCAAAAAGATGCTGCTTCCTTGAGTGGCTTGTGCGTGTTGGAGGTAGGGGTGGGGGGAGCTGAAGAGAGGCTGATTCCCACCCTCAGGGCCATAGCAGAGGCTGGGACCTCATCAAAAGCCACTGAGGCAAAGGGAGGGATGCCCATGGCTAGGGAGAGCTCAACTGCTGACAGTCTCCATCAGGAGGGTCAACCCCACTTGGAAAAGTTAAAAAAGAAAAAAAAGAAACCAAAAAACCCTAAGTCAACACTCTGTGAAATGTGACACATTGTTGGAGAAGAGTTTAAACTCCTCTGGAGTCTCCTCTTCCGCCCTGTTCGTGTTACATTTTCCCTACAGGCACCCAGAGCCAGAAGAGCGTATGCAATCTTCCCGTGCATTAACCAAGGTAGACAAACCTGAAAGATGCACGTCCATCCCACTCAGCCCAGGGCCTCCGAGGCAGCTGGGCCCCAAAACCCGGCCGCCAGACTCACAGCCTGAGGGTCAGGAGTTGGGGAGGGTGGCCAACCCCAAATCCAGGATGTGAACCCTGCCCAGGAGCCGAGAGAGTGCTCCTTCCAGAGGCTCCATCCAACTCTGACACGCCAACCGCAGACCAGTCTGAGGGGCTGCTCCCCGTGAACGTGGGTCAAACACAGGGCCGCCTCCAACAGGGAGTAATTCAGGACGTCTCAGTTGCCAGGCCGCTCCTCTGTTTTATCTCCCCACAGCTCACTCGGTTGCAACATTCTCGCTCCTTCCTGCCCCTGACAAACGCCCAGAGGACAAGCTGCCTGGACCTGGTGCTGAGATTGCTCTGGTATCACCTCCTATTCGCTTGGAAGGTATCACTGCTTAACTCTTTCACGAGTCTTCCCATGCTGGTAGAAATTAAAAGTCTTCAAAGACAGTTGCTGTCCCTTGGTTCTTTATACACTCTGACCCCAAACCCATCCATCACCCAAGTCCAGAGACCACAAGATGGTCTTCTGCTAAGCCCATTTGCTAAACCCAGATGGAAGAAAAGGGCCCATCACAGCTGAGAGGCGTTCGGACCGCTCTTGGGGGGATGACTGTCCCAGGGCCCTGTGGAAAGTTGGAAATCAACACATCTTGGCCTTCCATGCTCGTGATCCGACAGGACACTGACAGGATGAACGTGGTCCCTAAACCAACCTAATGTCAGCCAGCTGGAGTGGAGTTTCCCTAGCACCTTGGGGCCTTTGAGAAAAGTGAGCTGTAGGATCAAGGATACTCATGAAATGCCAGCTTGAACAGAGTTCAATTCCTTTTCAGCGGGGTTTCTCTGAGCCATTAACTCACTACTAGGCAGTCTAAGTCTGCAAGATGAAATGATGATAAACAGCATTCTCAAACTTAGCTCACCGTGGAACCCTTTCCAGAGCATTCTGTAGGACTGGGTATCTTTCCAAAAGTGCCTTGAGAAAAGCTCGTCTTTGAAGCCTAATCCAGAGAAATCTGCTCTGGACTTTAGAAAGGGTACCTCTGTTTTAATACAGGCCCTAAAAACTCACAACATTCCCAAACCAAAATAAACCAAGTCAGCCACTAGAGACCCAGATCAAAACACGCGAGACAGCCTCAGTCTTCCTCCCCAGGAGCGTGTGCTCTGCACCTGACATCTTTCCTAGGGACAGAGAAGCAGGAGTTGAGTGCCTTGGTGAAGAGGAGGGCTCCTTGATCCCCAGATGTGATCCAGCATAGCTCAGAGATACGGATCAAGCTTTTTTTTTTTTTTAAGTGACTTAAGCAGAAAGGAATAAAGGTCACAAAAGAGCTGAAAGTATGAGAGGCAGGGAAAGATGAAAACAGAAAATTAAACATTCTAGAGAGAATGCCGCCTGGACTGGCCCCGGTTCATTCTGCACCTCTTGCCCTAAATTAAAAAGCTGACACGTGCTTTGGTCCTGGCTAGAGCAAGCAACAGCTCCTGGAACAGGCTTCACCTTGGTTACATATTTCTACTTTAAACATTCCAGAGCCGCCGACGGCCTCCCAGGAACAGATGCTCCTGCTTCTCAGGAGGGAGTTAGTTCCTGTGGAAAGTGTTTGTTTAGTTTGATTACAACTTTGAAGAGGGGCTAGGAATTCTGGCCCAAAAGAATTTAATGGTCAGGCCCTCCGCTTACATAATTTGTAAACAAACAGAGTTTATCCTAGTGTGGCTCATTTGGCTCAGTGGCTGGATTTAGAAAAATATATTCCTCATTCATGTGGGAGAAGCCACAGTCAGGCCTGTCAATAACCAGAAAAATGTCCAAACCCAGCCTGTCTGTCACTCGATTGCCTAATCCTAACGGACGTCGGAATTACTCTTCGGAAACCCAGGACTGTCAACAGATGGAGCCCCAGCTGAAGGGTTATGGGCAGAACCCGAGAGGCCGCTGATGAATCGCTCCCCCAGAAGTTTCTATGCACTCGTGGTATATTAAAAAAGAAAGAAAGAAAACTCTCAGAAAAAAAGGGCCACAACAGCAAATTTCCCTAGGGTGTCATGAATGGTTGAGAGTACGGCTGGAGAGCAATTTGTTACTAATAACAGTTAAAGGCCAAAGTTGGCATGTAATTTATTTATCTTTAATAAAGTGAATTCAAGGTTTTCACTCGAATGTCACTTACTCCCTTACATTCCAGGCTGTTCTCCTCGGGAGAGGAGAGCTCAGCCCCCGATTGAGCCTCTGGGAGGCTGTGATTACAAACCCCGCTGCTGGCTGCTGGCGAGGGAGCCTGGAGCAGGGGGAGGTCATGTCACCAAAGCCCAGCGGTGTACAGGCAGCCCCTGGCCGCGTGGAGCTGGGGCCTGTCAGCAAAGAGTCAGGCACCTTCGCTGGTATTCACACCACCCCCACCCCGCGCCCCGCCGCCCGGACCCACCCCCGGCTGGCCCTCTGAAGTCCATCCCCCCACCGGTTCTCCAGCTCGGGTGGCTGTCCCCTTTCCTGCTCCCGTCCCACCCCTGGGCACACAGATCTGAGCCCCCAGGAATCTCACCTGGCCCCCACGCCCAGTTCACGGATGTGAGCGCTGAGGCTCAGAGGGGCTGGCTGCCCTGGGGTCTCACTCATGTGACAGGTAGGGGAGGAGGTCGGGAGTCCTGTCTCCGAGCAGTGGCTCAGCTTGCCACCAGCATGCTCACACCACGGGGCTTCCTGGTCTACCGTGACCCCCACAAGCTCAGAAAAGCCCTGTCGGAGGCTGACCTGGCCCTGGGTCTCAGCAAGGAATGTCCCCACCCACCCGCTGAGATCCAAGTGCTGGCCTTCTCTAAGAACCCAGCTGGAGGCAAGCCCCTAGGAGCTTCGCAGCAATGCCAGGCACTTTCCCCCAGCCCTGGGCATGCAGTACTCAGCCCAGCCCTGTCACCATCTCGGGGGCACAGTCAGCTTTCCCACTGGCCCAGAAGCCCCCCTCGCCCCTGCCCTGGTCACTCGGAAGGAGGCCTGCACTGGTTCTGTGCACACCACCCGGAAGTGGCAGGCCCACATCCATCAGACCGCTCCAGGAAAAGGGGGCAGAAGCACGCTGGACACACCCTTACACACCCGAGGCTTCCTCACCGCCGTGCCCAAGAACACAGAACAAGGCAGCCCGCGGTGGAGGCTGGGGCCGCCTGAACCCACAGGAGACAGCGCCGCATCACCTCACGGCTCTTCTCACTCCATTTGAGACCCGGGGTCTAACGGAGAAACTGAGGCTCCCGGGCACAGACCAGATTTCATCAAACTCAAGTTGCGTAAATGAGGAAGAGACAATGGGTCAGGAGGAGGCCCTTTCTTCTTTTCACTGAACATTTCCAGGAACACGAGCCTATGGACCTGATTTGCAGAACCGTCCCCTACCAGCAAGAACAAATTTTAGTTTATTTTCTAAGAAAATCAGTACAAGTGAAAACCGTCCTGAACGGGAGGCAGAGTCCACGGCAGGGCGGTGAGCGAGGCCAACAGGAAGCCCCCAGGATGGTCGGGCCACGCTAGAGGCTGCCAGCTCCTAGGGGCTGCCCATCCCCAGAGCGTAAGTTTCCACAGAGACTTAAGACTGGGCAAGTCTTCAGAGTTCTGGAAAGTGGTTCGAAACCAAAAGAGCTCCTGTAGGCAAGCAGGCCTGACAAGCCCAATGGAGACGCCAGGCCTGGCCTGAGAACCCGTGGTCCCTGCTGGACCATCACCTTCCCCTTTGCTCCCCGTGCAGACAGCTCTGATCCCCAGTTACAAACACCCAGACTGCGAGCACAGGTGCTGTCACCATGTGACGTGTGGACTTTCCCGTCTGATAAAAGCCTCCTGAGCAGAACCCCACAGCATCCTACTGACCACACGATCGGCCCAGCTGAGCCAGAGGAAGGGGTGTGACGCGCAGTGGGTTTTGCTCCTCGTTTTGACAGCCAGGGTGGGGGCAAGACACGCCCCACAGGGCACGGGGCAAGTGGATGGTCCGTGAGCATCACTAGAATAAACACAAACACTGCCACGTTCAGGCCGCAGGGGCACCATTTCAACCTCCCTGCACTTCCTTCTGTCCAGGTTTGCCAGTGACGCCCACTTCTTCTCTCCAGAATAACCTTGCACGCTCCCCAGTGCTACTGGGAGGCATGCTTTCAGACACTGCTGCTTCATCCTTGTCTGTTGCTGACGTGCACCGGGGCCCAAGGACAGAAGGACGCCGCCGAGAGGCCCGAGGGAAGGTGAGGGAGCAGGGGTTCTCTGGAGAGAAATCTGGGCTTCGCTCAATTCTCGTGAACACTAGGGAGCTGACGGGCAGCACGTTTCAGTCACAGGCCACCTCCTCTCTCATTCACCCTTCTTCCAAACTCTCCTTTCAACCGGTTGCTGACTTAGCTGCATGAAAGCTACTTTGATGGGAAGCTCATCTACTATTTAAAGAAAGTAGGGTTCCCCCCACCTCCATGCTGAGCCGAGTGACCCACCCTGGTGGGTATCTTCAAATGGAGCCAAGTAAAAAATTAACTATTTTCATGGTCCGCCAGTGTATTTACAAGACACCCGCCTTCCACTGAAAGCTTACTAACTCAACGAAAAAGGTACTGAAATGACCCGAAATCTCATTTAGGAAAGAGGCTTAATCTGGGTTCTTAAAGTATATAGAAGACAACAGCAACCTCCTTTCAGCTGTATCATTTGTTCTACTATGCTTTTTTCTTTGTTAAAAATATGTAACGTAGCTTATTAAACATGTTATCAATCAACTCAACAAATGAAAGCTATTGAGCCACCCACTCTGGACCACGCACGCTGTGGGTAGTTAAAAAGTTCTCCTGCGCCACCATCCTTGCTGCTGGCAGAGGGGCGGAGAGGTGAAGAATGGGGCTTGTGTGTACAGAGACAATGAAATGGAGCAGAGAAAAGAGTTACAGAGTGCCGGTAATCAAATCTGAATATGGCGCTGGGTTGGAAAACCAAATCAAAGCAAGCCCTTACCAACAAATCCCAACGGACCCAGACCATGAGAAGGCACGGCCACCATCTGGGCACCGCGAAGAACAAAAGGATCACCACCTGCTCCCTCGGCGAGTCGCCGGTACATTCTCAAGGACGGTGCCATTCTCACGTGTGAGAGACCAGGGAAATTAGGGGGAAAATTAGATGAGGTTAAAATAACAGTTGAAGGATAACACAGAGCCACACAAGATAAACTGTCAAATGCCCCCATTTGGCACCTTGGGTTTTCATGTGAAAATGACTTCAGGAAACCTTTCTCCAGGTGGCAATTAACATTTTAAGTCAAGCTCCCCCAAGGGAAAGGGAAATTTCAGGAGGGGGAGGGGAGGCTCCCATAGCACAGGGCACTCAACCCGCAGGTGCTGAGTGAGAGAAGGCAGAAGCCCACGCCCGCGACTCTGTCCGGGTGCCTCCTGGGCACGAGGACATCTCTGCTGCATCCCGCAGTCACCTGCTTCGCCTGTCTTTCCAGCAGGACTGTGGACTCCTTGAGGGCGAAGGCTCCACAGCAGCAAAGCCAGGGTGCTAACATGTAGTAAGCACTTATTGTGTGCCTTACATGAATTAGCTCACGATCCTTTGGAGGTACAAGCTCTCCTGTCTCGGGTGAGGGATGGGGAGGCAGCAGTTCAGGGAGGCTGAGTGACCTGGCCAAGGTCACGGCATGGCAGTGGCAGGGCCGGGATGCATACGCTGGCCCGACTCCTGGGCCGTGCTAGGCACCACGGCTCCCCTTCTGTGGCAAGAGCCTGGACAGCTCCAAACTCCTGGCATGCAGCTGGCAGCCATCGTTACCTGTAAGAGGTGAGCAGACCACCATCGGGTTTACCGGCCTCAAACCACCTCACAGCGAGGCTGGATACACAGTCCTGCGCTGCGGGCCAGCTTCTCCAGTCACTAGTTGCGTTAAACCTCCCTGCACCTTGGTGTCACCCAGGGACACAGGGATGGAACCTCTTACTGCCTGGAAGTGTCCTGAGGATCCAGAGGGACCAACAGTGTAAAGCCCTAAGGGCAGTCTCTAATGTGATATTCTTTCATTCATTCAAATATTTCACCAACCACCTATGTGACCTTCAGCCCCCAAAGCCTCCCGTGCAGGAGGGGGCAGAGCTAGGGGTGGTGGAGCCAGCCACGCAAGGTTCCAGGCCAGGTTAAGTGACATCGGCCGAGAGGTAATCACTTGGGTAGTTTCACAAGCAGAATGTTTACCCAGAGTCCAGCCTGGGAGAAACCACTGTCCTCTGTCTTGTCATTGGATTTGATTGGTACAAAGTTTCCTTTTCCTTTTCCTTAATGGTTTAACAAATCTCCGTCGCAGCTCTGTTTTTCCCATTCCCAAGCCTGAGGTCTAAAGGTTCTCTATTACTTTCGGCCAGGAAGTCCAGCAAAGCCAAATGGAGCAGGCCTGCAGAGAGCAGGACAGGGTTCTGTCTCTCTGTGTTTCCTGCCCCAGCTACGACGGTCCTTGCCAGAGTTACATCATAAATCAGAACATGCTGGGGCCCGGTCAAAACGCACAGGCAGAGCCTGGTCATCCATAAAGAGACACCTCCACACACATTGCCCAGGTCTCCGCGCGGATCTGAAAGCCCTCAGGTCAGCCAGAGAGCAGATTCCTGAGCCAAATCAGGGGAAAAAAAAAAAATCTCAGCTTCTAGAAAGTCAAGGGACACAGCAGAAAAGTGCCCTAACCAATGTCAAGCGGGCAGGATGATACAGAGAGGTGGTCTTTACCAAAGAAGCAAGAGGAAGGGTCAAGCCCGTGTGTGTGTGTGAATACACCCAGACAGCCTTCGCTAAAGCTGCAAAGGAAACAAAAATAAACCAACAGGATAAAAGGAAGGCTGTTGCATGAAGGAGAACTTTTGCTCCAGTTTTTTTTTTTTTTTAAAAGAAAGAGAGAGAAGAAAAGAAAAAGAAAGCACACACTGAAATGATCTAAAGCTGCCTATAAATATTTGGAAACATCAAAGGCGGTCCTGTTAAATTAAAAATGCTGTCACACAGATAGGAACTAGCCTCCAGCGCTCTGCCAGCTTCAACATGTGAGCCTGTGATCTGAGGAGCGAGGGCTCAGCTCCTCGAGAAATCTGATTCACTGAAGAAAAAAGTGAACGAGCAGTTGAGTTTTAATAAGGGCATTAAATACCTTAGGAATGAGCTAATTAGAGTTTAACTCTTTCAAGATTGTCCGAGCTCTTAAGAATGCTGTAAAGTGAGCTCCCTCCAGAATCTAGTTAAATCGGTCTCGAAACCTGCAGTGTAAAAGAAAAGTATTAAAATAGCACCTTAGGACTTCAAAGCTGGTAAATCCCACCAAGTCCCCGGCCTCTGCAGAGGGAACGGAAGGGAGGAGTCCCGCCCAGAATCATTTTCAAGGTGAGGTCAGGCTGCTTGCTTATTTAGAGCCTGCTTTCCCCCACCCTACCCCCCCACCCCCGACCAGGTAAGGACGAGCTCACCTAATACCAAATGCGTTCTTCCTGCCCTTTGAGCGGGCCCTTCACCTAAGCCTTTCTTCCTGTCCTGACCCCACTCGCATGCCTTGCGAGAAATGACGGCTGAGCCCCCCAGTCACCCAGCAGCTTCCCAACACACATTCAGGGTCGGGATCCTAAAGAGTTCCCCAATTAGTGAAGTCCCATCAGGACGGCAGGTCCCTTCAGGAGCAAGATTCTCTGGACTTGAAGTAGAAAGAAGCAGTACCTCTTGGAGAATGCAGAGAGAAAACACACCTGCACGGAAGAGAAAGGGGCATCTTTCCATCACTCTGTCTCAGGAATGTGGGAAAAGGGGGCAGGCCAAGGTGGAAACTACCGTCTCCATTCAAGGAGAGGAATGCACTGCCCAGTCTTGGCAAAGGGGATGGGGGGAGTTGTTTTTTAAAAAAAAAAAAAAACCCACAATGCACTCTGGTCATTCCCATTTTTAGAAAAAAGTCCATGTGCCTAACTTGGGGGCTTAAGATTAATAAAGTATTTGCTTTGGCATAATCGCACACCGGACCGAACCAAGCGTGGACGTCACTTGTGCCTGCCTCAGATCCCATGTAATAGACCCCAAGAGCACGGCCTGAGCGCATCACAACATCCCACGGGCCCTGGCCGGATCCAGAGCAGCCAGCCACCACCCCGCTTCCCTTCGGAGCAGCCATGCCCGCAGGCAGGCCGAGTGGCCTCAGGGACAACAGGCAGGCTGGCCTAGAAGCTTCGTTTCCTGTGCACGGGACACGCAGTTCACATGTGCACATGCCTGTGGGTGTGTGTGTGAACACAGACCAGGTGACCGAGCTCGGAGCCTCGGTGGTGGCCGAGCTGTAGGGCCCGGCCTTGAGCAGGTGGGGCTGCAGCGGGGCTTCCCCCGTCCCCCAGGACACAGCGCTGAAAGAGGGCCCCGCAGGTCCGCGAGGCGTTGAGCACCCCAGCCCCTCACAGACACTCCCAGGAGAGAAGAGCCACAGGTGCAAGTGGTCAGGCACTGAGCGTGTTGGGAAATGATTCCTACGGTATGGCCGCTTCTCCTGTCGATGACTAGCATCTTTGGATTCTTTAACCTTGATCAAAGATGACTTCAGAATAAAAAGTTTCAGCCACTTGGGAACGACACCGCGAGTGTCAGTATACGTGAGGAACATTATGCAAGTATGCACATTACTTTCTTCATTATCATCCTTTCATCACTAGAGCAAAGTACATGTTGTAACTCAACTCCATTTTGCAGTGAGGAAAACTGAGACCCAGAGAGGCATGGTCACCTTTCTGCAGCAGGTAACCGGCAGGGACGGGTCCAAGCCTAGGCAGTCTGCTCTGCTGCCTCTCACTTCACCAAAGGAAATCCAGAACCACCAACATTTACACACAGTTTAAGGAAGCCAATAAGTCCTGGGTGTCTGCGTAGCAAAGGTGCAGACTAAGGCTAACAGTCACACCAATGCCCCAAGACCCGGAGGAACCATCCCAACTCCTCTTAACTACGGCTGGCTCAAGGTTGTAACACAGAACTGAAGAGAACTCATACCCAAATCAGGTGATAGGCCGAAAAGTAATTTTTAAGTTGGTTCCTAGGAAGGCATGTGTATCTTCTCCCATAAAATGGGGTGCCGTTTCTGCTCCACGGAAGGCCTCTCCGTTTAACTGGAACACACCCAAGGCCTGAGGACCCCACCCCAGGCAGCCCGAAGCAAAACAGCAGACAAAGCAGATGTTTAAAACCCCTGTACTAAACTCCTGACTCACCTTGGGATCTTGTTTCCTAACTTTACACTCAATTCTGGCAAACGTGGCTCCCTGGTTTTCTAGGAATGGAGGCAGGGGGGCGCAAATCGCATTTGCTGAAAGAGAAGCCTTGTAGGGGAGGAGGGAACGAATTTACAGACAGGTGCGTCATGACTGCACAACTCCAGGGGGCGCTGTCCACTCCTGGAGTCATCCTGGATCCACGTTAGGGCAAAGAGACGCCCTAACGTGGCATCTTGAGGAAGGGGCCACTTTCCCTCACTCATACACAGGGACGCTGTGAGTCAGAGTGGGGAAATGTCAAAAGGTCGTGCCCCCAGCCCTGCCCTGAAGACAAAAGCAGTCTGCTGGAGAGTCATACAGGTGACCGCATCAGCGAGCTATGATGACACGTGTGGTCACACGCCCTCCTGCAGCAGTAGGTCTCCATTCAGAGGGGAGGCGGCAGGCCCTCTAACCATGGGGCTGCCTGAGCCATTGACGCTGCCCCAGCCCGGCCTCCAGGGACTTGGGTCTCCTTCTGCAGAGGGGCGCGAGTTCCGAGGACGGTGCCCTGGCGTCCCATCCCATCCCACCATCAGGGCCTCCCATTGAGCTTACTGGGCCTGATCAATCCCCTTCCAGATGTTTCACCGCACAACACCAAGCACCAAAGAACTAATTCTGCGGGACATCATTTGCAAAGGGGTAGACAGCATCCCAGGGCTGGGCGGCAGAGACATCACTCCTCTCCCTGCCCCAGCTCTGAACGCCCAACCTTGAGAGCTGGACAGCCTGAGACCCCACCTATGGGCAGGAGGGTGGCACTTGCCACCATGGTCTCTGCTGACTATACAGGATCAGGGAGGGGAGAGGATAACGCTTCCTGAAATGGGGAGCAGGGAGGAATGAGGATGAGGAGCTCAGGGAGGAGGAGTCCCTTATCCATCCCGCCCGTGTTCCTTCCCTTTCCTTCCCCCATCACCCCCATTGGATCAGAGATACCAGAGGGCAAGGGATGTTGGCAGGAGGTGGGAGGGAGGGATTTATAAATTTTAAGAGGCTGAAGAGTCCCATTTTACCCTGCAGCAAGTAGGGTAGACGGGCTTCCCAGGTGGCTCAGACGGTAAAGAATCTGCTTGCCATGGCAAGAGAAACGGGTTCAATCCCTGGGTCGAGAAGATCCCCTGGAGACGGAAATGTCAACCCACTCCAGTATTCTTGCCTGGAGAATCCCATGAAAAGAGGAACCTGGTAGGCTACAGTCCATGGAGTTGCAGAGAGTCGGACACGACTAAGCATACAAATATACATGCGCGTGCACACACATAAGTAGGGAAGACATTCATACCTGAACTTGGACAAGTTTGCAAGGGGGCAATTAAAACAGCCTTGCATAATTAAGAAAATTAACTACTGTTACCTGAGCATCTATTAAGAATTCTAGGGTATTCTACACCTTCTTTCTTCTTCTACATCTAGGGTTCCTACACTGTAGGAGCACTTAACAGGGAATCATTCCACTTGGAATATTCTAAACTATTCTTACCCCCCATCCCATTGCTGTTTCAGAGCCTCCCCCTTCCAAAAACAAGGTTGGCATGGCAACCAGAGCACCAGTCACTGTGGTCCCTAACCACATCCGCCAGGGTCTGGCGTGCTGAGGCGTGTGCCAGCTCTGTCGTCTGTAGGGCACTCCTGGCCACAGCACGCAGCGAGCTATAATCAAGTCAGAAACCGCCGCATTCGTATAGAACTCGGCTCCACATAAATATTCATTAAATGTGAAAACCTATGGTGATGCAATGTTGAGACTGCAAATTTAAACACAAGAGTCAGGAAATGCAAAAATTACCACTGCCACTGGAACCTGAATCACCCAGACGGCACATTTAATGCCAAGCAAGTTTGTGTGTGTCCTAGAGACTTAAACCCAGTAACACCAAAGCTTCAGAACTACACGTTGGCTGTTCACTCAACTCCCTGGGTGAGGCTGATGCTTACCTGAGGGCCTCGGAACATTTCTGGAGTGGACATGCCGTGAAAAGGCGTGACTAGCCTCCAGTACAAGTGAAATATAACATGTCACAGATAGACTCTGAACTATTTCTGAAGGTCCCAGCACCCATATAATAGCCACTGTTCCACAAAAAACAATAACCAAAAAACCTCAACATGCCAACATGTACACAACAAAGCAATAACTTAATAATTCCCAAATGTGTACGGTGGGCTGCTTAAAGACTAGAAAATCATATTCTTTAAACTGAAACTCTAATTTCTTCCACTCATAGTCCGCTGGCCTCTTTAACATTTATATTTTGCATATTTGTCTGTGCTGGGTCTTAGTTGCAGCACTCAGGATCTTTGATCTTCATTGCAGCATGTGAACTCTTCATCGCAGCATGTGGGATCTAGCTTCCTGACCAGGGATTGAACCCGGGCCCCCTGCATTGGGAGCATGGAGTCTTAGCCAGTGGACCACCAGGGAAGTAGTCTCTGCTGGTCTCTTTAGAGTCCTACTGTCGTCCTTTAAAACTGCTTCCTGGACTTCCCTGCTGGGACAGTGGATAGGAGTCCACCTGCCAATGCAGGGGCCGTGGGTTTGATCCCTGGTATGGGAAGATTCGACATGCCACGGAGCAACTAAGCCTGTGGGCCGCCACTACTGAGCCTGCATTCTAGAGCCCAGGCTCCGCAACCAGAAAAGCCAGAGCAGGGGGCTTCCCTGGCGGTTCAATGGTAAAGAGTCCGCCTGCCAATGCAAGAGACACAGCTTCGAGCCCTGGTCTGGAAAGATCCCACGTGCCTCAGAGCAGCTGAGCCCGCGGGCCACAGCTATCCAGTCTGTGCTTTAGAGCCCAGGAGCTGCAACTACTGCGGCCCGTGTGCACCAGGGCCTGCGCCCCAGAGCAGGAGAGGCCACCGCAAGGAGAAGCCCAAGCACCGAAACTAGAGTAGCCCCCACTCCCCACAACGAGAGAAAAGCCCGTGCAGCAGGGAGACCCAGCGCAGCCAGGGAATAAAGAAAGAAAGAAAATACTTCTAAGAAAAGAGAAGCCACAGCAATGAGAAGTGTAACTTCTCACTGCAACTAGAGAGTAGCCCCCGCTTGCCCCGACTAGAGAAAGCCCGTGTACAGCAACAAAGACGGTGCAAACAAAAATTAAAATATAAATTTTAACAAGTGAAATAAAGCTGCTTTCCGTCCAGCATCTAAACACAGCCTCAGCCAGAACTTCCAAGGCCAGAGGTGGGGTGGTGTGTGGGGAGAAGAGAGTTGAGAAACCAACATGGTACAAACTTAAGTTAAGAACGGGTCCTTCCGGGACGACATATAACTTTTACTATTTCCCAAAACACCAGCTTTCTAAGTGACACCAAAATATTGCACGTTTTTTAAAAGAAACATACTCCCTAAAAGTCTAGGCTGAGATGTCTCTTGTCCAGCATGCTCTGAACACTGCACCCAGGCTGCCTAGCCAGCTGGGAAGGAGTTAGATGGTGCTACGGCCTTATCCCACGTCCTTTTTCCAGGCCCAGTGAACAGAAGCAAGGGGAAATTATTTTGAGAGTCTGGTCCACCCCAACTATTTGGAATAGCCCTAGGACACACCCACATCTTGTGAACGGTTTCTCCAATCACAGAAAGCTCTCCCTCAAAAAGCCAAGTCTTTTCTCTTTTTTTGGCCCCACTAACATCTCCACCTCTACCCTACCCCTAAGTATCATAATCTAGAAGAATTTCAGTTCAGAAAATATTTAAGAGCTTTACTGCAGGGCAACAGAGGGGGTGAGGAAGTCACAAACCCTCTCTGCTGGGAGCCGTGACTCTGTGGGGAAAAAGAAGTACTAAGGAATGGAAGAGCAACTGAGAAGTGAAGAATGGAGTGCTTGGGCAGAAGGGGCCCACCAGCAGAGCTTGGGGATGCCTGACGGCAACGGCTGCAAGTGTGACCACAGGTGAAAGCACTAGGGAGACGGGGAAGTGGAGCAGGGGGCAAAGGTGGGGGTTGGGAACGTGCGAGCCGCAGAAAGGTATCCCTGCGGAAGGTCACACAGTGAGGGAAGCCCAGGACCCATTCGGGAAATAAAAGCAGGAACACCTAGGACACAGGCCCGGGTCCCAGGCCAGCTCTGCGCTCAGCAAACAACGGGATAGCGCTGAAAGATTCTGATGGAGGGAATGACAAGATCAGCGGTTACTTGGGAAAGATGAAGCTGGTGTGGAGGGGAAGAGCTGCTCGGGGGAGACAGACGGAGGCAGGGAGATGCTGAGGCGGCATCTGATGAGGTGAAGGGGCAAGGTCAGCGGGGAGGGAGCAAGGATACGATGTCCTCTGACTCCTTTCCTCTGACTCGGCCACAAGCTACCTCGATTTACATTTTGCAAATGGCTTTGCAAGTCACGCTTGCAACATTCTTTACATGCCATTAGCCGCCTGCCTACCACCTACTCCAAGACTGAGGCACTTTCTGAAATGATGCCAAGCCTCCGGGTACCCAGTGGTGGTTCCAAAAATCGCATAAAGGTGCTGAACACACAAATGTCGAAGGCGCTTAAGTAACATTAGGTACAAAGAAACGCCTTCGACGTTGAGTGTGGGACAAGCCTTGGCAGCTGGGACAACCTGAATGGCAGATGGCCCTCTGGGCAGAATCCAGGAAAGGCGCTCTGAGCTGGGAGGACGAAACCAGGAATACGGGTGAAAGTTCAAGGCGGGGGGGTACCCTAAAAGTGCGTGGAAAATTTGCTGGAACCCCAGCATCAGAAAAGGATGCTGCTCCAGGGAGACCAGCACCTGGACCGATGAGACCCGCGTTCTAACCCCAGCTCCTCCTGCCACCAAAGGCAGAGGCCCTTGCCCACAGCACCCTCTCTGTAAAAGGAGATCAGGGCCATGGCATTTCAGGGTGCCCTCGAGGTCAAGCAGGAGCTCTTATAGTCAAAAGAAACCAAGGAGCAAAAAGAGAGAATGGACAGAGATGGTGATGAAGGTGTGAGCCAAATGGCTCCAGGGAACAGAAGCACCTTGTTAGCTGAGAACACTCTGGTCAGGGGGGACCTCCCTCATGGCCCAGCGGCAAAGACTCTGTGCTCCACTGCAGGGGGTGCAGGTTCGATCCCTGGTCAGGGAACTAAGATCCCTCATGCCACGCGGGGCAGCCAAAAACAGCAGCAACAAGAACGCTCTGGTCATGCCAGGACTGCCACGGCCCTCCCCGGTAGCAGAACTTGAGGCTCACAGGGTGCAGTGAAGTGTCATAAAGTCACTAACGGCCTGGCCTTCTGACACACAGATGGCAGGGGAAAGACCACAGAGACTTGCCAAGAGCAACTTAAAAGCTTTCGGCTCCAGAACTCCCAGCGAGAGAAAGGATGGCAAATCACTGCCCACGGGGGCCCCGGGTGCTGGTAGGCACAGGATCGTTACTCGTGAGCGCCGCAAGCTGCCGCAATGCAAGGGAAGCTTGCAGACCGGGGGCCTGCACCCCCTCTGAAGAGGGCAGCTGCTGTCTCACTGGAGCAGGCTGTCGCCACGTGGGAATGTGGACCCAATGCTGCCAGATCTCTTCATTTTTCGAGAAGAGCCAAAGCTCCAGATTTTTATGTAAAACTGCTAGATTTTTAACAGGGATCAAACGAAACAGCAGGAAGCCGTTTTTCCACCCGTGGGCCTGCTGTTGAGGGGCGCCCTGATGGCCTTGGAGCTCGGCTCTAAGGCACCTGTGCCGACCACATGCTGACATCTGTGCCACTAGGAACGAGGGGACAGGGACAGAGGCGGGCAGAGAACATCCCAGGCAGAAGCACCCTCCTGGGCCGCAATCTGCTGCCACCGGCTGTGCCCACCACAAGGCGGTCCCTTCCGTGAGGTCTTCTCTAGGCCTCAGAGTGTGGCCATCTGCCTGGCCAGACGCTGCGTCCCTGCCCTGAGCCCTAGGGCGCCTGCTCCTGGATCGGGCTCAGACACACCCGCAGGGGAGGGACCCAGAGACCACGCCAGGCACCTTCCCTTTGATGCTGACAGTCGTATCTCAGATCCTCGTGGCAGAGGGGGAAAGCCAGTATTTTACCACTTGCTAAGTGACAGGAAAACACAGGGCTTCCCTGGGGCTCAGGTGGTAAAGAATCTGCCTTCAATGCAGGAGACCTGGGTTCGATTCCTGAGTGGGGAAGATCCCCTGGAGAAGGAAATGGCAGCCCACTCCATTATTCTTGCCTGGAGAATCCCACGGACAGAGAAGCCTGGTGGGCTACACTCCATAGGGTCGCAAAGAGTCCGACACAACTGAGTGACTAACACACATACAGGAATACACAGGCTTTCACTTTTGTGAAGTTGTTTTTCAATGGGTTGTTGTTCAGTTGCTCAGTCATGTCTGACTCTTTGCGATCCCATGAACTGCAACATGCCAGGCTTCCCTGTCCTTCACAATCTCCCGGAGCTTGCTCAAACTCACGTCCATTTAGTCGGTGATGCCATCCAACCATCCCATCCTCTGTAGTCCCCTTCTCCTCCTGCCTTCAATGGGTACGTTTGTTTTGTTTTTTAAGAAACTACCCATTGTGAGTGGGGGTGCATGGAAACACATATGCCAACCTGGCTGGGGAATATAAACTAGCCCTGCTCTTTTGCAGGGGGAACTGATAACACACAACAGGAGCAGGGAAAGTGTTTATACCTCTCCACACAGGGGCCCCAATCCTAGAACTTGAGTCTGTGAAAATAATCAAGGGGTAGAGAAAAAACTCCCCAGAGCATCACTTATAATAATGGAAAACAAGACACTAAAAGTGTTTTGGAATATTTATTAGTAAGAGGGAAATACTTAAGGTACACAAAGGGTCATTAACACTATATAGTGTTTTTTCCAATTTTCTTAAAAATCTAAGTGCATAGGAAAAAAAAAAAAAAGGAAAGGAAAGCTGTCCCAAATCACAAAAGGTTAACAGAGGTTACGTGGAGGCAGTGGGACTGATTTTCTTTTTCATACTTTTTTTTATTTTCTAATTATTCTACAATAAACATGTATTATTTTCATAATTAGGGAAAAAATTACAGATGATCTGTTTTTTTAAAGGGAAATGTTGGCCCTGATGAGAGGTAATGTAAAATGAATCTATTCTAGCCTCTTTGCCCAAATCGTATCTAAATACACCCAGGTCCTCAAGCAAGCAGGTCTCAGGGTCTATCTTCAAATGACCCAAGTTTGAGCCCAGGTCTGTGGCCCTGAGACGCTTACTTGTACTCTGTGAAGCTTCCCAGTTTCCTCTGAGAAGTGCAGGTAATAAAACGGCCCACCGTGCACGGGAGAAATCATGAAAATGACACCTGCACATCACAAACTGCATGGTGGGTGCACAAAGCTGTTTCTTCTCTAGGCTGTGTCCACGGCAGGAACTCAATGTCTGCTGACAAGTTAGCGTACTCGGTTTAAGTTAAAAAAAAAAAAAAAAAATCAAGTTTAAACTCTTACAGCACCGAAGGGTTACATGCACCTGATCGAGCGCCACTCTTAACTTATTTTAAAAATGCAGCAGCTTCTGCACCAGGAGACCAGAAGCTCCCATTCCAACATACATTTCCCTGTGAAACTTCTAGAATCATCAGAGTCTGTCTTCACCAAATCAACTCTACACACTGAATTTCTAAACAACCATATCACACTGGCTGCTGGGGCCAGAAGGGGGTTAATGTCAAGTCTTACCACAGATCTGAAGGGTAATAAAAATAAAACCCTCTCCCTTGAACCGCAACAGGCCGGCTGACCTCATTCTCTTCACACTATCGTGAGTCAACAGAGCCACTCAAAGTCAGAATTTCAAACATCTCATTCAAGCAGCAGATGGAACAAAGACCCTCTACTCTTTACAGCCTCCCCGTCCTGTTTGGCAGGTATAAAGGCACCTCTCTGCAGAGGGGTTATCAGCTTTTAACCTCAAAGGTAGGTAAAAACAAAACAAAACAAACAAAAAAATGAGCAGGAAAGGGCCAAAAGGCACGAATCCACGTACTGTGTCATTACGCAGAGGAGCCTCTTCAGATCGGGCTGCCCAGGCCCACCTGTCACACCTGGGCCAGGTGCACCCCTGGAGAGGACCCGTGGTCAGCACGCCGCCGCCCCCTCCGCTCGGCCGCCTGCGGGCAGGACCAGCGCCTCCCTCGCCCCCACCTGCTGCCTCGCCCCGCACAGGGTCAGCGGCACAGAAAGCAGCAGTGAACGCCAGCCCACTGCCAGAATGCAGACCCACGGGAGGTTTTAATGGCCAGGAGGACGGGATGAGCAGAGGGAAGCCACAGCTTCAGGTTCTGACCATCTTTGAAATCAAATTTCAGATCACAGGGAACGCGCAGAGTGTGCAAATAAAGGAAGAAAGGCGATGAATACGGGACGGGGCCTCTTTGAGGAAAGCCACACAGGCTATGAAAGGGCTCTGAAAAGCCAGTACAGGAAGGAGGTGTGTCTCACTTCAGAGATCTCTCTAAATGCCAGAGCGCCACAGCCATTCCAACTTCCCTGGAGCCAGAAAACAACGGACATGCCATCAAGAGACAGTGGTGTACTTCAAGTCACTGGTCCCTCTTCCCAACCTTGGCGGATTAGCTCTTCATGGAAAAAAACAAGGTAGAATGAGACTGTGTGATTGAAAAAAGAAAGAGTAAAGGGGAAGAAAGGAAGAAGGGAGGGAAGGAGGAGAAAAATCTCTAAGGGCAGAGGGTTTTCTCACTTGAAGTTACCAGTTCATCTCTTGGTCCATCAGTCTGGGTTTATACAGACTCTAAATTCCACCATCAGTTCCCATCATCTCATCCCAAGCAGAAGAAAGTGCCAAGTGAAGCAGTCTTGTGAAAACAGAAATGGCTGGGAATCACACAGAGCTGGGTTTTAATCTGAGCCCTGCAACTGACCTGCTCAGCATCTTCCACACGTGACCTTAGCTCTCTGAGCTTAGCTTCCTCATCTGAAAACCTGGGGCATCCCGTTTCCCTCGTCCACCGAGTATAAGTTCAGGTGCTGTACCCATGCCTGGTGTCCAGGAAACATGGGGTCATGACCACCTATTTTTAAGAGCTCTGACAGAGGAAGATTGGGTGAAAGCTCTAAATTAAAGGAGAAAAGCAGCCACTTACACCCGGGATGCAGCTTTACAAGACCTGGCTTTCCCCAATCAGACACCTGATCACTAAGCTCACTTCTGAGTCGGCTCTCCCTGGCGCACTCGGCCAAGGTACAGCTGAGGATGACAGAAAGACCCAGACCCGGGAGCCGGGAGCCCCAAACAGTTCTCCAGGGTTATCTCAACCTCACCACGTGGTGCTGGCCCTTCACTTCTCTGGACCTCAGCCTCCTCATCTGACACGTTAAAGGGTCGAGTCTGGGTCTTCGGATGATCGAGATGGATTTAAACGTCCTTTTTGTCATGAACTGCGAATCCGCATTCTCCAGACTCGTGCGATGCCATCAAAAAGCAGTTTCCATATGACATAATATTCAGGGTAATGATAATCCTGAATACCAAACTTTTACAGTTATGCTCGGGGACACTAGGGCCTGGCCATGAACTGTTCTTCATGTGTCTGTCCATCCCTAGCAGCTGTCCACATTAGGCCTCTCTCAATAATCAGTGTTTTATCATGAAAAGAATGTCTTCAGACTTTCGTGACACCAGATACCCTACCGGGAACACACATGCACACACACGTGTGTCACTGTCACACAGCCTGGCGTTACAACAGCAGTGGTTCCAACCAGAACCACTCTTTCCATCTAATCGAGCAAGTTTCTGTAAACAACAACCAAAAAAGAAAGCTGATCCCCGAATGTATTAGCCAAAGCAAATGAAGTGGTTCTCATCAATTCTCATAAAGATCCACTGCCCGCCTGGTGTCCACCCTGAATCCATCATTCATTCACTGAATACTGAGTGTCTGATAAGCAGCAGGCCCTGGGGAACAGGGATGAACAAAAACAAACAGGCCTGTGTCCAGGTCCACGGAGAAGCAGTGAGGGGTTGCTCTCAAGGTGTTTCAACATCGATGGATGCTCCATTTCATTTCCCAGTGAATACTGAAAAGACACACACACCTGCAGTCCACACTCCCACACTCTGCATTCAGAGCCTCATCTTCTTGCCTTTCACCATCTAAATGCAGAAAATTCTTTTTTTAATTGAAGTATAATTGACTAAAAACATTATGTTAATTCCAGGTATACAACATAGTGATTTGATATTAAATGCAGAAAATTCTTGGAGTATCTACCTTCTCATTTCTCCCAAGGAAATGCATTTCACTACTAGAGATAGATGAACTGGAGAGAAATTCATCCATTAGAGATAAAGGATGCCTTCAGGACTAAGGGCTCCACTGTGTGTGGAGACCCGGTCAGGAAGAATTATCACTTTTCCACACAGATCTAAAGGAACAGCAATACAGTATCTGGTACAGAACAGGGCTTGAGTAGAAATCCATCAAGTGAACACGCTCGACAGAGACACATAAACCTGTAGACTTCTCAATGACTCTTGCTGGCCTGAGCCTCACATCACTGCCTTCAAATCCCCAGGGATGGATGACTTGATGACGAGTACTGGAGGACTGCTTCTCTTTTTCCTCATGGATAGGAGGAGCATCAGAGAACCCACCTTGGGGAAAAATTACACATCTTCTCAGGAAAATAGAAGTGCACATGCACAGGATTGTATGCATAATTTCAGGGGTTCACAGGCCATCTCTGGAAGTCTGTGACCCTCAGGTTAAGAACCACTATTCTAGACTGTTAAAAATTAGACTTGAACAAACGTCAGGACCTAACCAGCCAACTCCTATTTATTTAACAGTAATAGGAACAAAGGGGCCAGACAGACCTGGGTTTCAACCCAAGTTTTATCATTTGCTAGCTGTGTGAGTTTGCAGAAGTCAAATAGCCATAGCCTCTCTCAGCCTCAGTTCCCTCATCTGTCAAATGGGTCAACAACAGTTGCTGATTCCATGTTAAAGACTGGGATGAGCAAACACATGACGAGCTTGGCATAGTGCCCTATACAAAATAAATGCTCTTAAAGAGAAGCCATCATCACCCTCTCTAGTCCACGGGCTGCACACTTACCCCTCACTCCTGTCTCCATCTCCATTCAGAGCTGTGTTAGTAACTCCCATGGCATCTCAGGGAACGAGACAGAAAGTAAGAGCCCCTAAAGAATTCACGAGGTCACAAAACACAGCCCTGATGTCTTCCCCTAAATCAAATGCTTGGTTTTAACCTATGAAGGCCCTTCTGACAAGACAGTCAGCAATCCCTTTTTGTGTAAATCCAGGTCAGCTGTCAGCACGCAATTGTTCTATTAGGTCAAGTCAATTTTTAGAGAGGCAGGCCTGTTAAGTTAACTTAAAATGGAGATGAAAAGAAAGTGTTTGATCAAATGTTAAACTGCAGAAACACACTGACAGGGAGACAAGGCAGAGGAATTAGTTTCCTAAAATTATTCTCTCTGATACCCTTAGCTAACATTAGCTATTTAAGGACCTCACTCAAGCCTTTCTGACCCACCACTCTGCTCTCCTCCCAGCCCTCGTGGCTAAAGGCCCTGGCTTAGTTCTTAAATGTTCTCAGCAAGCTCTGTTTTCAAGACCATTCAACACTTAATCCACGATCCAGAGGCTGATTTTAAAGTTACACAAAACCTACCATTCAGATTTCTCCTACAAATGAATTTCTCAAGCGGTTCTAAATATTTGACTTCAAGGGGCGGGGGGTGGGGGTGGGGGGGGTGGAGATGCATTTCCATTTAAAACAATCTTTCACCTCTAGCTATGCAAATTTTCTTTGTTTGCTTAACCAATTCACTTACCACTAGCCAGTGTTTAATTGGGTCTTTATTTAACATCACTAACCATGTGAGCTGAATAGCCAAAGTCTGAAACTTTCAGATAATGATCTCATTAATAGCAACAATTTGGTTCAAAGATGAAATATGTATCAATACCTCTAAGAACTCTTTAAAGTTCCACACTTCAGAACTAAAGGAGAAGTGTAATTACTTCCTTCAGCCTTCACACTGTATGCTTGACACAAACAAACAGGCTGTAATGCTGCATGAATAAATAAGATACTAACAGTCGTGAATAGCACTTCATAGCCACATATTGTTTCCACAACTTTCAAAGACAAAGATGTCAAAAAAAAAAAAAAAAAGAAAGAAAGAAAGAAAGAGGATCTCTCTTTTTTCAGAGCACAGTGATGACCTTGGGAAAGTTATTTAAGCCTAAAATGCACAAGGAGAAAATCAACACTCTTAGTGACGAATCCCAAGATTTGAATTTCCCTCTCTCTCTGTAAGTCTTTCTCACTCCCTCTCTCTTTCACTCACACACACACACACACACACACACACACATACACACACACACCCCCTTCTTTACCAGGCCTCCTCCTACCCCAACCCATGCAGATGAATGAACAGGTATTCTAATTAGAGGTATCTGGGCAAACCAGACTGTGATAAGGTATCTACTCTATAAACAGACACAGACACATACTTTTATTGCATACAATACAGAGGGGACAAAAAAAATCAGTGATACAAACCAATTTCCTATCTTAGAATTCTTAAAGGAAAGAGTCTCTCAGACAGGTTCTTTTCTCCCCTAAAGCATGAAAAATAGTGCTACAGAATCCCACGGCAACAAAACCAGTGCTGTAAGCGCTACGATTTAGGTTTAGTTAAAGGAAAATGAACTCAGCTCCAAAGACCATAAAATATTAAGTAGCAAATTATGCAAGAGTTTTTTTTTAAGATAGTAAACAGAAGGAGGCTTGAAAAGTTCAACAAGGGCACTTAGAAAATCTGATTAATCTGAAGCTGAAGAAACAACCAAGTTGTTTCTTCTATATTCTCATTTCTCACGCCAAGAAGTGACATTCTCTCGGCAGTTCTAAAACATCAGCTTCCCTTAGAAAAGCTTTCTTCGGGGCTGACAGGGGCCACACTAGTTCCTTCACTCAGGAGTACTCCAAGAACTAATAAAAGCATGCCAGCCTCTGTACACACACAGCCCTGGAAGCCACGCCGAGGTCCTTCTGTGCACACAGGTTCAGCAAGTAGGCCTCACAATAAAGTTATCAAAGATGTAGAGAACACTAAGAAATGACTATTCAGACAGCTCAGACAAACTCACCAGTGTTACTGCAGTTATAAGGGAATTAGGATACTTATTAGTGATTGCTTAACAGGTAAACTTATTAAATACCATTTAAGTCATTTTTCTTTACTTAGCAGTTGTTGACTTTTTTTTTTTTTTTGGCAAGGCTAATGGACTACAAAGGAGTTAGATAAGCACTTCAAAAAGTTTCAAAAGAGAATAGATTCCTTCTGCCAAATTCACACAGTATCGCCCCACTCGCAAGGATAAAATAGTTACAAATGGTGTGTTTAAACTGCTAATTTTGTATTAAATGGTGAACCCAAGATTATCTCCAAAGCACTGCACTATTCATAATGGATAGCTCGCCAGACAACCTACCAGGGAGAAAGAGTACAAGTTAAAACACTGCAGATAAAAATCGCAAACTTCAAAAGTCTCCTTCAAAAAGTGAAGTGCCATGATTAAAACATCTTTTCTCTTAGAAAGCTGTAAATCAAACATTTCTACAGGCATCAGGCCACAGTGAAAGCCTCAAAGAGAAACAAGAAGTCACAAGGAGCAGGCATTAAGATTCAAACTGTGCTTGAAGGCTGCAACTGAAAGGCTGCAGGAATCTTTAGCAGACCGTGGTCTCTAAAGCTTATAAATTAAAGACTATAATTATAACATTATCCCCCTAAAAAGTCCAAAAGCTTTTAACATATGTGTAGTCACACAACTCAAACAACCTGTGTTTTTCCCCTTCTATGGGTCCTGCAGAAGTCTGAGATGGGGACTAAGGACACACCTCTAAGGGCCAAGCCGCACTGCCCCCTGCCCTAACCCTGCAGCGTTTTCAGTCTGCACCAAGGGAGGGGAAATGAAAGGCTGCTTGCAGTTAATTCCATTCAGTCCCCCGCTCTTCATTCATAACTCATCCAAGAGTAAAGCGCACAAGGCCTCAAAGCTTGGAGCCCCTGCAGCCACCCCCTCACCCGCAAAAGGTCCAAAGACAAGCCAACCATTTCAAATCACTCCCATCCCAGGCACGCATATTCACCGCGGTAAGTGCGCTGGCTGTCTACTAGTAAGATGATAAAATCACAGCCAAGGAAGCAGGAAGGCATCTACCCAGTTCACCATCTGCAGAGGATTGGGCTCAGAGTCCCTCCTCCACAGAGCGGGGGTCTGCTTAAAGCTCGCTCTCCACTCCCCCTCCCCGCCCCCCCCCCCCACTCCGCCAGCTTCCTTTGGAATGTACACCCCTTTCATTCGGAGCAAGGTGGAGGCCCTGTCAGTAAGCGACCCTTCTCCCGAGGTGCAGGCCCTCTGCACTAGTCCTTGGCCGAGGAGCGGGCAGGCTGCCTCCCTCCCACCCTCTCTGTAATCTGAGGCACGCAGCGAGGACTGCTGCTCCGGCCACTCCGGGGCACCCGCGATCCCCACTCTTCGGCCAGCTCCCGCTGCCTCTCCTCCTGCGGCTGCTGGTCCAGCGCCCCCGCGGGAGGGTGGGCGCCCAGGTGAGGCTGGCGGCAGGTTCCGGGGGAGCCCCTCGGACAAGCCTGGCTGCTCCCTCAAAGAACCTGCACGGGTGGGAGGACACAGCCTGCGACCTGGAACGAGCCACCCCATCCTTCATCACTTGTCTCGCCGAAGTTGGCATTCAACAGGTAGTTCCCGGGACTTCCACCTGAGGTAAAAGCGAGCGCCCCGATCGCCTGAGGGGGCCTGCCTCAGCGTGGGCGCCCGGACCCGGGGTCTCCCCTCCCGCTCCCGGGACCCACGGGAGGCCGAGCCCCCACGTGCGCTTGCCAACCCCCCACGGCGGAGCCCTGGAGGCCGCGTCCCGCCCGCCCGCCCGCCTGAGAGGGATGCCGCCGGCCTCCTCACCGCCCCTCCCGCCCGCCCGCCCGCCAGCCCGCGGCGGGGTCGGCGGGCGCAGCCCCCGGAGCCATCTTGTGGCGGCGGCAGCGCGGGGCCCGGGCGGCGGGCAGCTACCTGCACGATTTCGCCCTCCGCGCTGAGCGTGGCCCCGGCCCGCGAGAAGCGGCCCGTGAGGCCGGTGGTGTAGGTGGTGTAGTCGCCGCTCGGGCTCGACTCGAACAGCACCACCTCCACGAACGCCGTCTCCTTGGCCCGCGCCGTGCCGGGCCCCGCGGCCGCGAGCAACAGCCCGAGCAGCAGCGGCAGCGGCGGCGGCGGCGGCAGGCGGCGGCCGCGGGGGCCGCGGGGGCGGCGGCGGAGGCGGCGGCGGCGGCGGCCCGGGGCCCCTGGGCGCCCGCCCGAGCGCGGCCTCATGGTCCTGCGGCGGGAGGGCGCGGAGGGCGGGCGCGGCCGGGCATAGTCGCGGGCCGGCGGAGGACCGAGCGCGGGCGGACGCCTCACAGCCCCATCGCGGCGGCGGCGGCGGCTTTGTGGGTCGCAGGCTCGGCTGGGCTCCCACGGCCGTCGCGCCGCGGCCCTTTCATCTGCTCCACGTGAGGGGTTATCCCCGCCCCGGCAACGTCGTGACCCGCTCTCCCCTCCCTCCCCGCTCTCGACCGCCGCGGCAGCCGGGGGGGCGGGGGAGCGGGTAGGCGGGGCGGGCGCGCCTGCGGCGGGGGTGGAGCCGGGAGGTGGCACACGCCCCCAACACAGCCCCGCCCCCTCGCCCACTGTCTGCGCTCCTCCCCTTACTGTCGCTCCGCCCATCGCCTACCGTCTTGCCCCGCCCCTTCATCCTCGCTCCGCCCCCATGCTCTAGCCCCGCCCCTTCTGTCGCGCTCCGCCCCCGCCGCGCCCCGCCTTCGGCGGCAGACATTTCTACTCGCGGTTGCTGAAGTTCGGCGGGAGAGGAGGCAGCATCCTGCTCCGGGGCGATGTGCGTCCTCTCTGGAGGTCCCGCGCCTCCTGGTCTCATGCAGAAGTCAGGTTCCTGTCCTTCCTTCCCGGCTCCCCTCGTCAATCCACAGTTCCTGAGAACGGAGCCCTCGCACCCGGCTCTCAACCCCCACCCCCACCTCCACCTCCAGGATCGAAAGGGAAAGGCTCTGGCGGTCTGGGGCAGTTTGCTGCTGGGCCATTCCGGGGCGTGTCGGGTTCTTGCACGGGTGTCGCTTAGACAGTTGTGTGTGTACGGGAGGGAGGGGGCGGGGGTGAGAAAGCCATTAAGTCATTTGGACTTTGATAGAGATAATCTTTCTACAGCCCCAGAGGCTGTAACTGAAACATCCCCCTCGATGGAAGTTCTGAAACTTCGCTTCTCTTCTGAGCAGAAGTCCAGAGGATTCCAACACCATCACACTTTGTGCACGGAGGATAGCTGCCAAATTAACGTACCTAAGACATGAGCTCCAGGACTCAGGGGTTCCCAGTCACCCAGAAAAGAAACTTTGGATTTTCTTTGGAACATGCCTTTTTCTTCCTCATCTGTTCCTCTGAGAATCGAACCTTCCTTCGAAATCCAGATTCAATTCCCAGTTCCTCCGTGGAGTGTTCCCTCTCTGACCAGAATGGCTTTGTTCAGATAGTTGCAAATATTTGATTGGGATGGGCTGCTGCTTCTACTTGCTACCACACCCAAAATATTAAAAAGGAAACTCATTGAGAATTGTCTTGGGTAAACAATTTACCAAGGTTACAATTTAAAGTAGGAAAAAAAAAACACAAACTTTCAAAATATGGAGTAGCAAATACACTTGAAAAAAAACCCACAGGTCTGTGTTGCTGAATTTGGACCATCCGGAGCTACTGCTCAGGAGCGGAGCAGGTGGGAAAGCAGGGTTCTGAAGATGGTGGCATTTTAGTTTCTTCAGAACCAAGCCTCACTGGTGCTTACTAGACTGGGCAACATCAGGCCTGACAATGGTCTCCCTCCAGTCCTTAACGGGGTGGTCAGTCACTGCAGCCCATCAGGTGATAAATGGATGAACAGAAGTGATATATCCATACAGTGGCATATTAGCCTTCAAGGGATGAAGTACTGATGCATGCTACAAGATGGATGAACCTTGAAAGCAAGGTTTTCAGTGCTAAGTGAAAGAAGCTGGACACATAGGACCATGTGGTACATGATCCCATTTATATGAAATGCCGAGAATTGGCAAAATCTACAGAGATAGAAAATAGATTAGTAGTTACCAGGAACTAGGGGGTAGGTGAAAATGGGTAGTAATGGCTAATGGGTTTATTTTGGGGGTGATGAAAATGTTCTGGGATTAGATAATTTTGTGATGGTTGCACAACTCTGTAAATGTATTAAAAGCTACTGAATTGCACAGTTTTTTTTTAATTGCATACTTTACAAGGGTGAATTTAATGGTATGTGCAGTATATCTCAGTACAGTTGTAAAATAAATATTACAAAATCATCAGTGGTTTTTTTTTTCAGGCAAACACACATATAACACACAGGATACTGTGTAAGACTGTTCTGTGTTCTTTGAAGTCTAAGTTCAAATCTCACACCCTCAGCAACACTTACTCAGGATACTCTGTTTAAAACAGCAGAGTGCCCCCGTCCCCCTCTCCCAACCTCCTTTGGTCTGCCCACCCCACCCCCACCCTTAGCACTTATCACCTCCTAACATACTAAGTAATTTGCTGATTTATTTTTGTCTCTCCTTCATGCCCCATAAACACACATGCCAGAGAGCAAACTCTATAATGGCTAGGATCTTGTCTCATTCACTGACTTAGGCTGAGGCTGCCTGGCCCAGAGTCGGCACTCAATATAAATATTTCTTGCATGAATTAATGACTAAATGAATGAGTGATAAGCTCACTGTTGTGTATCCCTCTCATTTTGCAGATATGTGGGGCAGCTTGTTAACAGCTGTTTAGGAGCACTGGGCTTCATGGGACCAAAATAAATTCTGAACATGGAAAAGAGCAACAGTCATTCCCTCAGGGACTGTGATTAAGATCCCGTCAAGGATCAAAAAAGAAACCAGTTTAGATTTTTTTTTAAATCTGCTTTTAAAAAGGTGTGGTTAATAAGACACAGGTCAGCAACACAAAGGGGTGTGTGTGTGTGTGTGTGTGTGTGTGTGTGCACGCGTGTGCATGCACCAGCTCACTTCAGTAGTGTCCAGCTCTGCAGCCCTGTGGACTGTAGCCTGCCAGGCTCCTCTGTCCATGGGATTCTCCAGGCAAGAATACAGGAGTGGGTTACCATTTCCTTCTCCAGGGGATCTTCTCGACCCAGAGATCGAACCCTCATCTCTTGTGTCTCCTGCATTGGCAGTTGAGTTCTTTACCGCTAGCACCATCTGGGAAGTAACATGATTCATCTCTCAGCAGTAAACCTGTCTAGAAATGGAAGTGTTCAGTGAGTAATGAAACTTCACCAAAATCTGCCGGACAGTGAGGGGAGATAGAAAATAACTTCAAATAAGAAGGAAGACTTAAAGGCCAGGAACAAGGGCTGATAGGAGGGAACTGAAGCAATGCACATTCACTATCCAACACACATCCGTCACCCCGAGTATAACTTATCTTGGTCCTTTCTCTCGGACACAGCTCGGATGAAAGGAACAGAGCACGGCTGCATCAGCGTCAGCGAAAGCTGCCGGACCTTGAGCGAATCTCGCTAACGTAGGCCAGAAACCACACAAAGCTTCAGGAAGTTTTCTGCCATCAGTGTTCTATTGCCATGATCAAATAGTGAAGTTTACGGGTGTGAGATCAGTAAAACGTATGCTTTAGTACCTAAAGACACTGTTATCTGTGCTAAATCAAAATAGACATGGATATTCACAGCCATATTGTTCTTGATAACAAAAGACAGGAAATAGTCTATATGCCTAAAAGGGAATTCATTAAACAAATTATTTTATGATACCTCTATATAATACATAATGGAACACATATAAATAGTCACTAAAAAGAATGCAATAAGGACTTCCCTGGTGGGCCAGTGGTTAACAATCTGCCTTGCAGTGCAGGGTTTGATCCCTGGTCAGGGAACTAAGATCCCACAAACGAGTGGAACAGCTAAGCCTGCACCCTACAACTACCAAAGTCTGCAAGCTCCGGGGCCCATGAGCCACAACTAGGGAGCCTGTGCACCTCAGCTAAAGATCCTGCATGACACAACACGGACCCCACGTCCACAACTAAGACCCGCCGCAGCCAAAAGAATAAATAAGGCCTCAAGCAAAGCAGTGAAAAAGGAAAAAAAAAAGAATGAAGCGGCACCCTATGAACTTACATAGACCAATCTCCAACATACACTGCTCAGTGAAAAGGATGTGCATGTGGTATTCTACAATGGAGGGGAGTGATGAGGAGGCAACAGATCTGTGAAGGCTTGCAAACATGAACTATGTGTGGAAGGAGCTATAAGAAATGCATGGTGTGGAGAAGGAAATGGCAACCCACTCCAGTATTCTTGCCTGGAAAAGTCCATGGACAGAGGAGTCTGGCGGGCTGAAGTCCATGGGATTACATGACTGCATGTGTGCACGAGGGTGGAGGGAGATGGGTTGGTAGCAACAAAGTGGTAGAAATAAAAAAAAAGAAATGAATGGTGGCCAATGGGTGACTGGGAGGCAGGGAAAGGAGGGAGGTATATGGTTACCTGTATACCCTTCATATATATTGAATTTGTTCCCTTCACAAATATTGGGGCTTCCCAGGTGATGCTAGTGGTAAAGAACCCACCTGCCAACATAAGAGACCTAAGAGACATGGGTTTAATCCCTGGGTCCTGAAGATCCCCTAAGGAAGGCAGGGCAACCCACTCCAATATTCTTGCCTGGAGAGTCCTATGGACAGAGGAGCCTGGTGGGCTATAGTCCATGGGGTCGCAGAGTCAGACACGACTGACTCGACTTAACACAACATCACAAGCACCACAAAGGGAGAGTCAGAGAAGCCACACAGGATTACAACCAAGGCCGCTTTCCTTCACAAAGTAAACTTCAGAGTTTGAATTCCATCTTGTTTCTTTAAGGAGACTCAAACCGAAGACATGCTAGCGTTCTTCCACAGTCTTTATGTCTATTTCTGGAAACTTTTAATTTATTGTATTTAAAGATCATATAATTCTCTTGAAAGGTACAATAGATGTTACACAGACAAGTAGCGGCAGTTCTTTCAAAACTCTTAGAAGTGTCTCTTCTGCCTTTGAAGTGCACCATCAATCTCCATCTACTTTGAGCCTCGAGGCGGAAGGCCAGGCTGGCCCCGATTCATCAGTGGTTGAAACCCTGCTCCAACCCGTCCCTGATGTGCAGTGGCCACCCAACCAGGAGTCACAAACTCAAACAACGCTCCAGGGGCCAGGGAGGGAATGTGGCTGAGTGGGGTGGGCCAGATGTGAGCAAAAATAACCAGCAAGGAAGAAGGGAATTGGGCTTCCCCGGGTGGCTCAGGCAGTGAAGAATCCGTCTGCAATGCGGGAGACCTGGGTTCGATCCCTGGGTCAGGAAGATCCCCTAGAGGAGGGCGTGGCAACCCACTCCAGTATTCTTGCCTGGAGAATCCCCATGGACAGAGGAGCCTGGCGGGCTGCAGTCCATGGGGTTGCAAAGAGTCGGACATGACTAAGCGACTAAGCACACAAGAAGGTAAACGGCAGAGGAGCCTCAAACAGGAACACCCTTGGGAGCGGTGGCCTGGGAACACACGGTAGGTCCGGGCCACTCCCGAGTATCATCGCTCTGGGGTACATGGGCCCAGGGTTCACAGATCTTCTGAGTTGTAAGAAAGAAGCAAAATTCCAAATGTGTCTGTAGTGTCTGCTGGTTTTTAAATGTTTACAATAGATTTAAAATATTTATATTGCTGCATGGGGCCAAATAAATATACCTCCAGGTCCCAAAATAAATACATTTTTGGCCCAAAAGACAACGGAGAGAAGAGTGACAAAGCAAATGTTGATTGGATCAGGTTGTAAAACTATTGCTTCTCACGATTGAGATAGAGAAAGAAGAAGAAACGCAGTATCTGGGAAGTGAAAACGCTGAACTGTATGGTGATAGCTGAGCTTCCCTGGCGGCTCAGAACAGTAAAGAATCTGCCTACAATACAGGAAACCGGGTTTGGATCCCTGGGTTGAGAAGATCCCCTGGAGGCAGGCATGGCAACTCACTCCAGTATTCTTGCCTGGAGAATCCCATGCACAGAGGAGCCTGACAGCTACAGTCCAAACAGTCGCAAAGAGCCAGACACAACTAAGTGACTAACACACACACCACACGCAGATAGCTGTATGTGTGGGCTGCACCTCTGACCACAGGGGAAGCTCTTTTCAGGATGCCATATCTAATTGAGGTGGAAATGTAATCACATACCTACTTGACCAAGAAAGACCAATAGTAGATAAGGGGGTCATTAGAGCATCGAAAGATAGATGAGTGTACTTATGGTTAGTCTTTTTTTTTTTTTTTTTTTGTAAAACAAACATATATACTCCAGGAATGTACAGAAGAAACTGTTATCCAGACTTGCTTGAATAAAGGAAAAAATTTCAAGTCTGGAATGGGAGAGAGGCATATTGAATCCTTTTTCTTATGATAACAGAAATCCAACTCAAACTGCCTTAAGATTAAAAAAAAAAAAAAAGTGGGGGGGTAGGGGTTAATGATTCACACAACCACAAGGACAGATATAACTTTGATTTCAGACACAGCTGGGTCCAGGGGCTCAAAGGATGTTATCAGGTGCCTTCTCTCTCCTGCTCTCAGTCTGCTTTCTTCTATGACATCATTTTCCCTGGTTTCTACAGGAGCGGGTCCCTCTTCTCCAGGCTCACATTACCCACTTTGTCAATACTCCAAGTGGAGACAGAGCTTCTTTACTCTAAGTTCCAACACAAGTCATGGGTTGACTCTCATTGGCCACAGCTAGTTTATGTACACCTCAGTGAACCAATCGCTATGGCCAGGGAGGGTGGACTACATGGATTGACTAGGTCTGGCTCAAGGTGTTCTTCTCTGGACCTGGAGATGAGGGTCAGTCCCTTCCAACCACATCAACTGAGACTGGTTGACAACTGGAGGGGAAGGAATGCTGGGCAGGCAAGACTCACAAAAGCAAAACTAGATGCCATAGTCACCTCCTCCTTCCCCTGCTCCCTACATTGTGTGGACAGGTGTTTTCCTGGTACCCAAAGCAGAATGAAGGAGAGAAATGGTAGGGAACTAGAGGTGGCAAGAATACACAGAAGAACTATACAAAAAAGATCTTCACAACCCAGATAATCATGATGGTGTGATCACTCACCTAGAGCCAGACATCCTGGAATGTGAAGTCAAGTGGGCCTTAGGAAGCATCACTATGAACAAAGCTAGTAGAGGTGATGGAATTCCAGATGAGCTATTTCAAATCCTAAAAGATGATGCTGTGAAAGTGCTGCACTCAATATGTCAGCAAATTTGGAAAACTCAGCAGTGGCCACAGGACTGGAAAAGATCAGTTTTCATTCCAATCACAAAGAAATGCCAATCACCAGGAAATGCCAAAGAATCCTCCAAATTGTGCCAAAGCACAATTGCACTCATCTCACACACTAGTAAAGTAATGCTCAAAATCCTCCAAGCCAGGCTTCAGCAATATGTGAACCGTGAACTTCCAGATGTTCAACCTGGTTTTAGAAAAGGCAGAGGAACCAGAGATCAAATTGCCAACATCCACTGGATCATCGAAAAAGCAAGAGATTTCCAGAAAAACATCTGTTTCTGCTTTATTGACTATGCCAAAGCCTTTGACTGTGTGGATCACAATAAACTGTGGAAAATTCTTCAAGAGATGGGAATACCAGACCACCTGACCTGCCTCTTGAGAAACCTGTATGCAGGTCAGGAAGCAACAGTTAGAACTGGACATGGAACAACAGACTGGTTCCAAATAGGAAAAGGAGTACGTCAAGGTTGTATATTGTCACCCTGCTTATTTAACTTGTATACAGAGTACATCATGAGAAAAGCTGGGCTGGAAGAAGCACAAGCTGGAATCAAGATTGCTGGGAGAAATATCAATAACCTCAGATGTGCAGATGACACCACCCTTATGGCAGAAAGTGAAGAGGAACTAAAGAGCCTCTTGATGAAGGTAAAAGAGAGTGAAAAAGTTGGCTTAAGGCTCAACATTCAGAAAACTAAGATCATGGCATCCAGTCCCATCACTTCATGGCAAATAGATGGGGATACAGTGGGAACAGTGGCTGACTTTATTTTGGGGGGCTCCAAAATCACTGCAGACGGTGATTGCAGCCATGAAATTAAAAGATGCTTACTCCTTGGAAGGAAAGTTATGACCAACCTAGACAGCATATTAAAAAGCAGAGACATTACTTTGTCAAGAAAGGTCCGTCTAGTCAAGGCTATGGTTTTTCCAGTAGTCATGTATGGATATGAGAGTTGGACTATAAAGAAAGCTGAGCACCGAAGAATTGATGCTTTTGAACTGTGGTGTTGGAGAAGACTCTTGAGAGTCCCGTGGACTGCAAGGAGATCCAACCAGTCCATCCTGAAGGAGATCAGTCCTGGGTGTTTGTTGGAAGGACTGATGTTGAAGCTGAAGCTCCAATACTTGGGCCACCTGATGCGAAGAGCTGACTTATTTGAAAAGACCCTGATGCGGGGAAAGATTGAGGGCAGGAGGAGAAGGGGACAACAGAGGATGAGATGGCTGGATGGCATCACCGACTCAACAGACATGGGTTTGGGTGGACTCCAGGAGTTGGTGATGGACAGGGAGGCCTGGTGTGCTGCAGTTCATGGGGTTGCAAAGAGTCAGACACGACTGACCGACTGAACTGAACTGAACTGAATTGAAAGTAGATCCCTTTTAGAGTTTCCATCATATTGACAACATTCGTCCACTTCCTCCTACTATTTCCTTCTACTGGACCATTTAACTCCTTGAGGACAATGACTACACCTTTCACTTAGGCAGTGATTCCTGCCAAAATGCTTTATGTACAGTTGGCGCGTGATAAAGATTTGCTAAAATGAATGAATGGCTCTTCAGTCTATGCCAAAATTAAGTCCTGAGATTCAAATCATCCTTCCTGCCTCTCCTGCACATTCCGCAGCCTCTCGGTCAGCATCCACCTGTAAGTTTCCAGCCAGCTACCCCCTTGGCCAGGTTGGCCTCCATCCACACTCAAAGCATTCATCATGGAGGGGTCTGGAAAGGTTGATCACCCAGTTTTCTGATCACAAGACCTTGCAGTTGAAATTTCTGTCACGGGAACCTTTTGACCAGGCCGCCCGGCTTCTCATCTCCACTCACTTGAGACTGTGTTTGAACAAAAACACCCTCCCTTGCGGGCTTCCTGGTGGCTCACTCAGTGAAGAGTCTGCCTGCAGTGCAGGAGACCCAAGTTCGATGCCTGGGTTGGGAAGATTCCCCTAGAGGAGGGCATGGCAACCTACTCCAGTATTCTTGCCTGGAGAATCGCACGGACAGAGGAGCCTGGTGGGCTACAGTCCATGGGGGTCACAAAAGACCTGGACACAACTTGGTGACTAAACCATCATCACCACCCTCCCTTGTAATAGTTGGTTCCCTAGCTGAACTCAGGACCAGGAGCTACTGAACTCACAGGCAGTGTTGGATCTGGGAGGGCTGGGGAGGCTACTTCCTACCACACGAGATGATAACAGCATCTTCTGTTTGCTGAGCATCTGTTATGTGCCAGGCTTTCTGCCAAGGAATTTGCATGTGTTATCACCTTTGATCGCTCCACGGGAACCACAGCCTCCCCATGTAGCGGGGCCGGGCTGGGGGTGGGGGGGGCGAGTGGTGTGCGTGCCTGAGGTCGCAGAGGTAATAAACGGTGAAGCCAGTACTGGACCCAACTCTGATGTCCTCACTCTTGCTCTTAACCCCCAAACAGAGGGAAGAATAAAATTAATATTCAATTAGAAATACAGTTGAGACACATGTAATCCCAGAAAAACAGGGAGAAGAGGACAGTAGCTTCCCGAAGGCTTTGCTGGTCATGGCTCCTGTCTTTTAAGAGGCCCAGCTCTGTCCTTAGGCTCCTAAACATACCCTGAACCTGAATTCATTCCCCTGTTGGCTAGAACCAGTTCTGTTTGTTTCCCCACCACTGACAAGCTGTGTGGCCAGGCCAAGTTCACTGCCTCTCTGGGCTTGGGTCTCCTGGCCTGTGGGATATGGGCGGGCAATCGTCGCCTGTCTCAGAGGGTGGGCGTGAGGATTCGATGAGACGCGATCGCTCGCGGAGGGCGCTGTGATGGCACGTGGACGCACGCCTGTGGCGGCCGTGAGCTCTGGTGCCCCATCTCTGAGCCGATGGCCGGCTCTGACTGTCCGTGCCTCGGTCCGCACAGCACCCGCTCTGGGACTCCTTTGTGGAGAAGATGATTGGCAAATGCTCACACCAGCCTGTGGGAACCTTGAGTGGCAGACTTCTGATAAGTGGGGCTTCTTCATGTCCAGGCGACCCTGGGGTGGCCGACACTCCTGTTTGTTTCTTCAGTGAGTTAATGATTTACGTCCAGTGTTTAGTTTTGTTTAAACAGACATGACCCTGTCAGTGCCCAAGGCTCTGTCTCCACCCAAGTGGCCCAGGGATCAAAGAAGCTCAGAGACACAGGAAGCCGCCCACTGCCCCGTCCTGGAACTGCCCTTTAGCCTGCGGGCATCCACCCCTGCACCGCTGCAGGGCTGAGGTTAGATCTTACCCATCCTGCTGTTAGTCACACGCTGCTTAGCCCTTAGTCTCTCGGTGAGACCCATCTGCCGCTCTCCAGCCACTGCGGTGGCTCAGGTGTCCACTCCCTCACCGCCTGGGGATCCCTGGGTCTCCCTGGGATCCCTCCTGCCTCTCTCCTTTGCAGATGAGGTATCTCAAGGGGTCTGGAGTGGATTCATTCATTTTATTGGGAGTCAAGGGTCCTTTCACTGTGGCCCTGTCACTTCCATCCTCTCTATGGTCATCGTCCCCCTTCCTAGACGTGAGGAAGTGGCGTTGCCTCCTGGTTGGGAGTTTCAGACAGGCCGCCTCCAACCACCCACCTCTCCAGTACCCCAGTCTGGGCTCCCCATCCATCAGCTTCTCTGGTTCCCCCTAACTCCAGCTTCCCGTCCGTATGAATCTCCTAGGGCTGCCGGGACAAACTCCCACAAACTCAGGGGGCTCATCACAACAGAAATGCAGTCTCTCACAGTTCTGGAGGTCAGATGTCTGGAATTGATGTGTTCCCAAGGACCATGTGCCCTCCAAAGACTCTCGGGGAAGTATCCTTCCTCAGCTCACCAGGCTCTGGTGTTTGCCCGAGTTCCTTGGCTTGTGGCCACTTCACTCCAGCTCTGCCTGTTTTCACATGGCCTTCCTCTCTGTCTTTTCATCTTCTGTCTCTTAGGAGGAATCTGTCATTGGATTTAGGGTCCAGCAGATAATCCTGGTGGCTCAGACAGTAAAGGAACTGCCTGCCATGCAGGAGACCAGGTTCGATCCCTGGATCAGGAAGATCCCCTGAAGAAGGGAATGGCTATCCAATCCAGTATTCTTACCTGCAGAATTCCATGGACAGAAGAGCCTGTGGGCTGCAGTCCATGGAGGTGAAGAGAGTCGGACATGACTGAGCGACTGACACTTCACTTCAGGTAATTCAGGATGACCTCATCTTGAGATCCTTAATTACACTCCCAAAGACCCTTTTTCCAAATAAGACCATACTTACAGATCCTAGGTAGATGTACTTTTGGGGGAGAGTACCATTCAACCTACTACAACTAGTATTAACTGAGACCAGAAGTATATGGACTCGCTAGGTAGTAAGAAAAAAACCAGTGAACGTCCGAAGTAATAGAGAGCCTGGTCCATGGTCTGGAGCACAGAATGGTGAGAGGTGAGGGCAGGAATTTTGAGGCAGAGTTCGTGAACGACCTTGCAGGCTGAAACAAGGAATCTGGGGCCTCTTCTTGTGGCATGGAGAGTCGTGGAGGGTTTTCAGTAGGGGAATGACATTAGCTGATTGTCATTGATTATTGAACATCTGGTGAACAGACAATCTGTTATCCAGAGAGAAAAGAGGGGAGGAAATCCCTGTACCACCACGTCCCCCCAAATCCATCTCAAGGAGATTAAATTGCTCAACTTGAAAAGCAAAACTTCAAAAGGCGAACGTTGTTTTGACTTTGGAGTAGGAAAAGATATCTTAAACAAGTCACACCATAAAGGAAAAGAGAGGCAAATTAAACTTTAATCTTCTGTTCAACAAAAGACGCTATTAAAAAAGGAAGACATGAACCACAGATGGGAAGATTTTCACAACACATCATCAACAAAGATCAGTATCGGGAAGACCTAAAGAGCATCTATGAACAAATAGGATAAAGATGAGCATCCAATAAGGGCTTTCCTGGTGGTCCGGTGGAGAGACTCTGTGTTCCGCCGCAGGGGGCTCAGGTAGGTCAGGGAACAAAATTTCCTGATCAGGGAACAGAGTTCAACCACCCCTCAATCACACGCCTACATCCACATATCTGCAAAAAAAAAAAAATCTTACTTATGCATACAAGGAGGTGAGTCCAAATGTTCAGAGAGCAATTGTTTGTAATAGCAAAAAAAAAAAAAAAAAACCACAACTGGGGAGAAAATGACTATGATGAGAAGAATGGATAGATGTTGTTCATTCACCATGAAACAGCATAGAGCAGGGGAAGTGAATGAACTAAGCTACATGCCTCAACTTGGTTGTTTTATAAATGCTAAGTAAAAAAGTAACGACACACTGCATGATTTCATTTAAATAAGTTGTACAAACATGCAGAACAGTACTACTTTTTGGTAGGGCATACATATAGATACAATATAGAGAAATCCAGAAGAATAATAAACATCAGGTTTGGGATAGGGTTCATGTGTGGGAGAGATCGTAGAGGGGATACTGTTTTTGTGGGAGGTTTTATTTCTTGAGCCACTTACGTGTGGAATCTAAAAACTACAACAAACTAGTGAATATGGAAAAAAAGAAGCAGGCTCTCAGAAATAGAAAAAAAAATCTAGAGGGGGAGGGGGGCAGGGAGGGGCAGTATATGGGTGGGGCAGGGAGACAGATACAAACTACTGGATGTAAGACAGATTATAAGGATGTATTGTACAACAGGAGGAATATAGTCAATATTTTGTAATAAATGTAAATGGAAAGTAACCTTTGAATACTGTATACAAATTTTTTAAAGTACAAAGAAGAACAAAAAAAGATGATAAATATGTTCTCCGAAGGTCCCTGCAAAAATCCATATCATGTTCCCTTGGAGTCGTATGGTGTATTTGCCATTTGCAATGTATTTTCAGGTATGTGACCTGTCCGATTTGGACTTCATAATCTGAGATAGGTAAAGCAGGCCTAATAATCCCCATTGTATTGGTGGGGAGACTGAGGTTCTGAGACGCTTAGTCACTCGAGTAACAAAGGGTAAGGTCAAGAACAGAACTCAAGTCTCCTGACTTCTATTCCAGTAACACTAACAGGACACGCGGACTTGAACCCATTTTTAAATGGATGGTGGCTACATCGCACAATGGAGCCATCTTTCAGGAATGAAGCCCTAGTTCATTCCAGATTCCCTTAGAGGAACCTTCTCTTTGTGCCTAAACGCAGTCACACTGTGTGCACGCTCAGTCGTTTCAGTCGTGTCTGACTCTTTGCGACCCTATGGGGCCGTAGTCCGCCAGGCTCCTCTGTCCATGGGATTCTCCAGGCAAGAATACTGGAGTGGGTTGCCGTGCCCTCCTCTAGGGGATTTTCCAGACCCAGGGATAAAACCTGCAGCTCCCGCATTGCAGGCGGATTCTTCACCACTGAGCCACCAGGGAAGCCCTACATTGTGTACCTGGATGTGAAAATTCCAAGCAAAGTTCTGAAGGTCAAGGGCAAAGTTGAGTACATGCTCTCCTACCTCTTAATGGCTTTGGAGCATGCTGACCATTGGAGGAGCTGGGTCTTCATCATGGGTCTCCTTGCATACAGGCCCTGGTTCTCCTTCTGTATGCACGGCCTCCATGGACCTTCCCATCACATGCTGGTCTCATTGGGATATCACAGCAAGATAGTATTGCCAAACTGTTTTCTCTTCCAAACGAAATCTCAGTCTACATCTCAGTGTTCCTTCTTCCGGTGGTCCATTAGTCGTTCACAGGGCATTTGTCACCCACATGCCTTCCCTCCAACCACATGCAGGATTCATGACAAACAGAAAAGTGATCGATCCAAGATTTATGGGCGATTTAGCCCTGTTCCCTTTCATGGAGGTCTGAGTCTCTAGCCGGCCTGGTAGAAGGTTCAGGTTTGGGGGCTTAAGGTTTCAGAAGAGGTTGGGGAACTAAAGCAGAGAGCAATCATCTGCATGCATCAACCCCTACATCTAACAGCCGGAACTGTAAAAGCAAAACGCGTTCCAATGTTCTGATCGCCCCCTAGTGCTAGAAACAAGAACAGCACCGTACGGGGATAATTTAATCAAAACCCTTCAAGTTCTAATAAAGACCCTAATCCTATTGGATTAGAGAGGAAGTTGAGGAAGGTAAGGTCTGCAGAGGGAAACGGAATCATCAAGACATACGGCAACTTCATGGTGAAGGCAGGACTAGAATCAGGTCCTAAACTTGGACTCCTGTATTCAGGACACATACCACAAAGTGATAATCTAAGAAATACTTCTCTCAAAAAAAGCGATGACCCAATATAGTACATGTTATAAGACATAGACAAATTCATACACATTTTTTTCTTTTTTTAGAATGCAAATTATATGAAGGCAGAGACTTTGGCTGATGTACCCTAAGGATTAATTAGGGGTGATGACAACGATGGTGGCCTTACTACGTACTACGCTATGTGCCAGACTCTGAGCTTAGTAGCACTAGGCTGCTGTGACCACCACCTCATCTTCCTTCTTTCATTCATACCATGTAGGTGTAGAACTGCATTGAGATACAGTAGAAAGATGTGGAGAGCTTTCTGCAGGCATTCAGAGGAGGAGGCAATTTCTGGGCGAAGGGAGCATTGGTGGAACCTTGTAGGTGACAGGAGGATGAGGAAGGGAACGTGGGGAGGGCATCAGAGCCTGACGGAACAGGATTTATTTGCCTGCTTCTGGGACAGAAAGCCTGAAGTTGGCCTCTTGACTCTGTCAGCCTTCCCGAAATTGATCTACAGCTTCCGAAACCAAGAGCTAATGATGTATTCTTGGCGCTCCCTGAGCGGTCTCTGATAATTTGCCTTCTAAATCTCAAGTCCACAGGGAAGAGTCTACACAGCTTTTATTCAGAATCGAAACTGTTAACCTTCTGCCCTATCGTTCTGTTTCACTTTTGCTGAGCTATTTGAAAATACATTGTAGATGTGAAAACACTTTACTCCTATACACTTCAAAATATATCTCCTAAGGACAAGGACATTTTCTTACATAATCACAATATTATGTTTATGACCTTTCCCCCCCACGCTTAGCCAGGGCTTTTTTTTTTTTTTGGCCACATAGCAAGTGGCATCTTAGTTCCAAAACCGAGGATCGAAACTGTGCCCCCTGCATTGGAAGCGTGGAGTCTTAACCACTGGATTGCCAGGGAAGTCCATGTTTATGATCACTTTGCTATTTGGTTATAATAATATAAACTTAAACACGATGGACATGAGTTTGAGTAAACTCCGGGAGTTGGTGATGGAGAGGGAGGCCTGGCGTGCTGGGATTCAAAGAGTCGGACACGACTGAGTGACTGAACTGAACTCAACTGACTGAAAATAAAGATATGCTGTGTCTCCAGATGATCTCTTTCCATGACAGCATTACCAATAGGGGACATTATGCTGCAGTAGCAGCCCCCAAACCTCAGTGCCTTGTAACAGCGTTATCTTTATTACTATGTTATGCTACATACTCATTACATATTGGCTGGTGCTTTGCTCCATGTCACCTCCCTTCAAAAGTGAAGCGTCATACCAAAGTAGCCCCAGACTTTAATATTGCTGGTTGTCATTACAGAGTGGAATAGAGCTCTGAAAACTCTTGTATCAACAATGAAATACCCTAGCCCAGTTTGCCACCCACTGCTCCACAGGTGGCAGAAGTCAGAGAGGCAGAACTGAGCCACAGCAGCCAGCATCATCTCTTTGTTTTGAGTGGTAATATAGTTCCAGCAGAACAACATCATCTGTGACTTTCCCTGGCCATCCGGTGGTTAAGACTGCACGCTTCCAGAGGGCACGGGTTCAATCCCTGGTTGGGGAACTAAGATCCTGCATGCCGTGTGGCCAAAAAATAAAAAAAGAAAGAAAGAAAAACAACATCATCTGTTGCATTAGATTGTTGACAACTGTAACTTTTATTTGCAAATATGGTTTTCTAGTTCTGTAAGGTGTTTACACCTAGTTTTATGCTTCTACATTTTAATAATAGCACTTAGTGATACTGTGGCAAGGGGAGGGTCAGGAAAAAGTGTTTTCCTTTTTTAAAAAGAGTCCATTTATACATTATCCAGGTTTAAGGAACAAAAGCCTCCAGGATAAAGCCCAAATCCCTAGGCAAGACTTCAAAGGCCCTTTGTGATCTGGTCCCTGAACACGTCTCCCGCCTCGTCATCTCTACAGCCCCCCTTTCTCGAGTCCCCTGAAACACTTGGAGCTCCCCAGCTTAACATATCTTGCTCTCTCAGGCCTTGAATAAACTAGGAATCGGTTTGGCTCCGTATAACAGAAAGCTCAGCTTACAATGGCTTAGCCAAATAGAGGTCTTATTCTTCTCATGTAACTGGAAGTCCGGAGCTGGGCAGCCGAGTGCTGGTCTCACGGCTCCGCGATGCCAACAGAAACCTCCTTTATTGAAGGACAGTTGGTTTACAATGTTGTGTTAATTTCAGGTGTACGGCAAAGCGATACATACATTCCTTCGCAGATTCTTTTAAAAAAATTTTCACTGATGCTTATTTCTGGCTGTGGGTGCTAGGTTTTCACTGCTGCGTGGGCTTTTCTCCGGTTGTGGCAAGTGGGGTCTAGCCTCTAGTTGTGGTGTGCGGGCTTATCGTTGCTGTGAACTTTCTTGTTGTAGAGCACGGGCTCTGGGGCTCATGGGCTTCAGTCGCTGTAGTTCCCCCGGCTCCAGAGCACAGGCTCGGGAATTGTGGCGCCTGGGCTTAGCTGCTCCACGGTATGTGGAATCTTCCCAGATCAGGGATCAAACCCACGTCTCCTACATTGGCAGGAGGATTCTTTACTACTGAGCCACCAGGGAAGCCCTTCTTTTTCAGATTCTTTTCCATTGTAGGTTATTACAAGATATTGAATATAGTTCCCTGTGTGAGTTTCTGTTAATCCCAAACTCCTAATTTAGCCCTCCCCCCTTTCCCCTTTGTAATCATAAACTTGTTTCCTATGTCTGTGAGTTTGTTTCTGTTTTGTAAATAAATTCATTTGCATTATTTTTTAAGATTCCACATATAACTGATATCATATGATATTTGTCTTTCTCTGACTTATTTTACATAGTATAATAATCTCTAGGTCCATCCATGTAGCTGCAAATGACAATATATCATTCTTTTTTTACAGCTGAGTAATATTCCTTTGTGTACATGGAACACATCTTCTTTATCCATTCATCTGTCCATGGATACTTCAATTGTTTCCATGTCTTGGCTATCGTAAACAGTGCCGTAGTGAACGTTGGGGTGCATGTGTCTTTTTGAATTAGAGTTTTCTTCTTTTCCAGATAGATGTCCAGGAGTGGGATTTCTGGATTTTATGGTAGCTCTATTTTTAGTTTTTTGAGGAAACTTCATATTGGTTTTCATAGTGGCTGCACCACCTTACATTCCCACCAACAGTAAAGGAGGGTTCCCTTTTCTCACACCCTCTCCAACACTTAATTAATCAATTACTTTCAGCTGCACTGGGTCTTTGTTGCAGCACGAAGCTGTAGATCAATTTCGGGAAGGCTGACAGAGTCAAGAGGCCAACTTCAAGCTTTCTGTTCAGGAAGCAAGGAAAGAAATCCTGTTCCATCAGACTCTGATGCCCTTCCCCACATTCCCCACCTCACCCTCCTGTCACCTGCAAGGTTCCACTAATGTTACTTTTGCCCAGAAATTGTTTCCTCCTCTGAATGCCCTCTGAAAGCCAACAGGCTTTCTCTAGTTGTGGCACGCAGAGGCTACTCTCCTGTTGCGGAGCACAGCCTCTAGAGTGGGCTTTCTCCACATTTCTGACTACCCAGCAGTAAGTCAGAAACGGTCACAGTCACTTTTCCCTTTACCATGGGATCTGTCACACAGATGCTTTTAATCTTGATACAGTCAGATTTAACCATCTTTTCCTTAATGGTCTGCAGTTTTTGCATCTTATTTAAGAGATCCATCTCCATTCTGATGTCCCAGATATGTTTGTTAAAATTTCTGCTAAAATTGTAAGGTTTCACGTTCCACAGTGGGAGCTTTGATGCATCTGAAATTCGTTCATGGTCTGATGGGACAGAGTGAGCTGATCCTGGGTTTTTTTTTTCTGTATAAAGAGTCTGTTGTCCCAACACCATCGCTTCCCTGCAGACCTGCTGGTCTGGTGTCTGGGCTGAGTCAAAGTGGGCCAGTTCCTCAGCCACAGGGCAGCCCTGGCGGGGCAGCGCCCTCTTTGGCATACAACTTGCAGTCAATGCTTTAGAAGCTGCGTGGATGAAGAAGACCCCCTTTAGGGTTTTTAGAAAAGCTGCTGTTTAAAACGTTAGAAAGTATGGGCAGAGAGTGAAGAGTCCAAGGTCATAGTCATACAAATCCAGGCTTTAGAGTCAGACAGACCTAACCTCAGATCTCACTTTCCCTCTCAGATGTCTTATCTCCTGCTTCTTTATGGCTGCCCCTCCTGGGGACCCCCTGATCCAACCACAACACCACCCCCAGCTCTCCCCTGGCTGCCTAACTCTGCACCCCGCTCCACCCCCCAATCACAGATGGTTCAGGTGGGTGCTGGACAAACGGACCTCACTCTGAGATGCTTAGGCTGGGTTACTTAGAAACACACTGGGACAGCCAGAGATTCTAGTACAAGAGATTTATCGAGGAAGGACCCTAGGGAGGAACCTGGGAGGAACCGAAAGAAGCCGGACAGAGCCAGGGAGGAAACGGAGCAGATGCGTGCTTTCAGGAGAGGTCTAACCGCAGCTCGACCCCATAGGGAGCTCGGGGGTATTTATCACACTGCAGAGTCTGTCCTGCCCTGAGTCCAGGGAGCCGGACTTTAAACCCCACCCTGTTAGTCAGTCGTTGGCCAAGGGCCACCAGGGCTGTGTGTGTAACCTCCCAGGCATCTCCTGGCAGGGCAGCTCCCATTAGCTAAGAGAATCCTCCAGAGAAGGATGGAGCCATGAGCTTTTAGCAGCCAACACCCAGAACAGCTGGGAAGTGGGTGTACCAGTGGGCAGGGCACCAACAGAGTCCAGCCCAGAGACCAGATCTCCCTACATGCTGCAGTTCATTATACATTAGAAAGGAATAGTTGAAACAGAGTCTGAGGATGTGATGATGGGAAAGGTTTAGTGAAAAATATGTTCTTGGACATGTCTTCACAAAGCTTCATCAAAGAATGATCTATTTCACTCTTTGATGCCTGTTATGTAATGTTAGTTTAAATTGCCCTTTGGCTTTATTTTTTTCTAGTGACAAAAGAAATATAGGTTCATGGTAAATTGTTCATATGCTAAAGTAATTTTATCTTAGCAAGTAATGTCAGATGGAGAAGAAAATGGCAACCCACTCCAGTATTCTTGCCTGGGAAATCCCAAGGACAGAGGAGCCTGGCAGGCTGCAGTCTATGGGGTCACAATGATTCTGATGTGACTTATCGGCCAAACAACAAGTAATGTCATACATCCTAAAGGAATCAACCCTGAATATTCATTGAAAGGACTGATGCTGAAGCTCCAATACTTTGGCCACCTGATGCAAACAGCCAACTCATTGGAAAATACCTTGATGCTGGGAAAGATTGAAGGCAGGAGGAGAAGGGGTGATAGACAATGAAATGGTTGGATGGCATCACTGACCCAGTGGACGTGAGTTTGAGCAAACTCTGGGAGATAGCGGAGGACAGGGAAGCCTGGTGTGCTGCAGTCCATGGGGTCACAAAGAGTTAGACAACGACTTAGTGACTGAACGAGAACAATATCATACAACCTCTCCCCACACGTCCATCCTGAGAGAACCACCGGTAAGAGTTAGAAGTGCATTATCTCAACTCTTATCTATATGAGTCATCTTTTGGAAAGGTCTAGAAAGCAGAAGAGGTCTCATTAAATCTGACGCACTGGAAACCTTTAGCAAATATACTTAATGGTAATTTTGAAAGCTCTCTTTCTGAGATGGAGAATGAGATGACGGTGTCTGCTCTCATCACAAATATTAACCACAGTTCTTTAGGCCATTTGAGAGGCAATATTTAAGCCATATGGTATGGATACACAGAAGTAAAACTACCAGTTATGCAATAGTCCCCTGATTGTGGGTGCAGAGAGCCCAAATGAATGAAACATAAACTGTAAAATAAAGAAGTTAATTTAGCAAGTTTGCTAGATACAAGGTTGATATAATAGCTGAATTTCCACACAAAAGCAACAATTTTAAAGTGAAATGTGGAAAAACACCATGTATAAGGGCATCAAAATGAAAACATGTAGCTCAGCTCAGTTCAGTTCAGTTGCTCTGTCATCTCTGACTCTTTGAGACCCCACGGAGTGTAGCACACCAGACTTCCCTGTCCATCAACAGCTCCTGGAGCTTGCTCAAACTCATGTCCATCAAGTCGGTGATGTCATCCAACCATCTCATCCTCTGTCATCCGTTTCTCCTCCTGCCTTCAATCTTTCCCAGCATTGGGGTCTTCTCCAATGAGTCAGTTCTTCACATCAGGTTCTACACAATGTCTTTACAAAGGCAAACAATTAACATATATACATTACTATATATAAAATAGATAAACAAGAGCCTACTATATAGCTTGGGATGTCTATTCAATACTCTGTAATAACCTATATGGGAAAAAGAATCTGCAAAAAGAATGGACATATGTATATGTGTAACTGAATCACTCTGCTATACACCTGAAACTAATACATTGTAAATCAACTACACCCCAATATAATTTTTTTTAATTTAAATTAAAAAAAACAAAAACAAAAACGCAGGGCTTCCTTGGTGACTCAGTGGTAAAGAATCTACCTGCCAATGCAGAAGACACAAGTTCTATCCCTGATCCGGGAAGATCTCACATGCCGCAGAGCAACTAAGCCCATGTGCCACAATTATGGAGCCTGTGCTCCAGAGCCTGAGAGCCGCAACTGCTGAGTACACGTGCCAAAACTACTGAAGCCTGCACCCCCTAGAGCCTGTGCTCCACAACAAGAGAAGCCACCGCAATGAGAAGCCCACACACCACAACTAGAGAGTAGCCCCTACTCTCCGAGAAAAGCCTGAGCAGCAACAAAGGTCCAGCACAGCCAAATATACATACATACATATAAGAAAAAAATATATATATATATATAAGAAAAACAAAAAACAACCAACAACAACTATAAAACATTACTGAGAGGAAGTGAAGGATTTCTGAGACAATGCTTGAGTTCCTCATAGTGAACCTTTTCCTTGAGCCCGTTGGGTGGGTTTTTGTCCCCACCTGGGTGATGCTGTCTTTCTACAAGCACTGAACAAATTAATAGCAAAGGTTTACTTGTCAGAAACAGTGCCAAAGACGTGACATGCACACTTTCCCGGGTCTTCAGAACAGTCCTGTCCACTGTTATCTCCGTTGTGCAAGAGGACACAGAGAGTCAGAGAGTTCCAGTAACTTGCCCAAAGTCACACAGACAGCCAACACTCACCCACGCCTGTCTGACTTGGGTAGCACGGCTCCGAATCACCACTGAAATGCTGGAAACTCAGTCCTAAGATTTCTACCGAGGCAATAATTTTGCATGCAAGGTTGTAGGAACATTTGTAACGAGAGATTTCAGAAATTCCACAAAATGACCAAGATTGAGTCTGATGCCGGAAACCCTGGGTGGGAGTCAATCATTGGAATAGTTGTCACTTGCACATGCAGTGATGACAAATGGCCACTAGATGGCCCTGCAGCGCTTTACGGTGTCCGTGCCCTCTACCTCAGCCTCTTAGTTCCTGGTGGCCAAACCCCAGAAAAAGCAAAGAAGTGAGAAAACTGTGCAGAATGTGGGGGCATTTTTTTCAAAAAGCTCAGTGTACTAAATTTAAAAGACCATCCTCTACTCTGAGATCATGCCCTTCTTACTTTGGGGGATGATAATAGATGGTTACCCTTTCCTTAGCAAATATACTTTCTTGGCAAAATTGACTTATCATGGGATAACTTAAAAAAAAAAATTGGAGACTTCCCTTGCAGACTAGAGGTTAGGACTCCACGCATCCACCACAGGGGTCTCGGGTTTGATCCCTGGTCAGGGAACTAAGATTCCACATGCTGCATAGCAAATCCTGCCCCTCTCCCCCTGCCCGGCCCGCCGACCTGCTGACCTCAAAAAAAAAAAAAAAGAAAAAACACTTACTAAACTGTGTATTCAGAGAGTGTAGGATCAGTAAAGTACTAGCTTCTCAGCAAAAATGGATCCAGGTCAAACATCTTAAGGTGGTATAAAGGTTCTCAGCCCTCCAGGCAGCGGTCCTTGAAAAAAGCTACACTACATAAGAAAGTTACAGACATAAACACCACACTTAGAAGCTTTTTCAAAAATAGTGAAATGAAAAGTTGATAAAAGAATCATCAAGTCAAGAAAGTGCAGAGAGTCAGTAAGAATTTCCCAAGGGAAATATTGACTCAGTTGTTAACACAGCTGGAGTATCAGGAAGGTAGGAAGATGTGAGGAGGTGGTTCTAGAGAGAGTGAGTAAGGCAAGAAATCTTTTTTTTTTAAGTTTATTTATTTGGCTGTGCAAGGCTTTAGTGCAGCATGTGGGATCTATTAATAGTTCCCCAACCAGGAACTGAACCGGTGCCCCTGGCTTTGGGAGCACAGAGGCTTAACCACTGAACCACCGGGGAAGTCCCCAAAGGAAGAAGTCTTGTATAGAGTTGCAGGTCAAGGCACAACTAACGGATCGACAAGAACCTGCCCAGGCCTGGGGATGTTCTGAAATGGAAGGAGAGGGAACTGGGCAGGCTTTTACTTTGCACTTAAAGATGGTGAGTCTCTGGGTGTGGCTAAAAGGCATCAGAGTCACAGGGATGGGTGTAGAAGACCATCCAGTTATGGACACAGCTATTGTTCTCTACATTTTTTTTTCTTTTTTTATAAGAACTGTTAAAATGTGAGCCCCTCACCCAGCCTGGCCTTGCTTCCAGGTGTCTAAACTGCCTCCTGCTGCCCACCACTCACCAAGTCAGTCCGCTTCTGTCTCCCGGTGTTTTCTTCAGAGTTTCTTTGGCTAATAATTTCCGGCGGGAAGGAGGCTCAAGAGGGGAGGAGATATATGCATACTTACAGCTGATTCATGTTGTTGTACAGTAGGAACCAACACAACATTGTAAAGCAATTATCCTCCAATTAAAAATAAAAACCGGTTATCTCCTTAGGCCCACTCTGTACGATCACGGTTCTAATCACTGTTGGCCCTGAATCTTCACCACACGCATAATCCCTTCCAAGCTACCGGTGAGGAATCTGAGACTACAGACAGCTGTTGGGGATTCTCCCAAGGTGGCCTTTCCTCTTGGTCATGCAGGCGGATCCTGGGTTCCTCCTGGGCCAGTCCTCTGGGGGCTGGGCCGGGCACAGTTAATCTGCAGCTTTGGGGTGTGTGGAGGAATTGGAGTCTGAGGTCCAAATGGGGAGAAACAGGGACAGTCCCCAGGTGTCATGTTTAGGGAAGTAGGAGTTGAGTAAGGTTCAGCTGGGAAGCTGAGGTGAGCATGTGAGAGCAAGTCAGCCGGACCGGTGAGTCTGGGAAGCCGTGCTGAGAAGAGCCCCACAGACCAGGGGAGTGATGGGTAAGAACGTTCTAGGGTTGTGGGCAGGAGGACTGTACAACACCTGGAATCTATAACCACAGAGGGTGAAGGGCAGCAAGAAAAGAGGCTGGTCCCAGGAGTTAGACACAGCTGGAGATGGAGGAGACTGTCCCTGCCTAGGGCCCTCTCTCCCATCTTGCTGATCCTGAGCTCTTTTTTCCTTCTAATTAAAAAAAAGGGGGGGGGGGCATGCTTCACGGCACAAGGGATCCTAGTTTCCCAACTAGCGTTTAAACCATAGTCCCCTGCATTGCAAGGCAGAGTCCCAACCACTGGACCCCCAGGGAAGTAAGTCCCTGGCTGATTCATTTTTTAGTGAGAGTTCTCTTCCTGGCTTGCCAATGGCAGCCTTCTCACTGTGTCTTTACAGGGCAGGGAGAGAAGAGAGAGGAGCTTGCTGGCGTCTCTTCTTCTAAGGACACTAATTGTATTGGATCAGGGCTCCTCTCACCTGATCTCGGTCAGTCAGTTCAGTTGCTCAGTCCTGTCCGACTCTTTATGACCCCATGGACTGCAGCACACCAGGCTTCCCTGTCCATCACCAACTCCAGGAGATTGCTCAAACTCATGTCCATCGAGTTGGTGATGCTACCCAACCATCTCATCCTCTGTCATCCCCTTCTCCTCCTGCCTTCAATCTTTCCCAGCATCGGGGTCTTTTCCAATGAGTCAGTTCTTCACATCAGGCAGCCAAAGTACTGGAGCTTCGGCATCAATCCTTCCAAAGAATATTCAGGACTGATTTCCTTTAGGATGGACTGGTTTGATCTCCTTGCAATCCAAGGGACTCTCAAGAGTCTTCTCCAACAATTCAAAAACATCAGTTCTTTCGTGTTCAACTTTCTTTATGGTCCAACTCTCACATCCATATATAACTACTGGAAAAACCATAGCTTTGAGTAGATGGACCTTTGTTGGCAAAATTATGTCTCTGCTTTTTAATACGCTGTCTAGGTTGATCATAGCTTTTATTCTTCTCTTCCTCCTTTTAATTTCATGGCTGCAGTCACCATCTGCAGTGATTTTGGAGCCCAAGAAAATAAAGTCTGCCACTGTTTCCATTGTTTCCCCATCTATTTGCCAAGAAGTGATGGGATTGGATGCCATGATCTTCACTTTATGAATGTTGAGTTTTAAGCCAGTTTTTTCACTCTCCTCTTTCAGTTTCATCAAGAAGCTGTTTAGTTCCTCTTCGCTTTCTGCCATAAGGGTGGTGTCATCTGCATATCTGAGGTTATTGATTTTTCTCCTGGCAATCTTGATTCCAGCTTGTGCTTCATCCAGCCCAGCATTTCCCATGATGTACTCTGCACATAAGTTAAATAAGCAGGGTGACAATATACAGCCTTGACGTACTCCTTTCCCAATTTTGAACCAGTCCATTGTTCCATGTCCGGTTGTAACTGTTGCTTCTTGACCTGCGTACAGATTTCTCAGGAGGCAGGCAGGTAAGGTGGTCTGGTAGTCTCATCTCTTTAAGAATTTCCCACAATTTGTTGTGGTCCACACAGTCAAATACTTTAACATAGTCAACGAAGCAGATGTTTTTCTGGAATTCTCATCTGACCTCATTTAATCTTAATTACTTCTTCCAAATACAGGTTAGGGCTCAGTGTGTGAATTTGGGGGATGGAGGGGCAAATACAACATTTGGTGCATAATAATAATATACTAAAAATCATTTGTTCTTTATTGAAATTCAAATGTAACTGCATATCCTACGCTGTATCTGACGATCCTACTCACACAGCTGTGGTTTCTGATGCCCTTTGGTGTCCAGGACTCCGGGATCAGCCAGCTCAGTAATCACGACGGTGTTGCTGGGGTTGGGGGGTGGGGGTGTGGTTACCATCCCTGCTTTCACCCTAGGAGGAAGTCATGCCTTGAGAGGTTAAGCAAGTTGCCCAGAGTCACACAGCTACCAACTGGCCCGGGCAGATAGATGAGGCAAGAGTCAATCTGGCTGAGGCAGGTCCAACCCAGAGCACCTTACTGCAAAGCGAGGCTGGTGACCACTTTGTCAAAGCCCCTCTCCAGAGAAGGCTACTATGGTGCTCAGGACCAGGCTCTGTTAGCTTGAAGCACACAAAGTTCTCCGAAGTGAAACTGTGTGTGTGCACAGCCCACAAGCCCACAACTGAGTAATAATGCAACCTCTTCCCCTCCAAAAACTGTATTCATAAAACAAGCAATGAGATACCAGCAAGCAGCTTTTCCAGGCAACACCTTTAAAGGTGGATGAACTCCCTGGAGAAGGAAATGTCAACCCACTCCAGTATTCTTGCCCGGAGAATCCCATGGACAGAGGAGTGCTACAGTCCAAGGGGTGGCAAGAAGTCCAAAAGGATTGAGCGACCCAAAAGACAATAGATTCCAGGTTCCTGAAGGGCCAAGAGGGCCCTCTTCCGGACGGTAAAGCTGTTCCCTGGCCTTAGAAGACAGGTCCCAGGGAAGTTAAAAAAAAAAAAAAGAAAGAAAGAAAAAAAAAAGAAAAGTGGATGAACCGACTCCAGGAAAGTGTGTCAAATCAGTCAAAGCAAATAATGCTGGAGTGGGAGGCAGGGTCATTTCCCTGGTGGTCCAGTAGCTAAGATACTGCATTCCCAATGCAAGGGGCCCAGGGTTCGATCCCTGAGCAGGGAACTAGATCTCATAAGCTGCAACTAAGACCTGGTGCAGCCAAAAAATAAATAAATAGATATTTAAAAAAAAAATACTGCTGTGTCCTCTGCTTTTTTTTTTTTTTTTGGCCCCATCACTAAGCTTTCACAATCTTAGTTCCTCAACCAGGGATTGAACTCGGACCCTTACCAGTGAAAGTTTGGAGTCCTAACCACTAGACAACCCAGGAGTTCTCCACCTTTCCTTTTTTTAATTAACTTTTTTGGCAATTTTAAATGTGGTATATTAACATCAATAAAATGCACAGATCTTAGTGTACAATTAATTACTTTTGGACAGTTGTATATTTTCTGTAACAACCGCCCCAAAACAAGATGTAGGCAATTTCCATCATTCCAGAAAGCTCCCTTGTGTGTCTTTCCAATCATGCCCTTTCCTCCCCGCACATGACCCCTGTTCTGATTCCTGTCACCACAGATGAGCTGGTACCTGAGCATCAGATGAATTGATTCATATAGATCATGTTTCTTTGTATCTGGCTTTTTAACCTTTTGTTTTGTTTTTGAGTGGGGTGAAGTTCACATAACATAAAAAGCATCATTTTAAAGTGTGTGATTCAATGGCATTTAGAACATTCACCGTGGTGTGAAACCACCACCTCTATCAAATTCTAAAACATTTTCATTACCCCTCCCACCGAAAGCAGGGGTCCGCACCCTCCGGGATCTAATGCCTGAAGATCTGAGGTGGAGCAGATGTAATACTAATAGAAATAAAGTGCACAATAAATGTCATGCACTTGAAATCCTGAAACTATCCCCTGCCCAGCCTGTGGAAAAATGGTCTTCCATGAAACTGGTCTCTGGTGCCAAAAAGTTTAGGAACTGCCGACCCCCCAAGGAGACCCCGCTCCCAACAAGCTCTCACCCTCCAGTCCTTTGCCACCCCCAGCACCTGGCAACTGATCACCTGCTCTCTGTCTAACCTTTACTTTTTATGGCTCATCAATCCTCAACCATCTGGTAAAAGTCCCACGAGTAGAGAGGGATTATTAAAAAGAGAGCCAAAGAAGAGAAAGCAGAAGGACAGAAGATCAAGCCAGACAATCAACCCATGAAGAAGGACGGCATTCCAGATGATCAAGCCTTGAAGAAGGACAACATTCCTAACCAGGAAGAGAAAGCCTATTCTTCCTCTTGAGAGAAGGCTTCTGCTCCAACCAGTCTTAAAGCCTGCTCCAGTGCTATCTTGGCAAGTGGTGTTTATTTTCTTATCAACAAAGCACAGTCCAGGGGCAATGTTGAAACAAGAAAAGCTCCACAGCTGGCTCTCTGTACAAAAGGCATTGACATAAAAACCAAAGTAAATGTTAGCATCCTGGAAACAGCAGCAGGTGTTTTAAACACAAGAATAGCAGCCGGTTTGGGAGAATTGTGACCACCTGCTAAGCAGTATCTACTTAGAATTCATCTAAAATGGTCATCATGGGGATGGTTTCTGACTTCTGGGCATGTTCTGCCATTGATCTTCTTGCTCAGTCTTTCTTTGCAGGGGATTTCTGGAAAATTTTCATGTTTTCTAAGCAGATTCTTGTTCACCATCATGTGCTTAGCACCTAATCCCTAAGATGATGCTTGGCACAGAGTGTCTCAGTCGCTCAGTTGTGTCCAGTTCTTTGCTGTCCAGCGGCACATGGGATCTTCCCGGACCAGGGATCTAACCTGCATCCCCTGCATTGGCAGGCTGATTCTTAACCACTGGACTGCTGTTGCTTCTGTGTCATAGATATTTGTGTGCATCTCCTCTTGGACAGTGGGTTCTTGGACAGATAAGGTCCACGTGTTAATATCTCTGTATCATCCAGGTAACTAGTAAAGAGACTTTTAAGTTTCCAAGCATTCACTGAATGCTTGCAGAATTAGGGAATCACTAATAATTCCCAACTAGATACCAGTATTGAACTAAGCTTGAACTCTAAGAGGTTAACCCTCTTCTTTTAAGTTTGTTAACTTTTGCTTGAATTGAATCTCAATGTCCCTGACAATAGCAACAAGAAATCAAAGGAAAGGGCTCTCATGGCCATGATGGAATATTCTAGAATTCTACTGTGCCTTCTGACTGTGATTCCTTGAAAACCCCTGTGAGATGGGTCCTATAATTATCCTTGGATGAGTAATGGGAAAACAGAGGCTCTGAAAAATTAAGGACTTGTCTGGGGTCACAGAGTGTGTGAGTGGTGAAGTTCATACTTGGACCCAGGCAGCTCAGTTCTCCCCTCTGCAGGCCTACCCACCAGTCCGCACTGTCCAAGGCAAACTGACCACTGCAGCCAGATTCCCGTGTCACCGAGTTGACTTCCTCCACTTCTAGGTAAGGAACAGAGATGGACAAGAGGCAGCACTAGGACCAGTGCTCCGGGCTCCCGGCTCCCAGCCCACAGGCACCTTCTCCTGCTTGCCTCTCAAAGGGAGGCCTCTTGGGGACCTTGGGTGCCCTGCCTCGAGGCCTCCAGGTACTATTTGCTCAGCTGGGTGTGGGCTCTGCCTGGCTCCCAGTCTGCTGTTTGCACAGTAAATGTCACCCAGTCTATACCCCCACCAGGGGACAGGAACAGCGACTGAAAGGAACCTTCTTTTGCTGGTTTCGGACACCTTGACTTGAGTTTTCAGTTTCTGTGTCATACCATGCAAATCGCTGAAGGTGGGGGTCGACTCAGAGGTGTCTTGTCCTAAAAGCAGTGGGCCTGGCCTGGGTCCTTTCTACACCTGTGCAACCTCCAGAAAGCCGGACAACCTCTGAAGTCACAGGGATGCAGGTTTGAAACCCAGGTCGACCATGTGACCTTCGGCTTACCCTCTTAGAGCCTGATCTTCCTCCTCTGAGAAACAGAGCCGATTCCTACCCTGCAGAGATACGAGAGCAGAGGCTAGGAGTTATGCACCATGCCTGGCTCACGTCCTGTAACCGTTCGCTCATGTTCTAGTACTGACTTATTTCACACATCCTCATGCTGGTTTCTTTGAAAACAAAGGGAGCTCTGCAACTTAGGAGGGCCCAAACGAGGTTTCTTGGTCTTTGTGACCCTTATTTCCTATCACCGGGCTTCTTCTGGGAACACGGTTCCAAGAAAACTTTCAGAAGCAGAGAGCAAACAAACAAGGAAGATTTTATTTTATTTATTTTATTTTCCACCCTCCCGGTCCCAACAAGGAAGATTTTAATCTGTTAAAAGAGACGGCAGATTCTGCCTTTCTCGGGAAGGCCGCTGCCTGCGGCTCACTCATCCACTCATTCAGTAACTTTACCTCCCCGATCGATTTCCAACCAGCGGTTCCTGTTTTCCAACCAGGATATGCAAACAAGAGCACTTACTGGAAAGGAGGTCTCGGGGCCTCTGGATTTCATCAGCTGCCCACTCTCCCAGGAGAGCAGGTGGAACCAGTCGAGCCAGAGGCCAAGGCCAGAAGGCAGGCTGAACATTTCAAGGTCTGTGGGGCCTCTTCCTCTTGAGTTTTTAATTTCAATGGGATATACATAAGAAATGCCAAGGAGGAAGCAGTTGATTTGCGGTTGCCAAGCCAAGGAGGGTACAGAGGAAAAACAAGATGAAATGGAAAAGGTCAACAACCTCATTGTGCAAAGTGAGGAAAGCTGCGGGGTTGGGGGAGGGTGGCGGGATGGGGCACAGAGGCAGATCCCAGAACCCCAGGCTCCCACCTGGCTCCTGACCCCAAGAGATAACTCCTCCAAGGGACTCAGGAGAGGGACAGCACCCCCTGAACTCAGATACCCCAAAGTCCCTTCAGTCTCCTTTAAGGAGAGAAGCAGAGTAAGGAACTGGGGAGGCAGTGAGTGTGCAGAATGGAAAGCCAAACAGGGGAAGGGTGGGGAGGATGGGAAGGTATCCTTTCTCTCTTTCCTGTCTCCATTTCTAAAGAAAAGTTATTGGTTAAAATGAAAATATCAAGGAAATCTTGAAGGAGGCTAAGGATGAGGGTGAGAAAGAGACAAAGGATGTCTCAGGAGAGTTGGAATAAGTATACCGAAATCCAGAAGGGTCTTCTTATCCACTCAGCCTCAGGAACGGTAGCAGGTGTCGAAGGTTGAATATATGTTGTGTTAGTTTCAGGTCTTTTTTAGCCCCAAATGAACTATTACTGCTTTCTTGAGATTGTAACTCAGGGGCCAGGTGGCATCTAGCTTCTCTAGTAGGGAGAAGGAGCAGGGGGAAAAGTAAAGCTAAATCCTACACAAACTCCTGCTCATCCTTCAGGGCCTCATGAATATTACCTCCTCCTGGAAGCCTTCCCTGATGGCCCTGCAGAGTTAGGCCCTTGCTCCTCAGTCCCACTCCTAAGGGTTGGTTGCAGTTACACAACATTAGTCACTTACTATCTCTCTCCGCTTCTAGATTCTGCTCCCAGTGAGAAGATAAAGGCAGCACAGTGCTCAGGATGAATGACTGACTCCAAAAAAAGGTTTTTCTGGCTGTGGTTCTAATAATAATGTTGGAAATACCAGTTCATTGCACAGGGAACAGAAATTAAAAAAAAAAAAAAAACTACTGAATGCAAATAGTTGAGCACAGGTGAAGGATGGAAATTTTCAGGGATGCTCAAGTCAGTATAAACTGTTCTCCTCCCTCTAGTCCTGGTCCCCGGAGGAATGGGGGGACATTTGCTGATCAAGATTAGGAGTGTCCCTCTAGAAAACTGTTTTCAATTTCTGCCCCCCAAATGTTTAAAGTTACACTTAGACAACACACTTCCTGCAAGCCTGAAGAAAGTTGACTTTTCAAGACACTGATGAAACACCTCAATTGAGAAATTTTATTTTCATTCAAAGCTGTGCCCAGGGCAGCTGTCTTCTCTACCCGTTTCTCAATTCTGGAAAGTAAAGTCAGATTCAGAGGCCCTTCGACTTGTAAAGTCACCTGGTCAACTGGAAGGTGAATCTAAAGGATCCCTGACATGTGGCTTTGGGATGTTGGAGAACCTGCATTCATTCCTTCTGTGGCGGTGCCTGTTCCCGGATGGTGCTGCCCTGGGTGAGGGTCTGAGGCTGGCAGGTGGGCACTCCAGTCACCAGCATTCTGTTATCTGGTGCTGAGGAGGCTGTTTGTGGGCGTGAAGAACTCAAACAGGGGGTTATCTCTGCTGATGTCAGTTTCCTTCAGATTCCAAGACAGGGCCGCCCTGGGGAAGTGAAGGGGCTCAGACTGGACTGCCTTTGCTTCGGAGCCTGGACCTAAATGCAACAAGCTCCTTCCTGTGTTCCAGGCACTCAAGCACTGTTAGGTTGCTTTCATGCACATCCCTGTCTTTTCGAGTAAAAACAGGCAACAACAGGCTTCCCAGGGGATCCAGTGGTAAAGAATTCACCTGCTAATGCAGGAGACGCAAGTTCGGGTCCCTGATCCGAAAAGATCCCACCTGCTAGGAGCTCCTAAGCCCGTGTGTCACAGCTCCTGAGCCTGTGCTCCAGAGTCCAGGAGCGGCGACGGCTGAGTCCACGTGCCACAACCACTGAAGCCCCGGCACCCTAGACCCCGTGCTGAAACCACTGCCATGAGACGCCCGCACACACCACCGGAGAAGAGCCCCTGAGATCATTTCAAAACTAGAGAAAAGCCCGCACAGCAATGAAGACTCGGGACAGCCAAGAATAAATAAATAGTTAAAAACAGACAACAACAATGAAAAAAAAAAGCTCTTGAAGAGATCCATGGTGTATTCCTGGTCCCCCAGCAGAGCCAAACACTAACCTCCATCCCGTGCTATTCAAGTTTGGCGGTCAGACCCCCACCTCTGGCTTCCGTGCAGGCACAGACCATGACAAGGGCTTTCAGGAAACATGTTGTAGGTCCTAAGGATTGTAATAAACTCTATAATTCTGGAACTCTAGGTTGGAAAATACAACTCATTTTCAAACACAAAATGATTCTGTCTAGTATGAAGCAACAGGGTCCCCCACTTTTTTTTCTGGCTGCGCCTTGTGACTTGTGAGATCCTAGTTCCCGACCAGGGATTGAACCCAGGCCCTCAGCAGTGAAAGCTCGGAGCTCTAACCATTGGGCCGCCACAAAAGTCCCAACAGGGTCCCTTTTTAAAAAACTGGAGATCCCAACCTCTTCCTCCCCAGATCCTGCAGCCTTGCTCAGCTGTTCTGTGCAGAGCAACTCCCATGAGTCCCCCCCACCCCCAGGTATGGCATCATCCAGGCCCTGCCCTGGAATCTCACTGGAGGTCACAGGTCTGTGTACCGAGGCAATGTTGGCAGTTCTCTGCTGGGAATGTTGTCCTAGGTCACACAGAGAGAACTGGTTATCGGCAGCCTGTGGTCAGGTCCAGCCCACGCAGGGGTCATGTGGGCCTTTTGTCCTCTTGTTGGGGGAGAGTGAAGCTAGGGAAAACTCACCTGGTGTCCATCCCTATGATGCCTCTCCTACATCTCATCCATCACTATGGTCCACCTTCATGGGCACTTTTCTGCATGTAACCAGTGGTCAAATTTTATATTCAGACATATTTTAAAGACTTGGACCCACCATTGCTCTACTTGGCCATCTGGGACCTGTCAAAACTCCTGGCTACCAGATATCAAAAGATAGAAGAAAGGATGAGAATTGTGTGAAACTAGGGAAAGTGTGGGAATGGCACATGGTGTGAAGGTGGATGACCCTTGGTGAGAGTAATACCTAACAGGAATTGTGATGCTTAATTGTGATGCTTTCTCTGTGTCACGAACTATGTTTAACATATTATCTTGGTCGACACTTGATTCTTATTTTCCTAATAGGGAAATTGAGGCTCAGAGAGGTCAAGTAACTTGTCCAAGGTTACCTAACTAGTATGTGTCAGAGCTGAAAACCTGTCCGATGTCCATTTGTCTATGTCGCTAGTCCAGGCCTCCAGCCTCCAGGTTGCAAGGACCGTCCTTACAGGGTCTGGAAATGGAAGATGCATGGTCTCTGTTCCAGTATCTCGGAGGCAATCGTAATTCTTGTCCTCCGCTCCCAAAGCTTTTCTCTTCTCATATTTCCTTTATTCTCCAAACCAGAGTTTGGTCTATATTTTACCCAGCTGACTCTTGGAGCTGCATAAATCCTAGATGTTTTCATGAAGAAAAGTTTATGAGAAAACAGAAAATGTACAGCTTGCTGTCTTTCCCCACAGGAATATTAGATGTACAAAGTCAGATATAAATAAAAGACAGGAGGATTCTTTTTTATTTTATTTTATTTTATTTTTTTATCCAGCAACTGGGACTGAGAATTGGGCAGAAGGTGCTAGAGGTTTGAGGAGAGAGGAAAAGATGTGGAATAGTCGTGGAGGAGAACGACAGAGTGAGTGGAACAGGAAAAATGTACTAGGAATAGGGCGGCGCTTGAGGCTGTTGTCAACTCACTCAGTTGTGTCCGACTCTTTGCAAACTCTTGGACTGTAGCCCGCCAGGCTCCTCCGTCCATGGGGCTTCCCAGGCAAGAGTACTGGAGTGGGTTGCCATTTCCTTCTCCTTTTTTTTTTTTTTTTAATATTGAAAGTCCCTGGGCCATTCTCAAGAAATCCGGTCTCCTATGAGCCAGGTCAGGATAAAACTCACAGCATCACCTAAAGGCAAGGCCATATCACCAAAGAGGGAGGGATTCAGTTGCTATTATTTTAGAGTCAGAGCCTCAGGGTTTATGTATGTGTCTGGGAAGGTTGAGTTTAGGTAAATCCAGTGCTGTACAGATAAATATCACTTACGAAATTAGTCATGAAACATTTTGCAACAATAGATATACCATACGAAAGCGAAGCAATCAAAACCAAGGCAGGATCCTAGAACAGAAAACAGAAAGTAAGGGAGAAACAGTTGAAATCCAAATAAGGTCTAGAGTTTAGTTAATAGCACTGTGGCAGTGTTGGCATTTTGACAAATATAACAATGGTAGTGTAGGTTGAAAACATTGTGTGCGTGTGTGCTCAGTTGTGTCCAAGTCTTTGTGACCCCATGGACTGTAGCCTGCCAGACTCCTTTGTCCATAGAATTTTTCAGGCAAGAATACAGGAGTGGGTGGCCATTTCCTACTCCAGGGGCTCTTTCAACCCAGGGATCGAATCCACGTCTCTCGTGTCTCCTGTATTGGAGGTGGGTTCTTTTTCACTGTGCCACCTAAAAAGGCTGATAACATTACGGGAAACTAGAACTGTTTGTGTAGGGGAGTGGGGCGGGAGGGTGGCATGAGGGAATTCTATTGGCCTTGTAAGTTTTCTGTCCATCTAAAATTATACCTAAAAAAAGTCTATTAAAAAAAATTTCACAACCAGCACATTGACACTGGTATTTATTTTCTTAGGACTAACCAAGGGTGCCTGCCCCACTGAAACGTCTTTCAAGTAAGATAAAACTTGCTCCTCCTGCCGCCTTTGAATCTTGGTGTCAATAAAGGTACCGACAATGGAGAGTCTGTACTTCAAAAATACAAAAACAAACATTGACCCATTTACTGCTCTGGGTCAGTGCCAACTGTAAAAGAGAGTCATGTCATATCTTTTCACTTTTCAAACAAAACTTTTCCTTTTGTTACTGTGTGCACCCTTTCAGGCTCTGTTTAATTTACTGAGCAAATGAACAGCAGCGTTTTGCAGAAGCCAAAGGAGTATTGAATTTCTTAGAGCCCTAACACACACAAATGAACTTCAGGAAGTGTTGCAACTCTTCTCCAGAAAGGGGTGGGCAGCCCACAGGATTGAAGGAAGCATCCGCCAGCACCACCAGGAGGACTTCCTGCCCACAGGCTGGTGTCTTGTTACTCAAACAGTTCAAAAACATCTGCCTTTAAACACATACTCATGAAATTAAAAGCACTAGAATCACTAGTCCTAGCAAACCAAAGGACTTCATCCATTTCTCGTGGGTAATGAATCCCCGTGCATTCAGGTCAGTTTCTTAGCTGTGACAAACAGACCACAGTCATGTAAAAGGACAGTATCAGGGGAAAAGGGAGCTGGGTGAGGGGTGTACATAGCACTTTCTGACTAAAATACAACTGTGATTCCATTAAGGAAACAAAAATAGTGTATATAGACTTTGGCTTTTCACTCTTTCCCATATCATTTAAGAATTTTTCATTTCTCTTTGTGAGACTATAAAAAGTTGTCTTACAATTTTTGCTCTCCTTTTCCATCTAATTGGTGTTTATAACAATAAGCCATGTAGCACTTTTCTGCTAGAATCTGTCTCTTGACTAGAGCATGAGTGCCTATAAAATAAGATACCAAGCAAAGGCATGGGACACAGGAGTCTCTAACAGTGAGTGTCAAAATCATGGTATCAGGGAGCCAGGATCCCTGAAATATATTCCCGTTATTGTCCTGGACCATTTTAATATCTGTTTGGTCAATGAACAGGGAGATCACAAAGATGAGTCAGATGTAGTCCCTGTCTTCAGGGAGCTTACAGTTGAACACGGAGATCTAGATAGGTAGTCAGTACTGCCGATGATCATAGGCAGTGTTGCTGGAAGTCTATGCAGATGCACAGCGGGGTGATTTTTGACACAAGTTTAGAGCAGTGGATCTTAACGGTGGAGGGGGAGGGGAGGTCTCGGCTCCCAGGGACACCGGTTATGTCCAGAGACAATTTTGGTTGTCATGATGGGGAAGAGTGGGGGTGGGGTGCTACTGGTATCTAGTGAACAGAGACCTGGAATGCTAGTAAAATTTCACAATGCACGGACAGCGCCTCACCCCACAACAAAGGATTGTCCAGCCCCAAATGTCATTAATGATGAGGTTGGGAAACTATGATTTAAACAGAGAGAGGAAAAGGACATTCCAGAAAAATTATAGGACTGAAGTATGCGACAGATAAATAAGTGGGAAAAGTGTAGCCTTAAGATGATTATTTTGCCCCTTAGAACTTACAGTTTTTTTTTTTTTTCTGGCCACAAAATAGTGATGCTATAATGCTAAGTGACTCATCTCTTTTCCTGGTATTGGAAGGGAACTGATAAAAATTATGTCTCTGGGATCCACCTACTTCCTGTCACTCTACTTCAGCATGCTTCTTCCTCAGCAGTACTAGGAGCCCATTCACAAGAACAACAAAGACAACTGTTTGGAAAATCTGATTTAGGGCAGCATGGTAAGTAAGTGTCTATAAAAGTGAGGATTGTGTTGTATGGCAGATAATAAAAACCCAGCCACCATGATAATTCTACTTGTCACACATAATTTGGGATCTGTAAGCAGGCAGTCTAGAACTAGGTCAGGGCTAGATGACCACTCTGTGACGGCATCAGGAACCCAGACTCCTTCTGGCTTTACTCTCTGACATCCTTAGTCTGTGGCTTCCTCCCTCATGTTTGCAGGGTGGCTGGTGAACTGTCTCAATCTTTCCACTGTCATCAGCATTGCAGGCAAGCAGCATTGCCTGGGGGAAAGGAGCAACAGTCAAAAGGTGTAAGACCTCCCAGCAGAGTCTTCATTTAACAAGTTTTCCTGGAATCCTCTCTGCCTACTACTTCCACTTATACACTGGCCTGAACTTCATTCCACATCTACTCAGAATTTGCAGGGAAATGGGAAGCTGAATGTTTTCTGTTAGGCAACCTGTACAAAAGTATTGTTACTATTATTTTTAATAAGGAAGAAAAATACAATAGATGCTGCATAAATAACTAGAAATATTGCCTTAGTGCCTTAAAATGAGCACATTTTAGGCTTTAGTAATGAGTCCAAGACAGACCAACTTTGCCTTGAATTCTGCTTTCAAGAAAATGGTATTATGTAGCAATCTGCCAGAGTAATTTAAAAGATGTTGTCTTTTAAAGCATATTGCAGACAACCTAACAGTTTAATAACCATTTAAAAATATATTTATTGAATGTCTAATGTGTACTCAGCACTATACTAAACACAAAGAAGTGTAACACATGCTTCTGTTTCTAATGAGCTTTTTGAAATCCAGTTGGAAAAACATAACAATGTGTACACAAATGGAAAGCTAGGTAACAACGAAAGAGTTAAATAACAGTATGTACTAGCAGTCTAAGAAAGCCTTGAGGGACTTCCCTGGTGATCATCAGTTAAAGAATCCACCTAGCAAGGCAGGGGACACGGGTTTAATCCCTGGCCCAAAAAGACCCCACATGCCACTGGGGCAAGTAAGCCTATGCACCCCAACTACTGAGTCCATCTGCCCTAAAGCTCGTGCTCCAACACAAGAGAAGCCACCGCAGTAAGAAGCCAAACGCTGAGGCCAGCGCACAGCCAACGAAGGCCCAGCGCAGTCAAGAATAAAGTGTTTTGTTTTTCTTTTTCTTTTTTTGTTTTTCTTTTTTTTAAAGAAAGGAAATCACTGTGGTAACAATTAATTTAAGGAAGAATCATCTGTGGATCCTAGAACTTTGAGTGAAAATATAACGAGGAACAGGATAGCTAGAAATCTTAAAATATCTTTCTACAAATATCTTTCTTATTCTTAATCAGTACCAGTACTAATTCACTTCAGGGGCTACTATGGTAACCAACTGGTAAGAATTAACATCACTAGTTATGGGACTAATGGTCACCTTGTGCCCCCAATAGAATGCACTGACAAGAACACAGCATCACCCTGTGCATTCCTGCCCATTCTACTTCCCTTACAGGTTTTATCTCAACGCAACATAGGTTTATGCTTAAAAGTCTACTGTTAAAAAAAGAAAAAAAAAGTCTACTGTTGATTACCTAATAGGCTTCCTTGCACAAAAAAAATATATATGCATCTTAAAGCTTTTTTCAAACCACAAAAAATTATTTTGCATGGAGCTATTGTAACAATTTAAATCATGACAAATTTTATAAACCTTATCAAAACAACTTATATTCCAAAATTTGGTAATTATTAAACAGAATAAAATACATTGGAAATGTATCTTTCCATCATGTATTAGTGGATTAACAGTACTTATTGCTAGAGTGAGGCAAGATTCAACATTAACTTTATTCCTTTTTTTTTTTTTCATTAAAAGAGTGCCCCCAAACCTTGTTCGTATACCTAAATGGATAGGTAAGGAAGGCATATTTGGTTATAACAATGCCCTTCAGTTGTCTGAACATCTTTCGAGTTAGAAGCCAATGATAATGATTTATCATTAAAAATTATGCTATTGAAGTCTCTGCTGACAACTCAATTTTGTCTATAACAAAGGAGTAGAACCAATGGAATTGGAAAGGGATTTGATACTCAGTGATGAAGGTCATTTCCTTTTCCAGTCTCATCACTAGTAGCTTGATAGGTCTGTTTGTTCTGAGCCCCAGAGATTTTTCTACCTCAGGGCAGTGCACTTTGGGAAGATTAAGCATGAGTGAAGAGTGTTACAATGGAGACTGTGAAAAAGAGAGGTAGGAAAAAGAATAAATAGGCAGGAACTTCCCTGGTGGTCCAGTGGCTAAGACTCAGTGCTCCTAATTCAGGGGGCCTGGGTTTGTTCCCTGGTCAGGAAAGTAGACCCTACAAGATGCAACTAAGAGTTTGCATGCCACAACTAAGACTCTTAACTTTAGGATTAGGCTTAAGACCTGGTGCAGCCAAATAAATAAAGATTGGAGAAAAAAAAAAAAAAAGAATCGATTGCCACCTGTGGTCAGTGGTTCCCGTAGTAGATAGAGCAGTTCTTGAATTTTAGCTTCAGATTGCTACTGGGTTGTTTTGGTGTAGTTTTTTTGCATTGACATTTATTTAGACTTAACGTTCTAAATTAAGAGGAGAAGGGGATAAAGAAGGATGAGATGGTTGGACGGCATCACTGACACGATGGACCTAAGTTTGAGCAAGCTCCAGAGGTTGGTGATGGACAGGGAGGCCTGGAGTGCTGCAGTCCATGGGGTTGCAAAGAGTCTGACACGACTGAGCTATTGAACTGAACTGAATGTTCTACTCTTTCTTACATTTCACAAAGACTAAGAACTTTGTATTTTGTATATTTTAGAACTCCAATCACAAGTGCCTTGTTCTAAAATAGTAATGGCATCTGATGCAAGAATTATCAGAGTAATCTTACAGAAAGGATATAAAACTGTTCAAAGGTTTGGACAAGAGTGTTCATGATTCCATGGACAGCAATCAGCACTGGGTCCAATGACTGTTTCTGAGTACGATTTAACGTGTTTATCAAAAAGATTTTTTAAAAAGGGCTTTGAAAACAAAGCCGGGGGAGTCAGTTTCAACATTCTATTTCTACCCCCATTGACCAATACTAAAATGCAATCCATTGACCTTTCCTCCTCTGCCCCAGCTCTTGTACCTTTTCCATATGGTTACTTATTTACACTATGCTGGACTGATAAAATCCTCATGCATTTTCTTTTAAAGTCTAAATGATTTAAATTTCTTTTAGTTGCCTTGAGATTTCTTATACAGTGCCAGACATTCTTTTGGCCTTCACAAATATTAACTTAAAAGTCGTCATGACATTTACATGGCTTTTCTCAGAACCTCTTATGGCTTTTCAAGGTCCTGTAACAGGAACATGTATGTCTCAACTAGAAAGTATTGTGAGGAATTTTTCCCTAAATGTTTCAGGGCCAGGAGTGAGTCCTACCCCTGCATGCACTTTAGGACCCAGTTAGCTCAAGGCTGATGAGGTTAAAAGGGAGGCTGGCTGCTTTGTCCTGGTCTCTGATCAGCTCTCATCCCTTTTCCAGTCAAACGAAGCAGCCCGTGCTCAGGACACTCCGAGGTGGGCCGACTTAGTTTAAACAAAGTCACTGATTTTACTCCTCCGTTTGCAGGAAGAAAATACTAGGAGACTCACAGTGCAGCCTTGGGGATGACAGAAGCCGTGCCTTAAAGGGGCCTGTATATTGACAGATTGAATTTTCATTCATTCCCTCTTCCCAACTTGTTTTCTCACCACCAAAAGAACTGAAAAGCTAGTCTGACTTAGTAACACCAAAGAATTACCTGGAAGCATTCTTTCACTCTTTGCATATCTTCCAACCACCAGAGATTCATTCACTTCTGGGTCCCTTCAGGGCTTTCTCTGGTGGCTCAGTGGTAAGGAATCCACCTGCCAATGCAGGATATTTAGGTTCCACCCTTAGGTTGGGAAGATCTCCTGAAGGAAATGCCGACCCACTCCAGTATTCTTGCCTGGGAAATCCCATGGACAGAGGAGCCTGGCAGATTACAGTCCACGGGGTCACAAAAGGGGGAACACGACTTATATACTAAAGCACAACATCCCCAGAACCTAAAACAGTGCTAAGCACAGAGGACACAACAACGTAAAGCAACGGTTGCTTCGTGATTCCAGGGAACTTAACATTTTATAATTCGCTTCAAAAAAGTGAGAATGCCTGTGGGGGGTGTTTCCTCAGGTTTCTCCATTTTAATATTCCTGTGTCTAAACTGGTCCCCAGCTACAGTTCGGAGGCCCCTCTTTCACAAGGACCCCACCCCCACTCCCTTTGCGCCATAACAGGCAGGCAGGAGCCCTGAATCTTTTATACACGCTCTTTTTTTTTTTTCTTTTCATAAATAAATACACGCTCATAGCTGAAAGTTTAGAGAGGCAAAGAGAAACGAAATTACAGGCACTCCCGCCATTGTGAGAGAACATCACCTATGGTTTATTAAACCTTCACTATGAGGTAAATCTAGTTTTAAAACGGGCCATCTGACTCCTTAAGGACGTATTTCGCGGAATTTTTCTGCAGGCTTTTTTTTCCCTAACCCAAGGCCCGATTCGCGCTACCCTTTGGATTTTCCACTCAGCTCCGGGCCCGAAATGGCGCACAAGATACAATTCTCTCAGGCGGGGATAAAAATCTCAGTCAAAATTCGTCAGTCTGGAAACCTCGCGGATTCGCAGTAAACTCTCCGTCAGCATAGGAGGGGAAATCCATTTATTGAGGAAACTCCGCCTGGTTCCGGACCCTTCCTCAAGGGTGGCCCCACCCCAACCCTGCCCTCAGAGGCCCCGCACCTGCTCTGAAACTTCTGCTTGTGGCCACCGCGCAAAAGGCTCGGGCGCCCCCTGCGCAAGACCGCGGTGGTCACGCTGGACGCCCTGGCCCCGCCCCCTCCGCATCCGCCGGCCCAATGGGGGCAGAGGTAGGCTTGCGTCACGCGGCGCTGGCCAATCGCGGAGGGCCACGATCGTAGAAAGGTTGGGCCCTGCAGGGCCGGCCCACTGGGCAGCGGCGGCGCGCACTGGCGTAGACAGGCTCCGGCCATGGTGGTGGTTGCACCCGCGCAGAGCCCGGCCGCCGGGGCTCCTAAAGTACTGCTTCTGTCCGGCCAGCCCGCTGCTGCCGCCGGAGCCCCGGCTGGCCGGGCTCTGCCGGTCATGGTGCCGGGCCAGCAAGGGGCCAGCCCGGAGGGGGCGAGCGGGGGGCCTCCCCAGGCGCGCAAGCGACAGCGCCTCACGCACCTGAGCCCCGAAGAGAAGGCGCTGCGGAGGTGGGCGAGGTTTGGGGGCTTGGGGGCTGAAATCGAAGGCGGGACAGGGGCTTGGGGCCGCGCTGACCGCCTGCAGCGTTCGGGCTCCGGTGTCTGGCCGGTCTGGTGCCAGCGTGGCGTGGCGCGGCGCGGCGCGGGGCGGGGCGGGGCAGGGCAGGAAGTCTGAACTGGCAGATCCATTGCGCTGGGTGGAGTCCAGGGCAGCGCAGGCCTTTTTTCTTTCTTGTCTCTCTCGTTAGAGATGACCAGAGCTGGGTACGCTGGCACCTGGCTTCCAGGCCCTCTAGCTGTGTGACCACAGACCCCTGGTTCAGCTTCTCTGAACTTGGGCTGTGACGTGGAGCCATGGGTTTACCTACTTTTTTGGAGGCTCACAGAGTTGAACTGCCAGCTGTTGAAGGGGCTGTAAGCACCATGAGGCGCCTCAGTCTGTTTCTGCGTCCTTAAAAATGGTTATCTACTTCCCGAGGTCGCTGGGGCGGTGGAGAAATGCCTCGTACTTAGTCCTTCGTAAATGTTAGTTCTTTTATGATCAGTGTGCTTTTGTGATTTATGAAGTGCCCCCTGGAGCAGACACGGGCCTAGGCTTTCAGCATCAAGAGGAAAGTCGCATCAGCCTCTCTCTGTTTGGAGTTAGGTTGTTACTACGTTATCGATTGCAGCCTTCGCTAGGTTTAATCCTAATCCAGGTTAGTCCTGGTTGGATCCTGTTTGAGGGGACTGTAATTAGGAATCAACGGGAAATAGAAAGGGGAGGAGAAAATATCTTATGATGCAACCTCTGTGCTGTGGCGGGGATGAGGCTGAGGTGGGTGACGCAATACGGGGGAGGATGAGTAGGTCTGCTAGCTAGATCCACAGAAGGCTGATTTTTTTGTTGTTGTTTTACTGAGGGGAGGAGCCTGAAGTGTATTTTACCATCATTTTGTACTGTAAATTAAAATGAAAGCATCAGCTGGCCAAGTTTTCAAATAAAGATAAATAAGGTTTGAGATGATTTAGTGTGGTATGTCTTTTTATGTTCTCAGGAAACTGAAAAACAGAGTAGCAGCTCAGACTGCCAGAGACCGAAAGAAAGCTCGAATGAGTGAGCTGGAGCAACAAGTGGTAGATTTGGAAGAAGAGGTAAAAATACTTAAGGCCAAACACTTTATCTTACATCCATTGTGTAGCTTTCCCTGGTGAATGGTGGTTTCATCTCCTTTAGAGTACAACTGGATGTGTTGTTAAAAGTTAAGCTAATCTAAGTTAGGGTAGAAAGGTAGTTAAGTGGTGAAGCTTTATGAGAACAGAAGTGATTCACCCTCTGTTATTTGGTGCTGAAAGTGAAAGAAAGAAGTTGCTTAGTCGTGTCTGACTCTTAGTGACCCCATGGGCTGCAGCCTACCAGGCTCCTCCATCCACAGGATTTTCCAGGCAAGAGTACTGGAGTGGGGTGCTATTGCCTTCTCTGGGTATTTGGTACTGCTGCTGCTAAGTCGCTTCAGTCGTGTCCGACTCTGTGCAACCCCGTAGACGGCAGCCCACCAGGCTCCCCGGTCCCTGGGATTCTCCAGGCAAGAACACTGGAGTGGGTTGCCATTTCCTTTTCCAGTGCATGAAAGTGAAGAGTGAAAGTGAAGTCGCTCAGTCATGTCCGACTCTTCCCGACCCCATGGACCGCAGCCTACCAGGCTCCTCCGTCCATGGGATTTTCCAGGCAAGAGTCCTGGAGTGGGGTGCCATTGCCTTCTCCAGTATTTGGTACTCGATCAATCTAAATCGTTTGTTGGTGAATTACAGCGTTAGAACAATGTTTTATCAGTTAGTATGAAGAAATTAGTAAAAGCTGATAGGAAATCATTGCTTAAACTTTCCTGACTTAGTCCACCAATGGTTCCCTTCCCCTTCTCGGGCCCACTTGTTACCTAAACTTAAATTGTTGCCGGTTACACATCTTGAATACATAAAGATTATTTGTGGTGGTCTTCTTTTTAAACGTGATAATTTCACAGCTCACCACCATCACTTTTATTATTACCTACCAGTTCAAGGTAGGATTTTTTAAACCATCGTATCTAAATTAAAGCCACAAGTCACTCTTTGCTGAGGTCTCTATTAGTAGTTGGACGCACTTTGTTATATATGATGCTCAGGTAATGGTACATCTTAAATAGCTTATTTTTTATATTTATCACCTTGCCTTCTAATATGTACTATGGACAACTGTGTAAGCATAGAGTTTTCCAAAAGATCCAGGAGAAGGAAAGAAAACCTACTGTAGTGAAACTCTGTCAGGTGTATTCTTAAAGTGAAAGAATGAGATGTTTTAATAACCTCTTCTGAACTTTCTTCCAGAACCATAAGCTTTTGTTGGAAAATCAGCTTTTACGAGAGAAAACTCATGGCCTTGTAGTTGAGAATCAGGAGTTAAGACAGCGGTTGGGGATGGATGCCCTAGTGACTGAAGAGGAAGCAGAGACCAAGGTGAGTCATGTCCTTTATTTGGTGCCGTATGTAAGAACTGGTTTTAAATGACATGACCTCTTTGTTTAAGGATATTCATTTTTCAAGGGTGTAGTTAATAGTACTAAGTCCTAATAACTGGAATAAGTTACTTGACTCTGAGAGCAAGTACTGACTGATGCGGGTAGCTGACGTGTGTCTACAATGCCAGCATTGAGGAGAACCAGGATAAGAGTGGCAGTCAAACCTGACTTTGAATGCCACTAAAGTTAAAATAGCTCTTTGATGAATATGAATAAGAGAAGGGATTCATTGTGATAGACACACCTTTCTGATGGAAGCGTGATCTGTGGGTTTTAATTTATGAATCATGGCAAATCCAGTGATAACACATAAGTGGTCTAAGGTTGACTGGCAGTTCTGCTCTAAAAGTAGTGTTCAGAACAAACTTTAAAAATAATAACATGGAAAAAAAAATAATAACATGGGTTCGACCCCTGGGTGGGGAAGATTCCCTGGAGCAGGAAATGGCTCTCCACTCCAGTATTCTTGCCTGGAAAATTTCATGGATAGAAGATCCTGCTGGCTATAGTCCATGCAGTTGTAAAAGGTTGGACACGACTGAGTGTCTGAGTATAGCACTATCCAAAAAGATTCTGGGCCTCAATTCACTATACAACTTTATTACTAGGGATGTTACTCTTACTGAGAATAGAAATAAGATGATATTTAAGAATAACAGTCCTAAAAAAAAAAAAAGAATAACAGTCCTGCCTGAATCTTAGCTTGGGGAAGAAAAACATTGTACAGAAAATAAAAAAGAAGTTAGCCTTACCTCCCTTTTCTTTTCTCAAGGAAGACTCAAAAAAAATGGAAATAACAGATATGTAAGGGAGAGATTTCAGTTCTAAAGAATAATTTTCTAGGGACTTCCCTGGTCGTCCAGGGAACTAGATCCCACATGCTGTCAACTAAGACCTGGCACAGCCAAAATAAATGAATTTTTTAAAAAAAGTTTTTTTAGCTTTCTTGAAAGTTGAGAATCACAGCCTCCTGGCAAGCATTTCCCTGGGGACACCCAGCTGTTGGAGCTGTTCACTGACTGGTCTTTCCTTCCAGGGGAATGGAGTGGGGCCGGTGGCCGGGTCTGCTGAGTCCGCAGCACTCAGACTACGTGCACCTCTGCAGCAGGTGCAGGCCCAGTTGTCACCCGTCCAGAACATCTCCCCATGGACTCTGACGGTGTTGACTCTTCAGACTCTGAGGTAGGGCTTACTCAGATTTTACTAAAGAGCTGTTTACTCGGTTCCATCTGTGTGATGCCTGACACCCCTAACCAGACAGATGAGGGCAGTGTAGTTTTGGTTGAGTTGGGGGTGAACATTGGCTACCTTCCTATTTCCAGGTGGTCTAGGACATGCAGTAAAGGATACATGAGTGGGTCTGGTGGGTCCCAGAGATCATCCTATAGCGTAATGGTTAGTTTACATTATGGAACCTAGCACTAAGGTCGATTCTCAGTGTAGTCTTTAACAGTTGAATGCCACTTAATTTTTCCTTTTCTAGTCTGATATCCTGTTGGGCATTCTGTTCAACTTGGATCCAGTCATGTTCCTCAGATGTCCTTCCCCAGAGTCTGCCGTCCTGGAGCACCTCCCAGAAGTGGACCCAGAAGGACCCAGTTCCTTACCAGCCTCCCCTTCTCCATCCCTGGGGACGTCATCAGCCAAGCTGGAAGCCATTAATGAACTGATTCGTTTTGACCATGTATATACAAAGCCCCTAGTCTTAGAGATGCCCTCTGAGACAGAGAGCCAAGCCGATGTGGTAGTGAAAATTGAGGAAGCACCTTTCAGTCCCTCAGAGAAAGATCACCCTGAATTCACTGTCTCAGTGAAGGAAGAACTTGTAGAAGATGACTTCATTCCAGAGCTGGGTATCTCAGATGTGCTTTCAACCAGCAACTGCCTGAAGCCATCTTCCTGCCTGCTGGATGCTTACAGTGACTGTAGCTATGAGGGTTCCCCTTCTCCCTTGAGCGAGATGTCCTCCCTGCTTGATGCAGACCATTCTTGGGAGGACCCTTTTGCCAGTGAACTCTTTCCCCAGCTGATTAGAGTCTGAGGAGTGATCCAGTACTGATGCTCTTTTCCTGACTGTGACACTGCCGGGAGGACAGCACAGAGGCCTGTGCTTCATCCAAAAAGCCAAAGTAGAGGGGGTGTGGTCCTGGAGAACTCCTCTAAAGTATTTGTTCAAGCCTCCTAGGTTACCCCAAGTATTGTCTTTTGACCTTTAGTGGTCGAGGGTACGTAGATACATTACTGTGATCGAGAATTACAGCTTCTGAGGGTGTACCTTTATCTTAAGGGCAGTGGTTTGCCCTGAAGCACTTACACAAGGGTCAGGCGATAAGTGCTTCAGACATGGAGTTAAGGAGTGGTCCTTGATCAATTTCTCTTTCCCCTTCTTGGCATCGCAGGCTTGCCTCTGATTTTAGGTCCTTTAGTTTGCTTCTGCAAGCGGAACGCCTGCCTGAGGGGGCTCCTTTTCCCTCATGTACAGTTCAAGGAAAGATCAAGAGTCTTTTGTAAAATTACAGAAGACTACTGTGTAAATGCTTGATGAAATCTTTCCCTGCTAGTGTAACTTTTGGAAGGTGCTTTCTCCATTTATTTAAAACTACCTGTGCAATTAAAAAGTACAATGCAGTGTCTCTGTTCTTCGAATGTTTCTTGAACTTTTCAAGTCTTATTGTTGTTCTTTCCGGGTGTTCCACTGCCGTAGCAGTGATTTATTCAACTTCACTGAGCCACTTTTCACAGTGAGTGAAGGCCTTTCCCCCCTAATTACCGCCTGCTTCAGTTCCTGGCTGCCCTAAGTAATACACTCTGACCAGTAACTATATTTGAGACAGTTTCTTCTGCCTAACTGACTGATATTACAGCTGATAAATGGTAGAGCTAGAACACTTAACAACCGTTTTGCCATAACATCTTGTTACAGGTCATGCTATTAAGTATCAATACTGCTATTGATACTACAGAGATTAAGAGCATTTTTTAGACTCAGACTCCCTGAGTTCAACTCCGCCACCCATTTAGCTGGGTGATCTTGGGCATAAAATACCACTTAATTCCTCATCTCAAAATACTTTATTTCCCCACCTCAAAGGTGTATGATAGTATCTCTAAAGGCTACTAGAGGATTCAAATAAATGATGCATTATAAGCACCTAGTACAAAGCCAGGCACCATCCCAAAGTTGATGGTTATCTCCTATTCCACTTTGGAAGGGTTTTAATCTCTTAAAGAGTTATATACACTATAGAACATGTCTCACAAAACAATGAACCTGTTCAAGAAAATATCCTAGAGACAATATGACCTTCAAATTACAGACTTAACCTCATCATGCTGCCTCTTTTCCTTGGGAAACCACTTAACAAGCTATTAAAGGAGTTCCCTAGTTCATAAAAATTATTTCACCCATGCCAGCATTCTATGCCAGTATTTACTGACTACCTCTGGGGAGGTCAGTGAAAGCAGACCAAATGAGATGGGATTCAAAGAATCCCAAGTAGCAAGGCACAGCAGGCTATGGTTTCAACCAAGTATATTAATACAAGGGGAATGCCTTTGGTGTGACTGGGAGCATACCCAGCACACTAGTAGGCAAGACAATCGACCGTCACTGAAGCCAGAGTTCAATCCTAGTGCCTAGCAATGCAAACTTGCTTAAGCTCTGAGTTTCTGTTTTGTAAATATAAGAACAAGCCCCCAGCTGTCCCCACAATTAAAAACTGATCACCTGATTTTCTAGAACTGAAAACTTAAGTACTGAGAATCTATTTAGGGATTGTTTAAGTAAATGTGGGTTTCCCAGGTGTCTCTGTAGTAAAGAATCTGCCTGCCAAGCAGGAAATGTGGGTCTGATCCCTGGGTTGAGAAGATCCCCTGGAGAAGCAAATAGGAATCCTTTCCAGTATTCTTACCTGGGAAATCCCATGGACAGAGGAGCCTGGCAGGCTACAGTCCATGGGGTCATAAAGAGTTGAACACAACTGAGTGACTCAACAACAACATAGGCAAAGGTACAGATATGTTTTAGCTTTCAAAATTATAGAACAAGCATCTGAAGATTGGGGTTCAGATAATTTACATTCAGTGACATCACATGAAAGAAACAGCTGTATTAACAGGAATAACACACAAGAGTATAGATTATTTGAGTTTTCATTTCCTGCACAGATGGGTGAAAATTACTAAACACCGTGCTCAGACCTGAGAAAACACCTGATACTCACGGGTATCTTCATATTGAAACACTAAATTGAATAGTTAAAAAATGAAAATCAGGATCTTGCCCCACAAAACCAAAGCAAGATTGCTATTAAAAGCAAATGGTTGTCCACAGTTCTGATTAAAAGAAACAGGTGACAGATGGCTAGACACCAATTCCTTGAACCTTCAAACACTGATGTGTGCCTGCCTCCTTGCTTCTCTAGCAGGTGTGCTGCGGGTACAGGCAGCGTAGGAACAGACCTGTAGGCAGAGGTAATTCCTATACCAGGAATACTTTATGGCATCAAATGCTCATCTTCAAAGACATTCAGTCTTGACCCTGTGACTTCTAAAGTTAATGAAGGGACAGGAAGACTGGCTTGCTTACCTGCTAACCAGTTTTTAAAGACAACATCCTATCTAACTGCATTAAGTTCCTCTCTCAAATGCCACTGATAAAAGAGTATTTGAACCAGATATATATACAACTATATTCCCTCAAGGCGTTTAAAGTTATCATCGCCTGAACTATACCTTACAGTAGTTTATTTCAATGACTAAACATGTTAGGTATTGCTGTCAAAACACTGTCTGTAAAACTACTGGTCAAGTAGAAAAAACCCTGGACATGGCGAACTGATTATACTAAATTGTCACTATCTACTTAGGCTTAGTTTTCAAATCTATAAAAATAAATTAGGTAACTTTTAGCTGTGATTTTCAATTCCGGTAAAATAGGCAACTGCATTGAAAATTCTGCCCACCCACAAATAGGGATCCACATTTATCTAATAATGGTTGTAAACATGCAGGCAACACTGCCACCCAGTGACCTGTCAACTCAAGAAACGAATGACCATGTTACTCAACATTAAGGACTTTCCCTACCCCCTGGACTTTTCCAAACTTGCTGATTTCAATTTACTTAAATGCAGGAATACAAATACCTCAAAAAGTCCAAAACACTTAAGAAGTTTTATTGAAAACAATAAAATACAGAAACACCAGATTCATTTTAAAGTAAAACTGACAGCATCTTCCAGAACTTTCCTAGTATTCCACCATTCTTATCACTATTTAAAAAACAAAGCCAAGTTCCAGATCCAAAATAATCAATGAACCTGCTGGTAAACATTCTTCTCATGGTTAGAGCTACCACCCTACTTTTTTTGTTTTTTTAAATTGGACATTTGCACCTTTTCAAGAATGAGTAGCAATTTTTTATTAATATCTGTGAGAACGGGACTTTTAATTAAAAAACAAAACCACACACATCCTAATCAAACTCAGAGGAAATATACATTTGTTCATTAAAGCTCACCTGCTTTAGATAAGCTTTTCTCATCACACATTAGCATAGTAAGCCAATGTTTGATCCATGCTGTATAAGTTTTACAAAATGAAAAGACCTGTTAATTCCCGAGGGAAACCTTAAGGCAAAAACAGAAGCCTTACCCTACAAAAAGGGAAACAAAGCAAGTCATGGGGCCTGTGGAGACGGCTCAGATGAGTAAGCACCACAAGGATGAAGAAGAAAATTTTTGTACAAATGAATGCGAGTTTAAAAAGGCGCACTGAACATCCATGTTTCCCACAGAAATAATGATCATGTCAGATAAAATGACTCCTGAAACAAGTTCTGCCTGGATTTTAATTAACGGAATCCTGCTAGTTCTCTCCTACATATAGCCATGGTATCAGAGCCTTGTTCAGAGGGCTCTTTCCTACTGTTCACTGTACAGACCTGGATCCCAGGCCTGTCCAACACCCCTACAGAGGACAGTGTTAAGTGTGTTGTGTGTCCTTCTTTGGAAAACTGTCATCTTTTCTTCACCCCAACACTGGGACTAACTCCAAATTCCAGGCAGTCACTTCCTCTTTAGGAGCTGTAGCAGAACTTTTTTTTTTTTTTTTTTTAGAACTAACTTTTTAGCTGGAGACTTCTTTAAGGCTACAAATGTTACAAGTTGGTCCCATTAAACAATGACCTAGAGGCAATTCTTGACATGGCTGAATCAAACACGTGCACATTTCAACAAAACAGTTTACATTCATCTCTAAATCTGAGATTAAGAAACTAGTAGCTGGTTTCCAACTGGTTTCAATACTGGTTTGAAGTCTGAATAATTTTACTGTGTAGACATTAAATATTTTGTTTAAATATTAAACATTAAATCTTTTCCTGACTATCCAGACAGAAATAGAAAAAGCAGGAACTACAGGCAGGAGAAGCAACAGTCCAGTTAACAGACTTGTGACTTCTATGCCATCTGTAACAAGGGGAGGGACTTCGGCATGGGTTTCAAAATTGCCTGGGAGCTGCCTCCTAAAGTCACCTCTGCTTGGCATAAACCATTTTTTCTACACAAGGTATGTGATTCCTACAAAAGAAAAGAAACCCAGGAAACAAAAAGAACTGGGGTGGTCTCCTGCTGCCTGATAAAAGGGCCAGTATTACACTCATTTAATAAGTTATAGTGGGTATTCTGTAGCACTAAAGGGACGGTCACTTTACTTTGTACTACTGAGTCCTTGCCACACAGAAGAGCTGTTCCTGAGAAAAAAAAATACTTCAATCCTGGTTACTCGCAGAGGACACCTTGAGCCTGGGTAGGGTCCTCCAGATGATGATTTCTGGCTGGCAGGAAGCTATTCTCTAGTAACTTCTAGGCTTACTGCACAAAGAGTTGAAGCACCAAGCAAACTGGCTATTTCAGTAAGTCTCAATGTCACTTGTATGTGCCCAGTTAATTTTATCAGTCAACATTTCCTAAATTAACATTAAAAAAAACCCCACAACTTGCTTCCACAGGCACATTTCTTTAACTACTGAAATAATATGCTGGGCTGGGCTGATACGGCACTTCCTCAGGATTACTTAAGGATGCTTCTCCCAGAGCCAGTTCGCACATTGGTTACCTCGCAATCTTCTAAACTATCACTCAAAGTTAATTAGGCTGTAAACATCACTGAAGAGCTGGGTTTATCAATTATGCAAGGGAAACCCAGGAGCAACAGTAGCACAGGGTAAAAAAAGCCTCGGAGGAAAAACCTTTTCTTTGTATTTTCCATTGCATTGTCAGAGGCAAGGAGAGGAGCCACAACACTACTGGCTATTTAATCAATAGAGCTACACTGAACTGACAACTAATATACAAGTTTCAGAGCCTCTGTTAAATTCCCCAGCAATAGGCCTAAGCCATTGTCATCTTCCTCTTCCCCAGTAATATCTAGTCACCATTATAAACAGAGCTCATTTATCTGAAGATGAAATTGTGGCTCAACCGTCAGGGCATACTTGTAGCAGGGAGAGCACTCTTTTTTTTAATGCATCTTTTTCAACCCAAGTGTCTGAATATTCTCCAAGTATCTGAATGACTGAGACAATGTGACAGATGACTTAAAAGTCACATACAGCTTCTATACTTGACTCTGCAGAATGTACTCTCACATTGCTTTAATAAGCCCCCTAGAAAACTGCTTTTCCCTTGAGACAAGTTTCCTTGGCAAGAAGTTGAATTTCAAGAAATGGCTACCCAAAATCAGAGTCCCACCCCAAATCACAGGTGGAGATATTACACCCGTTTCAAAACTTTCAAGTCCCTATACTGTACAAGCAGGCTCATGACTGAACACATAAGCCTCTGCAACATGACAACTTTAGTGTAGAAACTGGTTTCTAGAGTTCCATCTCCTCTTCTGTGCAAGCAGCTGTCTCCAAACTATTGTAAACAGGCAACCCTGTTGGCCGAGGTTCCAAGAACAGTTCAGTTCTCTGAGGAAAGGCAGTGCCAGCAGCTGCGTGCTTAGTTTGGCTCTCTCCTGTGTAGTTCTTAGCATTAGATGACGGCTTTGGCTTATCAGAAAGGAGTTCAGGGAGAGGTTTCCAGAGCACAAGCTCCATGGAAGGACGGCTCCTAAGACAGGAAATACATATTTGTATCAACAACTTTACAAAACAGAAATAAAAGACATATGTTGAAAAACTAATGTTTGCCACCTAGTATATAAAAATTGATGGGAGATCAGCAGACGAATGGATAAGGAAGCTGTGGTACATATACACCATGGAATATTACTCAGCCGTTAAAAAGAATTCACTTGAATCAGTTCTAATGAGATGGATGAAACTGGAACCCATTATACAGAGTGAAGTAAGCCAGAAAGATAAAGAACATTACAGCATACTAACACATATATATGGAATTTAGAAAGATGGTAATGATAACCCTATATGCAAAACAGAAAAAGAGACACAGAAGTACAGAACAGACTTTTGAACTCTGTGGGAGAAGGTGAGGGTGGGATGTTTCGAAAGAACAGCATGTATATTATCTATGGTGAAACAGATCACCAGCCCAGGTGGGATGCATGAGACAAGTGCTCGGGCCTGGTGCACTGGGAAGACCCAGAGGAATCGGGTGGAGAGGGAGGTGGGAGGGGGGATCGGGATGGGGAATACGTGTAACTCTATGGCTGATTCATATCAATGTATGACAAAACCCAGAAAAAAAAAAAAAAAAAACTGATGGGAGGACTTCCCTGGTGGGCCAGGGGCTCCACATTGGGAGGACACTCCCAATGCAGGGGCCCAGGTTCCACACCTGTTCAGGGAACTAGATCCCACATGATGCAACTAAGAGTTCACATGCTGCAACTAAAAGATGCTGTGTGCCGCAACTAAGATCTGGGCAGCCGCCAAAAAAAAAAAAAAAAAAAGGATTCGATGTGATCAAAACAGAATTATGACAATCCAAACTTATCTTTACAAAGGCCACTCAAGTACATAAAATTTTAGAGTTCTGCATGCACTGTAAGCAAACCAATTGGTTGCACTGATGCTGTGATTAGAATATAAATGTTCAATATGAGAAACAGAGGCCCTTGATTTAACATTATAGTTTCTTCTTAAATTGTGGTTAGTATTAGCATATATGGGTTACTATCTTGTACTAAACCATTATAAATAAAAAGAAACATTGGCTAAACACACTAAAAATATCTCAGCAAGCCTTTTGCTTTTTAGTACAGCTATGAAGTATATAATGCTTTGTGCAGTAAGTCACTGTTTGTGTCAACCACCTCCCAATCTATTTCATCTAGTGATGGTTTGATGGTTTCTGGGACCCAAGAGCAAGGCAAGATAAAACACAAACAATGAAGAACACCCCGCAAAGGTTAGCTTCTGGAAAACTACCAAGAGCAGAAAGTGCTAATGCTTTACACTGGAGGGCAATATGACCTGCTTACTTGTGGCTAAACTATTTACCCACCCTCAGGGCTGGGTAGTTAATTATAAGCTCAAGCTAGGAAGTGAAGGCAAAACTCCCGTGAGCTAACATCCAGCAGTAGGAGAAACCAGTGTCTAAAGATAGTCATCTACCTAGCACCAGTGGGACTAGTAGCCTAAGAGAAGTTTTCAGATATCTGACACTTACCTTCACAGCACCAAGTCTGCGGAAAGTCTTTTCTAGGAAACACCTACAGGGCACTTTATACCTTGCCTACTACAGTTGGCCCTCCATATCTGTGGGGTTTTGATTTGGACCATTTTATATAACAGACATAAGCATCCCTGGATTTTAGTATCTGTAGGGGTCCTAGAAGCAATCCCCCATGGATACTGAGAGACAACTGTATTTTACAGAGTAAGGGCCACTTGAGACCATAGTCATTATTATTAATTACAGGCTGTCATTAGTTTTATGTTAATGGGGCCCAGGCTGCTTTGCTTTTTAGGCTCTTATGCTTGCTTTGGTTTCCTCTATTGTCCTTACACTGTACTGTCACTGCTCACTAATTGTGAGTTTATTCTGCTCACTTGCTGTTTCTGTGTTTCTACTCTGATGGCAAAGGAAACCAGATAACTGAGCTCATCAAATGGTCTAAATGAAGAGCAAAATGGCTCTTAGAGCTAAAGGCCTGAGGGGCCACACACTGAGATATGAATATGAGCTCTAGACTGTGGCCTTTGTGATAACTTTTTTTGACTGCTGGTAAACTTTTCAGTTTTCCAAGGTCTTAATGGTGGTCCAAGATAACTGAGAGAGCCACGTAAACAGCTAGTTTTCAAGTGTGGTTCCTACAACCTATCACAGTAATTTGAAAGAATGGGTTCTTTCTTGCCAATCCTCCCATTCCCAAGTATTAGACTATCAGTGCATTTCTGGACTTCAAAACAACCCAGGGGTAAATAGACAAGGCAGCCACTCCTGTGAACTTCCAATTCCCACTTGCACAGCATTACGCTTACCCCAATGAACTAAGAAAAGGTCTCCAACCTGGGCTAAACATAAAACCTACTGAGCTTTCACTCGGTTGGTGATCAGGAAGTGTCTAGAGATATTGGGTCTTCCTTCTAAGACCGTATCTGGGGACTTCCCTAGTGGTCCAGCGGTAAAAAATTTGACTGCCAATGCAGGGGACATGGGTTCAATCCCTGGTGCAGCATTTCACAAGCTGAGGGTCAAGCCCGTGCACCACAACCACTGAAGCCTGCACGCCCTAAAGCCTGTGCTCTGCAACAAGCACCACAGCTGGAGAGCAGCCCCGACGTCTGCAACTACAGAAAGCTTGGGCACGGCAGTGAGAACCTAGCACAGCCAAAAACAAATTTAAAAGGGTTTTTAAAAAAGATCAGACTTGAATGGAAACCAGAAACCAAAACTTACATGGACTCAATCATTTTCTTTGTAAAGATTTCATCAAATTCCCTCTTTAAACCTGTTTTCATGGTATCAGAAAGGACAAGGCTGGGGAGACGATTAATATTTCTGTCAGCTTCAACTTCTTCATCTTCGTCAATTATTCTAAACAAAGGCAGATGCAAAGAAAGGAAAATTATTTGGTTAAACTTATATACTATTAATTGGACAAAATTTTTAAAATAAAACAAGATAAACTCAACAGGTGCTACAGCAAAAGGTCAAGTAAAGTATTAGACTCTACTTTGGAGAGAAAGAAGTATATACAAAAGAGCTGTTCAATGTTTGACAAAAAAAGATGCCAAATTTGAAGGCTAAAACCCGCATAAACCAAAAAATTAATATTCAGAGATAGTAAATGAAAATATTTAGTACAGTTCTATGAGAAACGCTTACTTTAACATTTAAAGTGCAAACTTTGAGCTTTGTGATTTTTATAGTTTGACAGGCTGAAGATTAAGGAATCACCAAATGATGAATTAGACTAACTTCAAAGAGCGGAGATGTTACATAGGAACAAGAAGCCAGCCGGATATGCTGCCCATTTACCTGTCCTCAATTTCCTGAAGCCTCCTTCGGGCAACTTCACACTGTGGTTCCCCCGTTGTCTGATCCATCTCTTCACAAATAACATCTAACATGCCAGGTGCAGAAAGGCCACTAGTGCACGGATTTACTCCATGGCCCTCTATATCCTGATGTGCACAAAGAATCCAGTCATTAGGACCAGCACAGAGCCCTGCTTCAGTTAGCCTTTTCTTTCTTACTGGACAACTGAAAAAAGAAAAAAAATAATCAATGAAAATCCTAACATAAATGAGACATGTATCACCGCCATTGCTAATCAAATTCTGCTATGAAAAAAAACTCTTAACTTTTGACAGTATGTGATTACAAGATGGAAAATCATGCATTTTCTATTCTGTCATTCTCACAGCCGCCCTGAGATGTTTCCCTTAACATCTGTCAAATTAGGTTGCACCTGCAAGATTTTGCCTTTCCAGATTAGAAGCGTTTGATATGGGAACTTAAGTCATTCTTACTTACTCAGCTCTGGAAAGGTCAAGTGGGAAGTAAAGAAACCAAGAATCACAAAGTAGCAATTCAGGGCCAGCCATATTTTTTCATACTGCTGCTGCTCCATTACTGGGCATATGAGGAGGTGGTCTGCAGACATCCTATATTCCCTTAGGGCAAAAATACATGCTTCATCAGGTCTGCAGCAAGTACTACAGCTGCAGATGACATTGCTAATTTCTTGGTTCTCGCCAAAAATGGTAGAGGCTGTCATTTGCTCCATGGGTCCCTGCCTAATGGGGTGCACTTTTCTCCCAGCTTGCAACATAAACTATCTTCACTTTCTAGAAAATTTTATATTTCACTGAGACTGTAAGAGTTCAATTCAGGTTGCTTTGCACATGTGGAAACAAGAACGTAGAAAACTTAAGTGCCCCCTCTAAAGTGTCACATGAGGTGAGCTGTATTTTGGGTACCAGATCCCAGAGACAGATGCTGTATCCTCTATGCTTTTCATAGAGAATTCTCACTAAAACCTCCTGCCTTGTTAGGGAAGTTCAACTGCTAAAGCTCTTAACACAAACTAGTATTTGTAAGCACTAGAACATGCCCAGCATTTAGTTGTTTGGTCACTAAGTCATGTCCAACTCTTTTGCAACCTTATGGACTGTAGCCCACCAGGCTCCTTTGCCCATGGAATTTTCCAGGCAAAAAACTGAAGTGAGTTGCCATTTCCTTCTCTGGGGAGCTTCCTGACCCAGGGATTGAACCTGAGTCTCCTGCACTGCAGGCCGATTCTTTACTGCTGAGGGGTGTCCTGAACACACAACCAGTCCTGCTCTGAGTATTCAGACCAAAAGTATGTTATTGCCTGGGCATCACCAAGCACAATCTCAATCATGTGTTTAGCTTATAATTAGTTTTTTTTTTTTTATTATTTTTTAATTATTTTTTTATAATTAGTTTTAACTCATAAGTATTAAGAATGTCTCTCCATAAATTAAACACTTCTGTAATATTTGGATAGTTCTAAAGTATCTGATGTTTTGGAAAGCAGAACAAAAAGCTATACACATAGGAAATCATCTAAGAAGGAGAACAACTTTAGAAAGAATAGGTAATTTCCAAAAAAAAAAAAGAAGAGGCAATTTCCTACCATATCTAACAATTAAACCATTAAATGCAACTGAGTATCAGAGTTGGGTTCTGATCTCTAACAATTTCGGCTAAAAAATTTCATGCCTCTGGGTCTACTTTGCAAATAATTAGAGATCGATGATGATTAAGTCCCAGAGAAAATGGGATATAAGACTTTCAAGTTCTGATAAGAGCCACTGAAGTGGCAGGCAGGCAACACACTTCTGGGCATTCGACATCCAACTGTCCAGTCCCTTATCCTCGCAGGGCCTCAATCTCTCCATCTGCACATTAAAGATGGTTAACTTTTAAAGTCAATGGTTTTACAAAATAAATAAATAAATAAAGTCAATGGTTTTTACACTTCAAATGTTTTATTTATGACATTAGAATTATTTAATGATCTCCTAGCAAACTTCCCTGGTGGCTCAGACAGTAAACAATCTGCCTGCAATACAGGAGACCTCGGTTTCATCCCTAGGTCGGGAAGATCCTCTGGAGAAGGGAATGGCCCACTCCAGTATTCTTGCCTGGAGAATTCTGTGGACAGAGGAGAGTCTTGGGCTATAGTCCATGGGATCACAAAGAGTTGGACATGACTAAGCAACCAACACTTCCACACTTTCAAAAGATAAAACCAAAGAGGTCCCTGTGCATCCACAGCAATCCCAAAGCTATAAAGAACATAAATATTGTCTGGTCTAGAGGTTTTTTATTTTAAATTTTTTGGCCATGCCACGTGACATGCAGGATTTTAGTTCCCCAATCAGGAATCAAACCCACGCCCCCTACGTTGGAAGCATGGAGTCCTAACCACTGGACCACCAGAGAAGTCTCAGATGTTTTTTAAACTGAGGCAACTTTCCAACCTACTGTCTTGTAGGTCTATGTATCAAGCTGGTGAGAAAATTAAGTTTCTGTTGGCAAAAAAAAAAAATAAATCATACAAAAGTTGAAAGACAACAAATTTGGGGAAAACACAACATACATAATAAACTGATTTCTTATAGATTAATAAGAAAAAGACCAATAAGTCAATAAAAGATCTGCAGAAACATGAAGAATTCACCCAAAATGAAACACAAATGGCTTAAAGGAAAAGATGTTCAAAATCGCATGTAATTTACAAAATATACAACAGTGATCTAATTTCATTATAAAATGCCTGCATGCATAAAAGTACATATAATAATTATAAAACAAAAATCCATGAAAGTAATATTCAAGATACAGAATGCTGTCAGCATCCCTAAATGGTACTCTATTCCCTCCTCCCTTTAAGTATACACTGTCTTTTATAGTAACCACTTCATTTTAAAAAATATACATTATCATGTATGTAAATATTCAATATTAAAAGTGTTTAGTTCTGCCTGGTTTTGACCCTCATATGAGGAATTCTTTGAATATGTATACATTCGTGCTATGTTTCTTTTGTTCCTACTATTGCTTATAAGACACATCTGGGTTGGTAAGTGTGGTTCAGTGTTTCTTTTTTGCTGAATTGAACTCAGCAAAAATTTATTATGTCCAGATACTGTTAAGGGACATTCCAATTTTGAGCCATCATGAACAAGGATGCCATAAACTTTCTTGTACATATCTTCTGATGAGCATGCGTAGTCAAAAAAAGAACTGCTCGGTAAATGGGTATGTGTGCCTTCAACTCATTTAAAACTGTTTCCCAAAGTGTTGTAGCAATTTACATTCTCATCCAATAGCGTCTGTAAGTTCCTGGTGCTACAGAACCCTTCAATATCTGGTAGTGGAGTAGTTTCTCACCATGCCTTTAATATGCATTTCCCTCAAGACTGATGAGGTCAAATATCTTTTAATTTGTTTGGTTATTTTGATATCCTCTTTAGGGGAAGTCTTTTACTCATTTTCTTTTTTAGACTGCCTGCCTATAATATGCAGTATTTTCCCTATCAGTTAAGTGATGATCAAAAAGTTTGAAAATACAATTCTGATGAGAAGATGAAGAAACACGCATTCCCAAAGTTTAAAGGAGTATAAATTGGCAACAACTCTTGCTTAAAATTCAAAATGCATACACTTAAAAGATTGAGCAATTTCCCATCTAGGAATCCATTTATCTAATTACAAACACAAGGAACTTAAGAATGGTCACTTTAGATTTGTTAGTATTAAAATTAATTTAGAAATCTATCACCGGGAGACTGGTTAATTACCTATTTCTAGCCTTACAACAGAATTCCATTCAACTGTTGAAAAAGAAATGATAGAACTCTATGTGTCCATATGCAACAAGCTACAGGAGAGTCAAATGAAAACACCAGTGTTGCGGTGCGAACAGTATGTTACTAATAAATGTAAAAAACCAGAATTATATAAACTTGCACATTTTTACATTATCTTCCATAAGGGGAAACAGGCAATAAGGATAACCCTCTGGGGAGAACTGGGAGCATAAGATTTTGCCTTCTGCGAGTTTCTTTTAATTTTGTGCATGTAATAACACTCATATGCCTGAAAGTTCAAGCATGACAATCGCTTATACAGTAACAAGCTTCCCTCCGACCTGCCCAGCTCACTTCTCTAAAAGGTAACCCATGTTATCAGTTCCTTGGGCCTCCTTTCAGAGACACCTAATGCTCCACCTATTCACTTAAATAGTTATGGATATAAAATAGGTTAAACTAAGTGACCATTAAGTGACTGAAAAAGCACTTGAAACTTACTCATCATCCTCCTCCTCTCGCTTGTGTTTCTTTCTACAGTGAGCTGAAATACTGTTAAACAAAAAAAATCAGTCAGTTGAGAAATTTACTGAGCTGGTACATTCAGCATCCACTTTCAGGCTCCGATAATCTTGCCCACCCCACTACTATCAACTCTCCCCTCCCTTGCCCTGTGGGATGGATATACAGGTCACATGGTCAGTCAGGTAAAAGTGTTGGCTGGTCCTGACAAAGTCAGACTGAAATCTAAATTCATTCTGTCAAGACCAGGGGAGATAAAGTGGGGCGACCAGCGTAGGGAAAACGTATCGGGGCGGGCACTGTGCTGAGCACTTTAGTTTATGATCCCACTAGAAGGACCCATTTCTCGCCCAAGTTGCGGATGAGGAAACTCAAGAGTCAGAGAGTCGCTGAAAGTTACCAACAGTTGCCGGGCCGCAGTCTGGAGGGAGCGAGGCGTGTGCGCGCCCAGGGCAGCTCCAGGCCCGGGTGTGTCCGTCTCCCATCCCCTCACGCCCTGGGTGAGCAGACCTTTCCTCAGTTCTCCGGGCGCAAGCGCGCCGAGGTCGGAACCGGACCCCCGCGCTGTGCGACCTCCGCGATTTACGGCAACCGCCTGTGGGACTCAATCTCCTCATCCTCAACTTGAGGCTGAAGAGCCCCCGCGAGGGTCGCGAGAAGGGTCAACTAGCCCGTGCCGGAACCCACATCCGCCCCCGCCGTCAGCCAGTCTCCTCACCGTCCGCGCGCCACGCTCCCGCCTGAGCTGCTCGGGGTGGCGCGAAGTCCCGGCCGCGGGACCAGCTCGGCGCCCTCCGTCCCCGGCGGGAAGGCCCGACCGGCGAAGGCCGGCGGTGGCTGCAGGAAGTCCGAGCCACCGCTCAGGGGAAGGCCGCTAAACGGCCGGCCGAGCGCCGCCATGGCCGGGGAGACGAGGAGACTGCGCCCGCGGCCCCGGCCGTCCGCGCCCCCGGGCCCGGCAGCAGCGGCCACAGCGACTGCCGAGAGGTAGCCGCCTCTGAGCCCGCTTCCCGACCCCACGTCACGCCTTCTAGAACCCTCCACCCCAAGCCGCCCGGAGCACGCCGGGATTTGTTGTGTGTGGCGAACTGCTGGCGCGAGGGCTGCCGGGAGCTGAAGTCCTTGAGGACTACAAACAGGATGGCTGCCCGGCCGAGTCTTCGGGGCTGGAGGATGGCCCTACCTAGAAGAGGTCGTAGGTTCAAATCCTCAAGTAACCTCTCTACCTCAGTTTTCTCAGTAGTAAAACCCGAAAACAGTAGTACCTATATTCTTAAGATTGATAGGAGAAGTAAATGAATTAAAACCTCTAGAGCTCTTGGAAGTTCTAAGTTAGAACACTTCTTGGCACATAGTGTTAGTCGCTCAGCCGTGCCTGACTCGTTGCGACCCCATGGACTGCAGCCCGCCAGGCTCCTCTGTTCATGGACCATTCCAGGCAAGAATAATACTGGAGTGGGTTGCCATTTCCTTCTCCAGTCTACGGTGCTTTAATGTAAATGAAGTTGGTGACACTTTAGAGGAAACAGCATGGAGGATCAGGGAAAACCTCAGAGTTCTCCTGAGCGGTACTGGCAAGCCTTCCAGCGTCTCTCTGGGGGCATCCAGAGACAACTGGTTGCTAAAGGACTAGCAGAGTTGGCCATCCCAACCACTGATCACGACCGTATTTCCCGTCTCAGGAAACGGCACTGTTGTCTAGTCTGAGTTGCTTATACCAAAGTCAATGCCCTTCAGTCAAAGCCCACCAAGAACTCACACTTGTGTTGCATGTGGACACATAGCGTAGCGTTCTACTTCATTTCCTTTTAAACTGTTGAGTGGAATTCTATACTAAGGCTGTGTGTGCTTAGTAGCTCAGTCGTCTCCGATGCTTTGCGACTCCATGGGACTGTAGTCCGCCAGGCTTCTGTGTTCATGGGGATTCTCCAGACAGGAATAGTGGAGTGGTTTGCCATGCCCTCTTCCCGGAGATCTTCCCAACCTAGGGATCGAACCCAGTCTCCCGCATTGCAGGTGGATTCATTACCGTCTGAGCCACCAGGAAAGCCCCACTGTAAGGCTAAGTGTAGACAAATCTGACTAAGTTTTTTGTATATATTTGCAAGTAGGTAAATGGATTCCTAGGTGGAAAATTGCTGACAGTGTTTTTAAAATAAACATGTTCAATACAATGAGATGCAATGGACTGAATGTTTGTGTCCATTGCACCTCATTGTATATCAACCCAGATGGAGTAGAACATGAGGTTAAAAACAAGAAGTCAAAAGAAGCAAACATCAGCAGCGAGCATTTATTGAGCACTCACTATTTACCAGGCACTATGATAGGGCACTGCTTCTCATTAACTCCACCACAACTCTGTACTTCCTTGGTGGTTCAGATGGTAAAGAATCTGCCCATAATGCAGGAGACCCAGGTTTGATCCTTGGGTTGGGAAGATCCCCTGGAGGAGGAAATGGCAACCCACTCCAGTATTCTTGCCTAGAGAATCCCATGGACACAGGAGCCTGGCGGGCTATAGTCCATGGGGTCACAAAGAGTCTGACAAAACTGAGCAACTAACACCCACATGTGCTAGGGCACTGCTTCTCATCATCACCACTTTGCAGAATAAGAGGCTAAGATTCAGAGAGGTGAAGGACCAATCTCAAGGTCTCACAGTTAATAATGGTGGTTCTGGAAATATTTGATTGATTCCAAAACTAGTTATATCATCACTGCTTTCCATAAGGAAATAGAAACTTTTCCCCCACTGCTGAGCATCCTCCATATGCATATTTGAGGGAAGATTCTTGCATTAGTCAAGGTTCTGCAGAGAAACAGAAACTACAGGATGTATAGGAATATATATATATATATAAGCGGAGATCTATTATTGGAACTGACTCACTTGGTTACGGAAGCCAGGAAGTCCCACCATCTGCCCTCTATAACTAGAGAACCAGAAAGCCAATGATGTAATTCAGTCTGAGTCTGAAGGCCTGCCAATCAGGGGGCTGCTGATGTGAGTCCATATCTGAGTGCGAAAGCCTGAGCACCAAGGGCAGAAAATGGGTGTCTCAGCTCAAGCAGAAAGAGGAAGCCAATTTGCCCTTTCTACTCCTTTTTGTTCTATTAGATCCCCCATGGCTCAGACGGTAAAGAATCAGCCTGCAATGCAGGAGACTGCCTGCCATGCAGGAGACGCAGGTTCGATCCCTAGGTCAGGAAGATCCACTGGAGGAGGAAATGGCAACCCACTCCACTATTCTTGCCTGGGAAATCCCATGGACAGAAAAGCCTGGCGGTCTACAGTCCCTGGGGTTGCAAGAGTTGGACATGACTTAGCCACTAAACCACCACCAGAACCCCCAATGGATTGGAGGATGCCCCCCACATCAAAGAGCCATTTGTATTACTTAGTTCCCCAATTCAAATTCCAGTCTCTTCCAGAAACATCCTCAGAGGCACACTGAGAAATAATATTTCACCAGCTATCATGAAATCACAGCCTAGTCAAGCTGACACATAAAATTAACCATCACAATCCCTAAAAAAATTGATGTTCCTGCTTTAAAGAAACACAACAACCTCTATAGGACAGAGAGAAACTTATATGTTCAGGGCTTGCCAATGACATTCCAAATAGAGGACCCCCTTCTCAAAAGCAGCATCTGGGGGCCCCCCTGGTGACTCAGGGGTAAAGAATCCGCCTGCCAATGCAGGAGACACCGGTTCAGTCCCTACTCTGGGAAGATCCCAAATGCTGTGGAGCAGCTAAGCCTGTGAGCCACAACTAGCACAGCCAGAAATGAATAAATAAAGTTATTAAAAAAAAAAAAAAAGAAACAAGGAAGAGTAAACTAAATACAAAGCAAGCAGAAGGGAGGAAGTAATAAAGATTAGAGCTGAAATAAATAAAGACTAGAAAAGGGACTTCCCTGGCAGCTCAGTGGTTAAGACTCCACACTTCCGAGGCAGGGGGCGTGGGTTTTATCCCTGGTTGGGGAACTAAGATCCCACATGCTGCAACTGAGACCTGGTGCAGCCAAATAAACAAGCAGTTTTTTAAAAATCTAGAGAAATCAATGAAACAGAAACTTGATTCTTTGAAAAAGCTAATGAATGCAATGTGACAAACCGTTAGCTAGACAGATCAAGAGACAGAAAGCACAGACTCAAATTATTAAAATCAGGAATGAAAGAGGGAATTATAAGGGAAAACCACAAACAACTGTATACCAACAAATTAGATAATTTAGATGAAATGGATAAATTCATGAACAAATTAATACAACAGATTCAAGAAGAAACAGAAATTTTGAATAGACCTATGGTAAGAGACTGAATTAGTAATAAACAATCTTCCTACAAAGAAAAGACCAGGTCCACATGGCTTCACCAGTGAAGTCTACTGAATATTTAGAGAAAAATTGACACCAATCCTTCACAAACTCTTCCAGAAAATAGAAGAGGAGGGAAAATTTCCCAATCCATTATACAAGGCCAGTATTACTTTGATGCCTAAATCAGATGCTAACTAAAGAATGTCACTCATCATCTGGCTTTAAAAGGATTAGGTCATTAGCCATTGCAGTAGCTGACTTTCTGCCCTGAAAGGACTTCAGGGCAGAGATCAGGAATGAGGCACTCTGCTCTGGGAAATCTGGCAGAACAGGTCTGCAGATAGATAGTTTCAGGAGAGAATTTTAGGAACCCAAACTCTTGCATCAAGGCACTAAAATCATTAATGCAGATACCTGTTTCTACTTTAAAATAGTACAATATTTAAATTTAAAAATCAATTGTATTCCTGTACACTAGCAATAAATAATCTTGAAGCTGAAATTAAGAAAATCATTTCATTTACAGGAGCATCAGAAAGAGTAAAATACTCAGGAATAACTCTTAACAAAATAGCATGTGACTTTTACACTGAAATTATAAAACATATTTGAAAGAATTAAAGACAATCTAAATAAATGAAAAATCTGCCTATTTTCATGGATTAGAACACTTAATATTGTTTAATAGTTTTTAAATTAAAAAAAATTTCTTTGCTGCACCCAAGACATGTGGGATGTTAGGCCCTGATCAGGGATTGAACTCACACCTCCTGCATTGGTAGGTAGAGCCCTAACCACTGAACTGCTGGGGAAGTCCAATATTGTTGTTTTAATATTGAATACTCCTCACATTGATCTGCAGATTCAATGCAATCCTTATAAAAATTCTAGCTTTTTTTGCAGATATTGACAAAATGATTTTAAAATTCGTGAAGAAATGCAACTGTTATGTAACAAAGATTTTGGCCCTTTATCTCTGGTTCTGGAGGGTGTTTCTGCATCCTGAGAATTACTTGACTGATAGGTGTGTGTGTATTATGAGCTCTATGGATCCTTTCTGAGTTTATGCTAATGAATGAGGTGATCCCAGATGGGGGCTGGTCTTCAAAAAGACCAACTATGTGATTAGAGGGTTGGGGTTTTGAGCCAACCCAGCACCCAGACAGAAAAAAAGAGACTGAAGATCGAATCCAACCACATGGCCAATGATTAAGTCAACAATATTTACACAGTAGTTTAGTTCAGTCGCTCAGTCGTGTCTGACTTTGCAACCCCATGGACTGCAGCACACCAGGCCTCCCTGTCCATCACCAGCTCTCGGAGATTACTCAAACTCATGTCCATAGAGTCAGTGATGCCATCCAACCATCTCACCCTCTGTTGTCCCCGTCTCCTCCCTCCTTCAATCTTTCCCAGCATCAGGATCTTTTCCAATAAGTCAGTTCTTCAAATCAGGTGGCCAAAGTATTGGAGTTTCAGCTTCAAACTCAGTCCTTCCAATGAATATTCAGGACTGATTTCCTTTAGGGTGGACTGGCTGGATCTCCTTTCGGTCCTAGGAACTCTCAAGAGTCTTCTCCAGCACCATAGTTCAAAAGCATTAATTCTTCGGCTCTCAGCTTTCTTTATGGTCCAACTCTTATATCCATACATGACTACTGGAAAAACTGTAGCTTTGACTAGACGGACCTCTGTTGGCAGAGTAATATCTCTGCTTTTTAATATGCTGTCTAGGCTGGTTTTATACAGTAAATCTGCAGTAAAAACTCTGGATGCCAGAGCTCATTGGAGCTTTCTGATGATGAACACATAGATATGCTGGAGGATGAAGCACTCTGAACGCATGGGGAGAGGGCATGGAAGCTCTGCACTTAGGAAGACCTCTCTTCCCCGCTACATCTTATACTAGACATAAGATGTACCCTTTCGTTTGTACCCTTACAATGAGGCTGTAATCAAAACATAACTTCCCCTCAATTCTGGGAATCATTCCAGTGAACTGTTGAACCTAAAAGTTGTCAGGGGAACCTCCTGGATTTGTAGCTAGTCTGTCATAAGCATAGGTGACCCCACTTGATGCTGGCATCTGAAATAAGGGAAATCTTGTTTGACCCAATCCTGTGCCCTTAAACCTGGTGAGTCTGATGCCAGCTGTGGATGGTTAGTGTCAGAATTACACCGCAGTATTGCACTCCTGTCAGAACAGCAAGGGATCCAGAAAACCAAACAATCTTATAAAAGAAGGGCAGAGTTAATGAACTCAACCTCTCTTCTATGATGAGAAAAACACACGGAGTTCTGAGTTGCTGCCCAGACATTTTACAGGGTTATAACCTTGCCCACACCCAGAGTCTGAACATCTAGATAAGGAGTTGAGTTTGGGGTGCTTGCTGTTCAGTTCCCACTTTGCTTTTCCCAGGGTACCTTTTAAAGTAACCACTTAAGAGTTAAGTGGTTAAGTAAAAAATTAGTGATCTCCACCCCAATTACTTTATAATGATAAGTGCTTGCTACCCTGCTCTCTAAGGCTTTCAAGGTGGCTCAGTGGTAAAGAATCTGCCTGCAATGCAGGAGATGTGGGTTCGATTCCTGGGTCAGGAAGATCCCCTGGAGGAAGACATGGCAATCCACTCCAATATTCTTGCCTGGAGAATCCCATGGACAGGAGGAGCCTGGCGGGCTACAGTTCACGGGGTTGCAAAGAGTCTGACGCGACTAAGCATCTGAGCATGTACACCCTGCTCTCTATCTCCAGCTCACTCCTAATGTGAGACTGAGGACTGCCCTTCCCCCACTCATTTAAACGCCCACTCCCCCATCTGGATCTATAAGTAAAAATTCTTGTGACTTTACTTCCTTTGTGTGGGCATATTGAAACTTTGCCTTCAATCAAAATCACCCCATGGGTTTCACTTCCCCAAAGTGGGAGCTCAGATGCTGAGGGAACTACCTTGGGACCCCATGTGGGTGTTCTGTGCCCCGTTTATCAGCAGGTCATAATCTGTATATTCTTAATTCAATACACCATCTCCTCAGCACACGTTCCAATTTCAAAACAGCTGCTCTGCTCTTAAAAGCCTTAATTTCTCCATCCGTGAAATGGGGATGATAGTTCCTGCCTGAAAGGGCCCATTGGAGGATTCAGGAGAGGGGAGTGTAAAATGCCCATCCATCAGATCTCTCTGCCCTGCCCAGACATTCTTCCTCAGCTGCTGGCATCCTCCAGTTGCCTACTGAACATCTACAGGAAGTTCCAAGGACACAAAGCCAACCTGTCCAAATGGAGCTCAGTCCCTCCCTCAGCCCCTACCCCAAGCTGCAGCTCCTCCTCCTAGGTCAAGGCTTCCCCATCCCCCCAGTGCTCACACCAGGCACTTGAGGTCCCCTTACCCAGCCCTCACCGTAGCCAATTATCTGCCGAGTCCTAACGGTCCCACCTCCTAGAATGCTCTTGGATCTGTCTACTTACTGTCCCCTCACCACCATATTGCCTTCGATCAGAAACCATGAGCTGTCACCTCTCCCCAAGTCTCCAGCTGGGTCTCTCTTTCTCTAGTTGTCTACACCCTCCTGATCTGGCTGCCTCCTTCTCAACAGCATCCCTGCCCCTTCCTTGCTCCTGCTGTCACCTCCTTGCAGTAAGAGTCTTCTTCACTTGCGTACATGCCATTTCTCCTCCTAACCTACCAGAAAACGCAAATGCCTTCTAACCTTCAAGATTCAGCTTCCCATGGGGCACCACTTCCAGGAAGCCTCTGTGATTCCACCTCTCACCTTTGGTCAAGGTTGGGGGCCGCTCCTCTCTGCTCCCACGTCATTCTGTGCTTCCCACGAATATTTGCTGAGTGCATCGCCAGGCCTTGTGCTGAGCACTTTGTTTGCATTATTTTATATCCTCTTCACTCTTGATGTCATATCTGTACTTTGTCATGATTGAGGCTGGTGCTATGGTTATGCTTGTCTTACAGATGAGAAAAATGTACTTAACTGCTTGAGGTCACACGGTAAGTAAGAGGAACTTCCAGATGCAAAACCCAGCTCTGTCTGAATCTCTGAAATCTGCGGTATCACAAGTATAATTTGTAACCTAACTTCCTTCCTCAGTCCACCGGATATGCTGTCTCATTTTTTTTAAACCATTGAATTGTACACTCCATTAATATTTTTTACTTAAAAATTTTTTTTGGCCATACCACTTGGCATGTGGGATCTTAGTTCCCCGATCAGGGATCGAACTCATGTCCTCCTGCGTTGGAAGCACAGTCTTAACCATTGATTCACCAGGAAGTCCCTGAACTGTCTTATTTTTTACCTTACTGCTCTCACATCACCTCCTCTGCAAAAGCCTTTCTCGCTTCTCTCCTTTCGCCAGCTGACTTAGCTCTTTCTTGCTTGTATGTTTCCATGGGCAACCCCAGGGAAATTTCCTGTTAAAATCCCAGTTCCAGCTTCTCTTAAAAACAATCCAGAGATAGTCAACACAGCATTTGAATCTCAGCATGACAGCAAGGACCAGGGTCAAGTAGCATCTCCCCTTTTCCCCCACAGCATTGAGATAGGGCATGTTCTAATTCCTCCAAGACCTCACCCCTCTCTGATGGCAGACCCTTCCACCACCAACGCCCTGTGTGTTTCCTGCCTGGAGCCCTCACCCCTCTCAACTCTCCTGACTTTCTCTTGCCTCCCGACTGCAGCCCCCTAGAAAGGAAAAGATGGTGTCGTCTCTTTCTTTTTTCATCTGGCCCCATCTGATATAACCAACATGTTATCAAAAGTGACAGAACTGAAGCAGTTCTTTGCCAAAGCAAAGCTTTAGTCTGCTGAAGCTGTTTGTCACTTGCCACTGAACACACTAGGTGGTCACTCAGCAGCGTCTTTCTTTTTGCCTGATGGCGTTCAAGCAGACGGGAAAAAGCCCGTTAGCAATTATAGATTACTGGTCATATAATTCCCTCGACTGTGACAGGACTGCCCCTTGGCTTCTGTGGAGAAAACAGTTAACTCAGCTGCTCCGAGATCAAGTGAAGCTATAGTGAAGCTGCTCAGTCGTGTCCGACTCTTTGCAACCCCATGGACTGTAACCTGCCAGGCTCCTCCACCCATGGGATTTTCTAGGCAAAAGTACTGGAGTGGGTTGCCATTTCCTTCTCTAGGGGATCTTCCCGACCCGGGGTTAAACCCACATTGCAGGCAGACGCTTTACCGTCTGAGCCACCAGAGAATCCCAAGATCAAACATCATTAGAAAGTCCTGCTCACAAGGTTGGCCCTTGGTTGGTCCTGGGAACTTGGATTTGGGGAGTTTCCCTGATGGCTCAGACGGTAAAGAATCTGCTTGCAATGCAGAAGACCTGGGTTTGATCCCTGAGTCAGGAAGATCTCCCTGGAGGAGGAAATGGCAAACCACTCCAGTATTCTTGCCTGGAGAATTCTATGGACACAGGAGCCTGGAGGGCTACAGTCCATGGGGTCAAAAAGAGTCAGACATGACTAAGCAACTAACACTTCCCCTATTTCCAGAACTGATAAGAGTGGCTCACTCTACCTAAGTTATTTGTACAACAAATTGTTGCTGTTCAGTCGCTCAGTTGTGTCCTACTCTTTGTGACCCCACAGACTGCAGCACGTCAGCCTTCCTTGTCCTTCACTGACTTCCAGGGTTTGCTCAAACTCATGTCCTTTGAGTCAATGATGCCATCCAACCATCTCGTCCTCTGTTGTCCCCTTCTCCTCCTGCTTTCAATCTTTCCCAGCATCAGGGTCTTTTCCAATGAGTTGGCTCTTTGCATCAGGTGGCCAAAGTATTGGAGCTTCAGCTTCACCATCAGTACTTCCAATGAGTATTCAGAGTTGATTTTCTTTAGGGTTGACTGGTTTGATCTCCTTGCAGTCCAAGGGACTCTCAAGAGTCTTCTCCAGCACCACAGTTCGAAAGTGTCAATTCTTTGGTGCTCAGCCTTCTTTATGGTCCAACTCTCACATCTGTACATGACTACTGGACCTCTGACTATATGGATCTTTGTTGGCAAAGTAACGTCTCCACTTTTTAATATGCTGTCTAGGTTTGTCATAGCTTTTCTTACAAGGAACAAGCTTCTTTTAATTTCATTGCTGCAATCACCATCTGCAGTGACTTTGGAGCCCAAGAAAATAAAGTCTGTTACTATTTCCATTCCCCACCCCCACCCCCGCCCCCATCTATTTGCCATGAAAAGATGTGACTGGATGCCATGATCTTAGTTTATGCTGTTCAGGCAAGCAATGCTGAATACCTGTTTTCCTTCTGGAAGTCGAATTTTGGCACATGCTAAACAAAGAGTGCTTATATAACCGGCACTCAAGAAAAACTCTAGGTACTGAGTCTCTAACAAGCTTCCCCTGCAGACAGCAGTTTCACACTTTTGTTGTTACAGCTTGTTGCTGGGGGAATTCAGTGTGTTTTCTGTGACTCCCCTGGGAGAGGAACCTTGGATGCTTGTGCTTTGTTTTGGTGGGACTTCATCCCATGTGCTTTTTCTCTTTTAGCTTTGTATCCTTTAGCTGTGATAACTCATAGCCATGAGCAGGACCATATACGAGTCCTGTGGGTTCTCCTACTGTCAGTGAAGCTGAGGGTGGTCTCGGGGACACCCAACACAGGTTCTCGCAGCTTGTCTGGATCCCACTTCCCTGAGGCCTTCTTCCCTGGTTCCCACAATGGGGAGTGATCGTTCCCTAGGCCCAGTGGAGCTGTATCAGCAGACTTTGGAAACGGGGTCTTGGATCAAATTCTACTTTGGCTGGCATGGTGCAGGCCCTGGTACATGGCCCCTCTTGTAAAGATTGGTCAGTACCTGTGGCTGGTACTTAATCATGGCTGATTCAACCTCCCTAAGAGCACAGGCTTTGCAGGCAGACCTGGGTTTGAATCCCTGCTCTTAATTCTTTCTGTGACCTTGTTTCTTCATCTGTAAAATGGGTGGAATTGGGTTTAATTTGATGGAATCATGCAAAATACTGCCCATAGGGTCTGGCACACAGTCACTGCGCAGCAAATGGGAACTTTTATGGTTGTTTTGGTTGTCAGTGTGAAAGTCTGAAAGTCCTCTCCCCAAATAGACAGGAAGCATCTCACTGTTTTTTGTTACTTTCTCAGGTTCCACCATCCTCTTACCCAAACTAGGTGCTTGAAACTGTGTTGAAAGGATAATATTTTACTCTGTAGTGAAAGGCATGAGTTTGTTGCAAAATAAAAACCAAAGTAGTTATTACCATTTAAAAAATCACATTTGAGTGATTATGTGCCGTGCACTGTGCTAAACAGTTTGCATAGACAATTTATTCCATTTATTCTTTACAACAACCTTGTGAGTGCGGTGCTACTGTCTTTATCACCTTTTTTGTTTTGGCCGTTGCACTGGGCATTAGAAGAAAGCCAGATAGGAAGGTCAGCCACTCATACTCTCGTGGGCTTTCACATCCACTAGGAGTTCTAAAGGAACCTACTGAATTATTGTGTAGGTGTGATTTTGTTCGTTTTTTGGCCACACAGAGTTGCATGTGGGATCCTAGTTCCCCGACCAGGGATCAAAACCACACCCCCGCCCCTGCATTGAGAGCACAGTCTCAACCACTGGACCGCCAGGGAAGCCCCTATCATCACTGTTTTGAAGACGAGGAAATGAAGCTTAGCACAACTGTGGACTCATGCAAATTAGCGGCAGAGCTGGAATTCAAAACCAGGTGTATTATTAATAATCCACTCAGGCTGCTGTAACGAAATACCACAGACTGGGTGTCTTAAACAACAGAAGTTAATTTTCTCATGGCCTGGAGGCTGGAAGTCCAAGATCAAGGTTGCCATCAGGGCCAGTTTCAGTATCCAGTGAAAAGTCTCCTCCTGGTTTATGGACAGTGGGCGTCTCCCCGGCTTTCTGTCGGGGCCTTTCCCGGTGCATGACTGTGAACAGACTGAGCAAGGGAGCTCTCTGGTGTCTTTTCTTGTAAGAACACTCATCCTGTCAGATCAGGCCTTCGCCTTTACAACCTCATTTATCCTTAATTACTTCCCTAGAGGCACCATCTCCAAAGACAGCCACAGTGGAAGAAGGGCTTCAACATACGAATTTTGGGGAGCCACGTTCTGTCCACAACACCAGGTTTGTCTGACACCAGGACAAACAGTCACAAATTACTCAACCCCTTGACTTGTTCTACCATTATATTAGGAACCATGTGGGGTTGGGAGGTAGGTGCTTAATTTCCTTCCCTTAGTCAGAAACGTTAACCCAAGTAGGACTGCTAAGCTTTCAGAGGTCTAGAAGCATCTCCCTAGAGGGCTTTGTCAGGAAACACTTGATCAGGCTTCTGGATTGAGAAGTTCAGCTATACTTGGAGTTTAGGTTAAAAGGGAAAGAATTTGGAAGAGAGGGGAAACCATGTCTCAGAAATAAAGTCTTTTCTTTTTTAAAAAACTGCTTACCTGGCTGCACCCAGATCTTAGTTGCAACATGCGGGCCCTTTTAGTTGCAGCATTCAGAATATTTGGTTGTGGTAAGCAACTTGTGGTTTCGGCATGCGGGATGGTTTCCTAACTGGAAATCGAGCTTGGGCCACCTGCATTGGAGGCACAGTCCTGACCCCTGGACCACCAAGGAAATCCCAGAAATAGTCTTTTCTATCTATTCCCCTGATCAGAAATGGTTTGCTGGGAGGCACAGTGGCCTTTCCAGCCAATGGCAATAGGTAAGGAGAAGTTTCTTTGAAGTGCCGCCAAAAATGTCGTTCGAAGCAAATTCATTGATCTGATTTCTTTTTGTGGTAGGATAGTTTCAGTCTGGATCTTTGTTCTGAGGAAGGATGGAAAATTGTCTACAGGCATATTTCAAATACTCATTTCGTTTCCTTCTTAGCAGAAGCACCCAATCTAATCAGGACATTTTGCTTGCTTTGTAATTATTTACTTAAAGGACTTCCTGTGCATGTTCAGACAAGTAACTCATTCTTCTTGTAAATTATGAGGGGCTTGGAGATTGCACTGATATTCCTAAATACCATTAAGCCAGACAGCTGCTGTGGTTCATTTGCCTTTAGAAAGGTCCATAAATCCTGAAACGTTAACTGAGTGTAACTGGATTCACAAGCTATAAATTCTTAACACAGTGATGAGGGAAGATGCAAAAGAACTCCAGTTTATCTTTAAAAAAATTTTTTTTTATTTATTTGGCTGTGGCAGGTCCTACCATGCAGGATCTTTAGTTGCAGCATGTGGGATCAGTTCCCTGACTGGGCTTGATCCTGGGCCTCCTGACTTGAGGGCACAGAGTCTTAGCCACTGGACCACCAGGAAAGTTCTAGGAGCTGCAGTTTTAAGCTCTCTTGGTTCAGAACCCTGAATTTTTTCATTTATAAACAAGCAGTTCTAAGAGTCTGAATGCTGCTTCTCAGAATTTTCTATTTTAATCTTCCTTGATCCAGAGACTTAAAAAAAAATTTTTTTTTTTCTTCTGGAAATGAATCAAGAACTTTAAATTGAATTTCCAAAGATCGAAAAGGGGAAAGAAGCTGCTTCGGGTGACAGGAGAGCAGCTGTCCAGGAATAGATTAAAAATGCTCTGCTCCACCAAGGTGGAGCTGAAAATGCGCTGGATGCTTCATACCAGGCTAATTCTTGGTACTGTGACCTGTATTTCACGTAGATAAAATGCACTTATTTAAGTGTGGGCCAAAGAGACCCTTAGACAGTTTGCATGGTTCCAAAATGGAATTCCCTGAAAGACATACTAACAAGACTATTTGTGAAGGTCATGCCTTTGGAAGGAAGATGTGGTTCTAGAGCAGAGGGTCGTAAACCCCTGTCAAATCTAACCCACTGCCTGCTTAGTAAATAATACGCTATAAGGGCTTCCCGGGTGGTGCTAGTGGTAAAGAACCTGCCTGCCAATACAGGAGATGTAACAGACGTGGGTTCGATCCCTGGATTGGGAAGATCCTCTGGAGGAGGGCATGGCAACCCACTTCACTATTCTTGCCTGGAGAATCCCCATGGACAGAGGAGCCTGGTGGGCTACAGTCCATAGGGTCACAAAGAGTTGGACACGACTGAAGCAGCTTAGTATGCATGGAGCATGCACATGCTACCAGGGCAGAGTTGAGCAGGTGCAACAGAGGAGGAGGCCCACAAAATCTAAAATATTTACTACTGGCCTTTTCAGGAAAAAGTCCCGTCCTCTCGAGGGCCTCAAGTTGGCCCTGTTTCCATCTCTGCATCCACCAGCCTCGCTGGGGGATATCGTATATCAAGGACCCCGTGAAGAGCCGACCACTCAAACCCTGGCTAGGCTGAGCTTCTGCTGACATGACTAACTCTGCTGCCCGATAGTGCCTGAGCCACAGTTTAGTTAAGACGGGCAAAGCGGTTGAAGCACCTCTGTTCTCAGAGAGCAGAGGCCAGAAGAGAAATAGGTAAGAACTTTATTTTTTGAAACTTTAAAATTAGCAACCATTAGAGGGGAATCTTCTTTAACTTAATCTTTTCTTCAATGTTTGAAAAGTATCTCATCTTTGTTAAGAGTTCCTTGGCTTTTTCAAAATTGTCTGAAATAAAGAGAAAGATTAATGTGAGAGGCTTCACTTCAAGCAAGAATAAAATCACTCTAACACCCAAGGCAGCTGGATCAAAGCTGAGCGCCGGGCTCTGGAAGGCTGATCAGTTACTCAGTAGATCTGAGAGAGGGAGATGGAACACCCTGGATTGCTCTCGGGGACAGAGGACTTACACCCAAAAGGAGCAAAAGCATGCTTGTTCACAGGATTCAGACTTTAAATGAGAAGCTGATTCTTTTTCAGGATGATCCCCAGTATAATTAAGTTGTGTTTTTCGTTTTTTTAGATTAATTAAATTTTGGTTCTGCTGAGTCTTTGTTGCTGCACGGGCCTTACTCTAGCTGTGGCGAGCGGGAGCTACTCTGTCTGTGCTGCTTGGCCATCTCATTGCTGTGGCTCCTCTGCTGCGGAGCAGGGGCTCGAGGGCACAGGCTCAGGAGCTGTGATGCATGGGCTTCGTTGCTCCGTGGCCTGTGGGACCGTCCCAGACCAGGGATCGAACCCGTGTCCCCTGCATTGGCAGGCAGATTCTTTGCCACTGGGCCACCGGGGAAGTTCCTAAGTTGCGTTTGAAGAGTTCTCCCCCTGTCATATACGGTGGTCGAAGCCTGATAAGGAATGTGGAAGCACCTGGTGCAGGGGGAGAAGGATGGAATGGAGCAACAGGCCACCACATTCAGGACCGCAGCCTCGGTTCCAGACTGCTTCTACTTTCCAGGTCCTGCTCTGCAACAGCTCTCATCACACTGCATGGACTCATCTCTGGGACTTTGGATTCTGAGAGGTGGCCCTAACTCCTTAGAATAACCTCCTTTTATCTGGGTTAGTATGAGTTCCTTTCTCCTTCCTGCAGTGGAATGATCCCTAGGCCAAAGGGATATTATTGTCTTATTTAAGGGTTGGCACAAGACAGGGATAGAGGGAATGGGCTGTTCTTGCTTAAAAATAGCTAGAAACAGATCTAGTCTCTTCAGCCTGAGAGCTAGGAGCAGTGAGGACTCCATATTTATGATTTAGCACAGTTGTGCCATGGGCTTCTCCTTCTGGGCTCTGCAGAAGATGGGGCTCTGCCAAATGTCGAGTGTGCAGCCTTGCCCTCAGGTCGGTCTGGGTTGGCTTCAGCCCACATCCCTCACCTTATCTTCTCCTACTTGCCAAAGGGGAATGGGAGCATTTTCTCTCATCTAGTCTTCAGTGGACATTTACTGGCATGGGACACACCTGGATTCTCCAGCAAGACTGTGAATCCTTGAAGGCAGAAATGTAGGCTCATCTCTATTTTATCGCTCCCCACATACCTGTCATAGGATGGGCATATAATAGCTACTTATTGAATGAATGGTTATATCTCAGTGCTTAGTATTTCTTTCCATATTTAAGAAAGTTATGAAATGAAGGGAGTACCTCTTTCAAAAGCTCTGCTCACATCGTCAGCCAGTTCTTTCTGTTTAGCTGAAAGAAGAAAACCAAGATCTTAATTTTTCTATTTAAGTAGACTGATAATATGAAGACAACCCTCTGTCATCTTGTTGTGAATACAGCACAGCAGGGAGCTTGGATTCAAGGGTGAGGCCTCATGACCTCTGTCTCTACACGTGCGCAGTGGCAGCTCCTGTTCCCTGCAGCTCTGGCTGACCCCAGTTACACTGTTTTCCTACCCACGCAGTGTCTGAGGGGCAATCACCAAAGTTCATAAAATGGCTACAGAAGCATTAAAAAGGAAAAAAGGACAAGGAAATATCTTATCTCCACCAAGCACTCTGAGTCTTCCAGGTTTCAGCTAGGAGAAAAATCAACAAGCTGGGCTCACCTATCAGCAGGGTGTTACAGAATCAGGCAACCACTAGCAAATCCTACAGCCTCTCCTTCCCAGGTAGTGCTAGTGGTAACTCTCCTGTCAGGGCAGGAGATGTAAGAGACGCGGGTTCAATCCCTGGGTCGGGAAGATCCCCTGGAGAAGGAAATGGTAACCCATTCCAGTATTCTTGCCTGGAGAATCCCATGGACAGAGGAGCCTTGTGGGCAATGGTTCATGGGGTCGCAAAGAGTTGGACACGACTGACGCGACTTAGCACTTAGAACGTACCTGAAGAGAGAAGATGCCAGATGAAGTAAAGGAGCACTCTCTCACGCTTGCATTGTTTCCTCATTAGGAAATGAGGAGTTTTATAAGTGCATTTCCCAGTTACAGACAGTATTAATGATTTATGGGGGTACCTGCTTTCAAAGCACTTTTAAATATATTATATCCCCATCATAGGCAACGACAGGTATTGGGAAAATGTACTGTGGTTACATGGCTGAGTGGAAGAGCTCGGAACAGACCCCAAGTCACCTGACTCCTAGTTCAGTGGCTAGAAAACTCACTTTTCTGGTAGCAATGTGGTGTCGACAAGAAAGAACCCTGGATTAGGAGTCTGGAGGCTCTGAAGTCCTGACCCCAAAACCATCTAGCTCATGCCCTTGAACGTTCACTTTAACTGGGCCTTATTAGCAGGTAAGGGAAGGAAATTTAGGAATTACTCTAAATGAAGATCAGTGATCTGCTTAAAGCCAGACATTAACTACAGAGCTAAAATAACCCCCACCACTGACTGAACACTTACTATGAACCAGGCTCTGTATCAAATGTTTTACACACTTTGTTGTCCAGTTTCTAAGTTGTGTCTGACTCTTTGCGACCTTATGGACTGTAGCATGCCAAGCTTCCCTGTCCTTCACGATCTCCTGGAGTTTGCTCAAATTCATGTCCATTGAGTTGGTGATGCCATCATACCATCTTATCCTCTGTTGCCCCGTTCTCCACCTGCCCTCAATCTCTTCCAGTATCAGGGTGTTTTTAACTTATTTAATACTTGCAACAATGGGTACTAATATTGTCTCCATTTTACAGATGAGGAAACTGAGTCTCAGAGGGGGTGAAGGCACTTTGCTCAAGGTCACACAAAAAGTCGGTGGCAGTGTTGGGACTGAACCCAAGTCCACATCACCCAGAGCTTCATGATCCTCTGCCTGCCAAATCCATGTAGCTGGGTCTTCTGACTGCAAATGACAAGCTTCTCTTTTTCCAACACCACCCATCTCTAGTGCTGATACACCCCCACCGGACAGTTCCCCCACCACAACTTCTATTTTACTGCTTTTAACTTGTTTGTTATTTTTTATTCACTCACTTGATATTTACTGAGTCCTTGTTACACTCCAAGTACTGTTACGTGTGCTGAGGATGTGAGAGAAGCAAAAAACAGACACAATTTCTGCCTCCGCAGAACTTCTGGTCTAATGGGGGAGGCTGATATGGGGCCGATAATCTCACACAGAACAATAAGGTTATAACTATTATTAGTCCTACAAAAGAGGGGTACTCTCGGCTAAAAGACATAGAGGTTCTCTGAGGATTTCCTGAGGAAGTGGGGACTGCCCCCAGATCTGAAGGAGGAAGAGTTAGTAGATGGGGTGGAGGAGAAGGGGATTTTGGGCAGAAGCAACAGTACCTACAAATGCCCTGGGCAGGAAGGTGGAAAGTACAGAGGAAGAACTGGAAGCAGCCTGCATGGCTGGACTGGAAGGAGCAAACAGGAGGAAGCAGAGGCCCAGCTATCCAGGTCTCTTTAACCTGAAAGTGATGGGGAGCCAAGGGACCCACTTCAAGTTTTTAAGCAAGGCCAAGGGTGCTATGATTAGATTTGGGTTTCAGAAAGATAACACACGTGATAGTATAGGAATATATCAGATTGAAGGTAGAGATGGACTGGTCGGAGTTACTCCAGTCGTCCAGATGGGAGAGAATGGTAGCTTGGGACAGGGTGGTGGCAGTGAAAATGGATGGATGGATTTGAGACACAGTAAGAAGGTCAGTTTTTCTAGACTTGGTGACAGACTGTCTATGGGGGGGAGGGGGAGTAAGTTGTGAAGAACGCTTACTCAGTGTTTTGGACTTGAGTAACTGCAGAGGGTCATCTACTTAGAAAGGGAATATCCGCAGAGGATCAGGTTGATTTTGGGGGACGGAGGATGGACACTCATGACTTCCATGTGGGACACGCTGAATTGGAACATATAAACTCCATGAAGGCCCAGGTCATGTCCCTCTGTTCACTGCTGGATTCTCAGCATCCTGCACAGTGCCTGATACATAGTAGGCACACCATAAACATTTGTGAAAGTTTGTCCTGCATACAATTTGAGTGAGAAACCTGGAGCCTTTTCTACTTGGCATGGTTAACTATACGTGCCAACTTGTTTAGGCTGCAGTGCTCAGTTGTCTGGTCAAACACTAGTCTAAATGCTGCTGTGAAGGTTTTCTGTATACATGATTAACATTTACAGCCAGTTGACCTTAAGGAGATTATCTTTAATAACACAGGTGGGCCTCATCTAATCAGTTGAAGACAGTGAGCAAAAACTGAGTTTTCCTGAAGAGGGAATTCTTCCTCATGACTAACATAGAAGTCCTGCCTGAGCTTCCAGCCTGCTGGTCTATCTGATATAGTTTGGATTTGCTAGCTCCTACAATCACATGAGCCATTCCTTAAAATAAGTTTCTCTCTACACACACACACACACACACACACACACACACTATTGATTCTGTTTCTCTGGAGAACCCTGACTGACCCTCTATGGAATAAAGTGAAAGTAAAGCAATATGGGATCATAAGAGCAAGGTTTCTTTCTTTGCTCTGCTACATCTGCTGAGTGACTTTGGGTATTCCCATGAACTTCTGAGGCCTATTTTTCTTGGCAGAGATAATAATATCATCCAAATGATGTCATGGGTGGGAAAGAGCACTGTGGTCTACACAATACTATTACATTCTTAGTTTAAGCCTGCTTTCCAGAGAATTAGGGATTTTGCAGGTCTAACAAAATGGGTTTCAGTATGATCAAGAAAAAAAAATTCCCCGAAGCACTATGAAGACCAATGCGTCGTCTTTATATACATTTTTCACTTAACCTCTACATATACGGGCATTTTCCTGGTGGTCCAGAGGTTAAGAACCTGCCTTTGGGCTTACCTGGTGGCTCAGATGTTGAAGTATCTGCCTGCAATGTGGGAGACCTGGCTTCTATCCCTGGATCGGGAAGATCCCCTGGAGGAGGAAATGGCAACCCACTCCGGTATTCTTGCCTGGAAAATCCCATGGACGGAGGAGCCTGGTGGGCTACAGTCCATCAGGTCGCAAAGAGTCAGACATGACTGAGTGACTTAGACTCTATGTGTACTCAAAATAGCAATATAATATATTTGGTACTATTTTATCTTTTACCTCTGACAATAGATTCAATCTCTTTCATGGCAGTTTCACCTTGAGCTTCTGCAAGTTTTTCATTGATTTCCATTATTTCCGTGAGGAATTGACTATCCATCTCATAGTCTGTCCCTTCGGGAATCTCTACTCCATGGAGCTTTAGCTATTGGGGCATAAAGCAGGGAAAATTAATTCAAGAAATTATGGCTAGAGTCATAAATCCTACTCACCATAAATCCTTCTCACCCTTTAGAACAAAATGTCACTCACAGAGAAAACCTGAAGTGTCCCAGTGATGAAACAGGGACTGAGATAGGAGTATTGGAACTCTCCTACCTGGAACTATGTGACCCTAGGGGAGTCATTCTTCCACTTGGGAGGTTGAACTATGTATCTGTAAAGATTCTATTAAATCCTAAAACTCTAAGGTGCTCACTTCTCTACTAGCAACAAAACAAAAATTACTCTTTCCTAAAAGCCAGTACAGTCTAATTCTTTAAATTTATAGCAAATGGTAAAAAAAAAAAAAAAGGCAATTGGGCAAGTTTATAGAGATACTCAGAAAACTATACTCATGTAGTTTTTTTTTTTTTGCATGTAGTATTTTTGAGGTTAATTATGGGTCCCTAGACTAGCTAAGATCTCAAGCACTCTTCTGTTGAATACAGGGGAACAGCTGTCCCTCAGAGCAATGGGATCAGGCAGTCATGATAGAAGGGTTGGAAAATCACCTTACAAGGTATAGTCCCCTACTCAGGGGGGCCAGAAGGGTCTTATAGGCCTCATTGACAAGGGTCGAATGCTTCTCTGAGAAGTCCTTTTCATTCTGTAAGTGGAAATGAAGATAGTCATATTACCACACAAATCAGCCATCTTACATCACAAACTGTTTCATAAAACACTGATGGGCAGGCACATAAGGAAGGAGAACTGGTGTGGGATAAACTGTTTTAATTTTCAGACGACGGGTTTTAATTCTGCTAGGAAGTAAAGTAAAAGCTCTGAGTGTAGGATTGATCCAGGGCCTGGTTGGTTGTAATCAGGCTGCCCCAGGGCAAAGCTGGTTGTCCAGTTTTGTCCCTGGTAATCTCATAACCACAGGCCATGGCACCCAGGGTGCATATGTGTTTGGGTATGATTGTGCTATGTCTGTTGTGCTAACTTACTGCAGTCATGTCTGACTCTCTACAACCCTATGGACTGTTGCCCACCAGGCTCCTCTGTCCCTGGGATTTTCCAGGGAAGCATACTGGAGTGGGTTGCCATGCCCTCCTCGAGGGGAGCTTCCCCACCCAGGGAATGATTAGGGGTGGCCAACAGGCTCACCTGAGACCTCTGGCTGAAGAAATCTGGGTGGACAAGGCGCTGTAGTTGCTGGTATCTATGTTGGAGCTTCACAGTGTCAACTCTGAAGGAGCGGTTACTGGAAGGAAATCAGGAGATGAAACTCATACATCAGATATTTATAGATATATATATATACTATGGGCCTGGTTCCTCTTCTCAGGGGGGACACAATAAACATGTAGACAAGAGCTATTCTAGAAAGTAGTAGGTACCGCAAAGGAAAACAGAATAGGGTCAGAGAATGGTAGATGTAGTGGACAAAGAGATGACATTTGAGCTGAGACCTAAATGATGATGAGGAGTAATCAGAGATCAGAGGAAAGATGCATTCAGGCACAGGGAACACGCAGAGACCTTGAAGTTAGAACAAGATTGGCATGCTTGAACAACTTACAGGGTAGTGTCACTGCAGCCCTTCCTAAGTGCTCAGTGACTGGTGGGGCCAGAGCCCAGAGTTAAGGGGCATTCCAGAATCATACTCTATTTTTCCAAGGCCCAGGTCCCTTCATTTCTGCCTCTCACTTTATTTTAAACGAATCCCCTTCGCTTTTTATTCCCAGAGCCTGCCTTATCTCTTGAGCTTCGCCCAAATTTCTCACCTCTCCAAACTCCTCGACCTTTCGCGGTCGCGACAAACAGGAAAAACACTTATTTCTCAGACCCTCCAGTTCTCACTTTTCCCTTAGACTCTGCCCACAGCCTTAAGTTTTTCCATGCTCTTACTCTCGTATTTTGGATATCACTTCTGTACTTCTTTCTTAAAAATCTCAAGCCAACTTTAAACATTCTGAACTTCAAGCTTCTATGCTCCAAAGTAAAAGTGAAAGTCGCTCAGTCGTGTCCAACTATTGCGACCCCATGGACTATACAGTCCATGGCATTCTCTAGGCCAGAATACTGGAGTGGGTAGCCTTTTCCTTCCCCAGGGGATCTTCCTAACCCAGGGATCCAACCTAGGTCTCCCGCACTGCAGGCGGATTCTTTACCAGCTGAGCCACAAGGGAAGCCCGTAATTAATGAATCTTCCCAACCCAGGGGGTGGAACCTTGGTTTCCTGCATTGCAGGAGGATTCTTTATCAGCTGAGCCAACAGGGAAACCCAAGTATAAGCATACTTGGGATAGGATCCTATCCCTTCTCCAGCAGACCTTCCCGACCCAGGAATTGAACCGGGGTCTCCTGCACTGCAGGCAGATTCTTTACCAACAGAGCTATCAGGGAAGCCCTAGGGCCGCGCAAGTACCCTCCCCTCAAAGCCCCGCCTCTCAACTTGGCCTTGTCTCAGAACCCGCCCCTCAAGCCTCCCTCCATTGCTGCCCTCAAACTTCAGATTCCCCTAACCACTCCCCGCTTCTCCACTCCAAGACTCACTCTCGTCTTCATCCCCCTAAGTCGCTCAGGCCAGCCCCTTAATTTCCTCCCCACACACATCCCACGCACCCTTCTCGACCAGGCTCCACCCCCAGCCCGGTCCTCCAGGGCCCCGCCAACCTGTGTGACTGGTCCAGCCTTCCTCCTCCCCTAGCCCGACCCGCCCTCCCCTCTCGCACGTCCAGACGCGTTTCAGGAAACGGCCTCCATACCAGTCCATGAGGCTGAAGTAGTCTCGAGTCGGGTCAGGTGGCTGCAGCGCCCGGCACTGAGGGCAGAAGAACCGGTCCCCCCGCGGTGGGCCCCCTAGGCCGCCGCAGTTCCAACATCGTGGGGAGCTGCTTCCTGCCAGCGAAGCAGCATTGCAGTTTAGCAGTCTTCTCCCGAGCACCCCTGTCGGCCACCACCCCGACGCGCGGAGCATGGCCCCGGTCCTTCCGCCCCACATCGGGCCGGCGGCCTGCCTCGCCGAGGTCACCTGAGGCTGACCAGACTCGTGCTAGTGATTGGCTGGGGAACTGGGCAGGGGGCGGGACCACCCGGGGGAAACCTGGATTCTGAGTCCCGCTCTGCAACTTAAACTACAACTCCCAGAAAGCATTGAGGTTGCGGGCGGCCACATCTGCTGCTTCTCATTGGTCCGGCGGGAGCGGAGGGGTGTTTTGATTGGTGGAGGGTGGAGTTTGTATCTGCGGGTTTAGCGCCACTCCGCTGGCTGCGGCTGCTCTGGCTTGTACTCTTCTAGAGGGGCTCACGCGGTGAGTCATCGTGGGGAGCTTCTTTTGGGTATTTAGGGGTTCGAATCCTGTACTCAGGGTCTTATTGCAAGCTGAATCTCCAGAGCCTCCATATTGTCCTGTGTATGAGCTCGGGAAGCGGGGGGAAAGAAGAATGCGTGGGCGACTCTCTTCCTCCTTTGTAGACAAACTTCGAGGTGTATTTCACTTCCCTTGTTACTTGCAAGGAGAAACTGGCCCAGAAGTACAGGATAAGAAAGAACAGAGTTGTGCTCTTCAGAATCAGAGCCAAGCTGCTCTGCAGGAAGTTTTAAAGGTGTTAGTAATTATTATCATAGTTTGGCTCAATCTGAAAAATGCCTTTTGAGAACCCATTCTCAATAGGCGCTGCTGGAACTGGAAGCACACTGACTTGTATAGGAAGATGCTTCGAGAGTGTCCGCAAGGAAGTGTGGGGGATTGGGTGGCAAAGGGAGGGGAGGGGGCCACCAGTCTTCCTTTGGACGCAGTTCCTCTATTTGAGAAAAAATAAATTGTGTTGCACTTGTAAGGCCTTTCCCTGCATTCAGATTCTTTGGGCCTGAAAGTCCGATTATCCAGCTTTACTGAGGGGGTGGGGTTGAAAGAGCGTTGAAGCAGCATCTCATTTGATTTTCTAGCTCCGTCTACTTTTTGGGTTCTGAGAGGCTGTGATCTACCTAAAGGTCATGCGAAGAGCTGGCTTAGCTGACTCCAGATCTGTTTGCTTATGACCTCTCCACTATATGTGGCGGAGGCCCATGTAGTCCTGGTGTGGTGGACCCTTCTTATCAGGTGCGATGATAGCAGCTACCTCTTGACACACTGTCTTTTGCCACTTTTCAGGGCGGAGTTTTGCTCCAAAGGCGCAGAAGGTCACACCTCGGCTGAGGTGGTATCAGAGCAGCAGGTCCTGAAGTCGAAGCTCTGGCAGCACCTCCCTGGTGCGCTTCCAGGAAACCTCATCGGACTTTTGCATCTGGAAGGCCTATGTAAATGCAATAATCTGTGTCAGTCATGTTTACTATATTTTTCTTGAGGGGTAGCCTGAGTGTGGAAATCTGGAGAGAAAGCACTTAAAAAAAAATCAGATTAGGGATTTAAAGTTAGGGTTTGAAAGTTACTTTGACTTCACTGTAGTTTCTGTTATTGGGGTTTAACTGTCAAATTAAATTCTAAAACAAGGGTGGGAACCTCTGTTATGATCTTCTGTTGTCTGAATAGTTCCTTCTGTTGTGCTTGAAGGTCGTTTGGGATGCTGAAAAGATGAGCCCCATAGTTAATTAGCATCACAAAGGGCTAGGTGGGGTTGTTTAGCACTGTCTTAGTGTTTTGCTTCATTAAGTGGCCCAGCTCTTAGTTTGGTGTCTAGGAATCTAGAATGACGTTGGGTCCTACCCTCCAGGAGCTGGTTTTTGAAAGGGGCATCAGTGACATTTTATGTAAATATCACCCCTGGGGTGATGCAGCCAATTTCTGTAGAATTTTTGTTTGCCCGTCACCTATGCCAAGCCACCCGACCTTTCCCCTTCTTTGCTTTCCGAAAATACATATGAAGTTTAAGTGTAGTGTTGATTGTATTAATGAATACATTTTAGGTTCTATTTCTTTTTTCTTAAAAAATATTTATTTATTAATTTGGCTGCACCGGGTCTTAGTGACAGCTTGTGGGATCTTTTTAGTTGTGGCCTGAGGGATCTAGTTTCCTGACCAGGGATTGAACCTGAGCCTCCTGCATTGGGAGCACAGAGTCTTAGCCACTGGACCACCAGGGACCACCATTTCTAATTTTTAACAATTGGATGAGTGTAAGCTGTTATGAGTCTCTCCCCCTTCCCAATTCAGTATCTTTGTTTTTTCACTTATTTATAGTCTTCAAATTATTTATTTGTTTCTTTCCCCTGTGGTTTGTGGCTGTTACACAAAATACTTATCAGGCGAAAATGATCTGATGAAAAATTCAGCTCAGAAGAGTGATAGCTGTAGACAGTTGGAATTTTAATTTCTGCAGAGCATGCTTGTCCTGGATCTTCTTTTTTGTGTTGTTTTGGCTGTTGTAATATGCCCATCCTTCATCGTTGACCTCTAAGTCTTGTTCGTTGAGACTCACTGGGTTGTGGGACACTTATTTTTGAGGTGGTGATGTCTCGGGAGAGGAATGTGGAGTGTCAGCAGCCCCGCGGCAGCGCCTCCCCGCAGTCCCAAGGCGGCTTCTCGCAGTCCCAAGGCCCCTCCTCGCAGCCACACAGCTCCTCTTCACAGTCCCAGGGCACGTCCAGCCAGTCCTCTCACTCCAGCTCCGGCACGCTGAGCTCCTTAGACACAGTGTCCACGCAGGAACTCTATTCTATTCCGGAGGACCAAGAACCCGAGGAGCCTGTCCCTGCCCCTTGGGCTCGATTATGGGCCCTTCAGGATGGATTCTCCAATCTTGGTAAGATCTTTTGTTATGTAGTGCAATATTTTCCTCAGAAAAACAGTTACAGAAATTTGTTGCAACAGATAACCCAAGACACTCCTGGAATGATTCTGGAGTTTGGAGGTGGTGAAAGACAGAACCAAGAAAGCAGTTTTGGGTAGTGCACTGGCTCTTACTTGCTGTGGATCCCCTTCATTTATTCTTTCACCAGATGTTGATTTGGCCTCTACCATGTGTTGTCCATCTGAGGAGGGTTGTGGATCTTTTCCCTCGAAGAATACTGATTCATGCAAACTTGCAAACATTTGTTGTCTAATCACAGAAGTGTCATCACTTCACTCCTGCTCTGGTGCAGCAGTTTCAGAGCATCCGTGTTACAGTCTTAGGATGGGGGAGGTTATTTGTTGACTCCCTGTTACTTGTTTTTATCTCAAAATAGCCAACCTTGCTGTTTAAATGTACTCACCCGCTCTGACAGCTGATTCCAACAGTGAGACTTTGCTCTCAGTACGTTTTATGTAGTATCTTTCCTCTGTCTTGAATTAAAATGACCTCTTCATTAAAAAGATGGCTCAGCTGGTAAAGAATCGGCCTGCCAGTGGGGAGACACAGGAAACGTGGGTTCTATCCCTGGGGCGGAAAGATCCCTGGAGAAAGAAAAGGCGACCCACTCCAGTATTCTTGCCTGAAAAATCCCATGGACAGAGGAGCCTGGAGGGCTACAGCCCAGTGGGTTGCAAAGTCAGACACAACTGAATGACTGAAATAAGCACAATATACTTCATTAAAAAAAGATGAACTTGATGTTAATGGAATAAAGAATAATAATATAAGGAAATGAATGACTAATGTACCATTTTGTACCTTGTCACTCACCTTTCCTTTTATATCATGTGCAACTTGGTGACTTGAAAAAACAGTAAAAAATGGAGAAATAATATAACAATAGTCATATGTATAACTTTAAATTTAGAAGTAAGCATTTGAAGCTATTTTTTACTCATTTAAGCCATATTTTTAAGATAGGCTTAGGGCTGGGACACAGAAGTGTTAAGAGTGAAGTGGGATGTATCTCCTTTATTTTTTTTTTTTTAATTTTTAAAAATTAAAAAAAGTTAATTTATTTTAATTGGAGGCTAATTACTTTACAATATTGTAGTGGTTTTTGCCATACATTGACACGAATTAGCCATGGGTGTACATATGTTCCCCATCCTGAACCCCCTTCCCCCCTCCCTCCCCATCCCATCCTTCAGGGTCATCCCAGTGCACCAGCCCTGAGCACCCGTGTCTCATGCATCGAACCTGGACTGGTGATCCATTTCACGTATGATAATATACATGTTTCAACGCTATTCTCTTAAATCATCCCACCCTCACCTTTTCCCACAGAGTCCAAAAGACTGTTCTTTACATCTGTGTCTGGATGTATCTCCTTTAAAAGGGAGAACTTGATATATGACTTGAGAGTCCCTTGGACTACAAGGAGAGCGAACCATCAATCCTAAAGGAAATCAATTCTGAATACTCTTTGGAAGCACTGATGAAGCTGAAGCTCCAATACTCTGACCATGTGGTGCCAAGAGCAGCTCATTGGAAAAGACCCTGATGCTGGGAAAGGTTGAAGGCAATAGGAGAAGGGGGTGACAGAGGATAAGATGGTTAGGTAGCATCACCAACTCAGTGGGCATGAATTTGAGCAAACTCCAGGAGATACTGGAGGACAGAGGAGCCTGGTGTGCTACAGTCCATGGGTCGCACAGAGTTGGACAGGACTTAACAACTGAGTAACAATAAAGTAATTGCTGAATAAAGAGAAGCTACTTTATTGTTACTGTTATTGCTTCAAACCCTACCTTCTAAATAATTTGCAGTTTTAGCTCTATACTGATCCCTGCGTTGATTTTTGTACTTGGTATGAGGTATTGTCCAAGTTCATCCTTTGTCACGGCAATGCCCAGTTGTCCAAGAACTATTTCTTGAAGAGACTTTTTGAATGGTCTTGATACCTTTATCAAAGATCATGTTAAAAAAAAAAAAAGAAAAAAAAAAAAAAAAGATCATGTTGAAGCCATTTGGTGGCCTTTTGAGGGGGAGGGAGGCTCCAAAGAGCTGCTGGTACCACAGTCCTTTATGTCTCAGCACAGAATTCAGTGAGAGGCAAAGTGATCGATAAAGCGACTTATTAGAATAGGGCACTTCTGAGCTTTACCAGTGGGGTGGGTGAGAGATGCGGCACTGAGAACTTACTAATCTGTAGCTTTATGGTAAGAAAAAAAAGTGGGCGAGGGGAGAAGACCATGTTTGTTTTTCTTGAGTAGATGTCATGCTTCCATCATCAACTCCTGCAGGTTTAGCAGGGGAGTTTTCTTGTCCCTTCATGGTCAGGCTAGGTCCACAAATTGTTTTTATGTGAGCAGAGAGCATGTCCCAGGGATCATTAACTTACTGAGCTCACTGGCCAGGATGTGGGGCTCACACCACCATTGTTTTATTGTTTAGCGGCGTGACTTGTGCTTCTGTTACATGGTTTTGTTGCTAAGCAAGCTTGCTTGGTTTTGTGGTTAAGCAAACCTGCTTTCTTGAGTAATCATTAACTTAATAGAGGTCTCCCATATTTTTTTCTACTTATAATCCTAGCGTGATTAACTGTTTAGTCACCTACTTTATCCCTTTGAAAGTGAAGTGAAGTAGCTCAGTCGTGTCCGACTCTTTGTGACCCCATGGACTATAGCCTACCACGCTCTTCTATCCATGGGATTTTCCAGGCAAGAGTTCTGGAGTGGGTTGCCATTTCCTTCTGTAACTTTATCCCTTTACTCTGTCCTTATCAGTTTGAGCATAAATGTCAGGGTTTAATTTTGGACTTCCAGTCCATTGATCTATGTGTACATCCTTATGCCAGCACCACAAAGTCTCAATTACTGTAGCTTTTTTTTTTTTTTTTAATTAGTTGGAGGCTAATTACTTCACAACATTTCAGTGGGTTTTGTCATACATTGATATGAATCAGCCATTCAATTACTGTAGCTTTGTAGTAAGTTTTTTTTTTTTGAAAACATGATTATCATTTTTATTTAAAAATTTTTTTCCCATTTATTTTTATTAGTTGGAGGCTAATTGCTTTACGATATTGTAGTGGTTTTTGCCATACATTGACATGAGTCAACCATGGATTTACATGTGTTCCCCTTCCCGATCCCCCCTCCCAACTCCCTCCCCATCCCATCCCTCTGGGTCTTCCCAGTGCACCAGCCCTGAGCACTTGTCTCATGCATCCAGCCTTGACTGGTAATCTGTTTCATCCTTGATAGTATACTTGTTTCAGTGCTGTTCTCTCAGAACATCCCAGCCTTGCCTTCTCCCACAGAGTCCAAAAGTCTGTTCTGTACATCTGTGTCTCTTTCTGTTTTGCATATAGGGTTATCGTTACCATCTTTTTAAATTCCATATATGTGCATTAGTATACTGTATTGGTCTTTATCTTTCTGTCTTACTTCACTATGTATAATGGGCTCCAGTTTCATCCATCTCATTAGAACTGATTCAAATGAATTCTTTTTAATGGCTGAGTAATATTCCATTGTGTATATGTACCACAGCTTCCTTATCGATTCGTCTGCTAATGGGCATCTAGGTTGCTTCCATGTTCTGACTATTATAAACAGTGCTGCGATGAACATTGGGGTGCACGTGACTCTCAGATCTGGTTTCCTCGGTGTATATGCCCAGGAGTGGGATTGCTGGGTCATATGGCAGTTCTATTTCCAGTTTTTTAAGGAATCTCCACACTGTTCTCCATAGTGGCTGTACTAGTTTGCATTCCCACCAACAGTGTAAGAGGGTTCCCTTTTCTCCACACCCTCTCTAGCATTTATTGTTTGTAGACTTTTGGATAGCAGCCATTCTGACTGGCATGTAATGGTACCTCATTGAGGTTTTGATTTGTGTTTCTCTGATAATGAGTGATGTTGAGCATCTTTTCATGTGTTTGTTAGCCATCTGTATGTCTTTGTCGTAAGTTTTAAAATCCAGAGTGAGTTCTGATTTGTTCTCTTTCAAGATTGTTTTGACTACTACAGTTCTTTACTTTTTCATAGGAATTTTAGGATAACTTTGTCACTTCCTGCAAAGAAGGCCTCTGGGGTTATATCTGTAGATCAATTTGGATACTGTTCCCATTGCAACTGTATCAAGTCTTCCAGTCTATGAACACGAGATATCCTTCATTTATTTAGGTCTTTAATTTCTTTCAACCATGTTTTGTAGTTTTCAGAATACAAATCTTGCACTTTAAAAACTATATACCTTAGTATTTCTTTTTTTTTTTTTTTTAAATTCATTTAATTTTTGTTGTGCTGGGTCTTCATTGTTGCACGCAGGCTTTCTCTGGTTCTGACTGGAGGGGGCTAGTCTTGGTTGGGGTGCATGGACTTCTCATTGCTTGTTGCAGAATAGAGGCTGTAGGCACACAGGCTTCCGTAGCTGCAGCTCGGGGACTCAGTACCCGGCCCACGGGCTCTAGAACACTGGTGCAGTAGTTGTGGCTTCCGGTGCTTAGTTGATCTACGGCATTTGGGAAGCTCCCAGACCAGGGATTGAACCCTCGACCCCTGCATTGGCAAGCAGATTCTCAACCTCTAAACCACTAGGGAAGCCCCCTTAGTATTTTTTTTTTTTTAATGTTTACTTCTTTTCATTGTGATAAAATACATATAACATAAAAATTTGCCATTTTAGCCATTAAGTATGCAGCTCATTGACCTTCCCTGGTGTCTCAGTGGTAAAGAATCTGATACTTGCTAATGCAGGAGACAGGGGTTTAATCTCTGGGTTGGGAATATCCCCTGGAGAAGGAAATGGCCACCCACTCCAGTATGCTTGCCTGGGAAATCCCATGGACAGAGGAGCCTGAGAATCGGACATGACTTAACAATTAAACAACAATAACCAATATAGTTCATTGGCATCAGTATTCTCACAGTGTACTGTGAGAGTACAACCATCACCATTATCTAGTTCCAAAATTTTTTCCTTTGGTAATTTCTCCTTTCCCATCCCTAGCTTTACCGAAACATATGTAACTAACATATATGCTGCTGCTAAGTCGCTTCGGTCGTGTCCGACTCTGTGCGACCCCATAGACAGCAGCCCACCAGAATCCCCTGTCCCTGGGATTCTCCAGGCAAGAACACTGGAGTGGGTTGCCATTTCCTTCTCCAATGCGTGAAAGTGAAAAGTGAAAGTGAAGTCCCTCAGTCGTGTCCGACTCTTAGCGACTCCATGGACTGCAGCCTACCAGGCTCCCCCATCCATGGGATTTTCCAGGCAAGAGTACTGGAGTTAGCCATTGCCTTCTCCACTAACATACATAACATTGTATAAATTAAGATATACAATTTGATACATGATATATATTGCAAAATGATCCTCACCATGGCCTTAGCTAGCACCTTCATCACATCACATAATGACCATTTGTTTTCTTGTAGCTTTACAGTTTAACTTTTATTTAAGATCTTAATCTATTTCAAGTAAATTTTTTGTGAGTGGTGTAAGATAGGGGTTCAGTTTCATTCTTCTGCATGTGGTTATTCAGTTTTCCCAGCACCATTAATTGAAGAGATTGTTCATTCCCTGTTAAGTTCTTCTGTTAATTTGTAACCTATTTTCTGTATCTTTGAGTTTACCTATTCTAGATATTTCATATAAATGAAATCATGATTGTCCTCTGTGTCTGGCTTCTTTCACTTAGCATAATGTTTTCAAAGTTCATTCATGCTGTGTCATGATTTTGTGAGCAATCTTTTTTTTTTTTTAATTGGAGGATAATTGCTTTACAATGTTGTATTGGTTTCTACCATACAGCAACGTGAATCAGCCATAAGTATACCTATGTTCCCTCCTTCTTGAACCTCCCTCATACCTGCCAGCCCATCTCATGCCTCTAGATTGTCCCAGAGCACCCGTTGAGCTCCTCGTGCTATGCGGCAGTTCCCCACTAGCTATCTTATTTTACTCATGGTAATGTATGTTTCAATGTTTATCAGCAGTTTTAAAAGGTGTTTGAGACTTGAAATTCAACAGCCCTCTGATGTGTGCTTTTGTGTTGCAGATTGTATTAACGACAGCTACTGGTTTGGGAGGGATAGAAACTGTGAATACTGCTTCGACGAGCCCCTGCTGAAAAGCACCGATAAATACCGCACATACAGCAAGAGGCACTTTCGGATCTTCAGAGTAGGTGTCAAATACCCATGCGTTTGGGAAAACTGGTCATCTAGACATCACGCTCAGCTATCTCCCGACTCTAACGTCCCACCATTAAAACTTTGAAATAAAATGTTCTCTATTTTAGGAAATGGGTCCTAAAAACTCTTACATCGCATACATAGAAGATCACAGTGGGAATGGAACCTTTGTAAATAGAGAGCTTGTAGGGAAAGGAAGACGCCTTCCTTTGAGTAACAATTCTGAAATTGCACTTTCAGTATGGAGTAATAAAGGTAATATTATTATCTTTTGGTTACTGGAACTTTCTCCTCCCGTATAGAAGGAAAAATGACACTGTGTCCTTTGCAGAGTATGGTTTAGGTAAATAAAGTAAGTAGGTTAGCATTCAAGATTCATCTCAATCTTAGCTGTTTTTTTTAATTATGAAAAGTTCTGTCAAGACATTTTCTAAGGTTGGATTGGTTTGAGTAATTTCATTTAAAGCCGTATGCTTTAAATAATCATATTGCTTAATTTATCGTTCATTAATTGATCCAGTTTTATTACATCAACCTTAGATATCAATTAATTATTTTAGGCCATTAGTTCATTTCCCTCCCTGCCTTTTTCTCTCCCTTGCTCATTCTTCCTTTTCTTTGTTCCTTTTAGACATTAATTTCTGTATATATTTATTGAGCTATTATATATAGCCTGGCATTAGGCTATGGGTTTTCTTGTAAGAGTCTCAGTTTAGACCTTCCACCTTAAATACAGCATAGTTATCCTCTGAAAGTGGAGATGTTTATCATCACCATCGGGTAGCATTTTATAAGCAGCTGTTCCTAAAACTTCATGAATATCACATCTGAAATGAACAGTTGTCATTCAGTGGGGATAAAAAAAAAAAACAACCTACAGAATTAAACATAGCTCACAGTGATCTTAAAACCTTGGACAAGAGCAATACTCTTGTTTCTTTAATTTGAGAAAACCGCACAGATCTTCCCAAAACTTGAGGGTTGAGTGATGTGAAATAGTATCCGTTTGTGTGGGTGACACCTTAAAAATACAGATTCCCAGAGGCACTGTCCCACAGAGCCTGCTTCACTGGTTCCAGGGGTGTTAAATATCCTTCCCAGGTGGTTCTCCTGCAGCCAGTCTTCAGACCACCATCTCGGGATTATGGCTATTCTGGCCATCCTGGTGTACATTTTATGATTGCCTTAGTTTTCTCTGTTTTCTACTTTGTTTCCTATCCGATAATTACGGTTAGGGCAGCTTGCACAGGTTTTTGTTGTTTTGAAAGCACCCAGTTGAGGGGGCAAGTGGACGCTGAAATGTGGCCTGTCCTCTACTTGACAAGTGGCATGCCATCCTTTTGTAACTGTTCTATCTGAAGGGCACCTTTTCTAATTTGAACAGAGGTGTTATGTGGTCTGAAGCTGGCCACGATTGAAATGGATGAAACTGGTACTCTGCAGATTGCATTTGGCCTGTTGATATTTTATTAGGCCTTGGCTGATGTGTGTGCTTTAATGTGAAAATCCAGATTTCTTTGAAAAGATAGGATATCTGGCTACACTTGAGCCTATTGTCCCTTAATTCGAGGATCTGCAGGCTGCTAAGTAGAGACTGCCTCCTTTAGATGGGTGATGTGTTTTTCTGTTCAAGTCCCCATTCACTGCTCTACGTCTTACACTCACCCCAACCTTACCTGTTTGCATGACCGCCTGGCTTCTGTAAGCAACTGAGTTTGCAGCCTTTGAAGCTGACCTTGATACATGGGAAAAATACGTCTCAGAGCCCCTCAGATCCACTGATCTCAGGTGTCATTATAACATCTAGGTTCATAAATATCCACAGAGAAGAACGGTTGTATCCTTGGTGGCCAGCAGGTCTCATTCATTAGGCAGGTATCTGCCTGCTTGGGACCAGCCTGGATTGAAATGTGCTGAGATGGTTCAGATTTCTGCCTGACACTGGTTCTCTAGGTTATTCCAGGGCAGTTAAGACCTGTCAGCTGAAATCTGAGAAACTCAAGGGTCTTCACAAATTTCACTCTTTCCTGATATTATAGGCTGTTGCAAATGTATCATTTTGTAGAATTGCAGTGTTTGATAACTGATTGCAGGTTTGGACCAGTGAATGGTTAAATTATGAAATGAGCAGTTTTTTTGGTGTTCTTTCTCTGAGATATAGGCCGAATAGTAAAGAAATAAAGGAGGTTTAGGGGGGAAAGTGTTATTTAATTTTACAAGTAAGTTCAGGATGGTTTGCGCTGTAAAATACCAGCTAGGTAAAGGTAGAAATGACTGAGAGATGATAATATTAGTGATGGTGACCTCTGGCTTTATTTTTATCTGGATATTTACTTGCCTTGAATATATTTTCTAGATTTAAACTATTTGGCATTTGGTTCTGGGCCCAGCTGATAACTGTTCTGAGGTCAGTGAATAAGCACAGTATTTACATATGAGTTTCTTGTGTAGTGAGAATGATACTGTGTGTTTCCATTGTGGGAATGAAACTTGTTGCCATCATTTTTCAAGGGTTTCATGGTATCCGTTAGCCTAGCCAATGATTTCTTTGGGGTTAGATGTTAAATGGAACTAAGCATGATTGTCTTATATTCCATATGTTTACTAAGTTATAGGACCATTCATCTTCTCTTTATCAAATTGATTAATAAGACCTATCTCTGCATTTTTCCCCCTTAGTTTTTGTATTTTTTGATCTGACTGTAGATGATCAGTCAGTGTATCCTAAGGAATTAAGAGACGAATACATCATGTCAAAAACTCTTGGAAGGTAACTTTTTTGTTTTCTTATGGAACTTGCACTTAATTTCTTTCTAGACATTTGTCACTGGTTAGCTTTTTGTTCCTGATTTTATAGCATTTGTTATGTATAGAAAATATTTTAGGGTACCTATTTGTGATAGGTATGTTAATGATTTTATTTTATAATTTTCAGTTGAACAATTTTTCTTTTTAAAAGCAATTTTATTGAGATATTTTTATGTCATATAATTTATCCATTTAAAAGTGTACAATTCAATGGTTTTTCATATATTCACAGAACTCTGAAGCCTTTACTACAATCAATTTTAGAACATTTTCATTGCCTTCCATAAAGAAACATTTATTGCATTTCTGCATTCTTCAGAATTGTGACATCTTGGGAAGAGAAATGAAGCTGACCATTGAATAGGGCAAAGTTCTCAAAAACCTTTTGGTCTCAGGATCCTTTACACTCCTAAAAATTACTGAAGACCTCAAAGAACTTTTGTTCATGTGACTTAGATCTTGAAATTTACTGTGTTAGAAATTAAAATTGTTCCTGTCGTTTAGTCGCTGAGTCGTGTCCGACTCTTTGCAACCCCACAGACCGTAGCCCTCCAGGCTCCTTGGCGCGTGGGATTTCTTTCCCAGGGAAGAATACTGGAGAGGGTTGCCATTTCCTTCTTCAGGGGATCTTCCCAACCCAGGGAACGAAACCATGTCTCCTGCATTGGCAGGCGGATTTTTTACCAGTGTGCCACCTGGGAAGCCCAGAAATTAAAATGGAGACATGTTACTAATATTTGTTAATTCATTAAAAAATAGTCACTTATGTTAAGATGAATAACATTTTTTTTTAATGAAAAATTTATTTTAGAAAAGATTAGTGAGAAGAGAGGGAAAGCTTCCCATTTTTACAGATCTGTTTCATATCTCGCTTACTAGATGGTGGCTGGAGCCTGATATTTGCTTTTTCACTTGTGTTTTTTTGTGATACTGCATACCATATAGCCTCTGGAAAACTGTACACCCATGAGAGAATGACAGAGAAAAAGGCAAATAATGTCTTCGTGTCATTCTATAGCTAGTACTGACTTTGTGGGCATTCTGAATGGATCTTAGGGCCCTTTGGGGGTTGCCCGTCAAGAACCACTTCCTTAGGGAAGGTGTTCAGGACACCTTTACCATGGTACCCGATGTCCTTCACCCTCCCAACCCTCCCCTGTCCCCGACAGACTTTCTATTTATTGATATTTTTGGAAACACAAAAGTAGAAAATACGAGGTGATAATCACTCATGTTCCTGCCACAGAGAATAAAGCACAGTGTACTCTTTATGATCATCTGTGAGAGATATTTTAGTTTATGAACATTAAATTCAGTAGCTCATTGCGTTTCCATATTTGGCATTGACTGCTTGGAAGCTCACAGCCAAATTTGTGTCAACCCTAAAGAAATGTCTGGGACTCTTGTTTTTTCCTAAGGGAGGATTCAACACAAATTTTCTAGGTTTTAGCAAGGGACAGAAATGAGCCAGATAACAAAAGAAATTTACTGGCTCTTGTAACTGGGGAATACAGGGGCACAGTTGACTTCTGGTATGACTGGACCTTTAGGGCTTTATTTCACTCTTGAATTTTAATTATCTATTTGGTTTTATGTGGCTCAGTCTGAGGGTTATTGAAGTGTTACCAGGGCTTTTTCTCCATCTCTTGATTCCCCTATTCTTTGCTGTTCTCCCATAAAATAACTTTCTCCGGGTGTCAGGAAAAATGTCTTCCAGGAGTCTCACATTTCATATTTTCTTTTTTCTAGAAACTACAGTGTAGAGAATTGTTTCTCTCCCAACATCAGCATTTGATTCCAAAGAAATCCCTAATTGGCTCAATTTTGTGGGTACATCCACCCCATAGTCCCAGGAGTGGGTGTTGTACTACTATAGACACTCTGCTAGACTCAGCGAAGTTTTCTCAGGCAAAAGGTGACTGTTATCATAGCAGAAGGGGAATTAGAAAGTGTTTTGAGTAGATTTTTAAAAACCATAGTTACATGGGACTTTATCTCATACCATATATTCATTAACTCAGAATGAAACAAAAAACTAAATGTAAGAGGTTTACCTATGCAGCTGTAAAAGGAAAACATGGAGACAACTCTTTATGACCATAGAGTTGGCAGTGGTTTCTCAAATGGCACCAAAAATGCAAGCAGCAAGAGAAAAAATAGAAAAACCAGACTTTGTCAAATTTTAAACATGTCAAATTTTTGCATGTCAGAAGACACTGTCAGGAGAGTGAAACCCATATGAAATGAGAAAATATTTGCAAGTGGCATATCTGATAAGGACCCAATATCCAGAATAGGTAAAGAACTCTTACAATTCAACAACAAAAAGAGAACCCAATTTAAAGATGGGCAAGATATTTAAATAGACATTTCTCCAAAAGAAGATATAGAAATGACCAAAAATCACTTGAGAAGATAGCGTCATTAGTCATTAGGCAAGCGTAAATCAAAAGCACAGTGAGATGCCACTTCAAACCCACGAGGATGACCATAGTAAAGAAACAGAAAATGACAAGCATTTGTGACGATGCAGAGAAATTAGAACCGTTATGCCCTGCTGTTGGGAATGTACAATGGTACAGCCACTGTGGGAAATAGTTTGATGTTGTCTCAAAAAGTTAAACATAGAATTACCATATGACCCAGCAGTTCCCCTTGTAGGTATATACCCCCCAGATTGAAAACAGATGTTCAACAAAATCTTGTGCATGAATGTTCCATTGCAGCTCTGTTCACAATAGCGAGAAGTTGGGAACAACCTAAGTGTCCATCAACAAGAGAATGGATAAACAAACTGTGATGTATCCATAGAACAGGCTACTATTTAGCTATAAAAAGGAATGAAATACTAATGCATGCATGGATGAACATGCTGATGAACATACTTATATAGCATGGATGAACTTTCAAAACAAGCTAAGTAAAAGAAGTCAGAAAAAAGACCACATACTGTATGAATCTACTGGTGGGAGATACTCTGAGCAGGCAAATCTTTACAGAAAGAAATAGAAGTTGCCAGGGGCTAGGGGCAGGAAAAATGGAGAGTGACCACTGAGTGGGGATGGGGTTTCCATTTGTGCTGCTGAGAAAGTTCTGGAACTTGATAGAGATGATGGTTGTGCAACATTGTGGATGTACTTAATGCCACTGAATTGTACACTTTAAAACGATTACAATGGCAAATTTTATGTATATACACAATACATAAAAAAAGATGTCTCGGCAACCCCCTCACCCCATCCCCAAACCCACAGTGGTTATAAAAATCTACTTCAGGTAGGTAATGAGGGCTTGATAACTTGATTAACTGTACTGAGTGCCATCCTGGGTAGCGGTCCTGCATTTTAGCATCAGCGTCCCAATTAATTGTGAATCTTCAGGAGCTTGCTGCAAGTAGGTTCCTGGTATAGGTTTCTTAGTGATTTTATTTACAGTGCAATTCATGGCATCAACTGCTTATGCACTTCCTTTGAAGACAGAGAATAAGAAAGAAATGGATGAGTGGAAGTAATTTATTTGCAGATGCTGTTTACTATTCCTTGTTGCAGGCACTCATTTTAAACTAGGACTTGGTTGTGTATTTGATCTTTCTCTGGCATCTGGGAGAAGTCATTTCTCTCTGATTTGTTTTTAGTGTCTTTCTGAGCATTTCACAATCTGGAGGGACAGTAAGACTTAAGTCTATATCGCTCGGCTCAAAAAGTGGAATTTGGAGCTGACTCAGTGTTGCTGGATGGTCCCTTTTCCTTTATGCCCTTGACATCTTACCCTGGTGAGGTTTCTGTAAACAGAGACAATGGACTGTCTTTAACTTGAAATAGCTCAGGCCAGTTCAAGAGTGGTGGGTCTCAGGATTAAAAGCACTGTGACAGTCAATCACTTTCTACATTTTTCCCTGTTAGTGGTGCCTGTGGTGAGGTGAAGCTAGCTTTCGAGAGGAAGACATGTAAGAAAGTGGCCATAAAGATCATTAGCAAGAGGAAGTTTGCTATCAGCTCCGAGAGAGAGGCAGTAAGTACCTGTGTTAGTGGCTGCTTGGCCCCATCGTAAAGAATTTACCACTCAGAAGAACTTTGGAAAATTTTGGGTATACTGGACTAACCTAAACACTTACAGATAATTTGTTTCCAAAAATATTTGGTTGTATATAATAATACACATAGCAGGAACTTTTTTTTTTTTCCTTCCAAGTTGTTACAAAATTGTTTTTACAATAAATGAAAGGAAATTAGGGGGAAAAAAAAAATCCCGTTGTATCCCCGCCGCTGGAACCCACAGCTGTTTTCAGTTTTCCCTTTCCTTCTAGTCTTTGTTCCTGTGAATTCATGTTTCTAGATGGCTGAGATCGTATTGTATACAGTTTTGTATTCTGCTTTTCCACATAAGCATTAATGCGTAAACTTTTCCTTACTATATCCTTTTGGATGATTGAGTCTCTGTTTCACCAACTTTATCACACTTTATTTATCCATTTCTCTGCTTGATCATTTAGATCATTTAAGTCATTTAGATAATTTCTATTTCTTTGTTCTTCCTGATAATGTGGCAATGAATACCTCCATATTTATAGATTTTAAAAGATCTTAATTAAATTATATGGTCCCTTTATATGGTAACCATTCACTTTTTACATTTCCTGTAATACACACTTACTGCATTGGTGGAGTGGCCAAATGTATTGGTTTTTCAACATATGACCCTACAAAGTAATATAAAACGTGTCCTCTAGTCACGTTTTCCTTTGTGGCCAGCTGTTTCTGGCTATTATGCTTTACATTCCTTAAAGATCGATTTTTTTTTTTTGGTCCCTAGACAATGCCATTCTCACATAGCAAGAGGAATTTCCTTTCAGTGTTCACTTTGTTATAGATCTTTCCCCTGTGATTCTGGGTTTGTTTTCCGTTTTGGGGGGAAGAAAATAACCTACCAGATTCTTAATGACTTGGAGCACAATTTTATGTTTTAATTTCATCTTTCAAATCCTATCAGATTCTTCAGAGCTCTTTATCTTCAGAGTATACTGGGCCTTGGTAATGAGTTTACCGGCTTACAGGAAGAGGCCAGCTTTTAAAATTAAACATCTGGCTTTCTTCGCTGAAGTCCATTTTACATAAATATGTAATTCTATATCCTCTTTGCTTGTAGAGGGTGTAGCCCATGAGGTTGAGTAACTCGAGTCATTCTTCTGGAATTGTAACGGAGAGCGACTTTTCTGCCCTGAAGCTTCCTCTTCCCTTTAGAGTCTCAGTAAATATCTCAGCTTACATTTGAAATTGGAACCTGGCTCTGCTCAATTATGAGAAATGTGACTTTACGTTTTCTTTACACAGTTTAATTGAATACCTTCTTTTTGGTTTTTGCTTGTTGTATTATTTTTACAAATGTAAACAATTCCTCAGTTTGATGAGACAAGCAGAGCTTACCAGGTCAATGTAAGAACAGTGGGAACACATTTGTTTCTGGCTGTGGGAACTGCAGCAAGTGGCTTCCTTTCTTGGAGCCTTGTTCCATCTGTAAAATGGGAATACTTTTAGAGCCCAGTTCCCTTGGATTATGGGGCTTACATGAGATGGCCATTTTAGATAAAGAGCTTGGCATAGAGCCTAGTCACTTACTGAATGGCTTATTATTTACCAGGCATTTTGCAAAGTGATTTTAGATGAGTTTTTGTGTAATTCATCCTTGATTTCTCTGTAAGAACAGTGCTGAGCTTGGAACTCAGGCAGCCTTTACTCAACTAAGTTTAACTGTAAACATTTTCTGAATATTGGCTCTTATTATTGTTAATAAACTCTAATGTTATTTTATTAAAGGATCCAGCACTCAATGTTGAAACAGAAATAGAAATTTTGAAGAAACTAAATCATGTAAGTACTACTGTAAAAAAATGACCCATACTTAAATTCTTTTATCTCAAAAAATGGGGAGAGTGCAAAGCACTTCAGTGTAATAAAACTAGTATTAACCTGGGTTCCTTAATTGTGTGTACGCACGTGTGTGTATACATACATGCATGGTATTAGCTGTTCAGCTGGGAAGAGCTTTACCCTAAAATTTTGAAAGGACAATACTGTAAAAAGATTTAATTATTAATTATGTTGTTTTTCCACTGAGTTAGTTCTGGACCAAAAGACATAGTAAATCTGCTAAATACTATCATAGGGACTTGATCGGCTGATTATATTTGGGGAGACAGTACTCTTTTGGTACATTAATTATACCTGAGTTTCATACCTCTTAAGTACCTTTAGGAGGTGCTGATTTCCATTCACCTTGGTTGGAATAAATCAAATATATCCAAGAGTACCCAGTAAGTATGACAACATCCTGAGTGTTTGAATGGTTTCTCTGGCCCCACTGAGTATCAAACGTCCTGTCTTTTTTGTGCAGTCATGACCCTGTCTCAGTGGAAAGAGTCTAAAGATGTGAGAAGAGAAAGTTAGATGAATGGGACTCCTCCCATCTTCCTTTTTCTTCTTCCTGTTTTTCTTCATTAATTCGTGGGCCCCCATGTAGTCGTGAGCTAGGTAGGGCACCGGAGTTAAACTTGAAATAAGACCTCCAGTCTTCTAGCCGAGAATTATCTCAGCCATCCTCAGCCTTTTTGGCATCAGGAACTGGTTTCACGAAAGACGATTTTTTCGCAGACCTGGGGTGAGTGGAGGATGGTTTCAGGATGATTCGAGTGCATTGCATTTATTGTGTTCTTTATATTTCTATTATTATTACATTGTGATATATAATGAAATCATGATACAGCTCACCATAATACAGAACCAGTGGGCGGTCATTCGATTGATGGGGAGCAGCCGTAAGGACAAGTGAAACTGCTCCTTTGCCCGCTGCTCAGCTCCTGCCATGGGTTGGGGACCCCTGGATTGTCTGATTCTGGTTCTTAACCTCCGAACTACAAAAGGTTTCTTCTCCCTTCTCTGACCTGGTCAGATCCTCCTAATGACAAATAGAAACTAAGAACAACATCACATGGACACAGTAATTCAGTAGGTTCCTTTAGAATTTGTGGTGGATCTGAAGACCCATGAGAGTGTGAGTGGCTGAACTTCCTGCTTGGCTTTCTTCTAATGCCTTGCAACTTCTACCTCTCCTCTGCCTTTGCCTCCTTTTTTTCCATGGGATCTGGAATGTTGTTAAAGAGAGGAACCCTCTAATTTTCCAGGGTGGGGTTGCTTCAAACATCCCCCAAAGATAAACACTTAGAATCCTCAGAGAATTTTCTCTGATGTCAGAAGATCCCCAAACATAACATTTACACAAATCCAATGTCTGCTGCAGAAGAGAGGAATTTAGAACTCTAAAAAGGATCCTTGGAGATTTTTGTTGGCAATTTATAAGGGCACTTGGGAGTCCTTGGGAAGCAGAGATGGGCGCATGAGTGCATTTGGATATTTGGGGACAGTGAATAGAGCCTAGTATAAGGTCCAGTAGACCCTGACCTTTGGAGTCAGGCACTGATTTATCAATTGTCAAATGTTTATGGTGCCAGCCTGTTTTCTAGGCCCCAGGCAGTCAGCACAGATAGACTTGGCCATCTCTCCTCTTACATGGCTTTAGTCTAGTGGGGAGACAGACCTGGGTTCCCATCCCTTGTTCTGAGCAGGTCATTTCACTTTGCAGAGCTTCTGCTCCCTTGTCTGTCCCCGGAGATCATAGGATACTTAACCTCAAAGGTCGATGAGACTTGAATATATGCTTCTAAAGCTTTCAGGACTTCCCAGGTGGCTCAGTGGTAAAGAATCTGCCTGCAGTGCAGGACACGCTGGAGAACCAGGTTCAACCCCTGGGTCGGGAAGATCCCCTGGAGAAGGGAAATGGCAGCCCACTCCAGTATTCTTGTCTGGAGAATCCCATGGGCAGAGGAGCCTGGTGAGCTACGGACCGTAGAGTTGCAAAGAGTCGGACGTGACTGAGCGGCCGAGCACGCAGACAAAGCTCTCAGCACAGGAAACACACGTGGGGCATGGCAGCGATCTGCCGTTCCCTACCCTCCGCCCTGTAGGGCCTAAGTGGAGGGTCTGGGTGGGTGGCCTCTGGTTTCTGAGAGACACTTTCAGCTGTGACAGCTGCAGCCTGTGGCCCTAGAGCTGGGGGGACTGGAGACAGTCTAGTGGCGGCTCTGCATGCTCTGTCAGCTGCTGGCCGCCCCCCCGGCCCCACCCCGTTCCCAGAGTGGCACTGGCCAAACAGACCAGGCAGTTCCCAGTCCTTCCTCTCCTGTTCCTTTTCCATGTCTGTCTTTTCTTCTGCCTTTCCTTTCATTTTGTTATGGACTTCCCTGGCGGTCCAGTGGTTAAGACGCTGCGCTTCCAGTGCTAGGGGATGAGGGTTCGATCTCTGGTCAGGGAACTAAGATCCTTTTGCCTCGCGGCCAAAAGAAAAAGATGTCACAGGTGTATATTCTGGAGTCAGATAATGCTAAAAGGTTTATAAACAGCAGCTTTACTTCCTTCCTAATCGCCTTCCCTGCATTTAAAATTTTTTTCAGCTTTTTTTAAAGAAGAATTTACCTCCGTTACTTCTACATGATTTATTAATGCATAAACCGCTGTCTCTTGGCTTATCAACAATAATAGCTTGTTGTCTTTCTGTTACAAGAGAATTTTAGCTCTCCTTTTTCATTTATTTTTATTTCCGGCCACGTGGCATGTAAGATCTTAGTTCCCCAACCAGGGATCAAACCCTCATCCCCAAAGCGCGAAGTCTTAACCACTGGACTGCCAGGAAGGTCCCTCAGCTCTCTTTTCTGTTCCTCTTAATGTAATGCTGCCATGCATATTTAGTGTTTCCACCATCGTGACAATAACAGGTGGTCCTGCAGAGCCAAGTGTACAATGATCACAGGTAAGGAGAGGTGGAAATGGTTTGCTGTCAGCCTGACCCCATGGCTGTGGAATCCATGAGCAAACCGTGGCCATCGGGACCCACCCTCAGTGGGTGCTTGTGTCTGTTGTTGGTGTTGATGGTATTAAACCGGACAGTGTGCCAGCTGCTCTGTTGAGTGTTGGTCCTAGGGAGGTAAAGAAGACTGACTCATTGACTCAGCCCTGCAGTACCTGCTGAAAGGCTTGTGTTGGGTGTCAGTTTCCACACAGATTAGTGCCACTGGCAGGAAGTATAGATCCAAACTGTGCAAGTGGGGGGACTTCCCTGGTGGTCCCGTGGATAAGAATCTGCCATCCAGCGGACGCAGGTTTGATTCCTGGTTGGGGAACTAAGACTCAACATGCTACAGAGTCTGGTGTGGCAAAAAAAAAAAAAAAAAATCCATGGGGACTTTGAGCTGGGGCTTGATACCTGAGGCCAAGTGCGCCCAGAAGGCTGGATCACCAGGCTGGAGGGTAGTGTGAGCAAAGATGTGATGTGGGGAGAGAGCCTGGGGTGGATGGGGAGTTCTGTGGCCTGGAGAGGAGGAGAGGAGGATGTTTGGGACGGGCAGAAGGCGATGAGGCTGGGTCTGGAAGGGCTTGGTGATCCCTGCCGAGAAGTTGGATTGCAGCCTCTTCAGCCGCAAGGTGCTGAAGGATTTCTGTTTTCTTTTCTTCCCTCCTTCCCTCCTCTCACTCTTCTCCCTTTCTGCCTTAAAATAATTTAAAATTATATCATATTTGACACATGTAAAGTAATAAATGAAAGTGGTAAAGCGAACCGGTTAAGATGAACACCTTTGAGCTTGCCATGAGTTTAAGAATGAAGAAACTTGATCATACTGCCGAATTTACCTCATACTCAAAAGTGTTTCGAGACTTGCCCTTTCCACTTGGCCTTGTGTTTCCAAGGTCCATCGTGCTGGGGGAGGCGGTGGGGCGTCCATTCACCGCTGTCTAACAGTTCATTGTGGGGAGGTATCACTTGGGGGATTTTAATCAGTGATGGGAAGGGATGAAATGTGCTTTGCAGGAAAATGCAAACCCACCCACTCTGGTAGGCTTTTGGTCTTTTTAATCGAAAATTGAAAAATCTAAAGTGAATAGATATGCCAGTAAAAATCGAGATTTTGATGAAAAAATACAGTCTAAAAATCTTATTGCTCTCTTCCTTTGGATTGTCATAGCCAGAGTCCTTTTCCCTGGTGGGTAGGAGTGTTTGTCCTTGACACTCACCAGCTCTTCTATCTACCCTGACCACTAGCTTTACTGTCCATCCTTTGTGCTAGAAAAAACAATAGGGGTGTTATATGCCTTAAATGTACGATACTGTTCTCCCTTGTGGTTTAGCAGATGCACCCAGCATTGATCAGAGGTCACAGAGTCTCAGCCACAAGTGTGTGTGTGTGTGTGTGTGTGTGTATGTGTATCTATCTCTCTCCTCCACCACACATGTGCTTTTGAATTCTTCTGAAACTAGCATTGCCATCTTGCTTGGAAAGTGGAGGACCTTGTCTCATGGGTTGCCCTGTGGTGCCAGGTGCGTTCGCTGATGGCCCTGCTGTCTGGCACCACGGCTGGGCTCCCCACCTGGGCTTCGTTTACCCGTGCTCCTTGTCCGGCTCCCAGGTTTCCTAGGTGTCCTTGCGTCCCTGTGCTCTGGGACGGGGAGGAGGAAGGCTGGGGAGAGACTGGCCTTCCACCCTTGGTGCAAGCGTCAAATGGACTGCTCCCTTGTCAGTTTGGTGGGGTGGAGAGCTTATTGTGTGTTCTCACAAAGGAGCCAGCCAAGTTAGGGTTCTGTCTCCTCCCCTGCGGGCTTCCCAGGTGGTGCGAGTGGTAAAGAACCCACCTGCTAAAGCAGGAGACTTTAGAGACGCAGGTTCTATCCCTGGATTGGGAAGATCCCCTGGAGGAGGGCATGGCAACCCACTGCAGTGTTCTTGCCTGGAGAATCCCATGGACAGAGGAGCCTGGTGGGCTACAGTCCACGGGGTTGCATAGAGTCAGACTCGACTGAAGCGACTGGGGACACATGCATGCTTCTCCCCTGCATAAACTTCAGAGAATCCCGAGGCAAGGACCAGAGGCCTGGGCTTGGCCTCCTTGACACCTGGGGTGGGTGTCCCAAGTTCTACTTTTGTAGTTTTTCTCTTGGGGAGCTTCTTAACTATTTTTTCTCTTTTCCCCCTTTTAGCCTTGTATCATCAAGATTAAAGACTTTTTTGATGCCGAAGATTATTATATTGTTTTGGAATTGTAAGTAGCAAACTTTTAAAAATTTGTTTCCATTTAAATGCTTATAAACCACCAAAGGGTCTAATGCTGGCCTGCATTTCTCATCTTGGGGACCCTCAGCATATGTATGTGGGGGGTGGCCCGTAAAACGAGCACATGGGGTTAGTGTCAATTCTAAAAGCACTCTAGTGTTTCCAAAGGCAGGTGAATCTGAGGCCTGGGTTTGAAGCCCACTCTGCTGGTGCTGCTAAGTCACTTCAGTCGTGTCCGACTCTGTGTGATCCCATAGACGGCAGCCCACCAGGCTCCCCCGTCCCTGGGATTCTCCAGGCAAGAACACTGTAGGGGTTGCCATTTCCTTCTCTAATGTGTGAAAGTGAAAAGTGAAAGTGAAGTCACTCAGTCGTGTCCGACTCTTAGCGACCCCACGGACCGCAGCCTACCAGCCTCCTCCATCCATGGGATTTTCCAGGCAAGAGTACTGGAGTGGGGTGCCATTGCCTTCTCCAACTCTGCTGGTGACTAGCTGTCTGCCCATGGGTTTGTTGACTTCACCTGTCTGAGTCTCACATTCCTAGTGTTAAGTAATAATGAGAGCTCCCTGCGCAGTCATGAGGATCAAGTTCTCCGAGGGCTGGAAGGCCTGCAGCAGAGCACATGGCACGCTTGGAGCTCAAACACAGGTGCATGTTATTACTCTGAAATAGCCTGGGTGGCCCTTCTTGCTCAGCGTCACTGTGCCAGGGTGACACCTGAGTATCTTTCAGATGCTGGTTTACCTGCAGGTTTACTTGGTGTGATTAAAATCGTCTGCTGTCTCATTCCTGAAAGAGGCCTGCCTTGGTGTCCATTCTGCATAAGTGTGCAGTGTTTCTGGGACTGGCCATCATGGCAGACAGGCTGGGCCTGACCCCTGAGTGGCCAACAGTGGCTGTGCTGGCTGACCATAAAGATTATAAAGTAAACAGCAGGCCAGTCATAGTTCCAGGAGAGACTGGATAGCCCTTGAAGTGCTTGAGGGAATATCTGTTGCTATGAAATAGGAGATTATTATCTGACTGGATCTCATTAAAACAGTTTGGGACTTCCCCGGTGACCCAGAGGCTAAGACTCCGTGCTCCCAAGGCAGGGTGCCCGGGTTCAATTCCTGGTCAGGGAACTAGATTCCACATGTTGCGATGAAGATTGAAGATCCTTCGTGCTGCAACTAAGACCTGGCTCAGTTAGATAAATTTAAAGAAATAGTTTAATAATAGTTGTAATAATACAATAGCAGTAACTGATGCTAATGAGACACTTAATATGAGCCAAAACCTGCTGTAAGCACTTCACTGGGATTGACTCGTGTAATCTGCATAACTGTCATCCAGGTTACATACAAGTGAGTGGTGAGTTGTAGTAGTGAAGTCGTTCTTGCGACCCCATGGACTGGGGCCTACCAGGCTCCTCTGTCTTTGGGATTTTCCAGGCAAGAATACTGGAGTGGGTTGCCATTTCCTTCTCCAGGGGATCTTCCCGACCCAGAGATCGAACCTGAGTCTCCCGGATTGTAGGCAGGCGCTTTTACTGTTACCAGGGAAGTCACATAAGTGAAAAAGTCACATAAGTCACATAAGTGAAGTCGTGAGTTAGTTATTGTCTTTAGCTCCACTTTACAGAAATGGGAACTGAATTGCAGAGGGATTGGATAATCTGGCCAAGCATCTCCACTGTGCCAGATGCCTTACCTACAGCAGTTAATCTCTTAATTTTTACAGCAGCCATCAAGGTAGGTGGGGTTTTATCCCCATTTTTTTGAATGGGTTTAGAAACAAGCTCAGAGAGGTTGCATAAGTCGCCCCAGGTCCCACAGCTGGGAGGTGGTGGAGCTGAAATTCAGACCCCGTTGTCAGGTCATAGGCTCCTGCTTTCTCCTCGACACCAGTCTCGGAACCACCTGGGTGCGCAACAAAAATGCAGACCCCTGGGGTCCGCCTCCAATCTACTGCATCAGATTTCCTGAAAGCTCCCCAAGTGTGTCCAGTGCCCATCACTCTCTTCCCCCCTCTTTCCTTGCTCCTCAGTTTCCGACGGACATGTCTTTATTGTGAATGCGGCTTATTGCCTCATTGCCTTGACAAATGGGAGCCGAGAGTGGATAAACCACTTTGCTTGTCTTGACGAGTTTGTTTTGTTTGTGTTGTTATCTTCCCTCCAAGTGAGTTTCCCTCTAGGAACGAACCCCCTGCTTTGCCTGTGTGTTTCAGGATGGAAGGAGGAGAGCTGTTCGACAGGGTGGTGGGGCACAAGCGCCTGAAAGAAGCCACGTGCAAGCTCTATTTTTACCAGATGCTCCTGGCTGTGCAGGTAAGAGAAGCCCTTGGTGCTTTTGACAGCTTTCTTTTAGGTGAGTTACTCTCCGAGTTGGCAGAAAATGAGGGACCAGGGATAAAAACCCAGAGAGCAGAGTCTGTGTGTGGGTTGTTCTGTTCTTGGCAAAAACACCCCACCCCTTTGACTCAGATGAGAAAGTTTTTGCTGTGAAGTTTAGGAAAAAAAAGAAGGAAGTTAAAGAAATAAACACATGGTCCCACACAGCTTCTCTTTAGCTAGGAGGTTTTTCTGGAGGGCAGGGATCTCTACTGTGTCTGGTCCTTGCAGAAATCCCCCTTACCTCTGGGGCAGGGGTGAGGATGGATCACTCCCCTGTGGCACAGTACTAGGGGTTTCCTTCATCTGCAGCATCCTGGTTTTTTATTTTTTCTCCATTTATTTTTAATTGGAAGATAATTGCTTTACAATGTTGTGTTGGTTTGTCATACATCAACATGAATCAGCCATAGGTATACACGCGTCCCCTCCCTCTTGAATCTCCCTCCCACCCGCTGTAAGTTGTCCCAGAGCACAACTGACCCCCCTATGCTATACAGCCACTTCCCATTAGCTATCTGTATCCAACCAATCCATCCTAAGGGAAATCAGTCCTGAATATTCATTGGAAGGACTGATGCTGAAGCTGAAACTCCAATACTTTGACCACCTGATGTGAAGAACTGACTCACTGGAAAAGATCCTGGTGCTGGGAAAGACTGAAGGTGGGAGGGGAAGGGGACAACAGAGGATGAGATGGTTGGATGGCATCACTGACTCAATGGACTTGAGTTTGAGTAAACTCCAGGAGTTGGTGATGGACCAGGAGGCCTGGCGTGTTGCAGTCCACGGGGTCGCAAAGAGTCGGACACGACTGAGCGACTGAGCTGAGCTGAACTTACACGTGGTAATGTGTTTTTTTCAGTGCTGCAGCAGGCACACGGGCACGCATGTATACTGCCTTCTCTTCAGTATTCGGGGCAGGTGTTGGGGTGAATGGCTGATGGCACCCTGCATGCTTCAAAGAACATCACCCGTTCTCAACCCAGATGTTGTGGGGACCCACCAAGGTCTCTTTCTTTTAGAATGTGCCTCTGTGCAAGAAACATAGGGATTGGGAGCAGCTGTTGTACTGAGTGAGGCTTGAGGGAGGTTTTCCAGGGGCTGGTCTACCTGGGTGCCCAGCCTGGGGGTTTCACCAGGTCACTTTCTCAGTGTTTTGGAGGTATTTTGCTCTAGGCCAGAGGGATATCCAGAGAAACCTGAAGCCCATAAACACCTAACCAGTGATTTTAATTTTTTTTAAATTTAGTTTTTAATTGAAGGATAATTGCTTTATAGAATTGTGTTGGTTTCTGCCAAACATCACTTCTCAGCCGTTTGGTTAAGATCACGTGTAGTATCTGCTTTTATCAACCTAACCAGTGTTTTACTCTCTTCATGGTTTGTGGTGGTGGTTTAGTTGCTAAGTTGTGTCCAACTCCTGAGGCCCTGTGGACTGTAGCCCGTCAGGGTCCTTTGTCCATGGAATTTCCCAGGCAAGAATGCTGAAGTGGGGTGCCATTTCCTTCTCCAGGGGATCTTCCCGACCCAGGGATTGAACCCGGGTCTCCTGCATTGCAGGCAGATGCTTTATCAACTGAGTCACCTGGGACCCAGGTGGTTTGCTCCCAACCTTATACCAAGAATATTAAGGTGAATTGAATACAGATCAGTGGACTTGGGAAATTCTTTTTTTCCTAAAGAAATATGACTTGGTATATAAAAATGAGTACACAGAGAAACATCATTCTATTTATGATGTTTAGAAACCCTTTCTATTTCAGTCATCAAGTTTTCAAAGACTGATCTTGCATCAAGGAATATGTTAACTCTAGGTGTTCAGATAATTTACATATGTGTACTTTATAGAGTCCCCTTAAAAATATTCTCAGAAGTGGAATCAACAAAAACACTCTTTTGGTAGAATTTTTATAGTTTAAATAGTCCCCAAATATTTTATGTCACCTGTTGCATTTTTATTATTGAGACTGACACCTATTTCTGCTAACGTGAAGGAATAGTTATTATCTTGAAGAGTGAAATTAAAGGTCTCCTGTCATAAGTTGCCTTTTTCTACTTTTTAAAGATTTTCTTGCAAACAAATTTGTAAATAGTAGTCCATTTATCCAGTGGTTTTCTATGATTTGGGAGAGAATGTGGTTGTAAAATGACTTGTCATTTCATCCAGCCATAAGATGTGTGTGTGTCTGTCTCACGTACCTACTCCATAAATCTAAGGGTTACTCCTCTCTGTGTAGTACCTTCATGAAAATGGCATTATACATCGGGACTTAAAGCCAGAGAATGTCCTACTGTCATCCCCAAAAGAGGACTGCCTTATAAAGGTAAGAAATTTATGCTCTGTATGTGGCCACTCCAGTAGATTTCTGTTCAGAAACTGTTTTCAAATTCATCAAGTAAAAAGTGGGAGCCTAAAAAGGTAAGGAATTTGACATTTCCATTCTTAGCCGTTCTTTCAGCATCCAGGTGGTATTGCTCCAGTGAAGATGCAAATGAGCACTTATTGAGCTCCATGTGTACAAGCCACTTTCATCCTCAGAGAGAGGAAGGAAGGGTCTAGAAGGGAGAAACACATCCCCTGTCTTCCTCTATCTAAGACAGTACTTCCGGCCTGGCTTCATTTGAGAATCCCCTGTTGATTTAGAGGAAAAAAACAAAAAAAAATGACACCAAGCCTGCACCTTAGAATTGCCGTAGGTGGCACCCAGGTGAAGTATTTTCCTCAGCTCCTCAGCATTCCCGTTTGCAGCCAACATTGAAAAACTGGGGTCTAAGAAGAATCAGGAATAACTAGACTTCTAGAGTGTCTATTAAGGGTTATTGGCCTTTTGTAAGGTTACAGAGAATATAGATCTAAGTTGGGAGAAAACCTGAGCCTTAAAGTTCCTTAGCTCAGGAATTTTCATTTAAGCAAAATTAAATAACTTGCAAGATTAAAATCACCTTACAGGGCTCTCCTGGGGGTCCAGTGGCTGACTCTGTTCTTCCAATGCAGGGGGCCCGGGGTTTGATCCCTGGTTGGGGAACTAGATGCCACAACTAAAACTCAGCACAGCCAAATAAATAAAAATATTTTTTAAAAATTACCTTACGAAGACAAGAATGTGTAGAGTCCAGATTAACAGTGGTATGAACCATAGGCTAGGAACTATTGTAACCTTCATGTCTTTTTTGAATTGGCAGACTATGTTACTTTTTATTTAATGACATTAAAAGAGATGCCCTTTTGTCCTTATTTTAGATTACTGATTTTGGGCAGTCCAAGATTTTGGGGGAGACCTCTCTGATGAGAACCTTATGTGGTACCCCCACCTACCTGGCTCCAGAGGTTCTTAATTCCTTTGGAACTGCGGGATATAACCGTGCTGTGGACTGCTGGAGTTTAGGAGTTATTCTTTTCATTTGGTAAGAAAAAGTTTTTATCGCTTCAGACTGTGGTTGGTGGTATTAAGGTGAAATCAGAAATGTGTCCAGTTAGAGAGCTTGTGTTTAATTTAGGTCACTTTATTTGGACCATTGATTTAAAACAATACCTGATTTTTCATTATGCTAAAAAAAAAATCGATATATCTGAATGCCACTGAGAATGCCACTTGATTTCTTTTCCTTTCTCTCTCTACCAATATGAAGCCTCAGTGGGTATCCACCTTTCTCTGAGCATAAGACTCAAGTGTCATTGAAGGATCAGATCACCAGTGGAAAATACAACTTCATTCCCGAAGTCTGGGCAGAGGTCTCAGAGAAGGGTATGGATGCGAAAGAGTTCAGAATTTGTGGTTTGCTAAGATGTATGTGTGCTGTGATGGGAGTCTATTTTCAAATTCTGTGATGTTTTCTCCTGTCGATCCTGTTCTTATTTTCTGTTAGTTTTTACACCATTTTAGAGGCCAAGGAAGTTATTGGGAACTTGGAGTCCAGAGCCAGACTGCTGTACTTTTTAGCTTTGTGACCTTAGGCAAGTTACTTAACATCTCTGGATCTCCTTTTTGTTAATTTCTAACCCTGTAATATACTCACTGTGCCTGATATCTATTTAAGGGTGCAAAATAATGGGTAACTTTTTAGTTACAAGGTCTCCTTTGAAGTAGTAAGCACAGCAAAAGCTAAATGTAACTTGTTATTCTGTGTTTTAGAACTTAAAAGGGTAACTTTGTAATTCTGAAAAGAAAAAGTAGAAAACTGAAACTAAATGTCAAACAATGTAACACAGATGATTGTGCTAAGTGTCAGAACATCTGATGAATAACATTGTTGCAATAATATACAGCCAGCCTCCACTTGTTGCTGGACAGTCCAGCTTTGTTTCTGCCAAGCTTGCGATTCCTAGGAGAGAGCTCTCCCTGGCTGAGGAACTCTCTCCATCACTCCATGGGTCTCAGAGAGAGTTGGCTGAACATCCTGACTGTTTTAGAACCAGGGGAAGTTCAGCTTTAATTAGTTTGAATTTGAGTCCAGTAAGGGGACCAGGAACAGAGAGTTAAGAAGTTGTGATATCTGAGCAGGGAGCCATGGGGACCATCATGGCATTCCTGGTGTTCTAAAGTCTTCGGACAAATGCTGAAAGTGGGGAGGACTAGGGGGCCCTGCTCGCTGTGTCTGCTGACTCACTGTGACCTCAGCCCCTCTCTCCTCTTTCTGGATGTTGGCCTGTGATTCTGGCACACTCTCATTTTGTTGATTTAATGTTTTTATCCTTCTCACTGTGGTTTGCCAAATTATCTTACTGCTTTAGCTCTGGATCTCGTCAAGAAGTTGTTGATAGTGGATCCAAAGGCACGTTTTACGACGGAAGAGGCTTTAAGACACCCATGGCTTCAGGTGTGTATGGGGCAGTGGCTGCCTGCCTGAAATACCCAGGCAACCCTGATCTGTGCCTGCGAGATGGGGAAGAGGATGAAAACACACGTTTGTTTGGTTGGGTCTGTTTAATGCCATTTTTCAAGACTGAGCTGTAGGTGGGTGGAGGTGCATGTTTATGTCTGTGGGTGTGAGTGCGGGCATGTCTTGCTTTTGTGTGCAGCCTTTACAGCCTGACTTGGATGAACAAGCTCTCCTATGGCCTATCCCTGTTCCGCTCTTCTTCTCCGAGTCTGCAGTTCAGCTGTGTTCTGTTCTGTTCCTTTGAGAGGTGGTTGTAGCTCCGAACCTCCACCCCGGCTGCGTCCTTCGCTTCTCTCACACCCCTTACCTCAGACAGATGGGATGAACTGCGTTCTCGCCATCTTCAACCTTAGATCATGGAAACGGTGGTGGGAGGAGGGGAGCAACCTCTCCCCTGCGGGGAGAACCTGGCTGTTTCTTAAGCCCAAGTGATCCTGTGTGAGGGGGTCCTGCCTCCTGTTCATGGTGAGCAAACATGCTCTTAGCAGATTGTCACCTGCGCCTTTCAAGTCTGCATTACCTCTGTGTCCCTGCTGGGGGTTGTGGCTCCCATTAGATTATGCGTTGACTTCATTCAAGCTACTGGAGTTGGAAGCCCTTTGTGCCTTTGCTGGGCTAGTCTTTGGTTTTAGAATTCACTACAGCCTTGGGCAGGCTCTCTGACAGATGCCAGGCCTGTGTAGTGGAGTTCCTTTCAGTACAGCCAGCCATACCCCTTTCTGTTAACTTGCATTTGGTCTCTGTTACTTGTGGGGATGGATGGGGGACTTAACCAGGTTGCTTGAGCTGGAGGCTCAGATACTCTGGGAATTTCTAGTCCAGGAACTCCTGGGGCCATCCAGTCTCAGCATTGTGCTTCTGGGGCTCTGGGAAGACTGTCCTTATTCTTTCTGTCTTCCAACGCTCAGCTCAGGCCAGCTCAGGTTGAGAACAAGAAATCCCTACAATAAAAAAAAAGTTGATGTATATGTTTGGGATGTTGCCCTGGAAACAGCAGTCCCCCCCACCCCCATCCCGCCTCCCCCCCAGGAAAAAAAAAAATCTGTCAGATGATTTAGCACTTAATAGACCACACAGATTTGAAACTGCAGGACCCTGGAGAAAAGGAATTTGGAAACAAAGGGTGCCTTTGCATGTGGGGACTTAATTTTGATGAAAAAGAAAAACATTCCTCTTGGCTCTTTTCATATGCCTTAATAGGGAAACTCTTGGGGGCCAGATATGGAGGTGGAGGAGCTGTTAGTCTTGAAAAAAACAGAGCTTGCCAGTTAGCCTGGGAACAGGATTTACATCCACCCCAAATGTACAAACAAGCGTAGCCTATTTTTCTTTAACTTTTTGTCTCACTGTTGAAAATTGTTGTTAACAGCCAAGGAAAAGGTGAAGTTCAGCCCTGCCACAGGGGTCTCACTTGAATACTCTTTTGTCCATGTTTTATTTTTCCAGCAAAAGGTGGAGCGAACATTCAATGGGAACAAGGATGCCGACTGCCCACATAAATCACCTGTTAGTTGACAGTTTAGGTTTTATTTTGGGAAAGTCAGCATTTTTTGAAGAAACTAAGTGATTTTGTGGATCTGGCACTAGACTGTTTGTCCAAAGAATATGAATCTTGTCATTCTTTCTTGTCATTAACAGTGTCCAATTTAGGGATGCATGTATCTTTTTGAGATATGGGTGTGTGCACACTCAGTTGTGTCCTACTCTTTGTGGCCCCATGGACTTTGGCCTGCCAGACTCCTCTGTCCATGGAATTTCCCAGGCAAGAATACTGGAGCGGTTGCAGTTTCCTACTCCAGGGAATCTTCCTGACCCAGGGATCGAACCCAAGTCTCTTATGTCTCCTGCATTGACAGGCAGATTCTTGCCTGGTACAGATATATGCCCAGGAGTGGGAGTGCTGGCGCATATAGCAACTATTTTTAGTTTTTTGAGGAACCTGCATACTATTTTCCATAGTGGCTGCTCCAGTTTATATTCCCGCCAACAATGTGGGAGGATTCCCTTTTCTGCACACCCTCTCCAGCATTTATTATTTATAGACTTTTTAATGATGGCCATTCTAACCTGCGTGAAGTGGTACCGCATTGTAGTTTTGATTTGCATTTCTCTAATAATTTGCCACATGGAGCATCTTTTGATGTGCCTGTTGGCCATCTGTATGTCTTCTTTGGAGGAAATACCTATTTAAGTGTTTTGCCCATTTTTTGACTGAGTTTTTGTTGTTGTTGTTATTATCGAGTTGTATGAGCTGTTTGTATGTTTTGGAAATTAAGCCCTTGTCGCATCATTTGCAAATATTCTCTCCCAGTTCATAGGTTGTCCTTCAGTTCTGTTCATGGTTTCCTTTACTGTACAGAAGCTTGTAAGTTTGATAAGGTCACATTCATTTATTTTTGCTTTTATTTCTATTGCTTTGGGAGACTAACCTAAGAAAACATCAGTACAATTTATGTCAGAGAATGTTTTGCCTATATTCTCTTCTAGGAGTCGTATGGTGTCATGTCTTATATTTAAGCTAAGAACCTCATTTTAACTTAATTATCTGTGCAAAGGCCCTGTCTCCAAGTAGTCATAATACTGGGGGTTGGGCTTCAACATGTAAGTGGGGAAAGGGGGAGGGGATACAATTCAGTCATAACTCACACAATTCAGTCATAACAACAATTCAGTTGCCATAACGACGGGTGAATAGCATTTTCAACATTGATTGAGCCCCTCTGATACAGAGGCCCCTGTGCTTATTATGGTGCCTGGCGCCCAAGGGTCCTCATAAACTGTTCACTGGGTGAAAGAGAGAGGTGGGTGGGGTGGGTGGGCAGGAAGGCACAGGGGGCGTTCCCGGTGGAGGCTGTGAGCAGGTGTAGGAAGAAATAAGGGGTGGACCTTTGAGGGTGGCCTTGCCCGAGAAGTGAGATCCTGGAGGAGAGTGTGGATGAACTTGGTGCTTGGACAATGGGGAGCTACACTGAGTAGCTCAATAAACAGAGTGATGGAAGCAGGTGATTCTAGCTGCTAAACGTAGAGGATGAGATGGTTGGATGGCATCACTGACTCAATGGACCTGAGTTTGAGTAAACTCCGGGAGTTGGTGATAGACAGGGAGGCCTGGCCTGCTGCAGTCCATGGGGTTGCAGAGTCGGAGACGACGGAGTGACTGAACTGAGCTGACCTGTAGGACAGGTAAACTGATCCTTGTGCACTAAGTTTTCTGCAGTCAAATTGCTGAATGTTGAAGGCCTTCACTCCTTGGTTCTTCCTCCCCCACGTCCCCCATGGTGCACTATGTATGCCAATACATAGTGGGAGGAGTAGGGGAGGGCTGGGATGGGAAGGTACATGGGGATTTGGAAACGAGCTGCTCTGGGACTGTATTCTGCACGCGCTACTTGCAATGGCTGAGCTCAGCTTTCAGCTGGCCCCAATGTCCACATTCCTAACCATGTGGCATTTCACGTTTCTGAAGGGGGAAGCTACACCAGGCCACCTCTCCTGGTGGGCAAATCTTTAAGCCCTGCAGAAGTGAGCATCCAGGGAGGTGGGCAGGGGTGTCTATGTGCACTGCCCCACCCCTCATTTCCATCTCTAGCAGCAGGAAGCACCTGTTCACTTTTTCCTCTCATTAACTCTGGGGTATTGCAGGCTTGCCATCCTTCTTAGAACTCATACAGTGCTTGCTTGGTGAATTTTCTAGGGTGCAGGGTTGCTTTGTTGGGGTGACCCTGTTAACAGGCTTTGTTGTTGGCAGTAGGAGGGGGGCAACCTGCTGGAAAGATGTGCAGAGCAGCATGGAGCCAACCCCAGTATCTGGCTTCCTGATTGCCATCTCTCAGGATCTGGGACGCTTATTCTGAAAGTCTTTGACCACTGAGGTCTGTGGTTCTCTCTGACCCACCTAGAGCACTTAGGGTGTATAGGTTTGGTTGAGCCTATGTTGACTGAGTGTTGACTGCTGATTAGACTGTTCCTTTTTCTCCCCTCCACCCCCATCTTAGCCCACTTCTCTGTTTCCGGGAGCATCCTGGCCCTGCCTTTTAGGAGCTTTCTTTCCCGCATTCACAGCCTACTTAGATTTTCCATTTCTTCACAGGATGAGGACATGAAGAGAAAATTTAACAACTTGCTTTCTGAAGAAGATAAGTTGATGGCTCTGCCCCAGGTCCCTGCCCAGGTATTCTGGATGATGGTCATTAAATGTAGGCTAAGTTTAAGGAGCCCATGAGTGGAGGATGAAGAGCTTGAATAGTCTGTTCAGCTGCAATTGCTTAACATTTTTTTGTAAGGAGTAATGTCGTAGATACTTTCAGCTTGATCTGCTCCAATATCTTTAGAAGATTTAATAATGAAGAATATGTTTTATAAATTAGAGAAGCACAGGTGGGGGTCATTATTCAATGTCTCCTGTAAGGCAAGATTGTGTGCATGCTCAGTTGCTAAGTCTTGTCTGACTCTTTGTGACCCTATGGACTGTAGCCCACCAGACTCCTCTGCCCATGGGATATTTTCAGCAAGAATACTGGAGTGGGTTGCCATTTCCTCCTCCAGTTGATCGTCCCGACCCAGGGATCCAACCAGCGTTTCCTGCATTGCTGGTGGATTCTTTACCACTGAGCCACATTGGAAGACTGTATTAGAGGCTCAGATTTAAATTTGTTGAAAATTTAAAAATTTGGGGGAGTGATTGATGACTTACTGATTATAATCTTATTCCTCTGAAGTTCTTTGTGTATATGTTAATATCACAAAGATGATATTTGTGATATTGTGTATATGTTAATATCTGCTCATTTCTGTCCTGCCTTCTTTCAGTAACATTCATTTTCCCATTGGTCCCTCACAATTCTGTAAATGGGAAAACACACAAAAGGGTCAGGAGAAGACAACCAAGAGGAGGCTGGTTATGCTGCTCGTTTCCTTGTTTTCTTTTTTTCACTGCACCACTTGGCGTGTAGGATCTTAGTTCTCCAACCAGGGATTGAACCTGTGCCCTCTGCAGTGGAAGCACGGATGCTTCACCACCGGCCCACCAGGGGAAGTCCCTGCAGCTTACTTTCAATAGGCATCATTGAGTGGTTGGAGGCCCCAAGGGAGAGAAATGTCAGTCCCATAAATGTGTGTGAGACGGGGAGGGGTGTGGTAGGGGTTCAGAGCCAATGAGGACGACCAGCATTCTTGGTCCTAGAAGGTTCACGTGAAGTGCTCCAAGATTACTAGAAGCATATTGGGAAACTGATGATTGTGACGAAGCCGGAGGTTTTCTTTGAACATCTCTCCCCTTTCCTTTACTTGCAGCCTTCCACAAGTCTAAAGCGGCTTCGCGAAGGGGAAGCAGAGAATGCCGACCCCACGAAGCGCCTGGCTGTGTGTGCAGCTGTCTCGTGAACACTGGTGGACCACGGAAGACGTGTACCTTCTTGAACCCTTCTGCTGCCATTTTCTTTAAATATGTTTTGTATAGTTTGTATTTTCATTATGGGAACAGCTGCTTGTCCACAACCATTGATACACAATTCAAAATGTGGTGGAACCCGGGCTTTGTGCTTTCTGCGTGTTGATCAGCTCTTAGCTACATGATTTTAGTGTGTATGTATTTGATACGTGTACTTCTGGTGCTTCTCCTTAGGCTGTAACTAGACATGTTTCTTAGGATACGTCCCTGGGTGAGCTGCATACAAATTCTAAAGACCCCTTAGAAAGTGGCAGGGGGTGGGGCATAGCAAGTCAGGGTGGGGTTTGTTGAAACTGGCTGGTTGCCAGAGTCTTTACCAGACAGTTGGTACTTTGGTACACATACCATGGCCCACTTTTGTGTTTTTTATTTTAATTTTTTAAATTCAATTTTTATTTTTTTGGCTGCACAGCTTTCGGGATCTTAGTTCTCCAAATAGGGATCAGACCTGTGCCCCCCTGCACTTGAATCATGGTGTCCTAACCTCTGGACCAACAGGGAATTAGCCCATGGTTTTAGAGTCCCATTCTCACCCTCATGGACCCTAAAACCACAGACCCAGATAAGTTGTGGAAATCAAAAACTTCCTGATTACAGGAAAAAGACCAGAAACACTGACTGTGTTTGAAATGTGTATAAGGCATGTGGGCTTGTCATATTGACCCAATGATGACCAAGAAGACCCTGTGTAAAGTGCCTGCCTTGGTTGGTCTTGTCTAGCGATTCAGTGTGCTAGGTCCTCTGATTACCGTCATGTTATAAGTAGGGAACCCAGACCGAAGAAGTGAGGTGACTTACTCAATGTCACACAGCTAGGAAGTGGCAGAGCTGGGACCCAGCCCAGGGCTTCCTGACTCAAATTCATGTTCCCTATTCGATCCAGACTCAGGGATGTAGACTCACAGACAAAACTCATGTGAGATTGATGTCTAAGTCTTGAATACTGGCATGTTCAATCATGGTGGATGGATACAACCCCATAATCTGTGGAACTTGGGACATCTTGGGGACAAGGAACAGAGGGCCATTCAAATTACTTCATGGAAAAGGAGATTTGTTTTGGCCTTACAGAGGGCTGGGCCTGGGAGGCCATCAGGAGCCCGGGCAGTTCTAATGGCTGGCTCCTCTTGTCTCTTTCTGACCCACTGAATTTGCTTCTCTAGCCACTTTGGCTGATTGATGCTAGGCCACATTGTAGTTTGCTGACCATGCCATGAGTTGAGTGCCTTGGTTCGGATGCCGCTGCTGAGCCAGCCAGGGGAGGGCGAGAGGCACACAGCTGTTGCCCCAGGCAGTGAGGGTGGTGGTTGGCAATGGAAATTAAAAGGGTGTGTAGGCATTCTGAGGCTTGGCTGGCCTGTTGCTGAGGGCTAGATGGGGATTTAGGTGGTTTGCATATTTAAAGGAATGAGGCGGAGATTGCCAAGTTAGATGGGTTTCAGCTCATTTGAATACTTAATGTGAAGGCTGTGGTTTCTTAGGGCATCTTTCCCTCTTGGGGTAGTCAACCAGCCCGTCTCTGTTTTCAGTGCACTCTCTGATTACACCTACCATGAATAATGGCCTCCAGAGATGTTCTTATCCTAATCTCCAGAATTTATGAATATGTTCCTTTTTCATGGCAAAAGAGACTTTGCAGGTGTGATTAAATGAAGGATCTTGAGATGGGAAGATATGTCCTGTTTTATCAAAGTGGGCCTGTGTCATCACAGTGTTCCTTTTAAGAGGGACACAGGGAGAGTCAGAAGAGAGGGAGTGGTAGTCTTTAGAAACAGAGGAAGAGGCCACAAGCCATGGACTACAGGCAGTCACTAGCAGCTGACCAAAAGCAAAGAAATGGATTCTCCCCTCAGAGCCCCGTGAGGAGCTCTCCTTTTACTTTACACCTTGACTTTAGTCACATGAAACTGATTTTAGACTTCTGACCTCCAGACTTGACAGAATAAATGTGTGTTGTTTTAAGCCACCCAGATTGTGGTAATTTGTTACAGCAGCCAGAGGAAACATATACTCACTAATGAGACATCGGCTGCTGATCTGGGGACACCAAGCATCCACTTCCACTTCTTAACCTCATACGCCACTTTTCATTAGGGGGGAATTCTTTTCCCCTATCCCATGAGTTCATAGCAGGAGGGGGAGATGGTACCTAAGAAGCCAAAGGGGTCCCTGGGGCCTCTCCCTTGGTAGAGCTTCCCCCACTGACCACCCAGCTGGAGGTGGGCAGAGGACTGAAACATTAGCAAATGGAGCTAGGATGGCAACATTAGTAGGAGCAATTAGAAGGGGTAAGGGGAGTCCCTTTTTCCATTTGCCCCACCCACCCATGTTGTGGCAGGGCTGACCCCACTCCCTTCCTAGAGGGGCTCCATATGGTTCATTCTGGCCAGTCTTGCTGTGATAGGCTCAGGCAGATGCACGTGACTCGTGGGGCCCTAAAGAAAGAAAACCCAAGCTTTTGGCTGGAACTACTGGGAAACAGTTCCTGCTGTGAATATGTAAAGTCACATATTCACAAATTATGGGAAGTTAGGATGAGAACACCTTTAGAGGCCATTATTCACCCTACCATGGTAGAGGTGTGAGCTGGGAGGTGCCCAGGACACTGTGGGGAGAACTGCATGAGAATGAAGTCATCACAGACAGAAGCAGAGCTGAGATGTAGAATGACTGAGCTTATTGTTTGAGCACCTGGATCCAACTATCCCTTCAGTGAGGTACCACCTGGGACTTTCACTTGTTCCCTTAGTTGATTTACTTCAGATTGAGTTTTTTTTTTTTAATTAAGAAACAAATTATTTTAATTTTTTTCGTTGTTTGGTCACTTGTGTCTAGAAAAGGCCAGACTAATAAATCCAACCATTTGCAAACTCTAAGAGATCCTTGGACACACTTCTTTTTAAGTAGGGAAAATTAAACAACTGCTGTTTTTGTGCCAACTTCAGGGTTTTCAGAGAGGTTTGGGGCAAAGAATGGAAAGTGAAGATGTGGGAACTAAGAGTCCCTCCAGCCTCAAGGTTGAGAGAACCCCCTCCCAGCTAATTATACCACAGGGTTTGGGAGCAGAGTCCCCTTCATTAAACTTTTAGGAGTCTTGGAAGGACAGGGCTGGAATTATACCACTGAAGCTTGGAGAGCTTGCTGTGCCAGGCATTGTGCTCAGACACATGTGTGCCTCCTCAGAAAGCTCACCTCAACCCTGTGAGGCCTTGCTGCCCCTCTTCTCTTTATGGGTTTAGAGATTTCCCAGTTGGCAAGAAGTGGAGGCAAGGCTTGAACGGAAATTTCCCTTTTCAAGAGACCTTGGTTTTTGATTATAAAATTACTTAAGAGGTTTTTGTCACCAGTTTACTACTTGGTAAAAGTACTAGGTGCGGTATTGATATTTTATCTGGATTACTTCAAGTCCTCTGACTTGTCTTAGTTGTTAGACTTTCCCCATAAAGGAAAAACAGGCTTCTGGAGACCTGATCTTAATCAGGCAAACATAGTGGAGGTGCGGGACTCAAATTCAGTTTCTCCATTGAGTGTGACTTTTCCAGTGACACAGACATCCAATTGTGCCGCTTAGGCTCATGCACGTGCTCACAGACCACTGCGATGGGGATCTCATCACCTTAGCGGTGTCCTTCCCCTCACACTTCTTGGGGGTAATTCCCTCTTGGGGTAGACCACCACTTCAAGTCCAAGCAGGTGAAGTTTTTAAAAGGGGTAATGCTACGAGGGGCCTGGTCTGGCGTCGTCCGCAGTGCGGCAGGCGGCTGCGCCCAGCCCAGAACAGCGAGCGCTTGGCCCTGGCCTGACGGGTGCGGAGGGGGTGGGCGCGAAGCTGGGAAGAGCGGGGCCGGGGCCGGAGGGCGTCAGGCTTCGGGGGGCGGGGGCGCGGCGAGTGCGCGCGTGCGCGGTCGGGGGCACGCGCGGAGGCGCGCGGGGAGCGTGCGCGGCGAGTACGCGCGTGCGCGGCGGGGGCCAGTGTGAGGCGCCGCGGCGGCGCGCGGCACGGCGGGAACATGGCGCGCGGAGCCGGCGCGCGCGCCTAGCTGGCGGGACCGTTAGCTCGAGGCGGACGCGGCCCGTGCCCCGCGGGGATGGAGCAGTCGCCGCCGCCCGCGCCTGAGCCCACCCCGGGGTCGACCCCGGCACGGAGTCGTAGACGGCGGGAGCCCGAATCGCCGCCGGCGCCGGCTCCGGTGAGTGCGTGAGGGGCGCGGGCCGGGAGACTTTCTTTGTGAAACTCCGTCGGTGCGAGCCGGGCCGGGCCTCAGAGGCTGACGAGCGCCCGCGAGGCGGAACCCGCCCGGCCGTCCGGGTTCGAGCCCTGCCTTGCGTCGCTCGGCGTCAGGACAGGGTCTGTCGCGTGCCCACCTCAGTTTCCGCGGGAGTGTTTGTGTGTGCGCGCCAGTGGGGAGGGGAGCGGTATACAGTCGGCGCCTAATGCGCGCGGTGCCACTCCTTGCCTCCGGCCCCTCAAGGCGGCGACTGCCCGCGGCCCGGGCCCACGGGAAAGGGAGACCGCAGCCTCTGGGAGACAGGTGTCGGTGCAGCTCCTGGATGCTCAGGTGCAGACAGCCCCAGGTAGAATCTGAGGGAGTGAGCTGTCCGTCCTCGGAAAGAAGCAAGTCTGTCAGAGTGTTACCACAGAGGGGATTTTGGAATGCTTTACATTTACCTCAGCTGGTGGTGTGGTTGGGGTATTTATCCGTCTGAGTGCAGGAAGCTGAGTGAAATGGACTGAAACCGAGTGAAATAGAGGTGTGGCTCCCACTGGGTGGGATGGGATGCCCCCCAGCACCCTGCCCGCAGACAGCCAGGGTTTGGGAATAAACTGGAGCGCTTGATAAAAATACAGGCGTCACGACTCAACCCAGGCCCAGGCGCTCCAAGGCAGAGAAGCACATTTGAATTTTTAACAAACTCTTAGGTTACTATGGTTCAGAGCTCACCATGGCATCCTGGTATCACTCGCGGTGCTTGGCTTATGGTAGATGGTCAGTAAATATTTGCAGGAAGACTGACTTAGGGAGCTTCCAAAATAGGAGTTCTTGAGGTATTTTCAGGAGCTTTTTGATGTTAAGATCTCTGTCAGATATACTGTATGTGATTTTCCTCAGGTCCCAACTTAACTTTTATGACTGTTTATAAATTCCTTGTTTTCAGTATATTTTATTCAAAAGCAGGGTATATACATTGCTTAGTATAAGCCATCAACTGTATATACCCTAGTTAGATTGAAATTAATTTCTGAAACTGAATTCTGAATAAAAAAATACATTTTTTTTTCTCTTCATCATTTGGGAAAGCTAGGCTTATAGGATTTTGTTCTTTTGAGGCAGGTAAATATTTACATTTTCATCAAAGCAAATCTGAATTACTGTTTATTCAGAAAGTTGGCAATTTGCTTAAACCTCTGAGTATTTGTTAATCTTTATGTGATATTGTGAAATTGAGATTTATGTTTAGTTCAGAATCAATGCTGAAGTAGGCTTGAAAGTTATTTGATATTTCTGGGGCTGTTTTTTTCATGTGTTTTGAATTTCAGTAGTTGTTTTAATTTTAGTAGTTCTTGTTGATGGATGAAATATGAATGTATAGGAAGACAAAATTTTAGGAATTGAGATGGCATCTGAAGAAGAAAAAATGAAAATTAGGTGCTCTTTTTCTCCCACTGTTCCATTTTTGTAGTTCATGCAGTGTCTTTTAAGGAATTCCTTCTTTTGAGATATAATTGACATGTAATATTAGTTACAGGTGTACAATATAATGGCTTGATTAGTTACAGGTATATAACATGATTTGAAATTTATATATTGCAAAGTGATCACATTAAGTTATATCATTATAATTTTTTTCTTGTGATAAGAGGTTTCAAGATCTGGTCTTTTAACAACTGTCAATTATGCAATACAATGTTATTAACTATAATCTCCATGCTGTACATAACGTTCCCATGACTTTTTTTTTTTTAAAGTATCTTAAAAAAAAACCCAGCTTTTTTGAGTTAGAATTATCTTATAATACATAGTCTTTTGTGACTGGTTTCTTTCCCTTAGCACAGTGTTTTTGAGGTTTATCCATGTTGCATGTGTATCATTTATTGCTGAGTAATATTGAACAGATATACCACATTTTATCTTTTGATGTATTGATAGACATGAGATCTCCCCCCCCCCACGTTTGGTTATAATAAATAATACTGCTCTGAACATTTTTGTACGAGTTTTAGTGAGGATGTAATGTTTTGATTTTTCTTGGGCATACCCCATTTCCTGGGTTATATGGTAACTCTGTATTAATGTTTTGAAGAGCTGAAAATCTGTTTCCTAAGGCGTTGCATCGTTTTGCGTTCCCACCAGCAGTGTATGAGAGTTTTACAATCTTGCCAATACTTGTTACGGTTTGTCTTTTTAACTTAGCCATCTTAGTCGGTGTTAAGTGGTATCTCATTACAATTTTGATTTGCGTTTCCTTGATGACTTATGATATTGGGTGTGTGTGTCTGTGTGTGCACGTGTTTGTGAGCTTACTGGCCATTTGTATATTTTTGGAGAAATGTCTGTTCAAATCCTTTGTCCATTTCAGGTGTCCAGTTTTTCATTGGGTTATTTGTCTTTTTATTATTGAGTTGCAGGAGTTTTAAGTATTCCTATTTGTCTTTTTATTATTGAGTTGTTGGAGTTTAAAAAATTTTGGTTACTAAGTCACATACATGATTTGCAAATGTTTTCTCCCATTCTGTAGGTTGTGTTTTCAGTTTTTTGACAATGTCCTTTTCTGCAAAGTTTTGTGATGAAGTCCAAATTATCTATTTTTGCTTTTGTTGCTCATGCTTTTGTTGTCATATCTAAGAATTCATTGCCAAATTCAAGGTTTACCCCTATGCTTTCTTCTAAGAGTTTTATGTTTTTAGCACTTGTATTTAGGTTGTCAATCCATTCTGAATTGATTTTTGTATATGGTGTAAAGCAGTGGCCCAAATTCATTCTTTTGCATATGGTGATCCAGTTGTCCCAGCATTATGTATTGAAAAGACTCTTCTTGTTCCATTGAATGTTCTTTGCACCCTTCCTGAAAATCAGCTGACTATATGTTGGGTTTTATTTCTGGATTCTCAAGTTTCTTCTATTGTCTATCCTTATGCCAGTACTATGCTATTTGGTTACAGTAGATTTGTATTGATAATAAGCTTGTAATAGGTTTTGAAAGTAAGTGTAAGTCTTGTAACTTCATTCTTTTAAAAGACTTTTTGACTTTTCTGGGTCCCTTGCATATGGATTTTAGGATCAACTTATCAATTTCTGCCCAAGAGTAGCTGGAGTTTTTATAGAGATTGTGTTTAATCTGTTCTTTCAATAATGTTTTGTAGTTTTCAGGCCCAAGTCTTAAACTTCTTCCAAAAATTTATTCCTGAGTGTTTATGTTATTGTATTGGTTGCTGTTGTACATGGAACTGTTTTCAACATTTCCTTCTTCCTTTTTTTTAAAAAAAAATTTTATTTATTATCGGCTGTGCTGGGTCTTCCTTGCTGCATGGGCTTTCTCTAGTTGCAATTCGTGGGGTTCTCATTGCAGTGGCTTTTTTGTTGCAGAGCACAGGCTCAGTAGTTGTGGCACATGGGCTTAGTTGTCCATCAGTATGTGGAATCTTTCCCGACTGGGGATCGAACCTGTGTCCCCTGCATTGGCAGGCAGATGCTTGACCACTGAGCCACCAGGGAATCCCTCAACATTTCGTTTCACGTCATTGTTCATCACTAGTTCATTGCTAGTGTATAGTAGAAACACAATTGAGTGTTGGATATGTCCTTTTAAACATTTATGTTTAATTGGAGGATGCCTGTTTTACAGTGTTGTGTTAGTGTCTGCTGTCCAGCGCTGTGCGTTAGCTGTGAGTGCACGTGCATCCCCCCTTTGGACCTCTCTCTCACCCCTCACATGTTATCTCTCAACCTCATCGTTTAGTGGCAGTCTCGTCAAGTTTTCTGTTTCAGATCGTTTCTCCAAAATGGTAAGGAAGAAAGGTCTTTGAAAGCTCAAGTATGGATACAGATGTAGGTTCATATCTCCAGGTTTTGGCTCTGCTACATACTAGTTGAGTTTTTGACACATCTTAACTGTTACTACATCTCAGTGTTCTCATATACGTAATGGGACAGTGATATCCACCTCATAGAATTACTAGTAAGTAAGAGAGAACGTAGGTAGATATTCAGAACAATGCCTTGCGTGTGGTAGGGATTTGGTACTTGTTGTTTATCTTCTTTTGCTAATTAACTCTATTTAAAAGCAAGCCCCAAGGCAAACAAAACTGCCAAACTAAAAAAAAAAACAAAAAAACCTCTTTTCCCCCAAAATACACAAACACAACCCCCCACAAATAAACAAACCTAAAACACAGACAAGACAAAAAAAAAAAAAAAGAAACAACCAAACCACAAAAACCCACAGAGAAAAAACCACAGACAAAAACCTCAAACCTCTTCCTGTCCCCATCACTTTTCTGTGACCCAAGAAATCCCTGTGAGTGCTTGAGGAACAGTGAAGGACAAAGTCTCCCACACCACACAGTTGTATTATAGAAGGCTGCTAAATCTAGGCTGTGTGTATGATACTTGATAGTGTATTTGTATGTATTATTAAAAATAAAAGTGTAACTGAAAGCTGTTTTTCTTCCACAGTTCTTATTAATGTGCTCTTCTTTTACTATTTATTTTTCCTAAAATTAGAAGCAATGCTTTTTCATTAAGTTTGATGGTAACAATTCTTACTTCTTTAGAGTGGTTGCTATTTTAGAAAAACTCTTAGAGACAGAACCTGGTGTTTAAACTTAAATTTAATAGTACTTTTATTTTGAGGTTTCTTTAGTAGCTAGGGTAGATTGCTGTTTTCTGTAGGAGGAAATCAGAAGCAACAATATAATGTAGATATGGTGCTTGGAACAAATCATGTTCACTGAATGTGTATTTCCTATGAACCAAATAAAATAATTGCTTATATTGTAAATATGGTGGCTTCCCTGATGGCTCAGATGGTAAAGTGTCTGCCTACAATGCGGGAGACCTGGGTTCAATCCCTGGGATGGGAAGATCTCCTGGAGAAGGAAATGGGCAACCCACTCCAGTATTCTTGCCTGGAAAATCCCATGGACAGAGGGGACTGGTAGGCTACAGTCCATGAGGTCGCAAAGAGTCGGACACGACTGAGCTACTTCACTGACTGACTGATTGTAAATATTAGTTAAACAAAAACTTATCTTCAAGATCACAATTAAATTTATAGCCTGCACATCCTCAAACTGATAACTCATAGATATTTCTATAAAAAATGTAAATCATAGTGTCTTTATTTAAAAAAAAAAACTTTTGGACTTTCCTCAGGGTCAGTGGCTGAGTCCACACTTCCACTGCAGGGGACACAGGTTCAACCCCTGGTGAGGGAAGATCCTGCATGTGGTGTGGTATGACCAAAACAAAATTAAACCCTTTTATTATTACAAAAACTGCATGTTTGCATTGTATGAAATTAGAAAATATTAGACAAGCAAAAATACCGCCCTCATAATGTTGCCAATATAGTGATTACTATTAATATTTTAATGCATAACTTTCTGGAACTTTTTCTGTATATCTGTTTTTTTTTTTTGACTGCATGACTTGTGGGATATTGAGATCAGAGACTAGTTCATTTTATTGGACATCAAAGTAGTACTGGGAGATTGGAGCATCCCTGGTGGCTCAGATGATAAAGAATCTGCCTGCAATGTGGGAGATCTGAGTTCAGTCCTGGTGTTGGGAAGATCCCTTGGAGGAGGGCATGACAACCTACTCCAGTATTCTTGCCTAGAGAATCCCCATGGACAGAAGAGCCTGGTGGGCTACAGTCCACAGCGTTGCAAAGAGTCGGACACAACTGAGCGACTATGCACACACATACACACTGGGAGGTTGAGAAAGCAGTAAGAGTAACTGGAGAGAAGAACCGTAAAAGTGGGGAGGCAGGTGGTCTTTAAGGGCTCTAATTGCCCTTACTGCGACCACTACCAAAAACCTCTTTTCATCTCCAGACTATATTACCTCTAGGAGAGGAAATTTCAGTCTGGAGAATATGCAGTATTTAATAATTAATAGTGTGAAGTTAACTTGCAGTATTCTGAAATGTGAGTTGTTGAGATTCTAGTTGACAAATAATGATTATGTTGTGGATACTATGTTGTGGATAAAGAACAGATTGCTAAGAAATAGCAGGTGGTCTCAGTAATGCAGGAAACCTGACTCTGTGTTGTGGTTTTGCAAGAGTGAAAAAAAGTTTAGCCGTGACTCTTACATAAGGGAAGGAATCTTACTGTATACAGTTTCCCTTTTCATGATTATATATATGACATTTCCATGCTATGACTGCCTAAGTTTGCCATAGTGGAAGTTAAAAAAATTGCCGTAGTAGTGTTTCTATTAATGTGGACTTAATTTCAGAAGATGGTAGGGAATTTTTAAAATCAGTATTCTTTTCACTTGCAGAAATGCATAAAAAATGTCACTTTGATGAAGATGGAACTTCCTAAGATTATTATTTCCCTCTGTCATCATAAAAGGAAAATCAGAAAACTTGATGCTTATATTTTGCCAAATCATGCATTGGTGTTCATTTTTAGATAATAGGCACAAGAAAAATAGTTTTGAAGATGAGAAGAAGAAAGTAAGAATAGGTTAGAAGGAAAAACATATTGAAAAAGAGTCAACCAAATAAACAGAAAGTAGAAGCAAACAGAGATGAGAGAAGAGGGTAATTACTAGATTTAAAGGACAATATTCTAAAAATTGTGAAAGTTGCTCAGTTGTGTCCAATTCTTTGCGACCCCATGGATATACAGTCCATGGAATTCTCCAGGCCAGAATACTGGAGTTGGGTAGCCATTCCCTTCTCCAAGGGACCTTCCCACACAGGGATGGAACCCAGGTCTCCCACATTGCAGGGGGGTTCTTTACCAGCTGAGCCGCCAGGGAAGCCCAAGAGTACTGGAGTGGGGAGCCTGTCCCTTCTCCAGCGATCTTCCCGACCCAGGAATTGAAGCAGGGTCTCCTGCATTGCAGGCAGATTCTTTACCAGCTGAGCTTAAAAAAAATAATAATAATATCCCTGGTGGCTTAGTCGGTAAAGAGTCTGCCTGCAATGTGGGAGACCTGGGTTTGATCCCTGGGTCGGGAAGACCCCCTGGAGAGGGAAATGGCAACCCATTCTAGTATTCTTGCTTGGGGAATTCCATGGATAGAGGAGCCTGGTAGGCTACAGTCCATGAAGTCACAAAGAGTTGGACATGACTGGGTGACTCACTTTTTTTCATTCCAAAAGTTACTGGGATCTCTGTTTGAGGCTTGCAGGACCTTAGTTCCCAGACCAGGGATTGAACCCGTGCCACCTGCAGTGGAAATGGAATCCTAACCACTGGATTGCCAGGGAATTCCCAAGACAGTTTTGAAAAAGAACAAACTTAGAGGTCTCACTCTTCCCAGTTTCAAAATCTGTAAAGTGAGAGTAATCAAGACAGTGTGTTACTAGCATAAGAATAGCATAAGTCTATGGAATTGAGAGTCTGGAAATAAATCCTCACATGTATAGTCAACTGATTCTCAACAGTATGTGAAGACCATTCAAAGTGGGCAGAATAATCTTTTTAGTGAAAGTTGCTGGACAGCAGACAACTGGATATCCACATACAAAAGGATGAATTTGGACCCCTATCTCACACCATACACAAAAATTAACTCAAAATATATTGAAGACCTAAATGTAAGAGCCAAAACAATACAGTTCTTATCAGAAAGCACAGGTCTATACGTGATAACATTTTAAATGGAAGCATGTTAACCTTTATATATTTATAAGATTATTATGCCAAGTTATAGCACAGAGGAAGCCATCAACTTTGTAAGACTTACCCTGTGACCTTCGTCTTCTAAGAGTTTGCTGCTGCTGCTGCTAAGCTGCTTCAGTCGTGTCCAACTCCGTGCAACCCCAGAGGCCTCAGCCCACCAGGCTCCTCTGTCCCTGGGGTTCTCCAGGCAAGAATACTGGAGTGGGTTGCCATTGCCTTCTCCTCTATGAGCTTAGTTTCCTGAAATTTACCTAGTATAGTTTGATACTGGAGAGTATATATTTAATAAGGCTAAGCACTTAGGTTGAAACAGTACTTTTTATTTTGGAGTGAATTTGTTGTTGGTAAGTTGTGCCCGACTTTTTGTGACCCCATGGACTGCAACTTGTACCTCCCGGAGTTTGCTCAAATTCATGTCCGTTGAGTTGATGATGCCATCCCACCATCTCATCCTCTGTTGGTTCCTCCTTCTCCTGCCTTCAGTCCTTTCCAGCATAAGGGTCTTTTCCAATGAGTTGGCTCTTCGCGTTATGTGGCCAAGTATTGGAGCTTCAATATCAGTCCTTCCAATGAGTATTCAGTGTTGATTTCCTTTAGGATTGACTGGTTTGATTTCGTCATTCTCATTTCTGTCTCAGAAATTTTCATGTTACTAATATGATTTTGGAATTCAGGCACCTTTATTGGACGTTTGACCTTGTGTATAGTTTCTTGTCCTTGGGAAAAGTGTACTATGGGGATTGCACAATTTCCTGAGAGAGTACGAAAAACAGTCACAAATGCTTTTGTTCTGTATGTAATATTTTGTGTAGAGTGCTGTCTTGAATCTTTTAGTTTATGCAGAAATGGGATTTTTGAAAGTTGCTCCACTGTCAAGTAATGCTCTTGTTAAATTACTTCCTAATCTCTATGAAGATTTATGAGGACTATTTATAAAAATTGTTCTGGAAATTGGTCATAAATTCAAAATATACTTCATAAAAAGTAAAATTTTCATTAGGTATATTTGGAAGAGTCATGTAAATTATAAAATACTGTATGTTGGCAGTGTTCCTTCCATTAAGTATAGGGTCTGTTGATTTCAGATTTTAATCACTAACATTTTGTGTTTACTATGTTTTAGGCACTGTTCTAAGTCCTTTACATAAGTTAACTCATTTAATTCTCACAACTATCTTATGAGATAGTTATTATACCTCTTTTTGCACAAAAGAAAACTGAGGTACTGCAAGGTTACTAAGTAGTATCCTGTTCAAGTTCCACAGTTAGGAAGCTGATTTGCCCTGAAATCTAAGTTAGTAGTTAGGCTCTGGAGTTTACTTTCTTAACCATTGCACTAGACTGATTTGAATGATCATTAAGCAAATAATAATCCATTATAACTATCTTTTGCTATGGAATGTTAGACTTACTGCTGGACAGTAATATAGGAATGCCCCTGGATATTTTGTAAACATCTAGTTTTCATTTTGGGGTTTAAGGTTATGTTGGCACAGTATTCTGAAATTTGAGTCTTTATAATGATGATAGAGCAAAAGGATGAGTACTTGAAACTGAGTTTATTATTTCATTTTATTATCTCAACTTTATTAATCAAAATATAAAATTAACTGCAGGGTAAGCAGTTTATTTTTAAGTATTTAAAGTTATAAAACTGTTATTAAACTAATACTTAATGCAATATCTGACATAAATGTTTCTTGAATGAATACTGGGAATTAAACCAGATAATGAAGAAAAGTATCAAACAAAATGAGGATATATAAAAATATTAGTTTTTAAGATAGTAAAGGAATGGTTGTAATTTCAGATGCATCTCTGAAATAGAAGAATTGTAAAATCTTTGCTTATATCTTCCTTTCTTATTAATGAAGGGAATCAGTCTTTATAATGCAAATTAAAAGTTGTTAACTAAAAATAAAAGATAATTAACACTGTAAGTAATTTATTGATTCAGAATTTTAGCCCAAGGACAGATTTGAAAAATAAAAATACAGTTTTGGTTTCCTGAAAGAGGTTTTTGGTTGGTTAAAAAATGGATTCCAGAAATTTATTCTTCATTTGAATTTCCTGTGTGGGTAAAATGTAGATATCTACTTAATAAATATTAATTTTTGAGCTTATTCCTTTTTCTTTAATTAAAGAGTTGGTATAGTTAAATGTCTCAAACGGTTTTACACTGCGCTCTCTCTCTCTGCATACCTGTACATATATATTTGACTGTACCATGCAACTTATGGGGTGTTATTTCCCTGGTGCAAGAATTGAACCCAGGGCCTCAGCAGCGAGTATAGAGTCCTAACCACTGGACTACCAGGGAATTCCCTACTCTTCTGCTTTAGAGTACATATTTATTTCTAGTTGAAGTTGGAGGAGTTAGATTTAGTTTGTTTAATACTAGTTGAATTTTTTTCAAAATGTAGTTGGTTTGCCATGATTGTCATAGCATTAAGAAAAAGAATTATTTGTTTGGTTGCACTGGGTCTTAACTGTGGCATGTGGAATCTGGTTTCCTGACCAGGGAATGAACTCAGGGCCTCTGTATTAGGAACGCAGTCTTAGCCACTGGACTACCAGGGAAGTCTCTGTCATAGTATTTGGATTGATCAGAGAAAGTTGTGAAAGTGAGTTTGTATCAAACATTAAAAAAAAAGTTTCTTCTTGTGTAGTATTTTATCACTTTTTGTGTATAGTTACTTTAAATGCAGCAGTATTTTAACATTAACTTTTAAAAATACTCTCCTGGAGGTGTCGTTTCCTTTAGATGAAATCTCCAGGTTTCAAGATGAGATGCTTAAGTACTTTGTTTCCTGAGAGTGCACTGTGAAAAGATTGCTGTACCAAAGCATGGCTATTTTTAATAGAAGCAATTAGACCTTTGCAATATTGGAGTATCTCTCCTTTTCATCAGGTGCACATCAAAAGAACCAGGACCAAGTGCATTAGGCATCCTATGACTATTGCAAAGGGTGAAAGTTTATGAATTCCAAAAGGGGTGGATCTAAGATTTAGAAGGACCAATGACAATGCTTTTGGTTAAGGTATTTGGAGAGCCTCTACAAATTTTTCCAATCTTAATAATGCCATTTGGGCATTTGACTAAACCAGAGGATTGAGGGTGGTAAACACAGTAAAAGTGTTGTAAAACCAGCCAGACTACTCAGGCTTGTTGAAGGAAGTGGCCATAGAATGTGTTCTTGATCACTGTGAAGTTTGAGAAGCATTCTTTTGGTAGGGATAATTTTTTTCCTAAAGGACTTTTCAGCCACAAAAGAGGCAGTAGCCTGTCTGTAAGGGAAGGCTTCCATCCAGTGTGATAACATACAAACCATGACTAAAACATACTTATATTCATGAGACAGAAGAAGTTGTATGATATGCATTTTGTCAGACCTCAAGTGGTCCATTGGGCAGTTTAAAATGTCTGAGAGCAGTACTAACAGGCCTCCCTGGGTTGTTCTTCAGGTAAATGAGACAAGTGAGGTAGGCACTTTTTGTGGCCTTGTTATTGTTTTCTCACCAATATTGATTCATGAAGGCTATCATTTTGTTAGTAGACCAGTGGCTTATTGCAGGTACGATGGTAAGGATTGAGAATTTGAGTCTCTGGTAGGGCTGGGTTGTTATTTGGTCCAAACCAGAGCTTTCTCTTTTTATCAAGTCAATAATTATTGAGTTTCCAATCCTGTTTTTGTTTTTTTCTGAGGCCACTGTTGGGCTTCTTTAGCCAGTTTTCCTAAGTTATCATTTAGGGAAATATCCCTTTCGACCATGACAGAGGTTTGGCGATTGTTGGTTCCTTTAAGGGTAGCATTCCTTGCAGAGATGTCAGCAAGGTGATTTCCCTTAGCTTCCAGAGAGTCAAGTTTAGAATGCCCTGAGATTTTAATAGCTAAAGTGGTAGGTAAAAGTATTGCATCCAATAATTCCTGAACATAGGGGCCATTTTAAGTTTAATTTACACTAGAAGTAAGAAAGCCATGTTCCTCCCACAACATTTCAAAATCATGAGCTATCTAAAGCATATCTGCTTTTAATATAAATATTGGCAGTTTTGTCATGGGCTAAAATATTCAGTTCAGTTGCTCAGTTGTGTCTGACTCTTTGTGACCCCATGGACTGCAGCACGCCAGGCCTCCCTGTCCATCATCAACTCCCAGAGCTTACCTGAACTCATGTCCATAGAGTTGGTGATGCCACCCAACCATCTCATTCTCTGTCATCCCCTTCTCCTCCTGCCTTCAATCTTTCCCAGCATCAGGGTCTTTTCCAGTGAGTCAGTTCTTTGAGTCAGGTGGCCAAAGTATTGGAGTTTCAGCTTCAGTGTCAGTCCTTCAATGAATATTCAGGACTGATTTCCTTTAGGATGGACTGGTTTGATCTCCTTGCAGTCCAAGGGACTCTCAGTCTTCTCCAACACTACAGTTCAAAAATCATCAATTCTTCAGCCTTCAGCTTTCCTTATAGTCCAACTCTCACATCCATACACGACTACTGGAAAAACCAGTAGTCCTTTGACCTTTGTTGGCAAAGTAATGTCTCTGTTTTTTAATATGCTGTCTAGGTTGGTCATAGCTTTTCTTCCAAGGAGCAAGCTAAAATATTGGCGTGCCTCATTTTACTGTGCTTCGTTTTATTGCACTTTGCAGAGGCTGCATTTTTTTTTTTTTCTTTTTTACAAATGGAAGGTTTGTGGCAACTGCTTTGAGCAAGTTTATTGGTGGCATTCTCCCCCTCCTCTCCTCCTGCCCACTTCATATTTGCTCACTTCATATCTCTGTGTCACATTTTGGTAATCCTCACAATATTTCAAAAAATTTTTTATTTCATTTGTTATGGTTATCTGTGATGCTAGTATTGTGGTTGTTTTGGGGCACAATTAATTGTACCCGTATAAGATGCCAGACTTAATTGGTAAATGTTGTATGTGTCCTAACTGCAATGCAGACGATCTCTGGGTCAGGAAGATCCCCTGGAGAAGGAAATGGCTACCCACTTCAGTATTATTGCCTGGAGAATGCCATGGACAGAGGCTCCTGGCAGTCTGCAGTCCATGGTGGCACAGAGTCAGACAGGACTGAGTGACTAATACTGCACCACCATTGGATGAATGGATTTTTTATAATTCTAGCTGTTGTATTTTGTGGACCTGTTATTTTTGTTTTTCTGTGAGGCACATATATTGGATGTGGGAGGTAAAGGAGAATCTGCTGCTTCTGTCACTCCCTTTATAGCCATCGCTGTCTTGTTTCTTGTAACTCAAGTTAGATTTTGGTCTCTTGCTCCACTGCAAAAAACTAACCTGAGGAGATGGGCAGGAGGAAAGCCCCTACTGACAGATCTGCTGGGTTTTGAGGAGTGTTTTTCTTTCTTCCCCTTGAAGAGGAGAAAACTTTTTTCACTGGTATATTTAAAGCTCTTCAACTATAGAGAGTCACCAGTTTTGGACAAGTGCAACACAGAATGCTCAAAGGACCAGAGCTTTTAAACTTTGGAGGTCTAAGCTTTACTGTTGGCCACTGCTAAGTCTGTCTGGTATTTCAAAGGAATACTGGGCACTGCAGATAGACACTGAAGGGGGAAGCTTATTAAACCTGTGGGGGAGAAAAGTGCTACTCTAATGAACAGGCAAATGATAAGGAAGTGAAACAGCCTCATTACTGACATGGAGAAAGTTGTAGGGGTCTGGGTAGGAGATCAAACCAGCCACAACATTCCTGTAAGCCAAAGTCTAATCTGCAGTAAGCCCCTAATTCTCTTTACTTCTGTGAAGGCTGAGAGAGGCGAGGAAGCTGAGGAAAAAATTGAAGTTTTTAGAGGTTGGTTTATGAGGTTTAAGGAAAGAAGCTGTTTCCATAACAGGAAGGTGGAATATGAGACAGCAAGTGGTGACATAGAAGCCAGTTATCCAGAAGACCTCACTAAGGTAATTAATGAAGGTGGGCTACACTAGACAACAGATTTTCAGTGTAGATGAAACAGCCTTCTGTTGGAAGAAGACGCCATCTAGGACTTTCATAGCTACAGAGAAGAAGTCAGTGTCTGACTTTGAAACTTCAAAGAACAGGCTGACTCTTATTAGGGCTATTGCAGCTAGAAACTTTAAGTTGAAGCCAATGCTATTTACTATTCAAGAAATCCTAGGGTCCTTAGATTATGCTATATCTATCTACCTGGATGACAGTACATCTGTTGACAACATGGTTCACTGACTGTTTTAAGCCCACTGTTGAAATCTATTGCTCAGAAAAAAAGATTCCTTTCAAAATAGTACTGCTCATTGACAATGTACCTGTTCACCCAAGAGCTCTGCTCATACAAATGATGCTATTATGAATATCCTGGTATATATAGCTTTGTTTACATAGGTTAATGTATCTGAAGTCTAATTTACTAGAAGTAGGAAAAACTTCTAGAATTTGAAGGGTGTGTATCTTTTACATTTTTTTTTTAAGATATTCCTAAATTGTTCTATGATTACACCAGCTTGCACTTCCACCAACAATGTATGTGTGGGACTTTTTCTTTATTCTCTTACCATTAAAATGTATTTTTTTCCCCCATTAGTAGGAGAGGTGAAAAGTGATATTTCATGGTTTGATTTTCTTTTAAAATGATTGAAGCCACACATTTAAAAATATGATTAAAAGCCATATAAATTTCCTTTCTCATGATCTGCCTGTACATATTCTTTGCTTTTTCCACTGGATTTTTTTTTCTAATTTATTTGTAGATTTTTATATATTAAGGGCTTCCCTGATAGCTCAGTTGGTAAAGAATACACCTGGAGTGCAGGAGACCCCGGTTTGATTCGTTGGTCAGGTAGATCCCCTGGAGAAGGGAAAGGCTACCCACTCTAGTATTCTGGCCTGGAGAATTGCATGGATTGTATAGTCCATGGGGTTGCAAAGAGTCAGACATGACTGAGCAACTTTTACTTTTCTTTCACTATATAGTAAGCAAATTAGCTTTTTATCATGTATTACAAATAGTTTTTTTTTTTAAACTTACTTGACTCATCTTTTTACTTTTTTAAAAATAAGTTTTTCCATGCAGATATTAATACCTGATAAGCATTTTTTATATCATTTGAATAGTCAAAATTTATAACAGGACTGGAGCTATGTTAAGTAATTGTATGTGGCTGAATAGTCTGAGTCAGTTTGGTCCATATGTTACTGACACTTCTATCCTTTTAAGATGAGTCTGTCAGAGGGTCAGAAGAAAACAACAATGTTAACGGATGTTGACATTCATAAACTATACCTATATGAAATATATGAGGAAAGAAAGAATATCAGAGGAATTAAGTGGTATTTCAAAACTTTGCTTTTTTTTGGTCTCCTTGAATGGTACTGTATATTCGCCTTAGTAGTCTATGAATTTAATATGGCCATTTATTCCAGGTACTATATAATCTGAGAAATACATGCAAACCTTTTTAGTTTTTTTTTTCAAACCTTTAAAAAAAATCTCTCTGTATTGCCAAGTTTATCAATTGCAGAGAAGATAGAGAAGGACAAAGGAAATTATATCTCTTTTAAAAAATCATACACAAAAATTGCCATTTCTTAGCCTCCTAAGGACCACATTGTAACTAGCTGAGTAGACTCAGACATATTTTGACAAATTAGATGCTTCTATGGACACCTACTAGAGTGTATGTTTCTCTTACATTTGTGGGCATTTTGTGATGATGATGGTGTTGGAGAACTCTAGTATTTATAATCTTTCTGCACTAGCACTAACTTTTTCATGATGTTTTTCTTTGCTCTCAGAGGCATTATTTAATAGTTTACATCAGTGGTTCGAGCATTTTCTCGTCCAGCTAGGTACTCCATCAAAAAGATACTTTGATCTTATTATGTATAATAGCTATCTCCTCTATCAGATTTACAATGTGTGAAATAACTCTTAGCAGGCTTCCCTGATAGCTCAGGTGGTAAAGAATCTGCCTGCAATGCAGGAGACCCTGGTTTGATTCCTGGCTTGGGAAGATTTGCTGGAGAAGGGACAGGCTACCTACTTCAGTATTCTTGGGCTTCCCTTGTGGCTCAGCTGGTAAAGAATCCATCTGCAATGCAGTAGACCTGGGTTTGATCCCTGGTTTGGAAAGATCCCCTGGAGAAGGGAAAGGCCACTCACTCCAGTGTTCTGGCCTGGAGGATTCCATGCACTGTCTAAGTGTCTTCCACTAAAGAAGAAACTTATTTTAACTTTGTTTATCCCAGTCTCCAGAGGACCTAGGGGTTCCTTGGAACATGTTTTGGAAAATGTTACTTTGTATTACTGTATATGGAAATAATAGAATGCAGACTCTTTTCTTAATTTGATTCTTATCTATTTTGAAGTAGAACCAAATTACCCTGAGAAGCAAGGAATGCTGTAATAGTAGGATTATGTCTTTTTCACTTTTAGGCCACGTATGAACCTAACAAATTTTACTTCTATTACTGTTACTGCTATTTTTATGTTGTACCCCTGAATTTTCAAATGTTGAATTTGTTCTATAATTTATGGATAGTACTGCCCTTAAGTAGAGTCATGATGATGACTGTTTCCCAAAATGAAATATCTTATACATTGTTAAATGTCTTATATTGATCCATTAGTTTGGTGTGGCTGAAATCATTAAAAAATTAATCAAGACTCTTCAGGAAAATCCTGGTCATTTGCTCAATGTTCCATAGTCCATTCACTTTCAAGCAATATGTTTCATGATCATAATTTAAAAAAACACAGAACCCCAACCAGAGTATACATTATTGGCTACTTCTATATTAGTATGAGGAATTTGAGGGATATAATTTAGGCACTGATGTTTGAAATTCCTAGGAAATTTTAAATTGTCCTAGAAAGCTAGGATATGATACCCCATGAGTAGAGGAAAAAATTTGATTGCCTATGTGGGAGATTGGCTTCGTCTTCCTCCTCTCTGTGGAGTCTGTTCTTTTTTAATGCAACTACCTCAGTGAGGAGTCTGTTACTTTTGTACCTGTTGTATCTGTTACCTATTAGATCTGTCCACTTTTGAATGGAGGGACTGGACTGAGTCTTAAAGGAAGACTTGGGGAAGGAAATTAAATTTTTTGTTTTAATATCACTTAGGGCACGCCTACTTGAAATTGCGAACTGTTTCTCTTGACACTGCTGTCTTAAGCATCTATCCTTGGGATTCTAATGCAGTTCCTAATTTTCCTTTTTTAAAAATGAATAACATTTGACTCATTTATTCCCTTTTGTTTTAAGGTCACTGCTATAAAGTCATAGAAAACTTAGTGATTTGGAAAAATCAACGTCAGAGACAGGGTTTAAATTGCCAAGATACAATTTACAGCAGTTTTTTTTTTTCCTTTTTGATGATCTCCCAAAACTGATGTTTGTCTTTGAAATTTCATGGTGGTAGGCAAATTATAGTTACCAAATTTGCCAGTCTAAAAAGATTCCTTGGTACATGAAAATTTATTTTTTAAAAGGTTATTATTTTTTTAAATTTAAGACTTACATGTGCTCATTGCGTCACATTGGGTTAGAAGAAAATTTTAAGAAAATAACTCGTAATCTTGTATCCAAAGATAACTTAGCATAGTTGATACTTTGATCTTGTTCCTTTTGTTAATTTCATAAATGCAGCCATCTTAACATAATTGAGATCGTGTTGTCTGCATTGGTTTGCATTTTGTTTTTTTCTTAGTATAACTTTAAATTGCCAAGGAAAAGCCTGATTATTTTTTGCATTTATTCGTTCATTCATTCTCTGAAACAAAAAATATATGCACATATAAATATGTATAAAAAAATTAAAAAAAATAAATATGTATGTTTGTAACTATATGTGTATATATGAACACACATACATATGTATTTAAGGTACTATGTTTGCTGCTTCTTGGAAAGTGTGTTGTCTTTCTGGGCACAAAAGTTAACTGTAATATAAAGCAGACTATGAAGAATGTCCATATTCTTTTGAAATTTCAACAAGGAACATCTCTGGATTAACTGAACTTTATCTCACAGAGTTTCTTTATTTGTAGATTCCTCTCTTTGGTGCTAAGACTATTGGCCGGAGAAGTCCTGATGGACCAGTGCTGAGCAAAGCTGAATTTGTTGAGAAAGTTCGTCAGAGTAATCAGGCCTGTCATGATGGAGATTTCCACACAGCTATTGTTCTGTACAATGAAGCCCTGGCTGTTGACCCTCAGAACTGTATCTTATACAGCAATAGATCTGCAGCCTATATGAAAATCCAGCAGTATGACAAGGCACTGGACGATGCAATCAAAGCTCGACTTCTCAATCCCAAGTGGCCAAAGGTAGAAATTTCCTCTGCTTTCACAGAACCTTTTGGGCTTTCTTATTTTAATGTAACATTTTATTGACTGAGTACAGTTATTAATATTTTAATAGTCTGTACTTCAGCAAGATGTGGAATTGGCTTCATTGAGCTGGAACACTAGTGAATGCCTTCCTTTTTTATACTTTGGAAGTTTGCTTTCAGTGTCTAATTCTTTTCCTTTGTGTTTGAGATATACATTGTTGTTTTTTACTCCAGCTTACCTTCTTGATAGGATGCATTCTAGTTATTTATCTAGGTTTTGGATATCTCTTTTTTGCACTGATATTTCAGATGGAGTATTATGATCGTGTTTCTTCAGTTTAAAATAATTTTATTTTCTAACAACAACTGCTTGTTTTCAGAATGGTAGTTGATCAGAGAAGCTTTTTTCCCCTAATAAATCAGGATAATTATCTATATTCCCTTGAATAGTTTAAGGCTTGAGTTGTTATCTCTATTTGGTATATACTTTATTTTCATTGTGCCTGTTCACCTTCTAACATCCAGTTTTAGAAATGCTTTCTTAAGATGTGATCAAAGTGTTTGAGATTTTTTTTTTAAATTGAACTACAAACCCATTTCATTCTATTTTTGGCTTTCTGTTGGACTAACAAATGTTAGTGAAAATTTCCCAGAAATTTAAAAAAGATTCTTACTATCTTATTAGTGATATGTCATAGTCATGTTGCTTTCTGCTTTAATTCTGGTAGGTATTTTTGGCCTCAGTCAGTGGAATTTCTAGCAATGCTGCTACCTTATAAGTTGTTTAGGATTCTGTAATTCCCTAAAGGATTTCTTTTACAACTATAATCACTGTAAATGAAACCAGATCTGTTTTTAAAAAAATGTTACGTGACACTGCTTGGGAGTTAGATTGCTGTTTTCAAAGGACAGACCTAGGTTCAAATTCCTTCACTTCTATTAATGACAATATGGCTTTAGATAAGTCTCTTAACATCTCTGGGGTTAAGATAAATGGAATGATAGTACCTATCTTGTAAGGTTATTTAAGAGTTAGAGATTATTTGTTACTTGTACATACTTGGTGTTTCGTGTATAACAGCTATGATTGTGCATTTTTATTAAATGTTCAAATTAGTTATTCTAGCAAACCTTGGTCTGTATCCTCTTTTTCTTTCTTTCTTCTTTTTTAAAAGCCTGTGATGATACAGTGAGCCCAATAAATATAGAGAGCTTAAATTTTAGATTAAGTGTCTTCATTCCTTCTTTATTGAGGTCTAGTTATTTTGTGTTCTTATTATTTGTGAATAGCTTCAAACTTTTATCTTTTCCCTTTTTCTATGTCATTTCCACTTTCTCATGTCCACTTCTTATGATTTTGCACAGAAAATGGCTGGAAGGTGCACTGTTATGATTTTAGATGAGAAATCAACTTTTTAAGATAATTTCTCTCAATTTTAGTCTCTGATTTTTTTCTCTTATGATAAGTAAGTTTATTGTGTATTTAAAATTTGCATTAATATTTCAACTCCATATTTGGCTTTAAGCAACAAGATTTAGAATTATATAAAATATAAATTAGGGTTTGTTACTGAAGTCATGAAAGGGTCTTTCTATATAATATGATTCATAATAAAATTAACTTGTGAAGAAATTTCTACTGCATAAAAGTTTCCTTTGATAAAAACTTGCTTTTATACTTTTCTAGGAATATACTCATTATATAAAAGAAGATTCATTTTTACTCCCTTGTAAAGATATGTCTGGTAAATTTTTATCAATTCCTTTTCTTTTTGACTTTTTTCACATTTTCATTATAATCCATTCTGAAATCTTTCTCCAACTGTCATTGTTGTCTAGTTTGATGTGGTAAAACATACCTTCAAATTTCTCTTTCTCTCTCTGTAAAAGTTAATTTTTTATGTTAAGATCGAAGGGTTCCAGAGATTGGATGGAGAGCTTTTTATTCTCATTTATTTTGTCTGAAAGAAATAGTGATTTTGGTGTGATATGGGCTTCAAAAGAAGTATGGACGAAAGCACTATGAGATCCCCCCAGAAAACAATAAGCCTGATCCCATTATGATATCTTTATCTCCAACTGCCTCATAGCTGTTGTCTGTGTATATATTCATTCTTTCTGTGTCTTATTTAAGAAATATTTGTCTTACTGAAAGTTGTAAAGTTTTTCTTTTCCTCTAGAATTTTTGTAGTTTTTACTTTTAGGTCTGTGATTCATTTCAAGTTAATTTTAGGGACTGAATGAGGTAAGGATCAGGTTTATTTATTTATCTTCCAGATAGATAACCATGTTCCAGGCACATTTGTTGAAAAGACTATCCTTTCACCATTGAATTATCTTTGGCACCTTTTCCACAAACCATTTGACTGTAAAAGTGTGAGGATATTACTGTACTGTTTTGTTCCATTGATTTATTATTTATCCTTATCAAAATCATATTGTTTTCATTACTATAATTTTGTAAGTTTTGACATCAGATATTGGGAATCTTCTACCTATTCTTTTTCTAGGTTTTTGCTAATTCTCTGTCTTTGCATTTTTATGTAAGTGTAGAATCAACATCAATTTCTTAAAAAAATCTACTAGGAAACTAATGGGATTGCATTGAATTCTTAGAGTAATTTGGAGATAATTGCTGTCTTAACATTTCAGTCCATGAATATGGTATATCTCTCTGTTTATTTAGTTTTTATTTTATTTCCCTTTGCAACTTCTGTCACTTTCAGTGTTCAGGTCTTTCACATCATTAATTAAATTTATTTCTAAGTATTTTGTTTTTTGATGCTATTAAAAATGTATTTAAAATTTTTCATTTAGCAATTTTTAATTGCTAGTGTATAGAATTGATGCTTTTGAACTGTGGTGTTGGAGAAGACTCTTGAGAGTCCCTTGGACTGCAAGGAGATCCAACCAGTCCATCCTAAAGGAGATCAGTCCTGGGTGTTGATTGGAAGGACTGATGTTGAAGCTGAAACTCCAATACTTTGGCCACCTGATGCGAAGAGCTGACTCATTTGAAAAGACCCTGATGCTGGGAAAGATTGAGGGCAGGAGGAGAAGGGGACGACAGAGGATGAGATGGTTGGATGGCATCACCAACTCAATGGACATGGGTTTGGGTGGACTCCGGGAGTTGGTGATGGACAGGGGGCCTGGCGTGCTGTGGTTCATGGGGTCGCAAAGAGTCGGACACGACTGAGCGACTGAACTGAACTGAGTCTATAGAAAAAAGTGTGTCATGTGACCCTTTTGAGTTTTCTTTTAAGTTCTAGTAGGGCTTTTTGGATTCTCTCTGTACATGATCCTGTTGTCTACAGGTAATGACAATTTTGCTTCTTCCTTCTTCTTCTTTTTTTTTTTTTTGGCCTTTGCCTTTTATTTCTTTTTCTTGCTCCATTGTACCAGTTAGGATATCCAGTACAATTATGAATAGAAAAGATTAGAGCAAACTTCCTCTACTCATTCCTGATCTTAGTGCAAAAGTAGGAGCTTTGTATTGTTGATGATGATGCCCTTAATCAGGTGGAGGATATTCCATTCAATTTCTATTATGATTGTTGAATTTTGTCACATTTTTCCTTCATCTATTGAAGTTATATTTTTTCTCACTTACTTTGGAATGTTAAGTCAGCCTTGCAGTCATGGGATAAATACCACTTTGTCATTACATATACCATTTTTATATATTGTTAGATATGATTTGCTATAATTTTGTCAAGAATTTTTGCATCTATGTTTATGAGGAATATTGATTTGTGTTTTCTTTTCTCATGATGTCTTTTGCTGGTTTTGGTATCAGAGGGATGCTGGCCTCATAGTTTTGAAGTGTTCCCTCTTCTTGTGTTTTCTGGAAAAAGGCATGTTTTGTCCTTAAGTATTTGGTAGAATTGACCAGTCTAGTCATCTTTACCGTGACTATTCTTTGTGGGAAGGTTTTAATTATGGATTAAATTTCTTTGATATGAGGGCATTTAAATTTTCTAATTCTTCTTAGATTAGTTTTGGTATTTTGTTTCTTTCAGTTAATTTTTACATTTAATCCAGGTTGCAAATTTATCAGCATGAAATTGTTAGTAACATTCTTTTATTATTGTTTTCATTTCTGTAGGACCTCTAATGGTGTTCTTTCTTTCATTCTATTTCTTTCATTCTTTTCATACTGTTGTTAATTTGTATCTTTTTTGTTTCATTAGTCTGCCTAGATACTTATCAATTTTGTTCATCTTTCTGTTCAGTTATTAGGTTTATTGATTTTCAGTATTGTACGTTTTCTGTTTCATCAATTTCTGCGCTTTATTATTTTCTTCTTTCTAATTATTTTTCATTTAATTTGTTGTCTTTTTCGTTTCCTAAGATGGGAGGTTAGGCCATTGATTTTATTAAATTTTTTTCTGTATTTCTTTCTGCCTGTGTTGGGTGTGTTGCTTTGCATGGGCTTGGGCTTTCCTCTAGTTGTGGCAAGCAGGGGCTACTCTTTAGCTGCAGTGCATGGGCCTCATTGTGGTGGTTCCTCTTGTTGTGGAGCACAGGCTTTAGGCACATGGGCTTTAGTAGTTGCAGCACACAGGCTCAGTAATTGAGGTGTGAGAGCTTTAAGGTGTGCAGACTTTAGTAGTTGTGGCAGGAGGGCTCTAGAGCATGGGCTCAGTAGTTGTGGTACACAGGCTTAGTTGCTCAGTAATATGTGGAATCTTCCCAGACCAGGGATGGAACCCGTGTCCCCTGCACTGACAGCGCAGTGTCCCACTGCACTCCAGGGAAGACCTAGGCTATTGGTCATAAATCTTTCTTCTTTTTTAACACAATAATTTAAACCTAAAATGTTCTCTCCAATCACTGCTTTTGCTGTATCCCACAAATTTTGACATGTTTTCATTTTAATGATAATGTTAAGAATGTTTTCTAATCCTCCTTATGGTTACTTCTTTGATCCATGAGTTATTTAATGAAGTTTGTACTTATGTCCCTAATATTTGGATTTTTTCAAAGTTATTACTGATATCTAATCTATTTCCATTGTTTTTAAAGGACATACTTGGAATGATATTATTGCTTTTCAATTTACTGAGGCTTGTTTCATGGCCAGCATATGATTTATCTTGGTGAACCTACTGTGAGCAATTGAAAAGAATGAGTATTTTGCAGTAGTGAGCTATAGTTCTATGGATATAAGCTAGGTCAAAGATATCAACTAGGTCAAGGCAGTTGATAGTGTTGTTCATATCTTGTTTCTCTTTGCTGACTTATTTAGGTCTAGTTATTCCATCAATTGCTGGAGTGAAGTTAAAATCTCCAATTAAGATTTTGGAATTGGAGATTTTTCTCTTTATTTTTTATTTATTTATTTATTTTATTTTCCTCTTTATTTATTTATTTTTTATATCTGTGACAGATACGTGTTTTAATTCATATTATCATATAAAATAAAGTCATCATATTATGAATTTTTGGCTATATGAAACTTTTAGTATTTTATTCATTTTCATAGTTTTACAGTATTAGTAAAAATAATGGCCTTTATAAATAAGTATAAAATGGAAGTTGATGAAAAAATAACCCCAAGTCTTCCTTGACTCCCACCCTCCCACCAAAAAACTATCTAGTATATGGCAAATATCCTTTTCACACATTATCTTTAGGCATGTATTCACCTTGTAGTGTGGATGGTTTAGTCGCCAAGTCGTGTCTGACTCTTGTGACCCCATGGACGGTAGCCCGCCAGGCTCCTCTGTCCATGGGGTTTTCCAGGCGGGATTACTGCAGTGGGTGCCACTTCCTTCTCATGATTTTCCTCTTTAATATTGTCAAATTTTGCTTCATGTGTTTTAAAGCTCTGTTATTAACATAAGCACTTTTATTCTTGTCTTCTTGAAGAATTGATCCTTTTATTATTATGCAAGGTTTTTCTTTATTTCTGGTATACTATTTTTGTCCTAAAATCTATTTTGTTTGATATTAATATAGCCACTCTAGCCGTCTTCTGCTTACTTTTTGCTTTATGTATATTTTTCTATTTATATATTTTCAATCTCTCTGGGCTTTTACATTTAAAATTCATCTCTTTTGAACAGCATATAATTGTGTCTTGCTTTTAAAGTCAGTTTTGGCAGTCTTTGTCTCTTAATTGAATGTTTGTCCACTAACAGTTAATGTGATCATCAATACTATTGATTTTGCCTTTACTTACCATTTTATTTCTGTCTTCTGTTTTTGTTCCTCTGTTACTCTTTTCCTGCTATTTATTGGTTTGTTTGAAATCTTTCTGAGTTAATTTTGTTTTTTTCTTGTAAGTTTGCCATTGTTTTCAGTGGTTGTTGATGATACTGTTTGGCTAGTAATTTTCTTGGTTAGAATAAAACCACATACTTTATTTCTTGAATTGAAGCTTCAGCTTCAATACAGATATTGTCTTTAGTTGAATTGCTTTGAATTTGCTTCATACATGTTAACTCAAGGCTTATCCAGAGATGTTGGAAGGCAGAATTTGTGTATCCCTTTTCTGCCTCTTTTCCTTCTGGATCCCCTTCTTCCTTGGCTAAAGGCTATGACTTTTTTGTGCTTCAGTAGTCTGATTCCACAGGCCAGAGAGGCAGCACTCTTGTCCTGCTCACCTGCAATCAGCACTTCACCTCTGCACCCTGAAAATGGAAACTCATTTCATAACTTTCTTTCTCCAGGATCCACCTGCTTCTGATTACTCTCCAGTGCTTTCAGTGGTCACATTTCCCCATTTATTTCTTCCTCTTCTGCTGACAGAGCTGCTCTTGTTGATCCACTCATTTCCCTTTTCTTTTTGTTTATGCCAAGCTTTATGCCTGGGGTTTTTGTCCCTGCTGCCATAGGATCTCAAAGAGTGGGACTAGACTGAAGCAACTTAGCATGCACCCACTATTATTGGGCTACATAAATGAAAGTTGCTTAGTTGTGTCTGACTCTTTGTGACCCCATGGACTGTATGGAATTCTCCAGGCCAGAATATTGGAGTGAGTAGCCGGTTACTTCTCCAGGGGATCTTCCCAATCCAGGGATTGAACCCAGATCTCCCACATTGCAGGCAGATTCTTTACCAGCTGAGCCACCGAGGAAGCCCATTGGGCTACATAGAATAGGTCCAACTCAACTCTTATTTTAAAAAATTCAGTTCAGTTGCTCGGTTGTGTCTGACTCTTTGCAACCCTCCCTGTCTGTCGCCAACTCCCAGAGTTTACTCAAACTCATATCCATTGAGTCGGTGTCGCCATCCAGCCATCTCATCCTCTGTCATCCTCTTCTCCTGCCTTCAATCTTTCCCAGCATCAGGGTCTTTTCCAATGAGTCAGTTCTTTGCATCAGGTGGCCAAAGTATTGGAGTTTTAGCTGCAGCATCAGTCCTTCCAATGAATATTCAGGACTGATTTCCTTTAGGATAGACTGGTTGGATCTCCTTGCAGTCCAAGGGACTCTCAAGAGTCTTCTCCAACACTACAGTTCAAAAGCATCAATTCTTTGGCACTCAACTTTCTTTTTATTCCAACTCTCACATCCATACATGACTACTGGAAAAACCGTAGCTTTGACTAGATGGACCTTTGTTGGCAAAGTAATGTTTCTGCTTTTTAATATGCTGTCTAGGTTGGTCACAACTTTTCTTCCAAGGAGTAAGCATCTTTTAATTTCATGGCTGCAGTCACCATCTGCAGTGATTTTGAAGCCCCCCCAAATTAAGTCTGTCACTGTTTCCACTGTTTCCCCGTCTATTTGCCATGAAGTGATGGGAACGGATGCCATGATCTTAGTTTTCTGAATGTTGAGTTTTAAGCCAACTTTTTCACTCTCCTCTTTCACTTTCATCAAGAGGCTCTTTAGTTTTTCTTCACTTTCTGCCATGAGGGTGGTATCTGCATATCTGAGGTTATTGATATTTCTCCTGGCAATCTTGATTCCAGCTTGTGCTTCATCCAGCCCAGCATGTCTCATGATATACTCTACATATAAGTTAAATAAGCAGAGTGACAATATACAGATTTGGCATACTCCTTTCCCTATTTGCAACCAGTCTGTTGTTCCATGTCCAGTTCTAACTGTTGCTTCCTGACCTGCATACAGGTTTCTCAAGAGGCAGGGCAGGTGGTCTGGTATTCCCATCTCTTTCAGAATTTTCCACAGTTCGTTGTGGTCCACATAGTCAAAGGCTTTGGCATAATCAATAAAGCAGAAATAGATGTTTCTCTGGAATTCTTTTGCTTTTTTGATGAACCAACAGATTTGGCAATTTGATCCTGGTTCATCTGCCTTTTCTAAAACCAGTTTGAACATCTGTAAGTTCATGGTTCACATACTGTTGAAGCCTGGCTTGGAGAATTTTGAGCATTACTTTACTAGCGTGTGAGATGAGTGCAGTTGTACAGTAGTTTGAGCATTCTTTGGCATTGCCTTTCTTTGGGATTGGAATGAAAACTGACCTTTTCCAGTCCTGTGGCCACTGCTGAGTTTTCCAAATTTGCTGGCATATTGAGTGCAGCGCTCTCACAGCATCATCCTTTAGGATCTGAAATAGCTCAACTGGAATTCCATCACCTCCAGTAGCTTTGTTTGGAGTGATGCTTCCTAAGGCTCACTTGACTTCACATTCCAGGATATCTGGCTCTAGGTGAGTGATCACACCATCGTGATTATCTGGGTCATGAAGATCTTTTTTGTATAGTTCTTCTGTGTATTCTTGCTACCTCTTCTTAATATCTTCTGCTTCTGTTAGGTCCATACCATTTCTGTCCTTTATTGAGCCCATCTTTGCATGAAATGTTCCCTTGGTATCTCTAATTTTCTTGAAGAGATCTCTAGTCTTTCCCATTCTGTTGTTTTCTTCTATTTCTTTGCATTGATTGCTGAGGAAGGCTTTCTTATCTCTCCTTGCTATTCTTTGGAACTCTGCATTCAAATGGGTATATCTTTCCATTTCTCCTTTGCCTTTCACTTCTCTTCTATTCACAGCTATTTGTAAGGCCTCCTCAGACAGCCATTTTGCTTTTTTCATTTCTTTTTCTTGGGGATAGTCTTGATCCCTGCCTCCTGTATAATGTCGCAAACTTCATCCATAGTTCTTCAGGCACCCTCTCAGATCTAATTCCTTGAAATCTATTCGTCACTTCCACTGTATAAGGGATTTGATTTAGGTCATACCTAAATGGTCTAGTGGTTTTCCCTACTTTCTTCAATTTAAGTCTGAATTTGGCAATAAGGAGTTCATGATGTGAGCCACAGTCAGCTCCTGGTCTTGATTTTGCTGACTGGATGGAACTTCTCCATCTTTGGCTGCAAAGAATATAATCAGTCTGATTTTGGTATTGACCATCTGGTGATGTCCGTGTGTAGAGTCTTCTCTTGTGTTGTTGGAAGAGGGTGTTTGCTATGACAAGTGCATTCTCTTGGCAAAACTCTATTAGCCTTTACCCTGCTTCGTTTTGTACTCCAAGGTCAAATTGGCCTGTTACTCCAGGTATTTCTTGACTTCCTACTTTTGCATTCCAGTCTCCTATAATGAAAATGACATCTTTTTGGGGTGTTAATTCTAGAAGGTCTTGTAGGTCTTCATAGAACCGTTCAACTTCTTCAGCATTACTGGTCAGGGCATAGACTTGGATTACTCTGACATTGACTGGTTTGCCTTGGAAATGAACAGATCGTTCTGTCGTTTTTGAGATTGCATCCAAATACTGAATTTTGGACTCTTTTGTTGACTATGATGGCTACTCCATTTCTTCTAGGGGATTCCTGCCCACAGTAGTAGATATAATGGTCGTCTGAGTTAAATTCACTCATTCCAGCCCATTTTAGTTCGCTCATTCCTATAATATTGACATTCACTCTTGCCATCTCCTGTTAGACCACTTCCAATTTGCCTTGATTCATAGACCTAACATTCCAGGTTCCTATGCAATATTGCTGTTTACAGCATGGGACTTTACTTCCATTACCAATCACATCCACAACTGGGTGTTGTTTTTGCTTTGGCTCTGTCTCTTCATTCTTTCTGGAGTTATTGCTCCACTGATCTCCAGTAGCATATTGGGCACCTACCAACCTGGGGAGTTTGTTAATTTACAATGCTGTGTTAGTTTCAAGTGTGTATGTTTTTATTCTTTTTCATTCTTTTTCCGTTTTTCCATTATAGGTTTTTACAAGATATTGAGTATATTTCCCTGTGCTATACAGTAAATCCTTTTTGTATATAGTAGTGTGTATATGTTAATCCCAAACTCCTAATTTATCCCCCACTCCCCCTGCTATCCCTTTTAGTAACCGTAAGTTTGTTTTTATATCTATGAGACATTTTTTATGTCTATGAATTGATTTCTATTTTATAAATAAGTTCATTTCTATCATTTCTTTTTAGATTCCGCACATAAGTGATATGATATGACACTTGTCTTTTCTCTGTCTGATTTACTTTACTTAGTATCATGATCTCTAGGCCCAGCCATGTTGCTGCAGATGCCATGACTTCATTCTTTTTTTAAATTTTTTTAAATTTATTTTATTTATTTATTTATTTATTTGACTTCATTCTTTTTTATGGTTGTCAACTCTTACTTTTTCCTGGAAACTGCAGTGAGCTTATGTGAATGTATCATTCACTGAGTCCCGCTAACGTCACTTAATTGTTTTTATTGTTCTATAAACCTGTCACTTGAATGTATCTGAGTCTTAAATTAACTTGAAAATTCCTTGAAACTTTGTTGTTTATTTATCTTATAGCCCTAACATTGCTGTGCACTTTTAAAAAAAATATTAAAAATTTTTATTTATTCATTTATTGGCTACACAGGGTTCTTGTTGCTACGCGAGGCGTTTTTCTATTTGCAGGGAGTGGGGGCTAGTCTTCGTTGTGGTACATGGGCTCCTCATTGTGGTGGCTTCTCTTACTGAGGAGCACAGGCTCTAGAGCATGGGCTCAGTAGTTGTGATGCACGGGCTTAGTTGCCCAGAGGCATGTGGAATCTTCCTGCACCAGGGATTGAACCTGTGTCCCCTGCATTGGCAGGCAGAGTCTTAACTACCAGGCCACTAGGGAAGTGCAACTATGCACTTTTTATTAAGCCTCAATGAGAAAATTAGGAGGCATAATTGTTTGTGTGTGTGTATGTGTGTTTTTGAAGACTTCTAAGGATGCAGTTGTCACAGACCATAAACTTGATGTTTAGAAATTCTTTTAATCATTAGCTGAAGACCTCAATAGTTTTAGTCTACTTTTTAATCTGTTCTGGAAGAAATCTTTCTTTCAAGTCTCACACATTAAAACCTTTTGTATGTTTGGTGAGATAGCGTTGTATAATGGAAACAGCACTTACAGGCACTCCTTGCCTTGCGTGGTAGCACAGGCCTTAGAGATAACTGTGCAGGCTGAAGACTCTCACTGTGATCACTGCAGCGATTTTGATTGTTCTGTGACCTCTGCAAGTTTTCATCAAAATTTTAAAAACTCTTACTGTAGATTATAAATACGTAAGGAAAGGAAATATTAAATATTAAAATATTTAAAAACTAATATTCAATGCCTGTGATTTAAAACATTAAGTATTTGTTTTATTTTTATATTAAAAACTTACCCAGAGTTATTTGAACAGTGCTTACTTCCTTCTCATCATGTAATTTATAATACAGCATGAGCAAATGTCAATGGCAATATGCCTTGACAAACTGTCATACTCCTTTGTAATTTTGCATCAGCTTCTACTGTTTTAATATTTGTGCTTTCAGTTTTGTGAAATATCTTTGAAAATTCCTGTATTTCCAATAATTTTGCCAGCATCACTTTCTCTGGAACATATTCAGCTTTTTTGTCACAACTCCTTTCTTCATTTATGTCCGTAAGTTCATTATCCAAAGTTCTTCTGACCAAATTCCTTGAATGGTAGACATACCAGCATCCCCACAGTCAGCTGTTCTTTTAGATCTTTCTTTACATTTGATTCCAATTTCACCTTCAGTGTTGTTACTTTTTATTTCTTTGCTGCGCTCATATTCATTGGTCAGTTCTCTTTTGAGACTGTCCATATGGGTTTATCACTGGAAGATAAGGAGGCAGCATAACTACTTCTTTGCTGTTTGTATATGAGCTGAATAACAGATTTGCAGTGACCAATCTCTGACAGACTTTTTATTTATTTATATAATTTGGTTATGCCGGGTCTTTAATTGTGGCATCCAAAATCTTAGTTGCAGCATGTGGGATCTAGTTCCCTGACCAGGGATTGAACCTGGACCCTTTGCATTGGTAGCGCAGAGTCTTAGCTGCTGGACCACCAGGAAAGTCCCTCTGACAGACTTTGAAACAAATGATGTTTGGTCAGTAATCATGATGCATGTCTTTTTATTATGTAGAAATTGTGTACTGAAGAGCTAGCAGTGGAGTCTGTACTTTTACGCATTTACTCACAGTTAATATACCCTGGTGATGCCCGTGATGCCATCACTGACTCAGTGAACGTGAGTTTGAGCCAGTTCCGGGAGTTGGTGATCGACAGGGAAGCCTGGTGTGTTGTGGTCCATGGGGTCGCAAAGTAGAACATGACTGAGCGACTGGACTGAACTGAATATACCATGGTATGTAAAACTCGAACTGCATTATTAGGGAACTGGTGTTATTTAACTGTGGTAACTGAAATTCATATATATTGAAGCATGTGAAGCAGAGGCTGCTGGTTCTTTGGTAAGACCTGAGTTTTTTCTCCTTATATGTTGCTTTTCCTCCATTAGCCCTAGTTTTCCTATTATGAACTGGGTTAACATCACAAACCTTGAAGGGTTGTATTGAAGATTAAATAAAATAATGTTAGGCATTTAGCACAGAGTTTCTCATATACAGGTTATTTAATACATGATAGTTACAAATGATGATGGTGCTAACCACCATCATCATGCTACAGTTGTTCTGTATTTGTACACATAGAGTTTTTAGTCAAACTACCTAATTCTTTTTTGAGCATTTTTCTTCCTCTTATAATAATCTCAGAAATCATCTGAGTCCTCCCAGTTTCTGCTGATCATTTTTTAAAAAGTATGATGCCACATGGATGAAATATTCCATTAAGATACATGTGTTACAGAGGGAAGAGGGAGACTTTTTTTTTACCATATATATAAGACACATGCTCTCTTTTGAATAACTTATCAGGTACTATTTTTCTTTTATATGTGTGCCATATTTTATTTTGACTCAACAAATATCTATTAGGCATTTGCTATATAGGTAAGCATTGTTCTTCTCTGGTAAGAGTGTTTAGTTGATTTATCTTAAAAAATTTGCATATGGACATTTTTCATTGTTTTGATATTCTACTTCTTCTCAACGATTGAAAAAAAAAAGAATAGGGACTTCTCTGGCAGTCCAGTGATTAAGACATCATGCTTCACTACAGGGTGCATGGGTTTGATCCTTGGTCAGGAAATTAAGATCCCACATGGCATGGCCAAAATACCAAAAAGAGAGTGTATTGATGATCTAGACTTGTATTTGCTAGCTTTTGCTTTGTAAGAAATCACTCTAAAAACTTAGTGGCTTAAAATAAGAACCATTTTATTTAACTCAAGATTCTGTAAGTCAGCTGGGTGACTCTTTTGGTCTGGGCCAACCCAGCTAATTTCCACTGGACTTGTTCATGTGTTCAAGGACACCTAGGGGTTTGACTGGTGGTTGAATAACCTGAAACAGTCTCATTCCCATTTCTTACAGTTAGAATGCTGTTAGCTGGGAAACGGTAGTAACTGGGCCATGTGTCTCTTATCATCCAGCAGATTTTCATGGACTTCTTCACATGGTAATTGTAGGATTCCAAGCACTGCAAGAAAGTGGAAGCACTGGGACACAGCAGTTTTGAGTCTGTTTTCACCTTTGCTATTTTCCCATTGGTCAGAGCAACTCACATGACCGAGCCCAGACCCACTCTAAGAGGGGATTACCTAAGGGCATATTTAGAAAGGGAAGAATTTTTGGCCATCCTTGTGATTTACCTCTGTATTCCTTGCCAGGTCATATGTACAATATGGTACATATTTATGTACCCTCATTCCTAAAATATATCCCTTGTAAAAATACTTATTTTTAATTGAAGAATAATTGCTTTACAATGTTGTGTTCGCTTCTGCCATACGACATTGTCAATCAGCCATAAGTATACATGTTACCCCTCCCTCCCACCCCCTCACCTCCCTACCCATCCTTCTAGGTCATCACCGAGCAGCGGGCTGAGCTAGCTGTGTTACACAGCAGTTTCCCACTAGCTAGCTGTTTTACACATGGTAATGTGTGTGTTTGAATGTCACTCTCAATTCATCGTACCCTCTCCTCTCGCTGTGTCTACAAGTCTGTTTTCTCCATCTGCGTCTCTATTCCTGCCCTGGAATTCACCAGTACCATTTTTCTAGATTCTATATATATGCATTAATTCAAGAAATTTTTTTCTTTCTGACTTTCCATATTGCTTCTTAGTTGTATCTACTTTAGTTTGATTTCTTACCCTTTATCTTTTTGTTTTGAAATTTTCTTGAATCACATCTTTTCAGACAAGTCAATTGTGAAGTAGTTACTATCATTTTAGTATGAATTGTGAGTTATAGAAATAGTTATATTCTTGAGGGGTTTGGTAGTTTTCATGTGGTACAACACTATATAAGGAAAAATTTCACAGTAAGAAACATAAATACCTCCTCTTTCTGTAAAGCTCTTTTCATATTTTCATTTATTGATTATCAATCAATCAGTCAATTCAGTCGCTCAGTCGTGTCCGACTCTTTGAGACCCCATGAATCGCAGCACACCAGGCCTCCCTGTCCATCACCAACTCCTGGAGTTTACTCAAACTCATGTCCATCGAGTTGGTGATGCCATCCAGTCAT